>NC_045430.1:146202924-147452924 GCF_902635505.1 Sarcophilus harrisii | reverse complement strand
CCCCATCTAGGTCTTCTTGACTCTAGACCAATTGTATGTTTACTGCATCATACCTCTGTCTTAAAAACAATGTACTTCTAATCTCTGGCATCCCAGTGTTAAACTAAGATACATTTAAGACAATGGCTTCTTCACTTGAGTTTAGCTCAAGTGCTCAAAGCAGTTCATATTAAAAACAGAACATGCCCACAAGTATACATATGATGGCATTTTTTTCTTGGAGCTCCACCAACCTGGGATCCTAATTTCTAATAAGGATCTCCACATGAATAAAAGGTTAGTGTTTTCCCATGAGAATATTGGTAGTGTGGATTTTAAAGAGTCAAAACAAGGAAACAAAATAACGGAATGCAATTGTATTTTCCAGTTCCAAATAATATAAATACATTTCACATTAAAGTATAATCATTGCATTTTACCTAGTTGAAAATACTCCACTTGCATTTAAACTTTATCTATAAACCTTCAATTTTTTGCTAAATATATTTCAGGATTAAGTCTCCTGTTGGAGAATTTGTTATGTGGTTTTGATATGACCTTGAAGCAAATTACATACCTCACATGTTTCACCTTTATTAAGAAACTTCAGGATAAGCTCTATATAAATATTAGTATCTATGTAGGTAGATTGTGTAGAATTTGTTGAAGGTGCACAATGAATTATTGTCTTAATCATAACCTTTTCACAGCATTTCTCTGCCAAGAATATATTTCATTAGGATATTTACAATCATCCAGACCCTGCTGAGTCTTCAGATTCATAACTCTCTAAAAGATATAATAAACTCCACTTACCAGATACTTGATTTTATTCTTCAAAAGTGGATTCAAAAAAAATCCCTGAAAAATTAAAAGGTTAAAATTGAAAGCTACAAGGTTTAATACTTAATTATGTTGTATTTCTCATACAGGTGTGACCCTGGATTTTCAGGTCCAGCTTGTGAAATGGCATCCCAAACATTCCCAATGTTCATCTCTGAAAGCTTTGGAAGTTCCAGGCTTTCCTCTTACCACAACTTTTACTCTATTCGTGGTGCTGAAGTTAGTTTTGGCTGTGGTGTCTTAGCCAGTGGAAAGGCATTGGTTTTCAACAAAGATGGGAGGCGTCAGCTCATTACATCTTTTCTTGACAGCTCACAGTCCAGGTGAGCTAAGAAATGAATGGCAAAGTGATATAACTAATTTAATTTTCTTATGTGTGAATTTTCAAATTTTCTCTTTTCTCCATAAAATGTTACTTTAACCCTTTTCTAAATCATAATTAAGATTAGAGACAAGGGTTAATTTGGGGTTAATCAATTCTTTATTTAGTAATTCAAGTGCCTAACAAATGACTTTAGGGTATTTATTACCAGCCAGCTGGAAAAATATGAAATGTTAACATCAAAAAATGTGTGCCAGAGCCAAGTGCTAATTAATTATTTATATAGTTTTATTTATTTGACAGCTTGTGATGGCTGATTATATCCATTCCATGTCTTCCCTTCCCCCAGTACCTAATAAATAATACAATACAGTGATGATTGGCACTTTAAATGTGTATATGTCATTTACACATATTTGTGTGTGTGTATTTCTGTGAATGCAAATAAAACATATTCAAACCCTTCTGTTACATATTTAATATATGTGTACATATATGTATATAGTACTATATATACATATGCAAGTGTGCTTTTATGTTCACATATTACACATTGACATTAAAGGGAAGGAGAGTTAGTTACAAAGCAGCATGGGAAGTTCATCTAAACTTGCCCAGAAATCTTTTTAAAAACAGGAATGAGTATAATATTTTGAAATGCTTATGTATTGTCAATGATCTACATGAATTAATTTTTATTTAGGTTTCTCCAGTTCACATTAAGACTAGGCAGCAAATCTGTTTTGAGTACATGCAAAGCCCCCAACCAGCCTGGTGAAGGCGTTTTATTGCATTATTCATATGATAATGGAATTACATGGAAACTACTTGAACATTATTCTTATCTCAACTACCATGAACCAAGGTAAGTTGGATAGAGTTATGAAAAAGAGATATAGTGATAGCAGCTTCTTTCTGGAATCATATTTGAAATGATAGATTGTTAATAGTCTGCCATTGAGTTTTAGCCAATACAAAGACTAATGTGCCTGGAATGATAAATTAACCATGTTTCTTTTACCAAATTCGATCCTAACTGAATTTTGACATTGTAGAAACTGAAATTGGCATAATCATGAAGTTAAACATGTACAAGATAAGTGAAATTTTCTTTTACAATTAAAACAATTGAGTATTCAAATATAGACTAAATTACCAATTTTGTTGACAAAATTTTGCTAGCAAAATAACAATTTAAGGAGCGTCTTAGATCAAGCAACATTATTGATTCTATTGATAGATATTTTTATGTATTATACTGTTTCATATAACAGACTTTAACGAGAAGTTCAGTAGACTCAGGAAGTGTTTCTAGGGTATGTTTTTTGTCATAAGTAGAGCAAAATGTATTTAACACTCCACTTTTAATTATTAAACCCATTTCTGGGTCCTTTATTACATTTCTAGGATGTAAAATTTCTTTTTCATATGTATTACAGAGGTGATTTCAGAAATAGTAGGAAGTTTTTCCAAAAAATACTTCATCAACCTGCTCATAAACACTTGAAATTCATTTTACTGAAATTCATTTAACACAGAACGAAGTTTTTATTCCAAACTTAGAACTAGGGACTGACATACAAAAATCATTAGGAAAGATAACATTATGGCTTAGTTCACATTAAGGAATAAGTGACCATAAATCTTTTTATAAAAGTACACTTTAGTAACAGAATGGTGCTTTGTCTTCTAAGAAGGATGATGATAACTATAAAGAAGGAGGGGGGGAAAAAAGAAACAATATCTCTGGAGCAAATTTCTCCTACTTTAAAATTTTACTTAAGTCTTGTTTTTACAATCACAATAAAAGATTTATTACTCATATCAAATGTATCTTGATTGGATGGGTAGATGAAAGGATGGAGGAAGGGAGATAGGGAAGAAGGGGAGAGAGACAGACAGAGACAAATGAGACAGAGAAATGCAATCTAATAGATTTTAAAATGCAATGCATATAATGGACATTTTTATTCTTTGAGATGAAAAGGATTTAAATCTATATTATCTGTAAGAATAAAGCTAAATTCATCATTCTTTTGGGGGGAAACATTTGTTCGTAAAAAATTAGCATAGTATGTCTATGTCAAGTATCTAGAAAAAGAATACACAAATATACTTACAGTAATTAAGGTATTTTTAAAGTATCACCCATGCATTGTCTCTAAACAGTTAACTTTTCATAACAAGAATGGACAGTTAGAAAATTCTATTATCAACCTATATCCAGAAATGTAATTTTTGATGTAAAAATAATTACAAATATAATATACTACTACAATTGTGCATTAATTCTTGACTTCTATTTGATAGCAACATTTTTCTTCGAAGAAAACCATGATGATTTTTTTCAGTATTAAGTATGTGCATAGTTTGAAAGATTAAGCTCATAGAAGTTTCCCAGCAAGTTTTTTTTAAGACACAATGATGTGTGGTGACATTAAAAAGAAAATTTCTCTTTTAACTAAATTCCATTAGAATTCTTCCCCTGCTCTAGGCAGCTTTCTCTTGCAAATCAATATAAAAGAGATATTGCAAATTACTCTAGAATATGTAATTTAGCATGTGGTCTACATACTGCAGTAATTTGCCATGTCTTTAATAAACAGTTCATGTTCTATAAATTCTAACTAGCAGAATTAAAGATCTCGATGCTTTTAACCACTTACTGAACTCTTTTTAATAATAATGGCTGACTATAATTGATGTAGAAGCCATATTGTTGCTTGTTATGATGGTGTTCATTTGGACTTTGTCATTTGGACTTGTAACTAATTTTTGAATCAGTTTATCCTGTCTGATTTATAAAATAAATTGAAGTGTATTTGCCAATTTTTTAATAAAAATTAATGTCTGAAAATAGATGTTAGCAAGAACAGTTTACAGGTTTAAGTATTCTTTTTGTTCAAGCTGAATGGTATGTTTTAAGGATTAATTATTACTTTTATGAATGGAAAGCATTAAATCTATGAAGATGCTGAGGTTTTTTAGATTTTCTTAAGTATAGATTTAAGAATGTTTTGGTAATTTCAATTTAGCTTTTTATCATAATTACATTATTTAACCTATTTGTAGTATCTTAGCAATAGAAATCCATTTTCATAAAAAGTTATAAGAAACCATAATCAGTAACTACATATTTATTCTTTCCTCCTCAAAAAAGATTCAGATCACAAAACTGAGGTAGAAAGTTGATATAAATTTCTTAAGTGATATCTATACAATGATATAATGGATCCAGAGCCAGTTTTACCAAAATCTTGGTCAAATTATTGACCATTTTTTGCAGAATGGCAATGAATTGAATGAAAAGATATTTAAATGTGTTACTGACTCTTTTTTTGCCATTACTGACTTTCTAGGATTAAATGTTTCATAGAAAATATCTCAATAAACTGAATTTTCATAGACAAAAACCACATTGGGCATCAATTTTCATAATGAAGCTTTGCTCCCCAAGAGATATAAAACTCCAAGAAATGATAAAATCATAATTGAATGAGAAAGTTTTATTTATGAGAAAATTTATATATTAAAAACATGAATAATAATCAAGGTAAGTTAGATGATGTGACTGTGATGTATCTAAGATTATATTTATACTTAGCCAAAACATAGGTTAACAAAAGAATAATGGTATTTTAAAGAAATACATAATTTTGAATAGCACAGACTGCTCCCCCACCTAAAATCTATTCTCTTCTCATCTCTACCTCAGAGAATCTTTAGCTTCCTTGAAAACAACTCATGTTATTTCATATGAGAATCTTATCCTGATCTCACCAGCTATTCATATACCCTCCTTTCATCCTAGGAATTTTCTTTTGCATAATTTTGCCTTTAAATTCTTAGACCATTATTTTGCCACCACCAGTTTCAAAAGAATACATATTTCTTAAGGACAATATTTGACAGCACAGTTCCTGGCATGTAGTAGGCAAATATGTGACAGGAGCTGGACTTATGATTTTATTGGCACAGAAAATTTCTGGATGAAAGGTTGACACCTTCTCTGTGCCTTGTAGATTTAGAAAACTGTTAAGGTACTGAGAGGTATGTGACTTTTACCACAGTCACAAAGCCAGTATTTGACAATTATAATTAACATTCATTAGTAATGCAGAACCCTATAATCACCTTCCATAACATTCAAATGGTATATCATACAATATTAATTTGTTCATTAAAGAAACTCACAAAGTTGCTATGATATGATAGGTGTTCACATGGTGTTTACTAACTTTTGGAGAAATTTTGATAGTTAATTCCTTGAAGACAGAGATCATCTTTGTATTATCATAGCAACAATAACACTATACTGCACAAATTAGGCACTAAGTATTAATTGAACGAATGACTTAATGAATAAATAGAATGAAGTAAACAGTTTGATTTGAAGTGAAAGAAATTTTTAAAAAATAAATTCTGGGATTTAAAATATAGCAATGAATTAACAAATGAGAAAATACACCTATAACATAACAATAACTAAAATTATGGGACATTCCATTTATTGAAAAATATGCCCAAAAGAACCTAAAATTTTACATATGGTCTTATAATTGTTTTTTTCTCCAACTATCTCATTCCTTACTGAATCTTTTCTTTACCTTCATCAGTGCTTTTACTCCCATAATTCTTTCCTATTTTCTCAGGTTGTCATTTCTATTCTATATTCATTGGCCTCACAGTTAGCCTAGGATTCACCAGTCATTTTACTCGTGTTTTCACCTATCAGTGTAATTCAATTCATTATTTGTCGTTGTCATCATCATTATTATTACTAAATGCCTGCTGTTCATGAGGAACTGTTTTAAGTGCTGGGGATTTACAAATGTAAAAATTAAGTCATGCTTCTGCCCTTAAAAACCCAACATTCTACCACAAGGAACAGGAAGGAGAGAGTATAGGGGGACAATATGTAAGTCAATATAAAATGTATTTCAATTGCAACAGAGCTTGATAAAAGATCCTAACATCTAGGAAGAAAAAGAGAAGGCCTCTTAGAAAAACTAACTCTTGATCAGAGCCTTGAAAGAAGAAGAAGAATATAAGGTGCGAAGGTGAGAAGAGAGAACCATTTAGACATTAGAGATAATCTGTCCAAAGGCATGCAGTGGTGATATACAATGTCATGTAAAAGCAATAGCAAAGAAGCCAGTTTAGCTGATGTATGTGAAATGAAATAAGGTATAATCAGCTGGAAAATATAGACTCGAGCAAGATTACAAAGGACTTACATGCCAAATAGAAGTTTGTATTTTGTCCTAGATATAATAGGGAACCACTGAAGTTTTTTGAGTTGGGGATTGACATGATCAGACTTACCCTCTCTAGAAATATCCATTTGGCAGCTAATTGGAGGATGGATTGAAAAGGAGAGAGAGTCTGGACACAGGTAGACTAATTAGGAAATTATTGCAGTTAAATAGGTGACAAATGATATGGGCTGAACTAGACTGGTGGCAAGGTAATGTGGAAACAATACTGTGTTGATAAAAATCAACAAAATTTGACAACTGTTTGAATATAAAAAAATTAGTAGATCAGTGTAATTAATGAGTAAAGAATGATTCGAAGGTCATGAACTTCAGTAACTAAATGGATGATAGTGACTTCAACAAAGAAGAAGCTTAAGAGGAAAAACAGACTTAACTGGATTTGAAATATTATGGGACATCCAATTTAGATATTCAGCAAACAATTGTAATGTGAAGCTGAAAGTCATAAAAATGATGAGAGCTAGATATATAACTCAGAGCACTGGTGTAAAAATGGCAGTTGTATTTGTGAGAAATGATATCACTTAGAGAAAGGGTAGAGAGAAGAGAGGGCCTATAATAGAACCCTGGAATGTGTATGAAGGATGCATAATGATCCTGTAGATTATGTCAGAGGAGTAGTTAAACAGTATGAAAAGAATCAAGAGAAAGATTGTAACAACTCACATGAGAGCAGAGTATTCAAAAAGAAGTGAAGATCAGAACCTAACCTTGTGGAAATTTAAGAAGAATGAAGATTAAGGAAATACCGTTAAATCTATCAATAAAGATGTTTTTGCTGACTTTGGAAAACATAATTTCAATTGAGTTGATGCATCATAAACTAGATTGCAAGGAAATAAGAAATAATTAAGAAATGAGGGATATAGGCAGCTTTTTTTTTAGGAGTTTGGCTATGAAAGGCTGGAGAAATATAGAATGATTGCCTTAAAGGATAGTAGAGTCAAGTGAAAGATTTTTTTAAAGATGAGAAAGATCTTGGCTGTGTTTTAAATAATAAGGTAGAAACATTGATAGGTAAACCAACTACCAGTGAGAGACAGAGATGATCAAAGGAGCAAACTATTGAAGAGGATGGAATCAAGGACATAAAAAGAGAGGTTGGGTTTATCAATAAAAAAAAATTATCTCTTCTTCATAAACTAGAGAAAAAGGGGAAAGAATGGGAGTGGTAGCATGGAATGGTTTGAAATGTAAACCTGAGGAGAGTGTAGTGGGCTTTTCAGGAATGTGCTTCACCTTGTCTCACACTGCTTAATTTTACATGAAAACTCTATATGCCCTTTGTTAATCATAGGATTTAGAGTTGGGAGGGACTTTTAAGTCTTTAGTTTAATCTGGCTAGAGGCTTCTTATGGCTGCTAATCCTGAATCTGATATAAACATCAGAGTTTTCTTAACTTTCCTGCTTGGGCCACTGAACTACTAATTAAAATCATGAGATTAGCAAATGAACTCCCTCTGCATTCATTTTAAGCTCAGGTGGAACCCTTCATTTATTGGAAGACCTTTTATTGATTCTGTGGCACATTTCACAGTAGCTATTCAAAGCTCTTCCACTTTCATCAAGTCTAATCTTACTTTTGATTGATGCTTTGAGCAAACCTTTTCTACTGTGCGAGAAAATAATTTGATACCACCCAATCTATGCTCCTTCAATTTATCTCTCTCAGTGCACCACCTAGTTGCCCCAAATTATTACATAATATTTTGCAATTTGAGTTCTTTAGAAATAATAGCTCATATTATATACAGTGATTTGAAGTTTGGAAGATGCTTTACAAATCTTATCTCAATGGATTCTCAAAACAACCCTGTGTGTTAGGTGTTATTATCCTCATTTTGCAGAGAGATTATTACTTTCCTAGGGTCATACAGCTAATAACTGTCTGGAATGAATTTAGAACTCAGGCTTTCTATGTCCAGTGCCCTATCCATTATGCTAGGCTACTTCTCAACAAAGGGAAGTAAGATCACACAAGTAGAAGAAAAAAACCAAATCTTACACTATATAAAGCTAAGATATTGTTTCTTTTTTCAAATCAAAGTCATCAGCCTGACTTCAAAATCATGTTTCTTTGCTTGCTTTGATCCTGGTACCAATTTCTGCATTTTGTCTGGGGGAAAATAGGTATAGATATGATCTCAATAATCCACAGCTCAAAAATCATGAATGGCTCCCACCAAATAGAAAAAGTTTTGTTTAGCATTCAGTGCTTTCCACAATCAGTATTAGTACCAGTCTCATTTTCCAGCTTTGAGTCAGGGCACTCTTTGATCATATAACCTGTTCTTCTCAGCTCAGTAAATATTTCCCATATATTCACAAGCCACTATTTTAACAATAGTATTATTAATTAATTTTTCTCTTTAAAGTAAAAAAAAGATGTGAAAAATATTTTGAACTAAAAAACAAAATATCTTTTAAGCTTCTAAACAAACAATTTTTAGGCTAATTTTAAAAAGGGAGAGGCAATGTCCTATAGTAAATACATTTCTAGCTTTTTATTCAGAAAATCCTGAGTTCAAGTCTTACATCTAAGAAATATACTAGCTATATGACAAGCAATAACTTTCTAAGACTCTGAGATGTAGAAAAGTAATCTTAGTAGAATGATTTTGCTCAATGGGAGACCCCTATAGCAACTAAATCTTGAGTCTGGTGCAAATAAAATTAAAGTTTCATTTTTTATTATAATTTCTTTCAGTTCATTTTGAACATAATAAAAAGAAATTTAAAATCATTAAATATTTAATTTAGTTGACTATTATGCAAGATCTTTTTTTTTAATTCTAGATTTTCCTTTTTTATTTACTTTCTTCCTAGAATATCCTCAGTTCTAGTATAAGACAAAATGCCAATATCTTGTATAGGATCTACTAGTTATTTTTGTTAATGAAAATGAATGTGATTTTTAAGTTTTATCTTGTTTTTATATAACCATGGTTTATACATAATATAATTTAACTGTTTACTTTATGATAATTAAGAATATGGTTTGATTCGATATGAATATGACAATTTAAATAGTTCATTTTCTCATTTCAACAAGAAAATCTGAAACTCTCTTCAAAAAAATTATATATGTGTGTGTGTCTATGTATGTGTATATATATATATGCATATATATATATATATATATAAAATCTGTTTCTGAATCATCTATTTGGTCACTTTATTTTATGTGGGTTTTTTCTTCTTTATACACAAGGGAATAAAATCATCTCACTTCACTGTGCATTTACTGAAATGCCTCTCTTGGTATTTAATTGTACACTGATGGAGACAAATGTTCTACTTGCCATTTGCTTCACATCTCACCTTGTGAATATATGTGAGCAGCATGGAACTGTGATTTATGGAGCTTTCAAGCAGATGTCATTGCAGTGGCAATTAATGTATGGTCCCTGCTGCTGTATACAATAATTGCTCCTGGAAATTAGATATTATTCTTAATTTTCCTTACCGTTTGTCAGATACAGGTTTGTTGTCATAGCCACCATGAGAGATCAAGTGACCTTGGCATGTGGTGCTAAACTCATGGGAATGAGGAATCTGACAGTCCTACCAGCATAAATTTATGTGTGTAACATGAAACTTGTGTTGCTTTACCAGTACAATATGAATCCTCACTTTGGAAAGCTGTGGCTTTAGTCTTAGGTTTTGTAAAATCAGATGATGAAGTCATAGATATATTATAATGCTATTGATTTAATTCTTCCCAATTTAACATTTATTAAGCACCTACTGTAGGTACCACAGGAAATAATGTTGTGTGGTAGTTAGCTATCCTGAGATTAAGGAAATCCCGTTTCTGATACACATTCATTGTGTGGTCTTGGATAAATCATATAACCTCAAGTAACTCAGATAGCTCTCTAAGACTCTAATTTGCAGATCAGGTGCCAATTTAATAGAGAAAATTCTTCCCTGGGAGCTCTACACCAATGAAATAACAAGTCTGTTTTTCTAAAGTATCTACCATCTTGTGCAAAGCATTGAGAAAGATGCAAAAATAAATAAGATACTTTTCCTACCTACCTGGAATTTATACATGTATCAGGGATGCTTTTTCTTTGGTAGAAGAATTAACATAGGTTAAGAGAGTATCTTGGCAATAAACAGAAAAAAAATGTATTTTGATACATTATATGCCCTTCAGTTAAATAATAATGTGATATAGATGTTGACATTTTCAAACCACTGAAGTATCTTAAACATGTTTTTTTTTTTCCTTTGCCCTTCCTATCCTAAATTTTCTCTCTTTGTAGAATTATTTCTGTGGAATTACCAGCTGATGCTCAACAGTTTGGAATTCAATTCAGATGGTGGCAACCATATCACTCCTCTCAGGGAGAAGATGTATGGGCTATTGATGAGATCATCATGACTTCAATACTTTTCAACAGTATTAGTCTTGACTTCACTAATCTAGTGGAGGTCACTCAGTCTCTGGGATTCTATCTGGGAAATGTTCAACCCTATTGTGGCCACGACTGGACTCTTTGGTAAGGATATAAACACTTTAGTGTAACTAGACAATCAATTTTAGCAATGAAAAGATACATTGTGAAGGATTGCTAGTGGTGCAGATTTATATAAAATTGGATTGAATTAACAAGAGAAGTAATAGAAATATTCTTTGGAAATCTTTATGTAAAATTATTTGTGTCATCTATCTTGAAAGTAGGAAAATGAAGTCTTCCGTTCTCTGGCTCTTTAAACATAATTAGAAAAAAAAAAGTTCTGAAAAAATTTTACTTACTTTACTACTGAGTACAGGGCAGGCCTATTTAATTTCTCCAGATGAATCTCTTTCATTGTTATTCCTTGTAATTGTCTCCAGAGTGCATATCACCAAATGTCCAATCAATGACCTAATCATAATTAGAGGTAAATTTTATACTCCAGTGCACAGAGAATTACCTTTGATGGAATTGTGCATGTACAGTGATTTTCCATACACAGCAGGATAAAATCTTTGCTTCAAAATTACTGCTAATGGAAATGAAAGTACAGCTGATCACTTTTACGCTGAGCTCTTTCAACCTAGACAGAATGAAAGAGATCTATGAAAAATATGAAAAGATCATATTCTGTGTTTTTTGTTGACAATCTTTCATGGATCGTTTCTGTGTATCATTTTTTTTTTAATTTTGGTAGGAGAGGAAGGAAAATTATTGGGTTTCAGTGAGGAGATACAAGCATAAACAAAAAATTGACTCCTTTGAAATTTATATGTTAGATTTTTTTAAAAATTAATTTAATTTAGTTATGTACCTATAAACTACAAACTAAAATGCCTAAGTGTGTACAGTAGTTGTTTTTAGTAATTTGTAATATAACAATGATACTATATCATAAAGGCAAGTGCTAAATGAAGGTGTTTATTTTTTAGAAATGGTCAACATCTGCTGAAGTAAATTCCAAACTTGCTGAATCTGTAAATTTGACAAGGGTTGAATGCATAACAGCAGTTTAATTTCTATGCTTTGATCAAATCCCTAAGAATAGTATCCTTTCATACAAATCTGATGAATATTTTTAACCTACTGCCGCTTTAATTGGTACAGATACATTTACTCTAAAAAAGCACAATCAGAGTAATTATAGAAAAATATAAGGAAATATAAATAATTGTACAATCCCCGTGGGCACCTTGAATAGCACCATAGGAGTTTTATTAACAAGTACATTTGAGCAATCTGATTTGACTTTCTGATCATCTCTGGAAGTAAAAGAAGTTGACTTGGTTCTGCAAATAACACAGAGTATGTTCAGGCAGTGATAATGAGAACATAGAAATACATTAACCACTTTAATAAGGACAAGAAAAGTGCTTACTGCTCATTAAACAGAAACAACTTGGTAGATCTCAAACTGTTCACATTTTCTTAGCCAGTGAGTTAGAATAAAAACCCCTTTAACAATATTGTTTCCTCAGCTGTTACTAACTAGCATATCATCTAAAACCGTGTTTCAAGAGTCAGTGTCAACATATAAGTTTAGAAATACTTTTTTTCAGAAACACTTGTTACAGTATTCAAAATTAAATTGCCACATTGTAATAATTTTGAAATCCATGTGTCAGTCATAAGCTCCTAATCAGAAAAAAACAAGCTGATCTATTTCTTGATAGAAAACCATTGGAGTATATTATCTTATTATGTAAACAATTTTAGGACACTGTCTAAGATGTGAACTATACCCTTCACTGACCTTGTTTCTCTCCAGGGAAATTTTTTAAGTTCCACCAGATCTGTACAAATGGCTGGTGTTAAATTAATTATTGTTGGCTTTTCCCAGCTGTGAGTTCATTTGGTTCTCATTTTCTAGCTCATGACTTTCCATGAGCATGGATTGCTAAGGCAATGAGAGTGTTCTCCAGGGAAAACTTAGACAATTGCTTTTTCATTAGGAGAACTATAGTCAATATGCTATAAATCACTCTACTGCATGCCATCATAGAGTACTTTTTCAGCAGAGGAAGGAATTGCTTATAATTATCTGTGATGCTTTCATTTCTTCCTGAGAATCCATAAATCAGAGCCTATATCAGCTTTAAGCAATAGAATAGTTTTCTTGATAACTCTTCACAATATACATTTTAAACAAAATATTATGAAGTTAATTTTTCTTTTCAGATTAAAACCCCCAAAATGGACCCAAATAACAATAACTCCAAGAGATTCCAAAAACAAGAAACCATATTCTCAGATAATTCAATATCTAAGGACTCAGAATCTCAGTACTTCTGCAGAGGGATTATTATAATGGCATTTTAGAAATGTCTATTTTTCATAGCTGAAAGATGTTGGAAAGTGCATCACTGGTTAATTGAGGAGAACAAAACATGGTATCTCTTTTACTGTTTTGAAGTCATTTAAAAACCAAATTAGTCACCAAAATTAAATTTGTCTTCTTCCATTTTAGAAAGACAACAAGCAGCATTTTCCCTGAATGATATTCCCTGAAATGGGAGCATATTCCTTGAACAAAGAGACACACACCAAGGGAGAGACACAGACACAGACACACACACACACACACACACACACACACACACACACATATTTAAAGATGGGGGATTGCTTTCTTTTTTGCATTATAAACCCTAGTTCTGAACATTTGTCCCCTTTTTCATTATCGGCAAACTTTTTCAAATTTTTGTTTGGAAATCAATTATGGAAAATTTAGAAAAAAAATTCTAAAAATAATGTTTGGGTGGTATTTAGGTTTCTAGATCCTCAAAAACTTAATGTCTGATATAGCTTAAATATTATACATTTACAATAAAAAGTAAATACACATTTGTGTGTATAGATATGGATATTTCCAATGCTAATTGTCAGAAAAACAAAATCAGTAGCATTGAATTATATATGATGGTTTTTAAATTTGGAAAGGTTCTGAAAAAAATTAATTTGAAGATAAGATAAAATGGAAGAAGATAAGGTTCTGAAGGAGATTGGGAGGAATTTTTAAATACTTCAGAGGTTGATGGTATTGGATTTTTAATCTAATTTTAATTTAATTTTCTTGATATATTTCCTTTCCCCATCAAAACATATATTTTTGTATATATTAGTCATAATTAGTCACTCAATATTTTGAGTGATAAAAGGAGTGAGGAGGGAGGCAAAAGAGAAATAATTTTCTGAAGTAATTGGACAAGATTTGAAAAAGAAACTAGGAAAAAAGAGGACATTAAGGATAATTGAACACATGTGAGAAAAAGACTAAGGTGAAATTCAGTGTAAGTAATGAAAGATAAGAAAAAGGGGGAAATTGGCATGTGCATAATACTTCCCAAGAGGAAGGAAAAAGATGTTGTGAAGTTTTGGGGTCAGAGAGTTTCACATATTGCCCTACATTTATAATTGCTAATAAAAATTCTTCCTGATTTCCTGTGTATATTTATTGCTTTGTAGATTCCACCCATTGCTCCTAGTTCTGTCCATGAGGACTAAATAGGACAAATCTAAATTCAACATCTATTATGTTTTTCCCTGAGTCTTCTCTTCTCCAGATTAAACATCCTCAATTCCTTCAAATTATCATCATGTGAGATTAACACAAGGCCCTTCACTGTTCTTGTTGCCCTACTCAGGATCCTTATCACTATTTTGTTTACACTATGATACCTAGAAATGAACATCTGGTATGTCAGATGAAACATCATGAAAGCAGAGTATAGTGGGGTTATCATCATTCTATTACTGGAAATTTGACTTCTCTTATTGCTACCCAAAATGGCTTTAGCTTTTTTGACTTAGCATCACACTTCTGATTCACAACAACCCTGAAATCTGCTAAAATCTCGATATCATTTGTGAAGTTGTAAATTTTATGAGGTTCTCAAGTGTAAGACTTTACATTTATGTCTATTTAATTTCATTTCATTAGAAACAGCTAGATACTCTAGTCTATTCTCCAAAGGAAGAGGCAAGAGCCCAATGGATAACCAATAACAGGGTTAGAGTCTCAGGCTTCCCATGACAGCAAACTATAACAACGGTAACACCCCCATCACCCTTTTAAAAAACACTTCACTTTGCTGCTGCTACCATGGGACTGAACAAGCTTTTAATTTCCCCCATTTTGTTCTAATGACTATACAGGGTAGTTTTAATTGTATCTTTTTTGGAATTCCAACACTAACACCTGTATAGGCAAAATCTCTCCTACACACACACACACACACACACACACACACACACACACACACACATATATATATATATATCCTGCTTCTCATATGACTACTTGACTATCCTTTTGGAGTATATTAAGAACTCTTTCCCTTTTATTTTTATTAAGGTAAAATGAACTACACAGGATGGATAGACATGGATAAACTGTAATATATTATTGCAAATTTTTGTATTATTGTTTCTTTAAAACTCATCCCTCTTTTAAATTTCTTTATTTTTGTCAAGCATATCGCAATCCTTTGATTCTCTCAGATTTATAACATCTTTTTTCATTGCTTTCTCTCTTCAAAATGTGTATGACTAATATATTTCTGTTCACATTACAAATTCAAATATAAATTTGAAATGTCCACAAGTTTGTAGAGTTGATTCTACAATCAAGTGATCAAGAAGATTTCTAAGAACTTTCTAGGCACTACATCCTAGTGTTATATACACAAAAATTAGAAGTTCTTACCTCAAATATCTATATTCTATCATAGAAGACAACATGTAAGAGTGTGTGTGTGTATGTGTGTGCATGTGCCCATGCGTGTGTGCATATACACAAAATAAATATAAGTTTATTTAAGGAGAACAAGGGATTAGCTGTTGGGTGGATCAGGGAAGACCTCCAATAAAAGATGACATTTTATCTGAGCCCTGAGAGGCTAGGGATTCTAAGTTGTAAGATTGAGGAGAGCCATAATATATATTCCTTTAATAATGGGATGCTAGCTGTAACAAATGCAAAATAGTGTAAAGGATTTCAGATGATATCTGGGAAATCTGGAAAGGTGTCATGTAGAAAGTTGAAACTTGAAGGAAATTAGAGATTTTAAGAGGCTGAAAGAATGAGAATCACAATCTGGATTTTTTTTTTAGTTTAATAAGGATGCTACTCTTTCCTATTATCCAATGTGAAATAGCAGAAAGAGTCTTGGTTTAGATCTAGAAAAACTCTTGCCAGTTAATATTGTTGATGTGACTAGAAGGGACTTAAAAAAAACTAAAGCTTCTCTACCTTTCTTTATACTATTACAGCAACAGAAAGAAACTATATGTAACATGTAATCATTGAGAATTGTCCATTATTGGCATTACCCCTCTCCCCTATACCCCCATGAGTCTTTTGGGAGGCTCAAAAAAGTACCAGAAGATATGGACTTAAGACCGACTCATTAGCAAAAAGTAAATGAAGCACAGACAAGGTTCAGTATTAGCAATTTAACATAAAAACACTCCCTAACCTTTTTGTCCATTAATTAAGCAATGACTTTGACTTCCAACCAATTTTTTCTCACATAACCATATAATTGTACATAAGAAGGAAAAGACATAAATAAACTGAAAAAATCCACTGTGGAGACATGACTTTAATCTTCAAAACTTCTATATTTATACTTTTTTTTCTTTTTTCTACTATAAACTAGGAGTTTTTATGTTATCAGATCCTTGCATAAAAAATATTATGTAGCACCAAATATTATATTCAGTACTATTCTTTGGAGAGGGACTATATTCTGCAAAAGATGAATAAACAGAGCAGCAAAATATTTACTCTCTTAGTTTTTATAAAGGAAAGTTTATCTAAATAAAAATAAGTTTCCATATCAGGATAAGAAAGTCTGGAACCAAGTTTCTAGATGTATTCTGGAAATGGCATCATGAATAAAGAACCTAAAGAGAATAGCCCAGATACCCAAAGATTAAAGACAAAGACAAAAAGAGCAATAGATAGAAAAGGATATTAAAAGCTCATGATTTTTGTTAGTCTTCAAGGAAATGCATAAAAGTAATACTCCAAAGTAATTCAGATGCTGAATTCACCTTTGAAATCTTTAGTGAAAGAAATAAAGGGGAAAAACCAGCATAGTCACTTAGGAACTTATAAAAAGTCTTTCAAAAGAAGTAGTGAGCAAAATGCATGAAGAAATAAATGCCTTATGGGAAAAAATTCCAAATTTCCTTGAAGCAATAGGTTTGTTGAGGTGACATACATTAAAACACCAATTTATGAAATTATAAAATAAACTGGTGGTAGAAACAGTGGATGCCAAAGTTTTTTATTAATTTATTAGGTACAACATTAAACATCAATACAGATAACTATACTTAATAAGAATTTAGATTTCACTTGTTTCCATTCATAAAGTATTAAAATAAGTACATTCGAATAAATATTTTCAGTTTCACACAGTGATAACGAGCCAATTAAGGGATCTCAGGAATTATCTAATCTAGCTTCCTTAAAAAAACAAACAAACAAACAAACAAAAACAAGGAGGCAGTATGGTAAAGCAGAATGTGATAAATCTGGAAACAGATGTGTATTTGAATTCCATTTTAGCCATTAACTGTTGATTTGACCCTGAGCAAACTGATAAAGCTTTATGGGTCTGATCTCTTATCCGTAAAAATGAAGACATTTGACAATCTGACCCCAGATGTTCCTTCTAAGTCTAATGAATGATCCTAAACCTTGGAAATTTTCTTCTAATTATTTATAAATTCATATTTTAGAATTTATTGAGAGTGAACAATTCACCAGAATTTCAGTACTAAGATTTTGTGTGAAATATATATCTTATAATGGAGTAGTCTTAGGTACCATAAATGTTTTATCTACTTTCAAGGACTCCTATGGTTTAAACATTTCCTTATCAGATGTTTGTCTTTTTCCCTTGTTTCCTTTTGCTTGTTGTGATGGTGATGTCCTGATGAAGTGAAAAGGACAGATGGTTCCCATTCAGTGTTTTTTAAAGGATATGCTCTTAGAACCTAAGATCTTTCATCTCTGTGAAGCCAGGTGTTTATCATATTCATGTTAAATAAGATACATTGCTAGTTTCTCCTCAAACCAAACAACAAAGTCACATTATCATTATTATTTCATTAGGCCTCAAAGCAAAAAAGGAAAGTATTATTTTAAACAATACTTGTAATCATACTGATTATTATAATAACAATACAGTATTATTATTTTCCTTTTTGGTGATCCATTTTTATGCAGAAATACCCTTAAACCTCCTTATTCCAAATTATGTTACCTACCTCTTGCCATGTATATGCTGACACAGTCAGGGATCCCCTTCTGTGCCTGTGGATGTAGAGAAGAGAAACTGATTTTCATTTTGCATATTGGAATATGCCCTGTTTTAGTGGTGATGGTGGTAGTGGTTTGCTCTTTATTCTCAAAAAGGATCATGACAACAGGAAGCTGATGCCATGGCTTGCAAGTGAATTGGATTTAAGTACCGGAGAATTGTACAAAGTCACCATGCTCACTTTCTCCTCCATAGCCATCTAGGTCCAGTATAGATCAAGACAATAGGTTACAGTGAGAGGTTTTGGCCTTTTTCTCCCTATCTTGGACAATCAAAAACAAGGAGTTGTTTAGCCAATTTGCAGTTATGTCTTATTCTTTGTGACCCCATTTCAGATTTTCTTGGCTAAGATACCAGAGTGGTTTACTCTTTCTTTCTCCAGTTACTTTTATAGATGAGAAAACTGAGACCTAGGGCCACACAGCTGATAAGGATCTGAGGTCAAATTTGAACTCAGGTCTTCCTGACTCCAGACCCAGCACTCTTATTCACTGATCTATGCCTCTGATTCTGTGAAAATCTTGAATTTGGTTCAGTGATCAGAAATATTTGAAGGATCATGGTAGAAAGGAAATGTCACTGTACTAGAGAAGGACAAATGTCATTATTTTTAAAAGATGAAAAGGAATGGAATCCATAAACTATAAACCAATGAACTTGATTTTTATTCTTAGTAAAATTATATGATATATTCTTATGAGGGTGGTTACTGAAAATTTAGAAAAAGAAATAGTTATTATAAAAATCCAGTATGGCCTCAAGAATAGGCCATGCAAGACTAATCTCATTTCCTTTTTTTTTAAAACAAGGCTAATAGATTGCTCTATCAAAAGAATGCTGTAGATAATACCTAGATTTTACCAATGTATTTGATAAAAAGCTCAAGTGCTATTTGTGCATTCAAAATAGAGCTATATGGGACAGATAATGGAACAATATGATACTGATTGGATGATTGGATTGATTGGAATGGATTAGAACTGATTAAATGGCTGAGTCCAAAAACTAGTTCTTAATGGTTCATTTTTAACTTTGGAAATAGTCTCTAGAGAAGCCTAAGACTCTGCTTTGCCCTTGTGCTGTTTGATATCTTTGATAATAACTTAGGTAAAGATATAGATGGCATATTTGTCAAATTTGCAGATATCAGAGAGGTGTGCTAATGTACTGGATGTAAATATAAAGATCCAAACATATGTCAACAGGCTAGAGCAATTGTCCAAATCTAATCAGATGAATTTTAATGGAGACAACTGAAAAGACTCGCTAGAATTTAACAAAACATCCTATCAGCTGTGAAACCATGGAGCTATATCTAGACAGAAGGGGATTTTTTTCCTAAAACAGATCTGGTATATTTTACGAATTAAAAGTGTTACAGTGATAAGATTTGTATTTACCATGAGGGTAATATGATTTTATCTTTTTAAGAAAAGCATAGTACAAAGTTCAACACCCATCCTAAAATGCTAGAGAGTATAGGAATAAATGAAAATGATCAGTAGAATCTATTTAGAAACCATTAGTATGCATAATATGTAATGGGAATAAATTACAACTATTCCCAATAAGATCAGTGTGATACAAGGTTGTCCACTACCACTATTGCTATTCATTACTGTATTAGAAATGTTAGTTTCAGCAATAAGAGAAGAAAAAGAAATTATAGTAGACAGTGAGGAAACCAAATTATCATTTTTTTCATATGATGCTATACTTAGAGACTCCTAGAGAATAAACTACTTTTTAAATAAATAAACTACTAGAAACAATTAACAAATTCAGCAAAGTTGCAGGATACAAAATAAATTCACATAAAAAATCAGAATTTCTATATATTACCAACAAAGTCCAATACAAGATATGCAAGAAAAATTCCATTTAAAAATAACTATAAATAATAATAAGATATTTGGGAGTCTAGTTACCAAGACAAAGTCAGGAACTATATGAACACAATTACAAAACACTTTCCACACAAATAAAGTCGGAATCAACTGAAAGAATATCAAGTGCTCATGGGTAGGCCAAGCTAATATAGTAAAAAATGACAATTCTATCTAAATTAATCTACTTATTCAATGTCATACTAATCAAACTCCCAAGAAATTATTTTACAGAGCTAGAAAAAAAAATAGCAAAGTTCATCTGAAAGAATAAAAGATCAAGAATTTCAAGGGAATTAATGAGTAGCTAGTACCAGACTTAAAATTATATTATTATAAAGCAGTGGTCATCAAAACCATTTGGTACTGGCTAAGAAATAGAGTAGTTGATCAGGGGAATAGGTTAAGTTCACAAAACATAGTAGTCAATGACTAAAGTAATCTAGTTTTTGATAAACCCAAAGATCCTAGCTTCTGGGATAAGAACTTACTATTTGAAAAAAAAAAAAAAATTGCTTGGAAAATTGGAAAATAGTATGACAGAAACTAGGCATTGACCACACTTAATCTATACCAAGGTAAGGTCGAAATGGGTTCATGATTTAGATATATAAAGAGTGGTATTATAAGCAAATTAGAAGAACAAAGGATAGTTTACCTCTCAGATCTGTGGAGAAGGAAGGAATTTGTGGCCAGGGAAAAACTAGAATACCTTAAGGAGTGAAAAATGGATGGTTTTTATAATTTTAAGTTAAAAAGGTTTTGTAAAAAAAAAAAAAAAAATCAATGCAGACGAGATTAGAAGAGAAGCAGTAAACTGAGAGGAAAATTTTACTCCCAAGGGTTCTGATAAAGCCTTCATCAGTAGAGAACTGATTCAAATTTAGAAGAATACAAACCATTCTCGAGTTGACAAATGGTCAAAGAATATGAACAGACAATTTTCCAACCAAGAAATTAAAACCATTTCTAATCATATGAAAAAAAATGCTCTAAATCACTATTGATCAGAGGAATGCAAATTAAGACAGCTCTGAGGCATCACTACATACCTATCAGATTGGCTAAGATGACAGGAAAAGATAATGATGAATGTTGGAAGGAATGTGGGAAAACTGTTGGTAGACTTGGGAACTGATTCAACCATTGAATTTAGAGCAATTTAGAACTATGTCCAAAAGGTTATCAAACCATGCATATCATTTGATCCAGCAGAATATCTACTGGGCCTGTGTCCCAAAGAGATCCATAAAAAAAGGGGAAAGGACCCACATGTGCAGAAATGTTTACAGCATTTTTTTTTTGTAGTGGCAAAGAAGTAAAAACTGAGTGAATGGCCATCAGTTGGAGAATGGCTGGATAAGTTATAGTATATGAATGTTATGGAATATTAGAAAAAAATTGGAACACAAGATTTTGCATGGGTGAATGTTGAAAATTATCTATACATATGTTTTGAAAATAAAAAGCTTTTAAAAAGGCCACAGTATCTAAGATTATTCCATTTGTTCCATTGTATTCTGCCCTAATCATATTCTATTTCAAGTATTTTCTTCATTTCTGGGATCTTTATAAAAGGAAAAATAGAGGTAAAACTGAATTATAAAGGTCCTCAGGTTTGTTAGGAATATACTAATAAATATTTAACAACTGTGTTCCTGGGGTGAAAAAAGACACATTTAAACTATATTATTTATACTTCCTTAAACCTAGACAATCCACAAAATCATAAATCAAGTCCTGGTTTGTAGTGTCCCCATTTCAGAGGTATAAAAGCTCATGCCAAAAATTCAATAATTAAATGGATCCCATTCAAGCTGACTTTAGTATACCTATGCATATTGCAGATCAACTGAATCATATGGAAATGTTTAGCTTAAGTAGATTGATGGGATAGCCATTTTCAGAAATCTGAAGGATTTTAAATTGAATTAGATTTTCTCCTTTGTCCTCACAGGACAGATCTAAGAGCAATGAAAAGTTGCAAAGAAGCAAATTAAGGTTTAATATAAAAGCTCTCCAAAAGTGGATTTGGCTGCCTCACAAAGTGCTGTTTTTTTCTTTATTAGAAACTTTCAAGCAAAGATTCTATGACTACTTATTGAGCATTTTAAGATACTTATAGATTGGCCTAGATGACTTCTGAGTTTTCTTATACTTCTGAGAGGAGAAGAAAGCAGAGATTGAGGGATTAGTCTTAACTAAATAAAGATGCTCCTTCCCTTGACAAGATTTTTACTCTCCTCTCTATCCTTTCATATGTTCATTTTTTAAAATTTTACTAAAGTCCATATTAATTAGTGCCCAAAGAATATTTCTCAAACATAGCAAGCTTATGTGCAATAGCTGACCTTAGCCAGATGCTTAGTAGGTCTATTTGCATGAATTTTGTTCTAATGATGTCCCAGAATCAGTTGCAGACTACATAAAAATTTAATTATCTAGAAGTTCATGCAGTACCCAAATACCAGCAAATAGGGTAATAATTCCTCTCAAGTGTCCCAGGATGATTCCATTATACCTCTATACAAGCACTTTTGTGATGAGGTTAAAAGAGCAACAATTATGAGCCTCTTCTTTCTACCTGTGTCACATGGGCAAGTTATAAAACACTGACCCTGTCCTCAGTTTCCTTTATCTGTAAAATGCAGAATTTGAACTCATGCCGCTCTCAATCTGTATCCTATCATACTATGAACTTAGAAGACAAGTGAAAAAGGCTCATTCCTTCCCAGAAATCTTCCCAGATGCTAGTTAAGGATCAGTCTGAAGAAAATAATTTTCAGATAATTTTGGGTATAAAACAAAAAGAAAAATATATTATCCACAGCTGGGAAAAAATTAAACTACTTCTCTCAGAATAATAGAAAAATGGAAAACTATTGGACCTTAGTACATAATATATGGAAGCAGTAAATGGCCAGAGCCTGATTATTCAAGAACATGGAGAAATAGAAAACTAATAGAGAGGTGATTTAGAACTTACTGAAATAGATGTAAAACAGAAAGGAAACACAGTTTGTTTCTTCCTGTCCTCTCTTCCTTTATATTAAGAAGTGGCTTAGAAAAACAATTAATTTTTTGATTCCTTATGAACAGGGTTATCACTAGATTCTTTGCTTCTTGTCTTTGAGTCAGCCATGCCATCTCCATTTCTTTGCTACCTAGTCCCTCAGATAACTTGGTGTTCTAGTTCTACCTCATCTATTAGGTAGACAAGCAGGCCAGCTCCATTTTATTATCAGATGCTTACATAGACCAATTCTAAGTTTTTATAACTCAGATTTTGCCTTCCCTGGAACCTAGCTTTCTTTCATATTGCTACAGTGTGAAAATTAGCTATCACCTGCAATAGGAGTATCAAATACTGCTTGTCTGAGTGAGGCCTGAACTTGATTAAAATGTGATTGGGAAATGTTTAACAAAATTTTTTTAATACAACATAGATGATGTTACTTTGTGACTTTCAAAGTCAATATGTGGCCTTCAGGGATCCATTTCTATTTGAGTTTCACACCATAGCCCTACAACATTGTTTAACCTAAAATTGTTTTATAGTAGTTTTTAAATTGTTAGGTGTGATTGAGAAAAATATCTTTCAATATCTTCAAATATTTTTGTTATTTATACTAAGGTTATACTCAGGGTCATTAATCAGAAATTAACTGGTTTTTGGTTTCAGAAATTTATTTTTAAATTACTCTTGCATATGAGTGTTTCCACTATTCTCAAATTTCACACTTCAAACAAAATTATCAAGGTATATGAGACCTGGAGAAAGATAAGCCATAAAGTTTTGTTTAGCTTTCCTTTCCCACCTCCCTACTCAACTTATGGTGCTTATCATTTTGTCCTGGTAATAGATGGCATTCTCTCTTAAGTGGATGTAAAGTACAAATTTAATACAGTTATTGCTTTCCCTTTGTGCTTTCTTATATTTCTAAGTCATATCTTTTTAAGAAGTCATAGTTATAATTGGGATTTTTTAAACTTGTTTTTACTTAGTCTTATTGAAAACAATAAGTTGATAAAGAACTTAGGAAGATTGCATACTGCTAAAAGATTTACTGAAGAACACTTTCCATAGGGATAATTGAATTGACCATATAACAGTGTACAGTTTCATATGCTTCATTTCATCTGTTAGTAAACTGCAAACTTCTTGAAAGCAATAAAGCCATAAACCAAATATTTGTGGAATTCCACAGCACATAATTTGGTCTCAATACTTGTTGACAGTCTTTTAGGAATATAAATATCAGTTTATACTTAGGAGTATAAATATCAGCAATTGTAATGTTACTTTTGAGATGTCTCTGAATTGAATTTCTGATTCACATTCTTTGTCTCTCAGTTTTACAGGAGACTCCAAACTTGCTTCAAGCATGCGTTATGTGGAAACTCAATCTATGCAGATTGGAGCTTCATATATGATACAGTTCAGTCTGGTAATGGGATGTGGTCAGAAATATACTCCCTATATGGACAACCAAGTGAAACTGGACTACTCTACCAATCATGGTCTTACATGGCACCTTGTACAAGAGGTAAGGCTTTATGAGTGGGCCCTTTCTTTAAAAACTACAAATGTGAAGTTTTCACAGTAATTAAAGAAGAAGCTTACAAAAAATTGAGATATGAAAAGAAATGGCAAAATTGTTTGATTCTCTTTGAGTGTCCTTTGATCAGCTGCCCTCATCAAGAAATTAGTTAGAAGGCTTGAGGTTAACTCATATATTCTATGTAATCCAAATTTGTTATATTGCAAAAGCCTTTTTAAAAGTATTTATCATAGAGCAACTAGGTGGCACAGTGAATAGAGCAACAGCCCTGGAATTCAGGAGTAGCTGAGTTCAAACAGAACTTCATACTTTTACTAGCTGTGTGATCCAGAGAATTCATTTAACACCAATTGCCTCCAAAAAAAAGTATTACTTCCTCTCTTATTGACTTATTGGCAAGTTGTCAATAAGTGAGTAATGCTTATTAGAGGAAGATTCATTCCTGGGCATTTTGTACTCCTAGGAAGATAGATGCTGGCATCATGTATTAGCAGATAGGGAGTAGCTTCTGTAAGTATTGAGCAAGATGGAGGAAAAAGCTGACTTCTATAAATAGATCCCTCAGTTCTTCAGTCTTCAATTCTTGCATCTACAAAATAGGATAATTACAGCAATATGCAAGAAAAAACTAACAAAAGTTCTTACTTCAAAAATAAATAATACATATAAAAATTCTTACTTCAAGAGTAAATAACACATAACAGTGACATGGCATTATAAGAGACAAAATCCTTTTATTTTATGCAGAATTGGTTGGAGTAGTACCCATTTAAGTAGTGTTCCTCTGTTTAAAAAGAAACTGGAGGCAATCCAGAGACAACATAAAAATGATGAGAGGGATGAAAAATAATATTTGTATTTTAAAGGATATATGTTGTTTAATTTGAAGAAAAAAAAGGTTGGAGAGTAATTTTAGATTCTCTTAAAATATAGAAAAGCCTATATGAAAGCATTGTCCTGTTCCAAATAAATTCTAAAACAAAACTTCTGAGAATGTGGAATGAGTTCCTACATGGGCTTGTGAAACTGAATGTGGGTATTTGTAATGGGCTGAGGATTGAGTTGATGCACTGAGATCCCAAGTACATGAGGCTAAATAGTAATTGGACTATACTCTATTAACATACATGATCGGATAAAGAATGGTCCCTGCCCACTCTCTGTGCAAGTCCTGATGTGTTGTACAGGAAATGACGATTTTGGTGGGTGGAGGCAGAGAAAGGAACAGGAAGAGAAGCTGGGAGAGATGGGACCTGGGTTCCATTCTCCTGGCTGCTGGTCTTGTGGCTGTGGGTCTAGCTAGCTTCTTGACTCAGCTGTACACATTGCTATCGCCGATTCTCTTCCACCTCCGATCCTTCTTCACTGAGAATAAAGACTGACGATTTTCCCCTAACCTGAACTCCGGACTCCTGCTGATTTTAAAATACGCGATCTTCGCAGGTATTATAAAAAATATGGCAACATTAAAAGGTTTCTGAACATAACAATTAAAAATTAACTCAAAATCAAACATATGAATTTGAGCAGTTTTCTGGCAGAATTTGCCCATGTTGAATAACTATGATATTATTACAGCCTTGCTAATAAACATACGACATATACACTTGCACTGCACATGCATGAAGGCTACCAAAAACATTTCTGCTCAGGTTTGAGACCAGGTCATATAAAAATTTCTTGAGCAAAGAGGGATCATGAAAGGAAAAAGTTTAAGAAAGCCTATTCTAAAACATCATAGAGGAAAAAAAGAAAGCATATTATGAAGAATGCACACACCCACACACACACATATTTAGGATAAACATGAGAAATCCATGACAGTAGATTTAAACAATGAAATAAGCTAATAAAAGAAGCTATGAGGTATTTAACCCTAGAGATCTTTCTTTTAGGCAGACAGGGGATAATATTAAATTCTCCAAATGTGGCTCCTTTTATGCTTTTCCTTATGACCACATTCCCTTGGGCTCCCTTTTAACTTAACCTTCACCTGCAACTAGGCATTTCCTATATTTGCCAAATATTTGATGATTCTAAATATAAAAATCCTTTAAGGCAAAGACAATTTTGTTTTCTGTCTTTTTATCTTCAGCACCTAGCACAGTTTCAGGAACATCACAGATATTCAATAAATAATGGTTGAATTGAATTTTTAAAGTTTTATTCTTGTTGTTAAGCAGTTAAAAAAAATCAAAAATTAAATTCATTGTGAAAAGGACAGAGGTACATTTACTACTTGATGTTTATATCACTAAATTACATAGTGATTTCAACAAACATCTTAACAAGAATTTTTAAGTATCTCTTAGGTATAAGGCCTATGCTGAACCAGACATTCACAGAAGAACTATAGCCTCTGCCCTCAAGGAATTGGCAGTTTGATTTAATAGGAAACACATGCATAAGTTAGTATGACAGAAAAAAAAAAGAAAAATTCAGATAAAGCACATTTAAGGAATTCAATTTAAGCAAATTTATATTTTCAAAAAATCTAAAGGAAAGAAAATTCTTTCACCTTGGGGACAAGAAACCAGGAAAAATTTCAAAGAAGTATAAACATTTCAACAGACAGAAATAAAGAGTGTGTATTCCAAGCACTAAGGGAAAAAACCCTATAAATTCTCAGGGGAAGAAGAATGAGGGAAAATATCAGCTAACAGCTACTGGTTGAGTTTGGATAGCACAGAGTGCTTTCTCTATCCTTATCTACTCCCACCCTCATATTGGACAAAAGGGAAAAAAAATTCATAACAAATTAAAGTATTAACTTCCCATGTTGATCGTGCACAAAAATGTATTTTCATTCTGCATCTTGAATTTGTTGCCTCTCTGTTAATAAAATTCCATTCTTCATCATTGTTTCTTTGGAATCATGATTGATAATTAATCTAATTTTTAAATCTTTAAAAGTTGTTTATCTTGTGTATCAGTTGTTAAGTTCACTTTACTTTCCATCAGTTCATAAAATCTTTCCAACTTCTGAAATAATCCCTTATTTCTTATGGCATAGATAGATTCTACTATACCTATATGTGATGATTTGTTTAGTTATTCCACAATTGATAGGCATCCTCTTACATTAAAGTAATACTTATATTAACTAAAGTTATCTTCTAAAGATTTTTGATTGGGTCAGTGGCTTACTCAGCCATGCATCTTGGAAAGATTATTTTGACAGTGATATGTAGGCAAGATTAGAGAGGTGAAAGAAGGGAGGTCAATTAATGTGATTCTGCATTTTAGGTGCGAGATAGTGTGGCCTTTAATTAGGAGTAATATACAGAAGATAAACATCATAGTGGTAGACTTGATACAACTTGGAAACTGAAGATATGGAACAAGGAATGAGAAAAAGTCAAGGACAACTTCATAGGTTATAAACCTAAGGAGGGTACATAATAACTGAAAAAATGGTTGTGTCCTTGATAAGAATGGACAAGTCAGTAAAAAGATAACAGATTCCATTTTGGATCCGTTGAGTTCAAAGTACCTATAGGGTGTACAGGAAGAAATGTCTCGTGGACAGCTAATGTTAGGTTACAGTTCAGGATAGAAATTAAAGCCAGATAAATAAATAAATTAGCCACTGTAGCAGAGTGCCTGAAACATAGAAGGCACTATATTTTATTCCCTTTCTTTTCCCTTCCCTTCCTATTTATGTAGATAAAATAAAGCTAGAGGGTATATAAGATTGCCAAAGGGGCACATAGAGAGAAATAAAAGGCCAACCACAGATCATTGATGAGCAACCACATTGGAGAACAGAAGAAAGATGAACCAACCAACTGAGAAGGACTGATCAAGTGGAGATGAGAACCAGGAGAGACTAGGATAATAGAAGCCAAAGAAAGAGAGAGTATCATGAAGGATCTAAAGTCAATAGTGTCATAGATACCGAAACCTCAAGAGGGACCAAGAAAAGTTCATTGAATTTTTTAATTCAGGATCATTGGTGTCTTTAAACAAAGTGGTTCAGTAAAGTGATGGGGTTAGAAAGTCTTATATATGGGCATTTATTTCCAAGGACTTTGTTTTTTTTTTCTAGTGGTGAGGAGATGGGAGAGTTTCTTCCCAACAAAGAAAAAAAATTAGAAGAGAACAGAAGTAAAGTCAAAAGGAATCAAAGAATTCAGGACAGCTTTATAAATCATGTGTTGAATTTATTATATACTTTCCCTAAAAAAAAGAGCAAATTCTATGTAATAGAAATTTATGTATCATCCTCTCCTCCTGTTTCCCAAAGTATATAAAAATGTTCTTTATATTTGGTGTTTATTAAATTCAAAAAATAAAAATATTTTAAAGAACTAAATAGATAGTGAGAAAGTAGAGGCAGTGAGAAGTTAAACAGTGAAAGGAAAAGAAATATAGTTTCATAGGAAGCAGCAGACTTAGTGGAAGGTTTTTGGTATAGGGAAGACTTTGGCTACTTGCAGCCAGAAGAAGTCAATAAATAAGTAAAGAATGACAATTAGAAGGGAGATATAAAACAAAGAGTGATGAGAGCAGGTAGTCTTGAGTTCACAAATAGAAGCATTAGCACTGACAAAGAGGAGAACTACCCTGAACTGGAGGGAAAGAATAATAGATGGGTGATCCTTTGAAGTATGGAGCAAGAAACAGAAGGAAGAGTATTTATAGCTTCAATTTTTTTATTTAAGTGGATGCTATATTCTGGTGAGTAGAAATGTAGAATTGTGAATTTTAGCAGAGAGGAGATTTAGCACAATATTTATGAGGAGTTTGTTAGTCAATTAAGAGATAAATAAAAGGAATGTCATCAACAGTGAGGACTCAACAATGAGGCTGATATTGAACTAAACATGAATTGATTTGATTGTACTTTTCTAAAGTCATTTAAAAATATTCAAGTTTAAAAGCAGAGGAAGCAAATGAAAAGAATATCCAATATTAGTTACTAGAGGGGCAAGAAGAGAGTAACAGCTAGGTGATATAATCAATAAGAGTGCCAGCCTAGAGTTAGGAAGATTCATCTTCCTGAGTTCAAATACAGTCTCAGACATTCACTAGTTGTGTGACCCTGGGCAAATCACTTAACCCTGTTTGCCTCAGCTTTCTGATCTGTAAAGAGAGCTGGAGAAAGAAATAGCAAACCACACCAATATCTCTGCCAAGAAAACCCCAAATGGGACCATGAGAAATTAGACTGAAGTGAAAGGGCAATATTCATTGATGGAGTGGGTCTGGACAACAACAAAGAGGGGAATGTCAAAAAGGAGCAGTGGTTCATTGATGGAGTAGATGTCTTCTATACTATTGCCATACCAAAATCTGTTAACTTCAGGAACGTCAAGACTGAAGAGAACTAATTAGAGATGAAAAAGAGAGAATATAGCAAGATAACAGTCTTGGACTTATATTGCAGAAGTTATATTGAGGGCAAAAAGCAGGATAAGAACTGAGGCATAGGAGTGATGGAAGGAAAGAAGGAGAAATTTCATAGTTATATAATACAAAGAACCCTGTAAGTGGTTGAGATAGAATGGAGTTAGTGGAAGTTTGATAAACTAACAATATAGAACCCTCTAAATCCTTGTTCATTTCTAGAATAAGGAAAATATGACATGAGAAAAAAAAGATAATCTTGATGTTTCAATGATTTTTATTTAGGAATGCCTTCCAGGAATGCCTAGTTGTCAAGAATTTACATCTGCAAGCATTTACCATTCCAGTGAATTTACACAATGGAGAAGGATCACTGTACTTCTTCCTCAGAAAACTTGGTAAGAGAACTCATTTTAAAATATTGTTATCTTATCCTTGGTATATCCTAGATTTGCTACATTACTAATTCTATGGACATGATTAGATTGTGAGGATTCTTGTATTGGCAGGAAAATATAAACTTCTAATTTCATCCAAAACTTGTGTTACATAAAATAAATGTATTTTTCTTCTCTTTTCCTAAAATGATCTTCTTACTACTGCACAATCCTGTGGAAATAACATTGGGTCAGAAAGCAAAAGATCAGGGGGTCCCTCAATGACCTTGAATTATCTTTGTAGCCTTGAGCAGATCTTTAAAACTCTGAGAATCTCCTTTCCTCATCTGTAAAGTGAAGAGATTGACTAAATATGTCTTAAATTTTCTTGAATTTCTAATATATTTTTGCAAGAATGAAATTCATATAAAAAAGAACATAAATCTTAAAAACATATTATTCTTGAATTGCTACCCTTCCAGTGCCATATTCTGAAAATAAAATAAATTAAACAAAATCCCAATTAGAATTTGTACATCATTTAGTGTATAAAAATTCATTTTTTATGGTAAAAAAAAAAAAACAAAAAACATTGGATGTAATTTTTAGATTTATTTCTAGCTTTTGTTTTTCCAAAGATTGAATTGTTTCATTATAATAGAATAACTTTGTCTTTAAGAATAAGAGTTTGCACCAGCCCTGAAGTCAGGAAGACCTGAGTTAAAATTCGGCCTCAGAAACTTAACACTTCTTAGCTGTGTGACCCTGGGCAAGTAACTTAATTCCATTTGTCTCAGGGAGAAAAAAGAATAAGGCTTTATGTTAGAATTTAAAATTCCAAAATTTGTTTTTCAGTAGTTTTCCATGTGTTTACTACACTTTCTAAATTTTCTCATATTTTTCATTAATGTATCTACTTTGCCTAACTATTCTCCAATAGCAGTATTTCTGCTATTCATTTTATAATTAGATCTTGTTTTAAAAAAATTAAGTAGTTTTTAAAATATGATGTATTCAATTGAAAGATTATTAAGTGAAAAGCTAATGATTACTTAATAACCAAAATTTTAATTGTTGTGGGAAATATTTTAAATTATAAAAGGCTAACAATTAATGAAAGATTAAAAAGTACTTGTTCATTTTTCAATTGTGTCTCTTTATAACCTCATTTGGAGTTTTCCTGGTAAAGATTTTTTTTACAGATAAAGAAACTGAGGCAAATAAGGTTAAAGGACATGCAATGGGTAATACAACTAGTAAATTTCTGAGGCTATATTTGAACTCAAGAGATGAATCTTCCTAAATCCAGGCTTAGTATTCTCTCCACCATACCAGCTACCTGCATTATTTGAATTATTTTTTCACTATAGTTAAGATTTTTAAAAGATCATTTTATTGATTGGCATTCAAAGTAATTTCAAAAATCATAGGAATGGAGATTTAAATCTGCAAAGGATCTTAGAGATCATTGAATCCATCCTTTTTTATTATACAGATAAGGAAACTGAGGCCTAACGAGGTTAAAAGACTTACCCAAAAATGTTTAGCAATGAAATGAAACCCAAAAAATGTGACAATTTCTGCATGGAATAGACATGTAAAGAGAAAAAAGAAGTAGAGTAATCTAAGCATGTCTTTATTAAATAAGAAGCCATTGGAGAAGATACAAATGGCATTACATTAGTGAGAGGATAATTGTTTTAACAAGACCTTGGAAAGAATTATTTGAAATCACCCAAAGATAAGGACTCCCAACTCTGAAATGTCAGAAAGTCAAAAAGCTAAAAATTCTAAGTTAGTATTTAATGAAACATTAAAAAAAGTAGATCATGCATTAAATGCCACTTATGGAGGCAAGTAAAGTCAGAGTAGAAAAAATGAACTTGGAAAATAGCAATGGGTCAATAGATTAGTGTTAATGATAAAGACCAAGAGTAGGTTTAATATTGAGGTAGCTAGATGGCACAGTGGATAGAGTACCTGGGCTCAGGAAGACTTTTTTTTTAAGTTCAAATGAATCACCCTGAGCAAATCACTTAATGATGTTTGCTTCAGTTTCCTCACCTGTAAAATGAGCTGGAGAGGCAAATAGTAAACTACTCCAATATCACTGCCAACAAAACCCCAAATAGAGTCATAAAGAGTTAGACATGAGTGAAATGACTGAACGACAAGGTTTAGTAAGAATAAAAGACAGGAATGGAGAGTAGGTTTTGGTTAGAGGCAATAGAATTGTAGAACAAAGTAAAAAGCAGAACTGAGCCTCACTTTATGAGACAGTACAGAGAGATGATGAGGTCAAAGATCTGACTGTATTGGTATATGGTTAATGTAAGTGAAATTGAAGTTCAGTTACTAAAATTGAAGGTGACTGAGGAATTACGTATTCAAATTGTTGAAACAGTTCTCAATATGAATCTTGTCACCAGTGGAGATGTCAGGACATAATGAACAAAGCCAAGTTTAACAATGAGTCTGTGAGAAAGTTTGGAGAGTTACTTTCCAGGCAGTGGATGACTATGAAGACAAAATTCCATATTCATTAAGCTCTTGAGTTCCAAGGTGTCAAACCTAGACTAAGAAGGGAGGACAAAGAGGAAAGCACACAGGCCATTCATTGAGCCCCTGGCATTCCAGAGTATGACTTGACCCAGATCAAAAGATAATTGGGAAACATTTAACAAAATATATAAAAATAAAGTGACATAGATAAGGTTAATTTGAAGTTTTCTAAATCAATATGCTATCCCAGGGATCCATTTTCATGGAAGTTTGACACCAATACTTTAGGGCATGTTTAATTACCATTGGACCTTGCCAAGCACTCACCTGCTCATGGTCAACAAAAGATATCTGGGTCCTAGGACTTACCTTGAAGATTTCTAGAAGTACGTTCCAGAGTATACTAAGTGTCCTACCTCATTCTATGAAGCAATGACTCATTGTCAAGAAACATGTGAATGTTTGAATTTACCCAATAACAATTAAATTTTTAAACCCTTCCTTAACACTCATTCCTCATCTTTTTAACTATCTTTATTAGTGAATCCTAGTTAAATAACCTTGGCATAATAGAATTGAGTCTGCTCAGAAGACAGATGTGCTTGAAATTGTTTATTAACAAATAAAAATTCCTATGAATCAGCATTTAATACTTTAAAATAATATTTAAATCAGCATCTAGTAGCCTGTTGTTCTCCTCAATCCCCAGAGCTCCCTCTATAGTATAGAAGTTTGTTTCATCCAAAGAATTGTAGGAAATAAAAATTGATTTTGTTTAGTTCCCTATGTTTTCCCCCTACAACTGAATAAGGGATTGCCTAGAGACAAAGACAAAATAACAAAATAAAGACCAAAAAGAAAAAGATTCCTTGTGGAATTCTTAGCCTGAGATCAGAGCACCTAGAGAGACCTTTTGAGAAAAACTAAACTTTCCAGTGCAGGTGATGTTTTGATTTCAACTATCTTATTTTTATAGGGAACCTAACTTATTCTATCCATAATTAGCTTGTAACAGAGCTGGGTAGATGAACTCAAGGACTGATCCATTGAAAAAGAAAAACTGCTGTCACCATTGCCTATCCTAATATCCTTCCTGGACTTTGAATCTAGCACCTCTTGACCTCAACAATTTAATTTCTATTCTCAGTATCTATCTAAATCCCCAACCAAACTATCTTCCCAATATTTTTTTAAGTTGGTTGGAGAGGCTCTGTGGATTGATAGGGATGATATAGATGCATCATCGCTTTCAGACCAAGAGATTGTCAACTTGTTCACTGGATCTTAAAGATGCTTTCTAAAAGGTACCCCAATTTTACCCAGAGTAAGCATCCAATAGTTTAGTTCTCCATGTGTTCTACCTTAAAAGTAGGTTTGAAATTATTTAATTTAGGTTTCCCAGAATTAATAACAGGAGTAAGATAAATCCAAACATTTTAATAAAGTATTTACTTTAGCATTCCAATTAATCAATATGTAAATAAATATTGTTGTAGCTTCAGAAAAATCTGGTGTTCTAATTGCTGTTTTTATGATGCTTAATTTGAAAAGCCGAGATGTAGGGATAAAGTATATTCATTTTCCTTAATACAGTTTTTTTTTATTTTATTATAGTAACTTTTTATTGACAGAATCCATGCCAGGGTAATTTTTTTTACAACATTATCCCTTCCTTGCACTCACTTCTGTTCTGATTTTTCCCTCCCACCCTCCACCCCCTCCCCTAGATGGCAAGCAGTCCTATATATGTTGAATATGTCCTAGTATATCCTAGATACAATGTATGTGTGCAGATCCAAACAGTTTTCTTGTTGCACAGGGAGAATTGGATTCAGAAGGTAGAAATAACCCAGGAAGAAAAACAAAAATGCAAACAGTTTACATTCATTTCCCAGTGTTTCCCAGGGTGTAGCTGCTTCTGTCCATCATTGATTAATTGAAACTGAATTAGGTCTCTTTGTCAAAGAAATCCACTTCCATCAGATTACATCTTCATACAGTATCGTTGTTGACATATATAATGATCTCTTGGTTCTGCTCATTTCATTTAGCATCAGTTCATGTAATTCTCTCCAAGCTTCTCTGTATTCATCTTGCTGGTCATTTCTTACAGAACAATAATATTCCATAACATTCATATACCACAATTTATCCAACCATTCTCCAATTGATGGGCATCCACTCAGTTTCCAGCTTCTAGCCACCACAAACAGGGCTGCCACAAACATTTTGGCACCTACTGGTCCCTTTCCCTTCTTTAGTATCTCCTTGGGGTATAAGCCCAGTTCCCTTAATACAGTTAAGTTGGTCCTTTTAGTTCATCTCACAACTTTTGAAGAAGTATGTTTTCCTAAAGATTCAAGAGGAGAGTAAAGTCAGTTAGATTCTGCTTTGGCAAACCTCCCCCCGAATACCCTAGTATTGTGATTCAAACATATGGAAACATAAACATAGAGCCATCAAGCAAATGTGATTTTTCCAGGGTCCTTGTGTATATGAATCTCTGTTAGCTGGAAAATGTTAGATGGTACCAACTTGTGGGGAAAACCATAAATGTTTGCACCTGCTCAGAGAAATTGTATTATATAAGAATTGAACATTTGTTATTTGATAAAAATTAATTTCAGTTTTATGAGGGACATTTACATAAGAACAGGACTTAATGAGATCCAAACAGCTGTCAGTCACTGACTTCATAAACAAATCAATTCTTAATGACTAAATAAGAGTTTTGGTATAATTGTGTGAATGTAATTACACTGACTCTGAAGGTGGCAAATACAATTTTATCAGTTTGCATTTACTTTGATTTTTCAGGTTCCCTGACTATCAAGAGAGAACTTGACATTATTTTATTTCAGATACTGAAATCTAAAAGATAAAAATCAAATAAAGAAGAATTTTGAGTTTTATTTCTGGTGTGCAATCTGCTCCTGGGAATCCATAGTACCTGACTAGAAACCATAAGACATTCCACAGTACTTGTTTAACTTTCCAACTGAATCTCATGTAGACATGAAGTAAACACATGGTTAATCTCCAAAGTACCAGTCTTTCATATTTGAAAGTAAAAATGGTCAAGGTTAAAGAGAAATGGAAAGTTTAAACATTTAAATTTTGGAAGCTATTTAACTGTGCCACAAGTGAAAATCAGTGAGATCACACTTTATGTTCTCACATTTGGCCAAATAGAGATTGTTCAAGACAGTGTTTTTTAAAATCACTGAAATTGTGGCTAACATTCAACCTTTTCCTCCTTTCCTTTCTTTTAATTAACATGTTTACATTCAAGTATGTATGATAATCTTTAATAGAATAATGCACGTTAAGCTTCTTTGATTCTAAGCAAGTAATTTAGTTTTAAAGTGCTTACAATAAGCATGAATCAGTTTGAAAAGGAAAAGGAAAAATAATTTAGAATATGCCTATGTATAAATATTTAGACAAATAAATTCATTGTAGCAACAGTAACCTTATAGTCCGTATTGTACTTCTATGTTAAAGTTGTGTTATAATAAAATTCTCATTGGCATACATATTATTTTACAGTTATCACAATAAGCATTTGTTAAACATGTAATTTTTGCAAGACACTATGCTAAGTATGGAAAAGTCAAAGGCAAACTAACAAAAACTAACATTCTAGGAGGTTACATTCTCATTAGGGGTTACAACATTTATACAGATAAGTGCAAAAGAATTTGGAGAAAGAAGGGGAGAGAGGTGGGGAGAATAAAAAAAAAAAGAGGAGCAAGTGGGAGTATGAATAAGTAAGTGTGTGTTAGTTTTGAGTGAATAAGTGTTATACTGTTATTAGGGGTAGGGGCTCTGTGGATAGAGTCAGCCTAGAAGTCAGAAGGACCTAAATTCAAATTTAGCCTCAGATACTTACTAATTATGTGAATTTGGGTCAGTCCCTTAACTCTATTTGTCTTTCTTTCCTCATCTGTAAAATGAACTAGAGAAGGAAATGAGAAAACACTCCAGTATCTCTATCAAGAAAACCCCAAATTGAGTTGCATAGAGTAAGATGTGACTAATTGACCAAAAAAAATAGTTATTATTTTAGAATGTGAGCTATTTGAAGACATAAGTGTTTTTCCATTTCTTTGTATTCCCAGGGCATAACATCTTAAGTGCTTAATATAAATGCTTACAGACTGATTGAGATGCTGAGAAATTAAGTAACTGATGAAATGGCCAGTTATTGTCAGAAACAGGGCTTAAACCCAGTTTTTTTCTGACTAAGGTATCCATACACTGAGATGCCATGCTTCCTCTCCTGTATGTTATCAAATTAGATCTGTGAAACAGATATACATTTTTTGACTAAAGTACTATTGAAATGCTTGTTATTACTAATTCTTCTTTTTATGGGTTCCTTTCTTTTTCAGTATTTCCCTTGTATTATTACTCCTCAAATTCTATTCCCTTAGTATTTCCAATTTCTAGTTGAACATTGATGTGTTCTGAGGAAGTAGGATGGCCAAAATATCAATGATAATAGTCTTTAAGTAAAGTTTCTTTGATTCATAAATAAAGAGGTCATGTTTCTGGAACCTTTCCTTCTTTAGTTTGCTAACTCTTTAGGTAAACTATATCATGGAAGATTTAGAATCATCTGTCTCCATAGCTGAAACATCCAAATTAAAACCTCTTTACCAAATCATGCAATAGGTCCTTATACTATTATATATCTGTATAGAAAATAAAGAACTCCTAAAAATGGCCATTTCTGTTCAAAAATCATAAGTTGTTGGTCTTGTAAGTGGTCATGATGACCCATCCCCCAAGATAAAATTGAAAATCTGTAGAGAAATAGGGTGATATCTTGTTCAAGATCATATAGCTCTTTAGTACTAAAATTAGATTGAGAACCCTTTTTCTGACTTTCTCCCTACAATTTTTTCCCATTAAACTATGATGCTATAAAAATGGATAAATTAGAATAGTTACCTTTATTCTGTAACATGGAGCAAATCATTTATAAAACATTATCCAAGTTCTCAAAATTATATAAAATGAAGAACCAATAGATAGAATAAATTTTTACTGATTAAGATAAAGAATTTTTATCAAGAATGTATACTTTATTAAATACTTTCATTACTATATATGATCAAGTGTTCTATAGTATCAAATTAATAACTTTTTATGTTTATGAAATAAAATGTGTTAAATATATTAATAATGTCATTCAGGTATTAACCAAATAATTTTAATAGTACTAACCTGGGTCCCATTTTTGGAGGAAACCTCATACCCTTGAGAAGTTTCTGATAATAAATATTAAACCAGTAAAAGATTTTTCTTATTCTAGAAAACTAATAACTTTATATAGTCATGAAAGTTGCAGCAGCAGTTTTTTTTGTTTGAAAATGAAAATTGTAATTCCAAAGGAAGTGAGCATAATCTCATTGGAAGTATCACTGAGGATCATGAATGTGTAAGAAGGCATCACTCACTCTGCCAGATGCACCTCAGAGAATTCAGAAATCATCCTACCAAAACTCGAAATGCAAACCATTATCCATAGATCATGGATAAAAGAAAAGTAATAAAGGCCTACTCTGAACTTTAACAATTACTGTGTACTTAGGGATACTTAACATATTTGACATAATAAGCTTTGAGTTCTTTCAGTACTCTCAAGGTCTGATCTATCAATGGATGCTGTACTTGGAATATGGGATTCAGTCTGTGACTCTGGGTTCATGCCCATTCATTCCTGAAAATCATTCCTAAATGATTATTGTAGAATCACAATTATCTGACCTCTTTACCAGGAAATCTGCAGAGGAAAAAATTCAAACTTTCAGAGGTTTAAAAAAAAAAACTTCGTAGCATTCACTAAATTAAAGTGGCTCTAAAATTTTTTTCGGTTACCAATTGGATATATTACTAAATTTCTGCTGCAGAAATGTCAATAAGCTTTTTCTTCTTCTGCAGACCTTATTTCTAAGTCACAATCAAGTTCCCTAAGATTTCTTGATGTCTACTAGACCTCTTAATTATTTGTTTTGATTAACATCAACTTGCTTTTGAAAAAGAAGGAAGTTATTTTTTCAGTATGAATAAACAGATCTGTGCTTCTGGATATTCTTATTCAATTTATTGAGGTCATTTAACAATGCTATATAATCCATGTATTATATTGTGCTAATCTTTTCTATTCCTTACCCAAAAATTCTTGTATTATTTCTTGTTTTATTTTGAGAGTTAAATAAAATGTGGTCTTCCTATAATTTAATACAAAATGTTCATCATTTAACACTTAATCAATATAATAAGGATGAGAATTTTTAGAAAAATCTTTCTGCCTTAGCTTTGTTTCACTAACATTAAATATTAATATAAAATGTATCAATGTTTGATATTTTGATTTGCTTAATTTTTCTAAAACTCAATAATTTTAATAATTTAAATATACAAAAAGAGAACTTCTTTTGACTTTCACAATGTATTACTTATGATAGTTATATTTTCCATTTTAACATTTCAGAAAACTAAGTTCAATATGTAGAAAAATGTTTGGCAATCAAATAAAAATTCCAGAGAGCATATAGTCTAAAAAGAAAGTGCTGTGAGAATAAGTTTTCTTTTAATATTCCTCAACAGGAAGGTTCAAAGAATGATATTTTATTTTTCTTTTTAATATATTTCCAGGTCCAGTGCTACTCGCTTTCGTTGGAGTCAGAGCTATTATACAACACAAGATGAATGGGCTTTAGACAATATTTATATAGGACAGCAATGTCCAAATATGTGCAATGGGCATGGCTGGTGCGAGCGAGGATTATGCAAGTACGTATTTAAAAAAAAAAAAAAAGTTGAGATAATTTCTGTTCCTAGAGAATTCTTTTTATGAATATTACCCCAACATTGGTCAAAATCATTCTGTGAATGCATTATTACATATGAAATAACCAAAAGGAAATGTTCTTTCTTACCCTTGGTTCAGATTCATGGTAATACAATATTACTTTACTGGGAATTACTCTATCAGGAAATTTAGATTTTCCTTCTCAAAATCAAACTTTCAGAAAATCCATCCTGAAGATTGGTTAGTTCAGGGATGTGTGTAGAAGTGTTTTGAAGAGATTTCCTTTTCCTTCATCTGTAAGGCTTAAAGTACCCTCTAATCAGGTGTGACCTTTCAATTCTGCCATACTTCAAAAAGCCCTGTTTTGTAGCATATTTTCTCCTGACCTCCAATTCTTATCTCTCTAGTCTCCTTCAAAGATCAACTCAAACACAACCTTCTGTAAGAAGCCTTTTCTGATCCCTGTAATTACAGTGGTTTCTCCCAAAATTACCTTATATTTATCTTGAATATGTCAGTATATATGCTGTCTCCTCCAGTAGAATGTAAGCTCCTTAAAATTAGGGACTAATTTTTTTTATCTTGGTATCCCCTGCCTGGACCAGAATAGGTGCTTAATGAGTGCTTGTAGACTAATCTATTAATTCACAATAAAGGAAGTGACAACTGTCAGTGTTGAGTATGAAAGAAAACATACAGATATTAGAACTGGAGAAGATGTCATCCTACTATTTCTTTCTCAAACCATACACTGATCTGATTGGGCACACCTAGATTTCTAGCCTTATACAATCTACTGAAATAAGATGAACTCATAAGTCAATTCCAAAGTACTTTCCCATTCATTACCTATGGCCTAAAAGTACATTAGATTTTTATTTCTTTAGTTAAAACATTGACCCCTGTTAAAGTATAAATAACCTTAAAATAACCACTCCAGTATCTTTGCCAAGAAAACCCCCAATGGGGTCAAAAAGAGTTGGACAGGATTGAAACAGAACTGAACAACAAAAACATTTCAAACATTTATACCTTAGTGTGAATTATTGATTCCTTTCCTAAAAGTAAGTTTTAATAATGGGAAGAAAGTAGGAGCCATAAAGTCACTGGGGGGCCTAAAGAGATTTATAAATTTAGGGTAACAGGGGGAGCTAGGAGATTCAGTGGCTAGAGTGCCAGCCCTGGAGTGAGGAAGACCTGAGTTCAAATTCAGCCTCAGACACTAGTTATATGACCTTGAGCAAGACAATTAATCCTGAGTGCCTCAAAACAAGCAAACAAATAAATAAAGGGTGGAAGAGTAGATAGAAGAAATAGAATAAGGAGGGAAAAAAAGCAAAGAGCCTGGAAACTTTAAAGACAAACTCATTCAGTTTTATATGTGTTTCCTTGAAATTTGTAAGATGGCATCCATTTCTAAAAGTTTCAGATAATATGTGTGTATGTGTGTGTATATAGATATATAGATATATAGATATATAAAGCAAATTTTGCCAAGAAATAAAATTTGCATGTAAAAGAGAGGGTAGATTGCAGAGATGACAAGAGACTAGGTAGAAGCAAGGATTATGAGACTGATCATTTTTTACATTTACATTTTTATATTATATTATTCCCTAGAAAGTCATGTACTGTAATCTAGGGAATTGAATCACAGTAGATTGAGTACTACACTGGAGAGACAGAGACAGAGACAGAAAGAGAGATAGAGAGACAGACCTTGGAAGAATTGGTAATTTTGCGAAAGAGACACAGTATCTATGACTTAGTAGACCTTTTGTAATTTTTTTATCTCATGTAAATAAGTTGAGCAAGTGATCTCCTACTCATTCCTGCCTAAAGTCAAAGCATATAGGCACACCTCAGAAATAAGTTTGGTTTCAGACCACTGCAATAAAGCAAATATCACAAAATGAATTGAGTCAGATGAATTTTTTTGGTTTTCCAGTATATAAGTTATGTTTACATTATATGTTAGTCTATTAAGCATGCAATAGAATTATGTCTTTAAAAAATTCCAATGTATATACCTTAATTAAAATAGTTTATTACTAATAAGAAATATCCATTATCTGAGCCTTCAGCAAATCAAAATCTTTTTTGCTGGTGGAAAGTATTGCCTTCATGTTGATGGCTGCTGAGTTGCTAAACTCTGAGGTGGCTGGGGCAATTTCTTAAACAGTACATAATGAAATTTGCCACAGTAATTGACTCTTCCTTTCATTTGAACACTTCAAATACAATATTGTATGTTAGGGAATAGGGAGACCCACAGAGTGTAGGAGCAGCAAGTCGGTAGAACAATCAAAACACAAAACTCTTTAGTTGTTTGTTATCTTGTATGGGAGTGGTTCATGATAGTCCCAAACAATATAATACTATAGTAAATTCAAAGATCACTCATCACAGATCACAATAACATATATAATAATAATAGAAAGGCTTGAAAAAAATTGTGAGAATTCCCAAAATGTTCCACAGAAATATCATACAAGCACATGCTGTTGGAAAAAAGGTGCCAACAGACTTGCTCAAGACAGAATTGTCACAAATTTTCAATTTGCTAAAATAAATAAATAAATAAATAAAACAATAAATAAACACAATATCTGAAAATCACAATAAAGCAATGCACAACAGAAAGAGGTGTGCCTATATTCCATATAATGGGGAAAACAACATTGCATGTATTTAATATTTAATTTACTCTTCTTTATTGAGGAGTTTTCTGGTCAGCTGAAGTAGATTTGAAACAATGAGAAAGATAAAAACTATAATATAGAAAATCATTCTGGATTACTTTAATAATCTTTTCTTAGGTGTGACCAAGGGTATCAAGGCACTGAATGTCAGCCAGAAGCTTCCCTTCCATCTACTATTATGTCAGATTTTGAGAGTCAGAACGGTTGGGAGACTGACTGGCAAGAAGTCATCGGGGGAGAAATTGTCAAAGCAGAACAAGGATGTGGAGTCATCTCTTCTGGATCATCTTTATATTTCAGTAAGGTAGGGACAAATACTAAGACAAGTTATCAAAGACTTAAATAGATGAGCTATAATGCCATAGTGCTGATATGTGGCAGAGTCTGTCTAGGCAGAAATCCAAGGCAAGATAATTTATGCAAATGCAAAAATAGATATGCTTTTTGTTCAGATGCAGGTGCAGAACAAAGAAAATTTGATCTTTAAGTAAGTAAACAAGATTGAGAAAACAGCAAATCAGGGTGGATTAAATTTAACTAGGTCTCCCAACCATCAACACTTAAGTTTTCCCTGATCATTATCATCAAATGTAATTAATAAGTGGCCTTGTGTTTGTTGCACAGTGCCAGATTTTATGCACATTCATGTCAAGATTAGTGGACTTTGTCGTACTGAAGAAGTTAACATTTTAAGAAGACACATTTTTTAAGAAGAAAATGTGTGTGTGTGTGTGTGTGTGTGTGTTTATGTGTGTGTATCTGGGTATCTCGGTATCTGTTGCTTAAGAAAGCAACAAGACACTTTCATGTATTTGATATAGATTATATATGTGTATTCAAGAAAAACATCTCTATATTAGTCATGTTGTGACAGAAGATCCAGACCCAAAGGAAAAACAGTGAAAAAAAATAAAGGGAAAAATAGTATGTTTTGATCTGCATTCAGACTCCATATTCTTCTTCTGGATATTAATGGTGTTTTCCATTATGAGTCTTTTGGAATTGTTTTGGATCATTGGGTTGCTGAGAAGAGCTAAGTTTGTCATATTTGATTATCCCACAGTATTGCTGATCACTTCAATAAGTAAATAATTTCAAAATATAATAAAGAAGAACAAAATAAAAGTAAAGAGGTTTTGCCAAATGTAAATAAACCAAAGTCACTTTTCAGAAAGTATGCAGAGATTGATATAAAGGAAGTTTAGGAAGCTGTAGAAGAGTTTAAAGAAAAATTTGATTTTAAAGAATTAGTAGACTAGTAAGAATTTAACTACATTTTACTGAAGATGAAACTAGAAACAAAAATTAGAAATAACATTCACTGAAGTTTATATTGTAACCAGAGTTGGGATTACTGTGGCTTTGGAAAATGCTATCTATAAATATCAGCTCTTTGTAGCTTTTATGGCATCAGTTCGATTTCTAGTCTATTCAACTTGAGCACTTGGACCAAAATGCCATTTTGAAAAAAAAATTGGGGATGAATGTTTTTGAGGTCTTGAATTATTAAAATGTTCTTGCCTTAAATCCTACATAAATATATTGATTCCTATAATTTAAAAAAATATATCTATACATTAAGCCAAATTGGAAAGGTTTATATTGGAAAAATAAATTCTTGCTTTAACTATTTCTTTTTTCTTTTATTATTTAAAAAGAAAGTAGCATTTTGCATAATTAAAGAAAAGTTTGGAGAATATGCAGATTTTGGAGGATAAAATACCAGGCTAAGCAAAGATATGATATATTTTTCATCATTTATAAAAATCCTACATAACACTTTTAGAAAACCTCTGTGAACTAACACCAAAGTATCCTGGGGGAAAAATAGCACTAGACTGTAAATTTCCTGATAAACCAATCATTGCAACTAGCTAATTGTGATAATTGGATTTTTTTAATAATTGTCTTCATTGTAGGAACTTCCTCCTTCTGGTTTATTTCTTCTTGCCAAGTTTCTCAAAGTAGTTTGCTAAATTGGAATTAACCTGCAAAGTTCTGTGGTTTGGAATCTTTTTTTTCTTATAGTCTTCCTATAGAGATTTAGAAGTTAAAATATATTATTTCTCTTGAGCCATATTACAGTGATCCTAAGGTGCTTTTCATCTTTGTTATTTCTGATCCAATGGAAAAAAGTAGGAAAATGTGTGTGTGTGTGTGTGTGTTTATGTGTGTGTATCTGGGTATCTGTGAATGAAGGACAGAGAGAGAGAGAGACAGAGAGACAGAGAGAGAGAATGAGAATAGGTGGTACAGTGGATAGGGTGCCAGGCCTAGAATAAGGAAAACTCATCTTCCTGAGTTCAAATGGAACTGTGTGACCATGGTCAAGTCACCTACCCCTGTTTGCCTTAATTTCTTCATATATAAAATGAGTTGGAAAAGGAAATGGTAAACTCCTCTAGTATCTCTGCCCAGAAAAGCCTGAAAGAGTTATATAGAGATAGATAGACATAGATATAGTTATATATATATATATATATATATATATATATATATAGTCACTAAACTACAGATAAGCATTCTATACCTGTCCAGACCATCCAGAAAAATAAATAGGCTTTTAAACATTTCAATGTTTTCTTTGTATGACATAAAAGTATATATATGTAATTATATCATTTACTTTCTTAGCACGGAGAGTTCCAAAGAGCAATCTCCAGACTAAGACTTCAATTTGGTTTCTTTTAATCCTTTTTAGCCATATGTGCAAGGTTATTTACTTTAAATTAGCCAACTGAATATTCTTTGTAATTCTCCATAACTAGAGACTTTCTTCATTAAGTTAATAAAGTAGAATTAGTTTTGAATTCCAGATGATAGATTTTATTCCCTCTGTGTCATACAGACCATCTTGATTTTTCACATGGTATTTTTACTGAGTTTTGGGGGGGTTAGAGAACTCTGTGACAAATCTGAGGGCCTTTTATAGCTCTGCCCCCAGCAGAATCTGCTTTTGGCTATAGGATTTCATAAGCAAGATATTTCTTTGATAATCCCATTACCATTGAAGTCAGTGACTAATGGCAGGAATGATGACAAACCATTTCAATTTCTGTCCAACACTTCACAGCACGACCATGACATGAGATAGACACACTGAACCTTCTGTTAGAAGGAAAGGAAGTTGCTGGATTTAAAGATATTGTTAACTCTTTTAGTTCCTAACGTGCTTTTTGGTATCCAGGTAAATTTTATTATCATTTTTCTTCTTCCCCTTCCTTCCCTCCCTCAGTGAAAATGACTAAGATGTTGTCCCCTATTATCAATTAGTTTCAGCTGTGTCTGGCTTTACTTCTAATCCCAGGCATCTATAAAAAAGGAAAGGAGGTCTGTGAATAATTTTCTACCCAGGAAGGAATATATCAGCTGTCATATGGAACTTGTTTATCTTATCACAGCATATCTGATTTAGCACTTCACAATTATGTAGAGTAACCCATCCCCAAAAGAAATTTGTGTTAGTCTTAAAGTTTAATTTAGTTTTTAATTTAATTTAGGGATTTGAACCCAAGTTTTTCTGACTCCGAGTATAGTACTGTATCAGCTAGATCACTGATCTGGGGACTGATCAAAGAAGAAAAACATGAAATGAGTGCATGAGATCGAAATTACCACCACCAAATCAAAACTGAAGGCTCTTTTCTTCTCGACCACAAGGAAAAAGAATCTTATGTACCTACAGCAACCATCATGTGACATAATTTTCTATATGCCACTGTATGAAGCTCTCTTTATTTTGACAAAAAAATAATGGAAATTGCAGGGATTTCCATCATTTGGGGAATAGTATATTATTGTGATGGCGTACTACTGTCCCATAAGAAATGATGAGTTCAATGATCTCAGAAAAACATGGAAACAAATGCATGAAATAATGAAAAGTTAAGTGAACAGAACCAGGAGAATGTTGCATACAATAATAACAATATTTTAAGAAAGACTGAGCAAATAAATAATTGTGACTATTTTAAATATTCAAATTAATTATAAAGAAAAGACAAAGAAAAATGCTATCTGAATCTAGAGAAAAATTGATAAATAGAAGTATATATAGAATAATTTTACATATTTGTGTGTGTGCATGTATGTGCCTATTTGAGTCTAATGGCAGCCATCTCTAATTTGGTCAGTAGAGGAAAAAAGGGGAAAAGAAAGAAACAAACATGATAATTTTATTATATATTTAAAAGAAATAGCAGATTGTTCATAAGAGTTGCAGTGTCACATATAATCATCTTTTTATTATATTTTGTTATGGAGATATTTATTATATTCCATAAATTAATAATGAAATAAATGTGAAAAAAAGATATTTAAGAGGCATAAAGCAAAAAAAAAAAAAGCCACAGAACTCCTCTATTATTATATGTAAATTGACTTAATCTTTCCCTTTTTCTTAGGCTGGAAAGAGACAACTAGTGAGCTGGGATATGGATACTTCTTGGGTGGATTTTGTCCAGTTTTACATCCAGATTGGTGGAGAAAGCACTGCCTGCAACAAACCAGACAGTAGAGAAGAGGGTGTCTTGCTTCAGTACAGCAATAATGGGGGCATCCATTGGCATCTCCTGGCAGAAATGTACTTCTCTGACTTCAGCAAACCCAGGTATTATTATTCCCATCAGACTTTTGCTAGACACAAAAAATATCATATTAGTACTAAGATTACATTTTTTTTCTTATCTTAAGTGTCTTACCTAAAATATAAGAAAAGCTTTTGAAAAATATGTTTAAAAAGGAGTTGTCAAACTACAGACAGACTTGCCTAATCCATCCAGAAAAATAGATAAATTCTTTTAAAATGTCATTGCTTCTCTCATATATAATTTTCTCAGCTATTTAATTTATCTTGATCTAAAATTTTTGCTCCATCTAGGGTTGATCCTACATATGAGCAGTATAGATTATATATATATATATATATATATATAAAATGATTTTAGGAATATCCTCAACCAATTTGCCATTTTTACATTGGACCAGCCTGGCATCATCTTTATCCAATATGATCATCTGTTGATCAAAAGTTATGCCTAATGATTATAAAAATTGTTATTTTAGAAAAATATTTATTCAGGAAAAATGGCAACAGTATTATCATTTTAAAAATTAAGTGACTTTATTTTAAATCTGCTTAAAAGTACTTCTTTTGGAGAGTGTAATTATGTTAAATATCTAATAATGTATATACTAAATATCACAAAAATCCAGGCATTTGTGGCTATTTAAAATTACCTTTATTTCTCTCATCTCTGTGTTTTGAACTTAACACAATCATAATGAAATTTATATATAGACCAGCAATCAAGGCTAAGTGTATAACATATCAATGGTACCCATATGCTAACTGTATACATGTATACTTTACATTATATAATGATTACTAAAAATTAAGTTTAAATTGAAGATTTTAAATGCACGAGTTTATATGTCAAAACATCTTGCAAGATTAAGAATATATGTGTGTGTGTTTTAAATAGACATATATATACATATGTATGTATATCTAGATATAGATACAGATAATTAAGTTTCCTTAAAGTGAGGTAACTTGTTTCTGAGATGGATCAATTTCCAAAGCTCTTTGCAAAGCTTCCATACCACAGAAAATCCCAACCAGATTTTCCCATAAATTATAACTTCTCTTTTCATATGACTTTTGTCATGGCAAGCAAAATATATACCTTACATATTTCTTTCCTTCTCTAAAAGACATCATATCAAATGAGCTATTAAGAAAATATGGGGAGCCAGATATAGTCCTGGGCTTGAATTCAGGAAGAATTGGATTCAAATCCAGTCTCAGATCCTTAGGATCTATGTGACTCTTGGCAAAGCCTATTAACTTCTATGCAACTTGGGTTCCTGGTCTATAAAATGAGATATTTGATTTCAACGGACTGAAGAGTCCCTTCAACTTCTGTAAATATATGATCTTCTTTCCCTACATTCTTCAAACTTCATTCCAACATGGCCAAATCCAGAAACCTCTTTTTTTTTTTTTAGTTCTACAATAGATTAAATGTTCTATCTTCCCAATGACTTGCTTTACTTTTTATGAGAGATATTGCTTTCACCTCCATTAAGCGCGGATAACTGGCTTTTCTTTAGGTTTGTCTATCTGGAACTCCCAGCAGCTGCAAAGACACCTTGCACTAGATTCCGCTGGTGGCAACCAGTTTTTTCAGGGGAAGACTATGACCAGTGGGCAATTGATGACATCATTATTTTATCTGAAAAACAAAAGCAGATCATCCCAGTTGTCAACCCAACTTTACCTCAGGTAATTATGCCATGTTACAGGTAGACTCCAGAAATAAAGGGAATTTTGCATATAAAGGATTGAGAACTTCACCTCTTAAATTTTTTTTTATTCAACAAACAAGCTATTTTAAGTTCTCTATGATTCAGTTGTTGATATTATGGAAATCCATTACTCATAGATTGTCTTGAGGCATAATAGCTCTGCAGGTAAGCAAACTCCTCAAATGAAGTAAAGTGAGTGCTTGGAAAATATTTATGCATTCAGTGGAAGTATATATTCACAATAGTCTAGAGACATATCTCTTGTGTCATTAACCATTGATTGATATAAGTTCATTATTTAAAGTTAGAATTCTTCAGTTACAGAATTTTTATTTGTTTGTTTCTATTAGAACTTTTATGAAAAACCAGCTTTTGATTACCCCATGAATCAGATGAGCGTGTGGCTGATGTTGGCTAATGAAGGAATGGTTAAAAATGAAACTTTCTGTTCTGCTACTCCATCAGCCATGATATTTGGGAAATCAGATGGAGATCGATTTGCGGTAACTCGGGATTTAACTCTGAAACCTGGATATGTGCTACAATTCAAGGTATTTATACAGTTTCCATTTTATATTCCTAGTGAGTCAAAGGCAGTGTGATATAATGGATAGAGATCCAGTCTCAAAACCAGAAAATTCTATACTCAAGTCCTCTGATACAGACCATTTGTGTAATTCTGAGCACATCACTTAACCTCTCAGTGTCCTAGAGAGGTTTGTAAAACTCAAAGTTTCAAAGAAGATACGTCGAATTGTTAAAGAAAGTTTGCTCATCTGAGAGTTCCCAATAGCAGTGAGATTACAGGTCCAGTCAGTGTAGTTAGCCCCTGTGTATTAGTCTATCAAGTCTACCTGTTAACAAGTTAAGCAACAAAATATCCTCCCAATCCTTGAGAGTAGATGAGACAAAGAACAGAAATGTGTTCTTTATATTTTATTAAAGGACTATGCTTGAAGAAAGTGTAGTTAACTATAGAAGGGCAAAGCTTTTAGTTCTACCCAGAAGGAAACAGCTTGTCAGTTTTTAATGAGCCTCATAAGTAGTGACTATGTCATTATATTTCAATGAGTACACATGAAACTCGATGAGAGTTTAAAAGAAAATTAACTTAGTACTTTCTCCCACTTGTGATTTAATGAATGTCATAGTTCCATATGGGAATGGATGAACTTTTTTACTTCACTTAAAAGTACTTTAAAAACTTCACAAAGTATTTTATGATTCAGTGTAGGGTTTTTTTCCAAATAATTGTACTTCCTTAAGTCAGTAAATTTTGCTTCCAATTATCATTTTTTCTCTTAAAAGCTTGTTGTAGAAAATTTTTCAGCATTGTGACAACATGTCAACATATATAGTGAGTATTTGCTTTGACAAGCTGTTGTGTCAGGATCCTAATCAAAATTTTATTGAGTTTATAATGAAATCCCATTGGTGAATTCTAGAGGTCGAAAGCAATGCAGTTTTAATGAGCTAGCACAACTACATGGTCCTTACATAATTGGTGGGTAGAGATGCTAAATAATTTACAAATAGAATTATTAAAGAAACCATAAGTTTACAGGTAACCCTTCAAATATAATTCCTGTAGTTCTATAAATAGGGAAGCTAATCTTAAAAAAAAAAAAAAACTAGTAAAATATTATCATTAGCAATTTAATTTTTGAGTTAGATTTCAAGTGAAAAACTTCACTGTCAATAGATGAATTTATATTTATATGCAAGCACTTTCCAAAATTGTAAGTAAAAACTTCAATATGTAAATGCATCTCCAGAAATATATACATATGATTTATTATCTTGACACCTTTTCTATTTAATGAGTGACAAAATCACGACACTGTAGGTGGTATACTCAAGATAATTCTATACCTGTTATAATTTCTAAATAAAGAGATGGTTAATGATGTTTAAAATGTCAATTTTTCAAAGAACTAGCAAAATAATGACATTTAAAAAGTTTTAATTCATCTATCACAGCAGCAGTATCAACCCTTTATTCGTGCATTGATCTGATACTACCCATATTGTGTAATGATGAAATGATTGTCATTCATTTTCTATTCCTTTAAAAAGAAATAAATGGGCTAAGAATTATTTAATTACTACTTGAAACAAATAAATAAAGATTATTTGTGTAAATTGTTCATGTGGAATTTTGAAGAATACACAGCATTTCTTTTAAATGAACCTTTATGTTATAGTTGAGCTTGGTAGCTCTCAAAATGTATTCTACACTATAATCATAATAAAAACATTTATATGGTACTTTAAGATTTACAAAGTACTTTACATATGTTATATTTGAACCTCATAGCAACTTTATGTGGTAGGTGCTATTTTAACCCCATTTTACAAATGAAGAAACTGAAGCTGACAGGTAAAGTGATTTGCCCAGAGTCACACAGCTAGTGTCTAAGGGAGGATTTGAACTCATCTCCCTTAGGCCAACATTCTATCCACTGTGCCCTCTAGCTATCTGTATTATGATTGCTCTGATGCCTAATATGTTCATTGAATATCTCGGTCATTGCATTTGAAAGAGCAGATTGTTCTAGTAGGTTGAAAACTTTAGATAACACATAATCTGCTGTATTATAAATTCAATTAAATTTAGTTCAATAAATTTTTAAGCATCCTTCATAAGCAGATCCCTACACTTAGCCTTAAGGAAGATTTTAATTTTTGATATAATATTATCCCAGATCTCTCCAAGTTTACAGCAGAATAATGGGGAATAACATATATATAAATAATTATAATATAGAAAAATGCATGAGTGTTCTCACTTATTCCCTGAATCCTCTGTCTCTCAGTCACTGTGTATATATTCTTTCTTAATTCCCAGAAGTAAAGTTCTCTGCATTGACTCACACTCAAAATCCCAAGAATCTAATCAAAATTTCAACTATCCATTTTTGCTCCTTCTTTAATACTTAGGCCAATTTCCAGCCCTTCCAAGACCCATACTAGACCTTATGCCTACCTAATTTATGAATCTTACTTATTTATAAATATAAGAGGAGGTGGGGTAGAGCATCTCTAAAGATTTTTCAATTCCCAGATTATTTGCCATCATTGCTAGTTCTTCTCCAACCCTCTTCCCCCTTTACTATATACCAGGTTGTCTCTACAATCAAAGAAGATCAGAGTTGCAAGGGCCTTCAAAAGGTCAGCTACTGTAGGCTCATGCTTTCGTTTTTGATAGAGGGTTTGGTGGCATCTGGCTGTTCCTTCGTTCCCTGAGTTCTTGACATTTGATAGATAAATAAATTCATTTTTGATAGAAGAAAGGTGAAGGCAAGAAATAAAGATTTTATGGATCACCTAAACAGATAAATGTAAAATTAAAACTATGGGAGGGAATGAAATTGCCAAGATGAGTTAAAAAAAAACTATCAGAAACAGTCTAGCCAGTAAAAAAGATGGACTGCTAAAGGATATAGGAGAACCAAGAGATACTATTTATTTCACAAAATAACATAATACAATCTAGGAACAAAACCATTGCTGAAGAGCCAAGGGGTAAGAACAGAATAAAAAGCATACAGTAGTCCACCATGTAAAATACTTCAGTGTAGTCAAAGAATATAAGAATTTAAAGATGCCCCTGAATCTGGTGGTAAAGACAGTTTCTCTCCTTCTACACCAGTTAAGAGACTCTTCTTACAATCATTTAGCATAAAGAAAAATGTTAGAATGATAAGAATAATTAGCTGAGATATGAGACTAAATTACATTGTTAACTTCATCCTATAGCTTTTAAAAGGACACATCCTAATGGAACCTGTATAAGCTAACTGAAAAATCCCTTCTGAAAGATGGTTTTTGTCTTTGAAAGCAAAACTAAGGAAGCCTGGAATTTCTTTCATTCTACCTCCCTTACAGTAATGAAGGCGACTGACTATCAATTCTGAATGCTTGCCATCTCGAAAGCATGAGCCTACAGTAGCTGACCTTTTGAAGGCCCTTGCAACTCTGATCTTCTTTGATTGTAGAGACAACCTGGTATATAGTAAAGGGGGAAGAGGGTTGGAGAAGAACTAGCAATGATGGCAAATAATCTGGGAACTGAAAAATCTTTAGAGATGCTCTACCCCACCTCCTCTTATATTTATAAATAAGTAAGATTCATAAATTAGGTAGGCACAATCCTACAGAGAATAAGTAACAAAAACAGGATCCTAACTCAGATCTCAGATTAAAAATGTCTCCCTCTTTCCACTCACCATATAAGGTCACATGGTTAAGGAAATGACCATCCTAGGACCAAACCCATGACTCAACACCAAATCCAGTTCTTTAGGTTCTACTACATTATTGCTGAGCAAGTCAATGATTGTAAAGTCAATTGTAAAGCCCTGTACTTTATAATTCAAAGACATCCACTAGAAAGTACAGCAATGTTTTTATTTTTTAATTGTATTATATTACTCCAACCCCTGTGAAATAGCTTAGTATTTTTATCTAAATTGACAGTTTTCTTGCTAAACTTTGTATTTTTTCTGGCAAGAAAATAGATTAGAAATGTTTGGTTTTGTGGATTGTTCTTTAACAACAGCAAAAAATCAAAGAAAATTGTCTCTAAGGTGATCCTTGTGTTTAACAAGATCTTTCCAATATTTCTGCTTTTTCCTTTCCTGAGCTTTCAACTTTTCTTTGAAATGGGGAAATGAATGAGATTTTTAACCTCTCATTCTTGCTCTATGGCCATATTCCCATTGACATTCTTTGATTTGGCTCATCCTCTGAATTTTGAAAGGGCAACAAGATGGCTCTATCAATAATAATTAGCAATAATAAGCCATCAAAAATCAAAAGAATAGGAAGAAAATGATTTGTCCCGAGGCCATTTCTATATGAATTCCATCAAATATAAGATTTTAAGAAAAAAATTAATAACAAACCATCTTTTTATCCACCTAAACAATAGATAAATTCTGGGTTAGTGATGTCAAACTCAGTAGAAGGAGATATCACCAATCCTCTATAATACATATTTACTTAATTTTAAAATGCAATATTATCTATGTTCCATTGTATATTTCCTTAACTATTTCCCCATTACTTTTGACTCAGGTGAGAGCCACACCCAGGAGTGTCTAATGTTTGATGGCTCTGATCTACAATGAACATTAAACATAAAAAAATGAGTGGTCATTTAGACCTTTGTCTCAGGACCATTTCTATCTGAACTTCCCCTAAAATGCTAATGAATGAGGAAAATGAAATATAAGAGGCAGCATGTTGTATAACTAGATAGAAAGCCAGACCAGATGTCAGAAAAACCTAGGTTCATAATCTATCTCAGAGGCAAAATGACTAAGACTCTAATCTGCCTTGAGATTCCTCACTACAAGTTCCTTAAACCTGTGAATACTTAAGCTTGTGAAATCATAAGGCCATACTTAGCATGAAGAACCACAGCCATTTAAATAATGCTTTAAGATTTATAAAATACTTTGCACACATTATCTCATTTGAAAAATCCTGTACAGCAAAAATTATTGGTATCGTTATCCCCATTTTACAGATGAGGAGATTGCAGCTCAGACAAATTAAGCAATTCACCCAGAGTCACACAGTAGTAAGTTTTGAAGGCAAATTTTGAACCCAACCTGCCTCTATATCTTGCATGCTGTTCTCTACCTTGTGGCCAAAAAGAGTTTCAAAAACTGTGAAAATGTCTCATCTCAGTGATTAGGATTCATTTACATAATGTTAAGGATTACAACTTGATGGCAAGGGAACAATAACTGAAAAGTGCAACCACTGGCTACCACAGAACAGAATGTATGTCAGGCATATGAATAGTTAGTATTCAATAAATAAATAACCTTGACTGCCTCATTGATTGATTTTGAACCAGGATCTTCTGTAATCCCATCTCTTCTTTTCCAGCTGAACATAGGGTGCACTAATCAGTTCAGCAGTTCTGCCCCAGTCCTTCTGCAGTATTCCCATGATGCTGGCCTCTTCTGGTCCCTAGTGAAGGAAGGTTGCTATCCAGCATCCCCTGGAGGCAAAGGATGTGAAGGAAGCTCCAGGGAACTGAGTGAACCTACTGTGTATTATACTGGGGACTTTGAGGAGTGGACAAGAATTACGATTGTTGTTCCAAGATCTCTTGCATCCAGGTAATGTAGACCATTTTCATTTTTCTGTTTTGCCTTCAAAGCCTATATCTTATGGCTTTTGAACACACTGATAATAGAATTAGTTGTTGTTCCGTCATTTTTCAGTTGTGTCCAACTCTTTGTGACCCCATTTGGGTTTTTCTTGGCAGAGATACAAGAATGGTTTGCCATTACAGGTGAGAAAACTGAGGCAAACAGGGTTAAGTGACTTGCCCATGGTCACATAGTTAATAAGTGACTGAAGCCAGATTTGAACTCAGGAAAATGAGTTTTCCTGACTCCAGATCCAATACTTAATCTACTGTGCCACCTACCTGACCCCACAAGAATTAATAGAGATCAATTATTCAGAGTCAAAATACTATACACAAGATGCCCTCTTTTGAAAAGTGGGATCCACATAGAATAACCAAAGTGGGAAAGTTTTGATTCTGAGAGGTTTTTTCATCTAGATTTGTGGGTCGATGTGAGACCTTTTAAATTTGTGCACTTCCCAAATACAGTGCTTAGTTCATTTGCAGCTTACTTTTTGAAACTCTTTCCCTGGTTCCTCCAATTATTAGTGTTCCCTTTACTTATGGATGAGTGTACTTTTTCCCAGTGGAATAGAAAGTACCCTTCCCTGAGGGCAGGAACTCTTTTGGTTTTATATTTGCTTCCTCAGAATGTAGCAGAGTGCAATTCATCTGATAGGTGCTTAATAAGTTTGCTAAGATAAATTAGTTGAATGCAGTGAAAATAGAAATCAAAGGATAGCATTCATGACTGTATAGTAATGAATGATTAACTATGATGTGAGAGTTTTATTGTAGACAGTTATTATGTGTCCCTCTCCATATGTTTATTGTGTTAGATTGGACATAATTTAAGACACATTATGTCTAAATGCTGACTGGCATGAGTTATTATACAATTTTGTTCTTCTTTACATAACTGCTAGCATCCTTTTTTCCTTTATCTCCTTCCCAAAAGGGCTTTCTACAAGACCAAAGTCAAAGCTGGAAGATTTTTATGTAAATCTTCCAGAAAATTAAGGTGGGGGAGATAAGACAACCTGGAAGAGGTTTTATTGCTCTTTTGATCTCAGCTCCCCAGGGGGTTCTGTGAACTTAGCTTCTGTTTGCCTCTGCAGTAAGTTTGACAATTAGCTGTTACTGACTCTCTTATATAAACACAGTATTCTGATATCTGCTGAGAGTTTCATCTATGTGTCGATCAACTGAAATCTCTTCACTTGGCCCCAAACACTTAGTATTTGTGTGACCCTCGATAAGTCACTTAATCCTGACTGCCTCCCCAAGACTCTTCATTTAACAATCTATCTACTGAGTTACTTTATAACTCTCAATTGAAAGCCAAAGAAGCATTATTTTTCCTTAGTTTATCAGACTTGATAGAAGGGTGGTGGGCTTTACACCTTACTCACTCTCAAACTAAGACAAAGCCTCACCATTACTGGTGCCCATTGGGCAGGTAGGTATTGGTTGAAATAAACTGAAAATTCAGATGTTTAGGCAACAAATTGATTCTTATGGCACAGGCATAGGCTAGGGTTGAGCTACTTGTATAGTTCATTGCTAAATATTACTTCACTGCCATTTTAACAGCGATGGTTAGGTAGCTTAGTGGATAGAGCACTGAGTCTAAAGTCAGGAAGACCTGAATTCAAAAAAAGCCTGAGATACTCACTAGCTGCATGTTCAAATGCTGCCTGAGATATTCACTAGCTGTGTGTTTCTAGGCTAGTCACTTAAACTCTATCTGAAGAAGGAAAATAGCAGGTATTTTTGCCATGAAAAATCCATATGGAATCACAAAGAGGCCCAATTGTACAACTAAACCAATTAAATTGGTACCATTTCTGAGCTGCAAGATGCAAACCATGTATGTACCTATATTTCTTTTTTTTCAGAGTAGGACTTTTTGCTTATTTTTTCTTATAATAATAGCTTTTTATTTTTCAAAACACATGCAGAGATACTTTTCAACATTCACCCTTGCAAAACCTTGTGTTCCAAATTTTTCTCCCTCCCTCCTCACCATCCCCTCTCCCTTAGACAGTAAGTAATCCAGTATAGGTTAAACATGATGCACCTATATTTCAACAGTACTCACTTGGTTTCTTGGGTAGCAGAACATGGCAGTATGTGTATTCTGTTTCCTCCTCTCTCCAAACAGTTGCAGACTTTAAATAAAAATTTTTGCAGGTGAAAAAAGCTACCAAAAGACCTTATATATTGCTATAACTGATGAGGAGAGATAAAAGTCACCTAGAATTTAAAGGGATTGCCTTAAGTCTCACTGACTAGAAAGAACTGTAGTTCAAAAGTTTTCCCAAACTCTTTTAGAAAGTAGATCATATTGTTTCCTTTAGAACAAAGCTGTTTGGCTAGGGCAGAGAGTTAGGTGCTTAACCCTCCCCCCCCCCCTTCAGCTCCTCTGTCTCTCATGGCAACTCAGGATCCATCTCCTGGAAGGCTTTGAGGGCAGGGTATAGATGATTTCTAAAGCTGTTTTCCCAGTTGCCCATGAGAAATGATGAAAGATATCTCTGGGTGTGGGTCTTTCAACACACAGGGTGATGGCCAAGGAAGAATCTGCCTCCACAGCATTTGAAAAATCAGAAGGATCAAGCATTGGAGCAAATAAAATCAGTCATCTTAAATGCTCACTATGGGACAGATACTGTGCTAAGTGCTAGGGATACAGAGAGACAAAAGAGAATCCCTGTCCTGAAGAACTCTGATCTAATGAAGTCACATTATAGTCTGACTGACAAGGAATACTATTATCCATCTGAGTCAAGGAAGGGTAATAATAGAGAATAACTATGGGGGTAGGATCAGGATGTCTGCCAAAATTGGAGTGGTCGTTGCTGTTGTTCATTCAGTCAGGCTTCCTGCTGTTCAGGTTTGCCCAGGATAAAAGTCTGAGATTAAATTTGAACCCAGTTCTCCCTGATTCTAGTGTACCATCCAGCTGCCCACCACCAGCAACATGCAGGTTTATTTTAGTCTGTCCCCAAACACGATTCTTGGGCTCCTCAAACAAAATTTTCAGCTTTATACTAGGCTATGAAGCGCTTACTTAGGCTTTCTGCCTTAGTTTCCCTATTCCTTTCTGAAATGATCACACCCCTTTGCTACACTGAGTAGCAGTAGAACGCCACAGTTAAGAAAGCATCATATGCCTGCCTTATTTTTACTGTGAGATCAGTGTGCTGGAAGTATTCTGCATCTAGCCAGTAAAAGTTACATGAAGCTACATGGCTTCTGCCAAGGACCACAAAACTACAGCTAACTTGTTTTATTTTCCCAAAGCCAACTAGTAACAGTTGAATATGAAACAGCAGCATCTTTTCAATGTTGCTTAGAGTAACTTGATCAGAAAAACTCCCGATTAGAAACAACAGAAGTTCCTGCCAAGCTATCACAGATTGGGTCTGAATTATGAGTCTTTTAATGTGGCAGAATCTTTTTTTTTTTTTTGGATTTGGGCTATTGGAAGATAGTCTTTTCCTGTTGGAATCCAGCTTCTTTGGATTATTCTGAATGCTGTCCAGGATGTTTGATTGTGGTTTGTTTTTTTTTTAAATAAAGAATTGGCTACCAAGAAACTCTAAACATATTTGCATTTCAGCCTGTGTAGATGGCCTATTTTTGTACAGTCTGTGGCTTATTCAGAAGAACCCAGATTCTTCCAGATGGACTGTTAGAAAACTGAGAATTTTAGGTGTTAAGCATTTGGAGATATTTTGACACAAGACAGTGTGCTCACAATGGCTACTAGAATACTAGTTTTCCCAGAAATGATGCTAAGCTAATTTTTATAAAAGGTGGAGATTATGTCTTAATTGTCCTGATTCTGCATTCTGCCAGAGGAAGAAGTAGGCTGTCACAAATATGTGCTGGCAGATCGTTTCTCCACCAACTGAGATAGACACAAAAGAGCTACACTATACACATGGAACCTGTGCAGGACCCCTCCACAGAATACAAAAGTATAATGTTGTGCTCCTGGGCACATGTGCATGCTGTTCTGCAAGTTTGCCCAGCATTTTTCAGGATATTCACTTCTGCATCTGTGCATAGGACAACAAATGTGGTCATGAAAGCAAATAAAAGCTGGAGAAAACCAGCTTTTCTTTTCTGCATCAAGACATCTGCCTGAGCATGGGGGTATAGCTGAAAAGGAAATGTATATGGAAGAATGCAATTGAGGGGGGAACATCCCTGGAGAAGAAAGAGATTTTATGAGGTATTTTTGTCTGAGTGCTAAATTTGACTTGGGCATTGGAATTGAGAGAAAAAAATTATAGATCCTTTTAATAGGACTTCCTAGACCAAAGGAAAAGCATTTTATTGAGAAATCCATCTAGAATAGAGGTTTGTGAACTTGTAATAGACAGATATAGATATATGCATACTTACACATACATGTATATATAAAACTGCATTTTAATTATATTTAAATATTTATCATATGTGTATATACAGGAAAAGTTATTCAAATTCCAATATGATTGAAATACAATTATCAAAAGTCCTAACAGACTGACAAAATGGTCCATGGAATAAAAATGCAGGGGATAAGACAAATTTATGATTGTTGTTTAGCCATTTCTTACTTGTGTCTGGATGACTCTTTGTAATCCCATTTGGAGTTTTCTTGGCAAAGGTGATGGAGTTATTTTGCCATTTCCTTCTCCAGATCATTTTTACAGATGAGGAAACTGAGGCAAACATAGTTAAGTGCTTTACACAATGTTACACAATTAGTAATTATTTGAGACTGGATTTGAACTCAGATTTTCCTGACTCCAAGTCTAGCACTTTATCCATCATACCACCTCATTGCCCCTTTGCCAAATAACCTAGTTCACCTACCATTCCACTATTTGAATAGAGCATAGAAGTCAAATTCATATTCCGGCTTTGTAACTTGTTTTCTTTTAGATTTTGCACAAATTATTTAACTTCATTTAGCTTCAGAATTCATAAAATGAGAAGCTTGAACTAGATTGACCTAAGCTTCCTTCAAGCTCTATAACTATGAGCCTATGAAATGCACTTCCTTTTTCAATATAATCATGAATCTCTTAACTAAAATTTCCTAGGACTTTTGAATCCAACAGACATCTCCAGCAATACACTTTGCTTCTTGAAGACAAAGGTCTGTGAATCAATTATATTTTTCCTTTGGGCTACTTTAATATTCTAAAGGGCATCTAGATGGTGCAGTGGATAGATCAGTCTTTGGAGTCAGGAGGACCTGAGATCAAATGTAGCCTCAGGCACTTACTAGCTGTGTAATTTTGGACAAGTCACTTCACCCTATTTGCTTCATCTATAAAATAAATTGGAGAAGGAAATGGCAAACCACTCCAGTATCTTTGCCAAGAAAATTTCAAATAGGGTCACAGAGATTTGGATACAATTGAAACAACTTGACAACCACAGTGTTCTAAAGTGATACCTGTTTGCTTTTTTAAATTTTCTTCCCTAGAGAGAAAATATATATACTTCCCATTTAGGTGCCGAAACAGGAATTTAAGCATTATCTTTTTGAAGCATTTATAGGCAGTAGCACAAGTTTCTCAAAAACCAATCTGAAATTGTTAAAGCTAGTAAACAACAGGTGTTTCTTAAATTCAGCATATTTGCCAAGACTAGATGATTTAGAATAACAATAAAAAAAGATTTGCAGTTCACTGATTGTTAAGTGGCTAAAACTCTTTAAGAATCACAAACATAATCGTGTGTCTATATTTACATACATAATTTCTCCAGTTTTTCTGCTATTTTCACTCCAATGATGGGGAAGGATGGAAATTATTTAGACATCTAAATCTTCATCTCCTGTCATAAGTGGCAGCCTTCATTAGTCTGTCTTATTTTCTATTCCTATTTACTAACGAACAATACTTGTGGGATAAAAGACTTTGTCGAATGCTTTTTTTTAAATCTTGGCAAATGCTTTTCTAGAACATTTCCGTGATCTGGGAATCCTGTCAAAAAATAAAATTAGTTTATTCTAGTGTTACCTATTTTTACTGAAACCACACTGAATCTTTATGATCACTACTTATTTTCTGGACAAAAACTATTTCTAGACACAGATGACATAGTATATCATTATAATAATCCATTATTGAATTTTTCTGGAAATCAAAATAAAACTAACTAACCAAGTTTACACTCATTGAGTGCTCTCATCCCATTGATATGGAATAATCATTAGGACAAGTCAAGAAATTACTTCCTGGAAAATAATAAGAATTTACAAATTTCATTTTTTATTCATACATTTATTTTTGGAAGAGAAAGAGAGGAATCCAATAAGTGTTTTAGAGAATTGAAATACTGAACCAATACTAAGTAATGATACTTGGTAGGATTTTGTTCTGTTTTTCTTTTTGTCCAAGTAATTTGTTGTATTCATTGATGAAAATAACTTTATCTGAATCCAAATGCTTTATACCATATTCTCTGCCCAACATCTATTATGAATGTTTATTATGTGAATTGCTTCATATAAATATATCTTCATAATATACAATGTTATTCTGCCGCCCATAACCCTTTTAACAATACTGTTTCTTTTTAAAAATATTTATTTATTGAAAACTAAATTCAAAATGAGAAAAAAAGAGAAAAGGAAAAAAACTAAACATTTTCATGTGCCAAACAGAATATCAGGGAGTATTCAAAATATGAATATGGAAATAATAAATTTCCATTTCAAGAAAGTATATATAATAATAGAAAAGATTATATTCATGACTTTCCTCTTTGCTTTCTTGTAGATTATTCTTTTGTTCTCTGCTGTGCACCTTTTCCTTCTGTACCCTACCTTGTCCTATACCACTCTTTGCCGTTTTATCCCTTTTCCATAAGTGTACATACTTTGTCCCACTGCCATAAATTTACATACCATTCTAAACTCTATTTTATCCTGTTTCCTCATAACTTAAAATTTATTTATAGACTTTAGAGGGTGCTATTCCCTTCTTGGGGTGTATGTGTGAGTATGTGTGTGTATAATTCCATATCTAACCCATTCCTGATGTGATTAATTTTTTCAGAACTACTAGCCCTCTCCCCTACCCAATGTCTCTGTGTCATTTCTTTCTCTGCACCTTATTCATGAACTACAATTACTATTTTTACCTTTTCCTAAATATTTTTGCTTTTTAGAGTCAGATCATACTTAGCTTTGCCCCCACCTTTCTTTTGAGTTACCCAATTACTGATTTCAATCTTAAACAAATGGCATACACTTCCATGTAAAAAACATAAACAATTTGTCCTTGTTAAGTCTCTTGAAATTAATCTTTGCTGTTGACTCTTATATATTAAATTTTCTGTTAAGTTCAGGTTTGGTTGAGACAAAGTCCTAAAAATCTGCAAGCTTGTTAAATGTCCATTTTTTTTTTTTTGTTCAATATTATGGTTAGTTTTGCTGTGTATGAAATTTTGGGCCACAAGCCTAGTTATTTTGATTGTCAATATGTATTGTTCCAGAACATGCAGTGTTTTATTGTAGTGGCTTATAAATCCTGTATTGTACTGTTTCTTTTGTATAAAGTACACCTTTCCTGTGCTATATTTCCACTATAGGAGCCTCCATTTGAATCTCAGCTCTTCCATTTCCTACCTATTTGAATTTGTTTAAGTTCTTCCATCCTTGTATCTATTTCTTCATTTATAAACTGAAGGAGTTTGTAAATTGAGAGGGATGGCCTCTTGGATTACACATAGTTCTATACCTATGATCCTATCATCCTAAGCTTCACTGATACCTTTGATGTCAAATTTTCCTTTTCAAGGGGGGATTTCCATTTTGCCCTATTGCCCTTCATTCATATATACCCAATTGAAACCATGAGTTTTGTGACAATCTCTTGTCTTGTTAGGTTACAGCTTCTCTCTATGTTATACAGTTTGATGGATATATTCAAAAAATCTTTCTTCTCTTAATCACTTTTAAACATTTTGATTAGATTTGCAAGGCCCTAGGATAAATTCTCACCAGTCCAAATGGAATGCATTGTGTCCTTGGCCAGGAGGCTCTTATTCCTTTTCTTACATACCATCTTTTTCATCACTCCCAAATCTTCCTTTCACTTGTAAAGCTCTAATTATGATGAAAATACAAGTTGTGACTTTAATGCCTTCAATATTACCTAAGATGTCATTTCCCTAGCAAAGCTTTCCATATTGCTTTTAAGCAGTCTAAGATAGTATCAATTATGATTATAGATGATCACCAGAAGTGAAAAGTAGTCATCAGATATGACAAGGGTTGTAAAGTTCCGTATCTACTCATGTTCTTCTCCATGAATCCTTCTGCTTCTCTTCTTCAAACCCAAGTCTTTCAACTTGAATCATTTTTCTTATTCTATCTCAAATTTTCCTTCCTAGATTCAATCTCTAAACTTCTTCACTGCTGCAAAACCATTCATAGCTGCAGTTTTATATTTCTGAATGATTGCTAGATATCTGGATGGCATCTCAAAATTGGCATGACTTCAGTGAATTCTTCCTATTCACTCTAATATCTCTTCTCTCCCTATATTCCAGTTTCGTAAATAGAACCACTACCCAGGCATTTATTTATAATCTTGGAATAATACTTTCTTTTTATTTCCTTCTTTCTTTCTTTTTCTCTCCTCTTCTCCCCTCTTTCCTTTCCTCTCTCCTTTTTTCACTTACCCTATTCCTCATCTCCTCTTTTAGTGGCAAGAACTAATAATTCCATCTCCATAATCTTCCTCATATCCATCTTCTACTTGACATTCTCACTTCAATTAGTCTTTTTAAAGTCTTTTTGCCTGATTTAACATAACAAATTCATTATTGGTCTCCTTCCTGTAACCAATCTCTTCTCCAAATTCTGTTTCCCTCTATGGCCCAAGTAACCTTCCTGATTCACTCTTTTATTCAGGTCACTTCTACACAAACACACACACGTGTGCGCGCACACACACACACACACACCCCTTCAGTGACATGTTATTGTCTACCAAAGAAAGCATAAATTGCTAACATCTTCAAAACTTACCTTCTGTTATACTTTTCCAGATTGTAATTCAGGTTTAATTTAAACTACTCTCATTTACCTACTCCACATTTTAGTCAAGTGGAATTTCCCTTCATCTTTCATACTTGTTTTTCAAAGCTTTTGTTTATTCTATATCTAGCATCTAGGAAAGATTCATCCCATTTCTATTTTCTCTTTCAAAATGTACTTCTTCTCTAAAGCCTTTCCAGAATTCTATTCCCTCAAGTGTACATTAACTTTGTCTCTGCAAAATCTCACAGTTATCTGACTTTGTCCTTTGTCTTATTCTTTCTCATATCTACAATTTCTCTATCTACAATCCCTCCCCCAAATTGGATTGCAAAGTCCTTCAGCAAAGTTAATTTCATATATATATTATGTACCCTAAATGCCTGTTGCAGTATTTCAGTAGAGCTTTAATGAATATTTGTTCAATGAATAAATGAATGAATGAATGAGAAAGATTTAGGAAATGAAATAGGTGGATAGAAAGAGAAGAATAGTGACTTATACAATCATATCATATGACATATGCTATGGTCATGATATGTGACCATATGATCTAATATCCCATCCAATTGTCATTCATTTTTTCTCTTTCCACTCTCAATTACTCAACTGAATGTCCATCAATCCATATTTGTGGAACAGTGTTTGCTCTCAGGCTGCATCCCTTCCACTCACTCACTGCCTCATATTATCCTTCTCCATGTACTGGGCTGCACTGAATTAGGAGGTGTAGAGAATGGGATATGGCAGGTACTCAGAGAATATCATTACTCTTGAATTTGCCAGACCTTTCTAAGAATTAATTTTTTTGTGTAAATAACAATTAGCCCCTTCACAACAAAATAAAAAGTAGCAACAACAAATCTCTTGTTTTCCCCAACAGCAAAACCAGATTCCGCTGGATCCAAGAGAGTAGTTCCCAGAAAAATGCTCCTCCATTTGGGCTAGACGGAGTTTATATTTCTGAACCTTGTCCTAGTTACTGCAGCGGCCATGGGGACTGTGTCTCAGGGGTTTGTTTCTGTGATTTGGGTTATACAGGTAAGAATAGTTTTGTTATTGCTATTGTTGTTTTGGGATAGAGAGATAAGGACAGGTATGTGTTTATAATAAACCAATCCAGATTAAGCCAAGTTCAGGCTTCACTATTCTATAAAATTTTATGAAGTATGGAAACTAGGGTAAGAGGTGAACAATAAGATCCTTTGAATCTGATAAATATTGTTGTTCTGGCCAAAGATAAAAGAACCCTAATTTCATTGGAAAATAAATTTTTAAAGGCAACTACGATTAGTGGGTCAATATATCTAGTAGTCCTGAAATGGAACATTATAGGAGAACATAAAAGAGCATATGCTCTCACTATAACGTTGGGTATCAATTCTGGGGAAGTATGTGAGTTTAAAGAGGAAGATAAGGGGAAAAGAATAAACTTTTAAAAGTTGCTGTACAAAATATTTGGAGGGACTTCAAAAAGATTTCTCTGGTTCTTAATCCCCTGACCTAGAAATGGCATATGACCAAAATCAAACATATGTTGTGACAGGCCTTCTACAGAGAATGCTGTTCTCTTGCAGTTTCAAGGATGATAGGGTTTTTGGTGGGGGTTTTTTCCCTTTAAAGCTGTGATTGACACAACCAATTACATTTGCCACCCTGATGAATCTTCTATTTAAAGAGAGCAGCAACTCAGCATGTTTAATTGTTATATACACACCAACTTTAACCTGTTTCATCCCAATTTGCAAAAATTGTATCACAGCAGCATACTAAGTTCCTTATGTCTTTCCTCAAAAAAAAAATTATCTGAAAGTAGAGAAAAAAATCATGATTATAATAGCAATAGCAATAATGATTCTTGGCAATTTAGTAATATTCATTTTTATTTTGCGCTATTTATGCAACAAAATAAAAATACATTCTGAATCTACCTCTAACATTTCACAGTTTCAACAAAGCATTTGCTATGTACTTCTTTCTTTCTTTTTAAAGCCTCACACGGAACCTGTGTAGCTAATGTACCTAATCACAGTGAGATGTTCGACAGGTTTGAGGGAAAACTCAGCCCTCTCTGGTACAAGATAACTGGAGGTCAGGTGGGAACAGGCTGTGGAATACTCAGTGATGGAAAATCTCTTTACTTCAATGGGCCTGGAAAGAGAGAAGCAAGAACTGTTCCTCTGGATACAACAAATATCAGGTTAATAGAAAATTAATGCTGCTCCTCAATGCATATAGTATTCATTATATAACAGATTGCCCAATCCTATGCTATAATCTGTGCTTAAGATCCCAGGCAATTGACTTCTTAGTTCAATGCATGATAATATCTTCCCCAAAGATCTATATGACTTTATGATATCCATGAACTTCGTTTGGACTTTTTTTTTATATTCTGATAACTACATTCCAATATAATTGGTTTTCTTTGTAATATTATTTATTTTATTTAATGCATTTAAAAACAGTTTTTTTTTAAAAGGGGGTCCATGAGCTTCATCAGACTCCTAGAGACATGCATGTCTTAAAGGAATAAGACCCATAGACACAGAAAGCTACCCAGATAACCAGACCAGACAAACAGTGAGAATTCACCTGGCTCCTCCCAGCATACTGAACTTTCTAATAGTACAATGCCCAGTATAGAGAATACCAGCTCAGTAGCTTAAATCATATCTATTTACAATCTGCCTACAGATAACTTTAGTCACCTGGGAGATTGGTGTCTTTCATAGGACTATTAGCACCAATTACTGACTTTCCTACCATTACTGCTCAAATCGTCTGCCTCCCTCGTTGTGGTAGCAAAACTCTGTAAATGGGAGAGTTTATAATGCTTCCACAAAATACACACACACACACACACACACACACACACACACACACACACACAAATAGCCATTTCTCAAACTTCCGATAAAAGTACTTAAAAAAAAAAAAAGGTGGAGGGGGGAGAGACATGACTTTTCTTCTATAATAAACTAAAGACTGTGTGGTATGAAAGATTCTTTAGTGAATGAAATAGTCACAGAACTTGGAAACTTCAAAGTCTAAACTGGACACCATTAATTCTAATCCATTTTAGGGAAGTGAGCAGTAAGCTTCTTGAAATTGCCCTCTGTGATATAAAATACCTACAATGCCATCTACTGGTAAACTAATTAACCTAATTAAAAAATTAAATGGTAGTTTTCTGTTAAGGAACAGAGTGAAAGAAAGAAAAGAAAATCAAAGATATCTGTATCCATTCTCCAATATATGTGTATTGTGTGTGTGTGTGTGTCAGTGTGTGTTGTAAAAATAAAACACCACAACATATGAGTTTTATACCCATCCAGAAATCTAGATCATATGTTATTCAATTCAGAGTTCACTCTCCTTCTTTAATGGGGTTAAAAGAAGGGGAAAAGTAAAAAACACAAAATCCCTGAGGCTTGAAAAGTAAATCTGCATGCTTTTTGTTACAAGGATATTAGTTACAATTTACCACCCCTATTGTTTCTCTGAGTCACCAAAACTCATATCATTAAGAGAGAAAATAATTTGGCTTGAAGCAGGTAGGTATAACATTCAACTTTCCAGTATCAGAATTGGGGGAGGGAAGCCCATCATATTTCCTGGGACCTCATTAGTTAGTGAATTTCACAAATTTTCATTTGCATTTGCAAAGTTAAATGGCGGTCTATTTGGAGAACTATGATTAATAAACTCAGTACTGCCTTTACATTTTTTTCTCATTTAAGTTCTTATCATTTAAAGAAATAACTCTATAACAGCGGTTTGAAGTATTTTAAAAGGCCTTACAATTGGATTTGTTACAAGCTGGGCATTCTCTAGTGTCTATGAGCACTTGGATCTTAAAAATATTTAAAGCTTAGATAAATTGTTTAAAGGTGGAAATATAGAAGACAGAAAATTCTAAGTCTAAAGTTAACTTTGTTTTTCCAGACTTGTTCAGTTTTATATACAGATTGGAAGCAAAACTCCTGGTGCCACCTGCAGCAAACCAAGAGCTAGAAACGAAGGTAATTGTTTTTCTATAGATATAGCAATTATTACTAGCAAATTGATGTATATTTTAAAAAAATAAAATCAAGATTAGACATTGACAGTTTGGATCTTCCATTTTTATTTAATGATTGTTTCTCTTCTATCAGTTCTAAATACTGTAAATATTCTGTAAGTGACTGACTGTTTAATAATAAATTGTTGTGCATACTTAATAATTTGTTTTGGGCACATCCCACATGTAAGAAATACAGTTTTAGGAATAAATAAATCTACTTACCACAGGATATAAACAATCTTGAAATACACAGAACTTAATTGGGGTTTTTGTTTGAAGGATGACCTAAACTATAAATCTCTATTTGTTAATGTACAAAGCCTGCAAACAGGAGCCTAAAGCCAGTCAACATTCAAAATATACTCATCATATACTCAACTGTCAAATTAATTTTCCTTCAGCTCAGATCCTACACACACACACACACACACACACACACACACACACACACACCATTTAAATAAATTCCATAGACTTCCTATCATCTTCAGGATCAAATATAAAAACCTCTTTCGAGCATTCAAAGCCCTTCACAATCTGGCTCCCTCTTACCTTTCCTATCTTCTTAAGTGTTTTTGTCTATCATATTCTCTGCAATTCAGTGATGCTGGCCACTTAGATGATTTTTGCACAAGATACTCCACCTCCAGATTTGATATTTTCACAGGTCTGGAATATTCTCCCTCTTCCCTCATGCAAATTTGGTTTCCTTGGAATTCCAGCTAAAGTAATATTTTCTATAAGAAGCCTTTCTTGATCCTTCTTAATACTAGTGTCTTTGCTCTATTGATCAGCTCCCATTTATCCTGCATAATTTTTTTTACATAGTGGAGGCTTGCATTTTGTCTCCCACAATGGACTCTGAGTACCTTAAGCAGGAACTGATTCTTTTTATCCTGAGAGCTTAGAAATAAACCTGGTACACAGTAGGACCTTAATAAATGTTTATTGATTGACTGACTTGTATATTAATGACATCATTATTCTGCAAGTTACCATAAGGAGAAACTACAGCATCTTCTTTGAGGTTTCTTTTCTTCTCCTTTCTTCCAAATTCTATAAATTCCTTCTATTCTTTAAAATTAATCTGATCTCTAAAATCTTTATAGTATCTCTTACATTTCTTTTAATTCTACTTGATGAGCCTGATGATTTTAGCTATGCTTGAGTTGCTATAAGCATTCTAATTGATTTCTGTGCTTCCAACTTCTCCATACATTCTATCCTTCACAGTGCCACTAAACAAATCTTCCCAATATATAACTTCTTTTTGTCACTCCACAGTTCAAAAACGTAAAATAGTTTCCAGTAGGATGAGATAGGACTAGACCTGTGATTTCATTAGGAACAGATATGTCCAGTATATCCCCCTTACCAAAGAAAATTAGCATCATCTGGAAAACTTATTGCAACTCAAAAGCATTGAATGACTGAACTTGCCCAGTGTTTCATAGCTAGAATATAGCAGAGGTTTAACCCAGTCTTTCTGTCTTCACAACTGGCTTTCTACCTCCTCCCCCCCATGCCATATTGCCTCTGATTACTTAAAGAATAAAGTCCAAAATCTTTATTCTATCATTTGAGATTTTCTACAATCCACCCAAATGAACCTTTCCTGCTTAATTCCTAATACTATCCCATACAAAACCACCCTTCTAGAATAACTCACTCTGTTTTAAATATGTCTTGTGGTCCCCCCTACTCCACCTTTTCTTCTCCATTTCCCACAGGTTGCTTTCTTCTTCCTATCTACCTATCCAGATTCCACCCATCTCTTAGATCCAACTCCAATTCCATGTCCTCTGCAGAACTGCCTTGGTGCATTCAAGCTTAAAATGATCCCTCTCTTTGCATTTGTTGTCATTTATCACTCAATGCATTGCATTTTTGACAATCTTTGCACATCTATAGCTTCTAAATTATATAATATAATCTCCTTGAGGGCAGGGACCACGTTTTATATTTCTTTGTATTCCTCAAAGCATTCAGTGCTGTGTCTTACTGATAATACCTCCTTTGTATCAAGAGAATAAAAGCTATGTAGCAGCTGCTCAGTCAATATCTGTTAACTGATTGATGCTGTGAATTCGAAGTAATATATTCAGTGGCCTCATCTTCAGACATGAAGAACAGTATTTTTTCTGCTTGTTTGTTAATCTTTTATCTTTAGTGTTACATTTAAGCAATGGAAACAGAATTCAAAATTGTTTTTAAAGAACAGACTCTAGAAGAAGAATCCTTAGTCAGGAAGAGAGAGCAAAAGTATCCTCTAGTACAAAGGAGCCCTGTGTGGTGTGGGTCTCAGCACATATCTACTTCTGATATAATAGCAGGTGGGATTGAAACGGTAGGGAATACTGCTTGAAGAAGGCTGGAAACAAGCAACTTTTTCTCAACCAGTCTCAAATCCTTGTGCTCCAAACCCCTTTCCTCTGAGTAATTTGCATCCTGCAGTCACTTCTCAGTCTTTTGTGAAAAACTGGCTGTTAAAATGTAAATCTGCTAAATCCAAGGGCAAATCTCTTACAGGGATGAAAGTAAAGATTTTTGGCTTACTCAAGCTGAAGCATCAATCTGCATATTTGGAATTAAAATCAGAATTGGGCTATTTTCATTAAGACTGGGCAGAACACAGATGCAGTTGCAATGTAAAAAGAGATGTTTTACATGTCTTAAAACAGTCGATAGATGAGCTAAAATTGCTTGGTTTATGCAGACATACAATGTGTTCAATGACACAGCTAATGAGGATCAGCAAAAGGGATAAAATGAATATTGCCATTTCCCTCCCTTGCATTTTATCCACACATTGACACTTATCAGAGTGTGGCTTCTTTGATTATCCTCTATAATGGGCTGCTTTATTTCTGCAAGGCTTTGTTGCTGCCTAAGGTTGAATATGATGCTCCTGAAAGAGTTAATTTAGCAAAAAAAAAAAATCTTTAGGACTATTAGAGTGCTTTGTCCTAGAAAATGAAATAACCAGTAAGATTTTATGCTTATTAATCAACATTTATTTTTCTGTTATTATATGGATTTTTGTCCACTGACAACTAAGTTTTCCTCCTTTTTAAATTTTTCTAAAATGTATTATAATATAAATTAAGAGTTTTAAGGCAGATCAAACTTTCAATAAAAAATGATACTCTTATCAAGCATGGGCATGGTGGCATACATTGGTAATATCTGCTTTGAAGGAAACTATGATCATCAGATATCTTAAGCCCAGGAGTTTTGAGCCCCAATGGGATAAATCAATCAAGTGAGGTAGGCCAAAGTAACTTTGGCATTAATATAATGAGCTTGTAGGAGCAGGGGCCACCAGCTTGCCTAAGGGGGGGAAATACATCCTAGGTCAAAAAATGAAGCATGTCAAAATTTCTGTGCCAATCAGGGTGGAATCAGGTCTGTACTTCAAGCCTCTGATGATGATGCTTGCCTCAATTTTTTATGAATCCAAGTTTAATCCTTTTAAGGCTTGTAAATGTTAGTACTCTTACTAGCACCAATTTATGTATAAAGAGGTTGATTTTTTTCATGATAAGCACAGTGATGCAATATGATAACGGTCAATCAAAACAGCCTTAGGTGCAAAGCAAGTACATGTCTGCTATAGTAGATTTTCCTATGTTGATGAACTTGCAGATACAAAAAAAAAAAAAAACCAACAGCAACAACCACAAAATGAAAATATACTTTCCCATAGCGATCATCAAGCAATATGATATTGATGTGCTCTTGGAATATATTAGATGTAAACATAGTGATGATTTATTATAATTTATTTTAATAATTTTATTTTATTTATTATTCTGATTTATTATTTTCAGTTTACAGGTGAGGAAATTCAGGCACAGATTGGTTAAATGATATGCTAAAAAAAATCAAATACCTTAAAAATTGCAAGGCCAAGTCTTGAAACCAGATTTTCAAGTTTCCCGACTATTAGTATCATACTTTCTCCCTATGCCATGCTACTTCTAATGAGGCAGCATCTTGTTATTCAGTTCTACAAGTAATCTTGATGATGCCTAAAAGCATATTATGGTAAATTCTCTGTCAGACTGCATGATAGTTGTTTTGTTTTGCTGTACTAAATGTCCAGATTCATACAGTACCATCATATATGTCATGTAGGTTATCAACTTTTTAATTACAATATACTTAGAATACTGTTATACAGGACTAGTGATATATTGCAGTGTGTTATGAGAGACTGCTAAATTCAGGCTTGTTTGTCACCTGCTGGATCATAGGGTAATTGGTTTTTTAGTCTATGGAAATTCCCAAACACTATCTTTTAAGTTACAGATGGACTGCAATCTGTATCAATTGAGAAAGTATAAATGTTGACCAAATCACAGATCCTTGATACAGTTTACTTTTTTTTTAAGGACTTAGAAGTAACTTCAGAATTTCAAATTTCCCTTAGGAACAGAGTTATACATTTGAAGGAATGATATTGCATATAGACAGAATAGGTGGTTCCCTTTGTGATTAGATTCAAGAAGTACTAGGAGGGTCATCTGACCTAAAAGCTCTCCTCAACTGAGAGATAAAACTATGAATGATATATTCATTTATATTCATTCTTAACCTCTCTATATACATTATACTCAGGATCATGAAGCTAGCACTGAGAAGGACCTCAGATTCTTTTTAAAATATAAATATTTCTGGAAATAAGTTCCTAACTACTTAAAAAAGAGAAACAAACCTTCAGTACATTGGATTGACTCCCTGTGGCAAACCTATGCAAGGGATGGAACATGAGAAAAGGCTCAGATAGATTGTAATCAGCATTATTTGAATGAACTTCTAATCTATGAGATCACAAATTCATTTTGGTACTTGAATACTGTTACTTCTTGAGGAAATTAATATGATAAAATTCCTCACATTAAGTGGTTCTGATATCATGAAGGTACTAAGATTGAATTCTGGTATCAAGATAAAAATAATATAATTCATTACAATTTTTTGTGAAGAAGCTTACATTCTTTTGTGGAATTATAATATGCTCATAGACAAGTTTAGTAAAAAGTAAAATAGAAATCAAAGTTCTCTGGGAAAATTCAAAGAGAAAAAAAAATACATGCTAATAACTAAAAGGAGCAGGCTTTAAGGAGGAGGTGCTATTTTAAAGAATATAAGGATTCCGAAAATCAGAGATTAAGAAAAAATAAATTCTATTATTGTTCTATAAGAAGTAAGGAGCAGACAGATTTCAGAAAGACCCAGAAAAACATACATGAACTGATGTTGAGTGAAATGAACAGAACCAAAAGAACACTGTATACAATAACAGCAACATTGTACAATAATATGTTTTGATAGACCTTGCTCTTCTCAGCAACACAATGATCAAAGGTAGTTCCAAAAGATTCATGATAGAAAAGGCTATCCAAATCCAGAGAAAGGACCATGGAGTCTGAATTTCTCATTTCATCTTTGTTTTTTCTTTATATGGTTTTTCCCTTTTGCTCTGATTTTTCTTTCCTTATAGGACTAATGTGGAAATATGTTTAATATGATTGTGAGTGTGTGTGTGTGTGTGTGTGTGTGTGTGTGTGTGTGTAACCTGTATCAGATTGCTTGCCATTTTGGAGAGGGAAGAAGAAGAGCAGGGAGGGAAAAACAAATCAAAATCTTATACAAGTAAATGTTGGAAACTATATTTAAATGCAATTGGAAAAAAATAAAATATTTTTAAGTGGGGAAAAAGGGAGAATGAATTCTAAATAAGGAAGAGTAAATTGAGCCAATGCAGAGAAACATAAAATGGAATATTATTTTGATATCTTTGTAAAGCAGTATATATTGGAGATGGGAGAAACAAGAAGCAGAGAAACCAATTAGGACTAAAAGTCCAAGCAAGAAAAAATATCCAGCCAAAGGTCCAATGTAGTGTGGTAGCTGAGTGAACATCTAAGTAACTGGATTTATCCATCTTCTTTCATCCAGGACTTGTAGTTCAATATTCAAATGATAATGGAATACTATGGCATTTACTTCGAGAGCTGGACTTCATGTCTTTTCTAGAACCACAGATCATTTCCATAGATTTGCCACGAGAGGCCAAGACATCTGCAACAGCTTTCCGATGGTGGCAACCCCAACATGGTAGGTACCAATGCACCAAAAGTTTGGTCCTTTATAATTCATCTAAGAGTTTATATCTATAAATAATGACAAGTTGTATTTGATCCTGCTGGAAAGATAACCTAATAATATCAAGAATTATGTATTTCTTTTTTTCTGTGTCAGTTCAATATAATCTGAACTTCACATTTATGAAATGTATTAAATAAATGTATGCAATGACATTTTATTCACTGTTCATTTTTATCTGATTTCAGGAAAACACTCAGCACAGTGGGCCTTGGATGATGTCCTGATAGGAATGAATGACAGTTCTCAAACCGGCTTTAAAGATAAATTTGATGGTTCTATAGATTTACAAGCCAATTGGTATAGAATTCAAGGAGGTCAAGTAGATATTGACTGTCTCTCTATGGATACTGCTCTGACATTCAGTGAAAGCATAGGTAAAGTGAGAATATGGGATATATCAGAGGGACTGTGTTTTTACAGTATTTAAAAGGAAATTATATAATGCAGACTTTTATATCTAATTGCCTAGGGCAAAGTATACTTCTCAGATCCAGAAATATCTATCTTTGGATATTATAATAGCTCACTTATTGTGTTATTTGTCTTTTGGAGGGAATGAAATGGTATGATGAGGTCTTCTTTTAATTATAGGACAAATATCTTAATATCATAGTCCTTGAGCTGAAAAGGACTTTAGAGTGCATTAATGCAACTCTTTTATTTTACATATGAGGAAACTGAGGCTTTGAGACATTAAATTACTTGCCAAAGTCACTCAGGTAGTTGACATCAAAAGTATATTTCAATCCTGTCTTCCAATTCCTTGGTAAGTGATATTTCTACTATTCCATGTTATCTCCTTTGAATTTGCAATGACCTCATATTTTTAATTTCAAGAACTACTAATATGAGGCCTGTTGCTGTCTATAATCCGTGAAGTAAACTGTTCTTAATTAATATCTATATTACTGAATTCTTAGCATACAAATAAACATGAGTTGATAAGAAAGGGAAAAAAAACAAAACAAATATATGCTTAAGAATGAAATTTTTCTATTTTCTAAACTAAAAATTTAGCTACAAATGTAGAGTTTCAATTAACAAACTGAAAAATATTGATTCCTTTCACATGCTTTTTTTTTCTTTTTTTAGGAAAACCCCGATATGCTGAGACCTGGGATTTTCATGTGACAGCTTCCACTTTTATCCAGTTTGAGTTGAGCATGGGCTGCTCCAAACCTTTCAGTGACTCCCATGGTATCCAACTCCAGTATTCCCTAAACAATGGGAGAGACTGGCACCTTGTCACTGAAGAGTGTGTTCCTCCAACTATTGGCTGTCTGCATTACACAGAAAGTTCAATTTACACCTCGGAAAGATTCCAGAATTGGAAGCGAGTCACTGTCTACCTTCCTCTCTCTACCATGTGAGAATTATCATGTTGGCTACATGTCAGAACTTTAAGCTGCACTCATCTAATTTGAAAAAAAATGTGACCTCTCTGGGGAAATCTATGAATCTTTCTTGATAATTATATATGGAATATGCTCAGTGGGTGGGGGAAGAAGGGAACACAGCACTTTAGATTACATTATTAAATGGATTTAAATGTAATGCAATCAGCTAAAGGATTTTTAAAATTCTACTTCCTTAAGTCTTCTTGTTGACAAGGATGACTACAGACGGAACATTCCCTTTTATGCCAAATTATAGTCAAAAACAAGATGCAAATGAGTATTGCCCACATCTGACACTAACACTTGACTTATATCTCTCTCATACATAGTAAAACACAGTGTAAGGGAAAACAGACTTAATCTCTTTTCGTCTCTCTTGATACCACTTCTTACAGAATAAAGACCTTCAAGAGGCAACTCTGTCTCTTTTTTCTCTCCTTATATAAATTCCAGATTACTACTGATCACTTAGCACAGTTCCAGGCAGGTGCTTAATGTATGCATACTGACTGAGTGACCAATTACCCTTAGATAATGATATTTGCTCCTGGCTACTTATACCTGTACCCAGCATATAGATCGATGGGTATCTTTTGGTTTAGGATGCTCGTGCATTAACCAAGTTGTAGAAATCGGTGGGCAAAACTAAGTTGTTTTTTTTTTTAATTAAATTTGAAACCTTTTTTTTTAATTTCATTCATGGTGTAAAACTGAAATATTAACAAATTTCAAAGATGTTAATAATGAGCCTAATAAGTGGTATAAGATTTAAATTAAATGTCATATTCTAATATTATATCAAAAAGAATTTTTCACCCAACCTAGCATATCATCTGATAGTACTAACAAAGTTGAAAGTGATCACAGCATAGGAAATAATGCTTCTGTCCATAATGGCAAGGAGTATTTGCTCTTGCTGGTAAGATGATTGCACAACATTAAGAATTATGTTTCTTATTTCTGTGTCAGCATCAAGACAATCCGCTCTTCAGTGTGGCATAGAATAAAAACTTGTCTCATAGAATCCCATAGTTGGAAAAAACCTTAGATATCATCTCTTCCAACCACATTATTTTATTCATGAGGAAAATGAATTGTAGAGTAGTGAAATGACTTTCTTAAAGCCATACAACTATTTGCTAGAAAAGAAAGGTCTAGAAGCCCTAGGCTCAGGATTTTTTTTTTCCTATTCTATTTCTCTAGCTCCCAAACATGGCCTAGAGGACAGGACAAAGGATTTTTGAGTGAAAGATCCTAGGTCCATATACTTCATTATGCATATATTACCTTTGTGACTGAGCAAATCTATTCATTTGCCCAAGTCTCAGTTTCTCATCTGTAAATGTAGGGATTGTATTCAATGACCTCTAAGGTCCTTTCCAGCTCTAAATCTATAATCCGACAATTCCATGATCATAAATAAATTATTTATAATTAAAATTCAGCCTCCTGAGTACACATTCTTATCTACCTAAGTCCTCCTCAGCCTGGTTTTCTTGTCAGTCTGGTCTGATAAGATCTTCCTTGTGGTGGTGGTAGTGATGGTGGTGGTGATAATGGTGTCATTTCAGTTACACATTGTTTATGACCCTATTTGAGATCTTCTTGGCAAAAATATTGGATTGCTTTGACAAGTCCTTCTCCAGGTCATTTTACGGATGGGGAAACTGAGGTAAATAAGCTTAACTAAGTTGCCGGGGGTCACACTTACTAGAGTGTCTAAGGCTGGATTTGAACTCAGGTATTCTCAATTCTCCAGGCCTGATGTTCTGTCCATTACATCACCTAGACTCCTAGGCTACATCACCAATCAAGCCCAGAACTCCTCTGGCCACCCTAAAAGCAGCACCTCTTCTATGTGATTCTATAAACCTTATTTTCCAGTTCAAGATGAGCTATATTCAGAAGACCCTTTAAAACTGGAGCACAGCACATTTTGAGTTTCACAACTCTTTTCCCCATCTGGTTTTAGAAATGCCTCTTATACTACTTTTTGGATGCTCCAGCTGAACACTTTCTCTTCAGACTAACTTTTCATGTCTCCAATTTTTCAGTCTCCCATCTCTGGCCATATTCCTGTCTCTGTCTTTTAAATGTATCTATGTATCTTCTTTCTTCTGCCTCTTAATTCATTACTATTCTTCCTATTTGAAACTTAGTTTCTCCTAAAAACTACTCTACTATATCTGAAGGAACCCTATATAATAAAATATTTTTCTTATTTAAGGAGGGAACTTCTGAGTATGTGATTACTCATCAAGTGAGGACAATCTTTTATTCCCCAATTCACATCTGCCTGGGAAATGGTTAGCCAGGAGAGGTGTCATTTATGCAAATAATAAAAACAACTAACATGTATATAGCAGTTACTATGTACCAGGCACTGTGCTTAGTACTTTAAATTATTCTCTCATTTGATCTTCATAACACCTTTAGGAATTAAGTAGTATTATTATCCAATTTTTCAGATAAGGAAACTGAGAGAAGCAGGGGTTAACCAGGATCACACAACCAAAAAGTATCTGAAGAGCTTGCCTTTTCACTAATGGTCCTCCATCTGTGGAACCTCTATCTCCTTTATTTTCTTCAAAATTCAATCTTTCCTGACTGATCTGTTCAGCTCCTAGTTCTTTCACCTTCCCCAATTATCTTGTATCTCTTCTTGTATATACTTTTACATTTACATGTTAAATCCTCCTATAGAATATAAATTTCTAGAGAGCAAGGACTATTTCATTTTGTCTAGCATTATTGCCCCTGACACATATTAGATACTTAATAAACAATCATTGGTTGATTGACTGATTATGTGGCAACCAATCAAGCAAAGGTAATTTTAAATTGGCAGCTATATGGCCTGGATATGGAGGCCTCAGGAAAGACCTGAGTTCAAACCCAGTCTCAGACACTTATTAACTGTGTGATCCTGGGCAAGTCAATTAACTTCTTTTAATAAGGAAATGACAAACCACTCCAATGTCTTTGCCAGGAAAATCCCATGGATAGCATTGATATCCACAGGATAACAAAGAGATGAATACAACTCAATGACTGAATAACAAATAACAATTTTAGACTGCATAAAGAGACAGAAGATGCAGAACTAAGAAGTTTCTGAGGCCAGATTTGACTCCAGGTCCAGCACTCCAACCACTCTACCTTCTAGCTACTTTGCCATATTCACTTTAAGAATAATCTCTGGAAGAGAAATTATATTTCTTGTACTTGGCTCTAGAGGTAAAAGCTAACTAGGAGTAATGGGTAGAAGTTATAAAAAATGAATTTAGGGAAAATATCCTACTTTCTTACACTCTTCCAATATAACCAACAGGAAAAATATATTTCATTAGTACCATACCATAGGTATATTTTGAGCTAAATAACTGTTTGTGCACTGCTGTGGGAACCTGACATTTGCAACATCATTTCTCTGGGAAAGTATCTTATGAGTTCCAAATATCCAACTTAGTAATAAACTTCAGGATTATTAATAGTTGAAAGAGTGATTTGTATTTTTTTACAGTAGTTTCATCCATGGTCATTTTTATCTCCTAAGAATGCATGTGTTTCTGGTAAAGTCTAAATAGACTTTTATAGTAGTAGAAACGTTTCTTTCACATTTCACATACACTATGTACTTTCATTTGACATAGCTACGATGAAATATGGGGGGGGAGATTTTTTGCCCATTCTTAAGGAGCTTACTTTCAATTAGGACAATTAAAACTAGGGAAAATAACAAGTTAAAGAGAGGATTATATTACAGTCATTTTTGTTATGTACATGAATTTCATTAGGCTGAATGATCATTCTTCTTTGCCCAGCTCTCCCAGGACAAGGTTCAGATGGATTCAGTCAAACTATACACCTGGTGCTGATTCTTGGGCTATTGATAACATTGTACTAGCATCTGGGTGTCCTTGGATGTGCTCAGGACATGGAATCTGTGAATTGGGACATTGTGTGTAAGTAGTCAAAATATATTTGTCAAAATATATTTTCTTCCCATTGCAAAAGCCATATTGAGTTATTTTAATGTTTACTTTTCCTCAGTAATATTGCTTTTTCCTAATGATTTTTTCCCTTAGGTGTGATAGGGGCTTTGGTGGGCCTTACTGTGTTCCTATTGTTTCCTTGCCCTCTGTTCTTAAAGATGACTTCAATGGAAACTTACATCCCGATCTTTGGCCTGAAGTCTATGGTGCAGAGAGAGGAAACCTGAATGGAGAAATCATTAAATCTGGCACTTCGCTCATCTTTAAAGGGGTCAGATAAGATTCTAATAATGAATTTTAAAGTTTTTAATTATGACTTTTTCCTTCTCCACTCAGAAGAATGTGCTTTTTAATTATTTCAGGCAATTGTATACATTACTTTTCACTTTATTATCCTCTTCTGCCCTGGGCCATGTTTTTCTTTGTGTTAAACTCATTCATTTTTATAAGGACTTAAACATGATACTTTTCTTTATTTATAGTTATCAGAGCTTTCACATTCTCCACTGAAAACAAATAATGTATATTTGGTTTTTAATCTATACTGTCCCTTGGGATATAACATTTTACATATAATCATATATTTAATTTACAATGCAAACTATCTCCTTGTGAAAATTTTCTGACTTTATTTTATTTGTTCGCTTATTTGGAACAGAGAAATTAGACCAGAGTGTAATATCTTTAGCCCATTTTAGGAAAAAAGTTTCAGGAAGTTCATGTCACAGCAAAAAAAAATGAGTTCAAATCCTGCCTTAGGAACTTCCTAGTTATATGACCCTGGTCAAGTCACTTAACCTCTGTCATCATTAGTTTCCTCATCTATAAAATAAGAATAATAGGAGTCCCAGGGTGGTTGTAGGATAAAATATGGTATTTGTAAAAATACTTTGCAAAACTTAAGGCACTTTATAAATACTAGAATTAGTATTGTTATTATTTCAGGAATGAATGATAATTAAGCCTGTTCTATGAAATTTTAAAATTGTAATATATATTTGTGTGTTTCAACAAAGCTGTCTGATTACTGTATTGTTTTTTATGAGAAACTTTTGTTAATCTGGTTCAACTTCCTTCTTGAACTCTTGCTGTATCTGACATCTCTCAGCATGTGGAAAGCAATATGCAAATGAAATTTTAAAAAAAATTCTTTCAAATTCTTTACTACCTTAGATGATTAACACCTACAACTTAGAAAATTAGACACCCTAGAACTTTTTCCATTATAGTAAGTGCATGCCTATAATAATCTTTGTTTGTGTCCAGAATTCTTCCAAGGTGTTTAATGATGAGAATGAAACATGTTTGACACCCTGGGGTGTAAAAATCCCTAAGAGCCAAGTAGGAGAGAAGGATGTGTTTAAAAGTGAAAACTACTGTTATATTTTCAGTCTTGCTAACAAAGCTTTTAATTAACATTTCTAGTGAGCCATTCCTGATTTTTCTTTGTGAAGAAATTGACAAGAAAACAGAAGTGGAAGTTTCTGTTTATATCATAATCTGAATCCTCTTCCCTTCATTAAAAAACAAAGTGAAGAAGTAGAAACATCTATATATTTTCCCCTTAAATATCCATGTACAAGAACAACCAAGCATTTTCCATATAAATTATATTATCAGCTCTATAGGATTTAGTAAAGGCTCCAAACATAGTTTCCATATGCTATATAGGTAGATGTGGAAATGCATATTTTTAATGTATCCTTTAAAAATGAAAGGATCACTTAATTTTTTCTTATCTTTAATGGTGATTTATTAAAACAATCTATTTTTGCTTATGTTTGAACAAAAATGAATTCATCATGTACAGATTGTTTCAAAAGTCTTAGGGTATATAATAAGTGCATATATACATACATAATGTACAGGTTATCCCAAAAGTATAATACAGCCCTAAAATAGATGAGATATGAAAAAGAAATGTACTCATAGAGAGCAACATTTGCCATCAATATCCTAATTTGGTAAAGATCACTCTGGTTGATAATAAGTTATTGTGGCCTGATTTCTTATTTCACTGGTATAGGAAACTCATAGTTTGGAAACTCTAGTGATGCTAATGAGCAATACATTTCAAATTCATAAATCTAGAGATTACAATAAGAATGATGTCTTCCATTTACATAATACATTAAAGTTTACTGAGTTCTTTTCCTCAAAACAATTATGGGAAGTTGCTAGTAACACAAATATTATCTTCATTTTACAGAGTAAGAAAATGAGGCTCAGGGCAATTACATGATTTGGCTAGGGTTTCATAAGCAAAAAGTACCAAGCACACTATCTGACTGATGCTACCAAGATAAAAAAGCTTTGAGTATGACCCTGCAATAGACTTTGTACAGTTTTTGGAAAGACATCCTTACCTTATAGTTATCAGAGCTTTCACATTCTCCACTGAAAACAAATAATGTATATTTGGTTTTTAATCTAGACTGTCCCTTGGGATATAACATTTTACATATAATCATATATTTAATTTACAATGCAAACTATTTCCTTGTGAAAATTTTCTGGCTTTATTTTGTTTGTTCGCTTATTTGGAACAGAGAAATTGTTATATTTGGATTTGGACATAGTGATATTATAAACAAATTAGGAGAATAAAGGATAGTCTACCTCTCAGATGTGTGGAGAAGGAAGGAGTTTATGGCCAGAGAATTAGAGTACATTATGAATTCCAAATACATAATTTTGATTATATTTTTTAAATTTTGTCTAAACAAAACCAATGCAGACAAGATTAGAAGGGAAACAGAAAACTGGGGGGAAAAATCTACATCCAAGGGTTCAGAAAAAGGCCTCAGTTCTAAAATATATAGAAAACTGACTCAAATTTATAAGAATACAAGTCATTCTTTAATTGATAAATGAATGGTCAAAAGATATGAACAATTTTCAGATGAAGAAAGTAAAACCATTTCTAGTCATATGAAAAAATGCTATATATGCCATCACTCATAATCAAAACCAAATTAGAAGGGAGTTATGTGTAATCAAAACAGCTCCAAGACCAGAAACCACTAAAGACATGAGTTTGGAGGAAAGTTCATGTGCATTCCCTTTGAGAAAAGAACAAAAAATAATAATGCCTTATAAAATAAGAAGTTTGCAAAAACCTTGGCATGACACTTAGCTAAGTTAGATCATTGAGAGTCTTGGTAGATGAAACTAGAAGGGAGAGAAGAAGGAATCATGGAGAGCACCTTGGGACTGTTTTGTTTGCTGGTATTTGCATCCCTAGCACACAGCATAATGCCTGGCACATAATAAAGATTTAATAAATGCTTAATTTGTCTATTCAATTAAAGAAGAGAAGAAGGAAGCAAGATTTTATTAAGTGTAGATTATGCAGTCACTTTACAAATATTGTCTAATTTAGTCCTCATAACAACCCCACAAAGTAGGGAGGTATTTTTATTACCCCAATTTTACAATTGAGAACATTTAGACAGACTAAGTGACTTTCCCAGAGTCACACAGCTATTAAGTGTCTAAACTCACATTTGAACTTAGGTCTTCTCGACTCCAGATCCAGCCCTCTATCAACTGGATAATATATCCATCTGTCTCATAAAAACCCCAAACTACATATTCTTATCGCAGTAAGATGCTCTACCTTCCTTTAAGGTAACCAGTTTACAGGTATGTTAGCAGAAAGTAATCACTTTATAGCTAGTAGAAAAAAACCTCAAATATCCCTTTAACCTAAACCACTGGATATAGCCTCTTATTGTAGAAGTTCTGACTAGAAAATTATAGATTAGATAGAATAAAGATTTCTGTTTCTTATATAAGGGTTATATAATCTTATTATTCCCTTTATAAAAAGTTTGTATAGTAGGATATAGTTTTATGGGTTGTCACAACAATCTAATGGAACTGAGAAGAAATCAACCTTTAGGGACTGTCAAAGCCAAGTAATCAAGAATAGTAAATTAGCTGAAAAATTACTAGAGCTAATTTAATCTCTTTCTGGTAATCCAAAATTTCTCTGCATGAATTATGAAAGCCTAGGCATAAGAATTTAACCTTAATTATGCCTTATTTAACTTGAAGAAGTAGAGGTTTATTCAGTCAGCCAGAATGTATGCCCCAGGGGTTGTCTGAATGAGCCAAAACATAGTACTTAGCTTGTAGGAATTCTTGGAATCCTGGGAAAAAAAGTTACTTATTAACTTCAGGCATTCAGCAGAAGTACTTGGCACATTTCCCTTCTCTTAGCATGTTACTCCTTTCACGTTTAGCAATGTTCAAAAGAGATTATGCTTAAGTAATCCTGCAGATAATAGTCACTCAGATTTAAATATGCCTTAAGGTTTGCAAAGCACTTCATATATATATATATATATATATATATATATATCATTAACTCATTATTATTAACCCTGTCTTACAAATATTTAAAGCTACTATTTTTGCATTACTTTTTGAAATTCATAGCATGTAATGATTTTTCATTGAGGTAATAGATTTTGAGTAAAAGGAAATTTTAGCCATTATGAAAAAAAAGTTTTATGGGGGCTCCTCCAAAATCCTACTTATCAAGAATAAATAGTTGAAATAAATTTATTGAATTTGTAATTCACTGCATGTTTGGAGATTCTTGATCTTTTCAGGACCTTCTTATTATACCTTTAAGTAAATCAGCTTGCAGAAAAGTAATACAGGACATGACAAGGTTATTTATCCTATATATTTCTGTTTTCAGGAAGGACTAAGGATGCTCATTTCCAGAGACTTAGATTGTTCTAAGAGTTTATATGTCCAATTTTCACTTAGATTTATTGCAAAAGGTAAGCCATAAAGCCAGATTCATATCTATATATTCTCCCCTAAAAATTAATTGCCCATTAAACCATGTCTTTACATCATCCCTCCACAAAAATGAAGGGATCTCCAGCCAATACAACATGGTTAGAGTAAAGATTTGACCTTAATTTATAAGTATTCACAAATGTTAATTGATTATTTTAATATTACTTTTGGATGCTTATTTAGTTATTCCTTTTAGTATATATGTTCTTTCTCTGCCAAATGAGGATCAGATGTAGTTTTTCCAAGAATGACATTATCAACCACGATGATCATTCTAGCTCTATTGTACCTAATTTTGCCATCATTTCCATGTTTTTCCTTTGATTCTTTCTATTTTGAAGAATTTGTAACTTAAAATGTAACTTGGGCAGTAATTTTTAAGCTATTCTAAACAAATTCTTGAATAATTTTTTCAAAAGTCTTCTCCATTACATTCTGATTTTTCATAATAATGAACTATGACTTCTGTAATATTATGCTGCCTTTTTAAAATATGTTTAATCTACTCATCCATAGGTTCCTTGAGGGTAGGGACCATACTTGATCTAAACTTTGTATCTCCCAATGTCTTCTACAGTGCTCTGTGTACAACACATGGATTTGGACTAGACCTCTAAAGTCTTCTAGCCCTAAATTGTATGAACTATAAGAATAGCTTTCTCTATCACAGGATTTGGGTAAATGTTTTGAAAATGATTGCTGTCTTTCTAGTGAGCTCAAAATACTTTGGGTTTTTTGTTTGTTTTTGCTTATGTAAGCTTTTGTGTATGGTTTTTGTGTGGTCTTACTGCTCTTTTAATCACTCTCTCTGGCTGGTACTTTGGGATACCTTATTCATAAAAAAACTTACTGACCAAGAATCTAAAGGATTATCTTTGCTTTGAAGTATGTGTGTGTTGTGTAAATTGGAAGGGAGGTAGGGGTGGAGATTTCCTACATTGTTGGGGGAAAAAAATTGGTCTATGGTGTTTTTCCTCTTCTGTGACATATTAATGCCTGTGTCTTCTTCATTCTAGGTACCCCAGAGAGATCTCACTCCATTTTATTACAGTACTCCATCAGTGGGGGAATCATTTGGCACTTGATGGATGAGTTTTACTTCACTCAAACAACCAATGTCCTCTTTATTAATGTTCCCCTGCCATATACTGCACAAACCAATGCCACACGGTTCCGGCTCTGGCAACCCTACAATAATGGTAAAAAAAAAAAAATACATCTCTTTTCCTATGATCATGAATTGACTGAGACACATTTATTTTTGTTACAATAACAATGGAAACTTCAAACCAAAAAAAGGTGTTTTATGCATAGATCATTAACTTTTTAGTATGGCTGAGGTGGTTTGAATTTTAAAATAGAATACCTTGTCACTATTCTAATTCATCATTTCAAAATCTTTCATTTCCTTTCATGAGATGAAAATGGCTATGTATGGTAAATAACAAAGAAAAACCTATTGAGATATGTCCCAAAATATGGACTTCAATTGCACTGAGATGCTACTTTTCAGCACTATTCACTTATATCTCAGTTCTTATTGAATTAATTATATATGCATGTGAATATTTTTTAAATTGTGTGATTTCATTCAAAACATGAATAATATAGGTATATAGTTTAACAGAATAGGAAGTACTCAGAATAAGTGCTGCAGTTAGCTATTTTAAAAAGTAAAATGTAAATCACATCTTACATAGCATTCTCTTGTTTTTTCAGTGAGACCCCATGGAAACATATACAGTTTAATGCAGGTTTGAAATAGTGGTTCAAGGTGCTTCTGCAAACTGATAATATTTTTCTTGTCTGTATCATAAAAAGAACTCTTCAGTAGCATTTCACTTTTTCCATTGCCTTCAAATTACAAAAACACAAGCTTATTACATAGGCTTCTGGAAAGATAACTAGCCCAGAATAAAGAAATTATTAAAGTATTATTTATAAAATGGATTTTATTCATGTGACTCATAATAGAGACTAGAATTAAAACAAACACTTAAAAATTTCACTGCAAATAGAAGAAAGTCTAAGATACTTAACGTTTTTATGTATCATGAATGCCTTTGGCAATTTGGTGATATCTATGCATCAATTGTTAGTTTGAATGGATACAATACACAGGATTATAAAGAAAACCAAATATGTTGAAATATTTTTTGATAACTAAGTTCAAAGATTCCATGATCTAGAACAGTAGTATCAAACTGAACGAGAAAAGGGAACTTTTAATCTGTACATAAGGATCCCTGTGCACCACATATTGACTAAGTTTTAAAATATAGTACTATCTATGTCATATTTTGTTTTTATTTATTTTGTTAAATATATCCCAATTACATTTCAGTCTAATTAGATAGCACTGGGAAGTGGATTGGATGCAGATTTTGAGCTGTATTGTTTGACACCTCTGATCTAATGCATTAAATCTATTGGAATAAGCAGAGAGAACAAAAAATTTATTAAGGATATTCTTTACAATTAGTTTGACATGATTGACAAGAATAGCAGAGGAAAGAGTATGGATGGATTGTAATTTGTATTAGTAAAGGGAATGCCCATATTAATAAGATCAAGAATCCACCAGGGTGTTGGAGTTTCATACTCTTGAACAGTTCTGCCAAAGAATCTAAAGATTATAACAAGTATTAGGGGGAAAAAAGTTTTGTGTAACATGAAGGAATTTTCTTCTATGTAATTTTTATGATGATCTAATTAAAGGTACTATTTTCATATGTCAGTAGACTATTAGCCCAGCTAATTAAAACATGATGTTGATGAAGCTAATCATTGTTATCTCTACTAGTTGTATCGTTTCCTATGGTCATAAGCTACATTCCTAAAAAAAAGTAATTTTACAAAAGTAAGCATTGATCACCATGGGAACAAGAAAATGTGGATGAACAACTAAAAAGTCATGTCTTCCTATAGTTGATAGGTCAATAACATCATTTTCTTAAATGAAAGACACATTTTTTCCAAAATATGTTTTCTATCACAGAAATTCCAAAATACTCAGTAATTTTTTTACTATGTCAACTTAATATGGTTATGAGATTCTTAACATATTTTGCTTATAATCACTGTAAATAAACTTATGCATTCTATGCCTTTTTTTTATTCTGGAAGCATATGTTTAACTTAACTGAATTTTCTCTGAGACAAAACTAAATTTGCATTTTTGAAATTTTTCTTCATCTAAAAATCATTTAGGCAAGAAAGAAGAAATTTGGATTGTTGATGATTTTATTATTGATGGGAATACTATAAACAATCCTGTGATCCTTCTGGATACCTTTGACTTTGGACCTAAAGAAGATAATTGGTTTTTCTATCCTGGTGGTAACATTGGCCTATATTGCCCATATTCTTCAAAAGGGGCACCGTAAGTATTTATTCTAAAAATTTAGAAGTTTTAAAAATCACTTCTCCATAAAAATTTATTTTTCCCCTCTCCTTTTTTTTTTTTTAATTTAGTCCAACCTCTAATCTCATCAATGTAGGGAACTGTGATTGTGGAAACTCTTCTTGCTGTTGCAAATCAGGAACTGTTCGGTAATATATGGTCTTAAAAACTTGCCTGGGGCACTAACTAAATGGTTAAGTGACTTACCCATAATCACTCTACTAATATATGTTTAGGCAAGATTTGAACCTATGTCTCCCTAACTTCAACTATATCACATCACCTCTTATATAAATTGCTCTTTTATTGTAAATATATGTATACCATGTTGTTTTTCTTTCATAACAGTGAGGAAGATTCAGCTATGGTATTTGTTTCAAACGAAGTTGGGGAGCACTCCATTACAACACGGGATCTGAATGTAAATGAGAACACAATTATCCAATTTGAGGTATTACTTTCTTCTATTATAATTTGAGAGAGTGCTTTTAGGGGAAAACAGCAAAAGTCAAAAATAATTTCATACAATATAACAAAAATTGTTGTGCAAGGATGTGTCAGTTGTTTGGAGGTTTATTTTGTTGTTGTTCTAACTTATTACTCTAGAGGTAAAATCTAGAACAACTTACTTTAACTATAACTTTTACAATATTAGAAAAAAATATTTTAAGTTATTAGTTTTCCAAAATGGGTCTATGTTTAATTTCACAGTATCTCTAATATTTTTGCCATGTATGTTTCAGTCATATTCATGCATTTTTCCATTTTTTAGAAAAGCAGTTTAATACTTTATTTAAAAATGGGTTGTTTTTTAAAATCTGATTTGTAATCAAAGATTTTGTTACATTATGTTGCCATTGTTCATTATTAACAACATAAAACTCATATGTTCCATAGTAAAAGAAGTTTGATTTAAAATATATCCTAATCATGGAAGTGTAATTTTCATCAATGCCTGTTTCAAGTTAATTAATTTCTGCAAACTTTAATAAAATATTAGATTTCATTTAAAAATATAAGGAGCTGAAAATTAATTTGATTATTCACCTGTGGGGAAACTAGACTGCTGTCTTTGAAAAAAAGAAATAAAATTAATTGTTCTGGTCTTTCCATTTATAAGGTGTTTTTAAATAAAAATCCTTTAAATAGTAGGTTTCCCCAAATTAGAAACAAGAACTTGAGATGGATTCTAAAATGTAAATATCCCCTTGATCAGACGTATATAGAAAAAAAAAAATCTAGCTAACATATGAATCAAATTTTGCCCCTGACTAGGAGAGGGGAATCAACTCTAGAAAAGAACTGTAGCATATGTAATGTGTTAAGTTCTAGTTCAATTCAGTTGAAATCAGTCACACAGAAAAAAGCAGGACTTCCTCTTCTCCTAAATTACTTGTCCTAAAAGAAGACAACTTGAGATGGATGACTCCATTGATTTTTGGCTGTATTTACTATAAAATCATGGAATTTTAGAGCTGGAGCATATTACAGATGAGGAAAGTGAGATCAAAGATCTGAAAGTTTTTCACACAGTCACATAATTTTTTAATGGTCTGTTAATCATGAATGATTCTTTGTGACACTGTTTAGGGTTTTCTTAGCAAAGATACTGAGTGGTTTGCCATTTTCTTCTCCAACTCATTTTACAGATAAATAAACTGAAGCAAACAGGGTGAAGTGCCTTGCCTTGGGTCACACAACTTGTAGGTAGATAAGCCCAGTAGGAAAATGAGTCTTTCTGCCAGATCCAGCACTTTGTGCCTTCTGGCTGTCCTTCACCACACAAATAAAAATAGAAAAAGGAATAACCAGTTGCAGATTAAGTATAGTAGTTAAGAAGTTCACTCTACTAATATTCTAAGTCTGGAGAAAGAGAAATACCTCAAACAATAAAGAAGGACCACCATTGGGGAAACATTGGAATAGAATAGAGACTCAATATAAAGAAAGAAATGACTCAGTCATTCTATCATTCTCACAGTTAAATATAATTGATGGCAAGTGACCCCCCCAAAGAAAGTGTCACATTGAACCAGGAATTGTATTTTCTTAAAATTTTGAGTATTTTTTGTATCTCTGGATCTTATAATTAATGATTTCATTCATCTATCGGTTCATACATCTAACTGTGAATAGACTGCAATGTACAACTAATGAAGATCTTTGAATAAAAAAAATTTAATAAAGTTTCTTTTTTAAAAGAATAGAACTTGGTTATATAATGAAAAGATATTGCTGTCTGATTTTTTATTCTGACAAATTAATGGCTTAGTTTGGTAGTATCTATTACAAATTGTAGACAAAAGACCCATGAGTGAATGAATGAAAATATATTTATTTTGTATGATAGGCCAACCACTGAAATCCAAGTATAAAATGAGATAGACCCTGCCTTCAAGGGACTTCCATTCTAATAGGGAGAAATAATATATGTAAGGAAATGAGAGCCAGGAACATATGCTTTGGTTTGGGGAGTCATTGGTATAGAGTAGAGCCTTAGGGGAAGTTGATTGATATATTGTTTAGAGTAACAGTGGAAATATTCAAAGTATAAATCACTAATATTCCTAAACAAGATTTAAGAATAGAGAATTCAAACTTTGTGGTATCAAAAAAATTGCAGAAAATACAGGATTGTTAGGAATTAATTATCTATAAGAGATACACTTAAAAGAGTTGTAAGCCCTGAAAACATAGTGTATATATATTTTTTTAATTCAAAGTTTAGAGTACCTCATAAAATCACAGAATGTTAGAACTAGATTTGACCTCATTGATCACCTGGACCAAGTTCATTAATTTTATAGATAAGGAAGGTACAGTAAAGAGCAGTGCATGATTTGTCCAAGGTGACAGAGACAGTTCATAACAAAGCTTGGACTAGAATTTAGATCTCCTAATTTTTGGCTCAATACTCTTTTTACTGTACTAAGCTATTTCCCTAATGATGGAAAAAACTCATTGTCATAGTAAGGGGAATGGGTCACAATTTTCATTTTTATTTGCTTGGATCACAGTCTAGCTGCTAAAGAAGACCAAAAAGTAAAACATTAAGCTCTGTTTCATATTCCCTGCTTTTCTTAAGGGATAAGTAAAGAAGTTACTTTTTGTGAAGCACTGAGGTGCTTCATGAGAGATTATTGTATAAAGGTACTGTACTATATTATTCATAAACAGAATTTTGTATTTCTAAATTATTCAAGAAGACATTTTCCAGGCAATGGGCTCTCTGGGAAATAGTAAAGTGGCTAATCATCTCAAGGCTTGCCACTCTATGGAAATTTGTATTTTTTTCCCCCAAGATCAACATTGGATGCTCAACTGATAGCTCATCTGCTGATCCTGTAAGGCTAGAATTTTCAAGGGACTTTGGGGCAACATGGCACCTGCTACTTCCATTGTGTTATAGTAGTAGCAGCCACATCAGCTCTTTATGCTCCACTGAACATCACCCAAGCAGTACCTATTATGCTGGTACAACTCAGGGCTGGAGAAGAGAGGTCATTCACTTTGGGAAGCTGCATCTCTGTGGGTAAGTTTCTCGTTACTTCTTCCAAACCTTTTCAAAATTACCTATCTTGAAATTTCCATTCCTGAAATTGTTTTGGCTTTTTTGCTTGTGAAGGGAACACAATCCTACCTTTTATTTCTTACTGAATTCTCATTTAAATCAGATAAAATATTTATATTTGAAAACAATAGGAAGCTGCACTGACATACTTCTGTGACAGACAGTTACTAAAAAGGTATGTATGTGAATTGCTATGTTGCAATATTCATTTCCTGGGTTTGCATATGTGATTTGGACAATTTGCATCTGAGAATAGTCTAATTATCCTGAAATGTAATGACAACACACATACACACACACACACACACACACACACACACACACTTAATAAATTCACCGGAGAATTTTCCTATTTCTGCAATTCAAATCTCTCACTTCAAAAGACACCGAATTATGGGATCAAAAGTTTTTAGAGCAAAAGGACTCTAATGACAACCTAGTCTCAAGTCCCTTATTTTACAAGGAAACTGAGACTCGGAGAAAGGCAATGTGATTCAAGAGCATTGTGACACATTGTGTCAAAAGCAAGAACAAAAATATTAGTCTTCAAATTCTCTATCCAGAGCCCCTAGAATCCTAATTTCTTAGAAGAAAGCTGTAGCATTTTTCCAAAGGTCTTTCTGTTCTTTTCCTCTTCTCTCTGCATCTCTTCAACATCTACTGAATTTTTTTTAACAAAAGGTCATTTGAATGGAAATGGCAACAACTCACATTAATATGATTTTTTGCAGTTATGATGTAGTTTTCTCACACCAATCCTCATGAAATAGACAGTGAAAGTATTATTATCCCCATTTTGTTGATGAAGAAATGTAAAAATAAAATGAAAAACTGTAGATTTTAAAAATGGAACTAAGAAAGTAAGATAAAGGAAAGGGAAAGAAAAAGTGAACAAAGCACACTAACCCCTCATCAATGACATTTTAAAGTCATTTGCCCTTTTTTTAATCAGGAGGATCAATAGGTTAAAAAAAAAGAAAATAGTTTGAAAATATAAAATATAGCACCTGTTTCCACCCCTTCCATGCTAAACAGAATTATATATAATGACTTCTCTGGCTTTCATCATGGTGTTCACCAAACTATAAACTACAGGGGGAAGTGACTTTAAACTCTTCAGTTTGATGACCAGAGGGGCTATTTTTAGCTCTTTTAGAATTCAAATTCTCTCATATAGCTAGCTAGCTAGCTAGAGAACTTCTTGGGCATCTTAATATTGATCTTTTGACTTTTTTAACCATATATTTTGGATACCTTCAAGTCTTTGTCAGAATTACTCTAAGAAAATTCTTTTTAACTCCTTTCATATTCATGATCTAGACAAGTAATTCTCAGGGGCCCTAGTTAGCAAAATTGCAAGGAAACAAGGTGAAACTATGATTTCTTCCCAAACTATGGACTCTTCCCAAACCCTTCACCATCATGCCCTATTATCATGATCCATGTAAATGAACATATCTCTCTTCATCTCTACCTCTTAGTTTACTTCAAGTTCCATCTAAAATCCCATTTTCTAGAAAAAGCCTTTCCAGATGCCCTAATGCTAATGTCTTTCCTCTGTTGATTGCCCAGTTTATCCTGTATATTTTGTTTGTATGCAATCGTTTATGTTTTTTGCATGTTGTCCCTCCCGTTAGACTGTGAGTTCCTTGAAAGCAGGTGCCATGGTTTTTTGTATCCCCAGTGCTTATCATGGTGCCTAGTAAGTAACAGATTAACAAAATGTCTGTTGGCTTGACACAAACCTATGTGTATTTGTGTATGTATGTATGTACATATATATACGTACATACATACAAACATAAAGAGTAATGGGAAGTGGTCTCATAACTTTAATTTCTGATGTTTTGTGCTATAGCGTTATTCAGTTACATAATAAAGATGACTTTCATTTCCAATCTACTTAGTTATTCTACACTTATATTCTTCTGGAAAATTCAAATATCTAAAAAAGAAAAGAATAACCTTATCAGAGTTTTTTCCAAACAGGTGCCAAGAGAAGCAGAGAGCAAATCACACTAATGTTAAGACAATTGACACTTTTATGTAATAAATAATGGGGTTTTATAGCAGGAAAGGGCCTTAGAAACAATGTTGCACGACCAACTAGTTTCATAGATGAAGAAACTGAAGTCCAGACAGTTGCTGTTAAAGGAAAATGTGTCAGAACATCAGCCATATGTTGTAGTGGAAAGAGTCTGAATTTGATTCAAAAGAACAGTAATAAAATTCTCTCCTATTTACTACCTGTGTTCTCATCTGTAAAATGAGAATATTGAACTAGATTATCTCTTAGGTCATGTCAGACTATAAATAATTTCTGATCCTTTGATGACCTCTGAAAACATTTTTATCCTAATATATAGCTCAGTACTAAAAAGTTCCACACTTTCTAATTGTTCTTAAATTTTCCGTAATAAACTACTTAAGAATTATCCATGTATTAAATCTAAGAATGGATCTACAGGTTAGTAATAACTTCCATAAAAATTTCAGTTTAGTGTTCCTAGATTGTGCTGATGACAATTATGGTATGTCCATAGAAAGTATTCCCATATGCAGTTTATGAAATAAGGTTACAAGGGCTTATCTTTCTGAATGGGGCTACCCATACAGTTTTGGAAGCTGGTTTAATGTATTAATTATTATTTTCCCTTCATTCATTTCACTTTTTGCTCCAATTTTATCCGTGAGTATGAACAAAAGAAATTTATCAACAGAAAAGTAGAAAAAAAGTATCTACAGTTCTAACCACTCTTAATGATAAATTGAAGTATAATCTTTCATCTGATTAAAAAGGCAATTTTTAAAAACACAAATTTATAATAGTCAAAATGTTAGTCTATCCCTTATATTTACTATGAAGCCTAGCTATGAAAAGAAAATAAATTTGAGCAGAAGAATACATATCTCCTTCTCAAATGTCATCCAACCTAAATAGTAGGCTGTCTTCTAATACATCATTTGATTCTTATATAAAGAATAGGATTGCCCTGGCACTCCAAACTAGATGTGCTGGTAAATACCTTTTTTTCCCTAAGGCAATTGGGGTTAAGTGACTTGTCCAGGATTGTACAACCAAGAAGTGGTAAGTGTCTGAGGTCAGATTTGAACTCAGGTCCTCCTGACTTCAGGGCTGGTGCTCTATCCACTGAGCCACCTAGCTGCCCCAACTGTCTCTCTTTAAAAAAAAAAAAAAAAAAAAGACACATAACTTCTAAATTTATTTTGTATTATTAAGTCTAGAATAAGCATCAACAAAATAAATAATAAATAAAGCCATGATTTGTGTAAATGCTCATACTGAAAATTTAACACTGAGAGCTGAATATAGACCCTGCAGTAAACCCACTATTGCCTCTAAGTGACTTTTTGTTTAGTTTGTGTCAGTTCAGGATATGAATATATAACACATACCAAATGGTTCATGTGACAGGTATTTTTGAGTCAGATTTTTTTAATCCCTTCAATATACTTTATTGGACATAACGCATGATTACCCATTAACATGAATATATTATTATAAATTATAGGAATGTCTGACTTTCACAGATGGTCAGAGTAGACTTAAAGCATAAATATTTGTTTCCTATTCAGGTTTATTCCCATCATTTTTGTGCTTGTGTATTCTTTTCTATGTTCTGTTTCTTTTTAAAACTTCCCAAGATTTTTTTTAAACTTTATGCAGTTTCATAATGAGTCAGCCAAAAAAACCTGTTTAATGAAGGCAGTGCTGTGTGCTTGAATTTTTAAGTCTATGCTTTAAATAACAGGTTCCTTTGAATTGCACTGATGTGGGAGAATAGATGCTGACACTACTAAGGAGCATGGCAGCAAGAATTCTTAAATGAGATTTCAGCAAAAGGAAACCACAATGAAACTAGACCTTTCAGTCGATTTATCATGGTACTTGCAGTTTCTGTGTCAAGACAGGTGAAACAATAATAAATATCCAACCAAGGTAGCTCATTTGTATTCATAACATTTGAATACATAAAAAGCTCAAAAAATTCTATGTTGGCTTTTGTTCAAAGGAGAACTCCAAGCATTTCCCTCAGCTCAGCAGTCTGAAAGTTCAAAAGAAAAGAAGTGTTCCTTGCCAAGACTAAATTGTGATATATATTTAAAAGTAAAGTTTAATTTCAACTTGGGAATTTTTTTTTCCTCAGGAGGAGGGAATAGCTGTAGACAGTAATAATCTTGATTTAAATAAATGATAATAGAGTTTAAATTGTGTGAGAACTTTACTTCAATTGTTTTAATAGCTACTAAGCTTAAAGAGAATAACAAATTTCCACCTTTAAGTTTTGACTTTTGATATTAGCATTTCATACCTAAAATTTAGCAAATATTTTATAATAGCCAAGAGCAGCAAGTCAATGGATGGATTCACAATGTATAGAAAGAAGAGTAATAATAAATACTCATGTCACATTGGAATTACAAAGCACACCAAATGCCATCAATTTTCATGGCTATGTTTTCTTTTCTGACTTTTACCCACCCAGTAGCCAGCCTATTTCAAACTGTGCCATGAAAATACAGAGGAGCATTTTATTTCTACTCTGCTTCTCAAGAAAGCATAATTAATCCCAAGGAATGTCAGCATTATTCTCAAACATGAAGAATAATAAATAAAAATAAGGGATCCATTTACTGAGCCAGGGAAAAAGCATCTGTGTTTAATGTGGACATTTAAAAATAATAGGGTAGATGATTAATAATAAAAAATCAAGTTTCCAGGCTAGAAGAAAGGATGAAGAATAATGATCTATTCTTATTGACTATTTTGACAAGGAAAGAACAAGTCTAAAAAACAGATTTAGGAGTCTAGGGCAGATGCATAAAATATACTAGATGCTTTCCCCTTGTTCTTGCATTGAATTTTTGTAGGACTTTCCATAAAACTGACGATGGGGAGGCAAAGTGAAACTGGCGACATTAAACTCCATAAATAAATCATTAATAATAGAATTTTAGAGACAGAAGAAACCTTAGAGATGATCTAGCCAGCACCAATTTTCAGGATTGAAGAATAGAACGTTTTAGCATCCATTCTTTGAAGAAAGCAGGAGAAATCATTGCATTGCATTCCCCCAAAAAATCTTATGTTCTGTTTGTGTTTTCTTATAGACTGAGTATTATTTCTTTAAAACAGAGTTGTTTGTATATAAATTAGTGGAGTTAGATGTCCGGTGAATAAAGCTCCAAGATTGGAGTCAGGAAGGTCGAATCTGGTCTCAGACATTTACTAGCTGTATAATCCTGGGCAAGTCACTTAACCCTATTTGCCTCAGTTTATCATCATCCTGGAGTGAAAACCACTCCAGTATCTTTGCCCAAGAAAATCCTAAACAAGATAGTAAAGTCTTTTAAGCTTTTAAAAATCTTTTGACAAGAGGGCCAGTCATTTACATATTTCTAGATACCTACGGTTGTTAGAAGCTAGAAAAGGCAAATTTTGAACTAGAAACTGGCCAACAAGAAAGCTATGGATTGGGAAAAGATTATTGTGAAGTTTTTGGTAAACTGAAAACTTAGGCTACTATAGGTGATTTTTCTTTACCTTTATACTGGCTCATGAGAAGAGAGAGAAAATTAGCTGTGTACAAAGTAAAAGCATTACTGTAAGGTGATCAGCTGTAAATGGTTTAGCTATTCTCAGCAACACAATGATCCAAGACAATGCTGAAAGACTTCTGATGAAAAATGTCTTTCATCCCCAGAGAACTGGTGGTGTTGAATACAGACTGAAATATAGTTTATTTTTAACTTTATTCTTCTTGAAGTTTTGTTTTTATTTTTTGGTCTATTTTTTCTTTCATAACATGACTATCATGGGAAAGTTTTGCATGTATAACCTATATCGAATCAATGAGGAAGGGTTGGAGAGGAGGAAGAGAGAATTTAGAACTCAAAGTTTTTTTAAAAAATGTTTAAAAAATTGTTTTTATGTGTAATTGAGGGAAAATAAAATATTAATTAAATTTGATTTTTTTAAGAGAAAGAAAGTTGAAAAAGCAAGAACAGATTATTTTTATTCATGTTCTTTCTGGTAATATCAGTCTGTTCCAGCTCTGCCTTGTCCAATTTTTAAGCAGTTTATTAATCTACTAAATAGAAGAAATGAAGACCTACATTCAAACCATATCTCAGACACTTAGCATCAGTTTCCTCAACTGGTGATAATGGTGATAATAATAGCATCCTCCCAGAGTGCTCACATAAGTCAGTGTGTGTGTGTGTGTCTCTCTCTCTCTCTCTCTCTCTCTCTATATATATATATATATATATATATATATATATGACACATATATATGTGTGTCTCTCTCTCTAGAGAGTATATCTATAGATATATATATACACACATACACATATATGTGTATATAAATATATGTATATTTCTTCTGCTAAAATATAAGTTTGTTTCTCCTACTAAATAGGAAACTGCATTATTTCCCCTATTAAATAGTAAAAGATCCCTACATATCCAGGAGATATGTCTTATTCTTCTCTGTATTCGTTATAGGATCTAAATATAGGATTCACATTGTAAGGTATTCAATAAACATTTGATGAATAAATATTGTTGAATGAGTTGTTTGAATACTCCATTGAATTTGTTGAATGAGTACCCTGTTAATAGTTGGTTGAAAGTTCCTTCTGCAAAAGAAAGTTCCTTCTGCTAGATCATCTCTAAGGTTTCTTCTGTCTCTAAAATTCTATTATTAATGATTTATTTATGGTGTTTAATGTCACCAGTTTCACTTTGCCTCCCCATCGTCAGTTTTATGGAAAGTCCTACAAAAATTCAATGCAAGAACAAGGGGAAAGCATCTAGTATATTTTATGCATCTGCCCTAGACTCCTAAATCTGTATTTTAGACTTGTTCTTTCCTCGTCAAAATAGTCAATAAGAATAGATCATTATTCTTCATCCTTTCTTCTAGCCTGGAAACTTGATTTTTTATTATTAAATATCTATTGAAATCAAAATACAGTTTTGGAATCATATGGATTTTACCTGAATTTTTTATTTGATGCACTGCAATTAACTAGAGGAGTGGACAAATCCCTAGAGCTCTATCTCCAAGTTAAGAGATTCAGAGAATTAGTTCTTCTCAATTCAAGTAGAGTGAAATTATATTTTAAAATAATTTAGAATATTTAAAAGAAAACTGGGTTAGGTCTACCTGATTTTATTTAATCTTGATTATAATATAAACATGTTTATAATTGTAAATATATGTAAACATACTGTTCTTTAATTTTTTATACTTTTATGCATAGTGCATAGCAGTTGTTGGCACAGTAAGTACTTAATTACACTTGCTGACTTATTTGTTTTTTATAAAGAGTTATGTTTTTATGGGCAAAAGGGATAATTGATAAAACGGAGTTATTACTCTTTTACATGGTTAAATATGCTTGGGGAAACATAGCTCTCTGACCCAAAAAACATAGCCCAAGCATTACCTGCTGGTACCTTGCCTACATTACAAGCAAAGAACTTATGAGCAAGCTCATCTTGCAAACCTAAACCTATAAAAGAATGATAAAAGGAAAGATAAATGGTAAATCAATATGTTGTTAACATTTTACTTCCCCATGTCGTATGAACAGAAGTCAGGAGTTGCTCATTATTACTGATGAAATATGTTCTGTTATCTTTCACTAATTATTAATTTGTGAGTGACATTTACCTCTTTTCCAGATCTGTACGATTCAGATGGTATCAGGGATTTTATCCTGCAAGCTCCCAGCCAGTAACTTGGGCCATTGATAATGTCTATATTGGTCCACAATGTGAGGAGATGTGTAATGGACATGGGAGTTGTATCAATGGAACCAAGTGCATATGTGATCCTGGGTACTCAGGTCCAACTTGTAAAATAAGCACCAAAAACTCAGATTTTCTCAAGGATGATTTTGAAGGTGATTTTTTCTTTAACCATAGATCCTATGCTTTATAAAGTAATTTGAATTTTAAAGGATCATGTACATTTTAGCAATTTAAAACTAAACATAAAACTATGAAACTTTCTAATATTTTACTATTGTCATATGAAACTTTCTAATTTTTTATTATTGTCATTCTTTGTAACCAAAAAAAACTCATAACATCCAACTTACTTTCAAAGGAATAGACTATAAGAATGTGTTCTTAATTATGAACTGTTCAAATTCTATTATATCCCTTTTTACAGTATCTGAGAATTGACTTTAGTTATCATCTAGTCCTACTATCTACAGACTACAACAATTCTTTTTATAATGTCTTGATAATCTACATTTATTATATTTACTTCTAGAATCTGTTCACTAATCATACTGCTACCCTTTAGCGTAACAAAAAATAAATCTACTTCTTTCAGACATCGAAATATCTGAATAAGCTATCATTTCCTTTCTAAATCTTTTTCCCAGGCTAAATATAATTGGTTCATTTAACCTTTCCTCAGATAAGATGCTTTCTAAATTTATTACCATTGTGATTTTCTCTTTTTTAGATGCATCCTAATTTTTCAACATACTCAAAAAAATGTGCTACCCAAATATGAATATGCTTATGTTCTGATCCCCAGAAGTATCTATTAAAGGATTTGTTACATCATTTAATCCAGACACTACAGAATCACTGTTTACCAAAAAGGATAAAATGTATACTTTCTCATATTTCTCAATTCAATTATTCATGATTACGATTTCTGGATTATTAACATGAGTAATATAATTTTCTCAGTAATGTCACTTGACAATTGAAAACATATCTGCCATTTTTCTACATATGTCATAATACACAATTGTAATTTCTCACTAACAAAAATTTTGCTAATTGGATATTGAGAGTCATCTAGTAAGAAAAAAGAATGAACAAAGTTCCAGAAATGTAATCTCTTGTCTGTGTACCATTACTAGTGCATTAAACAGCATTGAGTCACTCACTATCTATTATATACTTTTGTATATAATTTGTAAATATTTGTAAATTATACAAGTGTTTGGGGAAAAAAATCAGACCATATTTACTCACTAGGAAATGTTAAAGCTAAATAGTCAATTTCTTGTTCAACCTATATCATATATTTCCGTATATATCAGAACTGCCTCTACAGAATTTGTGTTTTTGTTGGATAAGAAAGGAGTGGAAGAAGAAAGAAGAAAAAATGAGATAATCCCAACCTTAACTGAAATAACAATGGAAAATAGAAAATAATAAAGGAACATTATTTCATACTCATTTTTACCAGAACAAACCTTTTAATAAGAAATCTCTTTATAACATATATATCTAGTGAAGACAGAAAGTATCTGTTATTTAAGCTATAGGTTTCCTTGAGTTAAGAACACATCAGCCTTATATACTTCCAAAATATAGCATGATGAGTAATTTGATAGAAATAGGGAATGAAGTTATAATTTCACTGGTATTGTGAATTCCAAGTTTAGGAAATGACAATTACCAGGGCAGATCAGCACCTTCTTTCCAAAATATATTAAAAAGGTACATAAAATATGCCAATAAAATTTATGACTTGGACACATTGAGATTTTTAAAATTCAATGGCCTAGTACATAACAAATTGATTATTTACATTACATGATACAATTCTGTTTGGGAATATTTATAAAGCTGTATACATGTTCCTTTTTTTTTCAGGTCAGCTGGAGTCTGATAGATTCCTGTTAGTGAGTGGTGGAAAACCATCTAGGAAATGTGGAATACTTTCCAGTGGGAATAATCTCTTTTTCAATGAAGATGGTTTACGCATGTTAATGACTCGTGACTTGGATTTGTCACAGGCCAGGTAACCACTACCAGTGCTATCATGAATTATTTGAGAATTATTATTTTATCTTGCCTCACATTTTTAATAGAATATAATTAAACCAGAATGAGAAGGATTGGTCAGATAAGGCCTTCCCTGAGAAATGCTTTGTTTTTCTTTAAGAACTCTATTAGAATATAGCCAATCTTAATTTCTGTTCTAGTATCAAAGGAGAACTATAAAGTAACTGGATCAGAAATCAGACATGGCTTCATTGATTAAAGTTACTATGTTGTATTAGCAACAGAAATGAATATGAAGTAAAGGTACTTAATTCATTCTTGGTCATCCTCCTGAAGTTTAATCAGGAAGCTATAATCATATTGCCTTATATGGTTTGTGCTGCTTTCACAATAAACAAATTTCCATCTGACTTGAATTTTTTTCACTCTGTACAATATGCTTAATGTAAAATTTTGTTGAAATGTGATATATCATCAAACTACATTCATAGCCAATTTAGCATTTACAGTCATTGGCAGTTTAAGTTAAAAAACATCTGAAATCCAACTTCATCTTTTACAACCATTTGTTTCAAATGATCTAACAAATTCTAACCAGTCATTTCCTAAATGGAGTACAACTGTTCAGAAACAAACATTAAAACTTGTGTGATGGATTATGTCTGACATGATGTTTGTCCCTCATTCATTTAATGTGTCCCTCATTTACTTAACAAGTAAAATTTAAAAGGCAGTTTCACATGTGTAAAATGTAATCATATAGGCTATGTCTTTGAAAATGAGTAAAAATTCCAATTTAATTTTTTCAAAGATTTCACTAGTTTCTTAATGTATATAAATGTATTTATCTTATTTTGCCTAACACTTTTGCTGATTGTGTTATAAATTTCCTTAAACCTCTCAGAATGCATAATTCTATCTATGAACAAGTAAGAACAATTGATAGGAACAAATTTTCCTACTTTTTTCATTTTTACTTGATTTTCATTTCACATTATCATTCCCTACTGAGAGCTCTAAATAATAAATTATCACACTTTTCCAAGGAATTAATTCAGTGATGGTTTACAAATAGGCTACCTTTAAATTAATACAATTTTCCTCATCTTTATTATGTTCTGTATTTAAAACAAACACTGACTAAAAAAGATATTTTTCAATAAAACACTCATAAATGTAAAAGATACTAAGTAAACTAACCAGTGTTTATCTAATATCAAAAGTTTATCTCACCTCAATGGAAGGTTTTGATAAATATCGCATATATTTTACTCTAAGTCCTCCATGTTAAAAACTCAGTTTTCTTTTTTTTGATTATGGCTTTTTATATACAAAACATATGCATGGGTAATTTTTCAACACTGATTCTTGCAAAAACTTCTGTTTCAACTTTTCTCCTCCTTCCCTCCATCCTTTCCCCTAAATAGCAAAGAGTCCTATACATGTTAAATAAGTTAAAGTATATGTTAAATACAATATATGTATACATATTTATACAGTTATCTTGTTGCACAAGAAAGAGCAGATTTAGAAATAAGGTAAAAATAACCTGAGAAGAAAAAACAAAAATGCAAGCAAACAATAACAGAAAGAGTGTAAATGCTATGTTGTGGTCCACATTCATTACCAGTGTTCTTTTGCTGGGTGTAGTTCGTTCTGTTCATTAACAGATCAGTTGGAACTGATTTGTATGCTCTCATTGTTGAAGAGAGTCACGTCTATCAGAATTGATCCTCATATAGTATTGTTGTTGAAGTATATAATGATCTCCTGATCCTGCTCATTTCACTTAGCATCAGTTCATGTATGTGTCTCCAAACTTCTCTGTATTCATCCTGCGGGTCATTTCTTATAGAACATTAATATTCCATAAGATTCATATACTACAATTTACCCAACTATTCTCCAGTTGATGGGCATCTACTCAATTTCCAGTTTCTGGCCCTATAAAGAGGGCTGCCACAAACATTTTGGCATATACAGGTCCCTTTCCCTTCTTTAATATCTCTTTGGGATATAATCTCAGTAGAAACACTGCTGGATCAAAGGGTATGCACAGTTTGATAACTTTTTGAGCATAGTTCTAAATTGCTCTCCAGAATGGTTGGATCCACAGTTCCACCAACAATGTATCAGTGTCCCAGTTTTCCCGCAACCCCTTCAACATTCGTCACTACCTTTTCCTGTCATCTTAGCCAATCTGACAGGTGTGTAGTGGTATCTCAGAGTTGTCTTAATTTGCATTTCTCTGATCAATACTGACTTGGAGCACCTTTTCATATGACTAGAAATAATTTCAATTTCTTCATCCGAAAATTGTCTGTTCATATCCTTTGACTATTTATCAGTTGGAGAATGGCTTGATTTGTTATAAATTAGAGTCAATTCTCTATATATTTTGGAGATGAGGCCTTTATCAGAACCTTTAGCTGTATGTTTTCCCAAAAACTCAGTTTTCTTAAGAGTCAACAAAACTATTAGCTATCCAATCCATTTTTAAAATAAATAAATCTAAAATAAATAAATAAATAATGGAGTTTGATTACATGGAAAGGTACTAATAAGATTCTTAAAGCTTTTTATTATTTATGTTTGTGTATATACATATATCATATATTAAAAACAATATATAACAAACACAAGTAGACAGAGATATATAATACATATATAGATACAGTATGTAAGAGATATAGATACAATATATAAACATGTTATATATCTGATTTGTTGTATATCTAACACACACACACATATATAGATATATACTCATGTGTGTGTTGAAAATTGTTTTGAATATGTGAAATATAGTATGTGATGTTTTATTTAATATAACAGTTTATGCTAGAAAGTCCTTTGGTCAAATTCTTTTTAATTAGATAATAAATCATAAAACCAAAAACATCCTAAAACTAGAAGGCATCTTAAAAACTGGCTGAATGAGGAATTGAAGTACAGATAGAGGATGAGTGAATTTTATGACATTACATTTTTACAATTCTGGTTTCAGCAGTATATGGAAACACTTTGCACCATGCAAATTCCTGCCATCTTACTTAAACTACTCCATTGGTCTCCTGTTTGTTCTCCTTGCCTCCCGTCTCTCCCCTTCCAGTCCATTCTCCATGCAATTGCCAAAAATATGTTCCTGAAAGGCAGGTGATTGTGTCTGACTCCCTAATAAAATTTCTGGAAGTCTTCAAGGAAAAGGGGATTCAGTCCTTTACAACCAAAATCTAAGCGACACAGCCCTCCAGGTTTATTATATATGGCTTTGTTTCACAGACTCTGTAATCCAACCACACTGGTTTTCTTTTCAAATAACATTCTACCTTCTGCCTCCATGCCTTTGTAGAAGCATGAAATGTGCTCCCTCCTCAATATCTCCTCTTAAAATCTCTACTTTTCCTTCACCATTCTATTTAAGTACCAGAGGCTTTGCCTAATCATCCATATTGCTATATATTTGTGTTGTATGTATTTTGTACAAAAGGCAACATGGTTAATACATGATAAATTGGCCCCTATCCCAGAAAAACCTAGGTTCCAATCCTATCTTTGCAAAAACTGATTATGTGACCTTGTGATGTTTGTTAGTCATTTTTCAGTTATGTTCAATATTTCCCCAATTTTCATTTGTTGTCTTTCAGTTATTTCAGTTGTATCCAACTCCATGACCCCATCTAGGGTTTTCTTGGCAAAGATACTGTACTGGTTTGTCATTTCCTTCTCCAGCTCATTTTACAAACGAGGAACTAAGGCAAACTGGGTCACACAGCTGGTAAGCCCTAAGGCCATCACTGAACTCAGGAAGATGAGTCTTCCTAACACCAGGCCTGGTATTCTATCCATTGAGCTACGTAGGTGACCTATGGGACACTGGACAAGTTACAACCTCTTGTGCTCAAGACAAGTTGCAGAAAAAGTTTTGACCTGCATTGGTACAAGGAATTTTCCTAAATAAATAAAGTCACAGATCCTTGTCATTATTGCTATATTTTAAATATAAATATAAGGATAAAGAAGTAGATAAGAGTATTGAGGTAGATAGAATATTGAGCTTGAACTTAGAAAATGTGCTACTTTTGTGACCCTGGGCTAATAATATAACCTCTATGAGCCTGAGTTTTCTCATCTGTAATGTTGAGATAATAAAAATGACCAATGGATGTTGTGAGGGTCAGATAAGATAACAAATAAAGTCCTTTCAAACTTTAAAGCGTTATATAAATGGTATATGTTTATAATACACACCTGTCCTTTTAAACATTAAAGCATTACATAAATGCTTACATGTTATATGCTTATAATATATACCTGTCCTGATAGAATCCTAAAAGATAGGAAGAAAAATGTTATATGTTTGTCTTCACATCCCCAGCACTTACGTGGTGTTTGACTTGTTGATGCAAATTGGCAGCTCACCTATAAATCATAAACTTAGAGCATTACCTAGAGCAAATCTTCTTAAGCTATGGGTAGTACCCTATGTGAGGTTACATAATCGAATGCAGGGATTGCAAAATTATGATTTATTATAGGTAAATTTTGATTTGTATATCTATTTTGTACAACTACATACTTTCAACAATAGTGCGTATCATGACTTGAACCTAAGTCTTGCTGACTTTAGAACTGTCCTCTATCAATTGCACCATGTTCCCACACACTGTGTACCAACATATATACATGTCTATGTGTGTGTATATATTTATATTTACACATTAATACACATATACGTCATTTAAGTATATGTTTCTTTATTCAGGAGTTCTTAAGCTTTTTTAAAGGTCTTGAATGTCTTTGGCAGGCTGGTGAAGCCTACAGATCCTTTCTCAGAATAATGTTTTTAAGTTCATAAAATAAAATACTATAGGATTATCAAGGAAATCAATTATATTGAAACACAGTTATCAGAATATATATATATATATGATTCATAGATATCAATGTAAAAGATCCTGTATTATACTAACTTAATAAATAGATACCACAAATACATAAAATAATATATCTCATTTTAATTAGTTAGTATAATGTTTAACTAATAAGGGATCAGGAACATACAGAAGATCTGTCCAAGATGATTTTAGTAGAATTAGACTAGATTACCCTCTGAAGTCTCTTCTGACCCTAAAATTCTCTTGCTCTCTTCTATTTTATTGTTCCAACTTATGGGCTATATTTATTGGCATGCTAGCAGTTCACTCTGCTCATCTTCCTGCCTCTTGAGAAGGCTGTCATTGGTTGGCCACTTAAGAAAAGCAAAAGTTGATTTCACTATCTCTCTCGGGAGAGGTAGTAATCTTGAGAGGTTCTTTCTCCCAGCCCTCCCAGCAAGACTGGGAGCAATCAATATAAATTCACCTCTTCTATCCAGAATGGAAGGGGTTTACATAGCAGCAGTATATCATTCTTGAATAGTTTTTGATTTCTTGCCTACATTCAAAAAGAAAAGATATTTTATAATCATGGAATTTTAGATTGAGGATAGCCATTAGACATCACAGAGTCTTTTCTTTATGATATCCTATAACATATCATTCACTCTTAACTAAAAATATAATATATGAAAACACCATGTTGGAGGTTTGAGGATGCATGGCTGCAGATTTAGTTCTCAATTCCAAATGGCAAGTGCCCAAATTCTCATCTCAGCCAAATAGCAACACATGATCCCAAATTTCCACATTCCTTAAATAATTACCTTCTTAATAATGAACTACAAAAGGAGAAAATGAAGTGTAACCTTTTTTTAATCTTTCTTCTGTTTGGAGAGGAAAAGAAAGCCATGAAAAGAAGGATTGCCATTTTTCTTTTCAGGATATTATTCGGTTATTTATCAAATTTCATTTTTGTGGGGATATGACATTTTGCATAATTCACATTTTTCTGATCCTTCTAAGACCCATGTTTATCAAAAAGCAAAAATGTTATTGTCCCTCTTAATGTATTTTAGCTAACAGACCCATACTCATCTTTGAGTCAGATGATGACTGCATGTTAGATATCAGCCTAGCATCTTCATAAACTTTTTTTCATTAAAAAAGAAAATTGACCTTAGAAGTAAATGATTAAGATTGCAAATTAATTGATTATATCAAATTGAAAAGTTTTTGTACAAACAAAACTAATGCAGAAGGGAATTAGATTAGATTAGATTAGATTAGAAGGGAAGCAATAAACTGGGAAAACATTTTTATAGTCAAAGATTCTGATAAAGGCCTCATTTCCAAAATATGTAGAGAATTGACTCTAATTTATAACAAATCAAGCCATTTTCCAATTGATAAATGGTCAAAGGATATGAACAGGCAATTCTCAGATGAAGAAATTGAAACTATTTCTAGCCATATGAAAAGATGCTCCAAGCCATTATTAATCAGAGAAATGCAAATTAAGACAACTCTGAGATAGCACCACACACCTGTCAGATTGGCTAGAATGACAGGGAAAGATAATGCAGAATGTTGGAGGGGATGTGGGAAAACTGGGACACTGATACATTGTTGGTAGAATTGTGAATACATCCAGCCATTCTGGAGAGCAATTTGGAACTGTGCTCAAAAAGTTATCAAATTGTGCATACCCTTTGACCCAGTAGTGTAACTACTGGGCTTATATCCCAAAGAGATCATAAAGAAGGGAAAGGGACCTGTATGTGCAAGAATGTTTGTGGCAGCTCTTTTTGTAGTGGCTAGAAACTGGAAACTAAGTGGATGCCCATCAGTTGGAGAATGGCTGAATAAATTGTGGTATATGAATATTATGGAATATTATTGTTCTGTAAGAAATGACCAGCAGGATGATTTCAAAAAGGCCTGGAGAGACTTACATGAACTGATGTTGAGTGAAATGAGCAGGACCAGAAGATCATTATTTACTTCAACAACAATACTATATGATGATCAATTCTGATGGACGTGGCCCTCTTCAACAATGAGATGAACCAAATCAATTCCAGTAGAGCAGTAATGAACTGAACCAGCTACACCCAACGAAAGAACTCTGGGAAATGACTATGAACCACTACATAGAATTTCTAGTCCCTCTATTTTTGTCTGCCTGCATTTTTGATTTCCTTCACAGGCTAATTGTATACTATTTCAAAGTCCAACTCTTTTTGTACAGCAAAATAACTGTTTGGACATGTATACATATATTGTATTTAACTTATACTTTAACATATTTAACATGTATTGGTCAACCTGCCATCTTGGGGAAGGGGTAGGGGGAAGGAGGAAAAAAGTTGGAACAAAAGGATTTGCAACTGTCAATGCTGAAAAATTACCTACGCATATATCTTGTAAATAAAAAGCTATAATTTAAAAAAAGATTGCAAATTAAAAGATTTTAATCATTAGCAGTATCATTACCATCTAATTCATTTTCTCATATGCCTGTTCTGTTGATTATATGGATTTGTCTTTGAATAAATACATTAATGGTAATTTTTACTGATGTCAGATTTGTACAGTTCTTCATGAGACTTGGATGTGGTAAAGGAGTTCCAGACCCCAGAAGCCAACCTGTGCTGCTACAATACTCACTCAATGGAGGCCTTTCCTGGAGCCTCATGCAAGAATTTCTGTTTAGTAATTCCAGCAATGTTGGCAGATACATTGCCCTGGAGATACCTTTGAAAGCTCGTTCTAGCTCCACTCGTCTTCGATGGTGGCAACCATCAGAAAATGGGCACTTCTACAGCCCCTGGGTTATTGATCAGGTCAGTTTCTACAAGTTTAATTATATTCATTAATCATACTAGAACCAGAGAATTGAAGAATTGGAAAGGGTCTTAGAAACTACTGAGCTCCACCCTCCTATTTTGTATATGAGGCCCTGAAAGGTTAAGTGACTTCCAAAATCACACAGCTAGTTAATGCCAGCAAATTTAACTGTAGATTTTTAGATCGAATTCTCTAATGATTTATACACTGCCTAAAGCCTAGGAAATCAAACTGCAGCAGAAGGCCCAAGTCCTGCTCATAGAAGACTATCCCACGTGGATCTAGGCAATTTATCAATTGGGCTATGAGGATACAAAAGGAAAATATGCAAATTAGAACTGACTGTCACATTTAGTGATTCCCAAATCTTCTTCCTCCCTTTGAAAAAAAAATCTATAAATCTCCACAGCTCTTCATTGTGGACTATGTTCATACCTAATAAATCACATAAAATGGACCTCAAAGAAGCTATTAACACATGGTATGGTCCGTGCAAAGAATTGGAACTGAAGAGCCTCAGGGCACAACTATATTTAAATAGTAATTTTACATAGAAAATAATCACTCCATGAGCCAAATTCTGACTTCCCAGCCTGGTTGCATAGAGTTTCCAAAGGCATAATTTGGCTGATGGATCCTCTAAGTAGTTTTGTCATTCCTTTGATTTGTTTTCAGTAGCTACTTGCCAGATGGGCAACCAGACCACAAAAACAAAAACATTATTAACATTCCCTTAACACCATGTGTACATTACAATGCCAGTTTTGAATAGGCTAGCCAAAAAAAGAGAACAGTTTTATTTTAATGTGTCTGGTTTATTTTTGTATAATATTTCAGATTCTTATTGGGGGAAATATTTCTGGTAATACAGTCTTGGAAGATGATTTCACCACCCTGGATAGTAGAAAATGGCTACTTCACCCCGGGGGTACAAAGATGCCAGTGTGTGGCTCCATGGGAGATGCACTCGTATTCATTGAAAAGGCAAGCACACGTTATGTAGTCACCACAGATATTGCTGTGAACGAAGATTCCTTCCTGCAAATAGACTTTGCAGCCTCTTGCTCCGTTACAGATTCTTGTTATGGTAAGTACATCTTTGTTAGAGACCAAAAACTAAAAGAGTTATGGTTATATTTCAGGAACATGACAACCTCTTTCCTAGATAAAACTTTATATAAAACTTGTATTTGAGACATAATGATAGTATTCTAGATCGAAATAATAGCAAGGAAGTGGGTTAAAAAGGATGTAGAGTAAAGAGTTTGGGGGTTGATGTCCCCAAGATGTTTTTTCATATTTCACTTTATATTAATTTCTCATTTAATTACAAAGTAAATAACTCATATTTTCATATTTAAGAACATCACTCCTTATTAATTTGCTAATTAAATTCACCCAAAATATGAGTTTTCAAATTTTTACACTATGACTTTCTGAAAGAAAAAAAGAATTTATCTTCATCATCTGAATAAGGCCATATTATAAGAATATTCCATTTAAGTTGCTTATACTTGCCTTAAATGTTTTATGAAAATTTATTATATTTCTGTTGTTCTCTTATTTTAAGAAGTATTTTTAATAAATCAATTTCATCTCAGGTAGACTTAAGTACATTCAAACAAGGGGAAAGTTCAGTTTCATATAAAATATATTAGTAATGTTAAAATTCTATATTAATATTAAGTTAATAATGCAAATTATGTTCAAAATAAAATAAGAAATAGCTTAGAAACTATAGTCATATTAAAAATATGTGAAATATTTATGTTTATCAGAATACTTACTATAAGTTGCAATAAAGTCTCCTCTTGGGTCGCACATTCTATTACACAAACAATAACACAAATTAAATCAAATTTTGTGACATCAAAATATATGAAACTATATCCCAGGATATAATTATCCACAAGACAATATTGACATCCAAAATTTCAACTCATTAAATGTATTGCCATTTCAGCTATTGAACTAGAATATTCAGTAGACCTTGGATTGTCATGGCATCCAGTGCTAAGAGATTGCCTGCCTACAAATGTAGAATGCAACCGATACCATCTCCAGCGAATTCTTATATCTGATACTTTCAACAAGTGGACCAGAATTACTATACCTCTTCCACCTTATACTAGGTATGATTAATTCCTGTTCAGTGTGAATTTTAATTTGATACAATTTGTGATACCAAGATTAAAGATGTTAAAAGCTAATATCTTTGTTGATAATAGATTGTGTTTTCCCTAAGTTCTGTTGAATGCTAAAATATAAATGAAAATAATATTAGTGTAAATATAGTTTTCTTTTTATCTTGGACTAGTTTTATATAGTATGAAGGAGAGAGGGAGAAGAAAAGAATAATATTCACAGGCTCCTTAGCAGTATGAATGTAACCATGAGTTTTGGGGTTATATCAATAGGTCAAAAATTCTGGAAAGTTCTAACAAGCTATAAAGGTTTCAAGGTACAGAATCAGCAACAGAACAGACCACCTTAAAATACTGCATTTATCTAGTACTCTAAAGGTGAGATATTTGTCCTATGATCAACATATAGATATGTTACTTGAAGAACAAAACTACACCTACATTGATGTTCTCACCATAAATGAAATCATAAGACATTTTAAAATATAGTTAAATCTAAAAAACAGCACACAGATTTTTCATAGACTAATGAATGAAGTATCTGGAAGAACTGGTATTATGCACTAGAATCAACCAAAAGAATGAAACCATTTCAAGAGACACTTGATCATCTCACTTTTTACCACTTATTGGTTTTTTTTTATTATAGCTTTTTATTTACAAATTTATGCATAGGTAATTTTTCAGCATTGACAGTTGCAAATCCTTTTGTTGCAATTTTTTCCTTCCTTCTCCCTACCCCTTCCCCCAGATGGCAGGTTGACTAATACATATTAAATATGTTAAAGTATAAGTTAAATACAATATATGTATACATATCCAAACGGTTATTTTGCTGTTTTACCACTTATTGTGACCAAAATTGAAGTAATTGCCACTTATGCATTGTATTTTACTGAGAAGGAAGAAGATAGATAGATAAATTTGACTTGATTCTTCATACCAAAGCAATACTGATAACCTATATTCAAGGTGAAAGTGGACATTGGGAGATAGAAACCATATGTTGGAAAATTGAAAAAGGTTAAATGTCCTATAGATTATTCAAAAGCCTCTTTCCTAGATATCATTAATTTTTTCCCCAAAAGGCAGCAAAAACAGCACTGGATGTGGCAAGCACCAAATAATAACACAGAAATTTAAATTAGCTATATCTTAACAGATAGAAAGTGACTGATAACCAATATGGGAATTATTTCAAAATCATTAGTCAGAAAATCAATAGAATAAAGCAAAGAAAACAGCACCAAAATAACCTTTTGAAATAAGTTGTTAACTTGATAAACTGTAAAAGTTTTTGTCACCATTTCTTGGACAACTTTAAGTAGTATAAAATAATTGCCACAATCTGGAGTTCAAAAAGTACCTAAAAAACCCAAAACAACAAACACAATCTGTTATCTAGGTAAAGAGCCATAGCAAATGAGACCAGCAACAATAGTCTAGAGCAAAATATCTTGAAGGGCAAATCCAGCCTTCCTTAAAAACAGGCAGCAGGGCAGATTTGGCTGTGAGTTATTCAGTTAGTCAACTCCTTCTTAAAGCTATAAAGTCATTTGAAAAATATTGCAGAGGAGAACAAAGAAAGAGTAGCACAAATATTATCTCATCAAATAGTGAAAAAAAGTAGAACCTTTGGAGAGGTGCTATAAGATCAATTTAAATCACATCAATCCAAATGTATTTAAAGCTGTTGCTGTTAAACATGTTCTTTCTTCTCAGGAGGACTATGACACCAGGGAGATGATACCATGAGATACAAATTAAATGGATTTAAGTGAGGGATGGCTATGCAAAGTCTCCAGCCTCCACTTTTTCCTCCTTGAGATGACACTAAAAAAAACAACAGATAGACATGAAACATGAAATATTTGATTGTTTTTCCCTATAGAATTTATTGTCCAAGTGTGGATAGACAGTTTTTACAGGGATTTTCACTAAGACAAAGATATGTATATCATAGTTTAAGGGTATGGTACAGTCTAGGGAAGATTTAAGTTGTTTTAGGGAGGGGAGATACATGGTCACAATTGTAGGCAATAGGAAAAGAATCAGTAGATAGAGGTTAAGGATTTTTAACGAGGAGTGTGAATTATTAAGGTTAAAATTTGTTAGATAAGACAGGAAAGGAATTACAAAGAGAAAGATCACTTTATTTTCAAAGACTTGAGCAACTGGTAAAGAGAAAGAAGGATAATATCAAGAGATTTTGAGAGAGAGAGAAGAACAAAGGGAGCTCACCTCAAATAGCTTCAGTTTCATAAGAAGCCAGATGTTACTTAAATGACAGATTTTAAATAGTTGTGGGAATGGTTTTGAAATCCAGAAAAACAATGCTTTGTTTCTGCTCTAAAGCAGAACAGCCATTCTAGGGACAAATAGCACCTCATATGTATATACTACTTTAAGGTAGACAAAGTTCTTTCCAGACATTTCTTCTGACATTGATAATAATACTAATATTCTCATTTTGTAGATGAAGAAACTGAGATTCAGAAATGTTAAACTTTTTCATGCTCACCCAGTCAGTAAGTGGCAGAGCCAGGATCAAACTTCCTGACACCAAATCTAGTTCTCTTTTTTCCAAAACCATGATTGTGCTTTAGGTTTTATCCTTCTGTTCCCTTCTTGTGAACAACAAACAAACAAACAAAAACAAGGAAACACATGCATTTTTCTAACAGACGACCATAAAATTTCACTACTTCTCTAGCATATAGCTTTTTCTGGAACTATCCTAAATGGAATGGTGTCAGTTACTAAAAGCCCTGGGCTGCTATTCAATTGCTGGCCCAAAGTTTCATGACCGTATTAGCTTTCAGCAGAGGTGCCAGCTTTAAATGAGATACAGTGAGGTTTTGTTGCTCATTAGCAATATTGCCACACATGAATTATTAAGATATGTTAATCAGTAAAATACAAAAAAAATTCCACTTAGGCATTAATCTTTTAAATTTATATGGATTTCTGGTGGTAATTGCATAGTTGCCTAGTAGTATTTTAGTAAATAATGTAACTTGATAATTTATATTTGAACTTGTATTTATAATTTGGATTCTTTATCTCAAGAAAACTTATTCCTGATCTCTTAACATACCTCTGATATTCCTTTTCCACACAGTGCAAGAAGTTTGACCATTTTCTATTGCTTAGGAAAAACAAACAATAATTTTCTCCTAATTAGCTATTTAAAATATTTATTTATTTTCCCTATTATTGAGGCTTAAATTGTGTAACAACCATAAGGATGCACTGTCTTATAATAAGAATAACATAATGGAGAGAGCACTTGGTTAATCTAGAAGAATTCTGATGCTCTATGACTTTGGACAAATCATTTAAATTTCTGTGCCTCACTTTTCTTAACTGTAAAATGAGAGGGTGCGACTAGATGACCTCTGAAGTCCCTTCAAGTCTGTACCAAAGAGCTGAACTTGATAATAAAGTTCAAATCACCAAACATTTTAAGGTAGATTGTTTTAATGATTATTCATTGGGTTTTTTAAATCTTTTTCAGTAGAATTCACATGGAAGAACAAGTTACTAACTTGTCATTGTTCTTTTATTTATTGTTCTACAGACTGTTGCACAGATGGATAAAATAACTAGTTCCAGGAATCAGATAAAAGTGTTGTATCATAAGCACATCTTTGGTAGGCTCTTTAGAACCAGTCCAATTAATCTGCATGATGGAAGGGATAAGAGATATGCTTTATTCTGTTCCTATTATTTCATTTCATTAAAAATAATACAAAATTGGTGTTATTATTAAGAAAGACAATGTTGTGTAGTGATGTAGCTGTCTTTGAAACAGAAGATTGAAGTTGAGATACTGTCTCTGGTACTTCCTGGCCTTGTAATTCTGGACAAGTCAATTAACCTCTCAGTGCCCTTGGCAGTTCTCTAAAACTGTAACTTTCAAAAAAGCTACCAATCTGCACTGGTAGGAGAAGTTTCATTGCATAGGAGTTCTCTATGTCAATGAGATCATTAGTTGTTTCCCTAATTTTTAATTATAATTTTATTATTCTTATTAATTGCTAATATCTATGTGGTTTTTTTTTAAGTTTTCAAACAACTTAATTGGCAAAAACCTTATGAGGTAGATGGCATGAATTTCCAGTGACTGCTAGCACTTGGAAATAGGAAATATCATAACCATACTTTAATTATGAACAAATTAAAATTCAAAGAAAATTTGAGCAGTAAAATTTGTTCTCTATTTCTTATCCCCTGTATCAATTAGGTAAAGATAAGTTACCTAGAAAAAATTTGCAATTAATTATGCAAATAAATTTAATTCAAATTTAGAACTCAGGACTTGAGTCTTCTACCCTAATATTCTTTCTTAGACACATTTTCTCTTAATTAAAACATAAACATAATAATGAATACACTATCTTAAGGACTGTACCTATACTCAAACAGCCTCCATTCTTGTCAAAGGCAGCAATGACACAAATAAAACACAAGAAAAGAAACAAATGAAAAAAATTTTAATTACACATTAAACAAATTTTTAAAATTCAAAGCAATGTGTAATTAAGAGTTTAACTATGATATATAGCTTGTAAATGTTATAGGACTTCAGAGAAGAGAGGCCTCAGTGAGGGCTTTGGATAGGGAGAATTTCTTGAAGGGAGTGATTTTTGAGTTGGATTTTGAAAAATGTCTAGGAATTGACTTAGGTGATAAGAAATGTAATGAACAAAAGCAAAGAGGTGGGGGGAACTTTGACAGAAAGAAAAAAAAGAGTTCAATATGGCTGAAACAGAGAATGTTTGGAAATTAAGTTTTCAAAAGTAAAATAACAATAGATAATGGAGGATGTTGAAAGCCAGGTGGGAGATTTTTGGACCAAGAATGTCAGGACTGAAAAAGACAATCTAAAAAAGCATTTAGTTGAGCTTCCTTTCTCATTTTACAGAAGCAGGTAAAAATCTATGAAGCTTAAATAACCTAGCTAGAATATACAACTAATTAATGACAGAACTAAGATTAGATATTGGTCTTACTGTTTGCAAGTCTAATATTCTTTTTACTTGAACATATGCTGCACATCGTTTTTTGGTAGAATCCATTTTATCAGTATCATTCTTAAAATACGATGCCCAAAAATAGAAATAATGTGCTTCATATAACGTGATCATAAGAGAACAATGAAAATCTTACTTCTCTTGAGTTAGAGATTACATTTTTATGAATTTAGTAAGATTTCAAAGAGTTTATAATCTAAGAGTGATGATAAAACTGGTAAACAAATAAAATATCAATTATAATGTGATAAATACATAACAGAACAAAACACCATCAGATTAGAGTTTTGCTTTAGATGTGTTTGTTTTAAACAGCTTCATTAAAATTGTAGCAAAGGGAGACATCATAGAAATTGTAGAAGAAATGTGAGGAATTGAAAACAGTTTGTATCATTCACATTTGGCAGCCAAATAAAGCAGAAAAGATATGTTACAATAAACAAGAAGATATATCAGAGATTTTCAACATAGAAAAGACATAGGTACTTTTAAAAGCAACAGAGAAGTAGGCACTAGAAAAAAGGAGATTAAAGATGTTTGCAAGGGATAGAATAAGTGTAGGAAAAAAAGGTCCTTCAAGAATTAAGATAGAGTGATATCCAAAATAAAGTTGCATTCACATAAATAAGTTAATTTTTAAAGTTCCATAGATTTTTTAAAATTTCAAAATGTATTTTAAATTAAATTTAATAATTTCTTAAACTTGATCAACAGTAATTTTAAATGAAAATCATTTCTTAAATCATGAATCAAATATTTCTCTGAATTTTGGGCAATTTTTATCTCTCAATTTTCAAATGGCTTATCCTATTTGAAAATATATAATGACCTTTATATGTATAGTAACAACTCTCTTAATATAGTAACCAAACTTCTAGAAATCTCAACTATCACCTATTTTTCTGCTTGGAATATAAAAGAGAATAAAAATTCTTCTGAGCAGTAATGAAAATAACTAATACAGACTATGAACTTTACTCTTTAAAAAGAGGCAAGAACCCTTTATATTTGAGTCTGATGGCATAAAATTGTATATAAATTTAAAAAGATGTATGGGTTGCCCATTTTCCCATTCAATCCTACTAGTTTAAGAACTTGGTCAAGAATCAAGGGAAATTGCCTTTCATATATCAATTCAGTCAATAAATTAATTGTATTTATTATCCTTGTTTAATGAGATAAGATTATAGGGGGAAATACTTAAAATATAAAAATGAAGTCAATACTTAAAGTAGAAAAAAAAGCATTATCTGGAAAATTTGCTTTTTCTCACTTCCCTAATGATATCAGCTAAAAAAAGATAAATCAAATATATGTCACCCAAAGAGATTACCTGAATTACTAAGCCACAATTTCAAGATTGATTTCAGAGAACGATTTTTGTTCATGCTCTGCTTTGGTAGAGAATTTTTTCACCAGAGAGTCCAATGGCAATGAAATTATAGTGAGGGGAAAAGGAGAATATTCAAAAGACCTGATAGAATTAATGCATTGTTAAGTAAAGCCTTAATGGTATTTTAATTTAACAAATGAAAGGAATTAGAAAGTCACTGTAAATGAATGAAGGTATAAATTATGACATGCTTGTCCATTTTGCAGATGACAGAAGATCAAGAGAGATAGCTAACACAAACAATAGAACAAAAATCCAAAAACATCTTGATAGTATAGCATATGGGGCTAATTCTGAAATGTAATAGGAATAAGTATTAAAATTTTCATATGGGTTCAGAAAAATCACCTTCACAAATACAAGAAGACCTGAAAATCTTAATGGACTTAAGCACAATATGAGTCAAGAATATGCTATAAAACTAGGGTAAGAATAGAAATATCATTATAAGAATGGGAAGGTTATAGTCCTGCTTGCTGTATTGTACCTAGTCAGACTACATCTAGAATTTTGTGCTTAGTTCAGAAAGTTTTATTTTAGGAAGGACATGAAGAAACTGCAAAGCATTCAGAAGAGGATCACCAGGATATGAAGGGCCTCCAGATTATGTCATATTAATATCCTCCCTCAAAGGAAATGATCATGTTTAATATGTAGAGGCAAGAACTCAGGATTAGGATAGAATTATATTAGCTTCAACCAAGTGTTGGAAGAGCTTTCATGTAGAAATAGGATTATTAGACTACATGTTTATATGTGTGTACATATATAAACACACATATATAATATACATGTAATATATATGTATATGTATATAATTATCTTTATCTCAGAAGGCAGAACTAAGAACAATAGATGAAAGTTATAGAGAGGAAATTTAGGCTTAAGGTAAGAGGAAAATACTTTCCTATAACTAAAGGAAGCCCAGTAGTTGTCCTCCAATGGAAGTCTTTAAGTATAGGCTTATTACTTGTCAGATACCTAAACCTGAATAAATTATTGTTGTGGTGCAGTTTTGAACAGAAGTCCCTTCCAACTCAGAAATTATGTGATTCCAACTCTATGGACACAGTGTATTGGTAAAAACAGTTGGAAGCCAAGAGTGAAAATAAGATTCAAAAAAGAGGAGATGGGAATTAATATGGTTCAGTAAAAGGAGGGCAGAATTTGGAGTCTCAGGACCAGGCTTCAAATCCTCCCTCTACCATAATTATGTGACCTTAAGTAAGATACTTAATCTTCCTGAACCTTTGATCATCTGGAAAATGAAGGAATTAAGTGGAGCACTCTAAGATTCTGTCCAGCTCTAAATCTAAAATCTATAGTATCAGACTAAAACTTGATTGACTTCACAATATCTCTTGGGATAATGCCTAATCAAAGAGTCTAGTCATCCCCCTGCTACAATCAGTCTTGGAAATAACAGGTTATTCAGTCAACTTGAGAGCTAAAAATGTCATTTGAGCACCAGGGTAACCTGGTCCATGGGTGGGTGACCATGTAACCCAATCCCATAGAAGGATGGGGCTTCAGGAGGAAAGCTTAGGTGTGCCTTGGCTATTTTAAGCTACAGTCTGATGACTATCTGTTTTTTCCCACCAGCACTAGGGACAGAGATGATAAGACACTCTCTAAAGATTAAATACAACACTTCAGGAGTCAGGCAATTTTGTTCTCAGCATGGAAACTGTCTAAAGTTTGCAGAAAGCTATGGGGAAAGAGATTGAAGAGAAAAAGCAGGAAATCAGGAAAAGGGAAAAATTAAGGGGAAAGTTAAATAAGGCAGCTATAAATGGATTTTAAAATTCCATTTGTCTACTATAGATTTAAGCAAAAGATCACAATCTATACTGATATATATATAACTATAAGTTTATAAGTATGTTCTTTGAGGAATATCCAGAATATTGAAGATCATCATCATGAATGCTCACAAACTTTTAAGAGCAAACTCTAAAATTTTCATAATCTCTCTGTTTCTTCCTCCATGCTTCAAACATGAAAGGCAATATGATGTAGCGGAAAGGGAATTAGCCTCAGATTCAGGATGACCAGAATTTGTCTTATGTCTGACAAATGACCTCCTAGACAAGTCATTTAATCTCTGTGTACTCGTGCAACTCACTAAGATTTCAAATGGCAGAATAATCACAGATATACATTGAAAGAGGGGGTTTCCTATATCCTCCCCCAAAAAATTCAGGTCTGGCCAAAGAAACAAACATATAAGCTCATTTGCATATATTATTTCATTTGATCATCACAAAAAAATCTCTGAGTTATGGTAGACAGATATAGGTCAGGGAGAATAATTAATTTTTCTTAGGTCACATAATTAACAAATAATAAAGGTAAGCTTAGAAACAAGTCTTGTGAATCTTGGAGAAAAAATTTCTCTTGGAAGAAGCTGTCATTATTATTTTAATTATTCTGTGATTACTGAATTTCATTAAGACGCTAGAAGCTGTCTGGTTTAACTTACATTTCATGCAATAGAAGAAGAAAATAAATCAGACATTTTAGGAAGAGATTCATAGTTATTCAAAAGACAGTACAGTTACCAGGTTTAGTAGAGCCAGTCACTGCTGCAGGAAAGCCTAGAATGCTATGTTGCTTCATCTCCAGAGTTCTGAGATACAATAGGCCAAGTCGAAGTCTCAGATCAGCAATGCAGAAGACCAATGTTCTAGGATTGATGAGTAGTGGAATCAGGTTGGTGAATGACCATTACACTTCCATCTCAGGAAACCCAGTTTCTCAATAAATGGACAGACAGACAGATGAGAAAGAAAGGGAAGGAAGGGAAAGAGGTAGGGAAGGGAGAGAAGAAGGAAGGAAAGAAGGCAGGGAAAGAAGGAAGGACGTAAGGAAGGTAGGAAGGAAGGAAGAAGAGAAAGAAGAAAGGAAGGAAGGAAGGAGGGAAGAAGGAAGAAAGAGGGGGGAGAAAGGAAAGAGTAGAGGGAGGGAGGGAAAAGAAAAGATAGGATAAAATGGAAAGAGATAAAGGAGGGAAGGAGGGAGAGGAAAAGGAAGACTGTCCAGAAAATTGGACACAGTTATAGTTAATGCCTTTATTTTGATGCATAATCCAGATATTCTGCTTGCTTGATCCATCACTCAAGTTAGAGCAGGGCTAAATCTAGACAAGATTATGAAAAACAAAAGTTTATTTGTACTACTCATCTTCCTTATTGATGCCCCTTCTTCCAAATGGTCATAAAGAACTGGACATGACCAAACATGTGAACAACAAACTTCCCAAGCACCCATTCTGGGCCCCATCAATGAAACTGCTCTTCCTTGATCTGATATTCAAATTGCCTCCATTCCCCACTGACAAAACTTATCACTGTTATGTCCCAAGATTCCTCTCCACTGAAACTTACCTATTCTGTTTCTTTACACCTCAAACTGTCTAAGTTTGGTCTAACTGGGCTAAGACAATATCTAAATAATCTAAAAAACTAACCTGTGCTTATAATTAACAAGAGAGGGCTAAGGGAGAAAGTTTTATAGCCAGAGGACTTTTTCCACCTTTTAACTTGGGTGGGAGGAGAGGAAGGAGAGAAAGAGAGGGAGAGAGAGCAATCAACTAGATGAGCTACCTTACAGCTCTAAAAGGCAAAAATTCTGTAATTTTCCTTTTCAGGAAGGACATATGTATTTTAAGGCAACTTTTTGGAGAAGATGCCCCTATTTTTGTTGTTTCTCCAGGAGAATGAGTAATAGTGGAAATTTCAAACTAAGAAGAAATGAATGGTGATGCCTGTTAGTGTCGGGAGTGGTATTTTTATGACAAGTCAGTCCTTGCAGAGCTCCTTAAGCCCACTTTTTGACAGGAAGGTGAACTAAATATGCAGAATGAGTCACATATTTTGGATGTGGCCAACATGGGAATTAGTTATACTTGACTAAGCATATACATAACAAAGTTTTTTTTCTTTTTTTTTTTTAAATAAAGAGAAGGTAGAAGGGAGAGAAAATAAATACTTATTTACTGAAGAAAAAAAAAGAAAAGTTAGCCTAACTTAATTTTTGAAATAGGTTTTAAAAGAAGCTGATGAAAATGCAATACAAATCCATATATGAGTACACCCACAACCAAAACACAGAGAAAATCACAACTAAAGTGGGAATCAGAGGACTCAACTTCCTGATTTCAAATTCTGGTATATAGAGTTTATAGAGGCAGAGGAAATAGACAAGCAGACCTGGAGTCAGAAATATCTGGTTTTAAATCCAGCCTCAAATATGTACTAGTTGTGTGATCTTTGTACTTTTTGTCACAGTGTTACCCCCCACCCCAAAAAATCATTTAACCACTTATTGCCTCAATTTTTTCATCTGCTAAATGGAAATAATAATAACTCCTATCTCCCAAAATTGTTACAAGGATCAAGTGAAATAAACATTGTAAAGCACTCAGTATAGTGTCTGGTATATAATTAAATGCTATATAAATGTTAGCTATTACTATTATTATAGAAAAAGTGAAAAATAAAAGATAGTTTTTCTTGGAAGAACAAAAAGATCGTAGTAGCATGCTCTATTGATCTTTAATTGTCTCTATTCCATAATTTTAACAGGTTTGTTGTTGGGGGGAGGGTTCCCCAGTTTTGATTAAAAAAAAACCAAGAGAGTATGCTTATTAAAATTACAAATGATGGGGGAAAATTTATGACAGAGTCAAGATCCAAAATTATAATAGCTAACTTTTATATAATATTTAAAATGTAACAAAGCACTTTCCAAATATCATCTCACTTAATCTTCACAACAACCCTGTGAGATACCTTTTTATGCCATTTTTTAACCGGTTAGCAACTTGCCAATAATCAAACAGCTTGTAAATGTCTGAGACAAACTTCAAACAAAGAACTTCTAGTCTATCTGTCTATCATAACTCAGAGGAGTATTTTTGTGATGATTAAATGAAATAATATATGCAAATGTTCTTATATTATTCCTACTATATGCCAGGTGCTAGGGATCAAAGGACCAAAATTATCTAGTTTCTCCCCTCAAGGACATGCTACATTCGTTTAAGAGAGAAAACATGTATTCATATCAATGAAGAGTGGGAGACCAATTATTTAAGGGGCCATCACCAATCACTTTGACTTATGTCTTGACAACGGACTCCAAAACTCTGAAGGAAAGAATGAGGCTAATGATTTTGCACAGCTCTACCTCACTTAAATCCAATTCACTAGCAAGCCAAGACATTGACTTCATGATGTCATTGGTTCCCTTCCAGAATGAAGGATGAATAACAGCAACAACACATATTAAGCACCTACTATGTGTTATTCATTGTCTTAAATACTAGGGATACAAAGAGCAGAAAAAGATAATTCCTGATACATTATAACAATTATTTTCAGATGGAATTTATAGGCTTCAGTAAATTGTCAAAGGAATCCATGATGGGGGGAAAAGGTGGAAAAATTCAGAGTGAAAGTACTTGGGAATATTTACCCTGAAGGACATCAGCATTAGAAGTAGATGGGGAAGAGAAAGATAATTGTTATCTTCAAAATTTTTATCAAAAACTGGGGAAGAAAATCAGTGTGATAAAGTGGAGCCAGGCATGGAGCTTGAAATCTCAAGAATCAAAGAAGCTCTGACTCTTGCGCCTACCTCCTGGGAATTATATGAAAATGCCCAAATCACTCCAGCTCCTTGAGCTTCTATTTCATGATCTGTAAAATAAAGATTTGATGCTATAGAACCTACAAAATTCCATTCCAGATTGAAATCCATCATTCTTATCCTAGAAAGGATTACATTTATTTTGCTTGATCTCAGAGGGGAGGGTTAGAGCAAAGGCAAGAAAATTTCAAAGAAATTTTCTTTATCAAACCTAGGTTTGATATAAAGAAAAACTTCCTATCAAATCTGTTTTAAAATATAAGATTAAAAAGAAGAAAAATATAGAAGAGATTCTGTTGAGAGTTAGTGAGTTGTTCCTCAATAAAAGTCTTCAAGCAAATGTCTGATGGCCACTAGAGTATGCTATGGAGAAGTGGGTTACTCAGATTTAGGTTGAACTAGATGATATCTTATGTCTCTCCCAGCATTGATATTTTGTGAAAGGTTATGTGATGGCACCAACTGGACACAAATAAAAATTCTAATGATAATGGATGATGGGGATATTAAAGACTGAAATTTAAGTGGGAAATAACTAAAAGCTACTGAAACATTTTGAAAAAAAGTATTGATGTGAATAAACGCTGGTTAAAAATAATATTTTTGATAGTTCTCTTTTAAAAAGCTCTGTAAGCAGTATGAATTCATAAATAATATTCCAGAGGCCTGTATGAAAAGTGTCTTGTAGGCATAAAAACAGAGACAGATTCTGGGATATAGGAAAAAAGAATATGACTACTTGAAACACCAGCTGGTGATTGGTAGCAGTCATTAGAAAGAATCTTCAATCATCATGATGTTTGCAGGGAGACTTTTGCCAAGGAAGTCATAGACTTTGATAAACGGGAACTAATTAATTTTCACAGTACCCTAGAGAAAGAACAAGTGGTATTCTTCTCTCATACAGAGAAGGTGAAGCATACAAACTTTAAGTGATTAAGTCAGCACTCAAATGTACTTGTGGTAGAAATGGGAATAATAGGTCTCAGTAATTCTAACTTCCAGACTTTTTTCTTTTTTTGGGGGGTGAGGGTAACTCAAATATTGCATTGTGACAAAAAATACAAAGATATAACTTTTCTTATGAATGACAAATACAAAAGCATATTAACAATCATATGAACTAGCCATGCAATATTGAACCTTTTGTTGTATATAGTTATTTCGCAGGCTGTGGTTGGCCCCTCCTTATAGCATCAAAAGTGTAACCAACAAACAATGAACCACTAAATATACCAGATATACCAAGTTAAATATTGGGGATACAATCCCTATGTTTATGCACACCTGCATTTTTGATTTCCTTCACAAGCTAATTGTACAATATTTCAGAGTCTGATTCTTTTTGTACAGCAAAATAACATTTTGGTCATGTATACTTATTGTGTATCTAATTTATATTTTAATGTATTTAACATCTACTGGTCATCCTGCCATCTAGGGGAGGGGGTGGGGGGTAAGAGGTGAAAAATTGGAACAAGAGGTTTGGCAATTGTTAATGCTGTAAAGTTACCCATGCATATATCCTGTAAATAAAAGGCTATTAAATAAAAAATAAATAAATAAATATTGGGGATAAAAAGAATTAAAAGATAGGCTCAAATTCTGAATTTAATATAGGATATTCTGAATATCTGAATATCTGAAAATAGAATCTAAATATAATAGAGGATACAGCAAAGATATATAAAAAATTTGTTGCACATGGTGGATAAATATGATCATTGATGAGCTAACACAATATTCCATTCCATGGTCTATTTTGGCATTGCTTCTGTAAAAGGTATGTAAACCTCCTTCCCTATGGTTCTGCTCACCATCCCAGTATAAAACATACCCTAGTATCTCCTCCAAACCTCTATTTGCGATTTGAGGATCCCCATTCAGCAGATTTTGTTTCTTCCCTCAGTCAACTAAGGGAATGGTTGTAGGGTTGTCTTTATAATGCTATAATGGATCTTTCCCTCTTATGATTATTGATCAATACTAATTAGTAAGAAATTAGTTTTTAGAAGTAACTGAGGTTTTTTTCTGGCACTTCATCTTTATTTTTAAAATTAATTTATTTTATATGCATTTATAATTTATCATTCCCACTGTCACCCCCTTATCAAATAGGTATTGTCTACTATATTGTAAAGTTTGTACAGGTGATACAAAATATCTCCGACCCCCAAACCCTGTTACATTTTCTCCATACATACAGTTTACAGGAAAGTGTAAGTTCAGTGGAAAGCTATAGAACGCTCTTATCTCTTAGTTCTAAACTAGCTTACTGTTTTATAGATGACCCACAGATCACAACCCACTTTCTTCACCCAGTCTGAATATATTTCCAATTCAATATCACTCTAGTTCATCTAATAGCTTTCAAAGACTTTTAAATTGATCAAAAATTCTTTCACACTTACTCAAGATCTATGACTGGTTGATTCAAGGCCTTATTCACATCTACTTTTTCTTCTTCTTTTCACATATTTAATTGAAAATAGAATATGAATTAAATAGTTGTTATAAGTCCCAGGGGCCTATAATGTACTTGCTACCTTTAAATTGCACAGGATAGGAAATGGTAGAAACTATTCAATATTTAAGTTTAGGTTGCAAAATTTTGATGGTACCTACCAAATAACATAAAAGCAGCCAAAATTATATAGCAAATACTTCATAAATTTATCGAGACAAATTGGTGTACTACAAATACAAAATATCCTTGAGATTTCAACAAATAAACTACACTGACACTGAAACATATTCATTGCAAATAAAATTCATATGATAATAACCATTATTAAACAACTATTGCCATCAATTGTCCAAACAAAACACTGACACACAAAAGTTTTAAAATACACTTTTCAAAAGATGTTACTTTACCAAATTCTTATAACTTCTAAATAATATAAAATGAATAGCTCTCAAAATATAGACACTTCATAGAATATGAAATCATTTGGGAATGATTCTTTACATATGCCTTGTTTTTTGTATATAAAAAAATTTGTATTTGTTGATGATTACTAAGTTGGTGATTTTTTTTCAAAGTTAAAAGTAAATAAATTAGGACTTTTTAGGATGAAGTTTTCACCTTATCTGCAAGTGTATATGATACATATGATATATGATTTGAAGTTTTTTTGTTCATTCATTTGAAGTATTTTAGCAACCTTTATGGTGTAAAAAAAAAGAAAAAGAAAAAAATGACAATTCTTAGCATCTAATTTGTGAAATATTATAAATGTCAACAAAGTGATAGACATACCATTCCTTGATACTAAAAAACAAAAAAAAAAAATTGGTGTTAATTACTGAGTACCAAATGCTTCTGGTAAGCATTCTCCAATATTAACTTCAATATGATATAAGAAAAGGCAGATAGATAGGCTTTGGAGTCTGAGCTCCTGACTCCAAATTTAAACCCTGTCTGTGATGCTTACCATTTGTGTAACTTTTCGAGATGAAGGTTTTGGACAAGGTAGCCTCGGCCGACTCTTATCCATGATTCTTTGAGAGAAACTTCTCATATTCAATTTGCACAGGTCCATAAATCATTATGACGGTTTCTGCTGCCACCTAGTGCTTAAGAAAGAAAAATAGAGGTTTCTCTTTTGCATCCTAAGTTGATGTCTGATTATTCAACAAATTTTTTTTTCAATGACTTATATTCAAATCACTGAGCAAGGTGCTATATGGAATTCAGAAAATGAAAGGTACACAGCCTTGCCCTTGATGTAACTTAGTATCCTAATACTTTCTGATGTGTAAATGTGAAATTATATATTAACTTTTAGAATGGTTTATTAGCCATTCTTTTCTTCATTTTCATGTCTGAGTATATTAGTATCATTATAACTCAGACATGATTGTTTAAAAATCTTTCTAATGTATGACTGATTTTTTTCATTCTATCATTATTCCCTCGCTTTCTGTTGCTCAATTGCTTTTCCTTTATCATCTCTTTAGTTCAGTCATTATTTCTTAAAGCTTTCTGCCTAAGCTATATCTACTATGATCTACACCCAAAATCCAGATCTACTTGCCACTGTTGTGTTGTGGTTTCCTACTCAGCTAGATTGTCACCTTATAGAAACAATATACTAAATTTTTTTTTAAAAAGTTAATGTGCAATAAGCTCTACTCTCTCTTTCTTCATTTCTTTGTTTCTGTCCCTCTCCTTCTCTCCCCAACCCCATATCTCTCTTCCATTTAAATAAAAATAACACATAGATCTCTTCCAAATAAGAAACAGACTCTCTTCTTCAGGTACATATATAGAATTAAATATACAAACAACAGATATACCTTTTCATCAATTACTGGCTGATAATATACCCTTGATTCTGTTTTCTTTTTTATAGGTCTCAAGCTACTCGTTTCCGGTGGCATCAGCCAGCTCCATTTGACAAACAGCAAACATGGGCAATAGATAATGTCTATATTGGGGATGGTTGCATAGATATGTGCAGTGGTCATGGGAGATGTGTTCAAGGAAATTGTGTGTAAGTATGTTTTCTTACTCCTACAGAAAGCTTTTCATTCACATTCCAGTTGACTGTCTTCTCAGAAGGTGGTTTCTGAATCACCCCAGAGCTTCCACTAGGTTCTGTGATTGGTTTGTAAGTTTTTCATCTTTAAATTAAATATTAAACTAATCATGAATTTGCTGGATCCCATTATGTTTGCTTATTTAAAAATCAAGAACTTGATTGGAGAAGAATTAATAATAATTAGCAATATTTTTATTTCCTTTGGTATTCTTATTTAACTCAATTTAATTCAATTCATCAAACATTTATTAAGGATATAAAATGTGTTAGGGAATGGGTATACAAAGATAAAATAAGACATTGTTCTTTCCCTCAAGGAGCATACCCTATAGTAGGAAGGATAAGGCATATATACAAGTAGTTGAAGAAAGGAATATATGATCTTGAGTTACAAGAGGATGTTCAAAATGTCTCCATGCAATTCATTCTAACATTGCTGTCCATACTATTCCTCTAAGTATTTAACAAAAAACGTTAGAGATGGAAATGAAGCCTAAATGTGTAGATGTCTGAAATGTAAGACAAACGTTAGAAGTTTGAAGACGTTTTTAAGAGACACAGCATTATGCTGGGACCTGAGAAAGCCATTTAAAAATATTTAGGAATTTTCTGCATAAGGAAAAAATTTAATTCAACATAATAATTTTTCTTTAAGTTAGAATATGTTGCATGATATGTAATTCTTCTGTTATTAGTTGTGCTAAAATACACAAGTCCACTTTTATACTTGTTGCATATTTTATATATTACATGAATGTGTGCAATGGTAAATATATGCAGATAAAATTCAGCTATTTTACATTACTATAGCTATAAAATATAAAAATATATCTATATGACTAAAAATCATTACATTGAATTCCCAATCCCTATGCCCATCTGCATTTTTGATTTCCTTCACAAGCTAATTGTACAATATTTCAGAGTCTGATTCTTTTTGTACAGCAAAATAATGGTTTGGTCATGTATACTTATTGTGTATCTAATTTATATTTTAATATATTTAACATCTACTGATCATCCTGCCATCTGGGGGAGGGAGTGGGGGGTAAGAGATGAAAAATTGGAACAAGAGGTTTGGCAATTGTTAATGCGGTAAAGTTACCCATACATATAACCTGTAAATAAAAGGCTATTAAATTATATATATATATATATATATATATATATATATATATATATACACATAGCACAGTTTTCCTGTGCTATTTATATAGATACATATGTGCATTGCCAATTGACCATGTTTATTCTGATAAAAATTCTTCTCTGTAAATACTGTGAGGAGATTCATTTCTGAACCCTGTGAAGCTTCTTTGAACTGTTAGAAATTAGCATGTCTATGTGCTTGAAGGAGAGGGGAAAATCATCATGCTCCATTTTCAAAGATGATACTACCCGACAACGAATTATTATCTGTGTGTTAATGCATAGCTAAAGAGACCAAGAGAAATCCATAAAACACATGAAGTCTCTCTGATCAATGACTATAGGTAACCAATAATCCAAAAATCAGTCTCTTCTAATTGAACATATATAATATGAAATCAACTCATTGATTAATGATGGTTGTCACTATCAGAAAAGTTTTTTGATGTTTGCCATGAGACTTCCAAGTTTCTATTCTTGCCCAAAGTATTTTTTTTAACATCAACAATACTTCTTTACAGTCTTCCAACAAGTTGGTCTCTCAGTTGGGCATGTTTTTCAGACATCTTCCTTACTTGAAAATGTACTTCAATGAGGCATGTTTTCCAGCCATCTTTCTTACTTGAAACTGTACTTAAATGAAAGTTTTTTTTTAAATTTTCTTTCTAATCCCTTTTCAGTCTTTGAAAAGCAATCAATAAAAAGATTTCTTACCTTTTCTTGTCAAAAATCAGTTAAAATAGATTCATTGTATTAACAAAGATGGTGTATATTGATGTATAAGAAGGAAAAATTACTTTCTTACAGTAAACTTCATTTTAGAATATAAGGTTAATGCATTCAAAGTTTATTTCCAGATCATTTTAAGGAAGGTTATTTGCTTAAATCTATTACTACATAAGGTTAAATAACCTGCCCTAATTCTTAAGGTGGAAAAAATGGTAATAGACTTTCTATTTAGCACTGATTTTCCTTTCTTCTTTTTCTTTTTATTCCCAGCTGTGATGAGCAGTGGAGTGGTTTATACTGTGATGAGCCAGAGATTGCCCTCCCAACACAACTCAAAGACAACTTCAACAGAGCTCCATCCAACCAGAACTGGTTGACTGTGAATGGTGGAAAATTGAGTACTGTGTGTGGAGCTGTGGCTTCTGGGATGGCTCTTCACTTTAGTGGGGTTAGTTCTTGGCTTTCAATCATTTTAGAAAATTTTAATAATCATTTTATTTAAAATGTATTACTGAAAATCAGTACCACAAATTCAACTTGTCTAAATACCTTTTTACATTTAAACCAGGGGACTTTAACCTTTTTGTGTCATGGACCCTTAATAAGGCTAAGGAAATTGATAGATTCCCTATCCAGAAGATTATTTTAAATTAATGAAACAAAATATATAGGATTAGAAAAAAATTATAGGTTAGTGAAAATAAAAGTATATTTTTGTACTTAAACAAGTTCACAAATCCCCTGAAATCTGCCTAAATTGTTACTCCTGGCTTAAACTAATCTTAATGCATAATACTTTTTCCCATTATGTAATAGTGATTAGTTTACATTCTTTTCCCTGATTCTGCTCTCTCACATTGTTTTGATTATTTTATAAAAGTCTTTCTAGATTTTTCTGTATTCCTCATACTTATCAATCTTAATTTTACTATAGTATTCCATAACATTAATGTGTAATAATTTAATCATTTCCCTATTAGACATTTGGGTTACTTCTAGGTTTTTGCAGTTACATACAATGCCAAGATGAAAATCATTTGGTAACATTTTCAGGCCGTGTTCACAAGGCTGCAATTCTTGAGTGAGAGTCAATCATTTTAGTCAACTAGCATTTATTTGTGTGCCAAGCACTGTGCAAATTCCTGGGTACATAACTGTAAGTGGAAAGAAAGCTAGTACCTCTCTTCAAGAAGCTTGTATTTTAATGGGGAGAATGACACATAAAAGGAAACTGAAAAGGAATCAGAGATACCTACCTAACCAGATTGGGAGCATAGTGAAATAAGTCTGGAGAATGATCTGAAAAGGTATGAAATATCAAGGGGGATGGTTCTTTTGTAATTTTTGTTTTAGTCATCAGAAGTATAATAGATTGTGAACAAAAAACTAACTCCAAAGGGATCAAAACCTACCAGTAGTAAATTGACAATGTGTCCTGAGGAGATTCTTTCATTGCTCAGTGCTCCGGAACAGGGATTCTCAAACTTTTTCCACTTGAGATCCTTTTTGCCTAAGAAATTTTTACATGACCCCAGGTATATAGGTATATAAAATAGGTATACAGATCAAACATTTACTGAAAATCATAATTTCACAACCTTCAAATTCACTTATGAACCATTTTTAAGAAGCTGGGCTCTAAACAAATACTAAGAGTTGTGTAGAAAAGATATCAACATTCATTGTAAAGGGAGTTTCTTCACATAGAAGGGAGCCCTTTATACTGATGAATTTGCAGATCTAGCTCCTGTCCTTATTTCATTCATTATATCACCCATTAACTTCACTGAAACACTTTGTTTTTCATTAGGTTTACCTGAAAGCTTAATAAGAAATTAAGTTATTGTCATATTTATACAAATCTCTAATCAGACTGTGACATTTCAAAAAGCAAAAAAAAAAAAAAAAAAGATTTGCTGTTTTCTTATCAAAAATCATGATTTGGTTTAGCTTAATTATATAGGATAGTATTATCCTAGGTCACATTAAAGTGCACATAAAAATGATTTAAATTAATACTGTCTCCATCAGGGAAAGAGTATTTGCATAATGTTTGGAAAGCTGCCATCTAGATGGTGTTTTAATTGAAAACTCTTGAATTTACCAGAGATTTGGAATTTAGAAGGCAAAAATCTGTGAAGTGAACTTCAATAACTCCTGAATTGATAATCAACCCTTTTTAGTAATTGTCAATAATTACTAGACACTTATGTTTGTATATGCTTGTTCACCATGACAAAATTGTGATTAGAAAAACTTTTCCTAGAAGTATCTCAAGTTCTTATCTTCTTCAGAATCACTACACACTTGAAGTAAAAAATTGGCTTTATTTTTTTAAAATATCATTACTTCAGGATCAAGCTCTCAAATTATTTTCACTCTTAAAGGAACTGTGATTTCCATAACAAAGAGAATTCCTCATGTTAGACTTTGTAGATAAAATTTTAGAGACTTAAAGAATTATCTGAGTCACAGAAAAGGTGACTCCCCTAATATCAAATAGCTACTAAGTATCAGAGATTGGATTTCAATAAATCTATTAATCAGTCAACAAGCACCTGCCAGTAAATAAACACCTTCAAGAGTCAAGTACCAGATATATGTATAGGTATAGGTACTGGGGATATGTAACACAAAATGAAACACTGCACTCAAGCAACACACATTCTATCTGAGATTTGAACCTAGTTCCCTAACTCTAAGCCAATGTACTTTATTACACCTGTTCCTTCCTCTACCCTTATAAGTAAGCTAAATTATTTTTTATTTATTCATTATCTGCCATCTTCCTCCTTGAATTACTTTCACAGATTTGGATAAATAGAGCATATTTCTGAAATTCATGTTTTACTTTCTTTTGATAATTATGTCTTACTCTAAGACCAGAAAGAACACATTAAGCACCTAAGGTTCGATACAATTACAAGAATTCACTGGGAATCAGGAGATTAAATCCTACCTCTGCTAGTAATCATGGGCAATTTGGTCAAATCTTTTGTCTTAATTTCCTTTATTTTTTAAACTGAAGCAAAATAATTTTCTGTATGTGTATGTATGTATGTGCATTCCTCCAAAATACACTAAGGAATGAGTCTTTTAATTTGCTAACATAACTACAATTCTTCACTGGCAAGGCAACTGGCATTTATTAAGCACTTACTGTACACCAGGCACTATGCTAATAGTTATAAAGAGACAAATACTGTTCCTAGTCCACATAATGATAATGTAGGCAAAATTTCCAGAGGTAGTATTAACAAATTTTGTTCATTTAAAATGATCATTATCACATGAAAAAATAATTCTCAGCTCAACATCTGATTAGCAGCTGAAGCCTTTAAAAATAAGTATAATAACAAATAAATATAGCAATTAGCAAATAAAAACATGTTTATACACACATATATAAAGATAAGAAAAATCTCCCTTCAAAAGGATCATCCTCTGGTTTTATAATTACTTAATACTAATGAAATTCTTAACCAACTTCCTCACTAAATACTACATACACAAAGGTCTTAATGATGTTTTTTTCCATTCTGCTTTTTCTTTATTTTTTAGGGCTGTAGTCGAATATTAGTCACAGTGGACCTGAATCTCACCAATGCTGAATTTATCCAGTTTTATTTTATGTATGGATGCTTGATATCACCAAATAACCGAAACCAAGGAGTTCTTCTGGAATATTCTGTCAATGGAGGCATTACCTGGAACCTTCTAATGGAAATTTTTTATGACCAGTACAGTAAACCTGGGTTTGTAATTTTTTCATGCCAATAATAATGCCTATGATTGAGGAAATTGCATAGTCAGGTCAAATGAAAAGAATAAAAGATTCAAGAATCCCTTCTTCAGCATTCCTTGACAGAGCTAATATGTGGAGCTATGGTTTCTCACTAAAAAAAGAAAAAGCTGCCAAAGCCTAGAATCTAGCTTTAAAACTCAAAAGCAAAAGAAAAAGAAGTATATTTCTCCTGAGTAGTTAACAGGATATAGAAAAGAGGAAGGACAAAAAATGTTGATCATGCAATTACTTACTTTAAAAAAGTTAAGGGGAAAAGTTCAAAAATTGAGTAGACCTAAGGAAATTTGAAACCATTTTTTAAAAAACCTTATTAAAAACCCCAAATCAATGATTCAGCTACCAAGAAGAAAGCCACACTGTAGAATGCTTGAAAACCAGTGAGCACATTAAAGGCAAGAATCCACTAGTGATCAAGCATTACTTAATTCTAATAACATTGGTGGGACATCCATCATGGTGCATCTTTGTGCTCTAACAGAAAAGGAGATAAAAGGATTAATACAAGTGCTATATTACTTTTTATGATGAAAGGAAGACTCTAGGACAAATTCCTTCATGTAAAATCACTAAACAAGCAAGTCTATTGGGGGAAGAGTGGTTTTATTTTAAGGGAATATTTGACCAATATGCTTTAGTTCATTAATTGAGAAGATAAATTAGCATGTCTGTAGTCTGTGGGTATTATATGGATTTTCAGAAAGCATTGACAAGATTCAATATAAAGATCAAGTCAGTTGGGATGAGGAAAAATGTATACAGAGAACTAATTTAAAGTTAGGATAGACAAAGACTTCTCAAATGGACACTGTAAATACTAATGAATTGGTGCTGAAATGTGTATTATTTAATGCAGCATAAAAACCATCATGCTTACTACCAAAGAACGTTTGAGGCAAATGCTTGAGGCTTAAGGTTTGAATTACATTTCTGTCTATATAAATGCTAAATAAATATGTAAAAGGGAATGCACAGTGAAATCCTCAAATTTGTTAGTGACACTAAGCTCCTTCTAAGGATATATCAGTAGGAATATGGAAGTAAGATCCATGGAGATCTATAAGAATGGGACAGGAAATGACAGTTCAAGATAGGCAAACATAACAAACTTGAGGAATTATTAAAATTATGTTAAAGGATAATCAACTTTGTCATTTGCAACTCAATCTACAGTGAACTATAAAAAAATATATTATTATTTGTCCTTAATTTTCTGAGATTAACATTAGAAATTCACTGTTGATTTCTCAGAGACAAAATAGTAAGCATTATAAAACATGAATGTGATAGTATATTTTAAATTAATTTTTATAAGAATATAAAGTACATAGCTAATTTTAAGATAATAGACAACTAATGAATGATAACAATTTACATTTTAAAGCAGTTTAAAGATTTTTCAGCCCCATTTGACAGATGAGAAAGCAGAATTAAGGGACTTGTTCAGGGTGATATTGCTCATGTCAGTGATCATATCGAAACCCCTCTATTCTAACTTTATTACCAATTTTCTTCTTCCACTATACCATGGTCCCAGGGGCAGATGCATAATATATATTTCTATCATCATCCAAGAAATATCACCCTTAAAAGCAACAAATCTTCTGGAATAAATTGCAATGAGAGTGTGTCTGCACATATACATACATGAAAATACACATGCACACACACAGATATACATTTATATATATATATATATGTCAGTATTTATATATATATAAATGTCAGCATTTATATATATATATATATATATATATATATATATATATATATAAATGCTGACACAATTGGATACACCCTCACTCTAGAACTTAAGCAATAGCCTGTAGATTCCATCACCACCTGCATGTCATGTACCTGCTTGTAGCTTCCAACTCAGCAATCATTTTATCCCCAAAATCTCCCAGTAATATTTTACAGGATTTTTAGAGATGGACAAGAGCTTAGAATTAAATGAAAACAATCCTCTGATTTTAAAGATGAGGAATCTAAATGGCCAACATGGTTAAATGGAGAATATATGAATTGATGAATGGTAAAACATTCATTATTTTCTATAGGCCAAACACTCTGCTATATTTATACAAATATAAAATTAAAGATAATCCCTGCCCTTAATAAGCTTAAATTCTAGTGCAGAAATCTACATGGTCAGACAATAAATATTTATTAAGTGCCTACTATGTGCCAGGCACTGTGCTAAGAAGTAAGGGTACAAAAAGAGGCAAAATGAAGTTCCTCCCTTCAAAGTACTCATAATCAAATGGGGGAGGCAACAACCAAACAAATATTTACAAATAAACTGTATTCCGAATAAATGGGAAATAACTAAAAAAGGGAAGGCACTAGAAGAATTAAGAAGGGTTGGGAAAGGCTTCCTGTAAAAGATTAGATTTTACTTGAGACTTGAAGGAAAGTTAAAAGGATAGTAAATGTATATAGCCTCTCCATTAGCAACGACAGATTAAGGAGAAGAGCAAAAGATAAACATGATTGCAAGGTAGCTGCCATATTATTATCAAAAATTGTCAAGGAATAAAGCAAATGATGGCAGGAGTTGACCCAGATGTAGTAAGCTCTGTGAGGCATGCATGGACCAATCAGGATAGCAGCACCTCCCAGCAGGCATTTCAGAAGTAAAAGAAACCCTCTAGAGAATGCTCTGTGCTCCAAGTAGCAGGGCAGGTATTTGTGCTATGTCACACAGGTGGTTGAATGGCAGACTGGAATTTGAAGCCACATCTTATAGCTCTAAGGCTATTTTCTGTTCTTTCCATTATACCATGTAGTCTGGTTTTAAAGACTTTCATAAGATAGACAGAAGCCAGAAAATTATCCAAAGTTACCCCACTTCTCTCTCTCTCTCTCTCTCTTTCTCTCTCTCTCTCTCACTCTCTCTCTCTCTCTCTCTCACACACACACACACACACACACACACACACACTAAATGTTCCAGGCTGATTGAAGAAGAGTCTAGGAGCCATAACATGACTAAGGCATATAAACATTCAACAGAATTAAAATATGATTTAACACAGGCCAAACTGGTTATGACTAATTTTTGATCGGCTAGCTGGCTCAGTAGATAGAGCACTGGGTCTGGAATCAGAAAGACCTGAATTCAAATTTAATCTCAGATACCTAGCTCTGTGACTGTAAGCTAATCATTTAGTCTCTTTTTACCTAATCTATTGAAGAAAGAAAGTGGTAAAGCATTCCAGTATCCTTGTCAAGAAAGCCCCATACAGAGTAACAAAAAATTACATACAACTTAACAATTTGTCATAATTTAATATCAAAAAAATCTGTCCTAAATTTTCCCAACAACTTTGCCAAACATTCTAAATTCTTGTTATTTCTTGTTACGATTTTATGTCCTTTTAATGGAAGTTTGATTCAAATTTTACCTTTTCTTCTCTTTTAGGTTTGTGAACCTCCTCCTTCCCCCTGATGCTAAAGAAACTGCCACGCGCTTCCGCTGGTGGCAGCCTCGGCATGATGGCTTAGACCAGAATGACTGGGCTATTGATAATGTCCTAATCTCAGGTTCAGCTGACCAGAGAACTGTCATGTTAGACACTTTCAGCAGTGCTCCAGTGCCCCAGCACGAGCGATCCCCTGCAGATGCTGGGCCTGTAGGAAGAATTGCTTTTGACATATTCATGGAGGACAAAACCACAGGTAAGTTTCACAAGATCCAATGAAAGAAATCAGAGGATTTACAGCCTTTGCTTGGTAAGTACAATAGGTAGAATCTGGGTCTTCTACAAAGTGGTATAGAGAGGTTTCAAAGCATCTGTGGCTAGAAGGAATCTTGGAAATACTTTCAACAAGTACTTTAGTAATGTATTAAGTCAAACCCAAGACTATAAAGTTTACTCTTTCTCTCTCTGACTGATCTTCCAAAAGTCACCATCAGATCAGACATTTGCCAAAATATCCATTAATAGTTTTATCCTTTTGCACATATATAACCTTTTTCAAATTGCTTGCTCTCTTAGAGAGGCAAGAAGGAAGAGAAAGGGGAAATTTGGAACTCAAAATTTTATTTAAAAAATTAATGTTAAAAATTGTCTTTATATATTGTTGGAAAAAATAAAATAGAATTTTAAAAGATAATTCTATCCGTTAAAATACAGGGTTACTGATAAAGGCTTATCCATGCTAATAGGAATAAGCATGGTTTAAATAATTCCTCCCAGTCTCTGCCAGAGGTGTAATGGAAAATATTTAACAAGTTCTCTGGGGGAAGAATGGATTACATAATAATAAATTATAAATTTAACTTACATTATTCACATTTTATCTATCACTTCCTTAAGTCTACGACATCAACAAAATGATGTCAAGTCCCTGATTTATAGTGCTTGACAATTTCTGAGGAATAAATAAAGGCTTACCCTGAAATTTTAAGAATCAGCTTCTCTTGAGCTAGTTAATGATAGCTCCAGCACAAACTTGCTTCTGCTTGAATTCGCAGCCCTCATTTTATGCAGAATTCACATAGCTCCATGAAATCTGAAGTTACCACTCAAGTGATAAAATGGGATTTAAACCCAAGTCCACTGAATTTATCTTCAGTGTCCTGTCTACCATACCATCTCATTTTATAAATGAGGCAGCTGAGGGGCAGAGCAAAGAAGTAACTACTTGACCCTGGGCCTTATTCATAGGAGATGTTTAATAAAATGCTGGTTGAGTTTATTTAAACTGTCCAGGTTAGAGAAGAAGTAAATAATAGAGGTGAGATTCAAATCCAGATTATCTGATTCTAAATTTAGCCCTTTTTCTACTATGCAGCACTGTCCTTGGTACTTAAATGGAACTAATGTGCTAGCAGTACCTTATACCCACTATTTCTTGTTCAAACTTACTTTTTTGAACAATGTTTTCTTTTCCTGTAGCAAATAAGTATATTGCTCTAATGAAGGCGATTTTATTTATAAAAAAAAATGTTATTGCTGTTTTTTCTGTTTTGTATAGAGTGTCAGATATTTCTTGCAAACTTCAATTTCCACATCCAAAAAAATGAATTGATTTTTTAAACAAATTTCATATGCAGCTGTAATGACATTTAATGTTTCAGATATTGGTTTAGTACTTGAAGTATCACCCTAGGGATTATGCTAAGCATGTTTTATATTCATTCCAGTAAACAGTAAATATATGGACAGGTTATGTCCATTTGGAGCTTTTCATATTATATTTTGACTTCACAATTCCACTGCAGAGAAAAAACAACGTAAAATATAAAATTCATTCATATACCCCAAATGAGTCAGATTCAGAGAATTCACGAAACATTTAACCAAGCTAACTGAAAGATTCATTGAACAGTAGTTTAAAAATTAATAGTAGAACACTTATCCATACAAAACAAGGATACAATGTCTGTGCTTTCTCCACCCTTCTATGAATGTATTACTCTTAGAATAATCAGTAAGACTAATCACAAAAGCTGGCAAAATTGTTCTAGAGCCATGGTCTGTACTCATAGATATTCAACATTTTCTAATATGTCCATCCTCAAAGCAAAATGAGCCTGATCTAACTAGCAAACATCTCACCTTTTTGAAGCATTTGATTGTATCACAAATTTGATTATTTATATTTCAATGCTTCAATGACTTTGATATGCCCATTCAGTCATTCTTTCCATTAGTTCAGATTGCAACTTATCCATTCCTTCTTATTCTGTGCGATTTTGTGCATGTTCTTTTCTCATAGATTCTCCATAGTAGAACTAATTTGATTATACCATAGAAAATCAATATAGCAAAAGTGTGTGACAATTATATTGCTCAATCTATGGTTTAGTTCTATTTAATATAGGCCATTAGTTCCCTAAATCAGGGCCTCAGATTTCTCTTAATTACCATTGCTATGAATATTTTTGCTTACTCTGAAAATGTTGAAAGGCAAGTTGGAAGAATAACTTGAAGATTTATTATGCAATTAAATCAATTACTCACATTTCTGTAGTACTTGGAGCTTTATTAAGTGTTTGCCTCTAAATGGTACTGAGGCAGGTAGTTCATACTTATGTTATTTAACAACTAAAGAAACTGAGATTCTGAGAGATATCCTGATTTGCCTGGGATCCCATAAATCATAAGTAGCTGAGGAAAAAACTGAATTATGCTTTCAATATCTTCAATCTTCCCACCATAGCACACACTTAAATTAAATGAGTTCCTACTGAATTTACCATTTTTAATAATAATAGCTTTTTTACTTTTCAAAATACATGCTAAGATAGTTTTCAATATCCACCCTTGCAAAATCTTGTGTTCCAAATTTTTCTCCCTCCCTTTTCCCCACCTACTTTCCCTCAACAGCAAGTAATCTAACATAGGTTAAACTTGTAATTCTTCTAAACATATTTTCACATTCATCATGCTGCACAAGAAAAATCAAATAAAAAAGAAAAAATGAAAAAGAAATTAAAAAGCAAGAAAACAATAACTGTGAAAATACTATGTTATGATCCACCTTCAGTCTCCATAGTCCTTTCTCAGGATGCAAATGGGTCTTTCTATCACAAGTCCATTGGAATTTCCTTGAATCACCTCATTATTGAAAATAGCCAAGTTTGTCACATTTAATCATCACATCACACAACGTTTTGTTGTTACTATGTACAATGTTCTCTTTGTTCTACTCTTTTCACTTATTATTAGTTCACCTAAGTCTTTCCAGGTTTTTCTGAAATTAGCCTGCTGATCATTTCTTATAGAACAGTGATATTCCATTACATTACATAGTAATATTCCATTATATTCTTATACTATAACTTCATTCAGCCATTCCCCAATTGATGAGTGTTCACTCAGTTGCCAGTTGCTTGCCACTACAAAAAGACCACTGCAAACCTTTTTTGCACATGTAGATCCTTTTCCCTTTGTTATGATCTATTTGACATACCAACCCAGTAGAGACACTGCTGGATCAAAGGGTAGGCACAGTTTGATAGTCCTTTGGGCATATTTCCAGATTGCTCTCCAGAAGGGTTGGATCCGTTCATAACTCCACCAATAATGTATTAATTGGACTTAATACTTTTAAAAAATCATTTTAGAATTATCATTACCTAATAAACATCCTATCTATTTCTTCATCCAAGTAACTATTAGAAATATAGATGAGAACAAGGTCATTCCAAGCAATCATCGTTTCTTTTTGTTCTTTGTCCCACTATCATAGTAAAAAATAAAAATAAAACTATCTTTCCTTTTTGTCTTTAGCATTTATTTTAAGCCTTAGGTCATTCTGGATTTTAGCCATCAATTTAGTACTCTTTTGTTTGTATGTCTTGATTTATTCATTTTTGATTCCATCTTTTAACAACCAAGATTCTAAAAGAGCTTCCTGAATAGTCACCATAGTAAAGTGAATGAATTCTGGGACTACAGTCTAAAATATCTAAGTTCAAATTGTTCTTTGTGATCTCAAGAAAGGCAGTGGATAAAGAGCTAAAGTGAATTCAAATCCAGCCTCTCTCATATGGTAGCTGTGTGATCTTGAACAAGCCACTTAACATCTATTTGTTTCAGTTTCTTTTTCTGTAGCATGATGTAATGGTGAGCCAAAGTGATTAAACTGCTTTCTAGTAACCCTGTGGCTATATTAAATTCAGCCAATTTCAAGAGCTTAGGGCTTTCACTTCATCTTTATAACTTGGCAAAAACTGCTCTGTTGATTAAAATAGCCACAACCAAAAATAATAATAGCATCTATCTACAAAGTTTATTGTGAGGATCAAATGAGGTATTTGTGAAGCATTTAATATAATATCTGACAAAGAGCAAGCACTATATAATTGCTAGTTAGTATTATTGTTACTATTAATATCATCATCATCATTATTATCATTGTTATTAAGAGAACTAAAAACAAGAGAGACCAGGATTCAGATTCCACTTCTGACACTTTATGATCCTGAGCAAGTTACTTACTCTCAGGTTTTTGTACCTGTTTTTTTTTTCATTTGTAAAATGATGATAATAACATCTATAAATTGTACCTCTGAGAGTTGCTGTAAGGACCAATCCAATAAGATGATATTTTAAAATACTATGAAAATATACATTATAAATACTTAATTATTTAAATTTATGTTCTCTCCATTTTCTGTAAACTCTGTTGGCTTTTTTTTCTTAAGTGAATGAGCACTGGCTATTCCATGATGATTGTACTGTGGAAAGGTTCTGTGATTCCCCTGATGGCGTAATGATCTGTGGTAGTCATGATGGCAGAGAAACTTATGCAGTTACTCATGACCTAACTCCTACTGAAGGCTGGATAATGCAGTTCAAGGTGAGCACATTCTTGCCTGAATCATATAAGAAATCACCTAGCATCACTTAAATGCAATTTATAACATAACTAAGAAACAGAGGTAATCTCTTTCATTTACTTAAAATGTAATGTACATTTTTAAAAATTTCCTTCTTATTATGAACATAAATATCAATACACAAATATTTCAACACAAAGATAATAACATAAATAAAATCATATATAAAAATATAACAGAGAATTCCTGCATGTCTGTGTCCTATCACTTCTTTCTGTTCTCTGTGTATTTTTAAATGTTGTATTAATGCTATTTTCCTTCATTTTTTCCTTTGGAGGCACTATGTAACTACTTACCAATTCGCCCTTTCCAATAGAAGCCCTCTCTTTTATTTTTAGTTTTTCTTTTATTACTATGTCCCTCCTATTACTTCCTCCATTAAGCAATTGTTTAAATGAAAAATAAAGCCTTCAGTGCATATATTCATAGCAGTTTATACAAACATACCAAAACAAATTCCCATATTTACCATGTCCAAAAATGCATATCTCTTTTAATACTTTTAAGCTCATCACTTCTCTGGCATGTTTTACTTTCATTCTTTTGTACTCAAGTTGTCTGTGATGTACAACTTAAAATAAACAAATGAAATGATGCTTTAGTAATAAATTAAGACACCATTTTATTAAACCCATGGCATAATGTTTCAAGACGTTTTCTTTCTTTACCATTTCTTGTTTAAAAAATTTTTTATAACAATAAAGATTTCTTCTTAATGCTTAAAATTAGCTATTGGTAGGAGTCATGGATATTGATTCTAGCTGTTTCCTCTGATTTACTGACTGAACAAGGTAAATACTTTTCTTTAAAGAAGGGATCTTTTGGTAATGTGAATTTTTTTCCTATAAATATTTTGGTGTTATTAGAAGAGAAAAAGTGTGGAAGTAAAAATCTTTACTCGTGGTAACCACAACAACCATTGTTATGAGTTGGTCAAGATTCCAACCTAAGTAATTTATTCTTTCACCTAGATTTCCTCTGAAAGTAGAAATTTATTTGGCATTATGGTTCCTTTCACTATCAAATAAAAGATTCTATGACTATTAAAATAATCTTCACACTTCATTGCATGTTAGTGGTGGCTAAGGTAATGTCAAAAATTGGACTAATAAAGAGTAACATTTTTAAACTAGTAATTCTCCTTGGTGAAAAATGAGACCAAATATAAATGCCAAACCATTAACACAACAATCACTGATCTGGAAGAATAGGCAGAGGCTTTCCAGGTCAGGGAGCCAGCCAGAAAAACATGGCAAGAAGTAACCACTACAGCCTCACTCCCTGAACCCACCACCTATCCAACACCTTTTGCATGGTTCACAAACTGCCATCTTTGGCAGCATTTCAATTGCCACTCCTCAGCACTCCCCATGAAGAAAATGAAACTATATAATAGAGTGAATATACAATAGCTTGTATTCAGTGACCATCAATTTTCTTGTAGAAACTGATTAGAAACACTTGCAGGTTTATTTTTTTTAAACTTTTATGTTTTGATTTTCTCTCTCTCTCTCTCTCTCTCTCTCTCTCTATATATATATATATATATATATATATATATATATATATGTTTTAGATTTCTGTGGGATGTAAAGTATCTGACAGAATTGCACAGAATCAGGTCCATGTGCAGTATTCTACTGATTTTGGAGTGACCTGGAGCTATCTGGTACCCCAGTGTTTACCTGCTGACCCAAAATGCTCTGGAAGCATCTCTCAACCATCTGTATTCTTTCCCACAAAAGGATGGAAACGCATCACCTACCTTCTTCCTGACAGCTTAGTTGGCAAGTAAGTAAAAAATGAAGACAAAGCTTGGTCCAGTCTAGTCTATAATTCATTGTAAGTTCTGTTATCAAATGGCTTATTTTTAAAAGTATGCTGTTCTTCCTCCCACACTAATATTGCATGCATTGCAATTATTTTCCTCCATGAAAAAATATTTCTCTTCAAAATGTCGAATTTGTAATCCCCCTGGACTAGACCAGATGGCTTTGGCAAGCCACTTGTATTTTCAAAGACTCAATATCACTATTCACCAAATGGGGATAAAACTGACAGGGGAAGCCATCATAACACATAGTTACTCTCTCATCACCCTTCTTGATCATGGACCATTAAAGAAAATGATCCTTTCACATGACCTACCTTAATCAGCCAAGAGCATATGCCAGTAAGGAGCCAAACTCTTAGAGTATTTGCTAGTTGAACATGTTTTTTTGCAGATTTAATTTTTGTTTTAACTGGAGCATGATGTTCCACACCTGCAAAGAACAACAATTAGCATGATGTAATGGTGAGCCAAAGTGATTAAACTGCTTTCTAGTAACCCTGTGGCTATATTAAATTCAGCCAATTTCAAGAGCTTAGGGCTTTCACTTCATCTTTATAACTTGGCAAAAACTGCTCTGTTGATTAAAATAGCCACAACCAAAAAATATCTATCATTTTGTTAGGTAATTATTTTAAAGTTCCCAAAATTTGTGAATTTGTTGTTATAGTCACTCTCTCCAATGATGCAGATCATACTTCCTCTATACCTTAGCAGTCCATTTTTAATGAGCTTCTATGGCAAAAACAAACACCTGGTGCTCAGTATCCTGGTAGTGAACCTCTATAAACCCAACTAGCTGGTCCTTGGATAGTCAGCACACAATCCATTACCAGACTCATTCCTGCATTGTAGGACTTACCAAAACCCACATTCTGAAGGAAAAGCCTTCAAAAACTTAGTGTCAACTCTGTGCCATGATGATGCATCAGGGTGGATTTTAGTAGAGGTCGCTAACTAAATAAACATATAAATATCTAGTGTAGGAACCTTACTCCAACACAAATTATGACCCGAGATGTTCTAACGACTAGCCTAAAGTACCAGGGAATGCCTAGGATCATGTAACTAGTGACCTGTTGAAAGCAGAATTTGAACCCAACTCTTCCTGACGAAACATAACACTATTCAGCAAACCAAGTACCTTTGAGTTAATTTAATATTTAAGTTTAAATAATTAGCCATTGTACAAAATTGACCAAATATTTAGTTGGGATAGATAAAAATATTTGAGTAAGATTCTCATTTATATATGGCAAATGATCTTTCCAAAGGCACACGGTCAATACCTAGTAAACCATATCTTTCAAAAACTTCCTCAATTTTCTGGGAATATTCTTAAAGAATTAATTCATCTAACATATACTGAGTACCATATTTTAAGACAGCATAACTGTTTCAAATAAACTATGAAGCTTTTTTATATAAGACAAAATAATATTAACAATAGAATAATCTAAGGAGGATTGGTTGTCAGGCTAGTTGAATAGCTATTTAATAACTTTATTAACTACTTCCAGAACAAAGTGAATATTCAATTTGCAATGTCTGAGGGGAAGTTGTTAATAAAGATGTTATAGTATTTTTGCCAGAAAAAAAGTAAAGGGCTTTCACTTAAACTTTCTCAAAACTTATTATTAAATTTGCTAGCTGGCATAGTCACTTTGAAGATATTGACATACTCCTAGGAAACCATGAGCTGTTACTTTCCAGCTGAGTGAGAATAGCAAGAGTCTTAATGAGCCTCTTTTCAAGGAATTTTATTGTATTTTGTACATTTTCAGAAATAATAGCATTAGATGAGTCATACTTGTGTAAGTGGCCGTAACAATGGCCAACCATCAGTTCATAAGAAATATAATTTATGGTCTATTGAAGACAGATACAATTATTTAAATGTAAGATGTACAATATGATCTCTTTGTTCAGCAATTTTTGTTCTTTACAAAATTTAAATGTCTCAAGCATTAACAAAAAGCATTAGCTGTGGAGTTGAATAACTACATATGGAGTTGGTTCAATTCTTAGCTCTGCCATTTCATTTCTCTGGGCTTCAGTCTCAGCTACATGAGAGGGGGCATTGAATTAGATGCATGGGGTTTTAACCTATGGATCCTTTCTTAGAATATTATTTTAAATACAAAAATAAAAATGCATACAATTACAAAGGAAATAAATTATGTTTAAATAAGATACAATTTTCGAAAGGTTTATTAAAGACAAAATTTATTATAAACAAAACCAAGTATATTTAAATATAATTATCAAAATATTCATTAATATTTATTTATATCTTAGTTCAAAGATCCCTCTTTAGGAAGACTTAGACTAAATCAGGGCTTCTTAAACTTTTTCTACTCGTGATCCCTTTCCACCTGAGAAATTTCTACTTGATCCCAGATATATAAAATAGTTATATAAATCAAGCATTTACTGATAATAAATCATAATTACATGGCTCCCACATTCAGTTACAAGACCACATATTGGGATGCAAACCATAATGTAAGATGGTGGGGTTGATCTAGATGGATTCTTCTAGTTCTAAATCTATGACCAACATTTTATAATTAGGAATTAGCAGATAAGTCAGTTGTAAGGCAAGACTTCATTAGCACATTTCCTCCTACCAAAAAAATCATAAAAACTTCTTTTCAGAAATCAGTGAGTATAATGGAAAATATATATGAATAAACAAAACAGCTAACATTTGTTCATGCATATTCTCCCTCCCTTCCTCTCTTCTTCCTTCTTTTTCTCCTCCCTCCTTCTCTCCTTGCTTTCCTCTCTCTCCCCCTCCCCCTCCCTCTCTCTCCCTCTTCTCTTTCTTTCTCCTTCTCGCCATCTGTTCCTCTCTTTCCCTACCCTCTCTCTCCTTCCACAATAGTCCAGTGAGGTTTAGGTTCTATCAGATATACTCGGATATGCAGTGGGCCATTGACAATTTCTATCTGGGACCTGGATGCTTGGACAACTGCAGGGGCCATGGTGATTGCCTGAAAGAACAGTGTATCTGTGACCCAGGATACTCTGGCTCAAATTGCTACTTGACTCACACTCTGAAGGTAACTCTATATGTTGGTGGAATTCTACTTAGAAGTTGGTTATAAAGAACTATTTTATTAGCAATATATATTGAAAATCATCTTCTAGAAAAAGTCATTCTTTGCTGACTTTCTTAGGTACTTCATTTATTCATTCGACAACCATTATTCTGTTTTAGTGCCTAAATCTAGTAAGAAAACAAGATATGTTTTCCTTGTAATTAATTTCAATTGGTAGTGTTATTGTGATGTTCCAATATGTATTTCATTGAAATTATAAACTTAAAAAATGTTAGTGTATGAATTGGGTCTTTAATGCCTTTAATTCTCTTTATGTTTTTTTTTCTCTCCTAATTTAAAAGCTGCATTAAGCTTTTGTTTTCCTCATGTCCCTAGTAAATACTTCATGTGAAGTGTGTGCTACTGTTGTTGCTAATGGATTAAGAGACTGATAGATATGTTATCATGAAAGGTTATATTTTCAACATCTTAATTGAACTGAATGTAGTTTTATATGGAGGACACAGAACCATTTTCAGTGCTAGTATCATTGACAAATATGTAAACGAAAACAAGCCAACACATACCATTTTATCTAAAATAATTGAATATAGGACATTTATCTTAGTGATGACAGAAAATTACTAAAATATTCAAGACAGATGATTAAAACCATGAATGTGAAAGGGACCTAGCAAAAGAAAAACATGTTTCTACCTTTTAGCTTTCTACAACAGTCCTAAAATTGATCGATTATATTAATAAAAAAAAAAAACTAAGGCAAGATTCTTTCATTACAGATTCTGATTTAAAACTTTGATCCATTTTCCATAAAAAGAAAAAAACTTACATATTATATATATATATATTATACACACACACACACACAAAATGCGTCTTAAAATCTTTGTATGTTTATTTTTATCAATTGCCAAAAGCTATTTAGCATTCTCCAAGTGAGTTTAAAGAATTTTATGAGTGGCTATTAAAATGGGCTTTATTACAACATTCCTAATGAGAATCTGTGCATCTTTTCTGACTTTTATATGCTTGTCCATGAGCACATGCCTCAGAACTTCCATGGTTCCATATAATCTCATTGATTTAGCACTTTATACTAAGATTATGGCTCATCCATGTCTCTTCTTATTGTATTCTTGTCAATGTTCTTGGATAAATCTTCTACAGAACTAGCCAATATGCTAGAGATTTCCCTAGGTCAGGAATTCTTAACCTGAGGTTCACTGATTTATTTTTAATATTTTATAATCATATTTCAATATAATTGGGATCCTTTGTGACCCTATTTTGTGCATTTAAAGCTATTATCCTAAGCAGAATTATATAATCTTTAGGCTATGACAAAGGGGCCTATGACCTCAAAAAGATAAAGAAGACCTACTCTATATAATTTTAACATTTTATGACAATCCAGGGTGTCCATCTGTAATCTTTTTGCTCTCACCCACTTCTTCTTTTGATGATACATTTCCTAAATAGGAATGTTGTTATTTTTCTTCCTTTTTTTAAACCATTTCTTGCATGTAAAGCATTGTTGACAATTTGCTTCAGCTTTCCTGCACCTACTACATATCTCTCCTTTTATTTTTGGGTGATCAACAATTTTAATTCTTTCAAAATTTCAAAATTCTTTCTACATTATTCCATTATTCATAGACACAAAACATCAATAGAAAGATATTGATGTTAAAAGGATGGCTTTTATGGCAAATACCAGTTCAAGTAGTTTATAATGCTATAAACCAAGCTCAATCCAATCTATTCCCTTTATCCTACCTGATTCTGAAAACAGATATCTTCTTGTACATCTGTAGTACCTGTTCAAAATACATGTACCTTAAATTAAATTAGATAAAATCAACGGATTATCTGCCTAACTGTATTTCATGGTCTTGGTATTGGGAATTTTTCATATGTTTTGGTTTTCCTATATGACTGAGTAAATGTTTTTGAATAGTTGTGGATATCATTGAGGAGAACTATAATTTTCAAATTCATGATGCAGTTTCATACTATGGCAATTACAAACAAAATCATTTAGAAATTCTCACATAGGTAATCCCCAACATAGGAGATTCTCCCTATCACCTTTGATAAGCATATATTGTCTAATTTTATGTCAATAGATGATTGTTGAGCAAAGTTAACTTTTAGAGTATTTTTTTGTTTATCAAGGAATCTTGTATGACCGTAATCTATAAAAGACATTTTCATTGAAAAATGGTCTGTAAGACTCCATTTACTCTATCTAGCCAAAGACTATTTTTTTTTGTTTTGTTTTATTTTCGTAGTCAACAGATAGAAGGCAGAGTAGGATTTTGTATTTTATAACTTTCAATTAATCATGTAGCTATGAAAATATATTCTACTATAGATATTATCCAGTGAAAGTCTGCCTTTTCATCAAGGATTCTTTTAATACACATACAGATGATCCATAAAATGATGTTATACCAATGAGAACATAAGCAGATAAGACTAGCCACCTCTGACCTCAGCCACTTTTTTCTTGCTAATAATACTGCTACCCATTTTTCCTAATCTAGTTTTTATACCTTATTCTAATTTGATACTGATTTTTACCTCTGTTGTCATAAGCACTTTATAATACTTGCTGATTAGCAGCCCCTAAAATGGTTTTGTTCTGCTCATTTTTCTAGACTTTCCTAAAGGAACGTTTTGACAGTGAAGAAATCAAACCTGACTTATGGATGTCCCTGGAAGGTGGAAGTACTTGTACAGAGTGTGGGATTCTTGCAGAAGATACTGCACTATATTTTGGAGGATCCACTGTGAGACAAGCTATCACTCAAGATTTGGATTTAAGGGGTGCAAAGTATGTCATCCTATTGGATGTTGTAATTTTACATAGGGAATGGGAACAAAGCGTGGATGGAGAGGATGACAGTGTTATTTAATACTTGATAATTGCATTAATTCTGGGGGGAAAATAATAAAGGCCTATTATATAACCATTCTAATAAATAATTTCTTTTTTTTTCCATTTAGATTTCTGCAATACTGGGGACGAATTGGTAGTGAAAATAACATGACCTCTTGTCACCGGCCAACCTGCAGGAAGGAAGGTGTACTATTGGATTATTCTATTGATGGAGGCAAGTCTCAGTATCCTCTGAACAGTTCTTTTACTTAAAAGAATGCACACAAAGCTTCATGGTCTTATGTGTCCCAGAGATAGATATATATATATATGAGGAGCTTTTCAGAGTATGTCAGAAAGTGATACCAGATCAGATAACCACCAGTCTATAACTACAGGTCTCATTTAAGTATTAGATCAATCTTCTGCTGTGTTACAAGCTATGAGTAAATGTCTTGTCAAAAATATAAGGTTGAGAGAAAACACTTTTTTAAATTATATGTTTTATGACATGGAAAATAGCAATCATCTGTAAAGAATTTTTAAATCATGAAAAAGCTTAACTACTGTGGAGTGAACAAAATACATATATAGTCAAAGACATAAAGGTACAAAAGAAAATGATACTAATTAAAGCTAATCGGGGAAAGGGAAGCCTGAGTTCATTAAAGGCCTGAGATATTGAATTTTTATTAAACTATAACCTCATTACTTTGAAGAATCTAAAATAACTCAATTCAATATTGCCTAATAGTAGTCTATATATTAATGAATGGATAAGAATGACTATTTAGGAAATTAATTGGTCACCATCCCTCTCCTACTTTCATTTCTCCTTAGGGAACTATATTCTTCTTCAACAGGGCTAATACTTCCATTTGTAGCCTTGATCTCTCCTTGAGTTCTTTACTCAATCCATCCTTCCCTTTCTCTTAAATTTTTAGTTGCATAGTAATAATCATGGAACTGAGAGTTGAAAAAGACCTTTGAGGTTATCTACTCTAACCTTCTTATTGAATAGCTACAGAAATGAAAGTCAAGAGGACCAAAGCAGCAGATTTCAGAGCTTGGATGTGACCCCACGTTCTAATTTCAAATCCATCACTCTTTCAAGACACCCCACTCTTCCCAATGACCCATTCATCTCCACTTGTCAACATGCCCAGGACTTCCCTATGTAAGAACAGAATGTTTTCCCTTAAATCTACTCCATTCAGTGATCACCTCTCTCATCACCAAACTTAATATTGCTGCCATTCATTCCCTTAGCTTTTTGAAATTTGGCTTCTCTTTTGATCTTTATATTGAAATTGCTTTCCAAAAGGTAACCTTCAGGCCACCAAATCCAATTGTTTTTTTCAGTCTTCTAATCCTTGACTTTCCTACTACATTTGATGCTTTGAATTGAAATGTTCTCTTCCCATGGCTTATTTAGCAATAAACTACCCTATCTCCAGCTTATCTTTCTGGACTATGTTTCTTAAAATTCCTTTCTTCCTTTCATTTCTAAATGTCTACATCTACCAAGGTTTATATCTTGTCCTTCCCCCCCTCCTCTCTCTCTCCCTCTCCCTCCCTCTCTCGCGCCCTTTCTCTCTCTCTCTCTTCCTCTCTCTTTCTCTCTCTCTCCCTTTCTCTCTCTCTCCCTCCCTCTCTCTCCACTCTCTTTCTTGATAATTTCCATAATAATTAATGATTTCTAAATCTTTATCTAGGGCTCTATTTCTTTATATCAAACTTCATGGCTGTCTTTCTAGTACTTCAAATTCAACATGTGCAAAACCTTCACCTGCCCTTCAAACCTTCCATTTCTACTGATTTACTTGTTCATCTTTATTAATTTGCCATCTGTAACTTAGGCTCAAGAAACATCTTATTACCTTCATAATAAAGAAACATCTCTTTCCATGCTTTTCAACAAGTTACTAAGTTTTATTGATTTTTTCCCTCAAAACTTCCCTTATATCCATGGCCTTCTTTCCAATGCCAAATTGCTACCATAACTCAAATTTAGGCTCCATTGCCTCTTTTATAGATTACAATAAAAGTCTCCTAGCTCCAAATGTTGCACTTCTATTTTATAGACAATCATCAGATTAATTTCACTGTATAGCTCTTGTTATGTCATCCCCATTACTGGTCAAAATTTTCAATGACTCCTTATTTCCTAACAGAGTCTAATCTCATTCTCCTGGAATTCAATCAATTTTTCCCACAATGAGCCCAATGAACCTTTTCATCCTTATTTCCCATTGCTTTATCCTATATATCCTGTTCTACTTGCAAAGAATAGTATACAAAATGTCCCATGCTTGTCCCATGTACTTTGGTTCACTTTGTTCCATTTACTGAAATTCTCATTACTAATCTCTACCCAATCTTCCAATCCAATCTTATATGCCAGCTCTACAATTGAGGATTCCCTGATTACAAATATAAATAGTATATACCTTATTTAAACATAAGACTTCCCTCACCACTTTCACATTCTCCCTTCTTAAATTCTTTCTAATCACAAGTATATTTTGTTTCTTCATCGTTATAACACCAATAACAAAGTGCTTTGCACATAAATAAAAACCAAAAAAAGTTATTTGCTTAATGATTGAATATTTAAGTGCTTATAAAATATTTGAGGACACTTGAAAAGCTCTTCTTTTGTTAAGGGGTCCCCTGAACTTGTCTTTTTGAGTTGCCATATTTGGCAGAAACAGAAATCCAGAATATGCAGGAAGCCCTGAACAATGACAAAGCTCCTCTAACCACTCTGGAACTGACATAATTTGTTGTTTGTACATTAAACTGGATTCCTTGTGTATCCTTGGAAGTAAAGACAGGTGCCAGTCAGTCTACACTAAACTGGGAAAGTGCTTGTGCGACTGGTATCCTTGTAGATAAGCAGGCCATCATATCTTCATAAGAAAAAAAGAATACTGCTCTTGTCATCTAAATTATTCATGATTTCTCATCTTCTCTTATCACAATTTCACAAATATGCAAGCTTCTGTTTGGATTTTGAGTTCGTTGTCCAACCATGGGGTTCCATAGGCATGTTCATTTCTCTTGTAATAAATCTAATTGCAACACAATTTCTCATATTTGGGATATGGTTTTTGGGTAACACTTTTAAGTGACTTAAAAATATTTTCTCCAATCATCGTACCATACATCTCTTCAGCATATGGTTGCTTAATTGATTATGCAGAGATGAATGTCAGCTTGGTCTCTAATTAAATAATAACAAATCCTAGTAAGATAGTGCATATTGAAATATTTTATTTTTAAAAAGACTAGAAGCTACATTTACATAAAATCTTAGAAATTACTACTATAATCCTATTTCTGATGAAATATAACTAGAATTGTAAACTAATATACAAAAAAGAAATAATAATAATATATAAAATGAGATAATAAAATATAACTAGAATTGTAAACTAATATAAAAATAAATAATTGGAATATTTTCTTTTTCTCTGGTTACCTTTTAAATAGAACAATTTTTCTTTTCATTACTCTTATATTCCCATCACTTTAGTGTTTCAAAACAGCCCAAATAAACATCTGGTTTTATTTCCTTTTTTTTAATTAAGTTCCTCCTTGCACTAAGGTAGAAGACACTGAGTTGATGAAAACACTCTGTATGACTCCTTTTGTATTCTGGCTGAAAACCTCACATCAGAAGTTGAGACTATTTATACTATGAGAAATGTGATTATTTTTGCTTTAATGAAAACAAATACTTCATTTGTTTGCTTTTTTTGTTGCAGGGATTACTTGGACTTTGCTCCATGAGATGGATTATCAGAAGTACATTTCTGTTAGACATGACTACATACTTCTACCAGAACATGCCCTAACCAATACAACACGTCTTAGATGGTGGCAACCTTTTGTAATCAACAATGGGATAGTGGTTTCAGGTGTTGAGCGTGCTCAGTGGGCATTAGACAACATATTGATTGGGGGAGCAGAAATCAATCCCAGTCAATTGGTGGATACTTTTGATGACGGTAAGAAAGAAGACACCAAATGTTTTCTGTATTAAACCTTCTGCCCTGTGATATATCAAACACTATTTATTAATATGCATATCAAAATGAATGAATGGATGATATCCTTCTCAACATGTTTTCTGACTTTAAATATACTTTAGTATTTTAATACTGTTCCCAGATTCTAAAAACTAATTTAAGAAGCTAGATGGGTGATCAGCTTCTTTTTACTATGCCATAATATTTAGCAAAAAAGTCAATAATATCATTCTTAGTATTTCCACCATGCCACTAGGAAGTAAAAGCAGAACCCAAGATATAACTTCTATATCTAGTGAGGTTTACTGAATGATTATAAAACTACCTGCTTACTTAGCATGAGGGTGAGGAAGGTGATTGTTACATCACTACCTTCAAAGTCCTATTGGACCTGTGCTGACTCTTCTATGTCCCTTCACTCAAATCTGTAAAGAGTTAAAAATGATAAAACTTTGAAAAAAAATGTATCAATGCAAGTTAAGAAAAAAGGCTTTGATTTCTACAGTTATCAATAAAATGTTTGCTTTTTCCTTGAAGCAGATTTGGAAAACATTGAATGGCCACAGTATAGGTGAATGAACTTGTGAACAGTCTTTCTGACTCACAATTGGTCTTTGGGGCATCTTGGCCATAATGCATATTTAATATCTTCAGCAGTCTTATCTAAATGAGAGGCCTATACTATACAATTTCTCATAATTATCTAGGATGACACACATTCAGTAAATTTGGGAGACAATTGTAATTTAAAGATATCCTGCACATTGCAAATTCCAATAATTATCCTGAGAATTCCCTTAAAGCTTCTAACAAAAGTTACAAGGGAAAGAAAAAAATATTGAATTTATAACAAGCAAAGTAAGAAAGTATAAGTGGTTCTAATATAATTGAAAGAAAACTATTACCTCAACAAACAAGCAAAAAGGATTACAATGCATTCTATTTAATAAGTTTTTCATAAATTGAGGAAAGTAATTGAACAATATGGGGATTGTTCTGGCAGGTTCACCATATAATAGGAAATAAATGGATCTCACCTCACACAGAGGCTTAATTCACCATTTAATCTTACTTCTAGAGGCACAAATGTATACCATTTATATGATGGCACCTAGGACAGTCATGAAAGATCTTCACTATTAAAATCGTTTTAATTTGGTCACTCTTGCATTACCGTAGCATATTTAAATTACCATCACATGGTTACAATTCTGTTATTTTTTTTTAAATTATCAAACATAATCTTGGAGAAACGTTGACACTTAAGCATTGTAAAATCATTGCATTGGAACTTAATTTTTTTCTTTGATCTGCCTCCTTGCTAGGGCACTGTGCACTGTATGAGCTAAACTAAATATAGAGAAATTTGCTAGAGTATGAAAAGACTATTTATCTATTCAATTAATGTCCTTAAGATAAATGCTAAAAATACCAAGTCAAAAATACATCAATCCCTGCCCTTTGAGCATTTACACTATACTAATGAGGATGCACCCTATATATAAAAAGATATAATACAATGACTTACGAAAAGAGAGTACTTAGAACTAGGGATGTCAGAGAAAACTTCATGGAGGAAATAGCACCTTTGTCAATCCTTGAAGGAAGAGAAGAATATAAGAGATTTGTCCTGTATAGATGCACAGAGATAGAAATGAAATGTATAGGGGCAGGTAGGTGGTACAGTGGATAGAGCACCAATCCTGAAATCAGGAGGATCTGAATTCAAATCTGGTCTCAGATACTTTAACACTTCCTAGTTGTGTGACCCTAGGCAAGTCACTTACCCCAATTGCCTAAAAAAAAGAGAAAAAAAGAAATGAAATGTTTAGTTTGGGAAACAAAGTATAAAATTCATGGAGGAAAGAAGTGTGAAATAAATCTGGAAAGACTTGTGAAGCTGAGGAGTTTGGATTTTATTCTAAATGTGTAGCAGAGATTGTTTTGACAGCTGTGTAGAGGAATAGATTGGAGAGGAAAGGGTAAAATCAGGGGGGAAAGACAATTAGAAGGCTAGTATAATAGTCTAGGATAGAGGTGATGAAGTCCTGAACTTGGCTGCAGATGATATGGGTGGAGAGAAGGGAATGGCTGCAAGTGCTATGCAGGTAGAATTCAATAAGAAATGGAATTGTTTATTGGGAATGAGGAAAAGGGAGGCAAGGATAAATTCTGTAACTAATCTTGGTATCTGGGGAACTTGGAGGAATTTGTATGGGAGGGAGGGAGGGACAGATAATTTCTCTTTTCAACTTCAAGGTAATTTATTTTCAATTTTCAATAACAGAAGGTATTTCCCATGAAGAAAACTGGAGCTTTTACCCTAATGCAGTCAGGACTGCAGGATTCTGTGGAAATCCATCGTTCCACCTGTACTGGCCAAATAAGAAAAAGGACAAGACTCACAACATCCTCTCCTCCCGAGAGCTTATCATACAGCCAGGCTACATGATACAGTTTAAAGTAAGAGAATGTCATTCATCAAAATGGTTTGTGTCATTACATCATTTATAAGGTCCATGTGTTGTCCAAAATAGAGGAGTAAATTCATCCATTCATTCACTGATTATTCAAAGAGATATGTTACTATGGACATAAGAACTATATTTCAAAGATACTTTAATTGAGTAAGCACAATTATTTCTACAAAGAAGCCGCATGGCAGAGTGAATAGAGAGTAAACCTTGTAGTCAGATTCACATGCTGCCTCTGACACCTATTCTGGCTGAATGATCTTAGTCAAGTCTCCTAACCCTCCCCTGCCCTGAAAGATGCTCCCCTCCACAGCTCATTAAGACAATAAATAACAAAGCAGTTCAGAATATGTATTGATAGAGGGAATTTCCTGATCAGATGTTGCCTACTGCAGAAAAATTACAAATCCAGTCCCTTCCCCCCCAAAAATTTTTATCTCTGGGATCAGTTTGAAAAAAATGTTGAGAAATATAAATTGTTTTACTATTAAGAAATGTACACCGTGCCTATTGAGGACTTTTTACTTTTGTAAAATGGAATACTGTTTTTCTATACTTGTATATATAAAATCTTACTAGGAACTTTTGTTTCCCTCTAAATTTTTTTCCTTTATTTTTTTGTTTTTGCATTGGACATTTTTATCTTTCTGCTTTTCTTGGTCTCTATTTTTCTGTTTTAAGCTTTCTCATTTTCTCTGTCTTTATGTCATTTCCTGTGTCTCAGGTCTTGAATACACTTGTCTTTTTTTCTCCCTAGCTGTCAGGAAGATCTGAGTTCAAATATGCCTTAGAAATTTACTAGTTAGGCAACCCTGGGCAAGTCACTTAACCTGCCTCAGTTTCCTCATCTATAACTTGAGAATAATAGCACTTTCCTCAGAAGGCTATTGTGAAAATTAAATGCCACCATATTTGTAAATGCTATCTAAACATTAAAACAATATATAAATGCTATTATTAATTTTCTACATCTCTAGCTTTCAAAATTGCTTGTGTCCAAAAATCCAATAGGGTCTCACTACACTTAAGTATATTTTTTAAAAGTCCTAATAAGTCTACACATCCATGTTTAATCCAGATGGAAGGTTGGATGGATGGGTAAATGGACACATGGCTGGTATCAAAATGAGGTAATCTTCCCTTCCAAGCCTAACTCTCAACTTGTACCCCGGATTTTATTCCTTCTGTTTCCCTTTGCTTCATTAGTCATTTGTTCCCTGTAATCTTTTCCCCTCTCCTGACTTCTCCTAAACTACAAAATATGCTTATTGCCCCATCCTTAAAGAGAAATGTTTTCAACTCTGTTCCTACTTCAAGCTATCATTTTATTCTTCCTCCCCTTTACTACTAAACTAGAAAGAATAGATTACACTCTGCCTCCATTTCTTTGTGCCTCACTCAGTACTCCTCATTTCACCATTTGACTTCCTCCCCACCACTCTACTTAACCAGTTTCTTTCCTTATCTTTAAATCTAATGATTTCTTTTGTCTTCATGTTCATGGACTGTTCCTGTGTCACAGACCTCCAATACTTTAATGTCCTCTCCCCCCCTTCACATCACTGACACTGTATTTTCATAATTCTCCTCATATCTTTATCAATTTCTCTCTCTAAAAAAGTATTACTTTCTTTTAGCTTACTTCAAAGCTTCTTAATTGTGGATTGCAACCCCATGTGAGGTTATGTAACTAAATATAGAGGTCATGAAATTATTATTTATTATGAATAAATATGATTTATATACATATTTTATATATTTATATACCCAGAGTTGCAAGTAGAAAAGTTTAAGAAAGTCCTGGTCTACTTCATTCCCTCTCCCAGATTTCTAGGGAAAAAATTAAGTGCTAATTAAATAACTGGAATTAATAACTTTTGAAAAACTTACCTCTGATCTTTCTATTCCAAAGTTGCAGTTATTTAATAAGATTGATAATTATGAATTTTTTATGTCTAAAGCTACTAATGTTTTTAAAATATTTACATTTGGGACATATTATGGTATGTAATTTATGATATTAAATGTGCATTCATATTTGTTTCAGATTGTAGTGGGATGTGAAGCCAGTTCTTGTGGTGATCTCCATTCTGTAATGTTAGAATATACTAAGGATACAAGGTTAGTGAAATATTTCATTATTCAATTTAAAATTAGCCTACAAAATTAAATTTTTCATCAGAATTTAGTAAAATTTCTTATAAGCTTCCTTTATTAATTGATTTAATAAATGGTTATTGAGTGAATACAGTGTGACAGGCACATTGTGAATGTTGAGACCTACAAAGACAAAACAAAAATATTGAAGGGAACATGGATATATATATATATATATATATATATATATATGTATGTATACATACAGAGTAAATGCAAAGTAATTTCCAGAGTGGGTAGTTGCCAGCAACTGGAGGTATCAAAATAGTACTCAAGATTAGCCTTGAATCAATCTTAAAATTCTGTAAGATAAAGGGAAGGATACCACCAGGCATGGAATTTGGGAAAGCATGGAAAAAGACACAAAACTAGGAGATGGAATATTTATGAAAGATAACAAGTTGCACAATTTGGCTAGAATGTAAAATGCAGGAAGAAGAGTAATATAGGGAAGGGAGGCTGAAGCCAGGTTCTGAAGGGCATTAAATCAAAAAAGAAGAGTCTGTATTTTCTAGTGAAAACCTGTTGTTGCCTTATCAATTTGCAATGTAGCTGTTAGTCCCATATCCTGACCCAACATTAGAAAGGGATTCTGCTATAAGAAATATTTTTGAAGGAGAATTTTGGCTGTGGGCTTAAATATATTTAAACTGCAAAGGTCAAGTGAAATCTATCATGAGCTAATATCATTAATAATCCACTTTAATAAGTTGTAATCTTTTCTATAGCTTTATATAGATCATGAAAACTCTAAATCTTGCATTAAACAATAATTTGTTTATTCATCATTTGTAATAAATTGTGTAAGAATGTTTAAATCATCTTAATTTAATCCCATATATCATATTAAACTTGCTGCCTTTCTCCTTTTTAAGATTATTCTAATGTACTTTCTTTGGGGTTTGTTTTTTTTTTTTTTTTTTTTTTTTTTTTTTGTAGATCTGATTCCTGGCAGCTTGTCCAGACGCAATGCCTTCCTTCTTCTTCAAACAGCATTGGCTGTTCTCCCTTCCAGTTCCATGAAGCCACTATCTATAATTCTGTAAATAGCTCCAGTTGGAAGAGGATAACCATCCAGTTGCCTGATCATGTATCCTCCAGGTAGTCTCCATAAGGGCATCTTCTCATGGAACTATCAGACCATCTCCGAAAAGCTCATATGAAACTCTGGGGAATTCTGAAAAAACAAAAGATAATTTTAATTTTCAAACAAGAGTATGAAATAGTTGATAGATAGCTTAGGAGCTAGACAGACCTTAATCCAAGTCCTGACTCTTACACCTACTGGCTATGTAATCCTGGGTATCACTTAGATCTTTAGGAAAGAAGATAGCTCCCTGAAACTATACCTCACATATTCCAGGAGCCAGTCTACAATGCTAGAGGAAATTTCTTCCCCCAGAAGTTTACTATATCTATAAAATCTCAAGTCCAGTCCCTATCCCTACCAAGACAAAAAATTGGCAATTGTATTTTCCAGAATTGTTTTAGTTTAAGTAATCAATATCCATGGAGGAAGTAAGAACTTAAGTGCGAAACTGCATACAGGTCCAGAAACTTGGATCTCAAATTTTATTTTATATAAAATCATGGTTCCCAACAATGCTACTTAGTACTTATCAATTGTGGGATCTGTAATTAACTGATCCTGTTATTATATAATAATTCTGTGTAATAATGATATTTTTTCCTTATAGTGCAACACAGTTCCGTTGGATCCAGAAAGGAGAAGAGGCTGAAAAGCAAAGCTGGGGAATCGATCATGTCTACATAGGAGAAGCTTGCCCCAAACTCTGCAGTGGTCATGGATACTGTACAACTGGAGCTGTCTGTATTTGTGATGAAAGTTTCCAAGGTTAGAACTCCTGAATTTCACTCCCAATACAATGTACTAAATTTATGGCTTCATAACATCTCTACAGTAATGAATGAATAAATGAAAAGGCAGTTTTTGAGCATTTATTATATTGTAGGCATTTTTACTAAGTGCTGGGGATACAAAGACAAAACCCAAAAGTCCCTGTACTCTTACTGTTCTAATCCCCCTCAAACCTCTGTTCTAAGGCATAATAATTGAAAATTATCCAGTATATTAAGGTTGGCAATACAAACATTTTCTAAAGCATTTTGGATTTATTGTCAATGATTACTAGAGAAGATTGTAAAATGGTATATGCTTCAGATTTTTTTTTTAAATAAGGAAACATCAAGAATAAAGCAAAGGAAGAAAAAAAGGAGCCTGGGACAGAATCCTAAGGCAAAAATATTGTTAAGGACAAGAGAAATGATGATACAGAAGGGAAAACTTTTTGAAGAATAATCAAATATATAAAAGCAGAAGAATGCAATGGCATGAAAACTGAAGAGGAGTTGATATTCAGCAATAGGACACCAGCAAAAATGGGCTCATCTACCTAAAATGAAAAGTAGGATCTATTTGTGGTGAAAGATTGTGCCTCCTTTTCTGGTTTCATTGGGCAGTTTGTAAGGTTCATTCTAAAAGATGTTTTTTTTTTCATATCACTGTAGTCTTTTATTATTTTTGATCTATAGGCTTTCTCCATTTGCATTAGATGTGTTGATGTTAAATTGAGTTGTTTTTCAGTCATGTCTAACTCTGTACTCCATTTGGGGTTTTTTTTTTTAACAAGATACTACAATAGTTTGCAATTTTCTTCTCCAGCTCATTTTACAGATGAGGAGATTGAGACAAACAGGGCTAACTGATTTGATCAGAATCACATAGATAGGTCTGAGGCCAGATATTCTTTGGAGCATGAGTCTTCCTGATTGTGGACCCAGCCCTCTATCCACTACACCACCTAGCAACCTTGCATTAGATTATCTTAGTGCTTTTCTGGTGGCCTGTTTGCTAAATTTTAATTTCAGGCAAATGAGGCATATTTCTGGAGTTTCCTTTCAAAACTCCACCATCATTTTGAACTTTCAAAATATGTCATTGTATTTGTATTTGGGTCTGCCTTGTCTACAAGTTTAGTCCAAATGACAAGTAACTAGAGGCAAAAATACTACATTTTTTTTTGAAGAGTCATGGTTTTTTGTGCCAATTTTTCAGACTCTACAAAGGAACTCAAGCTGTTGTGTAAAACATAGAGGAGTAAAGGTAGATCATTTCCATGCTGCCATTATAGCATACTTACCCTTGAAGGAAAAAGATAATGGTAATGGATGCCTTGGAGGCAACGAGATGCTTCCTTGACTAAGAAGTTAGGAGATCTGAATCTCAGATTCCATGACACAGATTTGCTATAAGAACTTGGGCAAACCCTTTAACTCCTGTGGGACTCAGTTTCTTATTTGCAAAATGATAGACTGAGAGGTAGGAAAAGCAGGAGTCTAGGTTCCTATTATTGAGGTACCTTCCTTACATATCAATACTATACCAGGGATTTTACCTCCATAGTCAAAAGGGAAATTATAGTTGGGTAGAACTATGAGAAAAGATAATGTGCTGCTCCTTAGGAAAATTTGCTTGTAAGTCTGACTGGGAAGGAATCCTTCAAATACTAAATGGATATGTAACTAAAAAATATGAAATATGGGTGATAAGGACTGAACTCTAAGGTTCTGCCTACCTGCTATATATCTTGAATGATCCTATTAATTTATATGTTAACTATCACCCATTAGAACATAAGCTTCTTTTCATCTTTCGTCATATTCCCTGAGTTTAACACAGTGGCTGGCACATACCAGGCACTTAACCAAATGAAGAGTCACTGTTAACCCACAATCTAAATCTAAAAGTAAAAAAAAAGCAAAACACTAACAAGTAAATGAATCAAAAACATCCCTATTTTTCTACTTCAATCCGTAGAATTCTCCTGCAGAGATAACTATTATTCAAGCAGATATACTCTGGTATTCTGCAGCATCCTTCAGCTTTCATGAAGATAAATATTCCCAAGATATTATAATTTAAATGCATTTACTTGAGCAATAGACCCATTTTTAAAAAATGCTTTGGCAACTTCATATTTCAGAAAATGTTGACTTAGAGATTAAGGATTGCCATAACCTCAAGAGAACATCCTGAATAAAGGAGAACTAAAGCTTCTCATTTTATTACTCTAGTCATAATCATAATGTACTAAGTCATAATTATGTTTGTTTTTGTTCTCTGGTGATTCTCCCAGCTTGCTCTTACAATGAATATTTTTTCCCATTCAGGAGATGACTGCTCTGTTTTCAGTCATGACCTTCCCAGTTACATTAAGGACAACTTTGAGTCAGAAAGAGTCACTGAAGTGAATTGGGAAACCATACAAGGTGGTGTAATTGGAAATGGATGTGGACAGCTGTCACCCTATGCCCATGGAGACTCACTGTACTTTAATGGATGTCAGATAAGGCAAGCTGTTACAAAACCACTGGATCTCACCCGAGCAAGGTAATACAGGACTCTACATTAAGTTCTAGAAATAGTGTGCTGAGTGTATATAGAGCTAGGTGTCTATTAATCACAGTAATAGGACAGAGCCCTACTACTCATTATCAAAAGGCAAATAATGCAAATATGGCTAGATTTTAGGATATTTTCACAGTTTACCTGTCTTCCCAATTATACTTTATTTAAATTACTAATAGACTGTTTACAATTCTCAGCACACATTGGCTTGAAGGGTAGAGATTTAGGAGTGAAGTATTGTTTTTTTTATTTCATTATCCAGTTAACATTCTCAGTACCTGTTTGAGTTATTCTGCCTTTCAGCAAATACAAAGTATATTCAAAGCAGTATTTCAGTAATTTCAGAGCATGTAACAAACACAGATTTAACAATAAAAAAATTAAAATACAAAATTAGCCTGAAATGTTTAGACTATATTATTAAATAGAAATTTAAAGCAATTTAGTATTAAGCTATTTCTATTAGAAAATTGGATACTTCCCTTTTATGCAGATTTTGAAATCAGAGTATGTATGTATGTATATACATATAAGTATGGATGGATATAAAAATTATACATGTATAACCAACTTTATTACTTGCTGTCATTTTCTTTAAAATTATTTCCCCTGGTTTGGTTTGGTTTTGTTTTACAGCAAAATAATGTTTGTTTTACAAATTGGGAGTACTTCTCAGACAGACAGCTGCAATACCAATCTGAGTGACCCCAACACCGTGGACAAGGCAGTTTTACTGCAATATAGCGTAAATAATGGCATCACTTGGCAAGTCATAGCACAGCATCAGCCAAAAGACTTTATACAGGCCCAAAGAGTGTCCTATAATGTACCACTGTAAGTACTGGATTTCTAAAGACATTATTACCAATACATATCATAATTTTCTGTTGAGGGGTGAAACAAAGATGAATAAATGAAAATAAAAACGATCAGCTGTTTTCTAATATTAACCAGTAAACAAGGAATAAAAAATAATAATTAAGGAAGAAATAATTACATAGCTATTGGGGTTGTTTATGATTACTATCTGCATACTGACCAACATTATATACTAGGTGCTATGAGGAAACTGTAAAGAATAAAAAATTTTGAGCTTTAAGGTCATGTAGACTAAACTTATAACTTTATAGAGAAGAAATGGCCATATAAATGTAATAAAACAGCCAAGGACACAATTAAATACAGGAGTCAGGATATGCAACCAATTTCTCTGATATCACACCCAATAGTATTATTTTCACTATACTATGTTAGTATATAGTCCCTCAAGTAAATTCTATACTTCTGGGAGTGTTTATAATAGTACCTATTACTTTAGCTAATCCACATTTTATATTTTGAGATCATGTTTCCATTTCAGAAATTAAGCCCCAGAAAGTTATTCTTTTTCATATTTAGCTTGCCTTATTCTTCTGTTTTCACCCCAGGGAAGCACGAATGAAAGGAGTTTTACTTCGTTGGTGGCAGCCACGCCACAATGGAACAGGTCATGATCAGTGGGCTTTGGACCATGTCGAAGTCGTCCTGTGAGTATCTAAATCATGTCACATACCATATCCATTTCAGAGGGCTCTTGAAATTCCTTTAATATGGCATGATTCTTTACTCCAATAGAACTGTTCCTGATTAATGCTTTCTCCTAGATCACTTTGGCTTATATCTCCTTTAATGACAGAAAAAAATTCTATATGTTATAATCAATCACCGAAGAAGAAAATGACAAAATAGAACAATAGTCTGTGCTTTAGAAATGTTCATAAGCAATATATTCATATTAAAGTTTTACAATATTTGTTTAAGTTGGTTAGGACAGGCATCTCTATAAACAGGAGAAACAATATACCATGACTGTTGCTTGATGAGGTGATTTGCATTATGTTCACTTAAGAGTGAACTCTCTAGTTCTCTATGCAGAATATCACTTTTAGAAATATCTACAAATATATATATTAGCCACTAATGCCTTAAGCATTTTTCCCTTTACTGGGAAGAATACAGCTCAGAAAAGCTTTCACTTTATCATGATAGACTCTCATTCTCAAGTCTTTTCCACAGCTTTCAAATTGTGTGTCTTCACTTCATCATTTCTCCCATGTAAATGATGATAGGGGTCTCATCACTCTCAATTAGCCCAATTGACTATGTTCCCTCACAGAGAGATGACTTGCTTTTTCTCTAACAATCTAGTTCCTGTAGAACTGAAATGCTTATATCTCGACGGGTTCGGACTGATGGCTCCCCGTGGTTGAAAAGGAGAGGCGAATCTTCCCGGTAGATAGGTTCAAATGTTCATTCTGTTTACCAAAAAAACAAAAGCACTGAAATCAGTTTTTTTTGCTGATTTCAGTCATTTTGAAAGTGAAATTTAAATGATCAATTGGTAGGAATGCCACCAAATTTGTTTTCTTTCCATCATAGCCATGAACCAAATTATTTAATCTTGAGTTAGCTATTGACTTAGTTTTCACTGAGGCACCTGCTTGCATGGCATCCATATCAATCCCCAAACCAAAGAGCAAAACAATCTACACCAGTCCCCACTGTGCGCTCTGCTGCTTCTACACAACTTGCTGGGCTCTGCCTCCATTACATAAAGATGAAGTTGAAAGAAATGGAGGGAGGGTCAATGATTTCCAGACTCATCTTCAATGAAGGAAGAGGCTGACTTATTATTGTTAAGACAGACAGTGATCTTTCTAAATCATCCCCTTCTGGATTCTGAAAGGAATCTTTACAAGATAAAGGATTTTAAAGCAACCTTGTTATGATTATTTTTCTTTTAGGGTGATTAAAAAAATCTCCCTAAGACATCAGCCCATTTCTTTGCTTTCAAGTCATGTGTCTCTTGCCAAGAAAAACTTGCATCCACATTCTTGTTCCTGTAATATATGAGTTAGCTCCTATGAAAGCATTAGTTCTTGATAGTCTCACTAATTTGGCATTACCTTTATGGACCCCAACAATTATTAACTAGAAAATATTTGATGTATTCTTTTTCCTTCCAGCTACCCAATGAAAATTGAAATTACTTTTTTTTTTTATTTCCATTGTATCATTGAGAAGCCCACAATCACTATGGTTCCTAGCCCCTTGGGCTTAAAAAAAAGGAAAGGAAATGTACAAGTCCAAGGTACAAAATAATCCAATAACAGCATTGGAAAGAGAACCTGACATTCCTCATTCTCAGGTCAGGGCTTTTAATTGCCTTCAGGATATCAGAAAGAACACAAAGTGCTTGTATATCACAACTCTTAAGAATTATGCCATCTAACTTTTTGGACCAAGTCATTCATTAATGGCCAATAGAAAGTTGTTGGAGTTGCATTTTTGGAACTATCAAACATACATTGGGTTATTATGAATGACAGTTCAGATAATATAAACTTATTTATTTCACTGGTGCTGCTGTGATCTGAATTTTCAAGGTAACTACATTTTTAGCCTCAGGTCAGACAATTCTCAAAATTCAAAGTACTGATCATTTGACAAAAACTCTTAGAAATTTTCTATAGTTTCTGTATACACTCAACCTGTATTACTGCTTCTGGCTATCAAGTACACTAAAATACTCCCTTACCTCTTTAAAAAAAATGAGAATTGGTACAAAATGCATTGAACGCAATTCTTTTTTCCTCACATTTAAAAAAAGATTCATAGAGTTTCTTTGTTAGATAAATTATTCTAAAAATCAGTTTTATTGATTCTTTTTCAAGGAAATTTAATAGCATATCATTCAAACATCATTTTTACTACTATATGAATTATGTCAACTTTTTGCCTTCTTTCACCTCTTTAAAGAAAAATAATATAAAGTCAGATTCAGTAAATTAGTCTAAAAAACCTTTATATCATAAAAGCATTTCAGTTCAGTCATGCATTCAGCACATCTGAGAATGTATGATTTAAGTTATGAGATTAAACAATTTAGTATGTAAGATATAATTCACAAGAGCCCATCTTAATTATTCTTCAATAAACACATGTGCCTTGCAGATTTCCAAATGAATTATGAGGGTAAAAACTTCAATATGATTAAGCAGAGGTGTTTATTTTCACCTTCAAATAAATCTCTTTCTACAGTTTAGACTACATTTCCCTTCAAAGGTTTAACTTTTAAGGAAATTACATTTTCAGAACCATATTTTTGATGTTTTCCATTTGTCTTATTATTTAACATTTCTATGCCACTATATATTTTCCAAATATATTTTTAGCATTTGTCAGCTAATTTGTACTTAATTTGATAGTTTAGTAAGCTACTTTCATTCATTCATTCATTTTGTGTGTCTAAAATAAATAGAAAATAATAATATTTTTAAAAAACAATTTTAAGCAAAGGGAACCAAAGTGCCTAAGCAGCTCTCGTGCTGCCTTCCAAAACTATCACTAATTACTTAGGTCCAGCAGCCACTGTTTGTTTAAGAACAGAAAAGTACACCTAGAAAATCCCATCTATTTAAAGTAGTATTCTCTGAAACTTGCTTTTTCTTTCCTAAAGTAACCTTATTTTTCCTAACTGGAAATGGAAATGACACTCAAAAGAGTAGCTTCCCTAATTGTGTATACACCTAGAAGTATAGCTATCAACATGTTATTAAAATTAAGGGTCTAAGATGTTTATTGCTACTTTTTTTTTTTTTAGAATGTGTCTGTATTTTAAATCAAGACTGACAACAGAGTTTTTTTTTTTTTGGTTGGTTTTTTTTTTTTTTTACTTTTGGTTTTTTTGTTGTTGGGTTGCTGTTGGGGTATTTTTTTGGTCTGCCTCTTAGGCAGTAAATTAGTAGTCAAGCATGGTATCTTATGCTGAGTTCAGTCTCAGCCCCTGCCCTCAATATTAACCACAAAGCAACAGCTGATAACCAGTTTTAGTTGCAATATCAAGATAATTTGAAAACTTATGAATGCATTTCAAATGGGACAGAGATAGGAACTGAAGCTTTGATTTCATTGGTGAAGAGTACACGCAGATAAGAAAATTTATTCTATCAAGCAAGTTGATACCTCCTTCCCTGAAATTTGTACCTAGAACACTAAGGGGTTAAGCAATTTTCCCAAGAGCACAAAATCAATAGACTCTATCCATTATACCATACTGCCTCTCCTTAACTGACTACATTACCTAATAACTATTTGGATGAGTCTTGTTTTGGGTAGTTCCGTTTAATTTTAAAAATCCATTTTATGACAAAGATTTCAGTTTTCTAAATAGGGGAATATATATCGCCAGATCTTAAAAGACAAATTTAAACAAACATTTAACTTACCTGCTTAATATTCAATAGCTGCTTGGAAAAAAAAAAACTTCCATTTCTGATACTTCTCAATAAAATTGAACAATATTTTCAGAATGAAATTAATCCCTAATGTTCTGCTAAATATAAACACCAAATGTACTGAATTGTCCCCATCCCAGCCTCATTAGCTCTATCAAGTAAGCAAATGTTGACAATGTGACATGGGGAATGAAAGGGGATGAAACAGCTATCAAGAAATTGAGGGGAAGGGGAAAATGTCTGGGTTTGTTAGCTAGAATAGAATATTTTCTCTCCAAGAAATTTTTGTGAATACATTTTGGGCAGATCCCTCACAAGATCCATGCTGGTGGCGGTTCTTCTTAGGATAAAAGAGTATGTCCTGCCAGTCTAAGAGCATTTTTTGCAGGAAACTACTGCTTATATCTTAAGAATTTCCCACACCTAAATCTGCATTTCATTTGCACATTTCATTACCCTTTGTCTTAGTCCAAGTCACAACCTGTCATCTGCACAAGGAAGTAGCACAATTTTTGCATGTAAATATTGAAAGTTATTTCTTTTTAAAATAGTGAGCTTTTTAAAATGTTTCAAAGTTCATTCAGATTTCCTAAAGGGAAAATAATGTACTATCAATTATAGTCAAAAAGAATTTATCCCATTTTGATTAAAGTATATTAATTCTTCCATCACCATCACATCATGCTATTCATTTTCAAGATAATGGCACATTTTTGGCACAAATGATTTGAAAAGAAAAAGTATACTGGACTTGTCTTGTCTTTAAAAATGAACTCTATTATCTAGTTTAATGGGCTTTCATTGCCCATTACTTAGAATCTCTAGAAATGAGCATTCTGTAAAATAATGTACAAAATATCTAATTAAAACAATAAGAACAGTTGTTACATTATTACCTTAACATGTACTTTATTCACAACATTTATGCCAAATGTAGTACTATAACTATTTGTGTTTTGACATATGGTTATGAACAAATATTGCATGTTGTATCATGTAGAAAAGATTATTATATATAGTGGTTTAAAAAGAATATGAAATAATTTTTTTCCATTTTTATTTTCAAAAGAGATGAAAAATCCTATATTGCCTCTAAGCCTCATCAGACTTTTATGACTAATCACAGTGCTGCATGCATTGAAAGGCATTTTTTAACTTGTGTTATATTTCATTATTTGCTGTCATTGGTTTTACACTAGAGTAAGGTAAGTGCTATTACTCAATGGTGGGAAATGCTTAGTAGTGAAGCTTCTTCAATTTCACCTATTATGAGGGGTGGGTAGGGAACAGAGTGACTTTGCCATTGAAGAAAGTCTGTTCAATGAATGGGATTACTAGCAGTCTTTGAAATATCTGGTCATGTAAACTAAGAATTGTCATCACAGTAATTAAACTATAATAACACCACCATATCTTGAACCTTACTGATTTTGAATAAAGTATACCCCCAAAATACAACAATCCTAAAATGAGTTCTCTTATAAAAAAATTTAGATAAATATTAAAAATAATTATTTATGTCTTGTTGGTTTTATATGAGCTTGATATGTTTGGCTTTTTTCTTTTAAGAGCAGCCTACATTTAAATCAATACATTATATATAAGGCATGGTCAATCTACCACCCTTCTTTGGCTCCATACAAATCTTCAGATCTTAATCAGCTGCCCTTGAAGGAAACATTAAGAGAGAAATTTACCTTTCAAAGTGTTTTAAACCTAAACTCTTGGCAGGGGGAAGAATTTTATTTCATTCATGATACTGGTAAATTCTAGTTCCTACTTTTTGGTCAAATTGGTCACTCTTGGTATATATTCATATATACAAAACAGTGCTATTTATATTTCAAAGTTGAAAAATGAAGGTATGAATTTTATGTAATGAATAGTGAAGAAGTCATAGGATTCACAATTACTTTTATTAATTTGACTACAGAGAAATGCAGTACCATTTCATTGGTGAGTATGAATGGTAGCCCAGATGATATAAAAGTCCATATGGTTCATTTAATTTTAAACTCACCAGTGCAAGCCAACATGCCATAAGAGAATTAAGTGGTTTATCTTTGCAGTAGATGCAATGTTTTTTGTTTTGAACTGTGGACAAAGCATTTACTTTGGCCATGAAGAAGTTAGTGATTAATTTCTTTAATTTTATTAAAAATTCTAAATACTTATGAAGTTGATGTTACTTTCTAATATACATCAATTTCCATTGAACTGAATGAACCCCTTCAAAAATCATCTGATTTTTAAAAATTGAAGAACAAAAACTGAAAAAGGCAGAAATTATACTGATTACTCCAGGGATCTTTCCATTTCTATTTGCTGCTAGAATGGTGGTATTTTATAATTCAACATGCTACCCAAACTCCTAGTAAAAGAATGAAAAATAGAGTAATTGCTTGCAAGGATTCATTGTAACTCATTCTGTCTGCTTTCAACCAATTATAGATAATTGGAAGGTTTTTTTTAAGACTTTACCTTTTCTGGCCATTGCTATAATCAACTGAAGATAAGTGATATTCCCCTATCAGTGTGACTTGGGAATGAGTTTTACTTCAGGATTTCTAGATGGCTCAGGGGATAAAGCACCAGGCTTGGAATCAAAAAAACTCATCTTCCAGAGTCCAAATTCTGCCTTAGAAATTTACTAGCTGTATAATGCTAGGTAAAGATTTAATCCTGTTTGCCTCAGCTTCTTTATTTATAAAGTGAGCTGGAGGGGGGGGGGGGGGAAATGGCAAAATACTTCAGTATCTTGGCCAAGAAAACCCAAATGGGCTGAAAAAACAACTAAACAACAAATTACATATTTCCTCTGAATATTAATCTCAGGGACTGAAACCTTATAGTTTCCTTCAGACCTAATACCATTTCCATTATAAGATTCTCTCATTATATTCATCAGAAAGATGAACCCATGGATCTGTTTCAACGAGACATTAAACAGATCACCAAAGCAGTATGGATCACTACTCTCAAAAGAAGCCTGTCATCTTTAAATTTATTAAAATTCTCCTAAATACCTGGATAGTAAGTTAGGTACTTGAAAGTTGTAGTAAATTCTTCAAAAGTGACTGTACCAGCTTACTAAGTAGTCTCCCAGAAAATGCGAAAAGTTTTATTGCAATTTCCTAAATGCTTGACTTAAAACTTGAGTGCACTTGGAGATTATTAGAAAATCTAGTGCTATTAGGATTTTATGTAATTAACTCAAGACTGGTAATGTTGCCATGCCCCAAAGTAGAAGCTTTTTCAAAATTGGATCAGTATTTTGATCACTAGAAAAGGTGACTGAATAAACACTATAAAGAAGTATAGGAACTTTATATATATAATTTATTTCTTTCTTAAATTTATATTTTTAGGAAAAGATCAGTTACAAACTTTCTATCAGGCAGTGGGGGATATAAAAACAGAAAACAATCTCTTTGTTCGAGGAGCTAATATTCTATTAGAGAGGCAACTTAGACACATATTTGCTATATCACTTTATAAAAAAGAAAAGATATGGCAGGAAAACACCATGTAAATGTTATGTTATTTATCTTGAAAATAAGCTCTTTTCAGCTTATTCTTCAGTAAAAGTGAAAAAGGGAAGGGGCCAACAATATAAACGCACAGAAATGCCTTACCACATATAGGCAACTAGGAAGACAAACAGTTTGGCTGGGCAATAGGGAATATATATGGAAATAATAAGATTGGAAAGGTGGATTTATACAAGGCTGTGAAGGCTTTAAGTGTTTAAAAAAAAAGTTTATATTTAATTTTAGAGGTAATAGGTATTCCCAAGAATTACTAAGAAGGGGAGTAACATGAAAAATTTACACTGTAAGAAAATCAATATGGCAACTCTATGAAGGCTGGATTAGAATGAGGAAGAGGAACCAATAAGGAAACTAATGAAATGGTCTAGGCAAGAAATGATAAGGTCCTTAACTAGGGCAGTGGCTACATGAGTAAAAAAGACATGATATAAATGTTGAGGTAAAAATGATATATCATCATTACAAAATTCATTAATTGAAGTATGTTTAAGACCTTAGAACAAGAAATATAAGCTTCTGACATTAGGCTGAAGGCACTAACAATTGAGATAAGGTGCCATGGTTTATCGTCTCAAATAAATAAACATTGATTGAATAAGCAGGGATTTGAAGTAGCACTATAATAATTTCATAATCACTTAGGAAAACTGCTTTAGTGTCAATGAATTATGTATCAAATATAACTTCTTTTTCAAAGAATATGAACCTTGTATTTTATATATGTTATGTTTTCTGAGTGTTTTATATGTTAAGTTTTCTGAGTTCTAGATTTAGAGCCTTTTTGCTCTTTGATTCACGACTTTAATTACGTTTTTTGTTGTTCTTAAATCTTTTTTCAACTTATATCTGACTTTTCATGATCCCATTTGGGTTTTTTTTGGCAAACATATTGGTGTGATGACTTTCTCCAGCTCATGTTACAGATGAAAAAACTGAGAAAAACAGGATTAAGTGCTTTATCCAACCTCACACTGCTAGTCTGAGATCAGATTTGAACTCAGGAATATGAGTCTTCCTGACTCCAGACCTGCCACCCTAGTTACATTTTATGCAAATATTTTAAATACAATAATTATAATTATTTTTGCCTTGTAGTAGTAATGAATAATAATTCTCAACAGAAAGTCAATAAATATTTATTAAGAAGCTACATTATGCCACACACTATGGGGGGAAACAAAAATATAAATAAGATATGGATAGAAATAACAATACAAAACAATAATATATAAGCATTGTATAGACAATAAGTACTATATAAGAATTAAGAGAAGGAATAAATCACTTCTGGTTGCGTTGATTAGGAAAGGAAAGATGATGGGATTTGAACTGGACACTAGAGGATAGATAAATTTTCAATAATCAAAGGTTATTTGAATAGAACTCTCTAGAAGAAGGAAGTAATGTGAACAGAAATTAAGAAAGTGTAAAGCAGAAGTGGGACAGAACAAAGTTGTTTTGCTTAAAGGAAGGATAGTACAGAATAGTGAGAATGGCAAGTTGATGATTACATTGTGAGTCTCTAAGTAACTAAGGAATCTAGAAGTTTTCTATGGGCTATGAGGATATATACTCATAATTTTTGAGTTAGGGAATGATGTGATGAAAACAGTGTTTCAGAAAGACTAGTTCAATAAGAATGAGGGAGAAAGACTAGAGGCAACCAGAGACCTATTCATAGGATGTTTACAAAAGGAATTGAAAAGAAGAAATATAAAAAGTTTCCTATACAAAAAGTCAAATACCTCCCATTTTGCTTTTTATTAAACACAAAATCTAATTCATGTAAGCAATCAATAAACCTAGCAAAAAGTAAAAACTTCATTTTTGATCACTGACAGGTTCATATAATAGACATATCTCAGATGAAGGAGAAGACCTTGTGGAAAAAATTTTTATTAGTCAGTTCTTTCATTTTATCAGTATATCACAAAATGTGAGTGATGAAATTCTATTATCAAAGTAAATCGATACTTTCTCTGCACTCTCCATGGTGCTTTATAGAATAACTCTCAGAGAGCTAATGTTCAATAAATATTTTAAACTGCCTGACTTCGTATTGAGAACCATTATTCATGACTACTCTAAATTAAAGAATTATAACTCTGGAAAACTAAGAGATTAAGTAATTTTCTTGAGATCACAGTCTAGTTTAAATTAGATTCAAATTTAAAATTTTAGGGAAAATCTGATTATTGTGTTTTTCTACTAAGAGCTTCTAGTTGAGATTGGGTGGTTCTATCCTCTAATCCCCATTACTTTGGTGGCATATGAAAATTAGAAGACTTCACAAGAAACAGTTTGGATTTTTCCATGTATCTGTTTATGTGCATAAACACATTTATATTTATACACATACATTATAAGTTAAAAAACTAAAAAATAATTAGTACTTTATTTCATGAAAAGACTTATTTCATATCTATTCTTCATTATAAACAGGGAAAACATGCTTGTCAAATAGATCTTAATAATTTTGATTTAAAAAGATCTGATTTAAAATACATGTAAAAATTTAACTTGCTAACATTTTTCTCCTGAAGGCCCACCTTCCTATTTTGCCTCTAAATTTGCTTCTATTTTTTTTTAAAAAAAAGTATACCTCATTATATTTTTTCTTTTTTTATTAAGATCAAAATACTTCAGCATAATCAAATACCTTGCCAGAATTGTAATCACTAATTATCAAAGTAAAAAGCTATGTCATTCAGTCAAAAATAAATTACCTAACATTTCATCTCCTATACAAATTAACAATGTATATGTCTGTGGCATAGAATTATAAATTTAGAGTTGGAAGGGACCTTAGAAGCTACAAAGTCCAACTCTCTCATTTTACAGATCAAGAAATTGAGGCACGGAAAGGTAAAATGAATTGTCCAATGTCATACATTTAGTAAGTGTTTAAGAAAGAATTTTAATTAATTCACATCTCTCTGATTCAAAGTCTAGCACTTCTCTTCTCATATTGCAGTTATATTAGTCCATACACTTGGCAGAAATGTTACAAATGATCTCAAACAATGACAATCTTCAACAAAACCAGTGACTTTTTAGAAGGCAGATACTTTTGACATTTGCAAAAAAAATTCAGAGTTTATAGCTGTTGCCTAACAGACTTATTGTGTGCTCAAAAGTTGAGTTCTCTTCTAGTGGTCTTATTACTTTATATAAGTATAAAGTACTTATATATACCCTAAAGTATCTAAACCCTAAAGTATATAGATTCAGTGTAGGGACAGAAGGAATAAGTCATGTTATAGCTTTACCTGTCATCTTACCAGCACATAGTAGGTACTTAATAAATGAGTATTAATTTTTTATCAATATGTCCTATGATCCATTTACAATTTGTTTCTTCTTCTCGGAAAAAAAGTTCTTTGTGTAATGACATTTTTCTAGCATCTCTTCAGCCTCCTCTGTCTCATATTCTGGTTATCTATATATTCATTTCTAATGTGAATTTTTATACTACCATATCAGTATTATTGGGAAAACTACAATACAGTCAATGAGAATTTATCCATTAAAGACTTTTATGAACAAAAAGAGAAAAAGGTAGAATACAGCCACAGCTTCCCAGTGCAGCCCAGAATTCTAAGAATGGGCTACTTCCACATTTCTGTATGAGTGTGCAAAACATGGGAAGGTTAAGACAATTCACTCCATAGCAATTATCAAAAAAAATGTTTTGTAAAGTAAGAAAAGCTGAAGGAGTCAGAGCAAGAGAATAGAGTATGCTTGTTCCCAGTCTTAAAATAATTTGAATCAAGTGAATATAAACAGCAATGATTCAGATGTAGAAAACATAAGAGTAGATTCAGTTCATTTATGCTATGAAACATAATATCTCTAATAATTTGGCTAACTGGTTATAATAGATTACAAGAAATAAGAATTTCTTTTAGATTTAAGAACACAAATGTCTTTAGTTAATTTTTCTCCAACTGCCATAGGAAATTTCAAAATAAATCAGATCAATTCAATAAACATTATCAAGCACTTTCCAAGTGTGCCAGGAACTATATTATGCAGGGAACCAATGAAAGTTAAAAATAGTATCTACCCTGAAAGAATTCACAATAAGGTATAAAAGAAAAAATTCCTTATAAATGGTGATATTTTAGCTGAAACGATGTCAGGAAGTAATCACAAACCCTAATAACTTAGGACCCAAAACAGATTTTGCTTAAATGATATTTACATTTCTTTCTCCCCACCCCATTTCCTTTTAACAGCACTCGCAAACAAAATTACATGATGAATTTTTCACGACAACATGGGCTCAGGCATTTCTACAACAGAAGACGAAGGTCACTTAGACGATACCCATGAAGAAACAAATTGTTTTATTTTTTCCTCCCAACTTGTGATGTGTTGCTTTCCAATCTCCTAAAACTAGCACTGCATCTGGTATCAGGACTTTTCTTCGAAAGGCTTGATGAATACCTGAGAGCTTTTCTCCAGACAGAGTGTACACCACTTTTTCACACTGTGAACTAATGAGAAGTGACTTATTTTCTCATAGCTAAATGTTTTAATGTTGATGTGTCTGTGAAAATTGTGATCTGTTGTAATATCAGTTACAGTGGCAGTATTGGAAGTAAGCAACTAACTGTTTAACAGGAAAAAAACTTTAAGCACAAAATTTAAGAGATTTTATGTTTTAAAATGACATTTAATACAGTATTTAACATTCTTGGTCACATAGCTATTTAAGTGAATTGTATTTCAGCTATGTATCATGTTTTCTAAGATTAAGTTATCATTGTTTGTCCTTTATGTACTCTCTTCTACAACATAACACATTGGCACTGTATTGACTTGTTATGTTGTTGTAATATTTTGCTGCTGATTTTTTTGGGGCTACTTACACTCTGATATCATGCAGGAAGTAAACAGAAATTTATGATTGAAAAGACACTTGTAAAAACATTGCTATCTCCTTTAATATTACTCTTCAATATGTCTGTGGGTTAGCGTTGTTTTGTGAATAAGAATGACCTAAATTTTTTTTCTACTAAAGGACTGTGGATAAAGCACAACTCCTCTCATCCCATCCCACCCCCCAAAATTCCCCATTTCCTTAACTGAAGGTAAATACTATTTTCTGTGGCTGATTTACTAACAGTAACTGCCATTTTGTGTTTGTGGTAACAGAGTGATTTGTAAAACAGTGGATGTTTTCATCGTGTTCTCTTTGTGACTTGTTTCTCTTGCGGGTCATATTTGTATCTTATGATAAAGTTGTACCTACACCAGCAACAGTATGATGGTTGTATAGCCCTGAATTGTCTATTATCATAAATGCAATTTCACTCTAGGGTGAAATAAACTAAAGTTCCATGCTTCAATAAAGATTATGTCAAGAAAATTCTACTTGTCCATTGTCAGTTTTTTAAAATATATTATAATCAAGTTTTGGTGCTTTTGGTCAGGCTTGTAAAAAGAAATGAAAGATGTCTGGTTTTTATATATTCCTGTTAATGCAAACGATAATGAAACTGTATGGTATTGAGCATCACTTGAATTTTACTCTTACTAGAACTGGTTCAAGAAGAGACTAACATATACATTCAGTTGGATATAAAAATATATTTTACCCTAGAGAGAAAGGGAAGGACTGATAGAAGGGAGAGCAGATTGGGAAAGGTAATGAATGGTCAGAAGCAAGATACTGGTAGGGGGTATTTGAAAATGGAGGGAATAAAATGTGATAACTGTAATTATGACCATAATTATTAGCCTTAATGGGATGACCTCACCCATAAAATGGAAGTGAAGTGGATTAAAAACAGAATATAATATATTGTTTATAAAAATACATTTGAAACAAATACACAGAATGAGTAAAAAGCTGAAGCAGAATCTATTATACTTTAGCTAAAATTTAAAAAGCAGGGGTGGCAATCATAACCTTAAACAAAACAAAAGCAAAACTGTATCTAATTAAAAGGAAGGAAACTCACATTTTGCTAAAAGGTACCAAAGGCAATAAAGTAACATTATTGGCATAGCATCCTAATTTTTAAAAGTCAAGTTTAATTATGGGGAAATACATAATATAACTACACTATGAGGGACCTCAATTTTCCCCTCTCAAAACGAAATAAATCTAAACACAAAATAATCAAGAAAGAAGTTAAGGGGATGAACAAAATTTTAGAAAAGTTAAATTATATGATAGACCTCTGAAGAAAATGGAGATAGAAAGAAAGAAACCTTCTTAGCAGTACATGGCATCCTCACAAAAAAATTAACATGCATTAAAACATAAAAAACTCACAATCAAATGCAGATAAGCAGAAATATAAATGCATCCTTTTCAGATGATGATACAATAACAATTATTCAATAATAATTCAATAATTAATTCAATAATAAGCTATGGAAATAAAAAATTGAAAACTCAATAATCAAATCTCAAAAATGAGTAGGTCAAAGAACAAATAGAAATAAAAATTAATTTTATTAAAGATAATGACAACAAAATATGAAATGCAGCCAAAGCAGCACTTAAAGGAAATTTTATATCTTTAAATGCTTATGTGAATAAAATTTTAAAAAGCAGGTCAATGAATTGGGCAGACAACTTAAAAAAAAAAAAACAAGAAAAAGAACAAATTAAACATTCTCCAATTAAACATCAACTTGGAAATCCTGAAAAATCAAAGGAGAGATCAACAAGCTGAAAGTAAACAATTGAACCAATAAATGAAACTAGGAGCTGGTTTTATGAAAAATAAAAATAAAAACAGATAAACCAGAGATTAATTTGATTTAAAAAAATCAAATTATCAGAATCGAAAATAAAAAGGCTACTAATGAAAAAGAAATTAAAGCAATAACTAGGAGCTATTTTGTCCAATTATATGCCCATAAATATGACAATCTAACTGAAATTGTCTATATTAACTGATGAGGAAATAAAATACTTAAATAAACCCATCTTAGAAAAAAAATTGAATAAGCCACCAATGAATTCCCTAAAAAAAAATTCCCTGAGTCAAATGGATTCAGAAGGACTTCTAGCAAACATTTAAAGAACAATTCCAAACTATTTGGAAAAATAAAAAGGCGTCCTACCAAATTCCTTTTACCACATAAATATGATGGTGATACCTAATCCACAAAGTTAAAACAGAGAAAGAAAGCATAGATCAATTTCTCTAATGAATATTGATGCAACATTTTTAACAAAGTACTCAAAAGTACTAGCAAGGAGATTAGAACAGTACATCACAAAGACCATATATTATAACCAAGTGAGTTATACCAGGAATGCAGAGCTGGTTCAATATTAAGAAAATTTAGCATAGTTGACCATATCAATAACTAAACCAACAGAAACCATATTAGCTCAATAAATGCAGAAAAAGCTTTTGACTAAATATAATACCTATTCCTAATAAAAACACTAGACTACATAAGAATAAATGGGGCTTTCCTTAAAAAGATAAGTAGTATTCATCTAAAAGTATCAGTAAGCATATCTACAATGGGAATAAGCTAAAAACCTTACTAATAAGGTCAGGGGCGATTCAGAATGGTTGCCCAATATCGCCATTATTATTCAATACTGTACTAGAAAATGTTAGCTATAATAAAAGAAAAAGAAACTAAAGGAATTAGAATAGGTAATGAAGAAACAAAACTATAACTTTGCGAATGATATAATGGAATATTTGGAGAATCTGGTACCTAGATGGCATACCAAATAGAGCATTGGTCCTGAAGTCAAGGGGACCTGAGTTCAAATTCAACTTCAGACTTACTAGCTGTGTGACTCTGGGCAAGTCACAACTTAAACTGCTTCACCAAAATAAAGAAAGAAACAATCAACTAAAAGATTAGTTGAAATAACCAGTGACTTTAGCAAAATTGTAGGATATAAATAGACCCACATAAGTGTCATTACAACAAAACCCAACAGCAAGAAATAAAAATATATATTCCATTTAAAGTAGACAAAGGAACCTAAAACTTTAAATATTAAAAATTATCTTTAGATATTACTGAAGGAAAATAAGATATTATTCAAAGATTCAAAAAAAGGAAATTATTTTGTATTTAGACATACAATATTTTCTCAATCTGCCATTTTATGATGTAAATTATTCTATGGTCAATTAGATAAATTTTCTAAGAATTTGCTATTATTCTAATTTCCTAGGCATGATAATGACTGTTCTTTGGGGAATATGATTGATATATAGCTCTAGGTTTGTCACTCAGTGATATTTTTAAATTTTATTTATCGGTTTTTCCATTAGAAAAATTCTCTAAAGTTTCTAATTGAAACAGATTTTTCTGGAGCATTTGAAGTTAGTAAAAATGTGCCAAAATTCAACTATAAGAGATGATCACTTTTTGTTTTGTACTGCTCATGAAATCTCAGATTATTTGATTGGGAATCCTCCCCCTTATCCCCCCCTTTTTTTTTTCTAACTACAGAAATGTTCTTGACATAAATATAATTCCAAAGGATTATGGATTGGGTACAACCAGTTCCAATGAGTAGAGAAGAATAAAAGGCTGAAGTTACACAGTTCCATGAAAAATATAATGTTTATACAAAAACCAAACATTTCTTTCTTTTTTTAAAAAAGTAGACTTAGGACCTTAGACAACTTAATAAATTCTATTCAATTCTCCGAAGTAACTATCTTTTGTTTCAAGGGACAACTTAAGAAATTTAATAACAAGAAAGTTGTCCTTTCTTAAGAGAGTGTAAAAATTCCTTTTTATCTCCTACTTTGAAAGTCTCTGAATTCAGTTTAAGGAAGGGTTGCTGTCCCACACAAGAAATAGGGTTTTTAATGTAATAGTTAAGATTTTGAAAGTATTACATATATCATCTCATTTTAGCATCTGAATGAAAAATGGATTGGAATAGAAAGAGACCTAAGCCAGAAAGATCACTTAAAAGGCTATGGCAACAATCCAATCAATCATTAAGCATTTATAAATGCCTACTATGTGCCAGGCACTGTGCTAATAAATACTGGGTCTGCAAAAAGAAGCAAAAGATAACCCCTACCCTAAAGGAGCTCACAGTTTAGTGAGGTAGACAGCAGGTACACACATATATTCAAACAGGCTATATACAGGAAAATACAAAATAATTAACAAAGGGAGACATTAGAATTAAGAGAAGTCAGAACAGGTTTCCTATAAAAGATAGGAAATGAGTTGAATCTTAAAGGATGCCAGGGAAGCAAAAGGTCAATGATGTTGAAGGTAGTGTTCCAGGAATGGAAGACAGCCAGAGAAAATGCCCAGAGTCAAGATATAAAGCTTCTTGTTCATGAAATAATCAGCTGTCATTGGATCTAAGCACATGTGGAAAGAAGAAAGATCTAAAAAGGCTGCAAAGGTAAGAAGGTTAGGTTTTTAAAGGACTTTAAATGTTAAAGTAAGTTATGTTTTTGATCCTGGAAATGACAGAGAATTGCTAGAATTGGGAGGGAGTTGATACAATCAGTCTGATACTTTAAGAAAATCACTTTGATGACATGATCTAGATGAAATTCCATCCAGATTCCAGTGTCATATTCATTGTGCCATGTAGTTGCACTATATCAAAATGGTGAGGGTGATTTAAAGTGTCAAAGTCTGTAAAGAAGTCAAGAAAAATATAGACTGAGAAAAGTCCATTGGATTTGTCAACTAAGAGATCATTGGTGATTCTGCAAAGGGGAGATTTGAGGGAATAAGTTCAGAAGCCAGATTTTAAGGAGTTAAAAAGTGAGAGAAAAGTGGAGGCACTTAACTGCAAACATCCTTTTCAATGTGTTTAGCCACAAAGAACAGACAAAATATAGCACAGGATGCTAGTTGTCAGGGAATGAAATGAACAAGTGAGGGTTTTTTGAGAAAGAGGGAAACATGGACATATTTGTAGACAGAGAATTATTCAATAGATGGAGAGAGACTGAAAAATAAACAATTTAGTAGGTATGATAAAAGAAACAATGTTAGTAGAGATGGGATGGAATAGGACTGTTTGAACAAATACAGAATTTGGACTTTATAAGGAATAAAGATATTCATTCTATGAGATAGGGGTAAAAAGAGATAGCAGCAGAAGGCATCTGAATGACAAATGATGGAGAAAGCAGAATAGGGAACTCGTGATAAATGGTCTCAATTTTTTCTGTAAAATATGAGACAAGATTTCCAACTAAGAAGATGGGCAGAAGAACCAAGAAAGGTTTTAGAAGAGATGAAATAGTTTGGAAGAACCTCTGTGGAAAATGGAACAGCAAAATGGTATAACAGATTATCACAAGGATTGAGGGTCCTGTGGAAGTTATGTCACAAATTTATAGTCAGAAGCCCACTTGTGTAGTATGAACTCCAAATATAAGAAGAGACCCACCTATGGGAAGGAGTATCTTTGGGAGTTGTATATCTTGAAGGAAGGCAGAATAGATATCTCTACCTTGTTCTCCCTACAACCTTCTTCAAAGGAGATTTTTATTTGTGGAGAGGGCAATTAGGAGGTTGGGGTCAGAAGCCATTCTACTCCCCTCAGAGAGAAGAAATATCAAGCTAGAAGTATGTCTATCTGCTCCCTTAAATTCTACTAGTCTAGCAGATATGATCATGCTCCATGTAATTTTTGATCACTTTGTCATTATTTGGGGGGCAAAGGAACCTCAAGTTCTATATCAGAGCCTTGATCTTTTCCCCACCAAATAACAATAACACAATGAACACATAGAAATAGCAAAGAAACTCACTTATCCAAATAAACAACAAAACAGAAGTCAGAGAAGGTATATACTGGAGAATATATGTTAGACAATACAGAGTGAAGGAACTTTCCCATTGAAATTGAAATAAGTCATTTCAATCAAAAGAGATCTTGAGCTTTTCCAAGGGGATCTTATATTTGAAATGTTCAATGAAATTAGCTGGGGATAAGGAAATGAAGGAGACTGCCAACTCCTCTCAAGTTGTCCTTTAGCAAACTACAATAGGGATTGGTATTTTCATTTTTGTCTCTTGAAGGTAGAAGTCAGGCATGTCCAAAGTGATTTAATGATCAAAGAGTCCCAAAGAAGTCTTCAAAACTTGATGAGTCACAAATGGGAACTTAAAGGATACTGTCTTTTGGAAAGTCCCTAAGTGGACTTGAAGCTTTAATAGTTCCAAAGAAAGCAAGAATTAATATCTCTCTCCTCTCATCAACTCTTATTTTACCCCTTACATAAGGCGGGCCATTTATCTCCACTAATAAGGAGAGAATCCCATATCAATGAGCTGTGGGACAGAGATTACTTAGCTAAAAATGAAGAGGTTCCACAGACTAGATATATAGGATGAGCACAAGTGAAGAGTCAAGAATAAAAAAGGTTGTGAGCCTGAGTCACAAGATTATAGTACCCTCAACAGTAAATAGTGTGTTCTTCAATTCAATAAACCTTTATATGACTATTATATGCCAAACACTGTGTTAAGCACTAAGGATACAAATAAGAGAGAGAAGCACAATCCCTGCTCTCAAGAAGTTTATAACCTAATGAAGGATAGCAACACACAAAAGGAAGTGAAAAAAGAGAAAGAAAGAACAAAATGCTTCTCTAGGGTTCTCTAAGTATACCATCATATCATCTGCAAAGAATAATAATTTGGTTTCCTCATTACCTACTCTAATTCTAAAGCTACTAAATGCTAGAAGAAAAAGAGATTAGAGGAATAGAGAATCAATTAAAAAACTAACAGAAATAATCCACAACTTTAGCAAAGTAAATCCAAATAAATAAATAAAGCCTAAATAAGTCCACAAAAATAAATAAATAAATGAGATCCACATAAATCATCAGTATTTTTATACATCCCTAAAAAAAATCCAACAGCAAGAGATACAAAGAAAAATCCCATTAAAAATAACTGTCGATAGTATAAAATATTTGGGAATCTATTTGCCCAAGGGAAAGTCAGGAACTATATGAGTAAAACTACAAAACACTTGCCACACAATAAAGTCAGATCTAAACAATTGGAAAAATATCAAGTGCTTGTGGAATAGGTCGAGTGAATATTATAAAGATGACAATGCTCCCTAAACTAATCTGTTTATTTAGTGTTGTACCAATCTAATTCCCCAGAAACTATTTTACGGACTTAAAAAAAAAAAACAACAAAATTAATCTGGAAGAACAAAAGGTCAAGAATTTCAAGGGAATTAATGAAAAAAAAATGAAGATGGACTAGCTATACCAGATCTAAAACTATATTATAAAGCAATGGTCATCAAAATCATTTGGTACTGGCTAATAAATAGAGTAGCTGATAAGTGGAATAGGTTAGGTTCACAAGACAAAATAGTCAATGTAATCTAGTGTTTGACAAACACAAAGAACCCAGTTTTTGACATAAAAATTCACTATCTGACAAAAACTTCTGGGAAAAATGGAAACTAGTATGGAAGAAACTAGGTATTGACCCACACCAAACACCATATACCAAGATGGTTCATGATCTAGACATAAAGAATAATATTCTAAACAAATTAGAAGAACATAGGATAGTTTACCTCTCAGATCTGTGGAGGAGGAAGGAATTTGTGACCAGAGAAGAACTAGAGATCATTATTGATCACAAAATAAATAATTTTGATTATATTAAGTTAAAAAGTTTTTGTATAAAATTAATGCAGACAAGATTAGAAGGGAAGCAATAAACTAGGAAAACATTTTTACATCCAAAGGATCTGATAAAGGCCTCATTTATAAAATATATAGAGAACTGACTCAAATTTATAAGAATTTAAGCCATTCTCCAATTGATAAATGATCAAAAAATATGAACAGAATCTTCAGATGAAGAAATTGAAACTATTTCTAGTCATATGAAAAGGTGCTCCAAGTCATTATTAATCAGAGAAATGCAAATTAAGACAACTCTGAGATACCACTACACACCTCTCCAATTGTCTAAAATGACAGGAAAAGATAATGCTGAATGTTGGAGGAGATGTGAGAAAACTGGGACACTGATACATTGTTGGTGGAACTGTGAACAGATCCAACCATTCTGGAGAGCAATCTAGAATTATGCCCCAAAAGTTATTAAACTGTGTATACTCTTTAATCCAGCAGTGCTACTACTGGGCTTATATCCCAAAAAGATGCTAAAGAAGGGAAAGGGATCTGTATGTGCCAGAATATTTGTGGCAGCCCTTTTTGTAGTGGCTAGAAACTGGAAAATTAATGGATACCCATCAATTGGAGAATGGTTGGGTAAATTGTGGTATTTGAATGTTATGGAATATTATTGTTCTGTAAGAAATGACCAGCAGGATGATTTCAAAGAGGCCTAGAGAGACTTACAGAAACCGATGCTGAATGAAATGAACAGGACTAGGAGATCATTATACACTTCAACAACAATACTGCATACAGTATTATTAATTAATTTTAAAAAAAGGATGTATTCTGATGGAAGTAGATATCTTCAACAAAGAGAAGATCCAATTCAAGTTCCAATTGATCAATGATGGACAGAATCAGCTACACCCAGAGAAGGAACACTGGGAAATGAGTGTAAACTGTTTGCATTTTTGTTTTTCTTCCAGGTTATTTTTACTTTCTGAATCCAATTCTTCCTGTGCAACAAGAGAACTGTTCGGTTCTGCACACATATTTTGTATCTGGGATATACTATAACATAGTTAACATGTATAAGACTGCCTGCCATCTAGGAGAGGGGGTGGAGGGAAGGAAGAGAAAAAAATAAATAATAAATAATAATAATAATAAAAGAAAGAAAAATAAAAAGCTTTAATAAAAAAAAAAAAAAAGAAAGTTTTGAAAGGAGAATGTTGTTCTGCCTCCACCACTCCCCCACCCCTCCTACAGGCAACTGAAGGAATGAAGAAGGTACTAAATATCAAAAAAAATTTCATGGTAATGAACTTTCAAGTGATTAGCTTATCTTATAAAGTGACATGATATTCTTGTGAAGAAGAAACCAAGCAGAGTCACTGATGGAAAATGGAGAATATTTTCTTAAATATCAATTTCTAGTATATGTTTTGAGGTAAATAGTATTATTTTAACTAGAAGTCTAAAGAGATGTTGAAATTTATAAATATAAACTATAAGTAAGCTGAAAATAAGAGTTAACATGGTATAATTGATAGAGCACTAAGATTCAAGTTAAGAAAAGATATGGGTTCAAAAGAGAACATTATACAGAGCAACAAGAACATTATATGATGATCGATCAATTGTGATAGACTTGGCTCTTTTCAACAATCAGGTAATTCAGGACAATTGCAATTGACTTGTGATAGTCATCTGCATCCAGAGAAAAAACTATGGGGACTGATTGTGGATCACAACATAGTATTGTCTCCTTTTTGTTGTTTACTTGCTTTTTCCTCTTTTTCCCCTTTTTGATCTGATTTTTCTTGTGTGTCATGATAATTGTGGAAATATGTATAGAAGAATTGCACATGTTTAACCTATATTGGATTACTTGCTGTCTAGGGAAGCAATTTTGGGGAAGGGAGGGAAAAAAATCTGAAACACAAGGTCATGAAGAAGTTACTGTTGAAAATTATATTTGCATGTATTTTGAAAATAAAAAGTTACTGTTAAAAAAAATGATATAGGTTCAGATTCTACATCCTCCATTCCCCACATGTGAGACCGTTGGCAAGCTACATGACCTCTCTGTGATTTGGTAACTCAAATTTAGCAGTTCAGTCATAGATTATTGACAGGAGTTTTGATGTAATCCCAGATCTTTCAGTTATTCACAAAAGAACATGTTCATCATTGTTGATCACAGATGCCCAGGCAATTCTTAGACTAGTACTTCACTTTAAATTCTATTGCCATATAAGAAAAAGCTTCCAATAAATTTTCTACTATATTAATGTGACATTTGTCAATATGATATCAACAAAAAGCACCACAAATGGAGGCAGAGGATCTCATTCAAAACCCACCTGTACTTCATGTGTAATGTTGGGCAAGTAATCCTCAGACTCAGTTTCCTCATGTGTAAGGAAGACCCCTTGAGATTCTAGTTCTAAGTGTTAATTATTATTAAAAAGTATTGTTTTTCTCTATTCCTAGTAGGATAAGTAGCTCTAACCATGTACCAAATTAACAAAAGTTTATATTCATTATTCAAAGTCATTATGACTTTATAACAAAGTGCTTACATGCATCATCTCATTTGTCTTATGCTATGTTCATTGTATAGATGAAGCTCAGAAAAGTTAAGTAATTTGTGCTTGATTAAACAAAAAGTAAGAAACCAGGCCACTTCTTATGTCTTCAAGCCTTGCTTTTTTTCATTGAGCAGTATCATGCCTCTCCTATACCTGCCATTAACAGATAAATGATAGCCATTCTTGTTCTTCTTTAGGGGGAAAATGTACAGAAAATGAGATGATGACAAAAATCATGTGGAGCATTTTTCTTAGGGAAAAAATGATTTGGTGTGCTAGGGAAATGGTTATTATACTACAATGTCTCACACATCTTTTAGTTTCACTTTGGTGGAAGTCATATAGGCAGTCACTTCATTTCCTTCAATTTTCAGTAAAATGTCAATTATCCACATGAGTAGAATGGAGAGTAGTAATGTTTTGGAATATGGTCATTTTTAGTCCAAATGAGTGACTAATGAACAAGGAATTAATAATGTTTCACACAAAATACTGAAATCATATATTAAAGACCTCAACCATGAGGAACTACTTCCTCAAATCTTCCTAATCGACAATAAAGCTGGTTTTCACAATTCAGAATGTTGAAAGGCACCTACCTTAACAGCACTCTCTCTCTCATCTCAGAAAAGAGTTCTATGCAATGGAAAGATGAGTCCCAGATTTACTACTATATGATCTCGGGGCAAGTCACTTTATTGCTTTGAAATTCAGCTTTCTCAACTGTAAAATTGTAATTGTAATACTTTACCCACAGGGTAATAGTAAGAGAAAAAAGCGCTATGTAAAATATAAAGTAGGCATAAAAATGTAAGTTATTGTTTATCTTGCTTATATTTTTTCCTGGGAGATACAATAGCATTGCGTTAATTTGAGAAATAAAAATTGAGTCATTCAGTCTTTTTTCAAACATACAAAACAATTACTGGAGTGATTTTTCTGATGAAATTAAATCAAATATTTGGCTTAGTAGTGTGACCGTGTAAAGCCACATAAAAAGGACTTTATTAAATAAGTTTAGCAATAACTAATAAATCCTGTGTCACTGTCACTGGGTCAGGGAACATTCATGGGCATCAAGTAGGTAGTCATCATCAGAAACTTAGCCCAGAAAAAGGATTCTGGGAAAATGGCAGAATAGGTCTGAAAGCTCTCCAAATTTCCTCCACAAAAAGAGACAATGTCCTCTCAGAGGGGACATAGAGCACAAAAAATAAAAGCTGGGTAAAGCAGCTGCCTTCCTAAGACAATTCCAAAAAGATGTAATCTCTGAGGGTGGACATTTGGCCTGAGTGATGTGCAGACTTGTCCAAGCCAACTCCACAGAATCAACAAACAGCAAGTCCTGAGGGCAGCTGGGCTGGGAGCTTAGGAAACTTTCACTTCAAGAACAGTATTGGGAGTCAGATGGCATCCCTTGACAATGGAAGGTCCTTTAATCTTCTCCTATATAGCCAAGCACACATGTGCTGACCAGATACTATTCCAGACCACAATTGTCAGGAAGGATGAAGTAGCATACATATCTAGTGGGTGTAGCAGCAGAGGCAAGCTTCCTGATTGCTGTGGGCACTTAGAGCAGAGCAGAGTTCCTGGCTGAGAGGACAGAGCTGAAAATCCACAGCCACCACAAGGAACAAAAGCCTTTCCAAGACAGCATGGCTAGAGACCCTGGCCATGGCTGCTTATGAAGAGAAGTATCCAAGTGTCCTGGGACAGAATTCAGAAATTAAAAGCAAGAAGAACCTGGGTCCTGGAACATCATTGTCCTCAGGAGTAGAACTTGATTATAATAATAACTGCTGGGGGCGGAGCCAAGATGGCGGAGAAGACACACGCGTCTTTCTAAGCTCTTCTCTTACCCTCTTTATCAATATTATATCGAGCCTCAAGAATAGTCTTGACTGCAAATGTCAAAGATAAGAAGTAGAACAACTCACCAGCCGAAAAAATCTGCAGTCTCGCCAAAAAGGTTGGTTCCGGGGCCAGGGGAGGATCGGCGCAGACTGGGAGAGAAATTAGGTTCCGAGGAGAGTCTCAAACCTGAGGGTGAAGGCACAGATCTCAGCATTAGCACGCAGCCCCAACCCGCAGAAGGGGCTTTTCCTTGGGGAGTTGTGATCCTGCACGGCAGGAGGACTCAGCCCGGTTAGCCTCCAATCTGCGCAGGGGGGAGCCGTTTGGGCGCCATAGAGCTTTTTTTCCAGGGCCGATTTGCATCAGGCAGAACGCTGGGCAGAGTTTCGTGGCTGTCTCATGCTCTGCGGTCTCAGCCAGCTGCTAATACTCACAGTCCCACAAGAGGCTCGGCCTGGGCGGTGACACTTTCACCACTAGTCTCCAGCCGAGGGCATCGATAATCCACTCAGCCCTACTAAGCAGTTTGATAGCTCAGCCAGTGCTGAATCCACCTCCTCGTTGGGGGAAGGGAAAACTCCTACCCAGAGCACTCCCATACCTTGAGCCGGAAATCGGTTTACATCTCCCTATTCTGCAGAGGAAGCTGGTAACCCCTTGCCTAGAGACCTACCTAAAAGGCTTTAAAACATGAATAAAAAGATGAAAAGAACAATCGACAGCTTCTATGCAGAAAAGAGCAGGTCAGCAAACCTGAAGAGACCCTCAAAACAGCAAAAATGCATCAGACTGTCCTCCTTACATAATGCTCTCTAGAAGAGACCATTAAAAGTCTCAAAAGAGAGTTAGAAGATAAATGGGGAAAGGAAAGAGAAGCCTTACAAGAGAGCAAAAACTTCCTGAAATACGAATTGAAAAAATAAAGAATTCACTAGAAAGTAGGATTTGTGATTTGGAAAGACAAAGAACCTAGCAAGAAAGTAGGATCCATGAATTGAAAAGACAAAGAACACGCAAGAAAGTAGGATCTTAGAATTGAAAAAGAAAATAATTCACTAAAAAAAAATTAGTGAAATGGAAAAAATTCCACAGACCAAAACAATACATTCAAAACCTCAATTGGACATATACAGAAAGAAGTAAAAAAGCATTGAAGAAAATAATTCTTTAAAAATTAGAACTGAACAAATTGAAACTAATGATTCATTGAGACAGCAAGAATCAGATCAAGCAAAAACAAAAATGACAAACTGGAAAACCACGAATTATCTACTTGCAAAACGACAGACTTGGAAAATAGATCTAGGAGAGATAATCTGAGGATTATTGGACTTTCGAAAACCTATGATGAAAAAAAGAGCCTAGATACTATTTTACAAGAAATCATCAAAGAGAACTGCCCAGATGTAATAGAATCTGAAGGTAAAATAGCATTGAAAGAATTCATCGAACACCTTCTGAAAGAAAACCCTAAAATAAAAACCCTAAGGAATATTGTGGCAAAATTTCAGAACTATAAGATTAAGGAAAAAATTTTACAAGCAGCCAAAAACATTTAAATACGAGGTGCCACAATAAGGATCACCCAAGATCTGGCTGCCTCACATTAAAGGAAAGAAGGGCCTGAATATGAATATTCGAAAGGCACAAGAACTTGAGATGCAGCCAAGAATAAACTACCCAGCTAAGCTGAGCATTTTCTTCCAGGAAGAAGATGGAATTAATGAAACAAATGAATTCCATTTGTTTCTGAAGAAAAACCAGAACTAAACAAAAAATTTGATCTCCAAGAATAGAACTCAAGAGATGCAGAAAAGGTAAAATAACTCTTGAGAATTGTATTTCTTGGGATATACAAAAAGAATACATGTATAATTTGATTGTACTGATATAACATAAAAAGGGAAGTAGATATGGAAAAGGGATGATGGCAGAATAAGGTGGGAAGGAGGGATAAAAGAGGGGAACCACATCCCACAAAGAGGCTAAGGAAACTTATCATATCTGAGGGAATTTAGAGAGGAGGAGGAACATAGGTGAATCTTACTCCATCAGAGTTGCTCAAAAGAAAAAATAATTGACATTTGTTTTAGAGAAAATTCTCTCGCCTCATTAAAAACGGGGAGAGAAAAAGGGAAAAGAAAAGAGTAATAAGGGAAGGAAGGGGAAAGACTCAAAGGGGGAGGGAGGGATTATAAAGAGGATAAGCATCGTGAACAAGAGGGTACATAAGTTTAAAAGGGAAAGAGGGTTGGGGAGGCAAGAATAAGTAAAGCACAATCTGGGGTTATAGGATGGCAGGAAAACAGATTTAGTAATTCTAACGAAATGTAAATGGATGAACTCCCCATAAAGAGGAGGCAGATAGCAGACTGGATCAAAAGTCAGAACCCTACAATATGTTGTTTACAAGAAACACATTTAAAGCAGGGGATCAAGAGTAAAGTAAAAGGCTGGAGCAAATCATTATGCTTCAGGTGAAGTCAAAAAGTAGGGGTAGCCATCCTATCTCAGATCAAGCAAAAGTAAAATGATCTAATTAAAAGAGATAAGAAGGTAACTACATCCTGCTAAAGGTAGCATAAACAACGAAGCAAATACAATATTAAACATATATGCACCAAGTGGTATGGCACTCAACTTCCTAAAGGAGAAGTTAAGAGAGTTGCAAGAAGAAATAGACAACAAAACTGTAATAGTAGGAGATCTCAACCTTGCACCTCAGAATTAGACAAATCCAAACCACAAAACAAATAAGAAAGAAATTAAAGAAGTAAATGAATATTAGAAAACTTAGGTATGCTGGATCTTTGGAGAAAATTGAATGGAGATAGAAGGAATATACTTTCTTCTCAGCAGTGCATGGAACCTATTCAAAAATTGACCATATATTAGGACATAAAGACCTCAAATTAAAATGCAAGAAAGCAGAAATAGTAAATGCTTTCTTTTCAGATCATGATGCAATAAAAACTACATTCAACAAAAAGTTAGGGGAAATAGGACCAAAAGTAATTGAAACTAAACAATCTCATCTTAAAGAATGATTGGGTGAAGCAGCAAATTATAGATACAATTAATAATTTCACTCAAGATAATGACAATGATGAGACATCATACCAAATTTGTGGGATGCAGCCAAAGCGGTAATAAGAGGGAATTTTATATCCTTAGAGGCTTACTTGAATAAAACAGAGAAAGAAAAGATTAATGAATTGGGCTTGCAACTAAAAAAACTAAAAAAATACCAAATTAAAAACCCCCAATCAAATACATAAATTGAAATTTAAAATTAAAAGGAGAAATTAAAAATATTGAAAGTAAAAAACTATTGAACTAATTAATAAAACTAAGAGTTGGTTCTATGAAAAGCCAATAAAATAGATAAGCCTTTGGTAAATCTGATTAGAAAAGGAGGGAGGAAAATGAAATTAGTAGTCTTAAAAATGAAAAGGGAGAACTTTCCACCAATGAAGAGGAAATTAGAGAAATAATAAGGAGTTATTTTGCTCAACTTTATGCCAATAAATTTGATAACCTAAGTGAAATGGATGACTACTCCAAAAATACAGACTTCCTAGACTAACAGAGGAAGAAGTAAATTGTTTTGAATAGTCCCATTTCAGAAAAGAAATAGAACAGGCAATTAAACAACTCCCTAAGAAAAATCCCAGGACCAGATGGATTTAATGTGAATTTTACCAAACATTTAAAGAACAATTGGCTCAATGCTATATAAATTATTTGATAAAATAGGGAATGAAGGAGTCCTACCAAATTCCTTCTATGACACAGACATGGTACTGATACCTAAACCAGGTAGGCTGGAAAACAGAGAAAGAAAATTATAGACCAATCTCCCTAATGAATATTGATGCTAAAATCTTAAATAAGATATTAGCAAAAGACTACAGAAAAGCATCTCCAAGATAATACACTATGATCAAGTAGGATTTATACCAGGAATGCAGGGCTGGTTCAATATTAGGAAAACTATCAATATAATTGGCCATGTCAATAACCAAATTAACAAAAACCATATGATCATCTCATATAGATGCAGAAAAAGCATTTGATAAAATCCAACATCCATTCCTATTAAAAAACACTTGAGAGTATAGGAATAAATGGACTTTTCCTTAAAATAATCAGCAGCATCTATTTAAAACCATCAGTAAGCATCATATGTAATGGAGACAAACTGCAACCATTCCTAATAAGATCTGAGGAAACAAGGTTGCCCACTATCACCGTTACTATTTAATATTGTATTAGAAACGCTAGCTATAGCAATAAGAGCTGAGAAAGAGATTAAAGGAATAAGAATAGGCAAATGAGGAAGCCAAATTATCACTCTTTGCCGATGACATGATGGTATACTTAGAGAACCCTAGAGATTTCTGCTAAAAGTTATTAGAAATAATCCACAACTTTAGCAAAGTTGTGGTTATAAAATAAACCCACATAAGTCATCAGCATTCTTATATATCACTAACAAAATCCAACAGTCAGAGTTACAAAGAGAAATTCCATTTAAAGTAACTACTGATAATATAAAATATTTAGGAATCTATCTGCCAAGGGAAAACATAAACTTTATGAACAAAATTACAGACCACTTTTCACACAAATCAAGGCTGATCTAACCAATTGAAAATATTAAATGCTCTTGGATAGGGCGAGCAAATATAATAAAGATGACAATATTACCTAAACTAATCTATTTATTTAGCGCATACCAATCAGACTCCCAAAAACTATCTTTAATGACCTAGAAAAATAACAAACAAAGTTCATATGGAAAACAAAAGGTCAAGAATTTCAAGGAATTAATGAAAAAACAAATGATGGTGGCTTAGCTGTACCCAGATCTAAAACTATACTATAGAGCAGCAGTTACCAAAACTATTTGGTATTGGCTAAGAATAGATTAGTTGATCAGTGGAATAGATTAGGTTCAGGACAAACAGTCAACAAATATAGCAACCTAGTCTTTGATAAACCCAAAGATCCCAGCTTTTGGGATAAGAACTTACTGTTTGATAAAAATTGCTGGGAAAATTGGAAACTAATATGGCAGAAACTAGGCATTGATCCATACTTAACGCGATCACCAAGATAAGGTCAAAATGGGTTCATGACCTAGGCATAAAGAATGAAAATTATTAATAAATTAGAGGAACATAGGATAGTTTACCTCTCAGACCTGTGGAAGGGAAGGTTTTATGACCAAAGAGAACTAGAGATCATTACTGATCACAAAATAGAAAAATTTCGATTATACCAAACTGAAAGTTTTTGTACAAACAAAACTAATGCAGACAAGATTAGAAGGGAAGCAATAAACTGGGAAAATATTTTTACAGTCAAAGGTTCTGATAAAGGCCTCATTTCCAAAATATATAGAGAATTAACTCTAATTTATAAAAATCAAGCTCATTCTCCAATTGAAAAATGGTCAAAGTGATATGAACAGACAATTCTCAGATGAAGAAATTGAAACTATTTCTAGTCATAGGAAAAGATGCTCCAAGTCATTATTAATCAGAGAAATGCAAATTAAGACAACTCTAAGATACCACTACACACCTGTCAGATTGGCTAAGATGACAGGAAAAAATAATGATGATTGTTGGAGGGGATGCGGGAAAACTGGGACATTGATGCATTGTTGGTGGAGTTGTAACAAATCCAACCATTTTGAGAGTAGTTTGAACTATGCTCAAAAAGTTATCAAACTGTGATACCCTTTGATCCAGCAGTGTTACTACTGGGATTATATCCCAAAGAGATTATAAAGAAGGAAAGGGACCTGTATGTGCACGAATGTTTGTGGCAGCCCTTTTGTAGTGGTTAGAAACTGGAAACTGAAATGGATGTCCATCAGTTGAGAATGGCTGAATAAATTGTGGTATATGAAAATTATGGAATATTACTGTTCTGTAAGAAATGACCAACAGGATGATTTCAGAAAGGCCTGAGAGACTTACACGAACTGATGCTATGAAATGAGCAGGACCAGGAGATCATTATATACTTCAACAACAATACTAGATGATGACTAGTCCTGATGGATCAGGCCATCCTCAGCAACAAGATCAACCAAATCATTTCTAATGGAGCAGTAATGAACTGAACTAACTATACCCAGAAAGAACTCTGGGAGATGACTAAAACCATTACATTGAATTCCCAGTCCCTATATTTATGCACATCTGCATCTTTTGATTTCCTTCACAAGCTAATTGTACAATAATTCAGAGTCTGATTCTTTTGTACAGCAAAATAATGTTTTGTCATGTATACTTATTGTGTATCTAAGTTATATTTTAATATATTTAACATCTACTGGTCATCCTGCCATTTAGGGGAGGGGTGGGGGGGTAAGAGGTGAAAATTGGAACAAGAGGTTTGGCAATTGTTAATGCTGTAAAGTTACCCATGTATATATCCTGTAAATTAAAGGCTATTAAATAAAAAAAAAAAAAAAAAAAAAAAATAGATCTGCTTACAAGGAACAAGCAGGCCATATCTACAATCTATTGTATATGTAAGATCTTCAAATTATTCAAGATTGAAATTTTTCCTTCTTAAATTTTTTCTACTGCAAACCCAAAAAAAAAAAAAAAAAAAATAATAACTGCTAAACATAAAATAAAAATAAATGAAAAGGAATACACAAAGGAGAAAAACCCAACCATACATAGCTACTAAGAGGATAGAAAAAAATTTGGCTTAATATTCAGAGGAAGATAGTAGAGCCAAAAAGGTCACTTCTTTTTCACTGAGAAGTAGCAGATGAGCACAATCCCAAAGAGAGTTCTTGGGAAAATGTAAAAGAGCTTTAAAGATCAAATAATAGATTAAGGAAAATTAGGGGGGGGAAATAAGAGCAATCCAAGAAAAATCAAGAAAATTATTAAAACAAAGTCAACCAATTAGAAATAGAGGATCAAAAACTATTTCTGTAAAGTTTTATCCATTTTAAACAAATACAAAATAAGGGAAAAAAAGAACATTGTATGTACACAGAATACAAGAAAGGATTCAACATAAAATAAAAAATTTCCATTTCAAGAAAATTTTTATAATAAATACTACACATTGGCAGCAGCCCTTTTTGTAGTGGTTAGAAACTGGAAATTGAATGGATACCCATGAATTGGAGAATGGTTGGGTAAATTGTGGTATATGAATGTTATGGAATATTATTGTTCTGCAAGAAACGATCAGCAGGATGAATACAGAGAGGATTGGAGAGACTTACATGAACTGATGCTAAGTAAAATGAGCAGGACCAGGAGATCATTATATACTTCAACAACAATACTATATGAGGAGGTATTCTGATGGAAGTGGATATCTTCAACAAAGAGAAGATCCAATTAAGTTCCAATTGATCAATGATGGACAGAATCAGCTACACTCAGAAAAGGAACACTAGGAAATGAATGTAGACTACTTGCATTTTTGTTTTTTCTTCCCAGGTTATTTTTACCTTCTAAATCCGATTTTTCTTGTGCAACAAGAGAACTGTACGGATCTGCACACCTATATTGTATCTAGGATATGCTTTAACATGTTTAACATGTATGAGACTGCCTGTAATCTAGGAGAGGGGGTGGAGGGAGGGAAAGGAAAAGTTGGAAGAGAAGTGAGTGCAAGGGACAATGTTGAAAAATTATCCATGCATATGTTCTGTCAATAAAAAAGCTTTAATTTAAAATAAATAAATAAATACCACACATTGTTTTTTAAGATACTCAGCTTTTCTTTGCTTCCTGTAGGTTTTCTTTTATTCTCTGCACTTTTTACTTTTTTTCCACCTTTAAAAAGGCTACAATTAAATGTGTAGACATACACATACACACACGCACACATATATATATCATATATATTTATATATAAATATCTATAAACTTACATACAGATACACATATAAGCTCATACTATGCCTATTTCCCCTTGTGATCTTTTTCTGAAAGGAAACTGCATCCTCTTTAATAGATCTAAGCTTTTCATGTTTTTTTTTTTTTTCAAAATCAACTGACCCAATTGACCCACACTTAACACCATATACCAAGATAAGATCAAAATGGGTTCATGATCTAGGCATAAAGAATGATATTATAAATAAATTAGAAGAACATAGGATAGTTTACCTCTCAGACCTGTGGAGGAGGAACAAATTTGTGACCAAAGAAAAACTAGAGCTCATTATTGATCACAAAATAGATAATTTTGATTATATTAAGTTAAAAAGTTTTGTTTTTATACAAACAAAACTATTGCAAACAAGATTAGAAGGGAAGTAATAAACTGGGAAGACATTTTTACATTAAAAGGTTTGATACAGGCCTCATTTCCAAAATATATAGAGAACTGACTCTAATGAATTGAAAGACTTTGGGGAATTTGAGACAAAATGAATAAAACAATGGAAAATTTGACATAAAAGATTCAGGAGAAATATAAGGTAAACATTAAAAATCAGTAATAAGGGACTTAAGGTCAAACTATTTACTTCTTATGTGTAAAAAAGTTATCAGTACATTTAGGGCTCATTATTTAGGTAGTTTGAAAGAAAGGCTTGGGCTGAGCTTTATATGATGGGGTGATTTTAAAAAATAAAACTGGGTAAGGAAAGGTAAAAAAGGAGCACTTATCTAATACATATGAGGCGTGAAAGGAAGATAAAGAAGTGAGTGAAGAAAGAACTGCTAGTGCTGAAACCTTACTTTCAAAGGAAATGGGTGAAAGAAGGAATAACATGTAGGTTGAAAAGAGTAGGAAAGTATAAAATTCTCCTAAATTTAGTAAGAAATAAGAAGGCTGGGGGATAGGATAAGGGAAGGACTTTAAGAAGGGTATATAAATTAAGAATTCAGAAGTGTAAAGAAAAAAATTAGGGAAAAAAGATAAGTTGATTAAGGTGGAATCCAGGGAGAGGATAAGGTAGGAACTCTTAGAAGGATGGTTAGATTAAGGAACCAGAGGACTAGGTAGCTGGTAGAAGGAAATTGAATAAGTGAGGGAGGATCAGGTAAATAAGTTGAGAAGGATAACTGAGGAAAAAAAGGAAGGAGGGAAATGTACAAGTAAATTATTGCTTAGAACGTAAATGGGATATTTACCCATAAAACAGAAACGGATAGCAGAATGGATTAAAAATCTGAATTCAAAAACATGGAAAGATTTACATGAACTGATGCAAAATGATGAGAAGAGAGCCAGGATAACACTGTACAGAATAGCAGCAATATTATCTGATGAATAACTGTCAGGGATTTAGCTATTCTCAGCAATGCAATGATCTAATACAATCTCAAAGGTCTAGTGATGAAACATATTATCTGCCTCAGAGAAAAAACTGCTATGTTTGAATGCAAAATGAAGCATATTTTTCCATTTTATTTTTCTTTTATTCAAGTCTTTATTCAAAAAGGTTAATACGGAAATGTTGTACATGACTGCACATGTACAACCTATATGTAATTGCTTACCATCTTGTGAGGGAAGGAAGGCAAGGAAGATAAGAATAGAATTTAGAACTCAAAACATTTTTTTAAAAAATGTTTAAAAATTGTTTTTACATATAATTGGGAAAAAATAAAATATATTTTTAAAAAATCTGAATTCAACAATATGTTGCTTTTAGGAAACAATAAAATAATAGATACATACAGATAAAATAAAGGGCTAGAGAAAGCTACATTATGTATAAAAATGTAGTATGAAAAACCTGAAAATATAAGTACCAAAACAGACACAGGAACTACATGAACATAAAACACTTTTTATACAAATAAAATTAGATTAAATAATTGGAGTAATATTTATGGTTCACAGGTAGCTAAAGCCTATAAAAATTTTTAAATGACAATTTAAATGACCTATTCAAAGCCATTCTGATTAAATTACTAAGAAATTACTGAATTAGAAAAAAATAATAAAATTCATTTGGAAGAACAAAAGATCAAGAATTTCAAAGAAATTAAGTGGAAAAACGTAAAATAATGAAATTCAGCAATATCAGACTTTAAACTATAAAGTGAAAACATTGTTGAAACACAAAATGGATAATTTCTATTATTTTAAATAAAAGTTTTCTTATATAAATAAAAAGCAACGTAGCTAAGAATAGAAGTAAAGCAGAAAATTGGGGAAAAAACTTTCATAGACAATCTCTTGGATACGATATAATTGTGTTGCAATTGTGCTGTGTAATAGTAATTATGAGTTAGTTGATTTAGGGGAAAAAAAACCATGAAAAGGCTTGGATATATGAAAGAAAATATTCACCTCTAGAAAAAGAAATGACAAATAAAAATATGCATAGTATAGTGATACAAATATACATGTGTGTATTTGTATATGTGTGTGTGTTTATACATATCTGTGTATATATATATATATCTGTGTGTATACACACACACACACACACACACATATATATATCCAAGTTTAATTGTAGCCTGGGGGGAGAAAAAAAAACTTTTAAAAAGGGCACAACAGAGAACAAAAGAAAACCTAGAAGGAAGCAACAAAAAGTTGAGTAGCTTTAAAAATAATGTATAACAAGGCACAATAGTCAATGACAATAATAATCTAGCATTTGATAAACTTAAAGGACTCCAGCTCCTGGGATAATAACTATTTGACAAATTTACCGGGAAATTGGAAAATAGTACAACAGAAATTAGGCACTGACCAACACCTAGATAAGGTCAAATTGGGTTCATGATTTAAACATAAAGGATGATACCATAAGCAAATTATAACAAGGATTTGTGGAGAAAGAAGGAATCTGTGACCACAGAAGAACTAGAGAATATTATGAAATGTAAAATGGATAATTTTGACTATATGAAATTAAAAAGGCTTTATACAAACAAAATCAATGCAGCCAAGATTAGAAGCAAAATAGAAAATTGGGAGAAAAAAATTTTTTTATGTACAAGGGTTCTAATAAAGGCCTCATTTCTAAAATACAAAGAGAAATTATTCAAATTTATAAGAATAAAAGCTATTCTCCAATTGATAAATGGTCAAAGGATATGAACAATTTTGAGGTAAAGAAATTAAAGCCATTTCTAGTCATGTGAAAAAAAATGCTCTCAATCACTACTGATAAAAGAAATGCAAATTAAGATAATTCTGAGATACCACTATACACCTCTCACATTGGCTAAGATGGCAGGAAAAGATAATGATAAATGTTGGAGGGGATGTGGGAAAACTGGGACACTAATACATTGTTAGTGGAATTGTGAACTGATCCATCCTTTCTGGAGAACAATTTGAAATTATGCCCAAAGAGCTTTCAAACTGTTCATACCTTTTGATCCAGCAGTGTTCTCTACTGTGTCTGTATTCCAAAGAGATCATAAAAAAGGAAAAAGAACTCGCATGTGCAAAAAAGTTTGTAGCAGCCCTTTTTGTAGTGGCAAAAAAATAGAAATTAAGTGGATGCCCATCAGTTGAAGAATGGCTAAATAAGCTATGGTATAAATGGAATATTATTGTTCTATAAGAAACTATCAGCAGGATGATTTCAGAAATTACTGTAGAGAGTTATATGAAGTGATGCTAAATGAAGTGAGTAGAACCAAGAGAACATTATACACATTAACAACAATATTATATGATGATCAATTGTGATGAACTTGGCTCTTTTCAACAATGAGGTGATTCAGGTCAATTCCAATAAACTTGTGATGGAGAGAGCCATCTGCATTCAGAAAAGGGACTATGGGGACCAAATGTGGATCACAGCACAGTATTTTCACTTTTTTGTTGTTGGTAGCTTACTTTTTTCTCTTTTTTTCTTTTTTGATCTAATTTTTCTTGTGCACCATGAAAAATGTGGGAATATGTTTAGAAGAATTGCACATGTTTAACCCACACACCTCAAAAAATTCTCTTCTTGCTAAAAGCTAAAATCAAAGAAATTATTCCATGTATAGGGGGGCAATCACTATCAAGAGATAAATAGAAAAATGGGTAAAATTTTTGGTTACTTCTTTCATTTCTGCCAATATAGACAAAAAGTAGGGTACCTCTAGAAGTACTGGATTCTCCTTCACTAGAGATTTTTATGTACAATCTGGATGACCATTTATCATGTATGCTTTAAAAAGGATTCTTATTCAGGTTTGGATTGAAATAGATGCTCTCTAAGATTCTGTCAAGATATTAGGAGACACCCTGTTTTCCAGCTTGGCATAACAACAATCCTTTGAGCTCACCCTCTGAATGAACTAATACTGGCAAAATGAATTGCTTTGACCAGCACTAGACATTCACTCAGGAATTTGTGATTTTCATATTAATAACTATTTGGATTTATTGAATCTCCCCTATTTCCCAGGAAATTTTAGCCTGAGAGCTGGAGCTGATGTGCTGCAATAGAAGTGATCAATCACACTTCCTAACACTGAACAGTTCCTATGCTTGTAACTTCTAAGTGAACCCAACTATACTGCATTCCAGTCCATACCATGTTAACTCTGATCCTGTACTCTGCTGAGCAATCACAAGGCTCAACAATACTTAAGACTTGAGATAATCACAAGGCTCAACAATTCTAGTAACTTAGAGATTTTTCACATATCACCCAAGAATATCTACATTGTTCCAAGAAATGCCAACCACGGAAACTCAAGACTAAGAATGCTGTGGTCCTGCCTTTTGTTGTTTTTATTCTTAAAAACTCTATTCCTGCCACAAGCCCTACTTCTCTGGAGGACTTCAGTTTGCAAACCTGTCTTCCTCATTTTGAAATTAAACTTCTTTTTGATTTCGGATTCTCCTGTCTTCATCCTGCTTTGCTCACTTGGCCAACTAAAGAGTAGAGACAGGTTCTGGTCCGACTGACACTTCTTACTCTTGAATTTTTGCTTCTGATTCAGTATTCTCAATTGCCCCCCCGCCTTGGTATCCCCCAGGTTCCTTTTGGATTTCCAAAAATTCCCAGTGTGACATTCCAAATAGGCCTCTCATTCCCTATCTTCTGAAAAAGACTTTCTTTCCACCTTATCAAAACTCTATTTCGTTGGTTTAAAAGAAAGCCATCTAATTATCTTCTGTCTCTATGTTTCTTTGTCTCTCAGCACTGTCATCTACTCCTATAGCTGTAACTATCATCTCTATCCAGATTACTTAGAAATATTTATCTTATCCCAACCTCTCACTGTTAATGTGATGAATTATTTTTTTAAAAAACCATATCAAGAAATGTGACCAAAATAAATTACTTTGAATAACTGTAAAGTGGAAGAGATAGATAAGATCCATTATTAATGGTTCAAAAATTTCAGTTGTACATGAATTACTAATAAAATACTTTAGTAGTTTTCTCCAAGATGTAGGCCTTATCATTACAAGACAAAATGTTATATCTATTGCCAAAAACAAAAATATTTGTGATATCTACAATAAGATAACTTAACATTTATGTGCATTATACAAAGAATTCACAGCTTATATAAACCTTCTCCAAAATAAATCTATAAATACAACCAAAAAAATGGAGAAATAAAAGAGATGTGCCAAAAAATTCCCATGAGTTTTTATTGACTCAGTAATTATTGAACAGCTAATTAAGTTCATGTGTATACTATCTTTGTATACAATATTGCATTGTAATATTGCAAACTTTTGACTCTTCCACATTCCTGGCTAATTCATACACCTCAAATATATAAATCAGACCCCAGAACGGTGAATATTTGATTCTTTGTACTGTATATTGTACCATATTTACTTCTATTTAGGATCTTCAAATTAGAGGAGCCAAAAGCATCTTATTAACCACTAAGTGGTTACTCTAAAAAGAAAAAAAGTTCAATAGTTGCTCTGTCATCTTTTGGAATCTTTCTCCAGTGACATCAATCTGTCATTTGGACTTAAGTATAAATTTCTTAACAAATACATCACATAGAAAGACAGAGACAAGAAACAAGAGACAGAGATAATACAGAAGCTTTGAGGTATAAGCTGGAAATCACACTGAGGATTACAAACATATTTATAGATATTATGTTGTTATAATATAGATATAGATACATATTTATAGATATAAATGAAAGGAGTCCTACAAATACTTTGTTCTCTTTGATGTAATCCTAAAGGTATACATGATGGAACATAAACCATGTCCATAAACCATGGCTGAATGTTAAGATACATATGGGTATTTTGAAATCAAAATTGAGTGAGAAAAACATACTTAAAGCAATTTAAAATTTGCATGATATACCTGTCTTGATCTGTATATACTTTTAAAATTGTAAAATGTATGTAACAAATTTGTAGAGTTTCTTGTATAGGTTGAATAGGAAACAGTTACAAGCAAAACAATCTTCTATTCTGGAGGACAGTACAAAGAAAGTACAAGAATCATTGCTTTGGGGGCTAAGTGAAGGGAGAAGGGACAGAGGAGTGGAAGTAGATTACTTCATTAACAGATTACACTTGATCATATTCCTTCTCTTTTACTATCTCTTCTTTCTTTGTGGGGGACAAAGAGAGGAAAAAAAATAAAAAGTACAATGATAGAAGAAAATAAGTGTTCTTGTAAATAGGAATGGGATAACCCTATCTATAAATTGAGTGAAAATGGAAAAAAAATTTTTAAAGAATTCAACAATATGCTGTTTACAAGAAACACATAGACTAGAAGCTCCTTGAGCACAGAGATGATTTCAGTTTTAACTCTGAAATATAAATGTTGACAAATGGTTAGAATTAGGAGCTGGAAAAGAATTTCCTATGCCTCAAGATAATTTTTTTTTAAATTAAATACCAATAACTATATCAGACAAGTCAACAATAAAATCAGATTATGGTTAAGAAAGATAATCAGTGAAACTACATTACGATTAAAGATACATTAAAGCACAAAATGATATGAATACAATATGCATTCACTTGATTAGTATAACATCTAAGTACTTAAAATAAAAATTAGTTGAACTGCTGGAGGTCTCAATTTGCAGATGAAAGCAAACAGTGATTAAGTGGCTTGCCTAGATTCACACAATAAGTATCTAAGGTTAATTTTATTCAACATAACTACAAGATAAATAAACTATCTTGAGAGTTGATTATTGCCATAATCAATATTCTCTACTGATATCCCATGAACTACAGGTAAGCCTTCAACATGTTAAGTTGGCTCTTTATGGAATATTTGTGGAAGTAAATGAATAGGACTTACACAGAATAAACAAACATTATAATGTGCCTGGTTGGGATACTTACATAGATATGGCTCGTTCATATGATAATACTTGCATCCTATGGGCCCTTTGCAGATTTTATGATACGCTTTTGCATATAATTTCATTTGGTCCTTACAATAATTTTAAGAAGTATTTTTATATGAGAGTATTTATATAAATATTATGTTTATTTATATAAATATAATTTATATAATATATAATTATATAGTGTTTATTATATTATTGATTTTTATTTGTATATGTATACATATTCATATATTATTATAACATATATTAAATAATACAATTATATAAATATAATTTCTATAAAATTTATATAAATATCATATATTTATATCAGAGTATTTTTACCCCCATTTTAATAACAGTAAAAATGAGGCTTATGAGGTTAAATTTCTTCTTGTGTGACTTGTTAAGTAGAAGGAATGAGATCTTACCCAGAGTTTTTAACTCCAGGCCCTATATTCTTTCCATTACTACTTTGCTAAGACAGAAATATGTTGTTCGCTTGTTTCAGTTGCCCTATAAGTAGAATACCTAGCATTATTTACCTTGCATTTATTTTTAGCGATTTAACATTTGGGGAAGTGTTTTACAATTACCTCATTTTATCTTCACAACAACTCTGGCAGGGAGGTGCTATCATCATACCCATTTTACAGAAGGCACTGGATCTTTTGCACACACACACCCCCACGTGCCTCAGAATAGTTCTGTTTGTATTATAACAGAGTATTGGCACAGGGAAGATGACTAATAGGAGGGGAGGGGAAGAGAAAAGATGCTAGAATACGAGTTAGAAAGCATTATAACTAGAAAGGCTCCAACAAGGAAAAAAGAGGAAAAACAAAAAGTGGAAGGGAAAGTGTAAAAAAAATAATCCACAAACCTTGAAATCTAATTAGTCTTGGGAGATGGAAAAGGCTCTCTGAGTCCAAAATAATCTTAATGTTTATAAAGTAGTGTAGAGAGAGAGAGATGGCAGGAAAAGAATTAAAGAAGTTAGGAAGAGAAGCCGGGGGAGGGGGGGGGGGCGGATATGCTTTACATTTTAGATTTATTGAGTCTGAGGTCCAAAGCTATTTAAAATTTGATAGTAGGAACTAAATGGTGAATTTCGAGACATCCAAATCATAGCAAATACCTGCAGGAAAGGAAATAAAAGAGAGAAGGACTTAGGCCCAGCCACTTCATATTACTGATAGAAAGTTAAGGCATTGAGATGTTAAGTGACACAGTTATATGGGTACTTAATAACTAATATTTGAATCCCGGTCCTGACTTCAAATTTTTAAAAAGTGGGAAAAAGTTTGGGATGTGAGAAATTGCACAATAAACATTGCACAGCTTTGGGATTTAACGGTTCAGTTAGTTGGGGTCACTCAGGCTTCGAAGATGAAAGTCCGTGGCTCCTTGCAGTTTCGAGTAAGGGGCGGAATGGCCGGGAGAAACAAGGTTGGAAAAAACAGAGAACTGATTGAGACCTAGCCCACGAACTTCGAGACTAGAATTGGAGTGCAAACACGTGTCCACTGGGGCATTGTGGGCGCTTCATGTCCGCGTCGGCCACGAAGCAGGGGAGGGGGGAAGAGGAGGGGAGGCGCAGTGAGGGATGCAAAAGAGGGAGGGAGAACCACGCCTCCCAGATGCGCCTTAGTCTTTGCGCTTGGCTTGTGTTACCTGCTAAGGAGCTCGGCCCCGGTGTTGCCTGCATTGTCGGAGCCCTGCACCGGGACTGACTGAGCGCCCGCGGGGCGGGGCGTAGCTTAGAAGTAGCAGAAACTTGCAGTGCGGATACGGGACAGAAGGACAGGAGCGGGAGCCGGGCGGCCACGGCGGCGGCTGCAGCTCCCGGGCTCCCGCTGCTTTGGCGGAGCTGCAGGGGTGAGTCCAATTCCAAGAGGACCCCCGGGTTGAGTGGTGTTCTGCAGGGGCGGTGGGGATGCGGGACGGGGCTTTGCATTTCATCGGGTGGGAGTATCTCCTGAAGCCAGCTCTTCCCTGAGACGCGGTGGTGATTGGCTTCTCAAAAACCATTTGGAGCGCACAAAGCTCTTGAAGGTCCAACTGAGCCAAAAAGGCTTCAGGTGGGCTCCGGGGTAGACTGAGCGATTGTATCCGGAGCACTAATCCAGCTGAAAGCAAAAATCATCTTCACCTGGCTGGGAACTTATTTCAGCTACAGCAACAATTAAAAATCAGAGGGTGCAAGATTTAGAGCTTTTGGAACTGTACTAGCTGTTAAGGCAAATTCCCTCATTTCACAGGTGAGGAAACTAAGGTTTCGATGGAGGGGTTAAGTACCCAAGGTCTCACAGTTAGTAAGTGTCCAAAGTTTGGTTTGACCCCTAAGTGTTCCACATGAGAAGAGTTGCCTCCAATGTTGATAGAGACAGTGAGTTTACTTGTCAAAATCGCAGATCTCTCACCTGTAATAGAATTGTAAAGGAGAAAAAAGCAATAGGTAACTGTTTCTTGCACAAGGCTAAGAAATAGCTTAGTGATTTTGGAGAGAATGGTTGAAGAGAAATTTATGGCTTGGGCATTTATTTCTCTTCTTAAAGCTTAAAACAAGACAATAAAAGGATCGGGGCTCCCGTTTTGCTTTTGAAGGACTCCAAAATCTCCTTCTTGAATTTTTTTCCAGCACATAGTAGGGAGTGTTGATCAAAATTAACGCCTAATAAATCTTTATGGGACGGAGAATGAATATTGGAGCCATGGGATCCTAGAACTGTAAGAGACTTCATGGGTGATCTGAAACATTTTGTAGATGGAGATGAGATTTTGTAGATAATGGAAGCCCAAAGAATTTAATTGATTTGGCTAAGGTCTCTCATAAAATAGGGATCAGAGGCTGAATTTGAACCCAGGTTCTCCTTCTTTAAAACTACTAGGATTCTTTCCACTATACTGTACTGCTTCCTCAGCTTGGACTCCAACTATAGAGTGATAGAATTTGGGAGAAAATGAGATTTCTTCCTTTATCTTTTACACAACTTTATTGTTCTCTGTATTCTTTTTGAGTGAGTTATTTCTCCTAACAATGTTATTGGGGGGGAGAGAAGAATTGTGTTGGTTTGGGGGGGTGTGTGTGTTTGCTTGCATTCAACTTAATTTTCATTCTCAGTTATTGTAATTTAAGAAATAAAAAACATCTAGCATCCTGAGCCAGACTTTTAATGCTCATCTTTTCTGCTTTTCCATCCTGAAATCTGCAGGGTTCCCCCTCCCCCCAAGCACCTTTAAAACAAAAGCATATCTTATCTTTTCTACAAACCCCAAGCACTTCACCTCCTTGGCTATTTCTTCAGCTCATCCCCCTCAGCTATATAAGTAGTGAGCTCATTTGAGCCTAAAGTATCACGTAAGAGGAAACAAAAGGTTCTAGAAAAGCCTCTGTCACTGATTGTATAACTGGACAAATCCCAGTTGCTAAATCTTAAAGTTTCTTCTTGTAAAATAAAGGATCACTCTAGCCACTTGCTTAGGTTTTTTTAGCCCTAAATTTATGCAATCTGTCATTCACCATTTTACATTTTTTTCCTTATCACTTTCATTTAACATTAAATAATATATTTAAGAGATATGAATTTGAGAAAATTACATTTAATAAAAGCTAAAATTGGAGGTAGATGAGCAGCATTATTGAAAAGCTACTCAAATAAGAAAAAAAGAAAATTGAGGGTGTAATGAAAAGAACAAAAGTTTTGGAGTTAGTTAATCCTGACTGCTGTAAAAGTGAGTTTAAGTTAAGAAAACAAATTTTCAAGTATCCGGATCAGATCCAATACTCTGGAGAAGATAGGATGAGTTCTTTTGAACAAGGTTGTAATTAAATGCATCTAGGTGGTAAGGAAGTTTTTGTTGTTTTGTTTTGTTTTTGTTGTTTGGGATTTTTTTTAGAGGTGCCCACATGCCTAGAAGTGGAAGATAAGTTTCAGGAAAATTTGTATTTTAGCATCTTCACTCTGCTTGAACTGAAATAAGGTTAACATTACTTTGAAATACCTAAGAATTCTCTTTAAATTCTGGGTTAAGAATGGAACAAGTTTTTAAACCTCTGTGCTTAGAATCTCTGTCAAATGAATATTTGTTACCTACATTAGATACATTTAAAATGATTACAAAAACTATTACATACTTGTATACTTTTAACAATAGCTTAATGAGAAAATAGTCACAGGGCAGCTAGATAGGATAAACCTTTGTAAAATGTAATTTTTAAAAAGATTCAAGTTTCCTTACTTCCCTGTCCTAGTTGTTCATACTAAGCACTCTTTCTAATTACTGCAGTGTAGATTTATATCTGAAGACTTCCTTGGAGAAAAAAAATCCTCACTAATTTGCATTAGAAACAAACTTAGGGTAAAGAATTAACAGGTAGGGTTGCTACCAATAGATCTCCTAAGTGCTTTTCTGGAAAGCATTCTGCTTATTAACACCTGAAGCCTGACTTGTGTTGGGGTTTTTTCCCCCTGGAACTAACTACTTTGAAACTACACAGAGTTTCACGTTCCTCATTTATTTATGAACAACACTAAAACGAAACCAGGTGAAAAACCAAGTGTGGCTTTTCATTCAGGCTGAGAGGCCTCAATGGATGATTCTCTGATTTAGAAAACATTTCTAGCAGTGAGCTCACCTATCAGTACTTTCTGTATATTGCATTTAATTCAAAATCAAGTAATTGAGTATTCAATACATTCTAACTGCCACAATATTTTTTCCTATCCAGTCACTTTGCAAGTATCCTTACCACTGGGCTTCAAAAGTCTTGATATTTTATGAATTTCAAAGCAAAAGAAAATTAATAAAAATAATGGACTTTATAGAGAATTTGTCCATTTTACCTGACGCTGATATTGCATCATCTCTGAGTTAATAAGGAGAAAGTATACTCATGGAAAATGAGACAGGTGATTTTTTTTCCCCCTCTGTTTTATCACTTCTAAATAACCTTTTATATCAACTCTGCATTTCAACGTGGATAAATAAGCTTCTCAGTGATTTAAACATCTCATTTTATCCTAAACTCCATCTTTCCCTCTTCAGTCTTTTCACAAATCAGTTACTGATTTTAATTTTGCTTTCTTTCCCTCTTCTCACACACTTTAGTGCAAGTCCAGCTGAACTATAAATTGTCCAAAGGATGGTGAAAAGCAGGAGAGAAGCTAAAGTGAAATAAAGGAAATTCAAAAATTGAATAACTATTACCTCAATAAAGTGTGTTGATTACAAATAGTTTACATACAAGTTTAATGAATACCTTGAGGTTATTTGTTCTTTTCAATAAACGATCTTTTAAGTGTGTCAAACATATTAGTTCATGAAAGATAAAGATTCATAAAGAAGAAAAGGCAAATGTATTTTTAACTGAAGTTTTTCTCAGATTTTATCTTCTATATTCTGATTTCCTCTCCACTTGATTTTTAAAAATTCAATTTTATTTTCTTTTCATAATCATAGTCTCTCTTTTCCACCTGCCTTTTCCAACTCTGAGAAATAGGGGTGGGGAGGAGAAGGATTAAATCTTTAACAAAAAAGTCAAGCAAAGTAAATTCCCAGATCAGTTAAGTCCAGTATATCTGTGTGTTATGGTTTATCATTGAGTTAACAATTCTTAAGTCCTTTAAAAATTGTTTATTTTTATAATATTGTTGTCATTTTATAACATATTCTCAAGAGCTTCACACTTTACTTTCAATTAATTCATATATCTTCCCAGGTTTCTCTGAAATCATCACTGAAACACAATAGTATTCTATCATAGTCATATACCATAACTTGTTTAGCAATTGTCCAACTGATGAGCACCTCTTAGATCTCAATATTTGGCAACCATAGAAAGGCATGCTATAAATATTCTTGTATATGTTGGTCCTTTTTCTCTTTCTTTCATTTCTTTGGGGTATAGACTTAGTTGTGGTATTACTAGATCAAAGGATATTCATAGTTTAACAGCTTTGGGAGAATGGTTCTAAATTGCTTCCCAGAATGGCTAGACTGGTTTACAAATTCACCAGCACAACAATAATTCTCTTTCTTTTTTTCTTGTAGTGTGCTATAAAGGAAAGATCACTGGATTTAGAGGCAGAGAACCTAAATTCAAATTCATGCTTTGCTATTGTAGATCTTATTCAAATCACTTACTTTTGTTAGACCTCAGTTTCCTCATTTGTAAAATGAAAGGGTTAGAGCAGATTACATCAAAGCCCTTCCCAAATCTAAATCTATGATTCTATGATTTTATTCAAGGCAAGAGGCATTGGATTTTTTTTTATACTGAAACTATGATCTGAAGTTCTTATGGTATATATTCTTTCCAGCTTCAGTTTCTCATTGTCATAAAATCTTTTGAAATATTAACACAGATAAATGTATAAAACACTAGAAAATATTCTACAAATTAATAAACTTATAATTGAAAATCTGTAGAATTAAGCTACATACATAATCCTTTTCTTAAAAAAAAAATAATTGTCTATGATTTAACTGGTATCTCAAAGAGGCTTCCTATTCAGTGAACTAAATTTAAGTATAAGTTTAGAAAGACTGCACTTATATATGGGTGAGAGTGACATTTTATTGTCTGTCATATGTCTTCATAGTATATGTAATAATAATAATCACTGAAGTTTGTATAGTCAGGAAGTATTTATTAGGCAATTACTGTGTATAGGCCACTGTGTTTTAATAGTTTAAAGTACTTTGCATTCCTTATCTTGTTAGGTTCTTATAACAATTCCATGAGGTAGCTGCAAGATATATTTTTTATCACAGAAGAGGAAAATGAGGTTGAAGATAGTTAAGGGATTTCCCTAGGGTCACATATCTAGTAAGTGTTTGAGACAGAATTTGAATTTAGGGCCCTATATAAAAGTCCAGATCTTTGCTATGATATGGTGATGAATGGGTGGGATTGATAGATAGCATGTTTTCAAATTCTGTCAATGACTTCTGTAACAAAACAAAGCTATAATGTGAAGGGTTTTTCTTCATCTTTCACAGAGGGCAGGAGCAAAGGGCAGAGCCTATTTCCTAGCTATCTGAATTGAAGAAGCCACTTCAGACCCTATAATCAAAGCAACACTGAGTCACACTGGAGTCCACCACTGGAAAGCCTGCACTTCTACTTTCAGTGTTTTATCTTCTGATTTGGGTGAGTAGTAAATAACTAATATTTGCTTTAGGTTACATTATCATTGTATTGAGTCTTACTTGGATTAAAGTAGAAACTAAAATATCCAAAAACCTGAACTAAACACTGTGCTCTTGGAAAAAAAGAAGAAGAAAAAGATCAGAAAAAATAACAACCAACTCAGCATCCTCTCACTTTCCTTCATTTGGATCAGGGCATGATTAAACTGGTCCTTCAGGCGAGTGAACTTTTAATGGCCTTTGTTCTTATGAGGAAGCTGGCAGGCTGACCAGTTACAGTAACCAACAACCCTGACTGATAACATAGGAAAAAAAATTCTGTCCTAGAATGTCATTGATATAATCTTCTAAAGGGCAGAGACCAGGTTAATGGCATTCTCTTTGTGCAGTGTGTCCAGCCTGGTATCATTAGCCACTGGAAATGTTACAATTCTTGATGATGAGGAAGCCAGAATTTCATATGAATTATATATAATTACATGTATGCTTATATAATCATGTGATATATCATATACTATATGTAATAGATAGATATAGATCAAATTAAACCAGATTTTCTAAGAAGTAACTCGGATCAAATACAATGAACACATTCTAGTGACACATGCATGGGCAATGTAACTTTTCATCTTAGGTACTTTAGGTTTTTTACTCTATTCAAATTCTTCTAGTTTCTTGAAATTTGTTGACTGTAAAAATGAATAAAAATCAATACTTTCCTAAATCCCTCATCTCAATTGTAACTCCCCTAACCAATTACTTAACATAAAAACCATTACCAATATTAGAAATAGATTAACCTCCACAAAAGCCTGTCATGTTGTGGACAATTCCATCTAGCCATCAGACACTTTTACAATGTTATATCTATTGAAAATTGTGTATAAAATCTGGTCATTTGGTTGCTTTTAACTCAGAAATCTTAAATAATCCAATACTATACAGCCTTGTCCTTGTAGGTTTAGGAGATGTACTCATACCTAAATATTCATAATATTGCCCTTTCTCTTAATAGGATTCAAAGAGGTCATGGAAAATTCATTCTAACCCTCCTCCAGTTCTCTAGAAAAGTTCAGCATCCAATCTTTTGACTTATTCAACAATACCTAGCAGAGTACTTAGTATCTAATAAATGTTGACTCACTGATTTGGTTAGGTATAACTCTTCCTATTCCAGACAATTAGAAGATTATTGATTATGCTATAACCTCTCTCTCTCTCTCTCTCTCTCTCTCTCTCTCTCTCTCTCTCTCTCTTTCTCTCTCTCTCTTTCTCTCTTACATATTCCAGTGTTTAACTGGCCTTTTGATATTTTCTCCATTTGGTCTATGAGTTGTGGGGGTGGGGGAATAATCAAGTGAGGTGAAGATTACTACTTTGGTCACTGTTGAAATGTGAGCTTTCTCATTCAATATGAGATAAAAAATGATCCTCACACCTTATCAACAGTTGTAGACTATTAGATTACCAGAAACAGGGTAGGAAAAAAGAGGACATTGTCTATTTAATCTGCTGCTTGGATCTGCATACTCTGTCCATCACTTTGTATCTGTCGTAGGTGTTCATACTTTAAAAAATTATCACTTACATTTAAAGATTTCACATATTGATTTGTTCGTTGTTCATCTCTTTCCCACTTTCCTCCACTTCTCAAGTCATCCATGCAGAATATATGTGTGTAATATTAACGCTGGTTAGAAGATAAATACAAAAGAAAGCTTGGGGTAGAAGTGAGGGGAGATAGAGGACAAAAGAACAGACTGTCTTCTTCACTTTTAGCCTGAGTTTTAACTGTTGGATTTCTCTAAGAATAGATCTCCAAAAGGTGGTACCAGCCTTTGAAATGTTAAAGCTTAGATGCCATGAATAATTGCCCTCTCTAAGACTGACTCAGGAGGATTTGCCATCAGGAGTAAATTCACTGTCCAGACCTTTATTAAATTATAGACCTGCTATCTGGAAGAAGGTACCCTCTGCTAACTCTTTGTACTTTAATGACACCCTCAGTTCATCATTGGCCAGAGATTTCCCTTGATAACATAGCATGTATATAATAATCCATGTTTGTACCTTACTCTTTACCTTTTGGAGAGGAAAAGCAACTTCTAAATTCAATTAAAACTCCTCTTTTTTATACCCTAAAAAGATACCAGCATATACTATGCAAGTTATAATGAAGGATAAGGATATAGACTGGACCTGTTTTTTCATAATAATATTAATAATCACTAGCATTTCCAGAACACTTTAAGTTTTACAAAACATAAGCATATGATCTCTCCTTTGATCTTCACAACTGTTAGGTAAATGCTATTATCATCCCCAATTTACAAATGAAGAAATTAAGGTTCAGAGAATTTAAATAACTTGCTCAAGTTAGTATCTGAGGTAGGATTTAAACTCAAATCTTCCTGACTCCAAATCCAGGAGTTTAGTTGTGTTTCCATAACATTTCACTGGTTTGGAGAACTACCAGTGCAAGTCAGAACCTTCTCTGCAATTTATAGTTTGAATTGCCCAAAGCACCTAGAGATTAAGTGAATTGACCAAGATCACACAAAGCCAACTTTCCATATCATGCTGACTATGTAGCAAATTAGCAGTGGCACTATTGGAACATAAATTAATCTTCACAAACTACAATTTTGTCCGGGAAAAGCAGCTAAAACTTGTGTGCAGCTGTCTTAAGACTATATGTTGCAAAGAAGGTGTTGACCTGCTTTTTCATATGGGAATGTTCTAAACCAATGAAATGGCAGATTTAGCCTCTGTTTTAATCCCTTTCCCTCTTTAAAGCCAATCATAGTTGTCAGTAGCAAGCGAGTAATAATCATATTAACTACACTATAAAATTACACAGCACTTGATAAGCATTATCTCATTGGATCCTCACAACAATTCTGTGCAGGGGATACTATTATTATGCCTGTTTTACAGATGAGAAAACCGAGACTGAGAAATTAAGTGATCTGAGGCACTGTTCAAACTTTTCTTCCTGATTCTAAAACCAGCATTCTATTTACTGAGCTATGCTGCCTTTCTCTTCACAGCCTGAATCTAAGGAGATTTCATATTATTAAATGATAAACAACTCTAGTGGAACACAAATCTGAATTGTTGGAATATTTACCCTAAGCCTATGTAGTCATGGAAATTGAATACTGAGTATCTCTGAAATATTCCTGGATAGAAAATAGATGGTGCAGCTTTAAAACACTTCATTATAATAGAATAGTACATGAAGAGATCAAATGCATTTAATAAACTTGAATAATTCTTCAGGGCCCCACTTGTTATCTTTAAGAATCTGGTAGGTGAGGTTTAATTCCCTTCTCATACACCTGTGATTAGGCAAGGTGGTATCATCCAGTTTTTATCCTAGGCCTACTAGCAGTAATAGATCCTAAGTATGGAATATAATAGTATGCTGGATCCCAAGATCTCCCCCTGAGACTGCCTCAAAAGATTGAATCTGTCTTTAAAGAGTTTTAAAAGGTTCTTTTCATGTTGCTTAACCTTTATCACTTTGTAATACTTTCACTAGATACTAGTGTTGCTTATATAGTTCTAAGTAAACATAATGACAAAACTAAAAATAAAAATTCATCATTCACTTTTAACGATAGAGAATCCTTGTGCTTCATGAAAATTAGAGAAAATGGTAAATGGTTCATAAAAATTATAGTAATTATTCTTTCTCTCTCCACAGTCAAAGAGCAATTGCTTATTTTCTCACTTTTAGTTCTCTAGTATTAATATCATTTTCCTTGATAGAACTTTAAGTTTAATCACATCATCTGTTAACACACAATCACATAAATATACATTAAAATATATAATTTGTTATTCAGTCATTTCAGTTGAATCCAACTCTCCATGATCCCATTTGGGGTCTTTTTGGCAAAAATACTAGAATGGTTTTACTATTTCCTTTTCTAGTTCTTTTTACAGCTGAGGAAACTGAGGAAAGCAGGGTTAAGTGACTTGGCCATGGTTACATCACGTAGGTATTAACTGTCTGAGGTCCGATTTGAACTCGGGAAGGTGAGTCTTTCTGACTCCAGGCTCAGGAATCTATCCACAGCATATATTCAATAGAATATATTTTCCTTGTCTTCCTTGTCATACAAAAACTTCTTTATTGATTGAGCCACCAAATAGAGGTGCACAAGTAAGAATTTCTGAACCTCAATTTTTTCATTGCTAAAGTAATAAATAGTTGGACTAGATGAGTTTTATGGAGTCTTCCATCTCTAAAATTCTATGATTCATGTCTCCTCTACAGTGAGAAACTTTTTAGGCTCTTTTCTTTGAAATAGTAGTTAACGGCAGCAGCAGCAACATTTACATAATGCTTACTAAGTACTAGGCATTGTGATTACTTTACAATTGTTATCCCATTTGATCTTCACAACAATCCTGGGAGATCAGTATTATTAATTATTCCTCTTTTACAAATAGTGAAACTAAGGTAAACAGAGACATTTGAACTCGGGTTTTCCTTAATTTGGGCCCAGTGCTCTGTCCTCTGTACCAGTCCTAGTTGCCTCAATGAAAAAAATGAAGTTAAAACTCCTAGGACCTTTTAACTTCTCCGAAACATTTAGTGACGAAAATATTTGATATTGACATTGGATGTGTCTTGATTTTGTATCGGGATTAGAGGAGAAATTTGGCTGTCTCACAAAAGTCACAATCTCTACTAAATTAAAAAAAAAATTTTAACCATCACGGTAATAATAAATTGCAGTCAGCCTCTGAAGGCTTGTGATAAGTTAGATAAGTCTTGTTATTCAATACCTCAAGTTCCTTCACTACTTTGCCACCCAGCCTAATTGATAACAGGGTACTGATAGTCTTTGGTGTTTAATTATTAAATCACTGTTGTTGAGCTTGAAAATTACTCAGCAAGAACATTTCATTTATCTCTCTTTTTTCTGTTCTTTTCCTCAATACCAATTACTTATCCCAATTGACAGATCTCAGAAGGAAAAGGAAAAAAAAAATCTTTCAACTGATATATATATAGTACCCTAGTACCACCAAAGATACTAATTCCCTATCCCTTCTTTCTTCATTTCTCTTCTTTATCTATTGATGCTACAGATTTTAAACCTTTCTTTAAGCCTATTGTGGGGGGGTGGGGGGGAGGAGAAGAAAAACTATGCAATCTCAGTTCATCTGAGTTTTTACCTAATTTAAACCTAGATAGAGCCTCTGTATTGACTCAAGACTGGTTAAGACTTGGTTCTTAAAATAGTGAAGTGGAAAGTATGCTGCACTTGGAGTCAGTAGAGGTCTGGGTTCAACTTCTTCTGGCATTTATTAGCTAAGGGACCGCAAGCAAGTCACTTAGCCCAAATTTTCTCATCTGCAAAATGAGGAAATAATACTCTTAGTCCTGTCTTGGAATCAGATTGAAGCTCAAATGAGATGATGTAGATCAAACATTTTGCAAATTTTAAAGGACTACATAAATGCCAATTATTATTATTGTAGTTATTATCATCATTCTGTTTGAGCTCAGATATCAGCTTCTCAGCAGAAGCTGTTCTTGTAGCCCTCAACTACTAGTTTTCTCCCTCCCTAACTACTTCTTTGCATTTAAATGCATTAATTCTCTTTCTGTTTTTTTTCTGTATCTGGGTATATATGTTGTTTTCTATTAATCTCTCTTGAAAACATATATTGATTTGTTTTTGTATCTATATCCAAAGTGTAGTGTAGTGTCTGGCACACAATAGGCACTTAATAAATGCTTATTGATTGATTTTATTCCCACATGTTATGCCACATGCTCTGATGTGCTCCCCTTAATCAAGAGTTGCTCGACATAAAATGGATATAAATTTTACATTGTGAAGAAATCAATCTCTCCTATCCAGCTGCTAGCTCCTTATCCTTTCCTTCTTTCAGACTTTCCACATTTGATTGTTCATTGAGCTCCTGCAGGACAAGAGCTCAGAGTATCTTGTTCAAAAATTTATAATAGTATCCTAATGCCTCATATTAAACTGAAATAAATTTTGAGCTTCAAAGCCTTTTTTTTAACTGTTCCCCCCATCACCTAAATTATCATTCTCATTTTTCCTCAAATACTCCAAATTTTTATTCTTTACTTTTTATTCTATATTTTTACATATACCATTCATTTCTCACTAATCCATGCTGTTTGATATCTTTCTCCTCCTTCAAGGCTCAGCTCTTTCGGCTGACAGTCCCTTCCAGCTAAAAGTGTCCTCTTTCCAAAGTTTTCCTAGTACAATTTCCTAGACACTCTCCTTTCTTTTTTCCCCTATTCTCTAAATGCTTATTGAATAGTGAATATGACTTCCGACTTCACATTTATAATGGATATCACAATGCTTGCCTTCTCAATGGGTAGAGAAGGGGGTAGGGGAAAAGAAATAATTTGAAACTGAAAACCTAAAAATAAATATTTAAAAAAAGTTTTAAAAATCTTTTTAAAAAATGCTTTTTAACTTACTGGCTTTCTCCCTTTTCCATTCTACTTTGTACTATATCTATTTGTGTATTTCTTGTATCCCTGTTAGTAAACCATAAACTTTTTGAGAGCAGGGCTATGTCATTTTTCATCTTTGTATCTTTGGCACCAGCACAGTGCCTTACACAAGACAGGTGTTCAATAAATGTGTGTCAAATTGTATCACTGAATCAAATAAACATCATATATTTATTGATCTTGACCTTGTTCCAAGGGTTTTCTTTGGACTTCTGCTGTTGGAGACTTAATAGCTTTTTAACATTATACATCATTATAAAATCATTTCTTTTCAGAAAAGTCAAGGAAATTGAGATAGAAAAGTTCAGGAGATTCACCCAGGATCCATTTAAATTGTTGCAGAAATCATGTATTAAGTGAATTGTGATCTGAATATGTTTGCCTCAGTTATTACTGAAAAGAAAATTGGCACTAAAGCCAAATGTAATTTTATAATTCATATGACTAATTAAAATATTTGAATAATGAACAAAATTTTCCCAATGCCAAAATTGGTTTAAGTCAGATGTAATTGTCTTAGAAAAAAGAAGAGGTATTCAAAGTAATAACAAATTGGATAATGAACCTTCAGCATCACAATTATAACTTGTAGTTTCATATATCGGGTAGAAAAATATAAAGGAAAAACAAATTTAAAATACATATTGGCTAGAGGCAAATATAGCAAGGGGGAAAGGAATAGGAAGATCTTGAGATCCTAGTAATATTATTCAAGAGTGAATTATATTATACATATATGTATATGCACACATATATAATGATATACATATGTATACATCAATAGAGCAGCAGGCCTGGACCCAGGAAGGCCTGAATTCAAATCTGACCTTAGACACTAACTATATGACCCAGGGTCAACTTGCCTCAGTTTTACCAACTGTTAAGTGGGAGTAATGATAACACCTACTCCCCAGGATTGTTATAAATACAAAATGAAATAGTATTTGTGAAGTATTTAGCACAATTTCTATCACATAGTTTTTAATATTATTCACTAACTCTTACCCAAATACCCATTTTATTTTAAGGCCATGGAGAAATTAGAAAGGGAAAACTGTCCACACAAGAAAATAAAAAATAGGATTTATAATAAAACACTAAAAATAAATTGGGGAAATTGATACAAATGTATAAAAGCTAAGTCATTCTTCAATTAAGAAATGGTCAAAGGATATGAACAGTGAATTCTCCAAAGAAGAAATGTAAATTATTAACAATCATGTGAAAAATGCTAATAATGGAAATGAAAATTAAAACAATTCTAAGGTTCCACCTCATACTATCAGATTTACAAAAGGAAACATAAAAGAAAATGATATTGTTGGAGCAACTGTGGAAAGACACATTGATGTACTATGGCTTAAGCTGTGGCTTGGCCTGATTATTCTAAAAAGCAATTTAGATCCATGCTGAAAAAAAGTTACTAAACTATACACATCCTTTTATTCAGTGATACTAGTAGTAGTAACATACCCCAAAGAGTTCAAAGAGAGAAAGGTCCCATATGTACCAAAATAGTGATAGCAGCCCTTTGTGGTATCAAACAACTGGAGACAAAGCATTCATTGATTAGGGAATGGATGGATAAATTATGGTATATAAATAATGGAATGTTATATTGTCATGAAAATGACAAAGAGAGAGAAACCTGAAAAAACTTGTGTAAATTGATCTGGAGTGAAGTGATTAAAACCAGGAGAACCAAAGTATACAATGGCTATAACACTGTAAAAGAAAATAACTTTGAAAGACTTCAGATCTCCTATAAATACAATGAACAATGCAGAAGAAGGGAGGAAAGAAGGAAAGAAAATGGTTCTCAACTCTTGACAGAAGATGGGTTTTATATATACAATGAAACATTTTCATAGATAACAATGTATAAATTTGTTTGGCTTAATTATACTTATTTGTTACAGGAAAGAAATTTTATTATTTCAAGGGAAAATCAGAGGAGAGTAATGAAAAAGATGCAAAAAAAAAAGAAAGAAATGAACATTTTTAAAATTACACAAAAGTACAGAAGAAAGTTTAGAAAGGGACTCAAGTAGTACACTATTGAGTAAAAGTAACATATACTTTTAAAGATATTTATTGGTAAGAGAGAGTGTCTTGCATACAATTTTTACATATGGAAAAATTCATATTTGTTGTTTGTCAAGCTCATAATAAAAGAAAATTTGGAAAACAAGAAATTTATATAGATAATAATTTAAATAAGCATAACAAATGAAACGAAAAAATTTCTTGTGCAGAGAAAATTCATATTACATGAAATATGTTATTAAAATATTTGTTATATACACCACAATTATTATGACTGTGAAAAAGCCCTAAATTATTTAATTACTATTAGAAACAATAGTAACAAATTAGAATCATTTAGTTTAAAAAAAAAAAAAGAGCTAATGGACAAAGTTTTCAGAATGTAAAGAGTAGTAATAAAAACGATGCTAACAAGCTGCTTTTCATGTCATCAAAGAAGTGGAGAATTGGGAGAAGTATAAAATAAAGTTACTGAAAAGCATTCTGACCAAAACAAAAATACCTGTTAAACACTGAAACAGACTGACAAGAGAAGTATAATTACCTCCTCTTGAATGCTTTAAGAAGATGAAGCAGAAATATCTTTCTTATGTTGCTAGGTACTATTTATATTTGAAAGAGCTGTCTGTCTTGGGGTTCTTCCCAACTTTTCTAATTATGTTCACACACACCCAGTCATCTAAATTATCTTTTTCTTTTCTTCACAGTGATACTCAAGCTAAACTTGTCAATTCCTAACAATGAATAACTTCCAGGATACTATGGATCACACGCAAGAAAATGAAATCCTTATAGCAACCCAAACATATTGCGTGGAACGGCCCATCTATAGCTATCCAGCCTTACATGGGAAGCTACACAAGAAGGACAAGGTTTCTGACCCTATAGGAGATAAGATAAAACGGGCTTTAAGGTAATAGCTTTTTACATTGTTATAGGGGAAAGGGGCCAAGGTATTTTGTATAGTCTGTAATAAACCTTTGTGAGGGACAGGACATATGGTCTAGAGAAGTTCTGTTTGTTGAAATAAAAACAAATGAATGATGGACACTCATGATTTAGAAAGCCATTTGTACCATTCTTTTAGTGTTGGATATATGGGCATGTAAATAAAGGCATATAGAAAGATACAAACATAGACTGAAATCTTGGAAGGGCTTCAGAGGTGATCAAATCCAACAAGTTGAGAAAAGTTAAATGACTCTGTTTAGCAGATGTCCTCTTAAATAAAGATATAGTATTTGAGGTCCTTCATAATTTAATTCCTTTCTGCCTATACAGTCTTCTTATACTTTTCTTCCCACCATGAATTCTCCAATCTAGTGACACTAGCTTCCTTGTTGTACCATTAATTAGATGCTCAAACTCTAAGCTCTGGATATTTTCTCATCTGTCTACCAGCTTCCCTGGCTGTCCCAGTTTTCTATGGGAAACCTCTTCCAAACCTTCTTAATTCTGATGCTTTTCTTCTCAATTTTTTTCCTATTTATGCATTATATATTCATTTTTCTTGTCTCTCTATTAAATTGTTAGCACCTTGAGGGAAAGACTTTTTTATATCTTTGTATACCTGGCACTTATCACAGTGCCTAGTATATAATAGGCTCTTAATAAATGTTTACTGACTTTCTGAGTAATTAGTAATAGGAACTAGGCCTGTGATTTCATTAATATAGGGAATTTCCAAATGAAGAAATTTTCTCTATCTGTGTAACCAATATAGGTCAACCTCTTTTATGCAAATTAGACTCTTAGAAAGGTGTCTAGAGCACTGAAAGATTAAGTCCCATAGATATTATACGTCAAAGACAGAATTTGAATAATCATCTTAAATATCACTGCTTATCAAGTGCCTCCTACATCTTGCCATTGTGTAAGTTTGTGAACAACCGACTCTGTACTTCTCAACCATCAAAGTAACTATCCACCTCTGCTCTCTTTTCCCCAAGAATTCCCCTCCCAATCCTGTTTTTCCATCCTTTCCCTAACTTCTTCATTCTTTGGTAGCATCCTTAGATTTTATTTTTTAAAAACAGGATAAAAGGATGACTCATTTTGGGAAGCAATTTACCTAGGCAAAGTAACAAGCCTAGAGATATTACCATGCTCTTTAGCAAATTTTGTTTTGAAAAAACTATTTACAAGATACCACAAAATGTGATTGTATTGCCTCCTAGTTTGAGTGATAATCAATATTTACATTTTCAATTACAGACTTACATTTACTATTGGAAAATAGGAATGAGTCAGGCAGGAAACAATCAGATTCCCTGGAGTGTTTCTATTAACTCCAAGACTTGCCTCAAATAGTACATATTGGCACATTATTTTAAAAAAATAAACTCAGACAATACTGAAGAAAATAAATAAGCAAAGAGAAATGGTTCATTGCCAAAAAAATAAGTTCCATTCTTTTGCTGACACCTTATTAAACCAAAATCCCAGTTTCTCAAGCCCCAAATTGGTTCCAGTGGGACAATTATTAACTAGTCTTCATACTAAAAAACCTGACTGTGGTTGAGAAGTAAAAGACAGGACTCAGAAAAGTTAGTTCTGATCCCATTTTCTTGCTGTTTTAATGGTCCTGCATCTCCAGGCTGCATCAGATTCCTAATTACCTCAAAAATTAGTACTGGAGACTTGTTCCTGTTGGTGTGAGTAGCAAAAAATATAATTTTAATTGTTTTTCTTTTACATAGGATTAATTCATTAATAGCAATAAGTAATGAATTCTAAAGGAAGTTTTCTATTTAATACTTTTTAATTTCTTTAAGAAATGGGAAAAGATATATGGGAAAAAATGATATAAATTTTGTTTCTTTAATAAATATTAGTCTTAATCCTAATTAGCATCTTTTTAAACTTTCATGAAGTACATAAGCATAATCTAAAAAAAGAGAAATAGGTATGATTTATATTTTTCTTGTTCCTGCTCAATCAAATTCACAAATCTAAGTGAAGTTGATAGACAGCAAGTTATATTAAAAACAGCACCGTACTAAGAGGTGGTAGACTTGGGTTTTGAAAGTAGCATTTTTAAAAGTTTTTGATGAGATTAAAAAATACCATGAAAAAATATAAAATATTATTTGTACAATGAACATGAATTATAATGAAACAGAGAAAAAGGGGAAAAGTAATAAGTTAAAAGCATTCAGCTTTTTAGGGGGTTCTGATCCTTTAGCTTCACAGTAATTATAGAGTTAAATGCAAGGTATTAAAAATATGAATGAGAAACAGTTTAAAATAAACATTGGCAATATACACAGCAAATAAGGTAGAAATGGCAATAAGGTTGGACTTATAAAATGTGTGATTTCACTTTACCTTTTTGCTTCTTAGTTATCTCATTTGTAATATGGAGATAATAAATATTCTCCTGTCTAAAGAGAAGTGCTATATCAGATGATCTCTTGAGGTCTTTTATAGCTCAGAGATCTGTGATTCTGGGTTAATGGGTTTTTCCCCCCCAGTATACCCTTTATTTAATTAATAGATACAGTTAACCACTAGAGGGCACACTGTACAAAACACAATTCACAAAAGAAGTATGCCTTTTCTACAAAACAGTATCAACACAGCAACAAAATAGTACATGGATTTTAAGTCTTATACTGATTATAGTGATTTTTGTACATTTTTTTGTTTGATTCCTTTTAGGACCAATTGCAATCTTGATTTAAACAGAATAATTCCCTACCTACTTCATAAATTGACCTAGGATGCATTCTACTTAGGATAATAGGTTAGGTTTCCTCCCCTTTCACCTTAGCCAACTTCACTTAGTTTTGTATTCTCATCTTATGTCTTTGATATCCTTTTCTACCTTTTCCTTCTGAGTGGGAAAATATGTATCATGTCTGTCTTTATCTTAGCCTCTCAAGTCTTGAATTCAATTTACTATACTGTTCTTGTGGTATTTTTTTTAATGACTTCTAAATGAAACCCCTCTTTTTTTCAGAATAAGATACAGATCATTGATCATAGTAGTAATTCAGCATCCGTCATAAATAAAATGGTCCTAAAAGACAAATCTTTCAGTTCTCTAACTTGTTCAGAATAGAAATGTCATCTAGACCACAAATTAGTGATCTACCTTAATGCAATAGAGTAATTACAGGGCTGGAAATGTCTGTTATGCATTTTACAAAGTTATATATTACTAATTTATCCTCTTTCTCCCTTTGTCTTTTCTAGTTGTACTCCAAAGAAAATAAGGAATATTATCTACATGTTCTTACCCATATGTAAATGGCTGCCAGCTTATAAACCAAGGGAATATGTATTTGGGGACTTTGTCTCAGGTATAAGTACTGGAGTGTTACATCTTCCTCAAGGTTAGTAAAACACAATCCATTTTTATTCTACTACTACATATAGCTGCCTTCTTTAAAATATATGACTTTCTTCTTTTTTGTGTTCCATCACAATTTGTACTTGTGTATAAATCATATTTTGCATCACTCTCATGACTTTTTTTAAATTATCCCTAAAAACATTTTTGAAAATCACTTTGTGAAAAAAGAATAACAAACATGAAACATGGTGTAATGGCTAGGGAGGCAACCTCAGAATCAGGAATGAATGGACATTTACCAAGCACTTAATATGCACAAAATACTATATTCACTATTGGAGATACAAATAAAAAAGCAAAGTAGCCTTCATTTTCAGCTAACTTATAGTTGACACACTTACGATGGTTCAACTACAAGTCAGGATGGAAAGGTCCAATGGTCCTTAGGGTCAGGTAGTATGGCCAGGGTGATATATCATCTTTTGTTTAGTTTCCATTGATAAAACCATATCCATTTTTCTGATGGATAAAATTTGACAATACTAACAACTTTAGTGGTGAAAACTTTGTTTTCTGAGTCCTCAATAGTTTTCAGTGGCTTGCTTTCTGAGAAAGTAGGGGCTATCTCACTGGCTGAGGAAATTGGTAGGACTGTGTTGCCAATTGCTTCATCTTATATCTTATTAATAGATAGATAGATCTGTATATATACACATATCTTCTATGTATCAATATATACTGGCATATATGCACTCACGTATATATGTAAGTACATATGTGCATGCATGCAGATCTACAAATACTGCCTTTGCAGCTCTTGACAATGAGCCATTATTTTCTTTGAGACTCAACTTTAGTTGTGAAGTTACTTTTTTCTGAGTTTCTCTTTTGGCCAACTCTTAACTTATAATATTTCTTCCTAGCATTTGGCATCTAATGTTTCCTCATATCTCCAATGTTAGTTCCTAAATTGTCATTTTTGTCAAGGTCAGACTTGACCATCTGATGCACTCTAGAATGGTGGAGTAGTTAAATCCTGTTAGATTCTGCCTCAACTTTCCATATTGCTGCTGCTAACTTCCATATCTTCTCTGTCCAGATTCAAGGTTTGGACATTGTTCTCATAAACTTTGTAGTTAACTATCCTTAGTCAACATGCTACCTTGGACTTCTGCTTTTCCACTCCTGAGGTTTCTGTAGTCATTGCATTTCTATAATCCCCCTGGGGATTTCCCAAAAGGTCCAGGTATTTTGCTTTTATGTTCCTTTGTCATGACACCACAATGATCTGCTGTCCCCTGCAGGGACTTTTGTACTTGGGGCACTTTAGGAGAGTGAAAGCTTTCAACTTATCATTCCTGACTTCTCTTTGGCAAGATTCTTCTTTGGTGTCCATGACTACTGATTCTCTTCAATCTTGGACTTGATGAATAAACTTATTGAGATTTCCTTTGAAATTTTTGGTTATTGTTCAATCTGTTTTTAGATAATTTCTGGAAAAAATAAAAGAATTGGGATCTACATCAGAAGCCTTGAGAAATTTCAAAAAGTTAAAAAAAAAAAAAGATTAGTAAAATTTCACAATATAAAATGCAGAAGAAGTCAATTTTAGAAAAGTGGGAAATTTTCAAGAATAAAACACTAAATACAAAGAAAGATAATTCCAAAGAATAAAAGACAATTGTCTAAAGAGATTAATGTGGTTACACTTGGATTTTTCTTTCTTTTTTTTTTTTTGCTGAAGCAATTGGGGTTAAGTGACTTGTCCAGAGTCACATAGCTAGGAAGTGTTAAGTGTCTGAGGTCAGATTTGAACTCAGGTCCTCCTGACTTCAGGGCTGGTGCTCTATCCACTGCACTACCTAGCTGCCCCTACTCCTGGAAATATATTACAGCAGTGTTAGAATCCAGAATAAGCAGAAGCTGGTGAGAACAATAAAACAGATGGTGAAAACAATAAAAAAAAGATGGAGTTTTAGAAGTTATATTAGGAAAAAAGAGAAGAGCCAGAGGTGATACATATACAATGATATCATACAACAAAGAGAAAGTATAATTGCTCAATTCTTACTTGGAGAAATAGGGAAGACACATCTAGCCTTCCTTCATGAGATAAACTGCATCTCAGAGTAACAAAAGCAATGACAGATAGAATTGCTGAGTCTTGAGAAGAGCAGCAGATGTGCCAGAGCACTAGAGGAAGACCTAGGTCCCAACTATTTAGATTTTTAAGATTTGGATTTTCTGGCTATAGCTATAATCATTGCATTGGAGATAAATAACCTTTAAATGTGAGTGCATTCATTGTATTTATGACTGTTTCTTTTTCTTTTTTCTATTGTTTAGGTTTAGCTTTTGCAATGTTGGCAGCTGTACCTCCCGTATTTGGCCTATATTCTTCATTTTATCCTGTTATACTGTATTGTTTTTTTGGTACTTCGAGGCACGTATCCATAGGTAAAAGTTAATATTTTATCATTAAGAAATTTTGTTTTCTGTTTTATAAGTACTATAGTATGCCACATCAACAATAAGATTATTGTCAATTTTTAATTATATATCTCAAGTAGTGAATAATCAGCAAGTCTAGCACAGTACTTTTTGTGGAAACTTTCCTACAGTCTCAAAAATTCAACCAAATATTCTCACTGTCTTTGAAAATTTCAGAATCAGTTTCATCATACAGGAGGGCAATTTGTTGAAATATGTAAAGTAAGATAAAAGTTTAATTCATATTACAAAGTTTTTGTACATATAGATTTAAAAATTAAAACCACAGTGATAAATTATAGCTCTTACTTCCTATGAAGTGTAAAGTCATTGCTAGTTTGTTCCACCAGAGGAGATTAGACAAGAGTCCATGTCCAATGAAAGGTCCTTGTCAACTTTGGGATCCTATCATCCTATATTTCTATATTATAATCCCTATATGAGTCAGTCAGTAAGCATTTATTAAGTACCTACTATGTGTGTTGTGTGTATATATATATATATATATATATATATATATATTATATACATATAATATATATAGTATATGTGGGCTTATATTTGTGTATGTATATATATGTATTCATATTCATATTCCTTCTATAACTGGGTTTAAAATTAAGATATTAACCTGAAAACCAAGATTTTCAGAATAATGTATATTACCACACTACCTCTTTCTTCCCTTTCTCTCCATCTCTCCCTCTCTCTGTGTCTTTCTCTCTCTCCCCCTCCCCCCCTCTCTCATACACACACACAAACTTACATTAAAACAAAGCATTTTTTCAATACACGCATAGTGGCTAAGATAACAGTAGCTGCTGTATGACATAAAAAGATGTCTTTTGACCACAATAAAACAATATCATTTACCTAAAAGATTTGAAAACCACTTCCTTGTTTTTAAAGAAAGTAAATTTATATTAACTTTTGGTTATGTCATTATTGTAGGGCCCTTTGCTGTGATTAGTCTGATGATTGGTGGAGTGGCTGTCCGATTAGTTCCTGATGACATGTATGTTGGTGGAGGAGGTGCTAATTCAACTAATAGTACAGAGGAAAGAGATGCTATGAGAGTAAAAGTTGCTATGTCAGTAACTTTGCTTTCAGGAATCATTCAGGTAAAATTCTTGTTCATGAAAATTTAAAATGTCAACCTGTTAAGTGCTAATTATACTAGATAAAGGCAAAGTCTGTCAATACATAACATATTCATTTCTTCATTAAATATTTTCTTTTCAGAACCTCTGCCATATATTGGCTATGTGGTCCCAAGTGAGTCACTTAATTTCTTAGTACCTCTAAGTAGTTCTTTTAGAGTAAATTTTAAAACAGTTATTTTTATGCATTAATAGAAGAACAGTTCTCATCAGGAGTCCTCTACACCAGTGAAATCTCAGGTCCAGACAAAGAAATGTCCAAGTCACAGAGATGGGAGCTAGGAATGCACAAAATAAAATACCGATCTTGCCTCCAAGCACTTTACAATCTAATGCAAAGTGTGGTTGCATATAAATAACTTGTCCAAGGTAATATTAAAAGGGAGTATATTATACATTCATAAATACAATCATACACAGCATAATCTTAGCACAAATTTCACAACCAGTTTCTTCTCTGCAGCAGGTAGAATTTTGTCACACTCTCTAGAAAAAGAAGTAGGATACTGATTGAGTAACTGAGCTCAATGATTGAGCTCTGGACTTCCAATCAGAAAACCTGAGTTTGAATTTTGACTCTCTGTGACTGGGGACAAAGCACATAATCTCTCTAAGACTTAATTTTCTTGTCTGTGAAATGAGTATATACCATTCGCTCTATCTCACAGAGTTGTTATGAGGATGAAAAGAGATAATTTCTGCAAAATGCTTTGCAACCATGAAATATCTCAGTCTTTATATCTCTAGATATGATATGTATGTATAAGAATGTGAGCCATTATTATTATTTTTAAATATCTGACCTGTTAAATGATCTGCTTCTCTTTGCTATTAAAACTTAGTTTTGCTTAGGTGTCCTGAGGTTTGGATTTGTGGCTATATATTTAACTGAGCCCTTGGTCCGTGGTTTTACAACAGCAGCAGCAGTACATGTCTTCACTTCCATGTTAAAATACCTATTTGGGGTAAAGACAAAGAGACACAGTGGACCCTTTTCAGTTGTCTATGTAAGTAAACTGCTTCAGCCCTTCTCAGCTCTCATATTTCCTCTTTTTTATTTATCAGAGTTTTTACAATAAAAAAATTTACTAAAACTTTTCCTAGAAAAGCATAATAAAGAAAAATAGATCTTTAAAATTGCATAGTAATATGTATATAATTGGGGTTCTGTTTAACTTGATGGTACATCTTTAGCCTATCTGTCCAGATACACAGGCAAAGTTATGAGTTGTTGATACAAAGTATTTTCTTTTTATGAACAATAAGTTAAAATGTTCAGCTATTCAAGCATCTTTGAGTAAATGAGAGAAATTCACTACAAGTATTCTAAGGCTTTTATTGAAATTGTTACTACTAGACAGTTACTTGAGACTTGGTTGACAGGATTTCTTTAAATATGTGCTGCTCTGTGCAGTATATGAGGCATTGTGGGTAGCAATAAAAATATGAATATTATCCTCAAAGAATTTACACAGTCATAAAAATGGATAATTTGTATACAATATAGATACATATAATAGAAATACATACATGTATATATGTGTACATGTTTCAAAAACAAGTATACCCAAGTATGTAAATATATGCATTAACCACAAGTAATAGCGAATTAGAACCAAGTGAACATTCTGTAATCTAACTTGAATTGTTTGATAGGCTGGTTTAGATCAGAAATAACAAATTTGTTAACCTACAAAAAATTCCTTAATGTGGCCCAACTAAATTAAAATATAATTAGGAAATATTTTGCAAAAATCAATAAAAATGCAATATAATAAAGGAAATGTTCATTTGTGCTTTTCTAAGGCTATGTGAAGCCCACAGGGATCACCTTCTGTTTGAATTTTTCTGTCACTTCGTTAGATCCTTCTAAGGTCCCTTTCAACTCTTTAAGATTCTGTTACCTACAGCTAACTACTAGGTTATAGGAGCACTCTGGAAATAAACGAATAAACAAGAACAACCAAATGATGGTGAATTCATTTTCAGGTTTTAAGTATCACCATAGAATTAAGTGAATATAGATTTCATTGTTGGTAAAAAAAAAAAAAAAAAAAATTTAAAAAGGAATTTTTCTAGTGAAACAAAGTACTTAAAGAATCCCACATTTCAACAGGGGGCATCATAAAATAATAGTACATGAGGGTAAATAGTTTTGAGGGTATTAGACATAGTTTGATATGCTTGCCAGATATTGCTCCCATATCTTGTTTTTCAGATTATTCGATCAGACCTTTTAACACGTTGATATGATGAAACAATGCTGAGTCAATTTTTCTTTGCTCTTAATCTGCACTTTTTTAACTTTGGAAACTGCCCTGAATTTTTCAGGTTTCTAGGATAACTTTATACAAGGCAATAATTTATTGAACCTTAAATATCTGAAGAAATTATTGTAGTTTTCCAGCACTGCCTAACCAACTATGAGATAGGAACATTGGATTTTATTAAGAAAATACAGATGGATTTTAAATGTAATGGTGTTCAGAAAAAATTTAAGGCAAAGCATGCTTAAATACTAAGGAATAAGCAGCCCTATTATAAAGACTATGTTCTTTTAAGAAAATTATTAATGAGGCTTCATCATCATGACAGCTTCTAGCATCAATAGGAGCATCTTAGATTCATTACTGTCCATATCCCCTCTATTTTTTTCATTTTTTTCTGAATGGAATATCAATTAGATGAATGTCATCTTGTGAATTTGTTTTGCTGTGCTTATCTCCCAGGAAACTGGGAGAATCTTGTCCCCTAAGACTTAATTTAAAAGAAAATTTTCATTTATAAGTATATGTGTATTATTAATTTATAATCTTTAATGCTTAAAGGAGCTTGTTTATTTAGTAGCCTCTGAGATTTCTAAGACCTAAAAATGCAACATTTAAAAGAATTTAATTTAAATAATTAATAATTTAACCAGGATATACAGAGTATCTTAGCTGAAACTAGATATATTTCAGACTGGATCTGCATTCTAGAACCTCAAAATAAAAAGCAAGAGACTGAGTCATTCAGTTGATTCATCTATATAATGTTAAATATTTATGATTGTTCTGACTTCTAGATGTTGGCATCATATGCTGATTAAATATTCAATTTTTATTCAAATACTTTTCCATAGTAGTCAGAGCCTTAGACTTTTATTTGAAAAATAAGTGACAGATATCATATTTTTTATTCTAGAAACTCTCATTTTATAACTTTAGTTGTACAGATAACTGTTTCTAACAGCATTTATTCACCTCTTAGAAAAATGCTTCTGAAAGCTGGGGATGCTGTTGTTAAATCCTGAAATACATCAAGGGCCATGAGTTGAGGAATAAAGCATCTTTGATTGAGATAAAAGGAGAGCAAATTTGCCACATTAGGGGATGTATATCAGTACAGAGCACATTAGATTTTGCAGCAAGCTTCTTATACCTTATACGTTAGAGAGAAATGGAGGAATTAGTAAAAGATAGAAGGAGAAATGAATATTTCTCTCTTAAATTTAATAACTAATTATTGTTTTAGGACCAAGGAGTTTTCCCCTTTTTTACTTCCTCATCTAGAAACCAAGAAATTTGCCCAGGTCAAGGTCTAATCAGATAATAAAAGAAATTCTAACTTTGGGCTAACGAGTGTATTTATGTTTGGTATTGTGTTCCCTCCTACAGGTCTGTGGAGAAGTTGATTTTCCCTATTATCAAGACAGGTGATATGGAAATTGATGTCTTTTTGACCAAGATCTGAGTATACCTCAAGATTTTCATTTTAATAATAGCCCATACCTCTCATTGTGTTAACCAATCTAAGTTGATTGCCATCCCTCAAGCACTCCTACTTTTTGAAGGGTATATAAACTCTGACCCCACCACTATTAGGGATTTTTGTTCTAAAAGAAATGGCCAGATGTCTGTCCTTTTATTAATAACCCACTGGTCTTATTAATAAAATGATTAAATTACTCAGAGACTATGTCTCTTGAAACTTTTTAATTGACACAATAGCAAGACTTGGTCATGAGTCCTTAGTGGCTCTTGACAATCCAGGCAAAGAAAACCATTTCATTATGACTGTTTTGCCCTTCAAATCCCATCAGAAAGGGGCAAGAACATTAGAAGCTGAGATCTGAATTATACTAAATTCCTTTACAAGATAAAATCTCTGGGCATGGTCCAACTCAACCTAATCAAGAGTAAATATCTTAAGAGTAGGAATGTAAAGCTATTACTTATATCCTGATACTACTAAAATAATACAGGGAATGACAAGGAACATTTGGTATTAACAATTTTCTGTCATTATATTAATGATTGCATTAACAATTTTCTCTCACTAGCAATAAGTAGCTGGAGGGCACCTGGATAATGTGGTATATAAGGTTGATATTGAACAGCTGAGACACAATGGATAGAGTGCCTGGGCCTGGAGTCAGGAGGACTTATCTTCCCGAGTTCATATCTAGCCTCAGACTCTTATTAGCTGTGGGAATCTTGGAAAGTCACTTAACCCTGTTTCACATAGCCACAGTTTTCTCATCTATAAAATGACATGGAGAAGAAAATGGTAAACTCCCCAGTACCTCTTAAAAAAAAAAAAAAAACTAAGGTTGTAGAGACGGATATGACTAACATCAAAAGGGCTGATATTCAATAACTCTCTGCTTAAGGATTCAGACTTATAATTGACTTCACCATACCTTTTTGGATTAAAAATAGATTTCATTAAAATGGGTTATTTTACTTATTTTATATTTTTATTTAAAACTTTTAATACTGAATACTATTGTAACCAATTATATTTTATAGTAGCAGTTTAAATTTAAATTAATTCAATACATAAAATATCATACAAGTTTTTCATTCATTTCCTTTAAGTTTCCATGAGGATTCTTTGTTCATTCATTCTTATTTCTTCTCTTACACAGTTGTAATTGGTGCATTCCCTTATTCTGCTTTTTTAAAAATTTTGTTTCGTTTAAGCTTTACATTATTTCCAGTCCTTATACCTGGACTACAGCTGGTTGGTCCTCCTATACAAATATCTCTTCTCTGCAGTCCATCCTCCATTCCTTAACTAAAGTGATCTTTCAAAAATGCAGGTCTGACCATATCACACTGATCATCTTGAGGATCATGATAGTCTTCTGTTTGCTATTCAAAACACTTCATAACACATCACCACCACCACCACTATATTTTCTATCATCTTAGACCTTATATTCCTCTCCTACATGCTCTTTGATAGAGTGACAATGGCTTCTTTGCTATCCTTCAAACGAGATTTTGTTTTTACATTTTTACAATCTATATTTGGAATACAATATTCCCTGGTCATTCTCATCTAATGACTTTTCTCCCTTCCTTCAAATTCTGGTTAAAATAAAATCTTCAACATTATTTTCTATTTTCTGTTTATCATTTAAATAGTGTTTGTATATAATTGTTTGAATGTTGTCTTCTTTATTAAATTGTGACCTCCTTGAGACCAGTGACTATCTTTGACCTTACTTTATACAGAGCAACTTGGCACATAGGTACTTGATAAATATTTATTGATTAATTAAAATTCTTTCCAGATTTCTTTGTATTTCATATGTACCATGGTTTCATTAACCATTACCTTATCCAATTTGTAACAATTTTATATAATGCTGCTATAAAAATATTTGAACGTAGAGATTTTTTTTGTTGTTTTAGATAATACTTTTAAAGTATATTCCCAACAATGGAATTATTGACTCAAAGAGTATAATTTTTTGGTAACTTTTCCTATCGATTAATAGTTTGCTCTCAAAAAAAGATACTAATCTTGTAACAATGAATGAAGTGCTTGTTTTTCCAAAACTTCACTAACATTGGCTTTGTTACCTTGAATTATTTCTGCCAGTTTTATGGGTGTGAGGTGGTATGTCAAAATTGTTCTGATTTCTGTTTCTGATTATTAGTGATGGTGAATATTCTTCACTTCCCCCCACTTGTTCAATTTTAAAAATTTATTTTTGTAATATTTTGTTACAAATTTTTTCTCCTTTATCTATCTTTATCTCTATGTTCTCCTTTATCCTTCTCTCCTCCTTCCCTTCCCCCTTCCCCAAGAAAGCAAGCAATGTGATATCAGTTTTACACATATACCCACTTTAAACATATTTTCATATTATTCATGTTGTGAAAGGAAAATCAGAACAAAAGGGGAAAACTATGAGAAAAAAAGTAAACAAACAACAACAAAAAGTGAAAATAATATGCTTTAATCCATATTTAGCCTCCATAGTTCTCTCTCAATGCAGATGGCATTTTCTATCAAATTATGTATCAAATTGTCTTGGATCATTGTATTGCTTAGAAGAACTAAATTTATCATAGTTAATCATCATATAATATTGCTATTACTCTGTACAATAGTTTCCTGGTTCTGCTCACTTCATTCAGCATTATAGACATTCTTTTTCAAGTGACTATTGATCATCTTTTGTTTTTTCTTTTGAAAATTGTTCATATGGTTGAATCATTTATCCATTGTGAACTAGAAATCCCAGTTTCATATCTGTTTTATATGTGAATAAAATGGCAAATAGTAAAAAGAAAATTTATTAGCAAAGCTGATTATACTTTTAAAATATTCTGTTAAGACAAATAAACTCCATAATATAAGAAGTTACCTTTTCCCACTCTTAATTATTTTCAGTCCCAACTTTTTTCCTATTTTTCCCTGTTTTTAAGATCTTAGAGGCTTTATACTTCTTTCTCTCTTTTTTTTGATATCCAAACCTTATTCTTAGCTCTCTAAATCTTGGGATTTAGTTATTAGAACTCAAGAAACTTCTTTCTCAGCTGCCAGATATGGCTATGACTTCTTTCCCAGGCTCTATACTTCTATTAATCTTTTTTTTATATTTTTCTTAATTCATTCATCAACAATCACAAACATCTCAAGATGTAAAGACCCAAAACCAAACTTCTATTGTATAACGTGGATGTACATAATATATATTATATATAATATAGGCTGAGGATACAAAATGAAATAAAAGACAGTTCTGATCTCAAGGAGCTCATGATTGAATGGATGAAATAAACAAACAAGCTATATACAGGAACATAGGAAATAATAAATAGGAAATAATTAAAATAGAGAAGACACTAGAATTAAGAAAGTTGTGGAAAGCCTTCTTATAAAAGATGGAATTTTAGTTGGGACTTAAAAGAAGCCAGGGAAATCATTAAGTGGAATTGAGAAAAGACATTGCTCCAGGCATGGGGGAACAACCAAAGAAAATGCCCAGAACCTAGAGATGGAATATCTTATTTGACTAACATCAAGGAAATCATTGTCATTGAATCAGAATACATGATGGGGATGAGATAAAAAGAATGGACAGGTAGAAGGGGGTAGAGTTCATAAAGGGCTTTGAATGTCAAAAATAAAATTTTGTATTTAATCCTGGAGGCAATAGGGGAGTCACTGGAATTTATTGAGTAGAGGTGCGACATGTCTCTTTGCTTTAGAAAATCACTTTGGTGGCTGGATGGAGGATGGATTGAAGTGGGGAGAAACTTGAGATAGGCAGATGTACTAGCAGACTATTGCAGTAATCCAGGCATAAGGTGATAAGGGTCAGCAGCAGAGACAATGTCAGAGAAGAGAAAGGGATGTATATTTTAAAATATTGAAAAGATGAAATAAACATCCTGGCAACAAATTGGATATAAGGAGACACACACACGCACACATACACATATATATGCACACTTTATATAGAAGTTTTGTTTTATATACATGTGTATATATTATATATAGACACATAGATGGACTTATGTATGTATACTTCTCAGGTAGTAACAAATTGATATACTTTTTGTCCCTTCTACACCTACTCACCCTTCCCTCTCTGTAACTATTAAAACTATTTATTGATGTTATTTCTCAGCTATATCACTGCCTGCCTTTTACCTAGCCTTCCTTTATAATAAATTCATATAATGGAACAAAACAAATCAAGCTATTGGCCATGTGTGGGATTGCATTTATATATTGTCTCTCTACTAAAAGATAGAAGATATGCTTCACCATCAGTCTTTTGATGTCAATGTTAATAAACAGAATTCTGAAACCTTTCAAACTTGTTTCCCTTCACATTTATATAGTTGTCATGCAAATTATTTTTTCTGGTTCTGCTCACCTTATTCTGCATCAGTTCATTCAAGACTTTTCCATATTTCTCTGAATTTGTCATAGTCTACATTTCGGAAAGTCCAACAAACTTCTGTTGCATTCATAGACCACTTTCTTTTCATCAATTCCTCCCTTGAAAGGCATTTATTTTGACTTTAGGGGACTTTATAAATATTTTTCTACATATAAATCCTTTCCTTCTGTCCATGACCTCCTTGGGGTACATGTCTAATAGTAGATTCTTTTGGTCAAAGGATGTATTTATAATTTGGTGACTTTTTTATTCTGATTTCATTCAACTCACTGTCCTTTTACAAACCAATAATTTTTTGACAACACATTTATATGTTTTTTCATAGTTTGAATTATTTGAGAATCCTTTTTCCATATATTTTTCCATTTATCAGGGAATGTCTTTTAATATTATGTATTGAATAAATTCTTCATATCTATTTATATAATTTGGTCATTAGGCCCTTTTTATAGAAGAAATTTTTGTGAAAAATTTTCCCCAAATTGTTTCCATTTTCATTCCAATTATATTTGTTTTGTCCTATAGAAGCTTTTCAACTCTATGTTTATCCTCTGTTTTTTAACACTAGAGATTCACTCCTAAGGACAACTCATTTTCTACTGCCTCTGAGACTACATCATTTAGTGTTGTGTTTTTTGAGCAATGGATTAAGCAGCCTTGTAAAATAAACTAGATATTTTAAAGAACCTTCTACTAATGCAATGTGATGATTCTAGGATTTGGTGGGTGCTAATTAGTTGGTAGAATGTGCCATGGAGCACAGATTTTTCACCTTGTAAAAAAAATTTCTAATAATTACAACTGCCTACTTATTGAATTGATCATCCTGAGACTTGGAACTTTCTATCACTGAAAATATTCAAGCAGAGGCTATCAATCAGATAAGTACTGGTAAATATTTAATAACTGGACCTCTAGAGGAAAAAAGGATGTGCAACACATTTTAAAATGTAATCTACATTATTAATGTTTTTTTCCATCACTTTAGTAAGTCTAGATAATTAATAGAACTGATCAAACCCTAATTTGTATACAGCATTTGCTGTTTTCTGAGGTATAAATGCTCAAACTGAAAATTTGACATTTGGTTCTCTAAAGCTTTTTTGAACTGACTCCATGATACTTCATCCAAGGGTATTTTCAAAGGGACTCCAAAACTAGAAAGTTGTACTGAAAGAATTCAAGTTCATCTAATCCAGACTATAAGGTTTAATGATTCTATATGATAGTCTTATCATGATTTTCTTCCTGAGAATTAATTAATATCAACATGTGTTGGTTTATATTTATGAATTATTTCAGAAGCAGAATTTGTGATTATTAAATCATTACCCTTATGTGGACTTTTTCTTGATGATAAACATTCAATGTCTTACAGAGTACTCTTGCTGTGATAGCAAATGTCAAAAAACTCAACATATGTTCCCTCGTCGTTGGATTGATGTGTTTTGCTTTGCTATTGGGGGGCAAAGAGTTTAATGAAAGATTTAAAAATAAATTGCCTGCACCTATTCCTTTAGAGATTGTCGCAGTAAGTCAACTTTTGGTTTTTTTTTCCCTTTCAGAGTAAATTTTTGTTAATGTCTTTTGCTTTTACATTGCCTAAATTTCCCTTTCTATCTCTCCTGGTCCCTCTCAAAGAACCATCCCTTATTTAAAAAAAAAAAAAACTTTTTAAAGAAGATGAAGAGAAAAAAATCAGCAAAACCTATATCCAAAAAATGGTAACATATCCAATATTCCACACCAGTACCACCAACACCTCTTCAAAGGAGTAGAAAGAAGTGTTCTCTCTTAATAATTCTTTGGGGCTAAGCTTGTTCTTTGCAGTTCTTTGCAGTATTTACTTTTATTTGTTTCATTGTGTGATTGTTCTTTCCATTTGTATTATGGTCATAATGTATATTGTTTCTCAGGTTGTGATTATTTCATTATCCTATCAATGGACATCTGCTTTATCTCCAGTAATTTGCTACTACAAAAAACACTGTTATAAATGTTTTGGTACATGTGGAACCCTTATTTTTAACAATGACCTTCTTGAAGTACACAGCAGGCAGTGGACATGGACATTTTAGCCACTTTATTTTTATAATTCCATATTACTTTGCAGAGGATCATACTAATTCACAGCTCTTTCACCAGTGTTTTAATGTACTCATAACATCTCCTACATTGACTATTCTCATTTTTTTGTCATCCTTTGCCCAATTTTTCCCCAATTTTCTGAATATGTTTTTAATGTTTTGTATTCACAGTTTAGAACATTCTTTAATATAGTTCTTAATAGTTTTCAATATTTTAATAACTTCATATCCTTTGACTACTCATTTGTTGGGATTTGGCTTTTATCTGAGAAATTTAATAGAAAGTTGTTAGAATTTTTCCCAATCAACTAATAATTTAGAAAAAAAATTATTTGGGTTTGCTTTTGATATATATTGTTTTAATATTAAAACGTCATTTTCAGATATATCCCTTCACCATATTGAACCTTCCCTTATAATATAGAAAAATGCTTAAAGAATATCAACTACAGTGACTACAGCACATGTAATATTTTATCCCTCTAATATAGGAAGAAAATAATGTTTTGTGATCTTTGCTCTGGAATTTAGATTAGTTGTTGAAACTAATTACAGTTCAGCTACCTTTTATTGCTATTTTGATGTACAGTCTTATAATCATTGCATATATTGTTTTCTTGGTTCTATTTATTTCAATCTGCATCTTTTCAGGTACATCATCAAGTTAGTTAAAGAAATGATCATGCGCAATGTATTTGTCTCACAAGTATCAACGTCTGTGTTATCTTGATATGGGATGTGTTGTTAACTCCCAGTTCTTTTTCTTTTATTTCTTGCCTTGCCCTTCACCAAATATGATGCTCAACATTCAGCAATTCTATATTAAAACCATGTTCTGTTATGGAAAATATAGGCATGAGTGGGCATTAGAATAAAACTTAAGTAAAATGATGGCCTGTGCCAAGAATGTTTTAAGTGCCCACAGAATTCCACTTTCATCCCTGCCTCTGTAGCTGGAGGTGAAGAGAAGATGGTATAGTCTGCTAATTTGAAGAGTTCTAATTGTATTCCTCTTCCCCCTCAGTCCTTTTTCCTAGTAATTAGTGTTAAATAAAATTAATTCAAGAATCTATGGACAGGAATCTGTAGCACTGAAGAGCTCGCTCTTACCCCCTCCTGTACTGCAGTTTACTGATTTTCAGGACTGTTCATAGTTTCCTGGTTAGAGTTTCACTTCATTCACTTCATATGATACCTTGTTTCTAAAAAAGAACTGGCTCAGTGACAGTACCCCTCTCACCTTTGTGTATATTCTGTTTTTCTTTCTATCTGTGAAGTTTATATGTGTAATTTCCCATGACAGAATGTAAACACCTCAAAAGCAGGGACTATTTTTGTCTTTGTAACTTCAGCTGCTAGCACATTGTTTGGCACAGACAGGCACTTTTAATTAATTAATTGCTCAAGCATTGATTAATTAATTCATGTTTCTCTTTAAGTTAAAAAAGGTGGATATTATGTGTAAAAAGAGTAAAGCATAAATATTATGAATGAGAACAGAATGGAACAGTTAAGTTTGGGGGTTGTTTCTGCAACTCTGTATTTTTAACTTTGAATGTAAACTTAAATTTGTTCCATTTTTAGGTGATAATAGGAACGGGCATTTCAGCAGGATTTAATTTAGAAGAATCATACAAAGTGGATGTTGTTGGATCACTCCCACTGGGGTAGGGAATGCACATTTTTATTTTGAGCCGTAATGATCAGTGAAAGTATTGTTAACCTATTCTATTGCTTACTAATGTACTTTTACAACACAGTTAAAGATCATCTCTTTCTTCTATTTTTAATAGCATGATTTGAATGTAGTACACTTTCACTTAAGAATAAATTCTAGGACTTGTCTTGATTATTTTGTGGTTTTTAGCTTCAGGTAATTCTCTAAAATCATCTATTGTTTTTATCTACCACTTTTCTACACATTTGTTACATTATTTCCTCCTCAGTTAGCACAAAACCCATTATTCTCTTGTATCTTTTTTTCTTCTAAGAAAAAGCCTCTGAAATACAGAACAGTACATTTTCTTTGCCCTTAAATCCCTGTGGTCCCTTAGCATCTGGCAATTTCATTCATCCTCAGCTGTTTGATGCCATACAAGGATACCCTAAGGTACATGGGATTCAAAAATGATGTTTTTGTTGTCCAAATTCATTCTTACTTATGGTCAGAGTCTCCAAATCTATGACTACAATGATCTTAATATCCTTGACATAGACAAACTTGAAAGGACTCATAAAATGTTGGCAAGGATTCTGTAGTCACTGACTTAATGGCTCTATTTGTTAGTGTCCTGAGTTTCCCACATCTTGTACAGCTTGTAACACAATTTGACACAAAAGACTTCACCAGAGATATATACATCACCAAAAAAAAACCATAAACACAGACACTCAGGGAAAGCCACATAAGAACAACAGATCCCTTAAGTCCTTCCAACAAAGTCTTAGTGTTCTGCCACAAAGAGAGCTCACCTAACTGTCTTTTTTGTTCCCAATCACCCCTACAACTATAGTATTATAGGCCAACTTCCTGGGAGCCATAGAGTTGGAGACAGGTTGATGTCCTTTTTAGGACCCTGGTCAGCAGTTGTCTTTCTGCTTACGTATATCAAATATCGAGTTGGGCTAGCTTTCATTTGCTACTACAACTCAGGAGAGTGGTATGTTTTCTACTCTGGAATGACACAAACTACTAAATTAATATTTCTAATACAACTGAATTTTGCATAGATAGTACTTCTTTTCACACTTGGTAAGGAATAGCCTTCTTTTTACAAAACTAGATTAATAGTGTATCTCAAGTCAAGATTTCATTTATGTGATATGGAAATATTAATGGATTTGTTGATAGATACTGCTACGAATTATAGTTTAATAACTAGTTAACAGTTTAATATATACTTGGAGGATAGGCTCTTGGTGCCTAAGTGACTACCAAACTGAATTATTTTCAAAGTTTCTTATATATTCCTTAATTATATCAACACAGAATATAATTGGTGTTTTATAGTACCAAAAGGAAAGGTAAACATTTACATTTTGAAGGTAGGTTTGTAAATTTTATAGCTGGCAAATGGAGAGAAAAGAGGTTTACGTTGCAAAGACAACAGAAGAGAAAAAATTATATCAAGTTAGTTTGCAAATTAATTCACAAACATTAGGAAATCTATTCTAGAATTTACAGCTACCCAGTGTTCATCATGAGAACATAAAGTTAATAAAAATGAGCCAGAAATTCTTTTATCTCTAACCAATTAATCTCTTGGTTTAAATTTTTAGTGTCTTGGCTAAATTCTACACTAAAAGAAGAGACTTCCAACAAGTTAAATAATTTTCTTTAACAATAAAATGACCATGCTGGAGTCACTTTTAAAATCTCAAAATAAATTAAAACCCTTATAATGATACTTCTTTTCTTTTTTCAGAGAATTTTCTGTGATGTCATCATATCCATATTAAAATATATTCCCCCTTTCAGGTTATTAGCTCCTGCTACCCCAGATTCAAGCCTCTTCCATCTTGTTTATGTTGATGCTATTGCCATTGCAATTGTTGGATTTTCAGTGACCATCTCAATGGCCAAAATCTTTGCAGTTAAACATGGCTACCAAGTTGATGGGAATCAGGTAAAATTTTAGCATTTCTATGGAATAGTTCACAAAAATGCAATGAGATATTTTGTTGTTTTCAACTATAAAGCAAAATATTTTGATAGAAAAGCAGTCTTTCTTGTTTCCACCCCATAATTAACATTTAACAATCATCAGCACATGTTTAGGAAATTCTTGAAGTCATATTATACTTCTACATTAATCACATATGTGATTTAGTTGTTTCTTATAACCTCATTTCATGCAGTTAGACTTTAAAGTACAGACTTAGGTAGACACCAGATAGGAACAGCATTAGAAAAACAGAATCACTGAGGCAAAATCCATTGCATATAATGGCTCTTCTTTATCTTGAAGACCTGAAAAATACATCTACATGATGGCGGAATTTATTCGAGGGGTCACCAGCAATCATGGATTGAATGAGCATTTCCCAAAATCATTTCAACCTCTACTAGGGAGTTCATACTTCATTCATATTGGCCTCAGTGGTGTTTGGCTTGTAGTTATTCATTCATCAGATAATTCTCCAGTTATCTATATTTTCAACTTTTTGCTATCAGACCTACTATTAAGGTATTTGCCTCTTACATGAAAGGGAAAATGCAGATAATGATAGCTGGTATTAATATGGATATTGCAACATACTTTGTTCTTGATGAGAAAATTCAGATCTGTACAACCTACAATTATTAAAATATGGATTACAAATGTGATCTTTAAAAAGCAGCTATTTTGGCAACCCAAAGTACATTGTTTTGGAATAAAGTCATTCTGGTACATAGTATTTTTGGAATTTAAGTTCATGTAGCATTTTTGTATACATTTGCTAAAATAGAATTCTCTTCATTCTGCTGGGACTCCTCTGCAGGAATTAACATCATTTGTGAAATGATCCTGTTTGAATTTAAGAGTTGAAAAGGGGCAGAATGGTTACCTGTGCCTAAGATAAAAGTAGAAGCTTACTGACTAGGCTAAATTTATCTTTTTGAAGAACTGCTTAAGTTTTCTTTATCCTGTTTTCATATGCAAAAGGAACTCATCGCGCTGGGAATATGTAATACCATTGGATCACTTTTCCAAACTTTCTCCATTTCATGTTCCTTGTCTCGGAGTCTTGTTCAAGAGAGTACTGGAGGAAACACTCAGGTGTGTATGTAGACAGACTTAAAGGAGACGTGATTGGGGTGTAATTATACATTTTAACCTCTTAGTTCTCTCCTGAGCCCCAGAAAAACTACTGTGCATGCAGAGCCAATGGGTGCTCCATGGAGTTCTACATCTCTAATCAACTTTTGGGGAAAAGGGATTTAGGGAGTTTAGAATGAATCATATAGTTCTGCAGAGGAAGGTGTAATTAATTGAACTGAACTGCAGAAAGCTAGATCTGTAAAGAGGAGCTACTGCCCTCAACTAAATTAGATGTTTGTACAATACTCTGATTCTAGCACCTGTGCACCCAAAACTTCAGACGTGGGAAACTGTCATGTGCTGTGATGAAAACTTAACCCTGCAGGCAATGACTAAGTATGGGAGGGATGTCAGCAGCTCTCACACCCATCCAAACTATCCCAACCTCTCATGTGTCTCCAGGCCTGCACCGGACATCTCATGAGGATGGGCTTTCAACTTCCCGTCACCCACTTCGGGCAAGGGTATTTGAAATGGTCAGGGTATTTGAGCATCTCTGTATCTAACCAGGACCCATAAGAGCAACTAAAAATTATAGACGGGGGAGGGGGCAATGGGGATAGGTCATGGTTTGGGTGGCTTCTGAATCCATACCTGTTTCATATCTTTATCAGTAATTTTCAAGGTATCAGACAAATGAGACCCCACTTATTATCCCACTTTTCTAGAAACCCCTTCAGTGCATTTTGTCTTATTCAGCTTGCAGGTTGCTTAGCCTCTTTATTGATTCTATTGGTTATATTGGCCATTGGCTTTCTCTTCGAATCATTGCCCCAGGTATGTATCTTGGATTTGGCTTAGAGTTTTGTGCATGTGCAGGAAGTTTGCTGTTGGAATGCAGACCCAGCCTTCCAAGTCTAGATTAGCTAATTGAAACTCTTCTCATCATTTTATGGAAAATAAGATAGAAATGGGAAAGGGGAGGAGTAGCATGAGGGAAAAGTGATGATGTCAAAGCTGTGCACCCTGATCATCAGAAAATGGGGAAATGGTTGTGCTGTGTTTCAGGCAGTGCTATCAGCCATTGTGATTGTGAACTTGAAAGGAATGTTTATGCAGTTCTCAGATCTCCCCTTTTTCTGGAGGACCAGCAAAATAGAACTGGTAAGTAAACATAGACAAATTCATGTTAGAAAATCTATCTTGTAAAAAAGAATACTACACTTGGTAAGTTAAGTACAGGATATGGATTCAAATGATTTGATACATGTAGAAGTAAGGAAAAATAAATCAAGGGTAAAAGAAAAAAAGAAAATCTACCCTATGACATTGGCATATTAAGAACATTTTAGTCCAATTAAAAACAGCTAGTTGTATGAAAGTATTGGGCAAATACCTGAACAGTCATCCAACTCCTCAAGATGTAGTTCAGAAGTAACAACTGATTCAATAGTCTCAGAATAATAATAATTGAACAGAAAATGCCAGTACTTTCTAATCTTTAAAGGTGGTGACTTAAAGATCAGATGACATATACAAAACATATTTGCTACAATAATCTGCATTAAATTCTAAACAAACAGAAGATTATCATATTTGCTCCAAGTAAAGTAATACATGCCCATTACTTTCTCCTAGTTTCTCAACAATTTATTAACTTGAATTTTTTGAATAAAAATGATTATTTTATAGTTACCCAGAACCTAAACAGTCATATCCCAAATCACATACAACCTTCTTTTGCCTTTTGAAATGGTTTGTGCTTCATCTGATTGAAAACATGACTTGTACTTAACTTTCCAATATGTTTATATTAGCTTAAGATACCAGATCTGGCTCTGGAAGAGATCTCAGAGGCTTTTAATCTAATCTTCTCATTTTAAAGTTAAGGGAACTTTCATTTTGTAGTTGAAACCCAAAAGAGAAAGTGATTTGGCCAATATCACACAGTTAGTAAACATAAGAGAGAGGATCCTAACTCAGATCCATAGACCCTAGATCCATCATTCCTTTTACTGTTCTACCTTGCCTCCTAATTCTACAGAAATTGAAAGAATAGCAGTTGAATTTATTTCATAAGCTGATTTTTAATACAGTTATGCTCTGGTTTGCCTTTGAAATCTTCCAAATGCTTTCACTGATGTCTCACACAGAACCACATCATCTGGACTTTTTTTCCTTATGTTTCTCTTGAAATTGTTCTATTAAAACCTCCACCTCAAACTCTTAAATGAATATATAATCTATATGTATTGATGAATTTTAAGAAATATGCATAATCCCTTAGAACACCAACCCTTTTGTTTTCATATTATCACCCCAGAAGAGAGAATAAGATATAGGAAAAATGACTCTAATATGTAGGGGAGGCGTGTGAATGGTCAAGAAATGTTATTGCTTGACTAAAGAAGAAAAATATTTCATAATCCTACTGAATCTACCTGCATGCTATTTGAAAATTCTGTCTTTAAACTCCTATGTGAAGGCCTAGAAGTGCCTCTTTACATATAAAGTACAAGTGCTTCACTGTTCAACATGTACTTATCTAAAATGAGGCTTTTAAAAATGCCATCCCATATTTTCAAACTTATATTTGTGGGAAAAGTTTTAAATGATTGAGTATATAGTAAAGTAATGAGGGAATAATATTATTATAGAATGAGAAAAGTAACTGAAAGAATTACAAATCTGCTATATAGATAGAGATGTTAAATTATCTGATCATCCTTCTGTTTAATTACTTTTTATAATTACTAGGGTTTCTAACTATTTTAATACAAGGCTTTCTTTTTGGTTTAGACTATTTGGCTTACCACTTTTGTTTCCTCTCTGTTCCTTGGATTAGACTATGGTCTAATTACTGCAGTAATAATTGCTCTGATGACTGTTATTTACAGAACACAAAGGTAAGTTGGAAAGTGAGTCTGTGTGTGGATCTTGTATTACTATATTCGAAGTTAAAATTTTGATCATATAATGTAATCAAAATATGGAGTGAAATTAGACCTCTTGGATTATTTTTTACTACAAAATAAAGCAGTTACAAATAATAGTTACTACTGTGCTAAGTGATTTATAAATATCAAATTTGATCTCACAATATCCCTGGGATGTAGGTGCTATTGTTATCCCCATTTCCAGTTGAGGAAACTGAGGTAGTGATTAAGTGACTTGCTCAGGGTCACATAGTGGTGACTCTCTGAGGCTGTATTTGAACTCGGGTCTCCCTAACTCCAATCTCAGTGTCCTATCTGCTGCACCTCAGTGGACATTAGCAATTTCAAGAAAAGAAAGCATACATTTAATGAGACGTGGTAAAGGGATGACCTTTGTTAGAGCATGTGTCCTGGCATTTGGTTGGGAAAATATCTTACCTTTTCACTAAGTAGACTTTTGCAGTAGATACAGATAATGAGGACCTTAACTAGGGCAGCAGTGATGGGAATGTCAGCAATAAGATGAACTGGAGACATGGTAGGACAGAATTTATCAGACTAGTGAAAGAAGTCAAAGATGATTCTGAGGCAAAAAAAAGAAAAAAAAACCCAGCCTAGGTTATGTGGAGAATGATAGGGCCATTAATACAAGTGGGAATGACAGGAGGAAAAACATAATTAGGGGGAAGATGATAAGATTTATTTGAACATGTTAAATTCGAATTTCTGACAATTCAGCAGACAGTTGCATTCAGGAAATTGGCATTGAAAGAGAGATCAGATTTGGAAGTCATCCACAGAGATTAGAAGTAGTGAAGGTAGAGTTTAGAGTGCCAAAAACAAAACAAAAAGTGAATTTTTAAGATGGATGGTCTCATTCTTCTGGAAACTCTCATACCATTTTCAGTTTCCTTCTGTTCTTTTGTATCCAAAGACCCTCATTAAGAACAAAATAGCTGTCATCATTAGCAAGCTAGATGTAGCCCTAGAATTTCTGCTTCAGTGTTACCTTAGAATACTAATTCTTACCATTTGCATTGATGTTTCTAATTCCTGATACACAGTAAAAGAGATGATCATACCAAGTATTTCTAGGTTTTTGTTTCCCATACCCACAAACTTTCTCCCTTCTCCTTTAATCTGTACTTCTTGGCAATAGTCTTGCTCTCTGAAGTTCAGTCATTTACATTTATATCTATCTTCATAATGATTCATGGATTAACCCACATATTATCCATTAATTAATTCAACTGAAAGTAATCTCTCTTCCTCCCTCCCTACTGTAGTAGAACCTTCACCATGAAGTTTTTCCTCATTCTTTCACTTCTGAAAATGTTATCTTTCACTTCATATTTTCTTATGGTATTTTTTTTGAGATCACTCCTTAACATATCATTCTGTACTTTTTTATTATACTTTGTATGTGTGTGTGGCTGTATGTGTGTCTATAGAAGTGTGAAGATACGAGTATTGGATTGCAGAGTATGGAGAGGGAGAACAGAGAAAGGAAGGCAGGGACTTGGTTATGGAGGATTTTCAGTACCAACAGATTTTATATTTGATTCTGGAGAAGATAGGGAGTCCCTGGAGTTTATTGAATGGACTTTGGAGATTATTTGGTCAAAACTATAATTGAAGGAGATGAATTTGTCACCTGAGGGTGAAGTGAAATGGGGAAAAATGCAAGGCATGAAAACCAAACAGAAAGCTATTGCTGGACTACTTGACAGGTGTGAGATAGCCACTGGAGGTAGTTTTTTGGTTTTGTTTTTTAGCAAAGAAGAATCACAAGTGTGTTTTTCAAGGTTAATTCAGTTAATTCAGTGTCAATGACTAAGATGAATTAGAAGGAGAGTGAGCCTAACAAGAGAGAGACTAACTTCCTCTGCTAAAAAGAATTCCCTCTCCTCCATCTAAGCCCTAAAACAGGAAAGCATAACAGGATACTTAATCTTTTTTTTTTAAATATCATAGACCCAATACTACAGTGAAGTCTATAGATCCCTGAATAATGGTTCTAAAGGCATAAAATAAAATGGCTGGGATTACAAAGGAAAACAATTAGCTTAAAATACTCTCATCAATTTTTTTAAAGACATTTACAGATCCCAGGTGTAAAAACCTGGCCTAAGACATAGGACCAAGGAATTGGGAGAACTGTAGTTATGCCCCCAGACAAATCTGATCTCCATTTGGTTGTGCACTTATATCTTCTTCATATTTCTCCTTTAAAGGGTTTGCTTCCCACTCTTGGGAAGATAGTAAGAACCTATGTGTTAGTGAGCTAAAAAAACACATCGTGTTTTGGATATTGTAAGAAAAGATCAGATAAAGCTTGGCATTGCAGAGAGAAGTTTTGAGTCTGGATGACCTGGATTCAGGTTCTCCATCTGACACACACTTATATGACCCTTAGCAAGTCACTTAAATTCTAAAGTTTTGAGTTACTAAAAAGTTACTAACGTTACTAAAGATCTGCATTGGTAAAGGGATTTCCCATTACATTGAACATTTCCTAAACCAGTGAAATCCCAGCTGTAGACCCAAAAAAGGGTGGGGAAAAAAAGTATAATTATTTGATATTGCTGGATTTGCTGACATTGTAATCCATATGTATAAAAACTGTTTCCTTTTCTTTACTATGATAATACTATGATATGCTTTCTCTTTTTTCCAGTCCAACCTACACAGTTCTTGGTCAGCTTCCCAACACAGATGTATATATTGATATAGATGCATATGAAGAGGTAAGAATTTCTTTTATCCCTTAAGTAGTTCTTCCACTGGTGTAGATCACAACTCCTTTGAGTCTTCATGGATGGTCCTTTTGAGTTGACTACGCCAAAATACAATTCTTTACTTGATTGTCAACCAACTTGATTGCCAATGGTCATGAGACCCTATTAACTTAGTGCAGGTGGTCCTATGAAAGATAGACACACTATGCATTGTGAAGCCTTTCTTGCTTAAGAAAACCTGCCAAAACTTTTACTCTGATAAATTTTAAGGAACCCAAGATATAACTTCCACACCACAGTGAGTCATCAGATCAGGATTGGAATGAAAACTAACATTTTAAGTGATTAATAATAAGTTTACAATAACATTTAAATTTAAGATTTACAGAGCACTTTTCCTACAGCAAATTTATAAAGAAAATAAACTGTACAGTGATTTTCCCCATATTAGACAAGAAGACTGAGGTTCAGACACACACACACACACACACACACACACACATCACTTATAAGCTAAGCTATAAAAATCAGAATTCATATCTAGCCCATCAAGTCCAGAAGTCTTATAGTCCCTACCCATAGCACTGCCAAAACCAAAAGTTATTATTGTTGCTTATTTCTATTAATTATGTAGATATGTAGTGATACCTTAAAGTTTCTTTGACATTTTCATTACTTTAATTACCAGGGGTACATTCCTCTGTGTGATTTTGGAGTGTAAATTGTTTGTCTTTCTCCAGTGCTGTCCACTGTGCTATTAAGTTATCCTTAACAATTTATACAGCAATCTAATAACATACAGGAATATAATTGGGTTTTATAAATATAAATCTTGTAGTTTTGCTGAACTCATTTAATTCTAGTAAATTTGAGATTAATTTCCTTAGATTTTCTAAGTCTGTAAATATGTTATCAGCAAATGACACACATATTTCACATATATGAGCAGCTAGGTAGCAAAGTGGTTAGAACACTAGATCTAAAAGTGGGAAGACCTGAATTCAAATCCAGTCTCACTTGGACAAGTCACTTAACCCTGTTTGCTTCAATTTTAACTGTAAAATGAGCTGAAGAAAGAAATGGCAAACTATTCCATTATCTTCTTGCCAAGAAAATCCCAAATGGGACCACAAAAAGTTGTAATCAACTCTTTGTGTAATTACACAGTTGTGTAATCCCAGTTACAGTATCTCATATACAAACACACATATGCACATACACATGTATGTTTATGCACACATGTATATGTACAATATATACATATTTATCTCTAATTTCATATCTTTTAATTTTTCATTTATAGCTATGGCTAGCATTTCTAATATTAGCTATCTAATATAATCTTATGCCTAGCCCACATAAAAGTTCTTCTCGATTTGCTGAACTGAAATAACCTTGAGTTATGCAAGCTAAATTCAAATATTGGCAGGTTCTACTAGCCTTTGAGTATTATGCCAGCAAAAGACTGTGTCTGCTATATGTGGACCAACCTAGCTAGCTTAAGTATAAAAAGGCTCATCACCCTAATATGGCCAACTAAACAAATTATTTGGCCATGGTAAGCCATCCTTAGTACATTGAAAAAGAATGATGATGAAAAATCCTTACCTTGCCCTTGTTTCTCCATTACATATGGTTGATTGTTTTTATCAGTATTTATGTGTGTATATTTTATCAATATTAAGGAAAAAAGCTCTCTGTGGTTTCATTTTGAAAATATTTTAATTGTAATCCATTTTCTTAGTATCTATTATATAATTATTTTTTGATCATGCTGAATTAAATAATTCTTTATGTTTGGACCAAACAAAATTTGGTCAATTTGGACCAAAATGATATCACTGGCAAGCATTCACACTCTTGCAGAATGTGCAACTCTAGTAGGCTGGCCACAATGTTCAAATGCCAAATGTATACTCCAAAAGAACATTTTATGGAGAACTTACCGAAGCTAAGTGCTCACATGATGGTCACAAAAAGTTATTTAAAAAAAAAAAAAAACTCATAAGGTCTCAAGAAGCTTGGAATTTAAGAACTTAAGAACTTTAAGAACATAATATGGGAGACACTGGCACAGAACTGTTCAGCATGGTGTGCCTTCATCAGAGAAAGTGCTATGCTTTATAAGCAAAGCAGAATTGAAGTGGTTTAAAAGAAAGTTGAGATGTGCAAATTGAAAGAATATACCCCAAATATTCACATGGACTATTTGTGCCCAACCTGTGGTTGAGTCTTCTGATCTACTGTTAGTTTGATCTGCCATAGTTAGACACATGGTATCTTGAATCTAAATTGGTGATATCATTTTGATCCAAATTGAACTCTAAAAAAGACAACCAACCAACATTCTGGTAAAACTTGGCCAGAAAACAGTGGGAGATATAAAATAATAATGAGAAAAATAAAGTTATAACAATAATAATAGCTAATATTTGTATAGTGCTACTATGTGCTAGGCATTGGGCTAAGAACTTAGAAAAGAAAAGGTAAGTTTGGCAGTGATATAATCTGTTATTTTGGACATATAAAAATATATAAGAAAATATGGAAGTGGCCTGGATCAAGAGGTGATCTCTTAAAAATAAAGTATAAAAGTATAAAATAGATATTGAAAATACATGGAAGGTGAAAAAAATCTTAAATATAACTTTTGAAAAAAGAATCCAATACATTAAAAATGTTATATATTTCAATTAAGTACAGTTTATCCCTAGAACGCAAGGCGCCTGGTAACATAAAGAATTATTTAATTCAACATGATAAAAAAATAATTATATAATAGATACTAAGAAAATGGATACAATTAAAATATTTTCAAAATGAAACCAGAGAGCTTTTTTTTCCTTAATATTGATAAAATATACACACATAAATACTGATAAAAATGATCAACAATATGTAATGGAGAAACAAGAGCAAGGTAAGGATTTTTCATCATCATTCTCATGTCCATCTTCAGACTTTTCCTAAGACAATTCAAATGGAAGTGATTCAGGTACCTAGCATAGTGCTATATGTATCTAGGTACCAAATGTTAATTTATTACCATATTTGCTGATGTAGTAGCTGAAAATGAATTGAGGAAATTATGAAAGGATTCAACCAAAGGATACTACATTAATAGACATCTGGAAACATCCTGTTGATTGTGCCCTAAAATTCCTTGACAGTCAAGTTATTTGATGTACTTCTGTAAAAGAAAATGAATATTTTTAATTTTTTCAAATGTCATTTGTTCAGTGAAAAATGTTACAAGTTTTGACTTTAAAAACTCTCAGTCCAGTGGTTTTATTGGCTGAACATTACTAACATTTTGTCTTCTTTTTTTTTTTTCAATTTTTTGGTTTTGTTTGATTGATTCTTGATGTCTCATTGAATCATTCACTTCCATTTGTTCAATTCTGATTTTTAGTGAATTATTTTCTTCAGTTAATTTCTTTATGACCTCCTTTTGCATTTGTCCAATTGAACTTTTAAATGAGTTAAAGTTTTGTTCATTGGATTTTTTTTTCCATTTTGCAAATTCTATTTGGGGAGAGTGGGGGGGGGGGGGGGGGGGGGGGGGGGAGTTTTCCTCAGTTTCCATTTTGCCAATTCTGTTTTTCAAGGAGCTGTTTTCTTTTTCCATTTCACCAAATCTATTTTTTAGGCATTTTCTTCAGATAATTTCTGTTTCCTTTTCCAAACTCTCCTGTAATGCTGTCATTTCCTTTCCCCATTTTCTTTTCTCTTTTAAGATCCTTTTAGAATTCTTCCAAGAAATCCTTTTGAGATGGAGATCAACTTATATCACTCTATGGGGTTTCATTGGGAGATTTTGCCTTTAGTGTCTTCAGGTTTTGAGATCTGTTCTTCCCTATCTCCATAATAGCTATTTATGGTTACAAATCTTTTTTGCTCATTTTTAATATTTTTTTCCTATTATTATAGCTTTTTATTTACAAAACACATGCATGGGTAATTTTTCAACATTGACCCTTACAAAACCTTCTGTTCCAAATTTTTCCCTCCTTCTCTGCACTCCCTCCCCTAGATGGCAGGTAGTCCACTACATGTTAAATATGTTAAAATATATGTTAAATCCTGTACACACACACACACACACACACACATATATACACACACACAATTATTTTGCTGCACAAGAAAAATGGATCTAGAAAGAAAAAATGAGAAGGAAAACAAAAATGCAAGCAAACAATAACAGAAAGAGTGAATATGCTGCAATATGCTATGTTGTGGTCCACACTCAGTTCCCACAACCCTATCTCGGGGTGTAGATGGCTCTCTTGATCACTGAACAAGTGGAATTGGTTTGAATCATCTCATTGTTGAAGAGAGCCATATTTATCAGAATTGATCATCATATAGACTTGTTGTCACGCATAATGATCTCCTGGTTCTATTCATTTCATTTAGCATCAGTTCATGTGTCTCCAAGCCTTTCTGAAATCATCCTGTTGGTTGTTTCTTAACAGAACAATAATTTTCCATAACATTCATATATCACAACTTATTCAGCTATTCCCCAACTGATGGGCATCCATTCAATTTCCAGTTCCTTGCCACTACAAAAAGGGCTACCACAAACATTTTTGCACATGTGGGTCCCTTTCCCTCCTTCAAGATCTCTTGGGATATATAACATTGCTGTGTCAAAGGGTATACACAGTTTGATAACTTTTTGTTTTTTGCTCATTTTTAAAGATTTAGTTCTACTCTTAGGGCAAAGGGGAGATTGTCCCAAGCTGCTTCTACAGACAATAGTGGCTTCATGCTGCCCTGGGGCCAGTGCTGCCGACTTCCTTCCCCTGCTGTCCAAATCCTACTATACTGGAGTTCAGAAGTTCACTATTTGCCTTCTGGACTTGCATTGGATGTCTCACAACTAATCTCCTGATCCACTGGCTTCTGAACCAGGACAGAATAGTCAATGTTGCTGCATTTTGGCTAAGAGCCTTCCAGTAGATTCCCCTGGCAGAGGCCTCTCCATCTCCACCCTGGACTGGGTTGTGCACCTCCCAACCCCTGCCCAATAGAACTGTCCTCAAATTCTTCTAAAATATCTTCTCTGGAAATTTGTCACATTCCAAATATTTGTGAGTTCTGTCACTTCAAAACCCATTCAGAGGTTTGATCTGGTGTTGATCTAAGGGAAGACTTCAAATAAAAACCTATCTACTCTCTGCCATCTTAGCTCTATTCCCCATTACTAACACTTTGGACAAGATTTGGTCTATAGATCAAAATAAGGAACTTGAACTTCTCTTTCCATTCCTAACTTGTCTGTATCTCAATTTCTGTTCCCTTAAAATGACAACAAATATAATCTTGATGAATCTTCACAACATCCTGAGAATGGGTAAGAAACTGATATATACTTGTATTACTTTGTTCTTTTGATTTCAGAGTATTGTTATTATTTTGTAGCTCAGTAATAATTTATAACACTCAGGCTCTAAAGCTATTCTTTTCCATTTTAATAATTAATAATGATGGCTTCAAATTTCCTTGAAAGTTCCCTTTTTTTTTTGAACTTCCCAAAGTCCCTTGCAATAGGGTCCTTACAATAGGTTCTTTAGAACAATGTTTTGACAGACAGTAAAGTTCTTGGAAGAAGACATCTTTGAAGAAAACATCAGGAAAAAAATATCAGATATTAGAAAATAGCATTGCTCTTTACAATTGTTCATCATATCCCTATAATATAGAAAAGGCTCAAGAATTATTAGTTATATTCCCAGTTTCTAAATTGTGTCCTTAGGTACAATGAGACATCTGCAAAGGCTCCATAAAACTAATATTATTATATTAAATGGTTTTGTGTGTCTGCCCTATCACCTTTATGCAGATTATATTACACCAAGGCTTGGGATTTTGAGACATGAAAAGTGAATCAGTAGGGTCCTGTGATCTTAAAAACCTTTGAACATTTAGGTTAGAAAATGTATATTTCTTTAGGGAAGTGCTACTATTATTAGAACTATGTGAGAAAAATTATTGTATATATATATATATATATATTATATATGTGTATGTATATGTAGATATTAATATAGAAATGATATTGATATAATCTATTCAAAGCCCTTTTTTCCCCATACTTCTTCGTACCTAATTTGAATCAAGCCAGTTTTCTAATTTCATGTGATTTTCCTTTCCCTTTGCTTAAAATCAACTTTTATAATCATCTCGCAATTTCCTCCTTTTCTATTTTTCTTTATTTCTACTACATTCAATTTCTCTATTATATTTTTAAGACAAAGAATGAAATGAGAAAAATATGGGGGAAATCAACCATTTCAACGATCTCTAAGCTTTTTGTTTTTCTCAGTATTAATTTCTCTCTAATATGAATTGAGCAGTGAGAGATTTTGAACTAACAGAATAATGATTTACATGATACCAAGACAGTTAACTGTTCCTGGGTACAGATGGGAGAGGGAGAAACTGTCATTATTAATTCTGAAACAAACATCTTTAAGTATAATAATATTTTATTCCTCAGGTGAAAGAGCATCCTGGGATAAAAATATTCCAAATAAATGCCCCGATTTATTATGCCAATAGTGACTTGTACAGTAATGCACTAAGCAGAAAGGTGAGTAAAAGAATCTCTTTAGAAATTCTTATTCTTAAAAAGAGTTTTCTCCTACTTATATTAAAACTTTATGTAATAATTATATGTAATAATATTGCCAAATATGCAGAATAGCAACTATCTATTTAGAGGGGATACATTCTAGAGATTCTCCTCATAAAGAGAAATCCTGTACTTACACACAAAAAGAATTTGTATCCAATAGAAAATATTTCAGATACCAATCAGATTTTTTATTCAAAGCTTTTTTCTTCTCCAATGCTATTTCAATTTCTATGATTATATCAGGAAAAGAATCTTATTCATTTCTGGTTTTATACCTTGAACCAATTGATTTCAAAGAAATGGTGTGGCTAGGATTCAGGTTAGGAATCAGGACATAACTAAATTCACAAAAAATTGTCAGAATGAAAGGAAAAACTACAAATTCACAAATCTGAAGGATTTCCATATGTACAATATGTAGAACCTTTGTTGTTGTTCGCTTGGGTCTAACTCTTCATGACCCCGTGAACCATAGCACTCCAATGCTGTCCGTGGGTTTTTTCGTTTGTTTCGTTTTGTTGTGTGCTTTTTTGACAGAAATACTTGTAGTCATTAGCCATTTCCTTCTTAGTGGATTAAGGCAAACAGGTTAAGTGACTTGCCACTTGTCAGAGGTCAGCACTCTGGTCTTTCTGACTCCAGGTCCAGCAATCTATCTGTCCACTGAACTACCTAGTTGTCTCCTTTTATCTTACTCACCCCAACTACTTCCCCCACTAAATTGTGCTTTCACCTCTTATAGAAGCAATGGTAGTCATTTGTTATACACTAGTGAGACAGTAGCCAACAACATGTTATTATAACTTTCTGAATGCATTTAAAGGGCATTTAATATCTTTTTCATCATCAACATAATCTCCACTCTCCAAAGGCAAGTTGCACAGACCTGGAGTCAGGAATATGTGAGTTTAAATCCAGCCTCAAATACTTATTAGCTGTATGACTGTGGACAAGTCGCTTAATCTCATTTGCCTCAGTTTCCTCATTTACAAAATGAGGTGGAAAAGGCAATAGCAAACCACTCCAATATCTTTGCCAAAGAAACCCCAAATAGGATCTTAAAAAGTTGGACATGACTGAAATGACTGAACAGCAACAATTTATATCAATTTCCTTTTGAGGAATGTCAAAAGGGTGAATGGGGTGGGCCTTTGGTGGCCAGAAAGCTGATTTGCATATACATTTCATGTTGCATTTCCTTAAAGACGGGAGTTAACCCAGCACTTATAATGGCAGCAAGGAGAAAAGTCCTAAAGAAGCATGCCAAGGAATTAGGAACCAAAGGCAAACCCCAGTCTTCGGTTGTAAAAGTTGTAAGTAGTCAATACATTATTTTCCACCTTCTCAACTTGAAATGTTTCTTTCACTAAGTGACACAATATACAACTTCTTAAAAAGGAACAAGAAAGAACTGATGCTATCTTATAGTGAAGATATTTGATAAAAGTAGTTAAACGAGGAGTAACAAGAAGCATTTGGAAAAATTTTTTTTAATTTAACAAAAAGCATGTAAGGATAGTTGAGAAGATTGTTATACCAGCCTGCTCTTTAAATTCTTATCCATCTATTAACATGTGTCAGGTGTCACCTTTCAAGGAAATATCATCCGAGGACTTTCCTTCATGTAGGACCCCACTCATTATGTGGTTTGCTCTTCTCTGATGCACTTGGGTATGATTTTTATATTACAGGTATTTATGCATCTGTCACAATACTCTAAGATCTGTGAAAGCAGGGACATTATTTACCCTCAGTGACTAGCATAATATTTCACATATACAAAGTATTTAATAATTATAATAAATAATATAACAAGGTTAGAGAATATTTTTCCAACAAAAGAAAGCTAGTAATAAGAATTCAAATACATTGTATAAGACTTTCAGCATTACAGAGAGCTGACATTTGCATGGGAGACATAGGCAGCATATAAACATTTTCTATTATATATCATATCCAGAATGAAAAACATAAGTCATGTACATTCACAAAATAAAACTCGTTGTAGAATGCTGATCTGTTCTAATTCTAGGATGAGGATGCAGAAACAGGTGGGGAAGAAGATGCAAAACAAGAAGAACAGATTGAGGAAAATGCCAAACCAGTGACAATTGATTCACTGGTCCAAAAAACATTTCCACCAGAACTGGAAAGATTTTTGCCCCCAGGGCCTAATGTTCATACTATGATTTTGGATTTCTCACAAGTCAATTTTATTGATTCAGTTGGAGTAAAAACTGTAGCAGGGGTAAGTATCTCTCCTCCCTCCCCCTTCTCAACAAGATGGCAATATTTGTTTTTTATTACCAGATAAATCATTAAATTTTCCAATGTTTCTTCTATACTATTTTCTCCCTCTTTTGTTCACCTTACTTAACTGGTTTACTTACCTTTCTGGCTATTCTGCAGCCTCCTTCTTTATATTATCATCACATTGGATCCTCAAACTATGTTTAGTCCAAGGCCTCTTCCTGGGCCCCCTTCCTTTTCTTCCTCTACACGTTTTCCCTTGTGATTTCATTGACACCCGTGATCCTAATTTTTTTTACCTAGCAGTTGATTCTCATATTCAGGTATCTTTTGAACTCATCTCAAGTACCAGCTGCCTATTATACATTTTCAGTTAGATGATCCATAGGTGTCTCAAATTCACCATACCCAAAACAAAACTTTAGTAGCTTTGTCCCAAAGCCCACACCTCTTCCAAATTTCTTTGCTTCTGTTGATTATACCATACTTTCAACCATCCCTTCAAGTCCTTGATTCTTCTACCTCCCTCACACCATTAAGCCAAATGGTTGCCAAATTTCATTGATTCTACTTGCACACCTCTCATATCCATCTTTTTTTCTTTTCATCATCCTGCTGCAGACCCTCATCACCATTTGCCTGGACAATTTTAATATCCTCCCAACTGATTTCCCTGCCTCAAGTCTTTCCCAGTCCAAAATTTCCTTCCTACAATTACCAAAGTAATCATCCTAACATCCAGGTTTGACTATGCCATTGCTGTAAGTTCTGTTAACTCCCTATTACTTTTAGAATCAAATATTTGTCTGCCATTAAAATTCTTCATAACATAGCTAATCTTTTTTATAGCATAATCTATTTTTTTATAGCATAATCTATTTTTCTAGCCTTTTTTCTAGCATTATTTTTCTAGCCTATTTCTAGCATTATTACCCTTCAAATACAACATAGTCCAGTCAGACTGGCCTTCTTGCTATCCTTCACACAATACATTGCTTCCCATCACTGTCCCTTTGTACCAGATATCTTCCCTGCCAGTAATGTAATAAATACTCTCCTTACCTCTCAGAATTCTGTTTCCTTCAAGGTATCATTTACTGCATGAGGACTTTTCCTAACTTCTCTCCTCAACTGCTAGAGCCTTCCCCAAAAAACTACCTTGAATTTACTAGGCACATGGTTTATGTATGTACATAGGCAAAGAACTCATATGTGTACCTGTTGTCCTCCTTAATCAAATGTCACAAGTCCCTTGAAGGCAAAGACTGTTTCGTTTTCTTTGTATCCTCAATGCCTGATTGTAGATGCTTAATACCTGTTGATTGATTGTCAAAGAACCATAGAAGAAGAAACTAAATTTATTTTAATACTATTACAGATCCTAAAAGAATATGGAGATGTTGGTATTTATGTATATTTAGCTGCATGCAGTGGTAAGTAGACAAAAATCTGGGGAGAAATTTAAGCATTTTGTTTGTTCCTTTGTTTGATAAATGTTTTGAAAAATTTCCTAGCCTTTTGAAGTTTTAATAGCAAATCATTTACCAAAAAACACCCTTAACAGGTTTGAAAATTAACCATTGAGAAGTTAAAACTCAGCTTTTTACTCATGTGTAGATAGCTTCTGAAAGCTGGACTAGGAAAAATATAGATTAATTCATCTTTGTTCTGAGTTGGTAAAGTTTTAGGGATTATTTCAAGATGGCCATAAAGGAAAAAATGGTTTCATATGTCTGTTGCAGTAAAAGTTTTATTTTCCTATTCAATAGATAGACTTGGAATTTTTTGCCCATTAATTATTTTGGTTTTCATCATATCTTATTATGAATATGTGTTTATATATTTACATTGGTTTTCATAGACATATATTTGTAAAGGACTTTAACATGAAACCTAAGAGATGAATTAATTTGCCTCTCTTTTCTTACAGTCCAAGTTGTGAATGACCTCACTCGAAACAGATTTTTTGAGAATCCTTGCGTAAAAGAGCTACTATTCCACAGCATTCATGATGCAGTTTTAGGCGCTAAAGTTCGAGAAGCACTGGCACAGCAAGAAGCCTTAGCTGAACCTCCAGAGGAGGACTCAGAGCCGATCATTGACCCAGAGACATAGAGGAGACGTTTAACACTTACCATTATAAAATCTCTTCTGAAACTAGGTAGACATTTTGAAATACCAGACATTAAGGATTTTCACTTTTGTAGGTAAATTCTATTAGTTGAGAAATGTTTGATTTGGAGGGTGAATGAAGCATCTCAAGATGTGTCACTTACTTGTATTTTTTCTGTTCAATTATTTCTCAAAAAATTATTCAATCTCTTCAGCAGCTTTGCATAAAATTTACATCTACTGTGTACAATTAGTATATACAAGGTTCTTTTTTAATGAGGATGAACCCCTTTTCCAGGTGAGTGGAAATATGTTGGTTGATTTTTTGATCTGACCAAATAGCTTTCTAATAGACATGACTGAATGGCAGAGGAAAGCATACTTTTTTACTTAATTATTTTTTTAAACAAAAGTAAAACACACACTTCATTATACAATAAAATATAAACATTAAAGGGTAAAGTAGGTAAGTACAGTTTGATACCTTACTCAGCAATATAGGTTATTAGTCATGGCCTAACTTAACCCTGGTTTTGATCTCAGATTTTAAACACTTCTTTCAACTCATCCTCAATCTTTATTCTCAATGAAGAATTTCCTTTCTGCCATGTTAGCACTACACTTCAGGACACTCTGAAAACAAAAGCCTTTGGTGTTATTTCTTATTACTGTGATGAGACTTGATTTCTTGTTGGCATAAGGTAACAATTCTTAGAACAGAGAACACATTTTCCTGGGAAAAGTTAGTTTTCCTTTTCTAATTCCCTGGTGTCTTCCTTTCTCAGCCTGACTAATAGGAAATGCCAGATGTTTGCCTTTGGTTCCTAACTTCCCTATTTCTCTAGATCAGTACATAGCAATGTGATATTGCTGGTCTGTGTGAAATCTTAATCTTCTCCTTCAAATCAAAACATTTCTCAATCACTTTATTATTGTTACTTCTTCCTGCTCTAATCAAATTTCCATTGGTCACTGTTTGTATTGTTCTTCCCTTAGTAATCATCATACACAAGATTAGATACATCTGCTTTCAGATACAGACTGCCTTCTGAAAAAGCATGCAATTAAAACATTTCAGTTTACTCTAGAAATTCTTTTCCAAAAGGTATTAATCTTTTTCAGTATCAGCAATTTAAACAGAACTTAGTAAGTTCTAAACAGACATATTATATAGTTTGGACCACATATGCTTTAGTACCAATAAAGGTCTTAAAGCAGTATCTTGCACATTGTAGGTGCTATTTGTTGACTGGTTGTCTATTTGATTTCCTTATATTTTAACCTTTTCTGTGTTTTTATTTCTGTATCATATTATTTGTTTTTAAAGGAATTCTGATATATATATATATATATATATATATATATATATATATATATATATATGTAAAAACTGTTGAAGAAAGTCCTGTATGAGGGGAGGGGAATGTATTTTAGATATCAAATTTTTTTTTCCAAATGTTATGCCCAAAAATCAAGGTCCTTTTTGGGTAAAATGTTTATGCAGGATCGTGAAATATATTAAAATTGCCTATTTTTACAGCAAGTGGGATTTGGGGATATTACTATACAGAGTCCTTTATTTTCTTTATTGCTTTGGTACCCCCACGACCCTAAGTTGCTACTTCTAAGGCTTTTCAGATTTAGAAAGTCATGGATGATTTTTAGGTTAATATTACCCAATTTCTATTTATTAATTGATTTGGGGTCTCTCCCCTGCCACTACAATCTTTTGTTACAACCTGGAGAATTCTTTTGGTAAAAATAGAAAAAAGCAGTCATCCAATACAGCCAGCCCAAGTCCTAAAAGTGAGGTTACCATTGCTGATCTATACAGAAGTATGGGTATGATGTCAGTGTATGAATACATGTTTGACTTTCAGCAAAAGAGTTGGGGAATTTTCAGTACCAGACAGACTTCGCCTCTACAGTCTTGTAGATAGCTGGTAGGAGAGTTACCATCAGTAATTAGCAATTCACATTTATATTGTGCTTTACAGTTTACAAAGTGCTTTCTTTCTAACTTGGTGAGATAGGTAGTATGCTTCCCCCATTTTGCAGATGAGGAAACTGAACCCAAGAAGTTTGTTGAGGCACTGGTATCATGGAAATGTGCTCAACCTGGAAACATAATCTATACAGGCTCAAACTGCAGCTTTGACATTAGCTGTGATTATGAGAAAGTCATTTAAGAGCTCCTGAATCTCAATTTCCTTAACTGAAAAGAAATGTATTTAAGACCTGGAATACTTCCTTCACTAGGTTGTTGTAAGGGTAAAATGAGGTAATATATGTAAAGCACTCTGCAAACCTTCAAGTGTCACATAAATGTCAACTATTAAATTTACTTGCTTACCACAATTAGTATGTGGTAAAACATGTTTTTGTTTCACTCTCCACATCATCCATGCTGCCTCTCAGAGCTCAAGCACACAAGGATGAATACTGTTATTCTCTAAGTCCTCCAATATGTTGTTTTTTCCTTCAGACTTTTAAGTGTACCTCCTTAAGTGTGTACCTCCTTAATCATATAACTGCCTCTATAGAAATGAAAAAAAGTGTGTTTCTGTATGTGATAACTGACATTTTTGATGGGGGTGTGTTTGAAAATGAGTAGGAAGACTGAAAGGATGCAATAAATTAAATTTGGCCCCAGGGATGGGGGGGGGGGGGAAGGTTTGTCTCTGTGTGTGGAGGGGGAGGGAGGGGAGGGTGGGTTGTGTGTCTTTGTGTGGGGATTGGGGAAAGGGGTTTCTATCTACTTCTGTGTGCCCCCATGAGGGGATGGGATAAAATATCTGCCCAAGTAAGGGGTGGGAGTGTGTGTTTCTGCCCTTCTTTAAAGGTGATAATGCGATTTCAATTCTGAAGTCATACAAGACTACGTGACATTTTACTAAGTCTGCTATAACCAATACAAAAATACTTTAGGCCTTCTTAATATCTGTATATTTCAACAATATACTTAGGAGAAATAGTTAACCTTGGTGTGTCTAGAATCCTGCTAATGTAAGCAAGAGGTGATAATAGATTAAAAAAAAAAAAAAGTACTGCAAGCTATTTGAAGGCATAGCAAGTAAAAATACAACTGTAATAATGTTTTGAAATATCTCATATAAATATAAAATTAAGAAAACCTTCAAAAGCCAGCAGTATTCCAAGTAATTTACCTGCTCAATCTTTTTTTTTTTTTTTCCTGAGGCAACTGGGGTTAAGTGACTTGCCCAGAGTCACACAGCTAGGAAGTGTTAGGTGTCTGAGGTCCCTTTTGAACTCAGGTCCTCCTACTTCAGAGCTGGTGCTCTATCCACTGCACCACCTTGCTGCCCCTCAATCATTTCTTAAAACAGCATCTACAATGATTATCCAAATGACTTGGCATTATCTGTGCTCATAAGACCACATTGGTCTAAGCAATAACACTAACTTTTTCAATAAACCTTATAAGAAATTTTTGAAAAAGTATACAAAACAATTTTTTACTGTATTTTAAAGTATTAAAGAAAATGCAGTATTTGAAGGACTGAATAGTAATTTTCCTTTTGAAACAAAATTTAACTTTTTATTTTGAAGTAACATTCACTAGTTTTATGGACTTTGAAAGATAGATTTTCATACATCATTTTTTCAATGGGATAAACCTGCACTGTTTTGAGATATTCATCTATGCTGGTCTTTTTTCAAACCCATTCTTGAGTATTTACAGGTGGTTCCCACTTTTCAAAGTATTATGTTTTTAGAAACAGTATGATAAAATAGATCAAATATTCTCACAGGAAGTTTTTAAAAATTAGTTAACATAGCTGACCAAAGACTCAGCTTTAATTAAATCTTCGCAATGGCCAACTAAATATCATAATAAAGACAAAATATTACTTATTAAGTTGTTTAACTATTGCTTAGTATAAACAACCAAGCTCTTAAAATAATCAGTTGCTTCCTTGATATCTGAGAAGTTAAATTTCTACTTTGTAACTTTAGACAAAAATTGTTCAGAACCCATTTCAATTTTGTTCTTTCCATTACAAGCAAAAGTTTCCTTATAACGTATCTCCAAGACTGGAGTTTAAAGCTGATTTCTGCATCTATTATTAGAATATAACATCAGGTAGCTATATGTGAAAAGTGAAAAGAATATTAAAAACATGTCTTAATTGTAATTAAATTTACTTAAAACAGAGCATTACAAAGTCAAGTATTCTTGTTTATTCCACACATTTCAAGTCATCTATGATTTTATTTTCATTTTAACCTGCTATTGGCTTACTTTGTTTTACAATTCAAGAAAGGTATAGGACGAGGGTTGGGGGGTAGGACTAGAAGTAGGAAAGAGAAAAGCAGGACTTGTCTGATCCATTTTATATGTGAAGTATCAAGAATGAAAACTATGGTTGTGTTTCAAATGTCAATATTTGATACTTTTTTAGTTTTCAAAACTATGTATAAAGAAATTTCCTTTTTTCTCCATGTTTTTCCTTATAAATTTAAAATAGATTTGGCTACTGGATATCTGTGGTGGTGGTGTTTTTTTCCCCCCCATACTTTATAGGCTTATAAATTGAGAATTAAAAAGAACTTCAAGAGTCAATTCTTTGAACTCCAACCTCATTCCTCTACCCCATTTCACAGAGAAAAAATTGAGTCCAAAAAGCCTATTGAAACGACCACATTTAAACCGTTAAGATCTAAAATCCAAACTGGAGTCCTAAATAACATAAAATTAAAATGTGTCCATCTCTTTTTTCTTATTCATCAGGCAAGTTGTAAAAACTGCTTTAAAATATCAAGGATCCATTTAAAGGGCCAGGAAGCTCTCTAAAATGAATTTCAATTATTATCTTAGCATCACAAATTATAAGAGCTGCAAGAGCCACAAAGTCCAACCAGACCTGAACTACTGTTCCTTGTTAGTGATCATCTCTAACAAGAGGGAACTCCCATCCACTTTAGAATATCTTTGACAGGAATTTTTTCTTAGATGGAACTGAAAATTACCTCTAAAGTCTCCATCCAAATACCAGAACAGCAGAATGGCTTGGGGGTATGTGGGAAGACACCTGGTTAAATAGAGGAGGGTTGACCTTCGGAAGAACCTCCAGCTCTGAGCAAGAGACAATCTCTCTGGCCACTGTGGTTACAAGGATTGGCATTTTGAGACTCCATTAATCCACCTCACATGCAAGCTTATTTGTAGATTTGTACTATGGATCAAAATTAAGTGATTCTATTAGGGATCTTATCCCAGGCTGTATCTCATTTTTCTTGCTCTGCCTTGTCACTCTAGTCATTCCAGGCCTAGCAGTATCAATGGTAATTCTTCCTTCATGTCAAATGCCAAAAAACCGCTTGATATCAAGTAATCCCTTCATGTTAAAAGAAAAAAAGACTATGCACAGAGCATTGAGAGAAAACCTTGCCATGCTACTAAATCCACCATAGTAGTTTTTATTTTTATAAACTGATGACACCAAGACATTAAATGACTATGGTATCAAAAAATGGAAAACAATTTTTCTATGAAAAAAAAATTTCCCCTTTTAGTTTGCTACAGAGAGTCTAATAAGAGAAAATAAACCAAAGTTTGAAAAAAGTTTATTTGTATATTAAATACTAATTATGATGGTTAAACAGGTCTACATAACTGAGATTTTTCTTTATAAGAACAAGTTATTCCAATCGAGAAGCAATTTAGTTTGGAAATTTCCAATGATTAGTTGTATGTCATGTAACGAGGAGTAGCACTGAATTTGGCATATGATTTAATAACCTTATTCACAGCTTCCAAGAAATCCTTCTCAGTGGCAATTTTTCGTCGTGCTCTGATCGCAAACATCCCTGCTTCAGTGCAAACGCTTCTAATTTCAGCACCTTTCAAACATTAAAAAAAGGCAATTTAATTCAGTATTCAATAAATGCAAAGTGGACAGAATACCCAAGCACTGACCAAGACTTATTATTCACTTACCAGTGCTATTGGGACACAACCGTGCTAACAACTCAAATCTTATATCTCTTTCAACACTCATTGAACGAGCATGAATTTTGAAAATATGTGTCCGACCCTAAAAAAACAGAAATACATATTGCTTAAAAATCACAGAAACACTAGGAGATGGGGTAGGGGTAGCCACAAGTATTTCTAAAGTAAAAATAAATTTCTTACCTCCAAATCAGGTAAGCTAAATTCAATTTTTCTATCCAGTCTCCCAGGCCTCATCAGTGCGGGGTCCAAAGTATCAGGTCTGTTAGTGGCCATCAGTACTTTAATATTACCTCGAGGATCAAATCCATCCAACTGATTGATAAGTTCCAACATGGTTCGTTGTACCTCATTGTCACCTCCAGCGCCATCATCAAAACGAGCACCTAAAAAGGGTAAAAACTATTAGTCTGCATTATTGTAATCTACAAAGCATTTCTTAAAAGGTAGACACTATTCTAAAATCTGATTATATTCACTTTTTGTATATACTATGCTAGAAAAAGGCATAAAATTTTATAAAAGTGTATCCTTTACAGTAAACACAATGTAAAGCTTATAAATAAACTTAATGTATTCCTGTATTTTTGCTCCATTATCCTTTTCTTCTTCTCAAAGACAGGGCTGGGATCCCACAAATCCAACAAAAATGCTCCAAACTCACCATGGAATATTATACTTAATATTCAAATACAACAAAAACCTTATTAAAGGACTATTAGGAATAATTTTCCTCCTTTCTTCCCCCTGAAGAATATATCAGCTTACATGTCTTATAAAGTAAATCTTATTTTAATGTGAAGCTTTCTTCAACTTAAAGTTCCTATAAGTCAGTGAATTTGAAATGGCCTGATAAATAAAATTTTAATTTCCAAATTATTTTTATTATGGAATATCTGAATATATATCTGGATACCATTATAGCATGGAAGTCCTGTAAAAAGTCTATTACCTATTACCAAAGTCTAAGGACCAATGTTGTTTTACTTTCCTAAATTAATGAACCATCTCCCCCATGATACAGTGGAAGGAGTTCTAATTCTTCCACTTTACTACTGTAGTTAGTATAAATTGGGGGGGGGGGAGAGAATGGGAGAGGTTTTGAACTAAATGGTCTTCAAGGTGCTTTTTAGCTCTAAATCTATAATCTTAGCATCTTTTAAATTTTCTAATATAATAGAATATTGTTATAAAACAACTAAGAACTTTGGACATATCTCAGCTTAAGTCAGATGTGGCCCTTTTTCATCATAATAAATAGTTCTCGAAAGCTCTTAATTTCTTTATGTAATAAACTAAATTCCAAAGAGAAAAATGGTGTAACTTTTAAAAATTAATAGTGAAAAAGTATTCCAATCACATAAGCATATAGCTATACATACTAGAATTAAATCATGTTCTTTGAAATATAACTACACACAAAAAAGTCAAATGTAAATTAATTTGTAAATTAGACATTACTAAAACTGTGCCCAACATTCATGTTACACAGACCCACTGTTAAAATTATTCTCACTATTAAGCAACACTGGGATGGTGCATGGTATACTAATCCTAGTATTAAGAGTCTAGGATATTGAGAAGAAAAATATCTTTCTCTATATCTGTTTCAAAAAGCTTATCTAAAAATAGAGTATTTATTACTACTGGGCTTATATCCCAAAGAGATTTTTAAAAAGGGAAAGGGACCTGTATGTGTTAGAATGTTTGTGGCAGCCCTTTTTGTAGTGGCCAGAAACTGGAAACTGAGTGGATGCCCATCAATTGGAGAATAGCTGAATAAATTGTGGTACATGAATATTATGGAATATTATTTTTCTGTAAGAAATGACCAATAGGATGATTGCAGAAAGGCCTGAAGAGACTTACATGAACTGATGTTGAGTGAAATGAGCAGGACCAGAAGATCATTATTTACTTCAACAACAATACTATATGATGATCAATTTTGATGGACCTGGCCCACTTCAACAATGAGATGAACCAAATCTGTTCCAATAAAGCAGTAATGAACTGAACCAGCTACACCCAGGGAAAGAACTCTGGGAGATGACTATGAACCACTACATAGAATTCCCAATCCCTCTATTTTTGTCCGCTTGCATTTTTGATTTCCTTCACAAGCTAATTGTACACTGCTTCAAAGTCCGACTCTTTTTATACAGCAAAATAACTGTTTGGACATGTATACATATATTGTATTTAACTTATACTTTAACATATTTAACATTTATTGGTCAATCTGCCATCTGAGGGAAGGGGTGGGGAGAAGGAAGGAAAAAGTTGGAACAAAAGGATTTGCAACTGTCAATACTGAAAAATTATGCATATATTTGTAAATAAAAAGCTATATTAAAAAAATTTTTTTAAATAGAGTACTGTATTTTTACATATATAATTCTCTTAAAATATTATTTTCACAGCTGTATGATCTTATAAGTGAGCTCATAAACAAGTAAAAATATAGTAATTACGATACCATAAAAATTTTTATATTTCAACCTAGTGACTCTTGCAAATTCTGACCCCAAAATAGTTTTCTTAAATGTTACTCATACCTCCAATAGCATCAATTTCATCAAAGAAAATAAGGCAAGCCTTTTTGGTTCTGGCCATTTCAAACAGCTCACGTACCATTCGAGCTCCCTAATAAGAAAAAAATGAGTTGAGACACATAATTAAGAGTCAGCGTAATAAAACCTTATGTATAACCTAACAAAAACAGTGCTTCCATTTTTGCAATGCTACAAAAAATATCTTATCAAAACTCCGCTAAGGCCCAGGTATGACAGTCTTTTTCCAGGATTCATCCATTCATGCACATGGCAATACTATCTTCAGGAGCAAGCCACCTATAAAAGCAGGCAATACCCCATAAATCTGAAACAGTTCAGATTAATGTCCCTTTAAAAAAATAGAGAAAAACCCACACTCTTGCCAAAAGTCCCCTTGAAGAATTACCTATGTAATTTTTAGTAATTAGTAATAGAAGCTATTTCCCTTTGCATTATTCTCAATCCCCATATAAAGTATATTCCTGAATTCACAAATGGAACACTGCAACACAGCCTATTCAAAAAAACAATGTTAAAGAACAAAGAGCCCAGGCTAGAATTTTTAATATTTTATAGAAATAAAATGATTGCCAAGAGTAAGATCTTACTTTAATCCCTTTCCCCTTGTTCTTGTATTGCATTTTTGGTATGTTTGCTCAATACCAGCATCCTTCAACTGTATGCAAGATATCATGCACTGTTTCAAAATTACTGGAAAGTACAGTTAATGAAAGCAGTGTAGTTTCTGAGCTATTTAACTACCACAATGCAATCATCAAACATTCATCACTTGTCTTGTCCCAGGCTTATAAGAATGACTCAGGTAAGTAGTTTTTCTTTTTTTATACTTTGCATTATAAAATCTCATGCCTTATCTGCTGCTGCTTTGTTCATTATTATTAATTCACTTTACCTCTCCAACATATTTCTGTACAAGTTCAGATCCAATAACTCGGATGAAGCAGGCATCTGTCCTGTTAGCCACAGCACGAGCACAAAGAGTCTTGCCCGTGCCTGGGGGACCAAAAAGAAGCACACCTTTGGGGGGTTCAATACCAAGATTAACAAATCTCTCTGGCTGCAAAGACAAAAATTTCATACTAGTGTGTAAAAGGGAATTTTGTATATACTTATTTTTAAAATTTACGTACTTGATCTAAATGAGAAATTTTGTCTACTTCCTGACCTCAGAATCAAAGAGTTGCCACATATTATATAATCTATATAACATAGTAAAGTTGTTCTCACTGTTCACAAGGTCATGGTAAAAGAAGTTTTAAAACTTTATCTAACATTTCATGCTAATTTTGATAAAATTATAACAGAAAAATTAGTACATTTTCTTTAAGTAATTACCATGAAGACAGCATAGCTTCAAATAATGTTCAATTTTCTAGCTTATTATTATTTTACTACATCTAATCTTCTGATATAATTTAAACCCATTTACGACTGCTTCCTTTAGATCAGTTACTGGTATTGTTCCACAATAACTGAATCCCTGATTCAATATATTAAAAGGTAGGTAAGTTCATAGTTTGTCATCTTTACAAAAACAATTGCTTCAATTTTTCATCATATGCTCTCTTCTCAAAATCTTTAAATCTTCTCCTTGCTTTCATCTGGATTTTATTTTATTTTCTTCTCTATTTCAAAAGGATGTTTATTTTCTAAAAATTATTTACACCATGAAGAAAGAAATCTTAATTACAGAGGCCCCCCTCTAAATGCATATGTTCAATTATTACTTCATACAAAGTAATTTAAAGCTTAATAGAATTACACTTACATGAAGCAGTGGGGTTTCAACTACTTCTCTTAGTTTCTCAATCTGCTCTTTGCAACCACCAACATCACTGTATGTGACATCAGGTTTTTCTTCCACCTAACACAGAAAAATACACAATCTATTTTAAAATTTCATTGATGTTTAATTCTGAAATGAATAGACCCAAATAAATATAGACCAATAACCCAAAAGCAAGACTTGAAGGAAGTAAGGACTTTAATAATAATAAAACACTGCCTTGGAACTCCCAAACAATCTAAATTTTACAGTATTGTTAGGAATAGGAAACTATGTAAGCTAATCAGTACTTTGCAAGGCACCACTTTTTTCAGACTACTTTGCAAAACTATTTAACAGAAGGCTCACAGATTTTGTTTTAGTGTATATATGTGAAAAGTCCACTAGTTACAAATTTCAAAAATCTTCATGATGAATGTAATTGTAGCTCAAAGAAAGTGAAATTCTTTACTCTCCCATAATAACTTACCTGCATCATGGTAACTGTTGGGTCAATCTTCGGAGGCAGGGGAATATGAATTTGATATTTATTTCTGTCCACACTGAGGGGGGAAAAGAAAAACCCTTATTCAGACATCTTCTAGTTAAAACAGAGAAGAGTCAGGAAAAAAAGCTCCAACATGCCTGTATTGAGCTATAACATGGTTTGGTAGACTAAATACAGATAAAGGAAAGAAAGCATAAATCAATAGAAAAAAAAAGGAAAAATCAATAGATTTTGCCTTAGGCAAATCAATCAAATCTCCATTTGTTTATTGTGGCAGTCATAATCCTGATGCCGACGCCTTTTACTATAACTAATTATAACTAAAATTTTATGTTGAAATATATATTTGTTTAATGAGCAATCCATACAAGCTGATATTTCTTAATATTTTAATATCATTTTACTTCTGCATAGCACTTTAAAAACTTTTAATATGAGTTTGTTATCTATTATTTGTCATCTTTATAACAACCCTTTAAGAAAATTAAGGCAGAAATTAAAAAAAAAACAAAAAACAATTAAATGGCCTTCCCAAAATCATTCACTTCTAACTACTACAGCATAAGAGCACCAAAATCCTTTTATGCTATCCCACAAAACTATGGGATTTAGATTAGGTCAAACTATCTAAGTGACTTGGCAAATGAAATTACAAATTCTTTATCCTTAAACTCTGTTCTTCTATCTTTTTGATATCTAGAATGATCAGTGAGATGTAACCAATCAGCTTGGAGATAAAGGAATGGGAAACAAAAATAGGATTTCAGTTGACCAAATATTTATTAACCATCTTACCGCATGTTTGTGGGTATGCAAAGATGAAAAACAGCACAGTCCCTGCCCTCAAGGTACTTATCATTCCAATGGTGGGGTATGATAGGAAGGAGACTGTAACTCATCTACTATAAAGCATGACATGAGATCAAAGGAAAGATCTACGCAAAATGCTATAGGAGCACTTTCAAGGAGAAAGAAAAGAAATAAGTATTTAGTAAGTGCCTTTAATCTAGTTCACTGGATCTTCAAAACAACCTTGAGAAACAGATGGTATTATATAATTCCTACCTTACAAATGAAGAAACTGAGATAAATGGCAGTTAAATGACTAGCTCAGGGTTACACACTAAGTTTCTGAGGACAAATTAAGAGTCTTTGTGATTTGAGGATCAGAGTTCAGTCCCCTGCAGCAGGACCTTTATCATGTGGAGGTTAAAGGAAGTCTCTTAGAAAAGGATCTGAATCAGAATTGGGGGGGGGAGGGGAGTTATTTCAAAGAGGCAGAAATTGTGTTTACTATTGGCAAGGCTATACCTTGAATAAATATGTACAAACATATTTATTATTAATAAAAGACAAGAATACACAGAATAAAACTGAGATATTTTTCAGTCTGGCTGAAAAATGGTACATGAAGGAGAATAATATAAAATATGGCTAGAAAGGTTGGAGGCAGAATATAAAGATCTTCTATACCAGATTAAGAAGTTTTGGATTTTATAGAGGCAATAAAATCATTAAAGGCTTTTTCACAAAAGACATGATATAGTCAGACCTATGCTGATCTTGAAAAAATGACATTGTAAAGGAAGAATCAGAAGATTTAGCAACTGATTGGATATAGGGGATAAAGAAGAAGAAAAGATCAAAACTTATCCAGGTTTTTTGAGCCTGGGTGATGAGGGTATCAGCAAGAGAAAATATCAGAGTAGGGAGGAAAAACTGGGGATGAATTCAGTTTTAAGCAGGTCAAATCTCAGGTGCCACCAGAACATTTATTTAAAATTAAAATATCCAACAGATGAAGATGTGGCACACAAGGGAAAAGATTAGAGCTGAATATGCAGATTCAGAAGCCATGTTCATAGGAATGACTAGGTACAGAGAAGAAGGATGTGGAGAACCATTAGAGATACAACCACCTAAGAGGTCAAGAAACGCAGCAATCATTAAAGAAAAGACTAGATGATCAGAATGGAAGGAAAACCAGGAGAGAGTAAACTTTTGAAAGTTAAGGGGCTAATTAATGGGATCAGATGCTAGAGGTCAAAACAGATAAGGAATGAGAAAAAGTCATTTAAAAAGTAGTACTAGTCTACTAGAATCATAGTCAAAGTTCTCATGGGTTTTAAAGTTGTTTGCTTTTACAGTATTGTTGTTACTAAATAGTTCTCCTGGTTATGCTAATTTCATTCTTTCTCCAATTGATAAATGGTCAAAGGATATGAACAATTTTCAGATGATGAAATTGAAACTATTTCTACCCAAATGAAAAGGTGTTCCAAATCATTATTGATCAGAGAAATGCAAATTAAGACAACTCTGAGATACCACTACACACCTCTCAGATTGGCTAAGTTGACAGGAAAAGATAATGATGAATGTTGGAGGGGATGTAGGGAAACTGGGACACTGATGCATTATTGGTGGAGTTGTGAACAAATCCAACCATTGTGGAGAGCAATTTGGAACTATGGTCAAAAAGTTGTCAAACTATTCATATCCTTTGATCCAGTGGTGTTACCACTGGGTTTATATCCCAAAGAGATATTAAAAAAGGGAAAAGAACCCGTATGTGCAAAAATGTTTGTGGCAGCTCTTTTTGCAGTGGCTAGAAACCGGAAATTGAATGGATGCCCATCAATTGGAGAATGGCTGAGTAAACTGTGGTATATGAATGTAATGAAATATTATTGTTCTATAAGAAATGACTAGTAGGATGAATCCAGAGAGGCTTGGAGAGACTTACATGAACCGATGCTAAGTGAAATGAGCAGAACCAGGAGATCATTATATACTTCAACAACAATACTATATGAGAATCAATTCTGATGGAAATAGCTATCTTTAACAATGAGAGGATCCAAATCAGTTCCAATTGATCAGTAATGAACAAAACCAGCTGCATCCAGCAAAAGAACACTGGGAAATGAGTGTGGACCACAACATAGCATTTACACTCTTTCTGTTATTGTTTGCTTGAATTTTTGTTTTTCTTCCCAGGTTATTTTTACCTTCTTTCTAAATTCGATTTTTCTTGTGTAGCAAGACAACTGTATAAATATGTATATGTATACTGGACTTAACATATACTTTAACATATTTAACACATATGGAACTACTTGCCAGCTAGAGGAGAGGGTGGAGGGAAGGAGGGGAAAAGTTGGAACATAAGTTTTTTCAAGGATCAGTGTTGAAAAATTACCCATGCATATGTTTTGTCAATAAAAAGCTATTAAAAAAATTCATTCTTTAACAATTAATAAAATTTTTCAAAATTATTCATTTTTATAATCCTAGTGTATAGTATTAACTGTTCAATGACAAAATGTGATCCATTACAAAAAGATGATGAATTCAGAGTACAGAATATAAACATACATACCATACAGAGAAATGTATGTGTATATATGTATTTATCTATATAAGCATCAAGGATTTTTTTTATTTGGCTATGCTTATATTACAAGAAATTTGTTTTTCTTTTGTTTTCCTAATGAGGTAAGGAGTGGGAAGGGAAAAAAATCTATATTATTTGTTCATTTTTTAAAAAATAAAGACAGGAATTGTTGCCACAGAATTGGAATGCTGCATATACTTTTAGATAAGGCAAGTGTATTGTTAGGTTTATTTAAATGTTTTAGTTAGGAGAGAATCTCTCATGAAGTAGCGATGGCCTGTAAATGTTTGCAATGCAAAAGCAAAACATTTCAGTAATACATATTTAGAGAAAAAGCCACTGGTGACCTTGGAGAGAAGACTTTTTATAGAATGATAAGACCCTTAAGAAAATTGAAGGAGTTTAAAAACTTTGTGGTAAAGAAACAGAAGCAGCAAAGGAAGGGGGAGACTCAACTGTAGTATTTCAAAGATAATTTTGGGTGTACAATGCCTTGAATAAATTCAATCAAAATAAAATGTGCACGCCATCACAGTACCTTTAGTGAAAGAAGAATACATCTTAACAGACATCTTACCCAACTCTCATTCCTTCTTCAATGTCAGTAGGTGCTACCTGATCACTGAGGTCCACCACAAATTTGGCAAATTGCTTCACATTGATAATGTATTTTGGGTCCTCTGAATCGGCATTGATTATCTTTGTACACCTAGCACAGAAATATTTATGATTACAGCAAGAAAAGGATGCCATACTACAAGTGAATTCTATACTATGAATATACCATACAAAAGTAAATTGAGACCTGAAGGTACGACTACTGCTCACAGTAATAGAAAACTAAATTGTAGAGTTAAATGAAGCAAATTAAGATCAAAGGAATCATTTTCTCAAGATATCTCATATCAGACAATGTGAAACTCAAGGTTACTCATCCTATTGGCAGCAGTTCTTAAAAGCCTGAAATACCTCAAGTGCTTTACATTTATCACTTGGACTTTATAACAACTCTGGAAGTAGGTATTGCAGTTATTAACATCCTCAGTTTACATATGAAATTAATATCAGAGAGACTTACTTAGTGGTATATACACTATTATATAGATAGTATCAGAGGTAGAAATAAAATCCAGATGTACCTCTCCGGCCTATATTTCTCTCTACCTTAGTTGACACTGCCTCTCCTCATGTCACACAGCTATTCTTTGTAACAGGAAAAATCATTATATGTGTATATTTGTAATAATGAATAAAGTATTTGCTACATTCCCACAATTCCTTTTATCCAGAGAAAATAATAAAAATAAACACAAACTTTATAAAACAAAAGCTACTCTACAAACTCATGTTCACCTGACCAACAAATCAAAACTATATCTGTATAGACAATTTTTCTATTCTATTTTACTAAAAAGTTTCACTATATAAAATTTCTCAAGACTGCTAAATCACATAGAAAAAATTCCTTTATGTTACCAGGTCCCAAGTGCCACCTCCAAAGAATTTTTGTAGAAAGCTTCACTTCTGGGATTTAAATGAAAAACTCTTAACAGGCAATGTTGTTATATGTCAAGACTTTGTGAAATCTAACAGATTTATCTTTAAACAAAATTAATCAGATACACATCAAGATTGGCATTACTACCTTGCAACCTGTAGTGGCTGTTCACTCTGAAGAGTCTGTTTATCTGCAGCCAAATCCCAAAGAGCTGGGGGAGCCAGGCCAGTGTCTGACTCTTTAATACCTAGAAAAGAAACATTAAAGTCATTTAAAAGTATTATATTAACCTGCTCTGAAACAAGTATAAAACCATATTTTAGAGTTAAATTTAAAATATGGAATTGTAATATTTATTATATTCCAAATAACATAAAATAACATCATAATAAGATAAACTCTGTATAATAAAAAATTATTTCCATGCCTTAAACAATAGTCTATTAGAATATTATCAAGATTCATCTGCTAAAGTCTACTAAACTAGGATTTGATCTGGAAAATATCTATCTTAAGGCAAGTAGCTGTATTATAAATACATAAGCAATGTAAATAGTTACATAGGACAGTAAAACAGACTGGTAGATTAAATAATATGAGATTCAATTTGTTAAAAAAAAAAAAAAAAAAAACCAGAATCCAGAAAATACACATTTAATGAAAACAAATCCTGAGGTCAAATACTTATTCACACACCATTCTGAAGAAAGGGAAAGGAGGGAACATACCAGTGAGCTCATTGATTTTCTTAAGAAGTTGCTGGATGTCATCTTCTACTTGTTTGATCTGTCTAGAATAAGTGCTTTGGCCCTGAAAGAGGAAAGTAATTCTAATTAGTATAAACAACTAAAACTTATAAACTATAACTAAAAAACTAACTGGGGATGTGGAGGTCTATGACAATATTATTTGTTATTACCTCTAAGGTTATAAGACTGACAATATAATATCTGTATCATTTTCATACTATTTCCTACAACTTCAAATACACTCAAATCCTCTCTTATTCAAGGTTATAAACAAAAAACTGCCCAACTATTTATCAAAAACCAAAGATATACATCAACATATGCAAATTAGGCAAAGATATACAACATACAGAAAAATGATCTTTCATCTTTGTATTATTAATGTAAAAATCAACATCTACTGTGTAAATTATTTCAAAATCCATTCAATGCAGAAACACATAGCCCTAATTATATATAGTAGGAAGTAATTTGTGTAATAATTTATAAAGCAAGACAATAAATTCTTATTCTGAGCTACTTATAAAATCTCAATACTTGACTTGTGATATGATTAGATACAATTCATAAATCTATAAACATTTTCATATCCTCTTTTTTTCCCCAAACCCCCTCTACCACCGAAGACCTAATGGTCAAAAGGCAAGCCAATCCAAAAGTAAAGTTAATTCCCATAATGAATAGTATGAGCCCGGATAATAGTGTTATCACGGTGGTTAAGGTTTAGTTCCAACATAGCAATCAACAACATTTTTAGTTTTCACGTTAGAACATAAAAACTGCCATTGCCATGTGTCACATATACATGGCTCATCTAGCCTAATGGTTCTCAAAATATGGTCTGAGGTTGATAGATTCCTTAAAGAGATCTACAAAGCAGAAACAACTATTATAATACTACTAAGACCTTGCTTGACTCTCTTTTATTATGTTACCATAAAATGGGTTTATTATTATTTTTTAATGAATATTATGAAAATGTCTCAGTTTTAGTTTCTAATGCAGTAAACATTGATAGTTATAACGCATATAAACAAAAAAGTTCTTTGAGGTTCTCAATAATTTTTAAGAATTTAAAGAGGTCCCGAGACCAAAAAGTTTGAATTGACCTCTAAGGTCAACACTGGAAGCTAAGAGACTATTGCTATTTTCTTTTAATACTCCCACTATGAGACTATTTCTTTTATCTGTCTAAACCTTCTTTAACCTATATTTTTAGCTTATACCACCACTTACGAAAGAATTCCACACATGTGAAGCAATATTACTTTGTCTCTTTCAAACTTCAAAATGTTCCCTTGTTCTAGTCATCCTGAACTCAGTGGTCATCATCATTACTTTACCTCCATTCCCAGTTCCCCACTCCCACATGATTCCATAGTCTCATATCATATCCCTTCTGTTTTTGTTCCTTCAGAATGACAAGTCTAGAAACTTCTTAGTCTATCAATATATAGAAGTCTTCCATGACTTCCTATAAACCCTTAATCCTGCACTTGGCATTTCATCATGCATTCTCTTTTCCTGTTCATCTATACTTTATGTTATCTGTAATTTTGTCAGTGGCAAAAGATACTCTATCCATCAAAGCAGATCACATATACCTTAATTATAAAACAATCTTCAAGAGCTGCTGTAACCAAAAAGATCCATCACTCTGTGATCAACCTAATAATAAGCCTCACCAAGTTTATCTAAACTGGCTCTCAGACACAATATACTTGTATGCTATTACCAAGTCTATACACAAAATCTTTCCAGCTTAGTAAACTCTGCCAAAGAACAAATTCTTCTGCCACAGCCTACAAAGACCCAATGTGATCTTACAATAATCATCAGAATAGGACTTTAAAGAATTCCAGTTAATTTACAAAGACACTAAGACTAATCTTGTAATTGATACCTAGAGCAACTCTTTACTTTTCTATATATAGAGAGAAGTATTAATTCTCTAGAATTTGTTTACTATCTCATAAAGTCTCTTCAATCTCCACAACAATATTGCACCATCAATGTTTTCATGTAGAATTCAGGCAAAGACTTTTTTGGAAATTTGTTATATCCACAGGCATAAAATTCCCTTCAAAAAATACTTATCAGTGAGCCAGGCATGATTCCTCCTTATAAATATCTTACCTTCCTTTCAATAAATGCCATGCCATTCGTCCTACATTATTTTGGAGTAAGAATTTAATAATCATTCCCTTTATTAAAGAACCCATCACTTTTTTTATTCTTTGTTACAAAGGATGCCTTACTGAGAGGGGAAACACAAGCGGGAAGGGAGAAGATAACAGACACCAACAACCACCTTTTAAAAGAGTCTGTCCAACACAAAAGTTTCCAAGATGACATCTGGAAACCCTTTATTCATTATTAACTTAGTAATAAAGTAAGTAATGATAAGGATTATTTGCCAGAATGCAAATAGGACAAAAAAATCTGTTGTTCTTGGGGGAGAGGGGGAATCCATTATTCTGATAAGCTTATTCTACAAAAATCATTGAGATCTGACTTAGGACATTTTTCAAAATTTTTTAAATAGAATAATCTCTGATATAAAAGACTAAGAATTTATTCAATAAAATTACTTTCAAGATCTGCCATGAGCCATCTATAAATTTACTTTCATCCATATTGAAAAAATATAGTTTTTAATCGATAAAAACTCAAGAGAAAATATTCAAAAATCATTTTCAAACATACAACTGAAAAATTAAATTTCCTTTCCTTATTATCCACATCCACACTTACTGAAGACAGTAACCATATTACAATTCTGAGTTACACTTAACATGTAGGAATGTTACAGTAATACAAAGAACTTACGTAAGTTTTCAACAAGGCAATATCACCCTCATCCAGCGCTGAAAGGACAGAGACAGTATGTTAGCTTTAAGATCAAAAAACATGTCCTTTTTTTTTTTTAAGGATCTCATTTCAAGATTAAAAAAAAAATTCCTTGGAATTTGAATGGGATTTCATGAAAAAACTGGATACAATAAATCTAAGGATACATTTTCCTTTAAATATGATGCACATGCATAAAACAATGATTACAGTTACCATTCAATTATTAGAGGTAGATAATGAACTCAAAAGAGTTGGCTGACCAATTCCAGGGCACAAGTCTCCAGGTCAAAGGAAACTTCTTAGGTTCTCAGATTCAGAAGATGCTTCCAAGAGAAAGCAGGAAATATGAAATAGGAGCTGGAAGAAGCACTCCTCTTAAAATGTTAGGAGTTAAGAGTTATTTAAATGTAGGAGATATAAGGCCATGGTGAAAGACAGGAGCACATGAAAAATACAATGTGTAAGGAATGATTTTTTTAAATCAATTAACTAAAAACCTGGAGAAGACAAAATAAGTTAGTGGACATTATCCCCAAATCAAGAGAAATCAAAAATCATTCCTCGTTTCTAAATATATCATAATCTCTCAAAGAAAAAAATAATAAAAGAAATTAGTTCTACTAATGAAGTGTGAGGCATTGGGTAAGCCATGTTGTAACAACCTCTCTGGGAGTTTCCTCTCCTCATTTGTAAAATTCCCAGATTTAGGGATGGGGGTTTGTAGTAGAGGAGTCTTTAGGGTCCCTTCTACTCTAACTTGCAGGATTCTAGCCAAATTCATTTTGACCGGAGAAAAAATAGCACAAAGAAAGCAATTTTCCAAACACTTCCATGAAAAGTGGTCTTTTTCAAAGCTCTGGGGAATAGACGGTGGGATTGTAATGAAAAGATCGGTCCTCAACAGAGAATAGAGTCCCCAGAAAACCCCACTGACTCTCCACGCCAGCCAGTAACAGCTTTCCCCTGAAGCCCTCCCCTAGCACCTGACCCTCCCACACTGGCAGGTCAAACAGTCCCAGATCCGGGTCCCCTCACCCACCGCCAGGCCACGAGGGCCGGGAGAGAGACCCCGTGGTCCTCCCGCTTCCTAGCAGGGCTCGGCGCCCAGGGGCCGCTTCATTAAACTTTGCTGAATAGGAATGAATTAATGATGACCCCGGAGTTGGAAGGGACCTCAGAATGGGGTTTGCCCGGCCGCTCTCGGCGGGTCAGGGAGCGCGACGGCGTCGGAGCCGCGGCCTGGACCCAAACACCCCAGACTCGCCCCCCCTTCCCCAGGCAGACCGGCGACAGACCCCTCCCGTCTCCCGTCTTCCCTGCCCCCTGCCCGCGCGGCTCCGCTCCGCCGACCTCGAATGGGCTTATCGTCCTTCTCCTCCTCTTTGGTTTTCCGCTGATCGGCTCCCAAATAATCCGGCATTTTGGGAATCGTAGCTACCTCGGTTCCTAGGAACGATTACACAGCAGCTTCCTCTACTTCCGGGAGTGCCACCCCATTTCCGGTCCCCCTGCGGAACTGGTGCTTCAAGTCTTCGGTCCCGCGCACGGGCGCGGCGGGCCCCGGCGTGTTTGGGGAGGAGTTTAAATAGGCCTCCTGCACTTGGGATCACCCCGAGATTCTCCCATTCTTTCTGTCTGGGATTGGCCAACCCTGGTCCCGGGAGTCTTAGTATCAAGCTTGATGTTTTCCAGAGAAGCTCTTTTTGACCCCATGTCCGAACCCCCTCCCTAACACTCCGCGCTGCCCCACAGGGCTATCCCTGTAGGGAGTGAGCTTCTCAGTGTCGGAGGTCTTCTAGCAAAGACCGGATGGCCATTTGTCGTCAGTGATCTGGCATTCATTCAGCCGCTATTGTGTGCCAGGCACAGTGCCGAGCGTGGGGATACAAGGAAAGGAGAGGAGAAAAAACGGCTCAGTCTAACGGAGGGGGGAGGGGGGGATGGAGCGCAGGCGAAGAAATAAGTAAATCGGAAAACATTTACGGAATAAAAAATACAAAGATAAAAGTGAAACACGAACTTAAATTCCAAGCTGAATTTTTCATCCGGCACCAGGGGGCCAAATAACATATTAATATTGATGATGACTATTGTATTGCTTTGGTCTTTTGTTTCAAGATGCTTGTATTTAAATTTTCTTGGTTACCCTGGTGACATGTAAATTTCTATTCTCAAAACTAGTCCGTTATGAGACCTTTAAGTAGTTTGATCTATAAGGTGACATTGATCGTACCTGACTTAATGTACTTAAGCAGTTATGGGAAAACTTTTATTGCATTGCTTGAAAGTAGCCTTGTGTGACTGGAAAACTTGATCATCTCCCTATGCTGTTTAGAAAACCATTAACCAGGAACCTAAGTTATACTCACCAGAAACTAAGATTCAAAGATTGATGCAAGGAGTTTTCTCTAAGGACTTCTAACCAGGTCCTTCTGGCTTACTTCCACAAATGCCAGACTTTTTTTCCTGGATCTTCTGAAGCAAGCCCCTATTGCTGAATGGATAGCAGAACCCCTTGGGGACCTCAGAGTCCATATAGTATGGACTCAGAATCTTCTGACATCCAGATGAGACAGCTGTCTCAAGATTCCAGATAATGGCTGAGTACACTGTCCTAGTTTTTGTTTTTTGTTTTTGTTTTTTTCCCTTTCTTCCCTTTTATTGTATATCTCAACCACCAAGATCCTGATTCAAGCATTATTTGCCATTTTCTCCCTCTACATTCTTAGGCTTTTTCTCTTTTCTTCTTGCAATGCTGGTAATGATAGTTGAGGCATACTTCCATGTGCAGGGAATTAATTCACTATTCAAAATCTTGTTTTGGTTTAAGTGGCCTCTCGTGGCCTCTCCTTTATTGGTCGTAAGGAAAGATGTTTTTTGAGACTCTCTCCCTTTGGCCAAAAGGGGGAAATTTCAAGATATTAGGAGAGATCTTATTTTTCCAGATCTAAGACCCTGTAAGCAGGTTGTGCCCTCAGCTTAGCATATCAACAACCTTTTGTGCTCACCTTCTGCATGATCTCACCTGGCAAAATGTATTGCTTTTACTATGTGTTCTCTGAGGGATTTATGATTTTCATATTACTCAATATCTATTTAGATTTATTGGAGTTGCCTTATTTCCCCAGGACTTGAAAGTCAGAAGCAGCCAATGTTATGTGGCAAAAAGGCATCAATCAAATCTTCTGACACTCTGAACAACTGCAATGCTAGTAACTATACCAGGTGCTGCATTCCTGTTCCTGCCATGATCGCTCTAGTTCTGTACCCTGCTGACCAATCACAAGGCTCAGTGACCAGTAAGACGAGATAATCACTGTAGGGACTGTCTCCACAGAACCCAAAAATGCCTGTATAATCTCCAGAATGCCTCTGTGAACTTGTCATGTGAACTGTTTACTCAAGACTTAAGAATGACTGTGTTCTGGTCCCACCTCTGGTGGTTTGCATTCTTCAAAGCCCTACCCTTGCCACAAACCACAGGCCTTCCTTCCCAGGAGGACTTCTTTTTGCAGACTTGTTTTCTTCACTCTGAAATTCTGTTTGATTCTTGACTCTCCTGTCTATGGCTAGCTCCAACAACCCGCAGGTTAGATTGTAATCCAGTGAATGGTGCTTAGCACTATGTGTGTAAGCACAATTTAAGTGATAGTTTTTATTAATATTATTTAAGCTTTTATTATGCACAGCCACATGCAAGTCACTGTACTAGCTATCTCAGATACAAAGGCAAAAAAGAAAAGTAATAGAAGAGGCCTTCAAGTTAAGGAGGGATGACCACTTGTCAGAAATGTTAATGGAAAGGATATTTATTGAGGTAGTATTTGAATTCGAGGATCTCTGAAGTATTGCCCAACTCAGATATTCTATGATATTTGATATTGGTTTTGGTTCTGTTATAGATAGTGACAAAGGAATTTTTTAAGGGTATACTTATGTGTCAATCACTGTCAGATTCTGGGGAAGACAAAAACTTGGAAATGATTCCTATTCTCATGGGCCTAGTTCACAATTTAGTAGGAAATGAGTCACATACAGATAAATATCACCTGATAAATGAATTTGAAAAGGAAGAGAAGCAAAGACAGAAAGGGAAGGAAAAATTATGGGGATCTTAAAAGATTTCACCAGAACATGTACTCTGTTTTAAAGAATGGGTAGGGATTCAACCTGTTCCCAAAGGAAAGAAGTATACTCCAGGCAAAAGCAAGGAGTTTTTTCACTACTGTGTATGTTTGGGGGATAGCTAGTATTTATGTCTGCAAACTAATATATCCTAAAGATAGTGATATGATTTGCATATGAAATAAGGCTACAAAGGAACCAGATTTAGAGTGTCTCTAATGTTATCAGCAAGCATTGCTGGGGATGGAAAGAGGTAAAAACAGTACCTGAGGAAATAATATGCTAGCAACAATGTACAATATATTCAGAATAAAATAGAAATAATTTCAGAGGGATTGCAATGGAATTAAGGGAGATTGGGAAAACCTTGAAGATGATGGGACTTTACCTGGAAGCCAGGAGGTAAAGATGAGAAAGAAGAGAATTTCAGTTAAGGCAACAGTATGGGAAAATGTCTAGAATTGGGACTGTTTAGTTCAAGAAAGGAGCAAGGAACTAGTATCACTAGAATGCATAAAAAGAGAACTGAGGTATATTATAACAACAACTTAGGTGAAAAGCAGTCAAGTTATAAAAGGCTTTAAGAAGTCAAACAGGATTTTATATTTGGTCCTGGAGGTAATAGGAAGTTTTTTACATATTTCTCTATATGAGTCATGTTGAGAGAGAAAAATCAGAACAAAAGAGAAGAATTGTGAGAGGGGAAAAAAAAACAAAAGAAAGGGAAAAGATGAGAATAGTATGTGTTGATCCACATTTAGTCTCCATCATTCTCTTTCTGGATCTAAATGGTATTTTCCAAACCAAAGTTTATTAGGATCTCCAAACTTCAGAGAAAAACCAACTATCATAATTGACCATCACACAATCTAGTTGTTGCTGTGTACAGTGTTTTCCTGGTTCTGTTTGCTTCATTCAGCATCCAGTTCATGTAAATTTTTCCAGCTTTTTCTAAAATCAGTCAGTTTGTCATTTTTTTTATAGAACAATAATATTTTCATTTACCATATCTTAATCATTCCCAAATTGAAGGGCATCCATTCATTTTCCAATTCTTTGCCACCACAAAAAGGGCTATTGCAAACATTTTTGCCCATGTGAGTCCTTTTCCCTTTTTTATGATCTCTTTGAGATTCAGACCCAATAATAGCATTACTGGATCAAAGAACATGCACAGTTTTATAGTTCTTTGGATGTAGTTCCAAAGTGATCTCCAGAATTCACCAGGATAGTCTAATAAAATTAACTACAAAGAAAACATTTTCACTGGAACAAACCTAATCTTTGGCAACTCCTGCCAAAATGACCTGACATCCAGTCTTTATTACTCAGCCTTCCAAAGAAGGAAGTACATAGATTCCTTTTGCCTCTGATAATGTTACCCTAAAACTATTAAATCCCTCTGTGTGTGTGTGTGTGTGTGTGTGTGTGTGTGTGTCTGGGTCTGTATATGTGTCCCTTTGTTCCTTATATTGCTGTCCTTCTGGCAACTGCTCATCAGTTAATGCTAATTAAACTTTTAATCTTCTAGCCTTATTTTGTAATGCCAGAAAAACTGAGCAAGATAGAGATTAGAGAACAATTTAATAGTTTATTAAATGGAGAGATTTACTGGGACCAAATGATCCATGTTTGGTCCCAGGGCTGAACGAGACTGTCATCTCAAAGAATCCAACCCTGAATATCAGATTGCAAGACTCTTATATAGGATAATAAAAATAATGACATAATGGGGGAGGTACCTGGATGGGGATAGCCTAATGGGGAGATAGCCTATGTCTAGGATGGCATAATGGAGGTACTGGAGAGGCTCCTGATATTTTAATTTTGGCTAAAATGAATAGACCTTTATCCTGTCAAACATTAAGAAGGAATGATTATAGCTTAAAGATATAAAATCTTTATCTCATCAAGCATTAAGTAACTAAATGCTCCAAATGTTTCTTTTCTCCCTCTTTATCTTACCTTCCCCCCTCCCCAAGAAGCAAGAAGTAATGATATAGGTTATACAGGTACAATCATTTTAAATATATTTCCATATTAGTCACATTGTGAAAGAAAAATCAGAACAAAAAGTAAGAACCACAAGAAAGACAAATAAAAAGAAAAGGGAAAAATAATATGCTTCAAGAAACTGTATAAATATGTATACATATATTGGATTTGACATATACTTTAACATATTTAACATATATAGGACTACCTGCCCTCTAGGGGAAGGGGGAGGGAGGAGAGGAAAAGTTAGAACAGAAGGTTTTGCAGGGGTCACTGTTGAAAAATTACTCATGCATACATTTTGTAAATAAAAAGTTATAATTTAAAAATAAACTTCCGCTAAAATAATAATAATAATATGCTTCTCTCTGCATTTAGTCTCCATCTCTCTGTGGATGCAGATGGAATTTTCCATTCCAAGTCTAATGGAATTGTCTTAGATTAACGTATTGTTGAGAAGAGCTAAGCCTATCATAGTTGATCATCATATAATTTCGCTGTTACTGTGCATAATGAAGTCCTGGTTCTGCTCGCTTTACTCAGTATCAGTTCATGTAAGTCTTTCCAGGCTTTTCTGAAATCAACTTGTATATCATTTCTTATAAGACAATGATATTCTATTACATTCATATACCATAACTTATTCATCCATTCCCTAATTGTTGGGCATTTACTCAATTTCCAATTATTTGCCACCATAAAAAAAGCTGCTACAAATATTTTTGCACATGTGATTCCTTTCTCCTCTTTTATGATCTCCCTGTTATATAGACCCAATAGTGACACTACTGGATCAAAGGGTATACACAATGTTATAGTCCTTTGGGCATAGTTTCAAATTGTTCTCCAAAATGGTTGTATCAGTTTGCATGAAGTACTTTACTTTTTCTGTGTTGCAGACCCTTTCAGCAATCTGATGAAGTGTATGGACCCCTTCCCAGAATAATGTTTTTAAACACATAACGTAAAATCACCTATGATTGCAAAGGTTACTTTGAAATGCAGTTAATAAATTTTTTTAAAAAACAAGTTCATAGACCCCAGATTAGAAAGCCCTGATTTAAAGGATTTGGATTTCATTCAACGGGAAGAGAGAATTTAAAGACTGACATTTAGAAAGGATGGTAGAACTCATACAGCAATGTTACAGGTTCCTAGTTCTGCCTTTCATATACAATGTCCCCATGGAAAGGAAGGCATATTGGTAGAGAATTTCATTATTTATATCTCGTAAATGGACAGACATCTATCTTGTATTGGTATGATCCCATGGTATATAAGGACCCCAAGAAAGATAATACTTCCTATGCTCTGCTCACATTTTCACCAAAGCCTTATCTCAATTAGGTCTCAGTTCTTTTTGATTATAGACTATTGAGTTTATGAAGAAATTGCATTTGCCTAGGAATATATTAATATCCTTTCTTGTTTATGGGACTTCTACAAGGGATCTCTTTACTCATGCTGAAGCAAGGATGTGTCTCTGGTCTAACAAAAGTCTCAAAACCTCTTCCTGAATCTGTACCCACTCCCATCATAAATCACATCAGGCAAGATTTTCTTTATATTTGGAGATAGAATATTAATGATTAGGGGAGGGGAGGGAGGTAGTGAACAGGGAGGAAAGGGAATACCAAATCAGAAACTAAAACATAGAAACCAACACTGACTATTTTTGGCCAGAGGTAGGAGCATGTAACCAGAACTTTGGCTCTCCTGTATCTTTATTCTTTAACTTATTAGGAAACAGAGTGTAGTCAATTTGCAAGGGGGAAAAAGGAGGGGAGTAGAGGTGTCACTATGTTACAGCCATAGTTGACTAGATTCTCAAAAAAGAGGCAGTGAAAAAGGCATAAAGAAATCATTTTCCCTTCAACTGTGGATATTAAATTAATGGAGTGACACAAAGCAATTAGAGTATTAATATACCTGTTTAGGAGCAGCTTCTTTAGCTAAATTGGAAAAGCTCATGATCATATTTGCTAAAGGGTGATGAATGTTAAAGAGGAGTTGTGACGTGTGTCCATGGACAAAGTACCCATACCAATGAAATAATAGAATTACTGAAGAAATATATCCACTGGAAGGTTTTGGTGAAAGTGACATAAAAAGGGATATTTTCTTTAGCACAATGTATATAGGATGTTGGTGAAGGCGTAGAGTGAGAAAGACAGAGTAGGGAAGAGAAAGGAGGGAGAAAAATGGAGAGAGAGAAGAGGAAGGAAGGAGAGAAGAAGGAAAGAATGGGAAGGAAGGGAGAAAAGGGGAGGGAAGAGGGAGAGAGAGAGAGAGAGAGAGAGAGAGAGAGAGAGAGAGAGAGAGAGAGAGAGAGAGAGAGAGAGAGAGAGAGTCGTGTAAAATTTTATAGTAAACACAAATCAATGGCAATAAAAAGGAAGATAGATATGATAAATCATGTCCTCCAAACAATGAGCAGAGCCTAGCAACCCAAAGCTGGTAATGAGAGAGACATGGAGAAGTAAAAGGTAGCAGATTTAAGAGCCTCTTACTGGGAGAATGGTGTTATTATCAATTGAGATTAGGGAGGTGAGAATGAGGAACTGATCTGAGAAATAAAGGGAAAAAATGATGAATTTTGGTTTAGGCATATTTGAAATGAAAGCAAGATTTGGGAGGTAGAAAATAGGAACAGCAAATGTGCACGTCAGTTAAAGGAATTTAGAAATGAAAGTTCCACAGGGACAGAGGTTGTCTTTTTTTGTAAGGAAGAATAGGGAATAATGGATTATATTTAGGATAGTTAGATAAGTTCTTAAATGAGATCTTGTATTGTCAAAAATTACCCTTAAATCATCCACAAAGTAGGACAGTACCCTTAAATAAGTGACTAGAAAGTGCCTAGACCTATTTAAAGGAAGGTAGTCTGTATCAGAGAGCAGATGGAGCTGAGATGGTTGCTATGGAAACATTTGGATGAAAGATTTATTTATCCCTCTATCCAGTGAAAATATTGATTGGGGGTTGAAGGGGAACAATCAAGATTCCTGTTTAAATATAAGATAACAAAAACACATAATGCCAGGTGTGACAGAGCATACAATAATCCCTGTTGCTGTGGAAGACTAAAACTGGGGGATAGAAATTGTATTCTGTATTTTTTTAGTTAAGTCAGACTCATTGTGACCTATTTGGGATTTTCTTGGCAAAGTTCATTTTATAAAGAAACTGAAGCACTTATCCAAGGCCACACATCTTGTAAGTATCTGAGGCTGAATTTGAATTTAGGAAGATCCCTGACTCTGGTTTGGCACTCTATCTATCCACACCACCACCTAGCACTTAAGGTTGGCAAAGTGTTTTGCTTATGTAAATGTTATCTCATTTAGTTCTTGCAGCAACCCTGTGAACCAGGTGTTATTATTAATCCCCATTTTGCAGATGAGGAAATTACAGCTGATAATGGTTCAGTGGCTTAACTAGAAAGTACAAGAGACAAAATTCAAACTCAGGTTTTTTTTTGACTGCAGCACTCTATCTACTTCTTAGATCATTTGAGCTTCGGAGTTCTAAGATGCAATAGGGATAAGTTTGGCTTCATTATGGTGAGCCCCCAGTAGTGGAGTAGAATGCTAAGAGGCTGCCTCAGGAAGAGTAAACTGTTCCATTAGAAATATCAAGCAGATCAAAATTCCCCAGGAGCTCAGGATTGGGATTGGTGCATGAGCTAGTTTTTATATCCAAGTTGAGAAGGGGAGACTCAGTTTCAAAACAAAAATTTAAAAATGGGAATACACATGCTGAGAAAGTGGTGATTGGGAAAGAAATAACTCTAGAAAGAGCTTCATACATTAAGTGTGATTTTGTTAGAGGGTGTTCACACCACTACATAATTGTTTCTTCCTTCTGCTTCCCCAGGAGTCTATGGAGGACTTGAAGAAGTTAAAGGATGCATAGCAATGATCACCTATTAGGAATGGAAGAATAACTAATACTGTTCTTATTTTTAGCTCTACTTAGGCTAAGCCCATGTAGAGACCCATCTGTGGGTCTGAAGAAGAGATCATGATCGGCAACAGAAAAACAGAATCCTCAGACAGAGGTAGGTGGGATCTACATTCCTTAAATGATTATATCTCTATATTTGGTGGTTGTTGTTATTGTGCATGAATTCATTTAAGTTAAAATGTATTGTGTGACTCTATTGTCTTCAAAGATCTGCTCTAAACTTGGAGTCAGGAGACCTAGGTTTGAGCCTGCCCTCCTCCTGTTCAGTGTGTGATTATCAGAAAATCACTTTGCATCTAAATTTCAGTTTCCTTCTTTTTAAAATGATATAATAACCACTACCCACATCTCAGATTGGCTAAGATGACAGAAAAAAAATAATGATAAATGTTGGAGGGGATGCGGGAAAACTGGAATATTAATACATTGTTGGTGGAGTTGTGAACTGATCCAACCATTCTGGAGAACAATCTGGAACTATGCCCAAAGGCCTATCCAACTGTAGATGCCCTTTGATCTAGCAGTGTCTCTACTGAGCCTATATCCCAAAGAGATCATAAAAAATGGAAAAGGATCCACATGTGCAAAAATGTTTTATCAGCCCTTTTTGTAGTGGCGGAGAACAGGAAATTAAGTGGATGCCCATCAGTTGGGGAATGGCTAAATAAGTTATATAAATGTTATGAAATAATATTGTTCTATAAGAAATGATCATCAGGATAATTTCAAAAAGCCCTGAAGAGACTTACATGAACTGATGCTAAGTGAAGTGAGAATAAGAACCAAGAGAACATTGTACACAGCAACAAGAATATTATGTGATGATCAATTCTGCTGAATGTGGTTCTTTTCAACAATGAGATGATTCAATCTAATTCCTTGTGATGGAGAGAGCTATCTACATCCAGAAAGAGGACTGTGGTAACTGAATGTGGATCACAACATAGTTTTTCACTTTTTTTTTGTTGTTGCTTGCTTGCTTTTTGTTTTCTTTCTAATTTTATTTCCTTGTGATCTGATTTTTCTTGTGCAACATGATAGATGTGGAAATATATACAGTAAAATCATATATATTTAACATATATTGGCTTATTGCTGTCTAGGGAAAGGGGGGGAGAAAGGAGGAAGAAAAATTTGGAACATAAGGTTTTGAAAGGGTGAATGTTGAAAACTATCCTTGCATGTATTTTGAAAATAAAAAGCTATTATTAAAAAAAATAAATAAAATGACATAATATTTACCTTTCTTACAGTGTGGTTGTGATGAAGGTGCTTTCTTAACTGTTAAGTGCTATAAAAATGAGCTTAATTATTTCTTTGTGATATTTGTAAAGGGCTTCTCAAACTTTAAGCCATTAGTTGTTACTGATTAATACTATTTGTTGATATTAATAATGATTATAATCTATTAGCCAATTATTAATATTACATACAATATATGATACAATAAACAAATAAGACATTGTCTTAATAACAACTGTTAGTATTAGTTAATATTTATATCTTAGCCATAATGTAATTATTACCTATTAATTCTTAATTGTTGGTTATCAATTGGCTAATAATAGTTTTAGTGATTATTAAGATATAGATACACACATATATATATAGCATATGTATAATATGTGCAATATGTGCTATACAATATTTTAGTTATTATCCCCTCTCCTTCCTATCCCAGGACCTTACACTAGTTGGTAGTCATTTGTTGAAGGAATGAAAGAGTAGAAGAATAAATTCCTAATAGGCAGGATTCATGAGTTATACATAATTACAGCCTTCTCACCTTGACTAACCTTTATTAAGTGATCCATCAAAGTGAACTGGAGTTATACCATATGTGCCCATGGACACATTACTTACAGATAGACCCTGCTAGCTATCTCTTATTTATCCAGTGAATCTTCCAGTTCACATACTCAGATCTGGAGTGGAAAAAATAAACTGAGACCCAGAAGAATTAAGACAAGATTATACAGATAGCAGCAAATGTCAGAGGTGAGATACTGGAATGATTTACCATTTCCTTCTCTAGCTCATTTTATAGATTAATGAACTGGCATAAAGGAAGTTAAGTGACAGAGCTGCTAAGTGTCTGAGGCTGGGTTTGAACTCAAGTCTTGCTGATTTTATCCACTGTGCCATCTAGTAATAGTAGCAATCAGTAGTGAGATGTGAAACCAGGTCCAAATATTCCAAAAACTTTCTACTTCAGTATCCTCTATTCCATGGTTCTGGCCTCCCATTCAAGGTCTCAGTTCAAGCAAGAAGGATTCTGGGTGAGCCCCATAAGTCCAGAGTAGTATATTTCTAAAACAGTGCTTCTGTACATTAGGCATTCAATAAGTGAAAATTGAATTTGTTGTGGCACAGAAATCTTTTTAAAATGATGGTACCTAGAATAAAGTATAGAATTAGGACTGTCTTCTTGTCTTCAGGAGAGAGGTCATAATGATGTTGGACAGATTTTCATATGAATTAATATCTTTATAATTACCATATTGTGAGTTCCTTGAGGTGAGAGCCTGTTCTTTATTTATTTTTGCATACCCCTTGGCACACAATAGTTACTTTATGTTTATAAAATGAATCCCTTGCCATGGCTGCAAATTTTACTTCAGAAATGGAGGATTAGTGGGGTGAAACAAGCAGTGAGCTTCCACCAGGGTGGCACTAGAAATAATAGGGTTGAATTTATGATCTAATCAGCCTATTGTTTACTGTCCCATCTACTGCTATGACCTTCCTTCTAAAATAGCCTATCATTTACATTGTACAGATATTATATGTACTCTTATTTGAATGCATTCCCCTTAGAATGTGAGCTCTTTGAGGTCAGAATAGGGCTGTTTAGTGTTTTCATTTTTTTCTGCTTTTATACTTCAAGCACTGAGCAGAGTGCTTGGAGAAGAATAAGTTCCTAATGTTTGTCGACTGCTTGCATTATCAATTTTGGGGGATAAGGAGGGAGGAAAGGAGAAAATGTGGAACTCTAAGTTTTAAAAACAAAATGTTAAATTGTTTTTACATGTAACTAGAGGAAAACAAAATACTAAAAAAGAAAAAGGCAAAGACTGTGCAGGGAAAATAAATGTTTGTTCACAAGGCATCCGTGAGCAAATCCACCGGGGGCGGTATCTATAAAGAAAATAAACAGACAGTTCCTACTTCGGAAAGAGTGGGACAGGCTAGGAACCTCCGCTGAGACTCTGGTGCCTGGCCGGGCCAGAATCAGTGTGAGGCTGTGTCTGTACGTACAACGACGGGGGACGGGAGAGAGCGTCGCACCCAGAGGGCAATGGCCCGGAAGCAGTTGTGGCCTGTCTCCATGCGCCGGTTCCTGGGTTCTGGAGAGCGAGCAGAGGCGCGAGAGACCCGCCGGGGAGCAGGAGAGGGACCGCGAGGCGTCCCCAACCCGGGAGAGGAACCGCCGCTTGGACCAGCGCCATCATGTTGCTGCTGCCCGGCGCGCCGGACGGCCAGGGCACTGCCGTCACCCGAGCGCTTTCGGCGGGTAAGTGGCTGGAGCCGCTTGGTGCTCTCGTCCTCCCCCGCCCGTGCCTCCCCAGCCCGAGCTCGCCAGACCCTGCCCTCCGCCCGGCCCGGACCTCCCTGCTGGCCGCTGGCTCCGCCCTCTGAACCGGCCGCGCCCGGAGGCACGCGGGGCCAAAGGGCACCTGTGGGGAGCGCCGGCGGGTAGGGAGCTGGGTCCGAGCGGGAGTCCCCGGAGCGTCCCCGCGCGGGGTCTCCGAGCCGAGAGCTGAATCATGAATGGGTTGCGGGCAAAGCCTCCGGGCTCCTCCGGCGCCCCATTCTCTCCGCCCTGGCGGGGAGAGGAAGCTCCGGGGCCATGTCCCCCACGTGCCGCCCGCTGCCCATACAAAGCCCTCCCGGTGCCCGGCGCGCCGGGCACTTGGGTCCTCTGGCGCCGGCTCGGCTTCCCTGCTCTTCCCCGGGTCCCATCAGCCTGCACGCCGCGGCTTCTCTCGAGGTCGGCGCCCTTAGCGGAGGTCATTTCTGTGTCAAGTTCGTTTGTTGGGAAGTTGCTCCGCTGCTGGAGAAACTTAAGTTTGCAACTTCCAGAGGCCCGAAATGGCCCCTCTTGCCCTCCCCGCTTGCGTAGGGACCCGTTTTGGGGAGCCCCTCTGTCCGGCTCGTGTTGTGCTTGTGGCAGTCCCGGGATGTAGCCGACTAACCCTGTGCTGAGACGCCTTTCTTTCCTCTGGGGTGGTGAGCTTGGGAGGCTGGACTCTGCGTTTAAAGGACGAGGATTATTCAGTCCTACCTAGCCAGCCAGGTTGGAGTATTTCCGAAATAAAAAAAAAAAAAGGCTCGTGGCTAGAACGTTGGCTACAGATGAGCTTTTTGGATCACAGCTGCTGAGGAAGGTGATCTGCTAAATGCTGGGATGTGTGGCAGGACCTAGAAGGAAATAGAGTCTGATAAAACTGGGACTTTTGAAATATTAAAGGAGAAGGAAATGTCAGGAATGCTTCGAATGCCCCAGCTGTGATGTGTAGTGATTAAGCTTGATTCTGGAATAGTGCAAGGAGAGTCTTGGATTCTTGAAGGAAGTAAGGTATGAATAGGTATGGTATTGCCTTCAACATTTGTGGAGGTCCTTTATGAGACAGAACGGCTACTTTTTATTGACTTGTTATTAAGCAGTAGCAATTTGCATTCTTACATGTACTAGTAAACCCATTTACTCACCATGTAGCACAATTTGCATTCTCTCAAAATTTTCTTTATTATGATTTTTCCTGAGTTAGAGCAATTTACCCTCATTAAATGTAAATGTCCATTAGTTGATTCAAGAAGGACCTTGGAAAATGCACTTACACAGTGCTGATGATATATTCACTTTAGAAATGTGTGGCCAGGGTTTCAGTACACAATGTGAATAAATTGTTTAACATCTTTTGAGATGACTTGAAGAGATCTTATGTTGATCTGGATTGAATAAATTTCATAATAATCCCTTTTCTTAGGGGAAATGGTTGTTGCTGTTATGATGTAAAAAACAGTTTTCAGGATTTCTCCTTTTTTTCCTAATTTCCCTCCACTTTCTCAGGAAAGTCGATAATAATTTACTTGGTATATGAAGCTGTTAAGAGCTTGACTGTTGGTGCATAGCACAGAAACACTTTGGAATATGAGACTTGTGTTTTTCTGGGAATCAATTGTGTATAACTAATCCTTCTGGTAGCTCAATTAGTACAACTATTTTCATAAGTGATGCTTTTGAAAATTGAAATATATTGATACATCATTTACTTAGGCTTGTTATTCCCTGGGGAAATGCTTTATTTTAAAATACTTATACCCTAAAGAGCATTGAAACTTCTCAATACTTTTCAATCATAGCTTCTGTAATCTGTCAAGTTGAACCTGTGGGAAGATGGTATGAAGCATTTATTAAGAGGCGAAACAGGAATATTTCAGCCTCTTTTCAGGAACTGGAGGATAAGAAAGAATTATCAGAGGAGTCAGAAGATGAAGAATTACAATTAGAGGAATTTCCTATGCTGAAAACACTTGATCCTAAAGACTGGAAGGTATTGTATATGTATTTACCATTTTATGTTACATTGTAGTCATAGATTCCTTGAAATTGTTAGATAATATCTCTAAGGGATTTCAGTTATTCAGGGTATTTTCCCTGCTATCATGACATTCCAAGACCTTTCTGCCTGTTAATTCTTTGTTGTTCTTAGAATTACACTTACTAATTCATTTGACTTTATAGTGCATCATGTAGCTTGAGTCATGAGAACTGTTTCTAATTGATTTTCCTTTTGTTGATTAAAAAAAATATATGCCTATATTCTAAATAACAATATATTGTGTAGCCTTATATAAAACCCTTTTTTGCACAAAAGGTCATGAGCACCAGTACTACCAGTTCGTCTTTTAATGAGAACTTTTCTAGCTTTTTCTGCTCAAAGTAATACTAGGTTTCTAAGCTTTCTAGGAAAGTGGGCAAAGAATAGGTAGATAAGGAAGCATAGCCTCCAAAAGAACATACTAAGGAGGTATTTTGATACAAAGGAAAGAATCTTAAATTTGAAAAAGAAAGGATTTGAATCTTGGCTCTTCTTATTGGGACCTTTATGACCATGGCAAGCCATTTAACTGGGTCTCAGTTTTCTTAAATATAAAATTAGGACTGTTTGAGCTTCTGGCTCTCAGTCTGTGATGCTGTGATCCTGTGATAGAAAGGGGGAATGGTCACTATTCCATCTCCAACCCCCCATTGTTACAGCTCCTCAGTTTCTTTGAATTTGACTAATCCTTAGAATTCCACAAGGACTATCCTAAGGAGATACCCTAGGAACCTCCTTTACCACTACAACTATTTCTGGATTCCATATGTTGGTAGCAAGGAGCAATTGAAACTCTTACCTGGAAAAACTCTTCCCAATTACTCCTTATTCACACTACCCTTATCTGTTCTAATCTGTCATTATTTCTATACTTAACACACCCTCTTCTTAAAAATGTATTTATTGGGTAATGGTCTTCATTTTAGCTCTTATTTAGAGAATTAACCTGCTTCCATAAGGAGTTGGGGATAAGTTTTTCTTAGTAAAACCATCCATCTTCTTAGTCCCCTTGGGGGTTAAGGAATTAGCACAGCAGCCAAACAAAATGGTCCGCAGTTTGAATAAGTTAAAAGCCACACTGCTTTCTTTTGTCATACAAAGCTCATGGAATCTCAAAGGTGACAGCCTATCAGTTATTTATTAATAAGCATTTGCTAAGGTCCCAAAATGTGCCAGGCATTGTACTACGTATTAGACATTCAAAGATAAGAAATGAAACAATCCTACTCTCAAGATTACATACCATTAATACTCCTTGAGAGATCCCAAGACATAGTCTTTTTGTAGCCAACAGGGCCCAGGTGCTTTTCCCACTCAAAGGATTGTTTCCTATTCTTGGTGTAAGGCTAGAGGCAGGAGCCATTCAATTATTCTTTCACATCCCAGATTTGCTCATAGCCATGCCCTGAGAAAGGCTTTCTTAGCTGTGTACTGATATGCACAACACAAGAAACGAGAAGTGTATTTTTATTGAATTTAAATTTTTTATTCTTTGTTTTTTCAGAATCAAGATCATTATGCAGTTCTTGGACTTGGAAATGTAAGATACAGGGCTACTCAGAAACAAATCAAAGCAGCCCGTAAGTATTTTATATTGGTTACTATTTTGGAAATCTTCCAAGTCTGACATAAGAATATAATTATTCTTTTTAAAGGGTGTGAAAAAGTTCTAGATTTAACTATGCCTTTGTAGAATTACATCAGTAAAAAACACTTTGTGGTTAGAGTATGCTTGGACCAGCAAAACCAGAAAACAGACTTATAATCAATGCCTATTTTCTCATTTGTTTACTTCCTTATTCATTAAAGATAAAAAAAAAAAAAATCAGATTGTACTGTGAATTTTCCCTTTCAAGGAAAAAAACATTCTTAAGATGGTCAGTTTTAAAAATAAGCTAAGCTTCTGGTCTCTTTGGGAATGTGTCTTATCTATATTTAGTAAGAGTTACTATGCTTTCTTAGGGGGAAGCTAGGTGGCTCAGTGGATAGATTGCTCCGCCTGGAGTCGGAAAGACCCCAGTTTAAATCCGTTCACAAGTAATTACCAGCTCTGTGACCCTGGGCAAATCACTTAAACTTAACCTTTGTTTGTTTTAATCCACTGGAGATAATTTGCCTTTGCAAACCACTCCAGTAACTTTGCCAAAAAGTCAGCACAGCTTCAGACATGACTGAAAGATTCAACATCTGTGCTCTATTGGTATTGCTTTGCTCTGGGCTTGAGTCACATTATTCTTGATGTTGGCCTTTCTTTTTGTTCAAAAATAGTTATTTTTTTTTTTTTTAGAGCCTTGTTATATTTTAAACGACATGATAAGAAAAATTATTCAGAATTTTTCACCAAAGGATTCAAACTTTAGTTGCCTCAACCACATTTAGCCATGTTACTCTCTTCCTTTATTAAACACTAGCTTCTTACTATTCCCTGTATCTTATAACTCTACCATAATCTCTCCACCAAAAAAAAAAAAAATCTCAATTTAACCAATTATAACACTAGAGTAAGTGAAGAAAATGACTAGAAGTTCATACTTCAGTTTTGTTGTATATTGTTTTGGAAAATTCGTAATTTAGTCAGAGGAGCTAAGTTTCTGCTAATAAATCTCCAATTCAACTTAGTGAATTTTTATGCTAGGCATTGGAGATACAAAGACAGAAAAGGCTTACATTGTACTAGGAACCACATCAAACATTTAATTTAATAATTTAATACTAAGAGATAAAGACTTTTAGTAGCTAGGAGTGTATGAAGAAAGGCTTCCTATAAAGGGTACCTTGGGAGCTAAGCTTTGAAGGAAATGAAAGAGTCTTAAGAAGTTAAGGAGGAGAGGGAGTATATTGTTGGGATGGGAGATAATTGGAGAAAGGCATGGATAAGTAAAGGCAAGTAGTCCCAAATAATGAAAAGCATTGTAAATTCAACAAATCTGAAAAGGTAGGCTGGAACCAGATTGTGCAGGGATTTATGTGTCTAAATGAGTTTTATCCTAGAGAAAATCAGGAGCTGCTAAAAATTCTCAAGCAAGAGAGCAACATATATTATCATATTTGTGATTCAGAAAGATTATCTTGGCTGCTGTGTGTAAGATGTATTAGAGAGGGACTATTTCAGATGTGAGGTCATGAGCTCTAAATAGGATGATGGCCATGCAGGTTGAGAAAAGGAAATGGATACAAGAGAGCTTGTAGAAATAGAATCTATGAGAATTGGCAACAGTTTGAATATGAGAGGAAGTGAATGACTGAAACCTAAGTGATTAAAGGCATGGTAGTAAATGGTAGAGAAGTTTGGATGAAGTTAGCCTTGGGAAGAAGAACCACTTTATTAGAGAATGGAATAAAGAGAGGATAAAAGTTAATTTAGAAAAATTTTGATTTGCAGAATTGGGAAGAAGGAACTTAGAATAGAGTCTCTTGCAAAAATTGGAGGCAAGTTCCTTTGCTGAAATGTATAAAGGAAAATGGTATAGGAGGCTTCAGAAAAAGTTTTGGAACAACTGTTAGGAGAAATCAGTGGTTGTCAAACCAGGGAAGAATAAAATGATTGCTGATACCCAGTTGAGATAACAGAAATTTGTGCTGAGCTTAAGTCTACATAGCTTTCTCCATGGGTGTTCAAACACACTGAGGAGGAACAGAAAAGGTAGAGACAAGGTTTGCCAAGGCATGAGTTGCGGTAGGATAAGAGACAAGAATTTCAAGGGTAGCAGACAGATGGAGTTGGACTGGTTATATAAAATCAACTGAAAAGGATGGAAAATGAAGCTGAGACAAGGGAATCCTCCCAACTCTTTATTACCCGTACTTTCACTCCATCGTAGCCACACATACGGCTAGTAAGATGCATGTCAAACCTGTTTGGTGCAAAATCTAAACTTCATATAATGTCTTCCCATCTCTCCCTTTTTTGATTTTCCCCAATAATCCTACAATTTTGTTTTTTCTTGTTCTACATTTTAGTCATCAAGTTTTATAAATTTTAATACTAAAATTTCATATAAATCATTCCCAGGGCTTCCATACTAGTTCAGTATCTAATTATCTCTTGCTTAGAATATTACATTAACCCCCTAACTAGTATTTGTGTGTCTAGTGTTTCCTCTCTTTACTTAGCTATGTGAGATCTGCCTCTCAAAGGCACTGCTTTAATCATTCTCATTGTTTGCTCAGAGACTTCTCGGTTTCTCCTCATTGCCTGTCAAATAAAGTTTGACTTTTTTAGTGTGACATTCAAAGTCCTTCATAATTTGGCCCAGGGTACTTTGGTGTGTATGCATGTTACAAACCTGTAACTTCAATCAAACTGAATTACTTACCCTTTTTGCCTTGTATTCTTTCTCTTCCCAACCACTATATTTGGACCTCATCTTTACCATTCAAATTTCTATTCATCTTTAAAGCCAGCTTAAATATCACCTCTTTTATAAAGGTTTTTCTAAATCCCCAAATGGAGGCAGAATTTACTGCTCTCTAAAATCCCATATAAGTTTATTTATGCCCTTCTTATTACATTTTTCAAATCCATTTTTCACCTATTAGATTATAATCTCTTTAAAGACATAGACTATTTCTTATTTGTCTTTATATCCTTCCTAATCCTTGGCATGGTATCTCTTTTTTTTAAGCAATAGTTTTTTTCAAAATAACATGCAAAGATAGTTTTCAACATTCATCCATGCACAACCTCGTGTTCCAAATTTTTCTCCTTCTCTCACTACCTCACTCCTCCCCTGGATAGCAGATAATCTAATATAGATTAAAATGTGAAATTTTTCTAAATATCTTCCCATATTTATCATGCTGCACAAGAAAAATCAGATCAAAAGGGAGAAAAAATAAGAAAAAAACAAACAACAAAAAAGGTGAAAATACTATGCTGTGACCACATTCAGTCTTCATAATCTTCTCTTTGCATGTGGATGACTTTTCGTCACAAATTTATTGGAATTGTCTTGAATCACCTCATTGATGTAAAGAGCCAAGTCCATCACATAAATTTGTTGTTGCTGTATACAAATATCTCTTGGTTCTACTAACCTCATTTATCATCAGTTCATCATCCTGTTGATCATTTCTTACAGAACAATATTCCATTACATTCATATACCATAACTTATTCAGCCGTTCCCCAATTGATAGGTATCCATTCAGTTTCCAGTTCCTTGCTTGCCATGATATTTTTTGCATAATAGATGTTCAGTAACTACTTAAGCAGATGTATAGAAGAATGGATGAGCGTGTACTATGGTAGAAAGTAGGGAGTCAGTGCTAGACTATGTAAAGTCTAGATTTTTGGGGATTTTTTTTTTTTATCTTTAATGAATAAGGAAGTAAGGTTCCAACCCTTTTCAAGTAAAGAAAGGGTTGGAATCACAGAGATATGCAGAACAGGGACCTGTAGATAGTCTTGGGGAAAAAAATTTAAGAGGCATAGCTTTTAAAACCAGTGTCCTTGTACTAAGAAGCATTGTTTTAGTTGGAATATTTGGTAGAATTAATAATTGGTATTGTGACTTCTATCATTTAAAAACATTCAGTTGCAATCTCTTTATGGAAAAATTTAATCCAAGATTAGTTGGGTTTTAAAAATTTGACTTATATACATAAAATATTGTGTGTAATTCTACTTGTGTTATACTTCAGAATGATGAGCAATGGAAAGTATGTGACTAGGAATTTGAAATTTTTTTTTTCTGAACTTTATGTTAATTGCTGCCTCTCTTCAGTGTTATTTTTGGGATCAGGGTGGAGATGGTAACATTGGGAGGATTTTTAATCTCACAACTTTTAGGTCTGCCTGTTCATCTTGTCTTATTTCATGAGTTCACAATGTGAAATTCATATGTAATAGATGTTAACTGGTTTGTCTTATAAATTATCAGAAGAAAAACATATATAAACCAGATGTTAATTTTTATCTACTAGTATTAGACATACTCAAATTTTGAAGTCCAGTAAGCATCAAAGTAGTTGAAATCCTATGAAAGAAACATTTGGGATATAAAAAGCAAAACTGTTCATGAAGAGTTTTACTACATTAAAGCGTAGTACTAGACAAACAGAATGTTTTACTTATAGAATATCATATTTTGAACCTTTTCCTTTTTCTTTTTTTTTTTTTTTTTAAGTTGTAACATTTTTGGCCATCCTCTTACTCTTAGGAAGTGGCCTTGAGATCAGAAAAAATTATAGTTGATGAGCTGACAGGATTCATAGGAATGTGAGGACATTTTTACATTTTTATTCTGTAATATTCTGTCTTCTGGAAATGACTTAGCTGTCTAAACCTATATCTATATTTTAATTCTGTGATAAGCAATAAATGTATTAGATTGAATTAAGTGTATGTAATAAAATACATAAAATAAAAACAATAAAATTGTTTACATAATGTTTAATTTTATTGATGCTTTATATAAAATAGATTAAAACTAAAAAATATCATGTGTAGAGAATGGTTTTGACTATTTTGTTGTATTTTTTATAATTTTAGAAAGAAGCATGTGTCTTTGTAAGGGGTCAACATAGAGATGGTGGAAACCTAGCAGACTATAGATTTATTGATACAAATCATGCTTCTAGAGGGAAGACTTAACATTGAAGGCAATACCCTATAAAATTGATTGAAAAGTTATCCTACTTACATGCACTACGATATGCCACTAAACCTGAACATCATATCTTCCTTAATAAAAATTTCCTTTCCTTCACTTCTTTTAGACTCTTGGTTGTATGATGGATTCTTTTGTTAGAATCACCATAGAAGACTAGAGATAAGGCAATATTATGGAATCTTTATTCTTTTTCAGAGTACAAACATAATATTAAAATAACATTATAACTAATTATTTACTTGAATGAAAAGAAGCAGTAACTGGAATGTCAGCCTAATTGCCAGAAAGATCTGGTATAAAAACTCTTCTGACACTTTAGGACTATCTAAACCAGTACATCATTTGACCTCTCAAGGATTTGGAAAGACTCTTTGCCTGCAAGTTGAAGACATGCCAATTTGCATAGGTTAGAAGGAGTTTCCTTATCTGAGAGTTACAATGAAATCACAAGTTCAATTCCTCATTGATACACATCAAAAAATTACAGACATTAAATATTAGTTACAATATATAGGTAGAAATTATTTTTAACTTTTTTCTTAAAGTACATTAAAAGGATTACTTTGAAAATCTTGTTTATTTACAAATTTGATTGTTCATTTTATATATGATATGTATCTTAATGCAAAACTTATGTTAGCATTAAGGATTTTGGCAGTAGAGTAGTTGTTGATCTGTATTAGTTAAAGTTTTCTCACTGGGAATTACTTACACTAGTATAGTAGTGAAATCTCAGATTCATTTTCTTTCTCCTCACCCCTCAAAGAAAGGTTCTGGTAGATAGCTGAATGTTTTTTTCTTAATCAAATTATGTTTAAAACATTAATAGTAGCTAACATTTATATAGTTCTTTATTATTTACAACTCACTTCAGGAAAGCCCTGTGAAGTAAGCAGTGTAAATATTGTCCCTTTCGGATAAGAAAAATAAGTATTTGAGAATTCAGATGACTTGCTCATGTTTGCATAACTAATAAGTGTTAGGGGCAAAATTCAAACCCAGATTCTCTATCCCCAAATATGGACTCTACCATGCTAATTAGAGAAATGTGTAGTTTTTATTTACTTATTTTTATGGATATAGAGTGGTAATTAAAATTTTTTAATTTTTAATGGTAAGTCTTCCAAAAAGGTTTTAATTTAGAGTAACTATTAAATGGGGAAAAGGAGGGAATCTGTTCCATGACCAAGTATGTGTCATGACATTCAAAATTATCCTTAACATCCCAGAAATGAATCAATTTAACTTGTTTTTATTTTCAAATACAAAACATTAAATAACAAAACTTGTCCAAACCTGACTCGTTTGGTAGATAAAGCCATGGTTTTGAAACATCATCCAGACAAACGAAAAGCAGCAGGTGAACCAATAGCAGAAGGGGAAAATGACTACTTTACTTGCATAACTAAAGGTAAGAAAATACTTTCAGTGGTAAGAATTTCTAGTGTTTAATAGATTAATGTAAATTTTTTATAGGCTAATATTATTTAATATCTTAAGTAGTGTATTTCACTTTAATGTGTGGTAGCATTAACAAGTAATTTTTAAGTAAATAAAATTTTTTCTAATAATAGAAGAATTGGTTTAGATTTTTTTTTCTATTTCATGATGACAATTAAGACCTCCCAGTTTTCTTTTCCATTTCAAGTCATAGTGTAAATTAACATACGACATTGTGTTAACACCTAAACTAAGTCAAACTGAAAATTACTTTTCATGGCTAGTTTTACTAGTTAAGTAAACTGGTTTAAACTAAATTAAGAAATTGATTCTGTATTCTAATGCATTGCATAACCCATAATTGAATACCATATTATATTCAGGAGACTTTATATTAAACATAGGAGCATTTATACATTTATTAAGAAAAATAACCTATTTTCTTCCCAGAATACTAATCACCATTTCCAAATAGACCTTTATCTTTAAAATTTTGTGACTTGACATGAAGTTAACATTTTCTGACCATAATGAAAAGTTTTTAGATACATACTGACTCCTATCATTTCTATATTTTTTCATTCCTATATTGTAAGGATCCTTACTTGCTATCCCTGCTGCCCAAGACTGGCTTTTTTTTTTAGTTATTTAAACTGTTTAAAAAAATGGATATTTAAACTAATACTTCATCATCTTTATAGTGGAAAGCAATACTCCATTAGTTATTGTGAAAATAAAGACCTACTTTAACTTAAATGCTATTAACACCAGTAAAATTAGCATTTTCTCATAGAAACATGTAAAGTTAGGTCATAGCTGCCAATATTTTGTGACCTTGTAACTTTTTTTCCTCAGCTTATGAAATGTTATCTGACCCCGTGAAAAGACGAGCATTTAACAGTATAGATCCTACTTTTGATAACTCAGTTCCTTCTAAAAATGAAGCAAAGGACAATTTCTTTGAAGTGTTTTCACCAGTGTTTGAAAGGAATTCCAGGTGAGCTACGGTATCACCTTTTGAACTTAGATCCCTGTTGCATGCATATAAAGGTCTTCCATATTTTCTCCTTTTTCTTCTGAAAACTAATTTTACTTCCTCTTCTTGTACAAGGAAGAAGAAAAAAAAGAATATTTATCTCTTCTTCTCTTTTAAAAGGATATAGCAGGCTCAGTTTTCTCCATTGTTTCATTTCCTAAAACAACAGCCCTATTTTGACATTCTAGAATTCTACTATCTTATGTTTTCTTTACCTTCTCAATGCCTTATGTAATGTGATAATGACTCAATTTGATGCAGATACATTATTTGCTTGTAACTTCATTTCTTTCTCTTTTTTCCACCATCTTACTCCTTTTCCTTAGTATGTTTTCTCCCTTTTGCCCACTATTAGTTGAGAAAAACGATTGTTCTCTTCTCTGGGCAACTGATTACCATTAAGCTTCTCTGGATAAGAGTGGGTTTACATTAAAAAAATTTTTTTAAATACCTTTGAAATTTTTTAAGCTTTTATTGGGTCCACTTATATTGTTTTCCCTGGTCTGTGGTTCAACCTTCCTGCCTTTGAGAGTTATTTTCTCACATGGCTTCATGTGCAACATGTTTCCTCATCTTTTATTCCTCATCTAAGGCATTTAGTATCACCATTTGTACCCTTTTAGGGCTCAACAACCAGGTAATGAAAGTATATAGTATATTTTTGTGTAAAATTGTTTTAGATAGGTAATGATTATTTTTCCATTCCAAGAAGATGCTACCAGTTCTGTAATAGATACAGAGACCTAGTTTGGAGACAAACTAGTTCAATTATTCTGAGGCTACTTGTAAGTCAAAGATTTTTAATTCAGAAAGTGTGAGTAGTAAAACTTTTATTTTTCTAAACCTGGGCTTTCAAGTGGGTTTTCTAATCTCTCAACTCACTTGTCTAGCCTCTTTATGATTCTCTTAATTTCTAAGCTCAATTTCTATATCTACTAGGTATTATTTTCATTGTAAAGGAAGTATTCTTTTTTCTTTTTTTTTTTTACCAGTAGATGTTAAATATATTAAAATATAAATTAGATACACATTAAGTATACATGACCAAACTGTTATTTTGCTGTACAAAAAGAATCAGACTCTGAAATATTGTACAATTAGCCTGTGAAGGAAATCCAAAATGCAGGTGGGCAAAAATATAGGGATTGGGAATTCAATGTAATGGTTTTTAGTCATCTCCCAGAGTTCTTTCACTGGGCATAGCTGGTTCAGTTCATTACTGCTCTATTGGAAATGATTTGGTTGATCTCATTGCTGAGGATGGCCAGGTCCATCAGAATTGGTCATCATATAGTATTGTTGTTGAAGTATATAATGATCTTTTGACCCTGCTCGTTTCACTCAGCATCAGTTCATGTAAGTCTCTCCAGGCCTTTCTGAAATCATCCTGTTGGTCATTTCTTACAAAACAATAATATTCCATAATATTCATATACCACAATTTATTCAGCCATTCTCCAATTGATGGGTATCCACTCAGTTTCCAGTTTCTAGCCACTACAAAGAGGGCTGCCACAAACATTCGTGCACATACAGGTACCTTTCCCTTCTTTATGATCTCTTTGGGATATAAGCCCAGTAGTAACACTGCTGGATCAAAGGGTATGCACAGTTTGATAACTTTTTGAGCATAGTTCCAAATTGCTCTCCAGAATGGTTGGATGTATTCACAGTTCCACCAACAATGTATTAGTGTCCCTTCCAACATTCCGCATTATCTTTCCCTGTCATTCTAGCCAGTCTGACAGATGTATAGTGGTATCTCAGAGTTGTCTTAATTTGCCTTTCTCTGATTAATAATGACTTGGAGCATCTTTTCATATGGCTAGAAATAGTTTCAGTTTCTTCATCTGAGAATTGTCCGCATCCTTTGACCATTTATCAATTGGAGAATGGCTTGATTTTTTATAAATTAGAGTCAATTGTCTATATATTTTGGAAATGAGGCCTTTATCAGGATCTTTGACTGTAAAAATATTTTCCCAGTTTATTGCTTCCCTTCTAATCTTGTCTGCATTAGTTTTGTTTGTACAAAAACTGGAAGTATTCTTAAAAAAAAAAAAATTAAACTAGACATTAGGCTTGCCATAAATATGTTTTCTTTTTACAAAGCATCATAAGATCATACATTTAAAGTGAAATGGACTCAGTTGTTTGCCTCATCCAAACCCACTCACTTTACAGATGAAAAAAATGAAGATAGAAGAGATTATAATTTGCTCAAGGTCACCCATGGAGTAAATAGTAGGACAAATTGGAAGCCAGGCCCTTGATCTCCAGTTCCAGTATTCTTCCCATTTCACCATTTTGCCTCTTTTGATGTATCATCAGCAAATGATTAAATGTTGGGAGAAAAATGAGAAAATGTTTGGGAGAAAAAAAATGTTTTGGAAAGGATAACCACAGAACTAGAAAGAACATTACTCCTATTTCTCCTTCTGTCTTGTACCACTGCTCCTCTTACCAGGCTTCAGCTTTCGAACTTTATATGTAGGGTCTAGTATGTGAAAGAGTGACTTTATAACCAGGTAGGGAAGTTAGAAATTATATTCTGCTTTTATAAAACGCTGTTAGTGTCATGGCTTTTTTTTTCTTTTTCTTTCTTTTTTTTCCTTTTTTTTAATTAGAGCTTTTTATTTACAAAACATATGTATGGGTAAGTTTTCAACATTGACCCTTACAAAACCTTCTGTTCCCCAGACTTTGCCCTTCTTTCCCCACTTTTTCCCCCATACCCTCCCCTCGATGGTAAGTATTCCAGTATATGTTAAAATATATGTTAAATTCAATATATGTATACATATCCTTACAGTTATCTTGCTACACAAAACAAAAATGCAAGCAAACAACATCAGAAAGAGTGAAAATATTATGTTGTGGTCCACACTCAGTTCCCACAGTCCTTTCCCTGGGTATAGATTCCTTCTTCCTTACTGAACAATTGAAACTGGTCTGAATGAATTTTTGAAGAGAGCCACGAGTGTCATAGCTTTTAAATAAATGTTATAAAAGTAATAAGGAAAGATTTTCAAACCAACTGCTCATTCTATTTTGAAGGTATATCCTATTAGGCAGAAATGGTTAAAATATTGCCTATTACAAATAATGACATCCATTCAAGTTTCATATCAGTTTTTATGACTGGATTTGTTTTTTATTTTAATATTTCAGATGGTCAAATAAGAAAAATGTTCCTAAACTTGGTGACATGAATTCATCATTTGAAGATGTAGATGCATTTTATTCTTTTTGGTAAGCTAATATGCTTATTTAAATAGTGTTACTATCTTAAAAGGATTTTAATTAAACATATGTTGATTCTCAAAAAATTCAACATGAACTTACTGAAGCCCTTCATTTAGAATTTATTGAAAATTTTTTTCTTGAAGCTGTTTTTTCTTTCAGCTGTTTGACCTTTTTTGAACAAATGATTCCAATCCAGGTACAGGTATATGTCAGTTAGTGGAGGGGAAGTAATTAGGAAAGGGAAAGAAGATACAAATACAAAAGACAGGGTGGTCCTTGACCAAAAAGCACTTATAGGAACAATAAAATTCAGTTTTACAAATTAATGGCTTTTGCTTACCATAAGATATTGAAGAAAATGATCACCTGCTATGGTTGCCTATAATTGATTACAGAGTTTAAAAAAATTTGGGTAGCAAAGGAGACAAGTAGAATCCAGGACAACGAGGTGGAGGTAAAAATCCATAACAAATCTCAAAAAGCTAAAGAACCTGTAGTAATTGGAGGAAAGGGGGATGTTAAATTTTATACCCCATTCTATTTAAAATGAAAACAAGATAAGATACTCTTTGTTAACAGAAAATTTAGTACATACAAATTAATCCAATTACTAGTTTCATCTTTTTACTAAAATATATCATTATACAAATAATAGTTTTAAAACTTGAAATTGTTTATAGCTGTCATTTTATGTTTATCTATTTTTTATTTGAGGTATAACTTTGATTCTTGGAGAGAATTTTCTTATTTAGATGAAGAAGAAAAAGAAAAAGCAGAATGGTAAGTAAAGTCATTAACAAGAAAAGTAGTTTAACTCCCCTTCCCCCCCCCCTTTTTTTAAATGTGAGGATGTATTTAATTGTGGGTGTCTTGAAAATGATCCATCAGAATTGATCATCGGGTGTCTTGAAAGTTACAAAACATTCCCGAGGCTTGTTTCACAGTGAGGAAATCTTCATGAATTAATATTACATGAGATAGTAATGGTAATCCTTTTTATGATATGACAGTACACATCCATTCCTTTAAACTATTTAGATGTTTCCAAATTATATTGTGTAAACTAATGGGTAGAGGTACTTACATATATATATATAATTTTTAAAGGATATATTCCAATTGGGAAGTAAAAATCCAGAGTCTGAATCCTAAATCCAGAGCCAAGAATAAACGTCCCTGGTGCATAGAATTCTTATGTAGCATTGATAGCAGATCAAAGCCAACATCCTTATGTAGAGATTTCTTTTATGGTAGCTACTATCTTTAATAAAATCTGAGTGCCTCTTTTTATAATTGAAAACTTGGCTAGAAGCTGGGAGCAGCTCTTGATGGGGGCTGGGAGCTGTTTGAGCTGGAATCAGAATAAAGAGAGTTTCAGAGCTCCCCTGGTAAATAGGATGGTCTAATATCTAGAGATACCTCCTGTATTTTACCAATAAAACTTAGCAAGAAGAGATATAAAAAAAATTCCATTCAAAATAACTATAGAATATATGAAGTACTTGATAGCATGCCTACCAAAACACACATAGGAACTATATGAATGGAACTCTAAAACTTTTTCACAGAAATAAAGACAGAACTAAACATTTGAAGAAATTTTAATTGCTTATAAGTATGCTTTATTTTATTAAATTGAAGTACTTTCTAAATTAATTTTCTTATTTGGTACCATAATATTCAAACCATGAAATGATTATTTTGTAAAGCTAGAAAAAAAATAATGAAATTCATGAGAAGAAATGAAAGGTCAAAGTTAACATTTCAAGGAAATAACGAAAGGGAACCAAAAGTAAAGAAGGAGGCCTACCAGTAACTAAGCTACATTACAAAGGAATAATCATAATAATGATTTTGTAATGCCGGAGAAACTGAGGCAGGAGAGAGATTAGAGAGTTTTCAATAGTTTATTAATTGGAGAGTATAATTGACTGGACAGGACTCTTGTCTCAAATTATCCAGTCAGATAGAGATAAAGATATACTGGGACCAAGGAATCCATGTTGGTCCCAGGGCTGTCATCTCAAAGAATGAAGCAGCCCCGAATAAGAGCGGCCTCTTCCTTTAAATAACCCTAGAGACAAAGACACCCCCCTCCCCCAAAAAAAAAAAAAAAAAGGTGGGAAGGCTTCGGTCAGGTTGGGGGGAGACCATAACTCCTAAAAGCCCAGAGACAGGATGTCTGAATACCCAGAGATAAAGATGTCAGTGAGGTATCTTGGAATATTTTAGAGGGATATTGTAAATTCTTGAGGACAGGGGATCTGCTCTCTTGTTTATCTTGCTAGCAATATATAACCTTAGAGTAAACGGTTCCCAGTCTTAATGGACTAGAGTGGGTTTTTACGACTAAGGGGATTTAACAGAACAGCTAAGGAAACTGAGACAAAGGAAACTAGTTTAGGGGAAACCAAGTCGGAACAGTTAAAGAGAACTGTGGCATAACAATTTGTTACACATTAAAAAATAGGTTGATCATTGTGATAAAGTTTACAGTATAAATAAGCAAATGAAAACAATAGTGCTGGATTTGTTAAACCCTGTCCTCAACTTAGGCAGCTAGGAAGCTTGGTGGCTTTACCTGTAGGGTGTAATCAGGAAGATGTAAGTTTTCTCAGTAAAACATCATGTCTTGGGGCAGCTAGGTGGTACAGTGGATAGAGCATCAGCCCTGAACTAGATTGGCAACTTTGCCTAAAGAATAATGTTTTAGGAAGCTAGATGGCGCAGTAGATAGAACATCAGCCCTGAAGTCAGGAGAACCCGACTTCTAATGTGCCCTCAGATACTTAACTCTTCCTCGCTGTGTGACCCTGGGCAAGTCACTTAACCCCAATTGCCTCAGCAAAAAATAAGTAAATAAATGGTCAAGAGATATGGACAGGCAATTTGCATAAAGAAGTGCTCTTAAAAATAATTCCTAGAAGTCTTCACCCTACTCTAAATCCCTTGTGGTTTGAGGGCTGAGGATCTGGGAAGCACACAGTCTTAGACAAATATTTTTCTTTCTTCTTCCTGTAAGTAAATTTCTCACTTCCCTTAGAGGAGATTTTGAGAACTATATACAATATAAACAGAAGAAACCATTTATTCGTTACAGTACCACTCAGCTACAGTCTTGAGCTTGCAGAAAGTTAGCTCTTCATAGCCTGCAATCTCCTTCATTAGACATCAGTTGTGATGTTGTAACCACAATAATTCTTCAAGACTTCCATATATGGACAGAAGGATTTCTGCAGTAGAAATGTGTGCACCATAGGTCTCTAGAAGTATATCCTCAATGTAAAAAAGTTTGCTCCAGACTCTATCTGATCACATCTTAGCCAAATTTTTGTAACTGTATTTGAGGGATGCTTCTTTACACCATGACCTTTGACATCACTAATTTAATGTTAAGGATCATCCTTTTAAGTACAATGATTTGCTCTGTTTTAACCTTAGAAATCATTATTCTGAGCATGAAACTTTAGAAAATTGTTACATCTTTGAAATGTTTGCCATTTTATAGTCGTGATGAGAGGAGGTGGATTGAAAAACAAAACAGAGCAGCTAGAGCACAAAGGAAAAAAGAGGAAATGAATAGAATAAGAACATTAGTTGGTAAGTATATATATATTGTTTTTCAAAGGATTTAGTTAATTAAGTGGGGGACTAAATATTCATAGGGTTGTTTTTTTCCTTCTGATAGACAATGCATATAGCTGTGATCCTAGGATAAAAAAATTTAAAGAAGAAGAAAAAGCCAAGAAAGAAGCAGAGAAGAAAGCAAAAGTGGAAGCAAAAAGAAAGGAACAAGAGGCAAAAGAAAAAGTAAGTTGAGAACTTTTGAAGGTGGCTGGTAGAATGAATTCAATCAATCAATCAATATTTATTAAATGCTTATTTTTAAGGCACGAATTACTAATTGTATTATGCTAATTGTGCTAATTGCTTAAGCTATAAAAAGAAGGAAAAGGCAGTCCCTGCCGTCAAGGAGCTTCCAAACTAATGAGGGAAACTTTAGTCAACAAATATATACAGAAAGGGATATATACAGGATAAATATGAAATCATTAATAGAGGGAAAGCTTCCTGTATAAGGCAGGATTTTAGTTAGCTTTTGAAGGAAGCTAGGAAAGGCAGTAATTGAAGCAGAGGATGGGAGAGCATTCCAGGCACAAGGGGCAGCCACAGAATTGGAATACCTTGTTCGTGGAATAGTCAGGATGTCAGTGTTATTGGATCAAAGAGTAGTATATGTCAAGGAGTAAGATATAAAAAGACTGGAAAAGTCAGAGGAGACTAGGTTATGAAGGGCTTTGAGCACCAAATAGCACTTTGTTTTTGCTCCTGGAGTTTATAAAATTATAAAATGTGACAAAAATTTCTCTATTGTTTCCAAAACTATTAAAAACAGAGAACCTAGGGACTTAAACTTAAAAGTGCTATTATTGCTAATGTTCTAATTTGTATAATTAGTAGCAAGAGAGGAATTTTAATTATAAACAACTTACCAAGCATTTACTGAGATTGTATTGAATAATGCAAGTAGTGTAAATGTCACAGCATCTAATATCTTCAGTATGATAGTAGTATCTAATATTTTCTTCTTGAAATAAGACAAATTTGAAGGTATTTATTATTTTGACCATACTGTAATTCTTTGTTCTTCAATAAGATGATTTCAAACTCACTTATTTTCTGAATCGAAGTATTCATTAAAAGATCATTATTGCTTCAGGTCATTGAACAGTGACATGCCATTTTCAGTGCATGATAGTTTCTTGTTTTCCTTATTATAGCAAAGACAAGCTGAATTAGAAGCAGCTCGGTTAGCAAAGGAGAAAGAAGAGGAAGAGGTTAGACAACAAGCGTTATTGGCAAAGAAAGAAAAGGAAATTCAGAAAAAAGCCATTAAAAAGGAAAGGCAAAAACTTCGAACTTCATGTAAGGTATGTCTATCTTGTAAAGCAAAAACTCTTTTCACATACCAAAAAAGGATCATAGTTCTAAAACTGGAAGGGACCTCAGAGGCCAGCTTGTCCAATCCCCTTTTTTACAGATGAAGAAACTGAGGCCCGGGGAGGTTAAATGTGGTGTCAGATGCAATATATGAATCCATGTGCTTTAATACCAGACCAGTGCTCTTCCTGGTGCTTTGTCATATGCTGGATATTGGCATCTGCTAGGCACATTGTATCCAAAAATAAAAACCAAAGTCTCTTTCCAATAGGACACATGCACACATATATAAAATATATGCTAAACAATTTTATTTGGGGCATGGAGGGCACTGGCAATGTTGACATAGGTCTTCTATAGGAGGCGGCCTGTTGAGAAGCTAGGGATTCTAAGAGGCAAAGGTTACGAGAGAGTAGATTCCATGCATGGAGGTAAGTTTATGCAGCAGCACCAAGACAGGAGATTTGTGATATCTACCATTTAATGGTAGGTACTCAAAATATTTTTTTTTTAATAACTTTTCAATCCCTTCTGCCTAGCTAGACTTTTCTCCCCTCTTCCTTAGTTCTAATTTTAGATTTCTGTCATTATCTCCCTAAATTTGATTATACTAACTAGTTTCCAGTTGCCCTTGTATAATTGATATGTGATGTTTTATTCAGTAGTTTTAAATATTAAGTAAATGTGATTTGTTGTTATTCACTAACCCCTATTTATCATCATGCCACAAGATAACACTTTTACTGAAAACATAAACTCTCTGGTAGTAGATGTTTATACTGAGGAATAGACTGAGTAGCACACTCTAATAGAAGAAAATTCTTTTATGGGGATCACATTACTTATTTTTGTCTCTTATTCTTTTATTTTTTTAAATAGTATTTTTTTCCCCAAATACATGCAGATAATTTTTAAGATTCATCTTTGCAAAACCTTGTGTTCCAAATTTTTCTCATTTTCCCCTCAATCACCCCCCAAGACAGTAAGCAATCAAATATGGGTTAAAACATGCATCACACTATTTCTTTATCCACTAGCAGTTTCTTGGAGATTTGGCTCATAACAGCTATAAGACTCATTCACTCTGCATCCATAGCCTACAAAAGTTGATTTTTATAACTGAAGAACTTGGCCAAATCCCCCCCTAGGATTTGACTGAAGGTCAGAAGGTCAGAAGCTATGAAGTAAATTAAACTGCTGAGATTTTCAAAGGTTCATGTATTAAATCTCTTTAGCTATTGGTCTTATAAATCAGTAATTTGCATCAATATGTACACAACAAATTTCTGTGTTTGTACTTTCTAGAATTGGAATTATTTTTCAGACAGTGAGGCAGAGTGTGTTAAAATGATGGAAGAGATTGAAAAACTTTGTGATCGTCTTGAACTAACAAGGTATGATCACCATCTTACTTAGAGCTCTATCCAGAAGCCAGCTTTTTTGTTTTGTTTTGTTTTAAATTATAACCATTATACTTAGTATATTCATTTATTAAACTCTGAAACAGTTAATGTTGCTTTCTAAATGCCTCTGAGAGAAACATAGGCCATATAGCGCAGTTGTGATTGTAATAATAATTCACAAATTATTCAGTATTACTCATGTGTATGTGTATCCACATTTTACAAATTCATATACACAAATACATAAAAATCAATTTCAAGAAAGAAAAACATCAAATACTGAGACTTGAACAATAGTTGAACAAAACTAGAGACTAAAATTGCATGGTAATTATTGGGTAGTTATAGAGTTTCTCATGTTGGTAATTAGATGCTCAAAACAAATAGCAACCTTTTGTACATATTGTACTTAAATTTGTAATAATGACAGCTTGGCTGAGCTGTAAAATTACAGTAAAAAATTTACACAAAATTAAATCTTAACATTTAGTACTATAAAGGAGGGGATTTTTTCAATGCAATATAAGAAGATGGTTCCTTTGTATAAAACTGAACATCCTTAAAACACAAAAAGTCAACTTTTTCTATTAAATTTGGATAATATTTCATGCTCCTTTTAAAAATTTAGCTTGCAGTGCTTGAATGACATTCTTACATCTACTACAAAAGAAGAAGGGAAGGCTGCTGTGGAAAAGCAGGTAATGTTCATTTAACATATGCATTATTACAGTATGTATTATGTGTTGAACTAGTTGGCTGTACTTAGTACATGGTTATTGTATTTACTTTTGTCTCTTAAATGTACAAATACATTTAGAGAATTTAGAGCTGACAGGAACCAATCAAGAGCATCTAATCTAATCTCTCTTACTTTACAGAGAATGATGATACTGAGGTCCAGAAAGGTTAAGCCTTAAGAGCCCCAATAGGAAATCTTCATTAAATCTTGTTATACTTTTCAGCATCACTTTTCCTTTTTATAGACAAGCTGACCATTTGGCAATGAATCTTTTGGCCGAGGCAATCCGTAGATATGAAATGCTCCTGGGTTCTTTTTTGTAGTGATGGTGGCAGAATGGGAATAGGGGATATAAAGAATCATAGTTTTTAGATTTAGCAACTTTGACATTCATTTTTTCCCCTTACGGCTTACCATTTCCTTTTATTTGTACACAATAATATTGCCCTGTGAGGAAAATAGAGCTTAGCATTCAAACAGAATTTGTCTTGAAGCATATATTTTGAAGAGGTCTTGGCTCTGGTATGTTTAGTTTGGCTGCCTTAGGACTATTGAGCTTGCAACCTTGAGGTCAGTGGGCTTAGCCTTCAAATCATTGGCTTGGTGATGTTGGTGCCAGTAGACTTAGTGGGCTTGTGGTTGTGGCCATCTTATATTCACACTTGGTGATCTTGAGATCTGAGATTTTTGATAGTAGTTGTGCGCTGGTACATCAAGTGGTAGCTCAGGGGGCTGTAGGCTTGGCACTCCTAGGCCTGATTTTGGTCCTAGGGATCTTGTTGCTAAGACATAGCCTAAGATAGACCTGCATTTTCTTTATTTCTGTCAGCCTCTAGCAAAACATGTTTCTCAGGAACTTGGTGTCACCCCTTTTAGAACCTCTTATTGCTGTGACTTGGGTTTCTTGGTGCTGTTTATGTTCCATTTGTGGGACTTATTGTGGAAGATAAGAGTCTTAGACTTGGCCATCTTTATATCTCATCCTTGTGCTGCTGTCATTCCATGGCCTGGAAGATAACAAGAGTGAAAGAAAAAGCAACTTTGGTATATTTTCAAATGTAAGAATATCTTATTTACCAGTACTAATGGACTTATTGGAGAAACTGAATTTTATAAATTCTGACACTCTTAGTATAAATGAAAACAGAAGACAAAGTTGCTGTTAAAAATAAAAGAATGGTATGAAGGGGATTGTTAAGGACTTATGAAGTATTTAATTTATCATTCTTCCAAAGGCAACAAGAAACATCATTTTATGGGAGTACTTGGTCATTTTGTTTTAACAGTAATCATTTGCAAAAAAATCACCAGGAAGATAATTGCAATTTATATGATAGGATAGGAAATGAAAGAATTTGTTAAAGAACCTAATACTCTCCATATAAAATGAACATATGTTGTAATATTTGGTGACTTTTCAGGGTGAACAAAAGAAGAGCAGAAAGAAAAATAAATTGGAAAATATTATTCAGGACTAAGAAATAAGAAAAGCTAAAAATTATAGACTATATAAAAAACTTCATACCTAAATATCATAACTACTTTGAGAATTCAGTGTGACACTGATAGGGTGAGCAAAAAATAACCAAAAAAAAAAAAAAAAACCCAAACCATATTAAATGAATTATATCTTGAAAGAAAGGAAATGACTAATGATGTGAAAGTCATTTCTGAATCAGCTATTGATCAAAACAAAATAGGTTCCTTTTTTTTTTTTTTTTTTTTTTTTTTTTTTTTTTTTTTTTTTTGCTGAGGCAATTGGGATTAAGTGACTTGCCCAGGGTCACAAAGGTAGGAAGTGTTAAGTGTCTGAGGGCAGATTTGAACTCGGGTCCTCCTGACTTTAGGGCCTACAGTCTATCCACTGCACTATCTAGCTGCCCCTAAAGAGTGTCTATTCATCAGTGAACTCCAGTTGGACATTTTGAAAAAAAAGACTATTGACACTAAACAAAGCAAAGTGTTTAAAAGAACAAACATCAGTGTCAACTATCACCATTCTTGAGGAAGCTTAATCAATACAAATCAATTGCCCAAGGATTGCCAAGAATACTTGGAAATATCTCAATCAAAAGATAAGTGAGAGAGAGGGCAGCTAAAGGCAATGTTGATTCCTATGTTGTGGAACTTGATAAAATAACATGTCAGTATCTCTTTAGCTTATGCAATCTACAAAGGACTTATCTCTTCCTTAAGTCAAGTTATCCTTGAAAATGTGAAAAGCACCCAGCAAGATTCTTGAGGATTTCAGTGAAAGACTTGCCAAGTTCACATTAAGCACTTAATGACTCGTCTTTGAATCCAGCCATTAAGCCACTTCCTAATTTAATTGTATTATTGCCTAGTCAGCATCTCTCCATTTTTTCTACAAGAATAAAGAGAGAATTAGATGTTTTGCTAAACTTTATTTAAATTATATCCATCAATCAGTTATGAAGCATTTACAATATGTCAGGTACTCTGCTAAGGAATACAGAGAAAGAGCAAAACGATGGTAAGTAAAAATTATGTCCCTGTATACATACGTGAAACAATATGTTTCTTGTTAGACATATAAAGGATTACCTCGAAAGTAGATATAAAGTAATCATAGAAGGGAAAGGCACTAACACATGGGTAGATAAATACCTCAGGAAGTGTCTTTGAATTGAGCCTTGGAGGGAAGACAGAGATTCTAAGTAAGGATCAGGAAATAAAGTATCTTAGGTGTGAGAATAAACAGGGCAAAAGCACTGCAAAAGAAAATATAATGTTGCATATAAAAAAATAAGTAGACTAAAATGCCTGAACAATTTTGTAGAAAATTGTTTGGGGGGCCCAGATTTACTGGTTTAATAACAGTCAAAAACGGAAACACATTTAGTCTAACATGACCTTTTTTTGATGAAGTCAGGTTTTTTCTATATATTTATTGAATATACTCATTGACTTTTAATTTGACAACTGTTACTTTTTTTTTTATTGAAGCAGTATTTACTCTTCTTTATCAATACCACTTCTATTCTCAACAGTCTTTCAGATAACAGAAAGTCAGCCAGGTTTTTAAATATCAAAAGATATGGTTCATTTAGGCTAGGTAACTTGAATTAATCCAAGCTATTAATCATGTCCTTATTAGTTTGGATTAATTATGTCCTTATTTTGGATATCAATTGCTTAGCTGTTTTTGTACTGTCATTTCCAGTGCAAAGGTCATTTTACTTGGTAAAAAAAAAAAAAGCAGAAGTAATATGAGAATTCAGTTTTCAAATGATTAGAAAAAATCATAGACATTATTATTCTAAAAAAGGTCACTTAGAAAATTCCAATAAGTACCAATCCAAATGGTAATTTCCCATCTCTACAAGAACACATTCATGGAGAGCAACTTTGGTGAAGGTATGAAAAAGGAGACTAATATGGCCCTCTTGCATATATCAAAATCGTGAGATTCCTTTAAAGATTTAACAATGGAGAACTAGATAACTTTGTTCATTGACTCTCCAAACAGGGAAAGAAAGGAACCTGTGGTTTTCAAAGGTGTTTTCCAGTGCCATATAGGATATCTGGTTCAAAAAGGGAAAGGAGCAATCCTCCAAATGTTCCTTTTTCTACAGATGATATAGTATTAATTGCATCAAAACTTAGAACATCTTGTAAATATCATCATCAGCTAATTTTGGAATATAATAGAGCTTCCTTAATTTTAAATATACACACATATCTATATACATAAACATTTATGTACATATACACATAAAAATAGATATAGTACAGGAAATAAAAATAAACATATCAACTAAAATAAATCCATATCAACTAAAATAAATCTATTATATAAAAGGACAGAAACAACATATATGTATGTGCACATACATAAACACATAATAGCAATATATTTGTCTGTACACGATTTTATTTATGCATGTATGAATATGCATAAATATGGGAATGTGCTTTTGTGTATATATAATGTGAGGCGTTCCCTACATGAGAAAAACCAAATTAATAAAAATGTTGTCTAATTAAGCTACTAATTCAATATTTATATTGAGTAGTTTAGTATTTCATGTTCAGTTTATTTACTGTGTCATTAAGTGTAGGTGTATACACACACACACACACACACACACACACACACACACACTCTCACTCTTGTATAGATAAAGTATATATGGGGAGGAAGGGAAAGAGGAACCAGAATTCAATATAAGAGTGGTCTAGATTGCTACTGAGAAATTTTTTTTATTAACCTGTTCATCTCCTTCTGTGAATCAAAGTTCCATATTTTGAATATACTCTTCTAGTGATTTTAAAACTGATATGGCATGCAATTCCTGAACATGAATCTGTATTTTTTACAAAAAGAAAATCATTTAAAATCAGACAAAAAGTTATTATAAAAGTTGATCATGATATTTATTAAGTTGAAGACGGGTCATCCAGATGTTTAGACATTTGCTCAAACCAGTTGCTGTAATAATCTTTTTGTCTTTATTTTTTTGAAAGTAAAAAAAGAATGTGTGTTTCAGTCGGTATTTTGACACCATCAGTTTTTTCTCTGGGAATGTATAGCATTTTTCATCATAATCTTTCAGAATTGTCTTGGATCATTGTATTACTGAAAATAGCTAAGTCATTCATAGCTAATCATATAATACTGCTGTTACTCTGTATATAGTGTATTTCACTTTGCATCAGTTCATAGCAGTTTTTTCAGGTTTTTCTGAGCATCATTTCTTATAGAACAATAGTATTCCATCATAATCACATACCATAATTTGTTTAGCTATTCTCCGATTGATGGACATCCCTCAATTTCCAATTTTTTGCTCCAAAAAAAGAACTACTATATAATTTTTTTTTTTTTTTTTTGCATGTAGGTCCTTTTCCTTTTTGTTTTTTATTTGGGATACAAAGCTAGTGTTATTTCTAGATCAGAGTATGTATAGTTTATAATCCTTTGGGCATAACTCCATATTGCTTTACAGACTGGTTGAATCAATTCATAAATCATTAGTGTATTAATGTCTCATTTTTCCCACATCCCCTTTATCATTTATCATTCTTATTAGCCAGTTTAATAGTTATTAAGTAGTATGTCAGGATTTTAAATTTGAATTTCTCCATTTCTCTTTGTGGCTATATATAGTTTTGTGTTATCTGAAAACTCTTCATATCTTTTGATCATTTATCAATTAGGGGATGGCTCTTATCAGAGACATTTTCTTTAATTAATTTTTGCTAACTTTATTTCCTTCCATCCTTTTTTTCCATACATATCCCTACCTTTTCTATTCTTTCTCTCTTTTCACTATTCCTTATCACAAATGTTTTTGACTACCCCCTTCTACCAATTTGCCCTCCTTTCTATCTCTCCCCTCCCCCTTTTCCCCTTCTGTTTTCCTATAGAACCAGGGATGGGGAATCTTTTTCTGCCAAGGATCATTTGACTATTTATAATGTTATTCATGGGCCATACAAAATTATCAACTTATAGAACTCAAGCAGTGGGAGGTTCTTGTACCTTACTTTTTGACACATTACCTACATTTGCCTTAGCAAATGATTTCAAGTCCTTATATGGCCTGCAGGCAGGATGTTTTCCACTCCTGCTATAAGGATAAGATTAAAATATATTTCTATACCCAATTGAGTGTGCATGTCAATTCCCTTTGAGCTAATTCTGATAAAAATAAGTTTTTCATGCCCCCTTATCTTCCTCCTCTTCTCCTCCATTCTAAAACACTGGACACCATAAAGACAAAATTGTTATTGCCTCTTTTATGCCCATTCTGTGATTCCCTTTCCTAGTACATTCCTCTCACCCTTTTACTTGTTAGATAGTATCCCTTCATATTCAACCTAAACCTGTGCCCTTTGTGTATATTTACTCCTTCTAACTTGCCCTAATAATGAGAACATTCTTAAAAGTTGCAAGTATCATCTTTCTATGTAGGAATGTAAACAGTTTAACTTAATATTAAGTCCTTATGATTTCCCTTTCCTGTTTATCTTTTGTTTTGTATTTGAAAGTCAGATTTTCTATTCAATTCTGGTCTTTTCATCAAAAATGCTTCAGAGTCTACTATTTCATTGAGTATCTTTTTCCCCTGAAGGATTATACTGGATTTTGCTGGGTAGGTGATTTTTTTTTTTTTAATAACTTTTTATTGACAGAATCCATGCTAGGGTAATTTTTTACATTATCCCTTGCACTCACTTCTGTTCCGATTTTTCCCCTCCTTCCCTCCACCCCCTCCCCCAGATGGTAAGCAGTTTTATACATGTTAAATAGGTTACAGTATATCTTAGATACAATATATGTGTGCAGAACCAAACAGTTCTCTTGTTACTCAGGGAGAATTGGATTCAGAAGGTATAAATAACCCGGGAAGAAGAACAAAAATGCAAGCAGTTTACATTCAATTCCCAGTGTTCTTTCTTGGGTGTAGCTGCTTCTGTCCATCATTGATCAATTGAAACTGAGTTAGATCTTCTCTTTGTTGAAGAAATCCACTTCCATCAGAGTACATCTTCAAACAGTATTGTTGTTGAAGTGTATAATCTCCTGGTTCTGCTCATTTCACTCAGCATCAGTTCATGTAAGTCTCACCAATCCTCTCTGTATTCATCCTGCTGGTCGTTTCTTACAGAACAATAATATTCCATAACATTCATATACCACAATTTACTCAACCATTCTCCCATTGATAGGCATCCATTCATTTTCCAGCTTCTGGCCACTACAAAGAGAGGAGCTACAAACATTTTGGCACCATACAGGTCCCTTTCCCTTCTTTAGTATCTCTTTGGGGTATAAGCCCATTAGAAACACTGCTGGATCAAAGGGTATGCACAGTTTGATAACTTTTTGGGTATAGTTCCAAATTGCTTTCCAGAATGGCTTGGATGTGTTCACAATTCCACCAACAATGTATCAGTGTCCCTGTTTTCCCACATCGCCTCCAACATTCCTCATTATCTTTCCCTATCATCCTAACCAGTCTGACAGGTATGTAGTGGTATCTCAGAGTTGTCTTAATTTGCATTTCTCTGATTAATAATGACTTGGAGCATCTTTTCATATGACTAGAAATAGTTTCAATTTCTTCATCTGAGAATTGTCTGTTCATATCCTTTGACCATTTTTCAATTGGAGAATGGCTTGATTTTTTATAAATGAGAGTTAATTCTCTATATATTTTGGAAATGAGGCCTTTATCAGAACCTTTGACTGTAAAAATATTTTCCCAGTTTATTGCTTCCCTTCTAATCTTGTCTGCATTAGTTTTGTTTGTACAAAAACTTTTCAGTTTGGTATAATTGAAATTTTTTATTTTGTGATCAGTAATGATCTCTAGTTCTTCTTTGGTCATAAATTCCTTCCCCTTCCACAGGTCTGAGAGGTAAACTATCCTGTGTTCCTCTAATTTATTAATAATTTCATTCTTTATGCCTAGGTCATGAACCCATTTTGACCTTATCTTGGTGTATGGTGTTAAGTGTGGATCAATGCCTAGTTTCTGCCATATTAGTTTCCAATTTTCCCAGCAATTTTTGTCAAGACTGTAAAAATGTTTTCCCAGTTTATTCCCCTTCTAATCTTGCCTGCATTAGTTTTGTTTGTATAAAAACTTTTCAATTTGATATAATCAAAATTTTCTATTTTGTAGTCAATAGTGATCTCTAGTTCTTCTTTGGTCATAAATTCCTTCCTCTTCCACAGGTCTGAGAGGTAAACTATCCTATGTTCTTCCAATTTATTTATAATCTCATTCTTTATGCCTAGGTCATGAACCCATTTTGACCTTATCTTGGTGTACGGTGTTAAGTGTGGGTCAATGCTTAGTTTCTGCCATACTAATTTCCAATTTTCCCAGCAATTTTTGTCAAATAATGAGTTCTTATCCCAAAAACTGGGGTCTTTGGGTTTGTCAAACACTAGATTATTAAAGTTATTGGCAGTTTTGTCCTTTGAACCTAACCTATTCCATTGATCAACTACTCTATTTCTTAGCCAAAACCAGATGGTTTTAGTAACCGCTGCTTTATAATATAATTTTAGATCTCGTACGGCTATGCCACCTTCACTTGATTTTTTTTTTCATTAATTGAAATTCTTGACCTTTTGTTTTTCCATATGAACTTTGTTATTTTTTCTAGGTCATCAAAATAAATAGATTAGTTTAGGTAGTACTGTCATCTTTATTATATTTTATTTTTATTTTTATTATATTTGCTCGCCCAATCCAAGAGCATTTAATATTTTTCCAGTTGGTTAGATCAGACTTAATTTGTGTGGAAAGTGTTTTGTAGTTTTGCTCATAAAGTTTCTGATTTTCCCTTGGCAGATAGATTGCTAAATATTTTATACACTCAGTAATTACTTTAAATGGAATTTCTCTTTGTAACTCTATTGGGTTTTTTAGTGGTATATAAGAATGCTGATGACTTATGTGGGTTTATTTTGTATTCTGCAACTTTGCTAAAGGTGTGGATTGTTTCTAATAACTTTTAGTAGAATCTCTGGGGTTCTCTAAGTATACCATCATATCGTCAGCAAAGAGTGATAATTTGGTTTCCTCATTGCCTATTCTTATTCCTTTAATCTCTTTGATTATTGATTCCAATTGATATTGATTCCAATAATCAACTCTTATTGCCAAAGCTAGCATTTCTAATACAATATTAAAAAGTAATGGTGATAGTGGGCAACCTGTTTCACTCCTGACCTTATTGGGAATGGGTAGGTGATTCCTGATTGTAATCCTAGCTTCCTTGCCTTCCAGAACATCATATTCTGAGCCCTTCCATCCTGAAATACAGAAGCTGCTAAATTTTGTATTATTCTGACTAGGGCTCCATGAGACTTAGGAGAACTGTGGATTCTTTGAATTTTCTTATTTTCTGGTTTTGGAATATCAGGATGTATGAGGATTTTTTTTTTCTTTTATTGGTGAAGCAATTGCCTAGAGTGATATAGCTAGAAAGTGTTAAGTGTCTGAGGTCATATTTGAACTCAGGTCCTCCTGACTTCAGGGTTGGTGCTGTATCCAAACACGCCATCTAGGTGCCCCAGTTTGATAATTTCTTCAGACTGTCTAGGCTTCTTTTTTGATCATGGTTTACAGTTAATCCAATACTTCCTAATTCTCTCTCTTGGATCTGTTTTCCAGGTCAGTGTTTTTTCAGTGAGGTATTTTGCATTGTTTTCTATTTTTTCATTCTTTTGGTTTTGATTGTTTCTTGATTTTTCATAGTCATTAGCTCCTTTTGCTCAATTTTTATTTTTAAGGAAATTTTTTTTCATTGAGATTTTGTAGATTTGCCTAATTCTACTTTTTAAGTTTTTTTTTTTTTTTTTTTAAGGAAATTTTTATGTCTCTTCCCAGTTAGTCATTTATGCTTTTTAAGGCATTTTTCTCCTCTGGATTTTTTGTACCTCTTACCATTAGGCTTATTCTGTTTTTTTAAAGGTGTTTTTTTTTTTTTTTTTTTCCAGTATTTTTTGTCTTCCCTTTAACTATTGACTTGTTCTTCATGATTTTCTTAACATCACTTACTTCTCTTCCCTGTTTGTTTTCTACTTCTCATACTTGATTTTCAAAATCCTTTTTTGATATCAGAAGTTCTGTGTGTTTTGAACTTCTTTGATACCATAGTAACTTTCTATGGTCAGAATCTTTTTCTCATTTGCTTATTTTCCCAGCCTATTAATTTTTTGTTAAAGAAGGGCTCTGCTTTCTGGGTGGAGGGCATACTGACCTAAGATTTAGGGGTTTTGTGCAGCTAATTACAGAGCTTATTATAGCGACCTTTAAGTTTTTTGTTCTTCCAAGGTGATCTCCTCTTAAGAAGTGCTTACTATTCTCCTGGTCTGTGAGTGAGCACAAACACTCCTTTTGGTTCTGGAATTATGAGGAAGATCCCCACTTCATATGGCTGGGTGTGCTACTGCTCCCCTTCATCCTGGACTTGCCACCCAGAACTGAGCATTGGCAAAGCAAGAGTCCTGCCTTCAGTGCTAGCAAAAAGTCCCCTGTAATCTCTTTATAACCAGTTAAAACAACAAATTATGACAATAATATCATATCTAATAATATATAACCACTTATTAGAGATATATATGTATGTATGTATATGCCTTGTATGGCCTTATCTGTGTGCTGAGAGCTCTGGAAGCAGCCACTGCTGCTCCTGATTCAGTGGCTCCCAAAGCCTATTCCTGGTTTGCTGGGCTCAAGACTGTGTTGGCGTGGTTTGTGCTGGAGTGTGCTCCATTCTCACCCATATGCAATGACCTTTCCTGCTGACCTTCTGGATTTTCTTTGCTGCCTTTGGGCTGAAAGGTCTGGAAAGTGTCACTGCTGCCACTTGGGTTCTTATGTTTTAAAAGTGTAGAAGTCTCTGTTCACCTAGTGTGGAATGGATGCTGACTTATTGGATGTAGACACGTAATTCTGGTTTGAATTCTGACTAGCTTGATTAGAAGGCCTCTGCCACTTTCATCTTTAAATTTAGTGATACTATATAGTTAGCGGCCATGCAGTAGTACCATGATATTTAAAGAATTAAAAGTGAAGATCAATCAAATGGTGATTGAAGAGAGGATGAGGGGAGAGGGAGATTGTGGCTAAGGATAATTTATTACCAACAAAGAATTTTACAGAAACATCAACATGTAAAAGACATCCAAGAGATAAATAATGAGAATAGTAAATGTTCATTTATATTGAGAATGGACAGCCCGCAAGTTTGTCACTAACAACCTAGCTTGTGTGTGACCAGAGATCTAGGACCTTCCCCTCTTTCATGATCTCCTTCCTCCAGACACACTGGGGAAGATTTTGGGGATGATATAAGCAAAAGAATTGAACAAGATAAGGTGATTGTAATCTGGATCATGAAACTCATCTGGTAGATCAGAGTCATCAAAATATTTACAGGAGAATAGAGTTCCTAATCAGTGCTTGTCCCCACAGTGCTACAGTGCTCCAAAGAAGCAACTATCTCAGATATTAAAGAACTTTATACTTTTGCTAGGAAGATCAAATATTTGGGGGGGTGGGGGGGGGGAACTAACCAAGACTTGTTACTTCACTAAAGTTGGGAACTTCTAGCAAAGACATTCCCTCTCCCAGTACCTCTCAACAACTATTCAGTTTATAGTCTTAGAAAATTGGTTAGAGCACTGAGAAAATGTATACTCTCAGGCAGGGACAGTTTCATTTTTGTCTTGTTATACTTAATGTAGTCCTAGCGTATGGTACATAATAGTTGTTTGAGAAGCTGACTTGGTTAGTTATGTGCCAGAGATGACCTAAAGTCTAACTCCAAGGCTGTTTCTTTCACTCCATTCTACCTATTTGCATTGATACAAAATAAAGTACTGTATTTCTTCAAATAAGAGGAGGTAATCAGAGCCAGAGAATTAAGATTTAATAAAGAAGTTGGAAAGCTCTTTTTTGAAAAAGCTAATAAGGCAGAATAAATGTTAAAGATGGTGGATCTTTTTTAGCCAGAACTACTAAAGCATCAAGTTTTAAAAGGTAGGAGTGAACAGAAGACAGAATCACTGAGAAGTGAGATGAAGCGATAAATCTAAAGAATGAGCCTTGAACAAACAGAATTATAGAATGTTTAATTATTGGGGTGGGGTAGGGAGCGGGGAGGAATGGAATGTATGCTTGGAAAGATAAATCAAAACACTGTGTAGATTATTATGCATTTCAAAAAGAAAATGGAGAGGTTGGTGATTATTAGGCATTTTATAAAGGGGAAATGGAGATGTTGGTGATTAAAGAAGATGCAGAGAAAGGGTACAAATGTGTGGAGACAAGGTCTCTCTAGGTTTGAGACAGGACTGGATTAATAACACAGGTGCTAGGGTTCATTTTGATGGGGATTAAGGGATTTCTCTGAGACTAGAGGAGGGTGGATAGACCAAAAAGAATGAGATGGTCTTCATCTCAGTAAAGTATGAGGTAATTATTTTAGAATAAAATTTCAGAGGTAGACTCTTGGAAGCGAGAGAGAGGCCTGGATAACTCCTTTCAAGAGCACTATACTGAAAGGGTCAAGGAGCAAATTTATATAAATTCCCATCTACCTGAGAGAGAGTATAAGTATATATATAGAGAGAGAGAGAGTGAGTAAATGATGGGGTCCTAAGTTGGGAATTAGCAAGAGAGAAGAGTATTAAAGTCTGGGATAATAGTGGGGGTAGCATTAAATAACTTACCTTAAGTCTCCACTAGAAATTGTCTGGTATAATTCTTAGTTTAAAACAATTGATCTTTACCTATGTTTTATTGTAGATAGAAGAAGTAAATGAGCAAATAAGGAAAGAAAAGGAGGAAGCTGAGGCTCGTATACGGCAAGCATCTAAAAGTAGTGAGAAATCAACTGGTGGAGGTGGCGGTAGCAGTAAAAATTGGTCAGAAGATGACTTGCAATTATTAATTAAAGCTGTGAATCTTTTCCCCGCTGGAACTAATTCAAGGTACCTTTTTTACTAAAATACTATTATTCAAAATACATTAACTAGAACCTAGCAATGAGAATTCATATGTCAGGACTATTTTTTAATCTGTATAAGGTACAGACAAAGAACATTCAAGCAAATAAATGTTGACATGAACCTAGTGCCCTATTCACTATGTCCTGGAGTTAATTCCATAACAATGTGTACTCGTGAACAGAATTTCAGTATGACTTCTAAACTTGTTTTGTTGAAATGTTTAAATAGCATATAGTGATTTCTCAAGAAGATTAAAAATCATGAAAGATTGTGGTTCATACCATAGTAATTGAAATGTTGTTTTATTTATTTTGTTTTCTCTTTAGGAATAAGAAACTTACTCAGTGCTGTTTCACTTCTCAAAACTAGACAGGCTTTCTTTATACCCAGCCCCCTAGTCACACAGACAGCCAATTAAGACTCTTCTATTCAGATTCCAAATTAAATTATATACTTTTTATGATAATATACATAAATGTGTGATTTATTTACATAAAATGATACACAGTATCTTTAAGATTTTGATATGCAATAAAACATTAGATAAAGTTTGGTAAAACATAAAAATCAAAATCTTTTGAGTGGCAATAGTTTCAAGTAATAGCAATTTAAACCAGATTATCCAGTTAAATCTAATCTTTTAAGTAGTTTTTGTTATTAAAAACCCAAACTTTATTGCTTTTGTTTTTGTATCTTGCAATAGATGGGAAGTTATTGCCAATTATATGAATCTGCACTCTTCTTCTGGAATAAAGAGAACTGCAAAAGATGTCATCAGCAAGGCAAAGAGTCTTCAGAAACTGGGTACTTAAACTTTTGGTGAAATCATTTCAAGGGGGAAAAAACTGACTTGGGATATCAAACACCTTTAGTAAATTAAAATCTTTGTGAGAATTTATTAATGAGCATTGGATATGAAATATCATAGTAGGTAAATAAAACTTTTCTTTCCCCTCAGATCCTCATCAAAAAGATGATATAAATAAAAAAGCTTTTGATAAATTTAAAAAGGAACATGGAGTTGTGCCTCAGTCAGATAGTGCAGCACCTTCAGAGCGTTTTGAAGGTAATGTTCTTTTTTTTTTTTTTTTTTTTTTTTTTTCCTTTTTAAGTAGGTGGGAAATATTTAATGTATACATTTATATCTCTAGGCTACTAGGAATAGGCCCTGTAGTTACTATAATTAGGAGAATAAAATGTTCAATTGATTGAATAATGCAAAGCAGTTAAGTTCATTGCAAATTTTATAGGTTTTGGGGGCAGAGAAGGTGTGTTGGACTTGCAAGATTGTTTTATTATTCTTTCCTTTCAAATGATGACAGTTTTATATTTACAATGGTTCTAAGGGTTCTAGTTTTTCCCATTATTTATACTTGAGAGGAAAAAAGGCAATTGACATCTTCCCCAAAAAGTATCTGAAAAGATTTTTCATTTCTAATACATAAATTTTTTTTTGTCTCATTCTATCAATTTAAGATAAATTGTATTAGCTTTTATAATGAACATTGATAAAATTCTTTAAGCAATTTTTAATATAGTCCAGGTAAAACAACACTGAAATTCATATTAGTGAGGCTCCTTTTTTTTCTGTAGCAGCAGCCTGTATTAAAATAGAGAAGTAATTTTACTGCCTTTTCTTTTAGTTTCTTTGGCTAAGGGAAGAGATATAAGGTTATATTTTTATTTATAATTCACATATACACATGTAAAATATTCTTTCAAAAAATAAAAGGTTTCTAAGAGATAAGACTCTTTGACCTAATATGGTCCATTAAAATAGTCATTACTTATTAATAGAACTCATCCTTTAAGGTTTTTCAGATAACTTTTTTTTTAGGTCCATGTACAGATTTCACACCTTGGACAACTGAAGAACAAAAACTATTAGAACAAGCTCTGAAAACATATCCTGTGAATACACCTGAGAGATGGGAAAAAATAGCTTCCGCAGTGCCTGGACGATCAAAAAAAGACTGTATGAAACGATATAAGGTACAGTATTACATATGTATATGTAATTCAGTAATTCACAAACTTTATTCTGAGTTAAATTGCATAGTTATCTTGTTGATTAGGCTTCAGAGCACTAAAAACAAAAAGTTACTACAAAGAAAATGTCATTTGTAGAAAAGTAACATTAACTCACAACAGACTTTTGGGGCTGATTATAAGGAGGAGCATTATGTCACCTTTCAGAAACCATTTTTCTCTCATGGCTTCTCAAAGACTAAACCAGCACAGCATAAGCTTTGGTTGGTGGTATGAAGAGGAATAGCTTTAAGTGTGGCCCTAAGATGAAAGTGGCTTAACAATAAGCATTTATATCATTATTTCTTGAATTTTAATCAGAAAAAGATGTGTAATTGTACTACAGACCAAAACTAATTTTATCCATGAACAGCAAATTTATCATTCTTCTGCCAACTCAGACCTATCCTCTAATGATCTTTTTTGGAGGTCATGAACAATAAAAAGTATAAATATATTCCATATTATTTCCACAAAATAGTAAACAAAATCTTCCTAAAATTCTTAAATAGAAGCAAAGTTTTAAAGGCTAAACTTTTAATTAACTTTTCCCCCCCCAGGAACTCGTCGAAATGGTAAAAGCAAAAAAGGCTGCTCAAGAACAAGTGATGAATGCTAGTCGAGCCAAGAAATGACTAAAGTTGACAATCTTTGTTGTTTGTTTTTATAATAAAACTGCAAATACTGTATAAATTTTCATTCTTAAACTTATAAAAATTCTTTTGATGTTTTGAATCTGTGTTTTTAGCTTATTGACAAATTCCTTTAAGAGAGAGAGCAGCTGATGGTAATTATACTTTCTCTTCCTTACCTATTACTAAAAACACAAGTCTTTGAGTCTGAAGGGTTTCCTTTTTTGTAATTATTTTTTTAAACCCTGAAACAAATACCACCTCACATTTTCCAAACTAGGTTCCAAAAACATTTTGATTTCTTTTTGGATACAGCCTGAATTCTCAGTTTTATAAATAACATTTTCAAAATCATTTGATTAAAATCTTCTTATTCTCGAAGCCAATACATGCCACTGCAGATTTTGTTATAATTTGGTAGTTGCTCAATGGGACCTAGAGTTTTAAAAGAAATAACAGTTAAAACATAATATTTTCCTCTTTGTAAAAAAAAAAAAAAAAAATGGCTTAGAAGAAAGGCTTACCAACAGCAGCTATGGCAGGGTGTTTATTATAGATATATTTTGTGCATACTTCTCGTATATTCTGAGCATCAACAGCCTAAAAGAAAAGGAAAACTAGGTATGAGGTAACATTTTTGGATTTGTCTATCAAAAACAAATGCTTCCTTTTAAGTTCAAATTCAGTTCTAGAAAATTTATCTGTAAAATTCTTAATCTGCTTATTAAGGGACCAATGAGATAATATATCAGATTTTAAAATGGTAACCAAAATTGCTAAACGCAAATGGACTTCTTTACTCTAGACCTAAGCACTTACTTACATCAATTCTTGCTTCAAGTTCAGGAATGGGAATTCTCCGATTGTAACATAACATTTGCCGACCAATATCTTCACATATTGGAGTAGAACCTATTTAAAGAATAAAAATCTAGTTAACCAAAACACAACCTAAATAAAAAAAAACTCCAGCCTTCAGCCTTACCATCAAGTTGCAGCAGCATATTCGTTTTCAAAAGATTCTTAGCTCGGGCAACTTCACTTTCAGAGACACTTGTGCAGAGTCGTATCCTAAACAGTGTGAAAAAATAAGAGATATCAAGAATCAATTATTATAGCAGCCTAGAATGGTTTTCATGATATATTTCCTGGTCTGGGAACCCTGCCACCTTTACTATGACCCCACTTTTGATGATTCACGTGAGCATAAATGTTACTTCCAGATCAAATCTTGAAAACACTGCTAAAGGATACCAAGTCTGAGGCAAGAAACCTAAAGACCTTAGAAATAAACATCTTCAGTGTTTTCATCACTGCTGTCCTCTTTAGGAGAAAGACAGACTTGGAAATGAAAAGATGGTTTGTTCAGATTCCTAGATCATTAAAATAAAAGTGAAGTGCACTTAATGACAAATAATAAAAACAAATGATGGAATCCAAAAAATGCAATAGAGATGCTTCTTGAAATTAACACATACCTCAAAAGGTTATACAGAAAAATATGGGTAACAAAGTAAACTAGCACAAGGAAGGAAGTTTGAGACTTGGTGGGATGGAACTTCTGGATAGATTAGGCAAAATCAGGGTGCAGGTAGTAGCTAATATTAAGAGAGAGAGATATATGAAAACCAAAGAATGTAGACATGTTCAAATCCTACCTATGACAAATACCTTTACAAGGATGGGCTGAGAAGCCAATGAGATAATTATGCTGAAAGATTTATAAACTTTAAAGCACTATGTGTCATCTATTACATCCAAGTGAGAAAATCCGAGAAACAACGGAAAGCATTTGGGAGAAGATGAAAGAAACAAGTGACAGATATTTGGGTACTAGTGTAGCAAACAAAAACAATGAGTCAGAAAGACCCAAGTTCAAATCTCAATTCTTAAGTAACCAAATAACTATTTCTCAGTTTCCTCATCTGTCAAATGTGGATAATAAACAAGAATCTAGTAGTTAAAATTTCAGTGGTCTAAGCTAGCAGTCAGAAAGTAGTTGCTTTTGGTGCAAAGGATACTGTGAAAAATGATATGGTTCTAGACTTGAACCTGTTTCTAATTGGCTGTTATATCTCAGAACATTCACCTCTTGGGTTTCAGTTTTCTCATTTATAAATGAGGAATTGGACTAGAATAGAAGATCTTAATTGTTTTTGTGTCATGGATCTCTAAGCCTAAGGGCTCCTTTTCAGAATATTTTAAAATACATAAAATAGAAAAAGAATATTAAAATTATCAAGATGTCTTTTAAGTTCACAGAACCCAGGTGAAGAGCCTCTCTAAACTACACACACAAAAAAAGATGATAATTCAGGAATAAGAACAAGCCAATTGGCCTGTTTATATGTCTATATATATCCACATGTTTATCTGGATAACAGATCCCTCCTTTGCTAGAATTTCCATTCTCTCAAAAACACAGTAGCTATTAATTTTTTATTGGCTCCAATGATAATTTCAAATTATTATAAAGGTGAAAGAACTAACTAAAAAGAGGAATTACTCCTCTGGCTCTGCTTTTCACAGATAAGGAGAAACTGATTGCAGAAATAAGGGCACTTTGGGGAAAGTGACAGCTTCATTTTAGAATGTATGATAGAGCAGATAAAGTTGGGCAAATTTTGACATGCACCCCTTGTCTCTTAGAAAATCAAATGTGAAGGAATTCAAGAAAAGGATGAAAAGGATCTCATGATTTATAATTCCACTTAGGAATTTAACTCTGAATGGATGGGGAAGTTCACAAAAATTCTGAAGGCACAAATAACTGATTCAGATCAAGAGAAAGAATTCAAAAAGTTGATATGGTTGCATAGAGATTAACTTAGATTTTTAAATTATGCAAAAGAGAATTAAGGGTAGGTAAAGCAGAATAAAAACAGGCCTGGAGGTCCTCAAAAACAACAGGTGTAGTAAGATTCAGCATGTGTTCTTAGCAAGTAATGCTAAGGAAACAAAAAAAGTGAGGATGATTTTTTAGCTGATGAAAAGGAAAAATGGATGGGATAAAAACACAGATAAAAGGGAGAACAGCAGTGATTATTTTGCTTGTTTTTTCAGCCAAGAAGAATCAAGTCACCATAAATTTAACTAACTTAACTGACCCAAATAAATTACATATTAAGACACTAAAAGTATTTATAGATGTTAATGAGGCACTGTTAGTAGTATCTCTGAATTTAATTTTGTCAGAAAATTAAAGAAGTATTATAACTGGTGGATTCAAATACTAAATAAAAAGAAAAAAGAAAGTGGAATAAGCAAACCATAGGACAATGAGTTTGAATTTAATTCCTGGCTGAACTGTAGATAATATCATTAAAGAGAAAGTTGGTAAACATGTAAAAAAAGAAATGATGACAAAATACCAACTGACTTCTCAAAGAATGAGTCATGCCATATAAACCTTATGACTGACTGATCAATAAATCTTCAGTACTTTAAAAAATGGACACATTAAATCATTTTCACTTTTAAACCTATTCCTTCTTTCTTCCCTCACTAATAAGTTAGACTTTGTATCATAGAATAAAGAAACATAGATAAATGAAGCTTGTTCAAGAGAACTAACCAAAATAAGTCTAAGAGTTTAGGTTATGCTCCACAGCTTCAGCTCCCCACTTCTTCAGAGATTACCTAGATTTTAACAAATCTCTCTCATTTTGTACAAGATGAAGAGATAGGAACTACAGCATGGCATAATTAGGTATTTTCTGAACTAGCTGAAAACAAATAGTAGTTATTAATTGCTGTTTGATGTCAATTTTAAAGAGATGTTATCTAGTGGACTATTTCCAGGAAACTGACTCTGTGCTGTTTATTATGGTTATCATTTGCTCACATAAAGGCATAAATGGTACGCTTGTTTGCAAATGACATGAAATTAGGAAAGGGTTGTTTTATGTACATTTTTAAGATGGGAAATAGTACTTTAAAGATATGTTTCACAATGCAGCAAAAATCTGTGATATGACATGATAGATGGCATAGATACCTTAAAAGAGGGTGGGAGAGGTAGGAGGCTTTTGGTAGGGTATGCACCTTCCATGCCACATATTTTCCCCATTTCAAAGATCACCAGCAAATCAAGCTTGGGAAAATATTTGAAAATATATTTAGATCATTGTTTCTCAAAGGCATGGTTTAGAAACTTCTGAGTTTTCTAAAAATAGACCAAGGTGACTATCTTTAGAAGCACTTTAAAAGGATTCGAGAGAACCAATCAAATGCCTACTCTACCCTCAGATCTAAGTAGTCCAGACTTCGCAAGATAAGAGATTGCATAAAACACTTAAAATTATCTGAATACTGGTTCATTTTTTAAGAAAAATTAACAAAAGACAATTTTTTAAAATCTGGCTAAGATGTCCCCATTAAATCTTGTTCTTTAATCAACAAATTATTGAAATTTAACATTATTAACAACACAATGAAAAACCTTAAACCTAAATAACATATATAATCCAATAAGATTTTAAACTCCTATATCTGGTAATATTTTCTCACCATTCTCTTTGAACAAAGTGTATCATGTCTGCAACAGTAGCTGGCTCACAAACCATATAGAGTCCCCACAGTCCTGTATCTGTGTAGGAAGTATTGAAGGACTGGAAACTATGACAGAGGTTTCCATGACAAGTGATCTGGGCAAGCTTGCTAGACAAATTCTGTAGAAAGAAATAACACACTAGAATTACTGAAAAGCCACAAAAAGCCTTGGTAGCATAAAAATAGAAATACTTTCCCTTAACCTAACTATATCCTCCAAACCTATTATCTTCTCCTTTACTGCTAAACTTCTAAAAAGAATAATCTGTATTCTATGCCTTTACTTCTTCACAAATTACAGTACTCACTTCTAAACTTCTTGAAATTATCTGAATATATATATATGTAAAATTATCATTTTTTGAAACTATTTTCTCAAAGATACCTCCTTTATCTTCAAATTCAATGGGACTTTTTTGAGTCTCCATCCTACTTGACCCCCTACTTGATATGTGGCACTGCTGATAACTTATTCATGAAATTTTCTCCTCCTTTCATTTCCACTGACACATTTCTCATGGTTTTCCTTTTACTAATTCCACTGCTTTTTTGCTAGTTCCTCTTCCTTCTTCTGGATGGTAAGTTTAATCAAATTAATCAATGGCTTACCTATTTTATTAATTTTTTCCATAAAACCAGCTTCTAGTTTTATTAGTTCAATGGCTTTCTTATTTTCAATTTTATTCATCTCTCCTTTGATTTTTAGGATTTCCAATTTAGTGTTTGGGGATTTTAAATTTGTTCTTTTTCTAGCTTTGTTAGTTGCCTATGTCTTTAATTCATTGATCTGCTCTTTGTATATTTTACTGATTAAAGCAATCAGATATAAATTTTACCCTACATACTGGTTTGGCTGCAATCCCATAAATTTTGGCATGTTACCTAATTATTGTCATTTTCTTTAATGAAATTATCGATTATTTCTATGATTTGTTCTTTGATGTGCTTATTTTTTTTAATAACCCATTTATTTTTAATTGTTTTAATCTTTGCATTGCCAATTACTGAATGCACTTTTTATCACATTATGATCTGGAAAGGATGTATTTACTATTTCTGCATTTGGTTGCGAGGTTTTTATGTCATGATATATGGTCAATTTTTATGTAGATACTATATACTGCTGAGAAAAAGATATAATACTTTCTATTCCCATCCAATATTTTCCAGAGAACTATCATATCTAACTTATCCAGAATTTTATTTCAAGTCTTCTTTCTTGTTTATTTTTTGGTTAGATTTATCTAGTTCTGAGAAGGACAAGTTGAGTTCCCCTAGTACTAGAGTTTTATTGTCTACCTCCTCTTGTAACTTGATTCAGTTTCTTCAAAAATTTAGATGTCATACCATTTGGTGTATATATATGTTTAGTATTGATATTACTTCATGGTCCAAGGTACTTTCAGAAAGATATATTTTCTTTCCTTATCACTTTTAATTAGATTCTACTACCTTTGCTTTATCTGAGATATGATTGCTACCCTTTTTTTTTTTTGCTTCATCAGAACCATAATAGATTCTGTTCAAGTTCCTTACTTTGTGCATGTCATTAGCTTCCACTTACCCAATTCTAATTTTTAAGGAATCATTTTCTTCAGAAGATTCTCTACCTTTTTTTTTTTTTTTGCATTTGCTAATTCAGCTTTTCAAGAAGTTCTTTTCTTATTTTCCCCCCTCATGTTTTAAAATTTGATTTAGCATTTCTTTTTCCCCGGTTACATGTAAAAACAATTTTTAACATTTGTTTTTGAAACTTTTGAGTTCCATATTCTTTCCCTTCCTCTCTGCTCCCACTGAGAATGAAAGTAATTCAATATAGATTAAACATGCAAAACATTTCCATAATAATCATATTGTAAAAGAAAACAAAGACAAAAAAATTCCCCAAATGAACAAACAAAAAACCCTCAAGAAAAATAAAATTTAAAAAGTATGTTTCTCCTTTCCCATTCAGACAGCATTGTTCTTTCTCTGGGGACACATAGCATTTTTCATCATTAAGTCCTTCAGTTTTCTTGGATCACTGTATTGTTGAGAATAAGTCATTCACTGCTGAGAACAATTGATTGCTGTTACTTTGTGCATAGGACATTTCACTCTGCATCAGTTCATTAAAGTCCAGTTTTTCTGAGCACTCTGTTCATCATTTCTTATAGCACAACAGTATTCCATCATAATCACATATCAGAATATGTTCAGCCTTTCCCCACCCCAGTTGATGGGTATCCCTCAATTTCCAATTCTTTATTTCCAAAAAAAGAACATATATATATATATATATATATATATATATATATATATATATATATATATATTTAAAACATATAGGTCCTTTTCCTTTTTTTTTTTAAATCTCTTTTGGGATACAAATATAATAGCAGTATCATAAGTCAAAAGGATATCATGGTTTTATAGCCCTTTGGGCATAGTTCCAAATTGTTTTAAAGAATAGTTAAATCAGTTCACAACTCCGCCAAGAGTACATTAATATCTCATTTTTCCACAGCCCTTCCACCATTCATCATTTTCCTTTCTTATGCTACTAGCCAATCTAATAGGTATGTAGCAGCAGTACTTCAGAATTATTTTATTTGCATTTCTCCAATTAATAGTGAATTAGAGCATTTTTTTCATAAAGCTAGAGATAGCTAAGATTACTTCATATGAAAACTGTTATCTTTTGATCATTTATTAACATTTATTAATAAATTAATAAAGTAACTTTTTATAAACTGGATGAGGCCTTTATCAGAGAAACTTTCTCTTTTTTTTTTTTTAATAATTACTCTTGCTAACTCTATTTCCCCCCTGTTTATATTCCATTTTCTCTCCTTTCACCTTCTCTCTCAAGGAGTACTTAGTTTTTCTTCAGTGAGTTTTTTTTTTTAATCTTTTCATTTGGTTAATTCTGCTTTTTAAGGAGGTTTCTCTTCAGTTGTGCATCTTTTACCATTTGGGCTATTCTCTTTTTAAAAGTTTTATTTTTATTTTTTTGTATTGTTGTGCTTCCTTTACCAAACTGTTGACTCTTTATGATTTTCTTATATTTCTTGTATCGTGTTTCTTTTCCCAGTTTTTACTTTATCTCTCTTAATTTGATTTTTAAAATCCTTTTTAAGGTTGAGGGCTTGAAATCAATTCTTCTTTAAAGCTTTGCATGTAGCTGCTTTGATTTCATTGTGTTCTGAGTTTGTGTTTTTTGATGTTCCTTTTTTATGATTAGGTTTTGTTGTGTTTTTTTTTTTTGGGGGAGTTGTTCATTTCTCTACCCTATTTCTTGACAATTAACTTTTATGTTTAAGTTGGTTTCTGCTCCCTAGGTGGAGAGGATACTACCTCAAGCTTCAGGTTTTTCATGTTGGTGTGTTCAGAGCTAGTTCTGAGTGGGAATGGTGTGTGTGGTTAAGTTTTAATTTTTCCAAGGTGGTATGATCTAAGGAGAGAGCTAATCACTACTCTCCTGAATTGTGCTTGCCTGTGAAACACCACAAATACGCTTTTCTAACTTTTAACTGTGATCAGGGTCCCCACTCCTGTTAGTGCTCCTCCTTGCACTAGGACTGTGACATAGAACTGCTTGTGGGCAATGCTATAAAGTCCTGCTCCCAAGGCTAGCAAAGGATCTCCTACAAGTTCTTTTTGACCATTTATCTGAGCCCCTTACTGTCCGTATGCTGACAGCTCTAGAAGCCATTGCAGCCATCTATTTAGTCACTCCCCAAACCTGCTACTGGTTTGCTAGATGTGGCTTCTGCTCCACTCTCACCTCACTAAAATAGATCTTTCTGACTAACCTTCCAAGTTATCTTGAGTTGGAAAATTATTTCATCCTGTTCTTTTGCTGGTTCTGCCACTGCAGAATTTGTTTTGAGACATTATTTTAACACTGTTTAGAAGGGAATTTTGAGAAGCATAATTAAATCCCTACCTTTCTCTGCCATCTTGGCTCTATCTCATCTTGATCATACTTTTAACCAAATAACATGTTATGATGACACAAGAAAATTTGGATTCTAATATGTGGTCATGTCTTATAAAGCAAAATATTTGATAAGCAAGTTCACATGGTAGATAGATGGTCAATATTGAAGTCAAGAAATCCTGGTTTTGAGTCTTGCCTCTGACACATAAAATAATATGATAGACAAGATATTTAATTTTTCAGAATCTCTAGGCAATTCTATAAGACTATAAATTATAGACAAATTATATTGTCAATATGTATTGTTTGAGGAAATTTTCATTTCAAGAATTCCTTACAGAACCTAGAGGTCTGAACAAAAAATACAAATATCCTACTTTTTGCAGGAGCATGGAATCACCATCTTTGAACCTCTCATTCCTCAAATAAGCTTTAAATGTATATTCCATAGCATAAGTTACAATACAAGTTCCTTGAAGCAAGAATTGTTTTCTTCTCATCTATATATCCTGAATCCTAACACAATGTTTAGTATAGAGGAGGAGCTGATAAATGTTTGTAACATTCAACTAAAATATGAACTGGTATTACCTTTCTTTTGCAGAAAGTGCTTTCCATTGAGCTGAATGCACCAGTTCCTGAATCTTTAAATGCCAAAATTCAAAATTCTACCATAGAAAAGAAGTAAAGGATTGAACTTTGAAGAATAGTCTTTTAACTCAACCTTATTTAAGGTTACTTTTAATATCACTCACCATTCCTCCTCCAAAAGAGCGATCCCAGTTGCCAATCAGAGTATTTGCAACCATAAGAGAGATTGTGTCTGGATGAGACCAACCAACTGCTTCAACAGCAATTGCAATATGTGCCAAAGGCATCTTATCATCCCTCACACGAATCTAGTTAAGATTAAGAAAAGACAACTCTAGTTAAGAAAATATAAAATGCAAGATCATATGTCGAAAAAGCTTTATAAAAAAATTTTAATACTTCAAAAGTTCTATAATTTCAGGTGTGTATTTTTCTAGGTCAGTCAGAGCTAGCCCACGACAAAAGTTCTAATCTCTAACTGGGGTTGAGGACTCACCTCATGGTATGTGCTTTTCATTGGGGAACAGTTAGAGCTGAAAGGGAGATTAAAGATGGCAAGTTTTCCTTTTTCCCTTTTTTTTTCAGGGTTCTTCTGACATTGCAACCCTTTCCCCTCCCCTTTCCATCCTGTGTTGCCTCTTCTCTCCCCTACACTTTATGGATTATTTCATGGTTACTATGTTAAGAAAAAGGCATATTACAATAATTAACATTTTGATATGAAGAATTATATGTGGAAAATTGTATTTTCAGCAATCGCTAGCAAAAGACCAATTTTTGATGAACACATGAACCTAACATTCCCATTTCCCATAAGTTCAATGTATCAATATTCATATTTTTTACTTTTATGCCATTTTCTAGGAACATTATCTCTGTGAAAATTAAAAATATTGTGTGTGTGTGTGTGTGTGTGTGTGTGTGTGTGTAAAAAACAAAACAGTTCTGATCAAAAATCAAAGAAAAGGCTTTATTATAAACAGTTTCACAATGATACTATAGCTAAAAGCAAAAATCCAGTCAATATTTTTGATTGCCTGAAGCTCTCCCCTGCATCTAGCTATCTCCAAGCTTTCCAGATTTCACTACCATGGCTGATCTGCAAAGTTACCTTGACAAATCCATTGTTCTTTGTGGCCTGCTTACCCTAGCATATCCCTTTGCTATGCTGGCCTCAATCTCCCACTGGTGAATTCCTCCCAGGACTTCCATTTTTAGAAGAAGCCCAACCCAGCCAACTTTCATTTCTTTTCTTGTGTTTTGCTTCAGACTTTCCAATCTTTAACACCATGTTATCATGAACCCACACTAGATACCTTCACATTTCTCCTCCCTACTCCCAGCCTTATTTCTAGCTGCCTTTTATAAGATGTTTTTTCCCATTAAACTATAAGATCCTTGAGGGCAGCAGCCATCACTTTGCTTATATTTCTATTCTCAACACTTAACACAGTATCTGGCACATAACAAGCATTTAACAATTGCTTCTTGTCAATTTGAGACTTAAGTTCCCATCTATCATTCCTATTAGAAATAGCTAACTAGTTAGCTAGCTATATTACACACATATCAGTTGATATAAGGAAATCAATGAAATGTTTTAGGTGGCTTGTGAATTTACCTCACTTCCTGTAAATTTGCAGGCAGGCAAAGCTGGTATTTTTCCTTCATGTGCTGATAAAGAATTACCAAAATGAAATTTTGCTAAATCAAGCAGTTCATCGTGAGACACTCCTAAAATGAAAAGAAAATATCTCTATATGTATAGAGTTTGTTATACAATTAAATCCTAACATTTTTTATTTTACCATAAATTCGGCATGTATTCTAAATAGAATATATTTCAAACTCATCTAAACTCAAATAGAAATTACATTTAGTTTTAAAAATTAAAATTACATAAAACTTTTCAGAAATATCTTACTAGGTAATATACTTAAAACTGTAACCTCAGGTATTACAAGAGTCAATCTATAAACTAAATCACAGAGAAATGGAGACTAAACTTGATCTAAGGCACTTAGGGAAAGCTTGCTAGTATATAGAGTTGCTTGCATTTACATAGTTCTCAAAAGAAAAAGACAACTTTATACCAAAATTAGCACTCTTAACTGGATGTGCTAAACCCCCTTCACTAATGTGACGAGACATGACAGAGAAATCAAAAGGAGCGCCACCTGGTAGGAAATGAAGAAATGGTTGGCCCGAGTGCCCCCCTTCAGTGGAGGTTGTGACCCTAACTAATAATACTCAAGGGTATGAAATGTACATAAGTAAAAAATAAATGCAAGGTAATTTGAAAAGAGAAAAAAGCACTAATAATTGGAACAGGGACATCTTCACTAAACTGAATCTTGCAAGAAGTTAAGAATTCTAATATGCATTTCTGGCTTTTGGAGACAAGAGGTAGGTAGGAGGATACCAACTTCAGGGAACAGCTAGTAGTCCAATTTAGTTGAAAGACAGAATTAATAAAGAACTTTACTAAAGCTAATAAATATAAGTTACAGTTACACTAAGATCCTGGATAAAAAACAGAAAAAATCATCACCAGCAGGTTGGCTACCAGGTGATCAGTTTTTTGACCACAATAACTCACAAAATCATCCATCTATACTGACAAAAAACATGGACCTTAATCTTTATCCTGAACTCTAATCTCATATCACCAACTGGCTGACAAACATTGCCACCTAGCTGTGTCATGGGCATCGCAAACTCAACATTTACAAGGCTCTTCTCTCACTCTAAATACTATCTTATCCCTATTAAGCACAATCACCTAGATATGTAATCTCTTTGTCACCCATGACTATATCTTTTCCTCATTATTAGATAACCAGTAGGCAAATCTTAATAGATTCTACCTCCAAAAGTTCTCTTCTATACATCTCCTTTTCTCTACTCACATGTAGTCACCATGTAGTTCAGGCCCTCATCTCCACTCATTTGAACCATTTTAATGCCCCACAAATTTCCAGTCTATCCTCTTTCCAATAAATCCTTCACACAAAAGACTGGCAATTTCATTGAGAAGGAGACTCAATTCAATCCAACATCCTACTACATGCAAGGCTGCAAAGAATACAAAGACAAAAATACGATCCCTCCAGCCAGTCAGTAAGCATTTATTTATCATGTACTAAGATCTGTGCTAAGTGGGGATTAGAAATATGAAAAAGGCAGTCCCTATCCTTAAGGAGTTTACAATCTAATGGGGGAAGATAACATAGAAAAGGAAGTTAAAAAGGGGGATTACAGTGGGAAAAGAAAGTAGTCAGACAACTACTAAAGTCATTTTACTAAGGTAGAGTTCTCACCATTCCCTTGCAGAAAACTGGTGATTTTGTACTTACTTTAAAATAAAATGCAGATTCTTCAATCTAACATTAAAGCTTTCCACAATCTAACTTGAACCTTTTAAACCCCTAAATAACTTCCCCCCCTAATATATTAGTCTTCTTTAAACTAAACTGGACTACCAGCTGTACCCTTAAGTTGGCCCTCTATTTCCTACCTCTGCCTCCAATACCAGAAATGAGTATCAAAATTCTCATCTTCCTTCAAGATTCAGTTTATCATCTCTTCAATTAAAATGTCCCTGATCCTCCCAGTTATTAGTGCTCTTTCCTTTTTCAAATCACCTTGCATTTATTTTTTATTCATGTATATCTCCTACCCTCGAGTTTTAGTTAAGGTCACAACCTCCACAGAAGGAGGGCACTCAAGCCAACCATCTCTTCATTTTCTACCAGGCTGTATTCCTTTAGATTTCTCCATCATGTCCCCTCACTGGATACTTTCCCTTCCCATCTCCCTTTCCACCTTCTTTTTTTTGTGTTGTTTTCTCCCTTTAGACTGTAAACTCCTTGAAGACAGGAACTGTCTTTCTTTTCCATTTTTGTACCCCAGAGCTTACTACAGTGCCAGGCACATAAACTGACACTTAAGAAATGTTTATGTACTGGTAGGGGATACTTTGTTTTTGTTTTTCTATCCTTTGGAGTCTGACACAATGTGAGACATGTTATAGGCTACTGAACTGAATTGAGTCTCTCTCCCAATAAAATCACCAATCTTTTGAAGTATATGCAAGTTATCAAAAAAGCATCAGTAACAAAAAGATGAACCAAGACACACTTATAATCCCCAAAGAAATTAAATCTAGAATCAATAGTGAAAAGTGGAGAAATTGCAAAAGGAGAAACAAAACATTTTGATAGTTAACTTAAAATGGGGGGGAGAGGAGGAGGAAACCACGTGATAGAGAATCCTTTGCTCTCTAGCAATTTGTTATTTTCTGTCCCTATGCTATCAAACAAATGGTACCAAACTTTTGGGAGCTTTATTGTCATGTCTGTGCATTCAAATGCCTGGTGTTTTCAATGGAAACTTCAAGAACTTTTCACTCATGATCAGTGGATCAGCTCCACATTGTGCCAAGACAAGGCTTAGGAAACTTAAAACAGTGTTCATTCAAAAGAAATCAAAATCTTATACTCAAAAAATATTTGTTAGAAAAGTAAACTTAAAAGTCTCCATAAATTAAACATCTTCCAAGCAAAAATATGTCCCACTCTATCTCTGATTTTGAACTTTACTAATATGGAAAGAGTTCATAATTTATTCTATAACTGAAACATATTTAAGATTTTAAAAGTTTCTATCTTCAAAATGAATGAAATATCTACTCCACTTCTTCCCTCTACCTTAGATTTTTATAGATTTAGTGACTTAGGTATTAAATGTGGAGCTACATGGAAGCACCTCCCAACCAGTTTAAAGTAATGTAAAAAACTATGGAAAAGAGCCCAGTGAAATGGACACAAAACATATCAAATACTTTGCATGTCTGATCACCTACCTCCAGCAGCAGCAAGAACAATCCTTGGACCCTTATAATGTGTTGTTATGTATTCCACCAGATCTTTACGGTTTATAGATCTGAAAGTGCAAAAAGAAAGATGGTTAAAAAATAAAAGAAAAGTAGAACACCACTGACTTCCAATATCGCTTTGAAGATGTGCTATAATAATATGTGTCAGATATGTAAAAAGAAGCATCTCAACTGTCATACTTCATACTAAAGAAAAAAGCAAGATGTCTATATCTCTCATCTATACTCAAGAATAGCCTTGAGTCAAAGTGAAGTACTACCTAATAACTGATTCTTCCAAATTTTAAGGTTTGTAAGCTTAAATGTCAATCTAATAAATATATATCAAGGAGTCATGTGGGGTTAAATACAGCAAATAATACATTATATAGTTACATTTTCATGTTTATATGATTAACAAATGAAATCTAGAATCTCTAAGTTGACACTTCCAAGCATGGAAAAAACAATGCTCTCATGGCAGTCCATTACTAATGATTTACCATATTATTTCCTATTACCACAAAATCCTGAGCATCAGAGAATATACTTACTTTATATTTTCTGTGGGTCCCAAAATTGTCCGTCCAAGAGCAGTATTTTGGTAGGCTGTAGCATGAAGATAATCAAAAACAACTTCTTGTAAATTGGTTTCAACTTCCTGCATCTCTCGGAGGATAACTCCACGTTCCCGTTCAATCTCAGCTTCTCCCAATGTACTATTCTGTATTATATCAGCAAGAATTTCCACAGCTAGTACAAAAAATCCCAAAATTCATGAATTATCATTTTTACATTAATAGAGCATAACAAATTTTTACATTAATAGAGCAACAGTATGTCCTAAAGATTAGGAAGACCTGAATTCAAATTTTTTCTTTTAAAATATACTAGATATAGAGAGGCTCTTTGGGACTAAGAATCTGCTTTATTTTGTTATTTAATGTTGGATGCAGAGGAAAGTGAATGTGTTTTCCCATATCCCTCTTTTTGTGATGATAGTAAGTTGTTAGAAACTGTAGAAATTAAACATGGAGCCCTGTTAAAAATAAATAAATAAATAAATAAAATATACTAGCTATGGGATGTGAGCATATTAATTAATTAATTTCTCAGCCTCATGCTCTATGACTATGAGTTGGATGTCAGTATATTTTGGTAGAATGAGATTCCTCATTGGAGTTTTCTATCTCAATGAAATAAGTCTGGTAGAAAAACAAGAAAAAACAAATCCAAAAAAAAAAAAAAAAAAATGGTTGTCAATAAAGCTACCTAGTGCTATGCAAAAAAAAAAAAAAAAAGAAAAAGTACAATACACTAGATACCCAAGGCACCTAAAAATGTAGAGATTATTGTTTATAGAAATAAAAAATGGGAAAAGGATTCAATATTTAACAAATGTTTCTATTTTCTATTTGGACTTATGGTTCCACCAGAACAATGTCAGCTGAGAACTCCCTCTATCAATGCAGACCAACAATTAATACCTTTTACCATTTAATCTTACAACTACCTAAGAATAGGCTGAGGAAACACTAGTTAGGATGCAATTCATATGAAAAGACTGTAATTTTTTTTTTGGTCATTTTATTTTATTTTTTATTTAATAGCCTTTTATTTACAGGTTATATGCATGGGTAACTTTACAGCATTAACAATTGCCAAACCTCTTGTTCCAATTTTTCACCTCTTACCCCCCACTCCCTCCCCCAGATGGCAGGATGACTAGTAGATGTTAAATATATTAAAATATAAATTAGATACACAATAAGTATACATGATCAAAACATTATTTTGCTGTACAAAAAGAATCAGATTCTGAAATATTGTACAATTAGCCTGTGAAGGAAATCAAAAATGCAGGTGGGCATAAATATAGGGATTGGGAATTCAATGTAATGGTTTTTAGTCATCTCCCAAAAAGACTGTAATTTTAATTGAATGTACACTCAGTATAAATCAGTGGTGAGAAATAAGAATCAAAAAAGCTACTTCAGTCTCAAGTGACCAAATATAATATTGAGAATTAGGGAATAAAGAAGTCTCACCCTGCCTTGGTCAGAATGTATATGAAATACTGTTTCAGTTCTGGGCACCACATCTTAGCAGGGACTTTCAGCAGACAGCCAAAACTGAGAGATTATTAAGGCAATGAGATTCAAAACTATATGATATAAAATAATTTGAGTATGTTCACACTGACAATCGACAAAGAATGTGCCAAAATATTCTAAGAATTGTCTTACAAGGATGAGACTTAATTCAGCTGAAATGGAAGAACTAAAATTAGTGGTAGAAATTTTAAGGAGGTAGATTTTAGAGCTGTCCAAAAGTAGAATTAGTTGTCTTCTAAGATGGTGAATTCTTCATAATCAGGAATGTTGCAAAGGATTCATCCATTTAAAAGGGCGTTGGACTAAAAGATTTCTAATATTTTTTTTTTTCAATTCTACAATTCTATTTTTCTAAAGCTTTCATGAGAAAAGGGAAATATGGACCCCAAAAGAAATATAATACCCTTCAAGAGATATTTTCAGAATTTTGTAAATAAAAATAATAAATACCTCTTGGCAAATCTTTTGAGAAGGCCTTAGCATAATACACTGTTTGTTCTCTGGATGTGTAAGCATTGAGGTGAGCACCCATGTTCTCAATCTCAAGCTCCAGATCTAATTGAGATCTTTTTTTGGTGCCCTGAAAAAAAGAAGGAGAGGAATAAATGAAGTAGAGAGTTGATTAAGTTGACTATACAGTCCTCAATTTAACAAAAACAAAACTTTTTTAAATTTAAATTTTATTTTTAGTTTCAGTTCACTTCCTCTCTCCCTTCTCCCACTGTCCCAATCATTGAGAAGGTAAAACGAACAAAATTACAAATATGTGTAGTTATGCAAAATAAATTCCTGTATTAGCCATGTCCAAGAAAAAAAAAAAAAACTTCAATGAAATGTGCACTGAGTTTTATCACAGATCAGTGCTACTAAGTCTTTCAAACTTGATTATGTTTACCACATTGCTGTTACTACGTAAGTTGGTTTCCTAGTTCTGCCTACTTTACCTTAGTTTTGTGCAAGACTTCCCAGGTTTCTCTGAAACTATTTTCTTCATCATTTCTTACAGCATAGTAGTATTCTATCACAGTCATTCCCCAGTTGATGGGGAATGACTCAGTTTCCCTCAGTTTCCAATACTTTGCTACTACAAAAAGAGCTTACAAATATTTCTGTACATGTAGATCCTTTTCCTCTTTATTTTCTTTCTTTCTTTTTTTTTTTAAGATAAAGAATAAATAGCAGTATGTGTGGTTTAATAGCTTTTTGGGAAAAATTCCAAATTGCTTTCCGGAATGACTGGACTGGTTCACAGTTTCACCAATAGTGTATTAAAATACCTGTTTCCCCACAGCCTCTTGAGCACTTGCAATTTTTCATTTTTGTTAATTTAGCTCTTTGATGGTTGTAAAGTGATAGCTCAAAGAGTAATGATTACTTTTAAGTGCCAATTATGTGAGCACTGCACTATACTCCACATAAGGTATAACATTTATTTGAAAAATATGCATTTATGAAGTCTAAAGTGAGGAAGGTAAGATGACATACAACAACTACAAATAAAGCATACACAGTGGGTACATAAAAGAGGTGCTTTACATATCACATATAAGGACTACAAAGACTATGAGACAAGGTGAATTTCAAGTAAACTGCTCTGATTGCTTAAGGGAAAAGTACATTGGGCTCTAAAGGCAAGTAGGTGGTACGATAGATAAGAGTCCTGGGCTTGGACTCAGCAAGGCCTGAACTTGAAGCCCATCTCAGATACTTTTGCCTGAGTTTCTTCAACTAAAACAGTGACAATAATGGCACCTACTTCTCAGGGTTGTTCTGAGAATTAATAAAACAATACTTGCAAAGCACTTAGCATAGTGTCTGACAGATAGCAAATGCTTAATTAATCCATTCTTCTTTTCTTTCCTTCATTCTCAAGAGGTGCCTATTTAGATTATCCTTATATCACAAAAAACTTTTTCTCTGAACTTTAAACTCAAGTATCACCAGTGTCTTAAAGATGCTACTGAAGACCAGCAAAGACACAGTAAAATAGGACAGTAGAAAAGAATGACATGTGCTCTATCACAGATAATTAATCAGCTTTATAGTCTGAAAGAAAATATACCAAACAAATCTGACAACTTGCCTTAAAAGCCATATGTTCCAAAAAATGAGCTGTTCCATTATTCTTCTCATTTTCATATCGACTTCCAGCATCAATCCAAAGTCCAACCTTATGAAAATACCAAAAACAAAACAAAAAATAACAAAAGACCACCCATCTTGGTTTGTTACTTCAAAGTTATATTTACTGTAATGAATTAATAGTTCGTTTATAATAGTGAATAGGATTCAAGATGTGGAGTCATCAAGGTTGTTATAATAATAGTACAAAATAACATTTGCTACCAGGACAAAAATGATAATACATTGTAAGAGCCAAAGGAAACAGTAGAAAGAGTAATGTGTTATACTCTAGGTTCAAGGTCACCCCTGGAAACCAAAGATACTAGCCGTGCTATCAAGCAAAGGACTTAAGGCCTGAAAAGCAGTAAATTTACAGCCAGTAGTTGTCTTCTTCAAATGAATCCTCACCCAAAAAAAGATTACCTACTGTGCATGTTGAGAGGCCAGAGTCTTCAGAAGCTACTCTGAGTCCATTTTCCAAAGTTGTTACTCTTGTCTCAGGAACATTCAAAACTACTTGTGCGGCTGCTTGTGTACTTCTTAATCTGTTCACTCCAAAATTTATGGGCTGAAAAAAAAATTACAATAAATATTATACTCTAATATAAACTATATAAATCTTTAGCCAACTTTCAGTTACAAAAATATGAGATGTCTGCAGGTCTTAGAATATTTTTACATCTCTTAGGATTCTCCCTTCCCTGGAATAGTGTTAGTGGAAAGAATTCCAGCCTTGAAGAAACTTGAACATAAATCCCAATTCTGACACTAGCTATGTAACTATATACAATGATATGCTGAAGCTCAGTTTCCTTATTGATAAATAGGAATAATAATAACACTAACTATATCAAAGAGTTGCCAAAAGAAAAAAAATCTTAAATGTACTTCTTAAACTGTAAATCTTAAAGCACTAAGTAACTGTGGGTTAATAGTATAAAAGCCATTCAAAATGGTGAATATGTCTGCTGAGGAATAAATTCATAAAACTTGACAGAGTTCTACTGATCAATGTATCAGTGTCAGTTAGACTCCATCTTTGATAATGCATGTGAAATTCTTGCGTTCCCCTTCAATACATCCATTCTCATCTCCCTTGTCCTCAACTAGCCCCCCCCCCAAAAAAAAAAAAAAAAAGCAGAGATAAATCAAAGTTTACTATATGAATCTCAACTTTTTCAAGTGTTCATTTAGTATAATGGAAGGAAAAGAGCCTGAATTTAGAATACAAAGACATAAAATTGAAATCCATCCATCAATCAATAATCACTTATTAAACACTTACTGTATGGGTGCCAATGCTAATGCAATATTCTAACAACTGGGGTTACAAAAGGGCAAAAGACAATCCCTTCTTTCAAAAAATTCATAATCTAATGAGGGAGAAAGAAAACAAATATATATATCAAGCTATGTATAGGATAAAAAAGAAATATTACAAGAGAAATCCCTAGAATTAAGAGGGGTTCACAAAAGTTTCCTATAGCAGATTGGACTCTAGATGGGACTTAAAGAACACCAGAGAAGCCAAGAAGCAAGAGATGAGGGACAACCAGAGAAAATGCTCAGAGTCAAGAGATGTTGTGGCATGTTTAAGTAACAGCAAGTGGGCCAGAGTCACTGGATTAAAGAGTACATAGTGGGGAGTGAGGTGTAAAAAGATTGGAAAGTTGAGGGAGGGGTTATGAAGGGTTTTGAAAGTTAATCTGGGGGGGGGAGGAGCAGAGCCTAGATAGCAGAGAGGACACACACTTCATTCTGAGCTCCCTTCAACCCTCACTTGCTAATTACCTAGTTCTGCCTCAGAAATAGTGCTTGAATGGTAGAATCCACGAATATTGGGAATACAATAAATTGCCAGCCAGAGATAATTTGGAAGACTGCCAGAAAAGGTCTGTCTTGATTAGATGGGAGGAGGCCAGCGAAGGCAGGGAGGCAGAGGACAGAGGCTAGCACAATGAGCGGAATGGGGCAGGGCAGTCTCTGCCGGTAGAGAACTTGCAGAGAGGACTCTACCACAGGCTGGCGGCTCTGCTTTGGTTGCAAAGCAGTAGATCAGCAGAGTAGTTATACGAACACCAAAGGTAGAGTGTACCCCCAAACGCCAGAATTTAACAGGACCTGGCCATACCCACCCAGCTCCAGGAGTGACTCAGCACAATCACAGGGTAGCTACGCAGCCATAGTCTGCAGCACGGAGCTTTTCCGCTGCTCATCCCAGGGCAGCCGCTGTCAGCGGGGCTCTGCCCAGGACAGTAACACTTCCGCAGAAGTGAGGCCGTTCTTTGCAGCCCATTGGCAAGACAGCTATTGTCTGTCTGTCCCTATTCTATAGAGGAAGCTGAGACCCTCTTTGCCCTGAAGGCAGACCCTAAGGGCTTTAAAAAGAAATGAGTAAAAAGGCCAAGCGAGTTCTAACTATAGATAGCTTCTATACAGCAAGAGAGCAGATTTCTAACCCTGAGGAGACTAATAGCAGACAATCTCCAGACAAAACTCCAAAGGGTGATATAATCTGGTCCCCAACACAAAAGGCTCTCCTAGAAGAAATTAGAAAAGATCTTAAAAGAGAGCTAGAAGAAAAATGGGGAAAGGAAAAAGAAGTTCTGAAAGAGAGTATGGAAAAAGCAAATAACTCATTAAAAGAAAGATTTGATAAAGTGGAAAAAGAAAACAATTTCCTGAAATGTGAAATGGAAAAGCTAAAGAACTCCCAGAGAAACAGAATTTGCGAATTGGAAAAGATAAAGAACTCCCAGGAAAGTAGGATTTCTGAATTGGAAAAAGAAAATAACTATTTTTTAAAAAATTAGTAAAATGGAAAAAAATTCCATAGAGCAAAACAATTCATTTAAAAACTCAATTCGATATATACAAAAAGAAGAAAAAAGTTAATGAAAAAAATAACTTATTAAAAATCAGAACTGAACAAATAGAAATGAACAATTCGTTGAGACATCAAGAATCAGTCAAGCAAAACCAAAAGAAAAAAAAATAGAAAAAATGTTAAATATCTACTTAGAAAAACAACAGACCCGGAAAATAGACCTAGGAGAGATAATCTGAGGGTTATTGGACTTCCTGAAAATTATGATGAAAAAAAAAAAGAGCCTAGACACTATTTTACAGGAAATCATCAAAGAGAACTGCCTAGATGTAACAGAATCAGAAGGTAAAATAGGCACTGAAAGAACTCATCAAAAACCTTCTGAAAGAGACCCCAAAATAAAAACTCCAAGGAATATTGTGGCTAAATTTCAGAACTATCAGACTAAGGGAAAAAAACATTACAAACAGCCAGAAAAAACAATTCAAATACCGAGGAGCCACAATAAGGATCACACAGGATCTAGCTGCTTCCACATTAAAGATCAAAGGGCCTGGAATATATTCTATAAAGCAAAAGAACTTGGAATGCAGCCAAGAATAAACTGCGCAGCTAAACTGAGCATTTTCTTCCAGGGAAGAAGATGGACATTCAATGAAACAGGTGGATTCCATTTATTCCTAATGAAAAAACCAGAGCTAAACAAAAAATTTGACCTCCTTCTCAGTTCCTTTATTAAATGATTTTTTTTCTTTTTTTAATAAAAAGTATTTTTTTCCCAATTACATGTAGTACAGTAATGTTAAATATATTTCCTCATTAATCATATTGTGAAAGAAGAAACAGAGCAAAGGGGAAAAGCCCCCAAAAGAAAAACAAAAGAAAATACTATGTCTCAATTTGCATTCAATTCCATCAGGTTGGCATTTTCCATCATGAGTCCTTTGAAATTATCTTGGATCATCACAATACTGAGAAGAGCTAAGTCCATCATAATCATAGATGATCTTCTGCAAAGACTGATCAAGACCAATTCATGAAGTAGTCTGATTTAAAAAGAACAGAACAGATCAAAGAAGTGATGGCATAGCCAAGTAAATAAAGAAAAATTGTGTGTGTACAATGGTCTCTAGGTTCTGCTCACTTAACTCAGCACCAGTTCATGTAAGTCTTTCTAGATTTTTCTAAAATCCGCCTGCTCATCATTTCTTATAGCACAATAATATTCCATCACATTCATATACAACTTGTCAGCCATTTCCCAATGATAGGCATCACCTCAATTTCTAATTCTTTGCCACCACAAAAAGAGCTGCTATAATTATTTTTACAAATATGACCTCACTATAATCACTGAGACTTGACAGAATGGGACTCAAGACTGGTTCATAAAATGGTCTTATTTAAAAAGAACAGAATAGATCAAAGAAGTGATGGCATAGCCAAGTAAATTAAGAAAAATTCATTTGATGAAAGGCAGGAACCAATGGGAGGAAATGTTTGTATAAAATGTATACATTTTACATTTGTAAACATTATGTAAACATATGGAAGAATGTTAGAAAAAATATATTGTATTGAAAAAAATTACAGATCACCTGGAGAGAAAGAATTATACAAGTTTGGGAAATAGATTTTGATGCAGGATCACTAATCTAGGGATCTATAGGACTTCTCTCTGGGCAACAGAGAAACCAACAAATCTGTGACTTAATGATTTCATCTTTCAAAAGGCAGAGAAAGCCTCAAGTAGAACTACTATTCTGAACATTTCTGACTAGCAAAGAATTGTTTTTTGAAGTAGAAATGACAAGTGAACTTATTTAAACATAGAACTTGTGATTTAAAAAAAAAAGAGGAAAGCGATGCATTTAGACTGATGTATCTATATTTGGAGAGACTGATTTCAAAGGGTGATGAAAGAGGATGGATGAGATCTATATTAGTATGACTTAAGAAAATTTAACAACCAATTCAAATTTTAAAAATTAGACACTACAAAAGGTAGAAGAGCAAATAACTTAAAATGAACACAAAGTAGTACAAAACTATTAGAATATCTGAAATACTAAAACCCAGAATGAGAGGCTGTGAATGCTAAGGATTACTTAGCAAAAGGAGTTTTTAAATTTTTGTATACTGGAGTCAAATAAAGATATGATGGCAATGAAAAACCTCATTACTTCTGTTTTCTCTTGCAAAAAAAAAAAATGGTCTTTGGATGGGGAAAAAACAGAATAAAAATGGCTAATAAGAAGCTGAAAATCAAAAATAAGGAAGTAGTAAAAAAAAAAGCAAAAACAAACAAAAACTCCAACTTATCTGTTCTCTAGTAATTGAAGTAAGCAGGGCCTAAAAACTACATCTTAGCGTATTGAAAAACTGATAGATATGAAAGCACTTATGAAGAGAAGTAGTGATTTCTAAAAGTCAGCATAACACCAGAAACCTCGGATTATATTAAAATAACACCATTTCTTTTTCTGACAGGGTTGTTTAACTAGATTGGTAGAACAGGAGAATGTCAAAGAATATATTTTAGTAAAAAATTTAGTAAAGATTTTGACAAAGTCTATAACAGGATCATCGACTAGAAGCTGGAAAAACGCTTACAAGTCATCTAGAGATGTCAAACTCAAATTGAAAGATGCCTTAAAAAAATAACAGGCTACCATTATCTCTTTCTTCTAGGTAGCTAAATAGTACTATGAATAGGAAGTTCTGGTTCAAATTCAGCTTTGGCATTTATTGTGCTGTATGATGCTGTACAAATTACTTTCCTTCTGTTTGTCTCAGCTTTCCTCAATTGCAAAATGGGAGATAATAATACCTCCCTTGTAGCACTGTTGTAGAATTGGACAAGATAGTATCTGTAAAGTGCTTTGTATAGGGCCTGGCACATGGGTATGTATTTTATATAAATGCCATTATTGTTGTACTGCAGTATATATATATATATATATATATATATATATATAGTTATTTATTTATTTATTTTGTTAAATATTTCTCAGTTGCAGCTCAATCTGGCTGCTATAGCACAGGTTGTACATAGAGGGTGGCAAGGTGAATCTGAACCTATGATCTAGACCAGGGCTTCTTAAACTTCTTCCACTCATGACTACTTTTTGCCCAAGAAATTTTTATGTGACTCCAAGTATATAGGAATATAAAATAGGTATACAAAAATAAACATAAAAATATGAATAAACATTAAAAAAAAATCTAAAATTTGTGACACCCCCTCCCCACATTCAGCTAGTTCTCAAACTACAGTTTAAGAATCTGGAATCTAAACTAACTCATTAATTTTACATATTAAAAAACTAGGCCAAGGTAGAGTGATTTGTCCAAGGTCAAACAGAGCTGGAATTCAAAAATCAGGATCTTTCATTTAAAATCTAGTCTACTTTTCACTAGACCATAATACTTTTAACAAGGAGAAATATTATTAGATGATAGGTTAATAAGTAAATTTGGAAATGCCAGAATAACTATATTCAGTGAAATCCTGTAGGCTAAATGTAAGGAGAACTTCCTAATAATTACAACTGCCTAGAAGAGGCTACCTCAGGAGGCGGTGGATAATGCAATAAAGTACTCAGGTAGCACAGTGGAGTTGAGAAGACAGAGTTTAAATCCTGCTTCAGATACTCACTTAGCTGTGTGACCCAGAGGCAAGTCACTCAACCACCTGTCTTCCTCAGTTTCCTCATCTAAAAAATGAGGATAAAAATAATACCATACAAAGCACCGGGAATACAAATTAAGGCAAAAAAAAAAAAAAAAAGGGTCACAGAGTCACAACAACATTTTTTACCAGGCAACTGTGCTAAGTAAATGTTTTAACAAATTTATCTCATTTGATCCTCACCACAACTGTGGAAGGTAGATACTAGGATGATCTCTACAATTAAAGAAACGGAAAGCAAAAGTGGTGTGACTTGCTCAGGGTCACACAGCTAGTCTTTGAGGATGGATTTGAATTCAGGTCTTTCTAAGTCCAGGACCAAGCGTCTAATCACTACTCCACCTAGCTGATTCTAGTGGGGAAAAAAGGAATATACTCATCCCTTCATCCTTGACTCTGATGAATTGGGGATAAATACAAGAAATCTTTTAACCTCCTGATTCTCAGATTCTTCATTTATAAAATGGGGATAATACTTTATCCATTTACCTCATAGGGTACTCTAAGGAAAATCTGTTTTTTTAAAAAATGTATTAATTTAATATTTTCCCCTAGTTACATTCAAAACAAAATTTTTTTACATTTGTTTTTAATTTTTTTGAGTTCTCAGTTCTCTCCCTTATTCCCACTCATAATTAAGAATCCACATGTGATGTTAACAAAACATTTCCATAAAAGTCAAGTTGTGAAAGAAAACATAGATCTCCTACCCTAATAAAAAATAAAAACCCTCAAGAAATAGTTAAGTTTAAAAAAGAGAGAAATGGAGAGAGAAAAAGAGAGAGAGAGAGAGATGTTAAAAAAACATTTCCATAAAAGTCAAGTTGTGAAAGAAAACATAGATCTCCTACCCTAATAAAAAATAAAAACTCTGAAGAAATAGTTAAGTTTAAAAAAAGAGAGAAATGGAGAGAGAAAAAGAGAGAGAGAGAGAGATGTTAAAAAAACATTTCCATAAAAGTCAAGTTGTGAAAGAAAACATAGATCTCCTACCCTAATAAAAAATAAAAACCCTCAAGAAATAGTTAAGTTTAAAAGAGAAATGGAGAGAGAAAGAGAGAGAGAGAGAGAGAGAGAATATGCTTTGATCTGTATTCAGGGTTGATCAATTCCTTATCTGGATATGAATAGGATTTTTCATCATAAATCCTTCAGAGTAGTCAAGGATAACTGTACTGCTGAGGATAAGAAAATCATTTACAGCTAGTCATTGCAGAACATTGCTATTCCTTTGTATACAGTACATTTCACTTTGTTCATGGAGGACTTTCTAGGTTTTGGGGGTTTTTTTTTGAAAGCACAAGGAAACTCTTGGTAAATCTTAAGAGCACTGTATAAATGAATTATTATAATTATCCTTGCCCAGCTGTGAACCGTCCTGCCATAAGAAAGAAAAAGAAACCAGGCATTGTCACTGGAAATTACAGTAGCCCTAGATCACCATTCCTGCTTCTACCTAGACTTTATAATCACAAAAGAACTAACTCCTGTGAAGGACCCAGTCATTCCCACCAACTGCAGCTAACTATCTCACTCACAACAGTCCAGTCAGCCTAGTTACTTATGAAAGAAAGAAGGGAGGCAGCTTGTATCAGAGAAGTTCAATCACTACCACCGTAACCAACAAGGGAAGAGTTTCAACTTTCCTCTTCTCACCTGACTCTTTTCAATTCCTTTTGTATGTTGTCTTCCCTCATTAGACTGTAATCTTCTTGAGGTTAAGGACTGGCTTTCTTTTTTGTTATATCCATACAGTGCTTGGCACATAGAAAGCATTTAATCAGTTTACTATTGACTGAATTCTTTACCCTTCAAAAATCCACACATCTCAAGGACAAACCTAGAACACAATCTTGTACATTTCTTTTCTTTTCTTTTTTTTTAAGTAACAGCTTTTTATTTTCAAAATACATGCAAAGACAGCTTTCAACATTCGCCCTTGCACAACCTTTTTCCCCCCTTCCTTCCCTCCAGCCCATTCCCTTGGCCAGCGAGCAATCCAATCTAGATGAAACACGTGCAATTCTCCTAATTTCCATTGATCACGCTGCAAACATCTTTTGTTTGTACATAATTGTCTCCCTCATTAGACTGCTCTCTCCTCGAAGATGGGGACTTAGCACAATGTATCATAAATCAGTTCAACAAATTCTCGTCAGAATTCAGCAAGGCGCTTTGCACACAGGAAGTGCTGCCTTCACGCAAGTCCCTCAAAGTCTTGCAGACGGCACCAATTCCTCACTTTTGAGAAAAAAAGTCGGTTTTGTACGTATCAGATTTGAGGTGCCAGTGGGACATTTAGGAGGAATTCTAATTTAATTTGTCAGACAAGTTTCAATATAGGAATAAAAGAGGACGTAGAGAAGATTATACCAATATAATTCGCATGTTCTGGGAAACGTAGAACTTGTGATTTAAAAAAAAAGAGGAAAGCGATGCATTTAGACTGATGTATCTATATTTGGAGAGACTGATTTCAAAGGGTGATGAAAGAGGATGGGTGAGATCTATATTAGTATGACTTAAAAGAAAATTTAACAACCAATTCAAATTTTAAAAATTAGACACTACAAAAGGTAGAAGAGCAAATAACTTAAAATGAACACGTTTTAGGTTTAAGACTTTACTAGGAAGGTACATTCACAAGATCTCGTTTCTCTCTCTAATTCACATTCAAGGTGGAGTTGAAATAAAGAGGACTTGGATTTGACTAAAACAAAGGTACTTCTTTTAACTTCCCGAGGCCTTCTCTCTATTCCTTTTCTGCTCTAAAAGTCAGTGTTTCCCCTAATTTCTACACTAAACACCGATCTATAACGCATCCAATGAGGAGCTCGTCAAGGATCAAGTGCGCCGCGATGCCCGCCGGGACTTGTAGTCTCCTGGCTTGCGTCAGAACCGCTAAGTCACGCGGTGTCATCTTCACCACCTCGGCGGCCGTAAGGTGGCCGGAAAAACCAGGCTGCCCCTCATCTTCCACGTTACCTCAACACTTACTCCGTCTCTCCTAGCTTTCCACCCGCGACCAAAGGGCCGAGGCGTCACGTGTAACTCACCCTTCGGGGCAGGAACTTGTCCGACAACCCCCAGAGACGCCGGGGCCCCGGCAGCAGTAAAGATCGGAGACCAGCAAGCGTCGCCATCTTGACTGGGGAACGGAACGGGATCTAAAAGCGTTGAGGGGAGCGGAGGAACTTCCGGGGTCTTACGGAAACATGCTCTCTTGCTCGTGAAGCGGGGCCTTGATCGCCACTGTGTGGCCACAATGGAGAATGACATGGCTCCTGTAAAGGGAAGACTAAATCTATATCATCCATCAATTTCATGAAATGCTCCAGCTTTTTTTTTAAAACTATTTCATTAGATTTTTTTCTACTGTAATCCCACGTATGTTATATTATTCACTTAAAAACATTCTTTTTTTTTCTTTTTTCTATATCATCCATCAATTTCATAAAATGCTCCAGCTTGTTTTTTAAACATTTTATAACTATTTCATTAGATTTTTTTCTACTGTAATCCTACGTATTTTATCTTATTCACATAAAAACATTATTCTTTTTTTCTTTTTTTTATATCATCCATTAATTTCATAAAATGCTCCAGCTTTTTTTTAAAACATTTTATAACTATTTCATTAGATTTTTTTCTATTGTAATCCCATGTATTTTATCTTATTCACTTAAAAACATTATTCTTTTTTTTTCTTTTTTCTTTATCATCCATCAATTTCATAAAATGCTCCAGCTTGTTTTTTAAACATTTTATAATTATTTCATTAGATTTTTTTCTACTGTAATCCCATGTATTTTATCTTATTCACTTAAAAACATTATTCTTTTTTTCTTTTTTTATATCATCCATCAATTTCATAAAATGCTCCAGCTTTTTTTTAAACATTTTATAACTATTTCATTAGATTTTTTTCTACTGTAATCCCACGTATCTTATTCACTTAAAAACATTATTCTTTTTTTCTTTTTTTTTATATCATCCATCAATTTCATAAAATGCTCCAGCTTTTTTTTAAACATTTTATAACTATTTCATTAGATTTTTTTCTATTGTAATCCCATGTATTTTATTCACTTAAAAACATTCTTTTTTTTTCTTTTTTCTTTATCATCCATCTATTTCATAAAATGCTCCAGCTTGTTTTTTAAACATTTTATAACTATTTCATTAGATTTTTTCTACTGTAATCCCACGTATTTTATCTTATTCACTTAAAAACATTATTCTTTTTTTTTCTTTTTTCTATATCATCCATCAATTTCATAAAATGCTCCAGCTTTTTTTAAAAACATTTTATAACTATTTCATTAGATTTTTTTCTACTGTAATCCCATGTATTTTATCTTATTCACTTAAAAACATTATTCTTTTTTTTTCTTCTTCTTCTTTTTTAATTGAGTAGTCTTTTATTTACAGGCTATATGTATGGGTCACTTTACAGCATTGACAATTGCCAAACCTCTTGTTCCAATTTTTCACCTCTTACCTCCCACCCCCTCCCCCAGATGGGAGGATGACCAGTAGATGTTCAATATATTAAAATATAAATTAGATGCACAATAAGTATACATGACCAAACCGTTATTTTGCTGTACAAAAAGAATCAGACTCTGAAATATTGTATAATCAGCCTGTGTAGGAAATCCAAAATGCAGGCAGGCAAAAACATAGGAATTGGGAATTCAGTGTAATGGAAAAACATTATTCTTTTAAAAATATTTATCTCATTAGATCCTTACATCAACCCCGGGAAGTAAGGAAGTAAGGGATTCCTCCCCCGAGGAGGAGTTACACGTGACGCCCTGGCCATTCAGGTCTTGGGTGGAAAACTAGAAGAGGATAAAGTAATTATCCTCCTTTCAACAGTTGAGGAAACTGAGGCAAATATAAGTTACACTCAAAATCACACATACAGGAATTGTCTGAAACCAAATTTGATCTTAGAACTTTCTTATTCCAGGCCCAGCATTCCACCTACAACATCACCAACCACCTCTACAGAAAACCATGTAAGGCAGGAAAAGAGACGTTGTGCCCCCAAAGGACAAATTGAACAATAGAGGATGGAGGATTTTTAAAAAAAAACAGAAAATCCTTACTTTACCAGTAGGTAAAGGTGAACAGCTTCAGGAACTCTTCAGGATCAAGTATTTGCAAAGTGCCTTCATTATTTTGTTTGAAGTGTCATTACATCCCATAATACCAGAACAATTTACATCTAGATGTAGAAACATTTTTCAAAACTAGAATATATATATTACTCATCTACCTGTGGAATAGTGAAAAGAGTATTATTAGAGTCAGGAGACCTGGATTTTAGTTTGGGCCTTCCTTCCGTTATAACTAGTTGTTGATAACTTTTTTAAGTTACCAAAATATATATAGTATATAGTGGAAAGAGCTTTCAAGGCATCAGACAATCAGAATTTGAGTCCCAGATTTAATGTTTTTATGAACCCGGATGAATCAATCCATCTAAGAGTCAATTCACTCATAAAATTTGGACTATGGTGTGAATGCTGCTGTTGTAAATAAAATTATTTTAAAGAAAGTGTTTTATAAATATTTTAATTTTAGTTTGTTTTTTGTTATAAACCTTTGATTTAATTACTGAAAGGCAAGAAAACTCAATGGAGATCCCTAACTGCCTTGTAACGGAATTTTTATGGCACTATACCCATTTATGGCACTGTACCTACTCTTTATGATGAGTATAAATATCCAATTTATTATTTAGAGGGGCTTTGGGATGCTTGCTTGGTGGATTGCAAAAGGAATTTTACTCAGCTAAATCAATTCAAGAAGCTCTCAAGAAGCCTATCCTTGTTGAATGTAGTCCTCTTGGATAAATAAATCATTTGTTAATTGTTGATACTTTTAGTCTCATTTCCTTTTAACATATAAACTAAACTATCTCAATATCCTTTCCTGTTTTGGTTAAGTAAATCTCCTTTTGTTAACTATTGAATGACCTCCAAGTGACTCATTTGTTCCAATATCAACACTAAACTACCAAGGTAGTGGCCTAAGTTAGGCCCAACCCCAAATCTTCCTCATACCCAATTTATAATTTCTTTGCTTCACTATCTTGGTCATTCTCAATTCCTGATATTTCCTTACCCTTTATAGTCAGTCCATTGCCAAATCATATCCCTCACATCTGCTTCTTCTCCATAGTAAAACAGCTATCATACATACATATCATCACATATACTATCATACATACCTTTTATCTTCTGTTTGGACTATTACAATAGCCTTCTAATTATTCTTACTCTTTCTGTGCTGTCCCCTTTCTAATCTATACTCCCTAGCTGCCAAACTGATGTTTCTTAGTGACATGTCTGATCACATAACTCTCTATTCTTTTTTAGAATAAAATACAGATTACTCTATTTGACTTTCACAGTTTGTTGTAATGTTCTTGATGGGTTTTTTTGGAGGTGGAGGGATTTGAGGATCATACCTGACAGAAAGATTGATTTTTTTGTTTAAAAGGAGGCCTTGATTTGAGACATTAGATGGTCCCCATTCAGCCCTCTGGTAGTTTATATCCAATCCTTGAGTGAGATGAGACACTGATAGGTCATTCAACAGTTAATAAAAGGAGATTTACTAGGACATAGTAAGAGAAGAATATCCAACTAAGATATGCATTGAGAAAACTTCAAGTTCATTCAAGCAAGTTGTATTTGCCCGAGTTACCATCATTTTCTACTAGACAAGGATTGGAGAACAACTGGAACTTCTTACAAATATTTTGTATGCAGGTGATAGCTGAATCAGCAATTAGAGTACTGGCCTGGAGTTAGGAAGATCGGAATTGAAATTCAGCCTCAGGTACTCATTAGTTGTGTGATCCTGGGCAACATCTGTTTGCCTTAATACAATGGAGAAAGAAAGAGCAAACCACTCCAGTATCTTTGCCAAGAAAATATCATACCTGGTTGTAAAGAGTTGGACACAACTGAATGGTAATCACCAGAAAGTAATGTCAACAGCCTCTCTTTAGTCCTCAGTATCAATCAAATCTCAAAAATGGTTTCAGTATCCTTTATGGAAAAGCTATCCTAACTTTCATGAAGCGAAGATTAGGATATTGCTTCCACTACTCTCCACCCCTTCATGGAAAAATCCTTAAAATCTTCTAGATGACTAGGACTGCTTAATAGTCAACCCTCAACCATGATCTTTGGTTTTCAAGAAGCATAATATAGGCAGCATGAAAGAAAAATGATTCAGACTACTACTGCCTTGCCTCTCTGATGACAGAATAGTCTTCTGTCAGTATCACATCAACTCTGTCTAAAATTATACAGCTGTTTAAAACTATGTATGACTCCTGAGTGACTTTGGAGCCTTGGCTTGGAAATAGCATGTCTTGGTGCATGTCTGAGCCACCAGCTTACAGGTGTAGTTAAAGGTAATGAAAACTGCACAGCTGTATTCTTACCCATTGGCATCTGTTCTCCTATAACTGTCATACATGTATGGCAGTATTATTCTTCTAAAATAGTTACCTTTCAGAGAGAGAACTGTGGGAAAATGACAGAGTAGGTCAGAACATCCCAAGCTCTTCCTCTGAGTGAATGTAGACTAGTGAAAAACAAGAGTTGGGGTAGAATAGGGGTTCTGGTTCTTGGTTTGGGTTCCAGATTAGAGGGAAGAAAGACCTAAAGATAGAGGCACCATTCCCTTAAACTCAGGATGAGAGGGGATTATTCCATTAGCTGCTGCTGCTTCTTTTTTTTTTTTTTTTTTTTTTTTTTAAAGAGCAGGCAAAGAAGAATCCAATCATAGAAAATTACTGTGAAAATAGGGAAGACTACGATACTGAAGTTTAAAAAAAAAAGCCTCTCCTACTTCTGCAGTGTTCTCTTCTTTTCTAAAATATGATCTTTCTTTGGGAGAAGGTTTGGGAAGGGGGGGAGGGGATGTGGAGGCTTCTGGAGGCAGCCTTAGGTTCAGTTCAGAGTAATAATCATCTCAAATGCAACCAGCTGTTAAAATATAGTCCTTTATTGTCTCTTTCAAAATAGCCCAGTTAGTTTTCTTAGAGGCATATCTCCCTCCTTGGTTCCAAGAGCTCTTACGGCTTGTCCTTTGTCTCTTCCAGCTTCAGCTTCAGCCTCCAGCTCCCTCTGAATCTCCAGTTCTGAATCTTCTCCCGAATTAATTCTGGCTCTGTCAATCTCCTCCACCGACTTGCTTCTCGTTGAGGCTCCAAGAGCTTCTTTATATATGATCTCTTAAAGGAGAGTGGGATTGTGGGAGGTGTAAACTTGTGAATCTGATACTGAATCCTGAAATCTCCCAAACTTGTGAATTAATGTGTGAGCTAATGTGTGAACTCTCAAAAATGTAAACTTAAGCATTGTTTCTATCAATTCCAGTGAGTTAACACTTTGTAAGGATTCTAACATACTTCAAAGAGTAATATTAAATGGCTACCTGATTGAAAAAAAATATATAATAGAACTCAAAAAAGACTTTAAAAATCAAATGAGAGAGACTGAAGAAAAACTGAAGAGAAAAATAAATATACTCCAAGAAAGACAAGAATATTATGAAAAGAAAGTTAGCCAAATAGGAAAGGAGATCTAGAAGTTTAGAGAAGAAAATGATTCTTTGAAAATTAGAATTGGTCAAGAAGCCAATGAATCTATAAAAGGGCAAGAAATAATAAAACAAAATATAAAGAATAAAAAAAAGAAGAGAATGTGAAATATCTTATAAGAAAAAACAATGGATCTGAAGAACAGATCAAGAAGAGAAAACACAAGAATAATTGAATTATCTAAACCCTATGATATATAAAAAAGTATCTGGATACGATGATTCAAGAAATAATTACAGAAAATTGCCCCTAAGTGATAGAACAAGAGAGAAATAGGAAAAATAAATCTACCAATCCCTGCCTCAAAGGGATCCTACAAGGCAAACATATAGAAATATTATTTCTAAATTTCAAAAACCCCAGATCAAAGAAAAAGTTTTACAAGCAACTAAAAAACAAACAAATAAGAAAAACTAATTCAAATATGCTGGTGCTACAAAAGAATTGAACAGGATTTATAAAATCCTGTGGCTCCAATAAAAGACTGAAGGTTTTGTAATATTATATGTTGACGATCAAAATAACTAGGGTTATAGCCAAAAATATTATGTCCAGCAAAATTAAGCATAATATTTAATGGGAAAAAATGGACATTCAATGAACTATCAGATTTTCAGGATTTTGTCTCAAACTTGATCTCAATAGAAAATTTAACATATAAGAAATAACATCAAAAACTAATTACAAAGAACCAAATAAGTACAAATTGTTTATGTTTTGTACATAAAAATGTAAGCCATATGTCTAAGATTGACATTAGTGATTGGGTAGTTCAAAAAAAGATTGAAGTAGAACTGAGTAAGGTGTGATTCTAAACAACAGTCTAGGAAAAAGTAAAAATAGTTACATTATTCGAATAAGGAGTAAGACAAGAACCAACACAGAAAAATTAGATGGGGAAGAAAGGCTGGTAGTTCTGAAAACCTATTCACATCAGGAATGAGTTAAAGAGGGAATAATACATACACATACACATACACATACCTACTTACATATATCTATATATATACATATATATATATATATATATATATATATATATATATATATAGTATCTTCCAAAATCTATAAAGAAATAAGGGGAGAGAATAGGATAAGGTAGAGTAAAAAGATGTGTAGGTAAACAGGAGTGGGACAAGGTATATAGCTTTTTTTAGTTTTTAGGTTATATATGTACATTCAGTTTTTACATATTTCTATATGAGTCATGTTGAGAGTGAAAAATCAGAACAAAAACCACAAGAAAGAAAAAAATGGAAGAAAAAAAAGGTGAAAATCATATGCTTTAAGCTATACCCAGTCTCCATAGTTCTCTCTCTGGATACAGATAGTATTTTCCATCCAAAGTCTATTGGAATTGTCTTGGATCAGAATTATACTGGGAAGAGCTAAGTCTACTATAGTTGATCATCACACAATCTTGTTGTTGCTGTGTACAATGTTCTCCTGTTTCTGCTCACTTCACTCAGGATCAGTTCATGTAAGTCTTTCCAGGCTTTTCTGAAATCAGTCTGTTCATCACTTCTTATAGGACAATAATATTCCATTACTTTTGTATACCATAACTTATTCAGCCATTCGCCAATGGATGGGCATCCACTCATTTTCCATTTCTTTGCTATCACAAAAAGAACAGCTACAAACTTTATTATATATGTGGGCCTTTTTCCCTCTTTTATGATCTCTTTGAGATACAGACACCACTTAGTAGTGACATTACTCAAAGGGTATACACAGTTTTATGGCCCTTTCGACATAATTCCACATTGCTCTTCAGAACAGTTGGATCAATTTACAACTCCAAGGTGTATTGATTAATGAGAAAGGAATAAATAAATAAGGAGGGAAAGGATAGGGTTAAAGGGTGGGGGGGGGAGGTGAGATTAAATAATAGTAAGGTAAGTTAACCAGTAGAAGTAAAGTAGAAGAGTTAGCAGGGATAGGAAATAAGAGATATGCACAAGTATAGTAACAAGTAGGAATAATAAATAATATCTCAATGTCAAATTTTTAAAATATTCAATCAAGAGAAATTTACATTATATGACAGTCAAATAAAAATTGTTATAGGCCTTATAGGTTACTTATCTTTTGTTGTACAGACTCAGAAAGGAACCATATTTCGATTTTTTCCAGATTTGATGGGACCAATATCTACCAGGTTTCCCCCTCCCTTTCCTACAATATGAGTTAGATTAGCTTTTCCCTAAAAGACAACAACAAAGCCAGGACTTGCCTGGGCCAGGTGACTCCCTTGAGATAGAGCCTAGATAGTCTTTTGACTGGATTGACTTGGCTTCCTGATAACACTTTGCCCTAAGTAGTTGTATTTCCATATGGGAGGGGGAAAGGTGTAAGTTTAAGTGCTGTTATATATTTTTTGAATATCCTTGCCATCTTAGGACTAAGTAGACCTCTTTTTCTGAGTTATTTGATAAGCTGTGATTGGCTTATTTCTTCTCAAATTGAACCTAATTAATAGGATGTCAGCATCAGGCTCACCCTGGGTACAGAAGAATTTTAGAAAAATGAGCACATCAGGGAAGAACTTGAGTGGGTTCATGAACTAAAAAGAGATTTCATAAAGCCCCAAGACTAAACTGGATGCATGTATTTTTAGAGTTCTGGTAATGGACCAGATCACAGGTTACATTTGTGGAGTTTGGTTATGTCATTTGTCTCTTATTTGTTATTACTTAATAAAAAATCAAAAAAAAAACTAAATTCATTTCACTACTATCCAAAAAGCCCAAATAATAAAGTAATAATAATAAATCTGAGTATAATAATAAAAAATACAAAATTGTTCACCCAAAACAAAATAAATTTTTTTTGTTTCTTTTTGTTTACTTTTTCTTTTGTATTTTTCTTTTTAAAACTTAAGTCTACCAGTGATTGGATTTAGATAGTATCCTTTAAAGGAACAAAACAAGTATGAGCTTAGAAAACATTCAACAATTATATATGTTAGGAGTGGGAGTGAGTACTAGACATTGAACCAGTTTCAAATCCATTGAACTGTTATTGTCATGTAATGTGCATCTCTCCATCTTATCCACAACGAGGATATGAAAAACTGTCAAATGCCCTAGAGAAATCCAGGCAACACAGTTGTATTTGGTCTCATCTACAAGTCTTTTTATCCTGATCAAAAAAAAAAAAAAAAAAAAAGACAGAGAGACAGACAGAAAGAAGGAAGGAAGGAAGGAAAAAGAAAGAAAGAAAAAGCAAGAAAGAAAGAAAAAAAAGAAAAGAAAAGAAAAAGAAAGGAGAGTGGTTGGTCTGATATAACTTCTTTCATGATAAACCTATGTTAGCCTTTAGTGATTACCATGTCCCTTTTTATTAAAACTCAGAAATAAAAGAGAATTTTACTATCAAAATTTTGATTTTGTTTTATACTTTTACAAATTTTAATTTTATTTTTAAAATTCTGAACTTAGCAAATACCAAATAAAATGACCATTTCCATATTCAGTGTAGAAGAGGCCATATATGGAAATTCAAATTTCTATTATGTAATGTTTGTTTTTCTTCTAGAGTATATAATAAATTCAGCATGTAGTTTTCATAGCTGTCTTGCTTCTCTGTGATTTTAAGAATCAAGGTCAAGCTAACTGACATGTGGTCTGAATGTAATACAATAATATAAAACAAACATTTATTTAAGCTTTTGCATGTTGTGAAAATTGCCTTCCCTTTTTTTTTGAAAATCGGGGTAGAATTTTCCTTTCACCAATTCTTGGGATCTCTTTTATTCTCTGTGATTTTTTGAAACTTTCTGACAGTGATTCAACATTCACATCTGCTGATTGTTTTAGAACTCTGGAATGTAATTTATCTGGGCAATGTAATAAAAATCATCTAGGGCAACTGGATGTAATCTGACAATCTTATCTTATATTGAGTTTCAATCACTTAAAACATTTTTGTTCTCAACTTCTCAGTACAAAGGTTTGAGAGAAATGATTGTTTCCCTGTTGTATTTAATAACTAGTTATTGAATTAGGACCAAGGTTCACACCCCCCTCCCCCCCCCCCTCTATTTCCTGAAAAAGAGTTGATTGATTCAGAAATCAATCTCTGTTGGTTATTCAGGCAGACTTTGAATTGCTGGGCTGATATTGGGAGGAACTCAAATCTGTTCAAAAAACAAAGTTAGGTGAATTAATGGATTCCTGCTCCTAGTGTTTACTCATACTGGTCTGGGAAAATGTGGATTCTCCCTTTTGAATGTTGGGTGATGTGGATTTTGATAAATCTCTTTGACCAACACTAGGTGCTAAATGTCTTGTACTCCAAGACCCTCATTGGAATAAGCCTACTTCTCATTATAATATCCTTTCTCTCATTACTTGTTAGCCAATCAGAGTTTTCATCCATAGGTGAAAGTAAAAAGACTTCATAGATATTGAAGGTTTGACAGGCTTGGCCTCTTTGTTCATGGAAGGTAAAAAATGAGCCTATTTTGCTTACTGCTTTCTAGATGAAATTAATAAAAATGGCTATAATTTAGTCAGAAACTCTTTCAGAAATTTTCAATCATCATATTTGATGATTGAGGCTCCTTCTCTTTTAAGCCCTGTCATACAGGACCAGGAGCACAGCAGGTATGATAGGTTCCTTAAACCCCAATATGTCTAATTATTCCAAGAAATTCCTTTGCTTTGTCCTCTCTATTAATAAAAACAAACAAGCAAGCAAGCAAATAAACTTTAAAGCAAAAAAGCAAAATAAAGCAAAAAATTTTAAATGGGATTCATTATCACCTTATAACAATAATTACGGTTTTCTGAGAGGCTTATATTTAAATATAGATCAGGTTGTAGGATTACTAATTAGAATTTTACATTTTATCTTTGCTCTGTATTTAAACAATTCCTAGTACATGTCTGCTGGTAAAATGACCTGATTAGGACTAAAGCTACTCTTCATGACCATTTTCTTTCCTTCGTGCAGGTGCTTCTCCTCACATTAGTCAGTTCCAACTAGGGTGTGCTAATAAACATATAGCAACTGTCTTTCTTTAATAAATAAACAAAAAAAACCCATACACAATAAATATAAATATGTATATAGGATGTATGATATGTAAAATGTATATACATATATGTAAAATATGTATATATAATATATAAAATGTGTATATTATATGTAAATAGCCACACATATCTGCATGATATGTAAAGTGTGTATGTATCTATGATATATGTATAATATGTTAGGTTGATGTGTATGTGCTAAATGTATTAACATATATATATACATATAAGATATGTTCATGTTTAATCTGTTTTATTAGCATTTTCTACATCATTTTTGCCCACTTAACATTTAACAAAACAATAAGCCAAGCTGATTGATAGTGTTGACAGATTTCAAGGAAATCTTTATAAGGAAAACTCATTTTTAAGCTGAGTCTAACACTCCCTTGGTGTAACTCAACAGAATCTAAGCCTCTAGATCTCTTAAGGTTTCTTCTGTGTCTGGACACTTTCACCTTAATTAGAAACATAAAGGAGAAAAGGTAGCCATAGTCTGAGATGATATGTCTATCTATCTTTGAGTCCTTACTTCAAGTAGGAGTAACAGTGGCAGAATGATGAAAGAGCAAACTCCATTTTTCAGCATCTTTTTGAGCAATCTAGAGGCTGCCACATGGGAGAATTGTAGCTAAGAGACTGAGACAGAAGACGTCTCTTCTTTTAATTGTATCATACTACCTTTTGCTACTGTGACTAGATGGAAGGATTTGGGGATTATGAAGGATTCACCATTCATAAAAAATGTCAACTCTTCCTAATGCTGGGTCATCACAAAACCAGAAGCAGATCCCAAAGCATTCTTATGGTAGACTAGAACCAAGTACAGGAGAGTTTCTCCTACATATATTTGTGTATATTGTAGGTAGCTGAAAAAATTAAAGCAACTTCATTTTGTTGCAATTTCTCTATCTTGCCCTGTTGACCCTGTTCAATGTTGTAACCCCAAGTGGTCTTTGACTTTCCTTACTGCTGAAACAGCAAGGACAGTTTTATCCATTAGGGCCAGGTGATAAGAGATAGCTAATCTGAAGAACAGCCTTTCCTGTGACTAGTACCAGCAACAAGGAAAACCACATCTCTTATTCCTACTCTGCAAGATCTGAACCACAATTCATGTCCAATCTTGAGGTATTTCATACCCAATTTACCTCTTGCCTAAGTTAAAACATATACATGTGTGTGTATAATTTGTCCTTTTATTCCTTTGTGGGGTCTCTGCTCTGCTGTGGGCAAACTTAATAAGCCCTCATTAGTTCCTAAATTTCTTGATTGCATTTAGTTTTTTTTTAATTTTAAAAGCTTTTTATTTTCAAAATATATGCATTGATAGTTTTCAACATTCACCCTTGCAAAACCTTGTGTTCCAAATTTTTTTCTCCCTCCCTTCCTCCTAAGCCCTCACTTTGATAGCAAGTAATCCAATATATATTAAACATGTGCAGTTTTTCCATACATATTCCCACACTTATCATACTGCACAAGAAAAATCAGATCAAAAAGAAAAAATGAGAAAGAAAACCAAAAGGAAGCAAACAATGACAAAAAAGTGAAAATACTATGTTGTGATCCACACTCAGTCTCCACAATCCTCTCTCTGGGTACAGATGACTGTCTCCATCACAACACCATTGGAACTGGCCTGAATCACCTTGTGTCTAGTTTTGATTTTGGTTCTGATTTGTTCTATCACTGACTAGTTTACCATATGTACGTGTGTGTACATATCCATGTATGTATGTATACATACATACAAATACACACACATATATAATTTATCTGTTCACATATTTATCTAAATAAAACATATCCTTCTTACATATTGAGACCATTTAGTGTGGTTATGTAGTAATGCAAGGATAGTCTTTAGTTTAAAAAAAAAAACAAGTAAATGTCCATTTTTTTAATTGAAAAGCCTATGAATATTTACAAGGCATTGAAGAGATTGCTTCTATAGCATTGTAACATAATTAATTTCATATCTGGGCTGGTGGAGCCTTAAAGAGTCCTCAGCTAAGATTCTTGTATAGCTGCCCAGGACTCCATTTTACCTCTCTCTAGAGATGTAGTGAGCCTTATATTGGTTGGATTTCAAGGTCAGACATTTTATAAGTCAGTGACCTCTGGTTGAATAGCTTCACAATAGTCTGAGGTCGTCAGAATAATGCCCATCTAATTTTTTGAAATATTCCACTTTGCATTTAAGATCATAGTATCACAGATTTAAGGCACAATTGTTGATGTTTCATGTCATTCTTATAGGTTTGTTGGGGCAGTGGGGACTCCAACCCATTAAAGGGTTTGTATGTTAGAGAATGGTGTGTTTAAGAAATGCTTGAGTGGTAGTCATTCATTAGTCAAATTTAGTATTTGAAGGTTACAAGCAAAGCAACTATAAAACCTATGCAATAGATGCTGACTATATCACATATTGTTCATTTAACTATTACACACCATTTTAATTCTTATATCAGAATATGACTCCTGACATGGGAATCTGGGCATATTTTAAGTAATAACTTTTAAAAATCTGTTTTGTTTATGCTTCTACCAAGAGAAGTCTTGGGAACTTTAATATCTAACCAAAAAGAGCTCTCAGCTCTTCTGCAAGCTCTTAGGCTATAGAATCCATAAAAATAACATGTTTTTTTTCCTTTACTAAGGTTGCCAGCTAAGTAGGAAGCTCTAAGAAGCTAGGATGCCAGAGGGCCTTGAACATAGAACTTGATGGGACTGTGGTTACAGAGGATCTGAGCCAAGCTGTGAACATAATTGTCTTCCCTTCTCCAGAGACTGAGGTGATGTGAGAGAAGGATTAGGGTGTAATCCTTCAAGATAAAAGGAAGGGGTAGCATTTGTATGTTTGTTCTTATTATATCTTTGAAATAAATATTCCTTTGTAGAAGCTAACCTGCCTGTTAAGTGATAAAGTGGAAGTAGGATGCAGAGGACCTCTAAAATCAGGGGAACACAAATAGTAGGAGTTTGAGTCAGTGGCAGAGTCAAGACATCCAAAACCCCTGTTTGGGGTTGCCAGAAAAACACAGAAGAGAGATAAAATGTAATCTATTTGGCTTTCAGGAATTTTAATCTGAATTCCAAGTTATAGAACTACTAATAACTCTTCTACATAAGAAGCTAACTACAATTTGGGTCTCTATCAAGAACACTTTCCATTCCCACAGAGACCTGACTTGAAAATAACAGCAACACTATGTAAGACTTTAAAGTCTGTAAAGCCTATTCATACATTATCTTAAAATATAATGGTCTTGTGAGGTAGAGCATACAGATATCATTATCCCTATTTTATGAGACCAAATGTCTTGACCAAGTCTTAGAACTAGCTAATCTTAGAGATCTTATTTTAAACATGGGTCTTTCTGAATACAACTCCAATCTTTATTCACTATATCACACTACTTTTCCTGGGTTTACCCTATGTGTTCAAGTTTGTTAGGAAATCAACCTTCCTAATCTTGGGAACTCCACAGTACATGTGACTTACAATATAGCGGTGGCAAGATCTAGGTTTGTTCTGCCATATCAGACTTAGGTTCTCCAGTGATAGAGGATATTGTCTCTTTTCCAGTATTCTGTTCACTAGACCTCTCTTGTGCCAGTCTGTATCTTCTTGCTTATCCCCTCTTATATTTTTGGTTCTTCTGTCCTTAATTGAGCGCCTCCATATTTCCCTGGCTTGTTCTTTTTGGGATCTGCATATAGATAGCAGCAACTTTCAGCACAAGCCTCTCTCTACTGTGCAGCTTGGTGTCTCAATCTGGAGTCCTATAACAAAATCTAAAAAACATTACTCCTTGTCCATTTGTCCCCTCCATGGCTTCTTGACTCCTCTTATCCAGAAGATTCCCCTATTGTTCTTTTTCCTAGATAATAGAAGGGAAAGTTTTTTCCAACTCTTCTTTGTACATGCTCACTACATTATACTCTGCTTTTCTAAAATGGCATGCTCATTACCTCCTAAGATTTTTATAATTTCTGCTCCATTCATTGGGTTCTTAAAAAAATAGTTGCAAATAAAACATTCTTCATATCTCACATGATACCCCTCATTGTTGATAAGATTATAATATCAGCCACAATAGCTAGCTTATGTGTCTTGCTTTTATTGTTGAATTTCTTCCTTGCAGAACAACTCAGGAAACTTTTTACATTGAAGGAAAAATTTTGTTCTCTAATGTCTCATAGTTATAGTTGCCTATGGCCTATGTATCTAAAATTTAAGAAACATATTTGCAAATTGCATGTAATATTTTGCCTCCTTTATATTTGTATTCTTTTGGAAAGCCCATGGGGCATTCTAACTAGAATCTTAACTTTTCAATTTAACTGTGATCAAATTGAGTGTTGAAAATCGAGTAACATAGGCTTCTTCCCAGTTGTCTTAATCTTTGATAGGAAACAACAGAACTGTAGATAAAATACAATATCAAATGCAACAAATAAATTTGGTTTGCATATATCATATCAGGTCACCAAAAGGAAATTATTTCTAATTACTAGCCTCAAAATATTCCTTGTTCTTTATGAAATATAGGTCTTGAGTTAGTCAAGCAGCCCTTAAAGAGTCAAAGCCACATATATAGGATCTAGATTTTTCTAAATATGAATTGAATAAACATTATGTTGACTATTTCAAGGTAATGACAAAAGGTCCAATGTAAATTTGATTTGGAATGTTACATGAGATATGTGTGGACTTGACTCTTTTCAACAATGAGGTGATTCAGGCCAATTCCAATAGACTTGATGGAAAGCACCATCCAGATCCAGAAAGAGAAATATGGAGCTTGAATGTGGATGGAAGTATAGTATATTCACTTTTTGTTGTTGTTGTTGCTTGTGTTTTTCTTCTCTCATGTTTTTTCTTCTTTGGATCTGATTTTTCTTGTACAGCATAATGAATGAAATTATATTTAGAAGAATTATACATGTATAACCTATATCATATAGCTTGCTTTCTTAGAGATGGGAGAATGGAGGTAAAAGAGGAGAAAAATTTGGAACACAAGGTTTTACAAAGGTAGATGTTGAAAATTAGCTTTGCCTGTATTTGGAAAAATAAAATACTATTTTAAAAAAAGACATAGGTTGTCATGAGAGTAGCATTAAAAGAAATCTTTTTTCTGGCCTTTATCCTCAATAATGAAATTTACTCAGGAAGAGAAAATGAAAAGGAATTTATTGTGACAATTTCAAACATTCCATTGTTTTTATGGACAACTTTTCATAATAAGAGCAAGACAATTTTTATAGGTGCCAAAAAAGGATTTCATTTCAGTTTCTTCTCCATTGCAACTTCATAAGGAAATGAGGATAAAAGAGAAAGTGGATGATATGAAAGGCATGCAGCTATGTGTTAACTAGCAAGTAATAGAAAAGACAAGGGGATAGGATCAAATTACATGCTACTTCTCCCAATAGGAAAGAATGAAGTCTTTTGACTGACAGTACAAATTTCAATAGGTCTATTTACAACTTGGGTTTAGTCAAGAGAGTTATTCTAATATTGAATAGATTCCAGCTCTATCTATAGACAACCGTTCTAATAGCTATCTAATATAATAATAACTGTTCTAATTATTCAGTGAAACTGAATTTTGAAAATGTGTTTAAGGGGGCAACTAAGAAGCACAGAGGATAGAGCCCCAGCCCTAGAATCAGGAGGACCTGAGTACAAATTCACTTTCAGACACCTTATACTTATTAGCAGCTACATGACTCTGGGCAAGTCCCTTAATCCCAATTGTGTCTCATTCACACACAAAAAAGTGTCTATTTGGTATTCTATCCTAGAAATTAAACCTCTCCAAAAACAGTTCTTTCTCTTTTTAAAAATTTTATGTTTTTCTATAATATTTTCTCTTTTTTATTTTGGCTATAGCTAGTTTATAAATAGTGTACTGTAATTAAATTAAATATAATTAAATCAAATACACACACACACACACACACACACATACACACACACACACACACACACACCTTTTGACCCAGTAGCACAGCTATTAGATCTGTATCTCAAAGAGATAAAAGAAAAAGAAAAGGAACCTATATGTACAAAAACATTAATAGCAGCTCTTTTTGTGGTGATAAAAAATTGGAAAGTGAAGCGATGCCCTTTAACTGGAGAATGGCTGAACAAGATGTAGTATATAATTATGATGAAATACTGTAAGAAATGATGAGCAGCAAAAAGTTATCAAACTGTGCATACCCTTTGACCCAGCAGTGCTGCTACTGGGCTTATACCCCAAAGAGATACTAAAGAAGGGAAAGGGACCTGTATGTGCCAAAATGTTTGTGGCAGCCCTGTTTGTAGTGGCTAGAAACTGGAAAATGAATAGATGCCCATCAATTGGAGAATGGGTAAACTGTGGTATATGAACGTTATGGAATATTATTATTCTATAAGAAATGACCAGCAGGATGAATGCAGAGAGGCTTGGAAAGACTTACATGAACTGATGCTGAGTGAAATGAACAGAACCAGGAGATGATTATATATCTCAACAACGACACTGTATGAGGATGTATTCTGATGGAAGTGGATTTCTTCAACAAAGAGAAGATCTAACTCAGTTTCTATTGATCAAGGATGGACAGAAGCAGCTACACCCAAAGAAAGAACACTGGGAAATGAATGTAAACTGTTTGCATTTTTGTTTTTCTTCCCAGGTTATTTTTTATCTTCTGAATCCAATTCTTCCTCTGCAACAAGAGAACTGTTTGGTTCTGCACACATATATTGTATCTAGGATATATGGTGACATATTCAACATGTATAGGACTGCTTGCCATCTGGGGGAGGGGGTGAAAGGAGGGAGGGGAAAAGTCAGAACAGAAGTGAGTGCAAGGGATAATGTTGTAAAAAATTACCCTGGCATGGGTTCTGGCAATAAAAAGTTATAATTAAAAAAAAAAAAAAAGAAAGAAATGATGAGCAGAATGGTTTCAGAAAAACCAGGCAAGAATTATATGAACTCATGAAAATTGAAATGAGCAGAACCAAAACATTGTACACAAAAATAGCAATATGGTAATAGTGATCAACTGTGAAAGATTTAGCTATTTTCAGCAATACAATTATCCAAAATAACTACAAAGGACTTATGATGAATTAATGGGGTCTGAATGCAGACTGAAGCATATTCAAAAAACACACACACACACACACACAATTTTATTTTTCTTGTTGTTGTTTTGAGAGGGCAGTCTGTATTTTCTTTCACAATATGACTATGGAAATATATTTTGCATGACTTTACAAATATATAATCAAATTGCTTACCTCAATGGTGGGAGAAAAAGAATTTGAAATTAAAAAAAAAACTAATGAATTAAAAATTATTTTACATGTAATTAAAATATTATAACAAAATAATTTTATTGTGAAATTAATGATTTATAAACATTTCAAGACAAAATAGTGAAGAGTATATAAGAAACTCTAAAATATTACAAGGTGGTAATAAAATTGCTATATTGTGTCTATTTTGTACTTTTTTGTGAATAAAAATAAACATTTTATTGATGCTCTTTTTTTTAACCTACTTCCTCCTTCCCCAGGAAAAACATTACCTTGTAGTAATAAGTAGCCAAACAAATCATTATGTTATCCATGTCTAAGAATTCAGGATTCTGTATTTCATCACTTCTGTCAAGAAGGGAGAATTATATTTCATCTTCAATCTTTTCAAGTCATTACTGGTCAAGTTTAGTCAAAGTTCCTAAGCCTTTTAAAGTTGTATTTCACATTATTATTTTGGTCATCACATAAATTATTCTAGTTCTACTTATTTCATTCTAAATCAATTCATACATGTCTTTCAATGTTACCCTGAATCCATCAAAATCTTCATTTCTTATGCAGCTATAGTTTCATTATGTTCATAAACCTCAGTTAGGCCATTTGCCAAGCCATGAACACCCATTTCATTTCTAGTTCTTTATTAAAGAGTATTGTTATAACCATTCTTTTAAATATGGGTTCTTTCCCTTTATTTTTGACTTCTTTGGCATATATGTCTAAAGGAGTATCTCCAGGTAAAATAGGATTGTACAACTTAGTAATTAGAAGGATTCAGTTGAAAATTGTTTTCCATAATGATTGAACTATCAATTTCATCAATAATATCTACAATGAGTGTGACATAGAACTATTTTTTTATATGGTTGTTGATAACTTGTTTTTTAAATTTGAAAACTGACTATTTGTAAACTTTAACCATTTATTTACCCATTAGAGAATATCTCTTATTCTTATGTATTTGTATCAATTCTTTATATCTTTTGGCTTTTTTCTCCTCTAATTTTTTAAAAATGATATGACCTTTAACTTTTAAGTCTCATTGATTCAAACCAGTTCCAGTAATGAAGAGAGTCATCTAGACCCAGAGAGAGGATTATGGAAAATGAGTGTGGACCACAACATAGCATTTTCACTCTTTTTGTTACTGTGTGCTTGCATTTTTGTTTTCCTTCTCAGGTTTTTTTCTTTCTTTCTAGATCTGATTTTTGTTGTGCAGCAAGATAACTGTATAAATATATATATAGATATATTGGATTTAAAATATATTTTAACATATTTAACATGTATTAGACTACCTGCTATTTAGGGGAGGGGGGTAGGGAAAGGAGGGGAAAATTTGGAACAGAAGGTATTGCAAGGGTCAATGTTGAAAAATTACCCATGCATGTGTTTTGTAAATAAAAAGCTATAATAATAAAAAAATTAAATTTTTGCATAAAAAACAACATTTAAGTCTTATAATTATTTTAATTTTATTATGATAACATCAATGATATACTGGTCTAAATCTTAATTATTACTGTGGATCTTAGGTGTTTTTTTAAAAAAAGATTGAATACTGTATTTTCAAAAGCTTTTTGTATATATTGTTATATTCATATAATTTTAAATGATTATATTATTAATATAAATCTATTATGTTTGTGGTTTTTTTAATGTTAAAAGACCCTTCACTACTTTCATGAATCTAACTATATTGTAGTGAATAATCTTTTAAAAATGTTGCTATAGCACCTTTACTAATATTTCATTCAATATTTCTATGTCTATATTATTAGAGATAGCTATTTGTGTTTTTTTCTTTATCTTTTCCTGTTTTTGGAATTAAGACAATTTTTTTTTCATTTCTTATTGGGCAGCATTCCTTTAGATTTCTTCATTATACCTATGTGCTAGGTACTTCCTGGAAACACTCCCTCCCCCCTTTTAGTCAATAATAGTCAACAATCAATAATAATGTTAATTAATATCAAAATCAATTAACATTAATGTTAATATATGCCAGGCAATGTGCTAAACAATGTCAAGAGACAGTCTCTGCCCTTTAAGAAGTCACAGTCTAATGAGGGAGACAATATGTTGGAGAAGGGGGAAAGGGAGAATACAAACAAGCTATATACAGAAAAAATAGAAATTAATTAAGAGAGGGAGGCACTAGAATTTTTTTTCCTGAAGCAATTGGGGTTAAGTGAGTTGCCCAGGCTCACACAGCTAGGAAGTATTAGAGAGGCACTAGAATTAAGAAAGATTGGAAAGACTTCTTATTGAAGATAGGATTTTAGCTGGGATATAAAGGAAATCACGGAAGGCAGGGGGTGGAGCTGTAAAGGGAGAATATTTCATGTATGTTGGCTAGCTAGAGAAAATGCCCAAAAGGAAAATAAAATTAAGAGATTTTGGAGGGAAAAAAAATCTGTTTCTGGCACAGTTCTAAGCTTTCCAGATCTGTACTTTCCCATTATTGTTCTCTGTTAGATAAGTTTAAAGTAATTGATATTTTGAAAATATCCTATGAAATATATATTGTGGTAGCCGTGTACTTGTGGTTATTATCCTGTTGGTCTTCATGTCTTGTCTGGATTCATCAAAATGCTTCAATCTGATTCCTATTTTTACCTCTTGGTCCTCAATGGAGGTTATGTGCAGTGTAAAGTAGGCCTAGGATTGTATGTGGAATCACCATGGGGACAATAACCACAGTAGATCACTGGGGACATGGTTCATGCCTATCATTTCTATTGACAAAGTCTTTCCTGTGCACTTTTTTCCAATTTTGAATTAATTTGTGTATATAAAGTTGACTGGTTTATGCTTGAAAATCAGGGAGACATTTAAAAACTAGGACCTTGATGAAAGTGTTGTTTTGTTTTAGCCAAGCCTGTACTGGACAAAAGTAAAAAACAACCCTAATGTGCATAATCCCTCACAATAAAATAACTTCCCAAAGGTTTCCTCTTGCTTTTCTCTTATTCATATAGATGCATTTTTTAATTACTAGTACCAGCAATAATAATAATAGTAATAATAGTTATCATGTGTTTAAATATTTACAATGCAATTTGCTCATATTCTCACTTACTATCATTAGCTACTAATTAGAAAACTGATTAAACTGATAAAGAGAAGGCATTTTAATCTGAATTTCAAGTAACTTTACAGAACTTCTACATATAAAGTTAATTATAATTTGACTCAACAAATATTTAATAAATGTCTATGATGTGTTGAGTACTGTTGGAGGAGGGAAGAAGATAAAATGATTAAATCTGATTTTTGAGCTCACCTGATTACTCTCTTGTTGACCTCAGATTACAATTACCTTCCCATTCACCAAAGTCCTTGAATTCATGAAATTCTTCCCCATCCCTCTAGCTTCATCCTATATGTTTTCCCCTCTGGTTTAGTTATCTAACTTTCCTTAATTGACACAGAATTCTGTATACTCACCATTACTGGCACTGAACTTTATTAACTCACATATTCATTTAACAAATATAGGGCAGATTTATCTTTCTTTAACATGTTTGTTGGCACAATATCTCAGAGTCCCTAAATTGTCTCTGATGTGCTTTATCTGCAGGTGTCTACAATGGTTCCTATTATTATGCAGATCTTGATGAAGCCAATATGCTATTTAAGAGAAGAGTCCATGAAGCCTTGAGACCTGGAAATGATTAAGTGAAACAGTTTCTGGGGAAGCAAATCTGTTCTGGAAAAAACCTGAATAAAAATAAATGTTTTCTTCATAAAAACGGGTACCATGGTTCAATTAAATTTCCAGTATGAGTAAGTGACCTTGAATCTAAGATGTTATTCTTCTCTGTAATAAATAAATCACAGCATCCCAAATGCAATGGACTTGTATTATGGTGGAATAAAGACTCAGTAGTTACAGCCAAGGATTTATTTAACAACTCCTGCAGTTATAAAAACAAAACAAAACGAAACGAAAACCCAAATAAACAAAAAAACAAATGGGTCTAAGTTTCTTGGTAAACCAAGGACCCAGAAACTTAAAAAAATAGGAAACATAAATTATAGAGATTAAGACATCTGGTTTCTCATTGGTAGAAGGGAGGGGATCAGGAGTCAATGAAGTGAGAAGAGGAAGGGTGTTCTTGTGATTCTTTAACTAGGTGACAGTAAGAAGGCATGTACCCTTGTGAAACCTTCTAATCAGGTGACTTACATGGAGTTGAAACTTAATTTCAAAAATAGTGGATAAAAGCAAAATGGAGTCACTAATTCTCATTTATTATGTAACATTCCCCCTTTGATCCTGAGGTTCTTAATCACCAAGATTAATATCCCCAAGAATATCCTTTTGAGGATATTATTCCCATATCACTCTAGTACAGGGTTCCTCAAACTACAGCCCGAGGGTCAGATGCAGCAGTTGAGGACGTTTATCCCCCCTCACCCAGGGCTATGAAGTTTCTTTATTTAAAGGACCACCAAACAAAGTTTTTGTTTTTACTATAGTCCGACCCTCCAACAGTCTGAGGGACAGTGAACTGGCCCCCTATTTAAAAAGTTTGAGGACCCCTGCTAGAAGAATTTTTTAAAAAGTTGCACAGCTATAAATTTTTGAGATCAGATTTTAATTCATCTACCTGATCCATGCATTTTCCAACATATTGTTTTAATGCTAAATAACAAGTTTGATTTGTATTATGTTCTGATTTGCCTATTTGTCCTAATGGGAAAACATAATTCACTGTAAATAAGATGATATAATAATTTAGTTTCAGAATAACATTTTAAAATTAAGTGCCTACTATGTACAGGCTCTGTGAGAAGATCTGGGAATACAGAGATGAAAAATGACACCATTCCTATATACTCAAACAGCTTACATTTTATTCTGCTAGAAGTGATAGATATTACACACACACGGAAAGCTCTTGTGAGCATTCTCTAATTTACTGAATAATATGTCTTTCTGAAAAGGCTAACACAAGTTCAAGGTATTGTTTGGGTTTATATCCATTGAAAGCGGAGATCATGAGCTCCTACTGATAGCAGTCAGCATGAGGACACTATTTGTTCAAAGCAAAGGTATTTAATGAAACAGCAAGGAAGAATTAAAATAAAAAAAATTTCTCCCATTATTCTAGAACACATTCTCCCATAAATCTAAATACATGTGGATGGACACATATAGGAAATGTATTTGAAGAGGTACATAAACATCAAGAAAGACAACAGGAACTAGTAACACAAAAAGTATCTAGATATTGATGTCCTGGGGTATGATGTAAATGCTCCCCAAAGGATTGGGGATAGGAGAGTGGCTTCCAGTTTTTTAACTAATTCTTACCAATTAGGTGCTCTTAAGTTCAAGGTTCATATGCTATTAAAGGAACCTAAGAGTCACTGGTACCTTTCAATTTCAGCACCATTGGGCAAAATCATGTTGCCTAAGCCTAATTATGTCTCTGGCAACACTGAAATTTTTTCTAAAATTTAAAACAAAAACAAAGCTCTTCTCACAATTTGGCTACAAAGCAGGCTTAGTCACAGTGACTGATAGAGCAATATTAACCTAAGGTAAGGGAAACAGAGAAAATGTGAAAGTAACGTTTACTTTTATAACAGTTATAATAAAATATCGAATAACTTTTAATCTTTTTGTGACATTGTAGTTTCTTTACTTGCACCAATATTGCTGCTTAGTATATAGAATGTTAGACTTAAGAGGCAAGAACTGAATTCAAATCATACCCTAGACACTTACTAGCTGTGTGACCTTTCGGCAAATCATTTAATTTCTATCTCAATTTTTACTTCTGTAAATTGGGGACTAATAATTTCCCAAGGTTGTTATGAGAATAAGTGAAATTATATAAAGCACTTTTCAAGCCTTGAAGAACTATATGAATATTAGCTATTATTATTGGGAATATTTCTTTGTACTCTTTTGTGAAAATATTCTAATTATATGATGCAATGTTCAATGAATATTTTTTTAGAAGTTTCTCTCCAAAATGTGTGTATGTAACAATTGGATAGAAAGCCTTAAAAATGAAAAAGACAAAACCCAGTAGTTTTCTAAGAATTAAATACATTAAATTATAAATTTCTTATAATATATACAAATAGTGTTTTCAAAGTTTGCTATTCTTACATAGATGTTCATTAGTGCCATTTAAACTGCATTATATATGTGTGTATATATATATATGTAAATGTGTATGTATGGAATTTAGGGTTTTTTCTTTTTGCTTTTTTCCCCCCATGATTAATCATAGGGTTTTAGTCTTTAGGGTCTTCCAGGCATTAAGATTGATTCTTTATACTCCTGAGTGAGTTGTAAGGAAATTTGGCTAAGTAAAAATTAATGGTTTGGGATTGTAATGTTGCTCATTAGCAGAACTGTGACTTTTGATTTTGATGATTAGAATTCTCCTTCAGGGTCAGACTGAGAGATTTACACACAGTTTTTCTGCTCCCAGACATTAACAAGCAGGGAATTACATACACATATACACACAAATCTGTCACTTTAAGTATCAAGCTATTCAGAGATAGATGTCACAAATTTTCTCAAGCCTATAGAAATAATGTCATTGATTGGTGAAATCTCCCCCATATCCTACTCAACACTTTAAAAAGAAATAAATTAAAAGATTAATTTGTATGTAGCAAATAAATGGGGCCTACATGGGAGAATTTGTAAATATAGTATATGTATTTACAAAAGATAGGTTACATTTAGTTTGTTTTGTTATAAAATGTCTCTAGGTTTTTTGGGGTTTTTTGCAAGATGTTATTCAAAGCTCTCATTATTTTCTGGTAATATGCAGAATACATTATTATACTCTCATAGAGTTCCGAGAAGAAAGAACTTTATAAACTTTGTAGGCTTCCATAAAAAAGTATAACTGGGGGTTAACAAGATGGCAGGAAATGCCTAATTAGTAATTTTATCTGTGAATGTGAATGGGATGAACTCTCCCATAAAATAGAAGTGGATAGCAGACCAGATTAAAAGCCAGAAGCCTACATTTGTTGTTTACCAGAAACTCATTTAAAGCAGCGTGATATATACAGAGTAAAGGAAAAAGGCTGGAGCAGAATCTATTATGCTTCAGCTGTGGTTAAAAAAAAAAAAAAGGCATTCCTGATTTCAGATCAATTGAAAGCAAAAATCGGTGTGTATTCCTGGATCATCTGAGGAAAGCCCCTGATTCTGAGTAGACCACAAATTCCTGCAGGGCCCTCAAAATTCATCTGGACCCAGAACTAGCCCACACCAAGAAGAAACACTGTCCCAAGATTCCTTATTGATGAGGGCTGAGTATGTCCCAAGATTCCTGATGAGGGCTGAGTATGTCCCAAGATTCCTGATTGATGTGGGCTGAGTATACTGTCTTAGTTTTTTTCCCTCTTCCCTTTTGTTATGTACTTAACTACCAAGGCCCCATTTCAAGTGTGTGTTGACATTTTCTCTCTGTATATTCTTGGCCCGTTCTCCTTGCAAGCAAACAATGGCCAGCAATGATATCTGGGACAGACTTTCCCAGGTTTCCTCAAGTAACCAACCCCTGGGCAACATCTCATCCTGGCCAAACTGGCCTCTCATGGCATTTTGGCTTATATATGTCTCTCCTTTATTGATCTTAAAGACAGGGTTCTTTCAGATTTCCTCCCTTTGACCAAAAGGAAGAATTGTGAAAATGTTAGGAAATACCGTGTTTTCCAGAACTAAGGTCAAGCAGGCAAACTGTATTGTAAGCTTGACATAACAATCCTTTGCACTCACCCTCTGGATGTTCTCAGTCACAGCAAAATCCTAAAATTATTTCTGGTCATGAAGGCCTGATATGAATCAAACTTGTCACATTATTGCTATTATCCCTTACTGTTGAATATACAGCTCTTTGCAGAGCTATAAGTCTAAGTAGTAAGATCTCTGCACACTGCCTTGGGCTCTCTGTATTAAATTAAGCTTCCATTTGATTCCTGACTCTTTTGTCTCTCGAAAGCTTTGTTTAGTTCCAGTCACCCACAAGTTAAAGGCCACTTCCTTTCAGTTTGACACACAGAATACATTTAAAATCTATCAAAAAATGAAAATACCTCATTTTCTGGAGTTCCTACTCTCTTGAAGAGTTTTTGCAAGAGTTTCATAATGACTTGTTGGGTATACTTTAGAAAGGATTTTTCAGCTAATTAATAAAAATTAATATTAAGTTCCTATTATACTAGGGATACAAAAAGAGGGAAAAGACAGCTTCTGCTCTCAAGGAATTCACAAATGGGGAAGACAACAAGCAAACAAATATACAAACAAGCTACATATAAACTAAATAGGAAATAAAAAGGAAGAAGATTATAAGAATTGAGAAGGGTTGGGAAATGCTCCCTGTAGAAAGTGAAATTCTGTGGACACTTGAAGGAAACTAATGAAGCCAGGATGTGGAGATAAGGATAGGGAGCATTCCAGGTATAGGGAATGACCAAAAGAAATTCCCAGAAGAGAAGAATCAATTGTCTTCCTTGTGGAATAGCAAGGAGATAAGTGTCACTGGATTAATGAATTCATGGCAGGAACGAAGGTGTAAGAAAGTTGGAAAGGTAGGAATTATGAAAAACTTTGAATACCAAATAGAGGATTTGGTATTTGTTCTTGGAAATGATAGGAAGCCACTGGAATAAACTGAGTGAGTTGGGGGTGGGTAGAATGGTGGGAAATTGTGCTTTAGGAAAAGCATTTTGGAGGCTTAATGGAGGACAGACTAGATAAGGAAGTAACTTCTGGTAGACAGATCCTTCACATATCCAAGTGTTAGGTGATGCCCCAGGGCAATTGTAGTAGAGAAGAAAGAAAGGGACATATTAAGAGAACTATTAGACAGGTGAAACTAACAGTCCTTGACAATATGTTGGATATGAAATGTCAGAGAAGGTGAGGAATCAAGAATGACGTTTAGATTGGGTGCCTTGGGTACTCTGAAGTTAATGGTACCTTTGATAGTAATAAGCTTTTTACAAAAAAAAAAAAAAAATTAATACTGAGATAGTATATAAATTGAATTTTGCAACAAAAAAAGAATTTTTTCGACAATGCAGGAAGTAGTTTAAAGAGAATATCGGCTTTGGGCGTTGATGGGGAGGCGTAATGCTTTTTCCTGATGGGTCCTAGGAAGGGGTTTTACCTTCATAGCTGACTTACAATAGGGAATAATAGGGAAGTTTGCAAGTAGGAAGAGTTCGGGGGAAAAGACAATGAATTCAGGTTTGTACATTTTGAATTTAAGATGTCTAAAAAGCAATTGGAGGACAGAAGAAATGCTAGGGGTTGGGGAGGTTAGAGGTAATATAGGGACTAAGAATCATAAATATAGAGATGGATATCAAATCTATGGGAATTGATGAGATTGCCAAGTGAAGTACTATGAAGGGAAAAGGGAAAAGTTCCAAGATAAACTCCTGTAGGACACCTACTATTAGGGGATGTGACCCGCATAATCAAAAAGACTGAGAAGGAGCCATCAGATAGGGAGGAGGATTACTAGGAAAGAGTACTGTCCTGAAAATTTAGAGAGAAGAGATATCAAGGAGAAGAGGGTAATAGATGATAGATAAATGGATGGATAGATAGATATTACATATCTAATAAGGCTAGGCTAAATTACATAAAGTTATAGTTCAAGAGGTCAAGGAGAATGAAAATTGAGAAAAGGCCATTGGATTTGGCAGTTAGGAGGTCACTGATAATTTTTGAGAAAAGAGTTACAGTGAAATGATGAGGTTAGAAGCCATATAGTAGGAAAATCTCTTTTTTTTAGCTGAATGGAAAATGGATCAGATTGGGGAGTGGCTTGTGGAAGACATATCCACCAAAAGGCTATTGTAGTAATCCAGATGTTAGATATACTCTAGAGTTGTGACAATACAGATGAAAGAAGGAGGCATATTTGAGAGAGATGACAAAATTAAGATAGATAGGCCTTGGGAATAGTAAGAAGAGAGTGAGAGGAAAGGAAATCAAGGCTCTATCATGTAAGATCTACTCAAGGAGTTTAGCCACAAAGGACAGAAGAAAGATAGGATGGTAGTTGATAAGAATGGAAGAATCAGGTACGGGTTTTTTGAGGATAGGACATTGGAGGAGTTAGTAAATCAGGAGAATTTAAAGATAAGTGAGGATGTGAGGGGGCAATCTTTTGGAGAAGATGGGATGGAAAGGGGTTCTTAAATATAGGGTAGACTGGATATTTTTTAGGTTCCTTTTAATATTCCAATGAATAGTTTACTAGGCAATATGTAATTTTTCATTTATAACTAAAAAACAAAGAAAAAACAACCCAACAATCCATGAACTTAATCTGCAGATAGGTTCTCATTATAATTAAACAATACATAATATGACTAAGAGACAATATGCTACCATAGTGGATAGAATATTGTATTTTCCTTTCTTTTTTCTCTTAATAATATTTTATTTTTCCAAATACAAGTAAAGATAGTTTATAACATTCACTCAGCCATCAAATAAGCAATATTTAACAACGATGATGCATTTTAGGAAATCAATTTAGATAAATTTCTATTTTAAATCACTTTGAACAAATTTCTTTTTAAAATTTCTCTAAATTTTTGTTGGAAGTTTTGGAAATTTCTTCCCCCCCATCCTCCTCCCCCACCTCCCCCACCTCTGCCCCAGCAGCAGAGATTACATTTATTGACTTTACACAGTAACTATATTATTGACAAACTGTAATCATGAACAATAAGCAGGGATCAGAATTGACTAAGAAGACAGTGGTATAGATTATCTTTAAGAAATTGTACCATGACTTTGCCCAAAGGGCTATCAAACTGAAATCCTTTAATGTAGCAGTGTCTCTTCTGGGTCTGTATCCCCAAAAGATCATAATAAAAGGGAAAAAGACCCACATGTGCAAAAATGTTTGTAGCAGCTCTTTTTGTAGTAGCAAGGAACTAGAAACTGAGTGAATGCCCATTAGGTGGAGAATGGTTGAATAAGTTATGGTATATGAATGTTATGGAATATTATTATTCTATAAGAAACTATCAGCAGGATGATTTCAGAAAAGTCTAGAAAGACTTACATGAACTGATTCTAAATGAAGTGAGTAGAACCAAGACAACATTGTACACGGCAACAACAAGATTATGTGATGATCAACTCTGATGGACTTGGCTCTTTTCAGCAGTGAGGTGATTCAGGCCAATTCCAATAGACTTGTGATGGAGAGAACCATCTGCATCCAGGAAAAAAAAAATAAGAGGACTGAATGTAGATCACAACATAGTATTTTCACCTTTTTTGTTGTAATTTGCTTCCTTTTTTTTTCCTTCTTTCCTCTTTTTTCCCTTTTTGATCTGATTTTTCTTGTGCAAACATGATAAATGTGGAAATATGTATAGAAGAAATGCACATGTTTAATATGTATTGCATTGTTTTCTGTCTAGGGGAAGAGGATAGGGGCAAAGAAGGGAGAAAAACTTGGAACATAGGATTTTGCAAGAGTGAATGCTGAAAACTATCTTTAAATGTATTTTGAAAATAAAAAGCTATTTAAAAAAAAGAAATTGTATGATATTTGTAATTCTCACCTAGCTTCTTCTGAAATGAAAGAAATATGGTTCTAACAACAATTTTCTTTTGGTGACATGTAGCTGTGATTCATTGGATACCACAGTTCCTGAAAAAAATTAAGTGAAGGATCACTAAGGAAGAGTGGAGATGCTCATAGGATTTTAGTAGGCTCTAATATGATCAAATGAGAACCGCGAAAGTAGAAGTGTATTAAAAATATCACTAGACATATATATATATCCAGATAAGGAGGTAGATTGGACAAGTAGAAAAAAATGAAGAACAATTAATAGGCTTAATTGGTATTCATTCAAAGTCAGGAAAACTAAAGGAAGATTCCCAGTATGTTGAGTGGACCTCTTATGAAGGATTTACAGGAAAATATGGACAAAAGTCACATAAGATGAAAGGATACAACATGATTTGAGACCTGTATTGTGTGAGGGAATACTCACATATCTTCCAGTCCATTCTATTCCATTCCATTCCATTCTGTTCTATACCATTCCATTTCTCAAGCAGTTATTAAAGCTCCTATCAAATATAAGTCACCATGCTTATCACTGAGAACACCAGAACAAAATTAAAAAGTCCCTGCCCTCAAGGCACTTACATTCCACTGGATAAGATCATAGATCCATCCTATTATCTAAGTACTAAGTAGTTGCATTAATTACTAAGTAGTTGTCAATGCCCTTGAGCTAGTAACTATAAAATATAAACAAACTTGGTACCTGACCTTCAGATGCTTATGTAGTAAATTCTAAACTGATACAGACATACAGCATAAAAGAACAATATGACACATACATCACAGAGGATGAAAATGTACATCACAGAGGGTGATGCATGATTGAAAAAGATTTACATTGTATGGAGACCTTTAGTTTAGAATTATGAAGGGTAAGAGTTGGTCACTCTTTTAAGTAAGTTAAAAATAGATACCTAAACAGCTAAAATTCTGGTCTTTGCAACAAGAAGGAAGACATCTCGAGGATTTGAAAATGGAGAACATCTCAGGAATAAAGAGTGGCAAATGCGGATGCCTAGAAATGAAAAATGAATGAAGGTAATAGTATTAAGGTATTATTTACTTACCCAGAAAGACCTAGAAGTACAAGAGCAGTCAACTAGCAACTATGTAATTCTGAGCTGTGTTACTTCTGCCCAAAGCCATAGAAGGGCCACCAGTATCATTTCGGGATTTCTAAGCAAAATAATCCTGTGCTCCCAGGAAATTTACAATGATAATACAATGATAATGTAAAAATAATTTACAATAATAAAACTTAAAAATTGGTTTTAAAGTATGAAATATGTCAGGGAAATGACTTCCCCAATAATAATTTGAGCATAATCTGGACAATAACTATTATGCAAATCAGACCAATGTTATATAGCTCCTATATATAGTTACCATCACATACTGGGCTCAATAACACTGAAATGAAATATGCTTAGTCATAACACACAATCATAAATGCCCTCAGAGGACATTTATTCCAAGGTCACATACAGAAGAGGAAAATGGTCACCTAAAGTCACACATCTTGCTAGTGGCTGAGCCAGGGCTAGATTTCAAATTCTTTGAAATATGCCCACATTCTTTCCACTATACCTCATATTTCAGAAATTGCCCCTGAAGAGTTTGGGGGCCCAGAGACTAAATGGACTTTTACATACTATCCCCAAAGTCACATTATGGCATTTGAAACGATTTAATGAATGATTCTGCTGAATCTGTCAAGGATAGTTGTGGAATGTAGTCATGTCCTGAAGGTTCTGTTTGTTAAAAAAAAATTACAGTTACCGCTTTAGCTAAAAGTTAGTCTGAACCATGTACTTATGATTGGCTGGAAATCAAAAACAAGAGTTTGATTTGAGTTTTCGATAATATTTTTGGATTATACAATGAAATATCATGAACTAGGTTGATAGTGATTTCATATCCTTCTCCTGTGGCACTTCTGCCTATATTTGTGAAACATGCAACCCTAGTCAAATGTGCTAGGTACATAGTACCTACATAGTAAAGGTCAAATGACCTTGTACAAAGAAAAACGTATATTGCATACTGCCAGACAACCCAATAGAATACCCAAGGGAAATGAGTCACCTTCATCTGGTGATGAGATATTGGTGCAAAATTTTAGCAGAGATAAATGGCAGGCCCAAAGGAAAATAACTGGAATCCCCCTGATAATAAGTCAAATTTTCATAACATAGCTAAAGATTTTCCTAAAACACGGACCCAACTATGTCACTCCTTTACTCAATAAACTCCAGTAGCTATCACTCCCAAAATCAAATACAAATGCCTCATAATTTTTCTTATATCATTAGGATTCTAAAAGAACTCTTAGATCATCCCTTCTCCCTCATTACAGTTTCAAGAATTCATCTTTATAAAGCTTCTGATTGATCTTTTGTATTTACCTTTTGATTTTTTCTTCTGACTCCTGAATTTGCATTTCAAACATCTATTTCAGCTGATTTTTTCAGAAAGACTTTCATTTTACAAATATAAGCACAAGTGCCAGAGGAAAAAGGTATGAAATCACTGTGAGCCTAGTTCATGAGAGCTCATTGTGTTCGAAAACCCTCTATTTCAGAGAAGATCCATTTTTTCCCTTGTAGGTATAGATTCATTTTTTACTGCTTAAGCCATATCTTTTTGCTTTTGAAAAATGTGTGAATTCAACAAGTCTAGCAGAGAGCTGAGTGTCTCAGAATTGACTTTTATAATATAAGGTTCCAATTCTTTTATTCATTAAGGGTAGTAGTTAGTAAATTTTACATGATCCTGATTGTGGTTCTTTGACATTTGAATTTTTAGATTCTAGTTATAAACAGGTTTTTTTTTACCCGCTTTGATCTGGAAGCTCTGGATTTTGACAATGAAGTTCCAGAGAGTTTTCATTTTGGAATTTTTTTTCAGTAAGTGATTAGTGTATTCTTTCTGTTTTCATATGGCCTTTTTTCTCTAATATGTCTGGGTAATTTTCTTTAATTAATTCTTCATAAGTTCATTTTTTGGTCATGGATTTCAGGTAGTCCAATAATTTCTGAGTTACCTCTTCCAGATCTATATTTCAGGTTAATTATTTGTGATATCAAATAGCTTATATTTTCTTCTATTTTCCTTCAGTTCTTTGATTTCACTTAATTATTTGTTGTCACCTGGAATCATTAATTTTTATTTGATCCACTCTAATTTTTAGGTAGTCTGTTACTAGGGAAAGCTTTTATACTTCTTGTTCTTTTTTCAAATCTCTTCTCCATGTCATTTCTTTCATAATTTCATTTTAAAATATGGCAAAAAACTATTATATCATTTCTTTTAGGAAATCAATTATTCCCATTTATTATTGTTCATTTCAATCATGTCTGACTCTTGGTCACACCAGTTGAACCATTTCCAATTCCAACCATTTTTAACAGATGAAGAACTGATGCCAGGGTTAAGTGCTTTGTCCAGGGTCACATCGTTAGTAAGTGTCTGAGGCTAGATTTGAACTCAGGCCTTTCTAACTTTCAAGCCAGATACTCCAGCCACTATGTCACCCAGCTGTCCAGTTATTCTTCTAGGCAAGCTGTTTTTCTTTTGAGTATTTGATTATAGATCATTTTGAATTCTTGTCTCCTTCTGGATATGTGTCTTATATACCCCTAGCAACATGAAATTTCTTTTTGTTTTTATTTTTTGTTTATTCATCTTTGATGCCAAGAATTCCAAAACTGGGTTCTAGATCTCCCTTGGAGATAAGATCAAATTGAAGCCCTTTCCTTGGATACTCAGTCCCTTCTTTCACCACATGGGTCATTGCTTCACCCAGACTCACTTTCCTTGGAGATTACACTAAGTTAGCACCACTACCTCCTGTGCCCTTTCTTTACAAATTTACCCTTCCTTCTAGGGTTTCTTCTAAGATTTACTTTAGTTGAAGCCCTTCCTTTGGAGAGGAGAAAGAGGAAAGGGAAATCCTTTTTTTTTTTTTTTTTTTTTTTTTAACCTTTGGCTAAGTTCCTCCAAGACTAAATTCACTCTTTTTCTTGTGGAATGGATAAGACCCTTTCTTGGGGGGTAGAGGCAGAAGTATGAGGGGGAGGACTTTTATTTAATTCACTAAATTGAAGTCCTTCATTTCTAAGCTCCCCTCCCTTTTTTTCTTCTAAAAATATGTGGACATGGGTAAGAAGGATGAGAGATATCCTAGCTATATCTAGATTATCTAGATAAAGTAATGAAGAAAACATTAATAATCAACTTAAACTTTAAAAATGTATTATGCATAAAACTCACTCCTAGCTGGGTCCCTCCCTTCATCAGAGAGTACTTTGAGAAGCAAGCCCACAGAATGTACAAACTCCCAGGACTTACCCTTATTGCACAGTATCCTGTTATAATGTAATCCTTAGCTCAAAGGGCCAGTTGTACATGTCTCTCTTCTCACTAACAGAGTCCTGGACTTGTAAAGGGACATGTAGTCAATGAAAGCTGAAGAAGGGAAATGTGGGCTCTTCTAGTTTCCAATTTCAAGAAAGAATATATGACTTTTCAATCTCTTTTCAGGTCCACAAAAGGAAAAAAGCCCTCTAAGAAGAAGTCAACATGCAGAGGAACTGGTAATCTTTCTCTTTTCCTAGTCCCATTTTGCTACACTAAAGACTTTGGGGAATTTTCCTTTGGGTGACAGCTAAAGCTTTCTCTTTTGGTTGAACTGTTTTATCTCACTACTAATGCCTTAATGATAAATTCATCTTTAAGAAGGGGAGGATGCAATAAGGGGGCAAATTCTATTCTGAATCTGATTCTCCCTAAGAAGGAGGGACAGATTGCTGGAGTGAAACTGCTAGCAAATTTGGGGGAAGTGACCATTTATTCTTAGAATTTGAGATGTAGTAGAGAAAATCAGTCATACATAGTCTGTCAAGTGATCTAGGTTTTGGGAAAGTAGATTTCCAAGGGTTTAGAGAAAGGATAGCTAGTATTTCATGGATTAAAATTCTACAGGAAAAAAAATAATACAGGAAGGGATGGGAAACTCAAGAATGAAATTCTGAAGACATAAAAGGAAACAATTTTGCTAAGAGAAATCAGGAGTTTCTTGAAGAGATCAATATGAACGCACAGAGAACCACCAGCCAACTTAGATTATAAAAAATACATGGAATCAAGGGCAGGTAATTATCATGGAGAATGTCCTATATGAGTCCAAATGAAAGAGAGTATTCCTATTGATAATAAGATCTTCCATACATACCATTTTGCAGATGACATTGTGTTAATTGCATCAAGACAAGAATATTACAGAGTTAGGGCATTCTTCAAGGGAGATACTTAATCAATTTTTTGAGTTTATCATGAGCTTAACCTTTGTTTGGGGCATTGATTATATCTTACCAACTGAAGATGAATGAGACTTATCAAAAGATTGTTGGTCAAAGAGTGCACTTTGGATTTTAAGGTAGGGTATGCATGTACTTATGCAATGCCATTTTTCCCGCTACCCTGAGAGTTGTTTATCATCCCCCTTGAAAACCATTTAGCCCCAGGAATGGCAACTTCTCAACCTAAAAAATGTTAGCCAATGGGGACAATGATGGAGAAGTGGGAGTTATATAATCAGGCCTTCAAATGAGATACAAGGGAATTCCTGGCCCAGCATCAATATCTTGGAGAAGGGAGAATTATGAAAGTCTCTGTCTTCCCCTTTTGCATTCCCCATATACAGTTTCTTCTTTACTAGTTCAAGCAAATTTCTCTTCTGGGAAATCCAAGTTCTCAAGGTATTTCCATAGGGCTGGATGCTTCTATAGGTACGTCAAGAGGAGAAAGGGGAACTCATCAGAATGTTGAGGAATTGGCTATCTAGTAACACCATATTTATTTTACTTCTGGTACTAGCCCAAGTCTTTAGGTAATACCACAACTATGAAGGACTATATCGCTTCCAGAGAATAATATTCTATTATCTTCATGTACTACAACTTATTCAGCCATTCCCAAAATGATGGGCATCAACTCATTTTCTAATGCTTTGCTACCACAAAAAGAGTTGCTACAAACATTTTTGCACATATGGGTCCTTTTTTCCTCCTTTATGATTTCCTTAGGACACAAAACCAGTAGTGGCAATGCTGGGTAAAAAAGTATGCACAGTTTTATAGTTCTTTGGGCATAGTTCCAAATTTCTCTCCCAAATGGTTGGATCCTTTCACAACTCCACCAACAATGCAGTTTTCCCATATCCCCTTCAACATTTATCATTATCTTTTCTGTCAGTTTAGCTGATCTGAGAAGTATGAGGTGGTATCTCAAGAGTTGTTTTAATTTGCATTTCTCTAATCAATAATGATTTAAAGCATTTTTTCATATGAGTATAGATGACTTTAATTTCGGCATCTGAAAATTGTCTGTTCATATCCTTTGACCATTTATCAATTGGAGAATGACTTGTATTCTTATAAATTTGACACAGTTCTTTATATATTTTAGAAATGAGAACTTTATCAGAAACATTGGCTGTAAAGATTTTTCCACCAGTTTTGTATTTCCCTTTTAATCTTGCTTCTGTTGGTTTTGTTTGTGCAAAATCTTTCTTAATTTAAAATAATCAAAATTGTCTATTTTGCCTTTTATAACGTTCTTAGTTTTTCTTTGGTCATACATACCTCTCTTCTCCAAAGACCTGATAGGTAAATTATCCTTTGCTCTACTAATTTTTTTATAGTATCATCCTTTATGCCCAAATCATGCACCCATTTTGACTTTATTTTGATATAGGGTGTGAGAGGTAGGTCTATGCTGAGTTTCTGACATATTATCTTCTAGTTTTTCCAGCAATATTTGCCAAATAGTGAGTTCTCATTTCAGAGTCTGGAGTTTGGAACTTTATCAAATATTAGATTCCTATAGGCCTTGATTATTGTGTCATATGTATTTAATTTATTCCATTGATCCACCACTCTATTTCTTAGCCAGCACCAAATGCTTTTGATGACTGCTGCTTTATTTTATTTTTAGGTTTGATCCTGCTAAACCACCATCCTTTGTATTTTGCTTTCATTAATTTTCTTGATATTCTTGACCTTTTGTTCTTCCAGATAATTTTGTAATAATTTTTTCTAGTTCTATTAAATAATTTTTTTGGCAGTTTGGTAAAAAGTAATATAATTTAGGTAGAATTGTAATTTTTATTATATTAGGTCATCCTACTCATGAGCAATTGATATTTTCTCAATGGTTTAGATCTGACTTTGTGTGAAAAATGTTTTGTAATTGTGTTCATATAGTTCTTGGGTTTGTTTTGGCAGGTAGACCCCCAAGTATTTTATTTTGTCTATGATTGCTTTAAATTGAGTTTCTCTTTCTATCTATTGCTAATGGGCTTTGTCAGTAATATATAAAAATGCTGATGATTTATATGGGTTCACTTTATATCCTGCAACTTTGCTAAAGCTGTGAATTATTTTGACTACATTTTTGGATGATTTTCTAGGATTCTCTAAGTATATCATCATATCTGCAAAGAATGATAATCTTATTTCCTCATTTATTTCAATTCCTTTAATTTCTTTTTCTTTTCTTAATATTAAAGCCATCATTAATAGTACAATGTTAAATAATAGTAGTGATAATGGGCATCCTTGTTTCATCCCTGATCTTTTTGAGAATGCATTCAGCTTCTCTTCATTACAAAATATGTTTGCTGTTGGTTTTAGATAGATAATGCTTATTATTTTAAGGAAAGCTTCCTTTCCCTATTATCTCTAGTGTTTTTAATAGGAATGGATGCTGTATTTTGTCAAAAGCTTTTTCTACATCTATTGAGAGTATTATATGATTTCTATTGGTTTTGGTATTGATATGGTCAATTAGAGTCATAGTTTTCCGGATACTGAATCAGCCCTGCATTCCTGGTATAAATGCCACTTGGATATAGTTTATTTTCCTGCTGATAAATTGCTATAATCTCTTTGCTAATATTTTATTTAAATTTTTTTCATCTTTCCCATTAATTGTTGTCAAATAATAAGTTTGTGTTCCAAAAGCTTGATCTTATTATATACTAGATTACTATGTTAATTTACTATAATATAATTTGTACTTAATCTATTCCACTGATCTCTAACTCTATTTCTTAGCCAGTATCAGATTGTTTTGATAATTACTGCTTTATAATTCAGTTTGAGATCTGGTAGTGCTGCCTATATATTCCTATTCTATCTTTTCTGATCATTTCTTGTCTTCCTTAAGAAGTCCACTATCAATCTTGCAGATGCTGCTTGGGATATTATTTCTATCTTTTGAAAGTTGAAGGATTTTTTAAAAAAATCATTATGTTATTAGAATTTAAGCATATCTAGTTGAATTTGGACTTTTAAAAAAATTCGAGAATCTTATGGATTTTTACTATTCATGAATTATAGCAAGTTTTTATTCATTCTATAAATTTTTTCTCAAATAGTTTTCTATATGATAATGTTTATATACACTTTTCTATTTCCAGACTTTTGAGGTATCAAAAATTTTTAGATTGATATTTTTATGTATTCTCCAGATTTGTCACTTATGTCCTTATTAATTTTTTTCAATACTTGGATCATTTTCTGAATTTCTTTTTATAGTTCATCTATATTTATCTGAAATTTTCTACTTCACTGTAATTCTGGTTTGGACTTAACTCAGGCCACTCTGCTAGTAGTTTATTTAGGTTTTGCTTTTTTTTGTATCTCTAGCAGTTAGCATCATGCTTGGTATACAGTAAGTACCTCAAAAATGTTTATTGATTAAGTGAATATTGGACAAAATTAGACACATAGGTCATTCAACAATTAACAAAAAGAATCTACTTAGACATAGTGGAAGAATATTTAACAAAAATAGCCATTAGGGATCCCTAGAGTTGATTCAGCTGAGCAAAGTTTCTTGCTTGAATTGCTCATGTTGATCAAACAGAAAAGGATCAAGAGTGCCACTGGAGCTCCTCATCCCTGCTTTGTAGGTAATAAGAAAGTGATGTCAACAATCTGAGTCTTTAATCCCATGAACAAATCAAGTCTTGAGGAAATTCTTACTACCTTTAGAGGATAAAATAGCCTAACTTTCCTGGGAATTGGTAAAATGATAGGGAGGGGTCAGGTTATTGCATGGGGATTGATAGGATATTGGGGAGGGGTTAGGTTATTGCTCCTACCTTAGCTCTATAATCTGTTACTGATAGATTGTTACTATTTTTTTCTCAGATTTTCTATTGTATTCATCATATCTTTTTTCATTATTTTCTACCATTTTAAGCATCTTTTAATTCTAGCTTCTCTTTCTCCCATACCTTTGAATTTTCTACATTTTTTTTGCTTTTATGGCTTTCTTGCAAATATTAATTATTTCTATATGTCATTTTACCTATTTGAAGTCTTGGGAATTTAAAATTTTTTCTTTTTTCTTTTTCATTTGTGTTGCTCCTGATTTTTTAATTTTTCCAACTGCATGTAGAGCATGTTACTTCATTTTGCTCATTTTCCATTTTGATGGGATTTTAATTATTTTTTTGTTTTTGCAGTTTTTCTTCTTTCAGTTTTAAGGAAATTGGCCCTTTCAGAACCTCTCATTCCATCATACTGATAGGAATGTCATTATGTTTCTTTTAAAATACTTACAACCATAAATTTTAATAATTTGACAGCCCATTCTAGAATGATTTTGAGATATTTTCAAGATATAATGATATGCATATAATATAATATCTATACATACATACATATGTGTATTTTTCACTAGTGTGTTGAACCTTCTCACTTTTTTGAAAATTAGGACTATATTCTTTTAACTTTGAAATTTCTCCCAGGTTGTTCAGTGATGTGATCACAGGACCCTGCCCAATATTTTGATATTATATATTGCACATCCCCAATAACCACTAGAGGGCAGAGGGGTAGTACTAGAGTGACCATCTGAGGGGCGTCATGGGATTTTAAAGTTGGAAGTCACCATGTTGGTAGCTTGAATTTGAAAGTGCCAGGCTTAGAGAGGAGAATTATGTAGGTTTAAACTTTTAAATACTGGGCCATACCCAATGTCTACCTAGGAAACACATAAAAAGATGAATAAATTCACCATTTAGAGCAGAAGGAGCTAAAAGTACCTTAAGAGAAGGGGAGAGAGAATTGGAGAGGGAGATGAAGAGAGAGAGGAAGAGGAAAAAGGAGAGAGAGAGGGAGAGAGAGGAAGGAAAAGGGAGAGGGAGTGGAAAAGGAAGGTGCCAACTTACCGTATTGGGACCATAGGATCAAGATATAAAAAATATAATAAACTTTTCAGTATACACAGCAATTCCTCACAATACTGACTGACTCAGACTGATTGACTTAGTTTTTAATACCCATCACCTCTGATTGGAGGATTGGAAGGTGAAATACTAAACCACTCCCCAAAACTTTCTGGTTTTGAGAGTTAAGTGCTGAACTTTCCAGATAACTCCCCATTTTCCATCAGCAGCTCTACTTGATTTCAACCCCCATGGAGCATTATAATCCTTGTTGGGGATTATAATAGGAAGGGGAATTCCCCCCCCCCCCCTTGCTTTTCAAATTTTATTTTGTGTGTTGTTTTCCTCCATTAGATAGCAGCGTCCTATAAGGCAGTGACTGTTTTTTTTTCTCCCTTATTTGTGTCCCCAGGGCTGATGCCTGGAATATAGTAGGTACTTAATGTTTACTAAATTGAACTGAATACATCAATTAAAGTTTTTCAAATATATATCAATAAGATTAATATAGAGCAAACCCTCTGGACTTGGTGTTTAACACATTGCCTGCCACATAGTAAGTGATTAATGTTTTTTGACTAATTATTCTCCTAAGAATGATTACCAATGCCACAGGTTCTAATATCCTAAAACTACAGCACATAAGCATTATTGTGCTTTCCTGTTAACAGCCATTAGATATAATTAGCTCTTAGCAAAATATAGTAAGAAGAGAAGCTACAAAACATTCTTTCCCTTATAAACATGGGGAGCATTCTCCCACAAATACACTTGTGTATAGAATCTGTGGAAAAGGGGGGCTCAAATTTGGAAGACAATAGGAATAAGTTACATATGCAGGGAATACATGTGGCCAATGCTACTTACTCTTTCAGGACCGGTATGTTTTGAAGTCTCTTCTGGAGAAGCCCTTTCAAAGCTCAAATCTCAATTGCCACGACCAGCACCTTCTTGAATCCATAGCAGGTTCTCTTCTCTACCTCCAGAGGTTATGCTCCTTTAAGTTACATCTGGCATCCAGGTACTGCATCTCTGTATCTGTATCTCCAACTCTCTGTTCCTTCAGTTATACTTTGTATTCTCTCAAACTGTCTCTAGTTAGTCAGTGAGGTATCTTCTTCTGGGGGTGGGGGTACGGGTAGAGTAGATGGGGAGGGTAGCTCCCAGTCTTAACTTGCTTTATGTATAGATAGACCCAAAGAACATGACTCAGTGTGTTAACCTATCACTAGATGTTTTCTGTGTAATGTCAGTTTCTAAAGCTCTATGAATACTGTCAAGGTGATTGAGGAATTTCTTCACACCTTATTATGGAATTGTAGGAAAACTCTTTAATACCTCCTTTACAAATAAAATACAGATTTATTTCAAAGAACGATTGAATTCATTAGAGGATCGTAGATTTAAACAAGAAAGAAACCTTAGAGAACTAGTCTAATATTTTCATTTTTCAAATGAAGCAGATAATGTGCAACAGAAAAGATTCAAACCCATGTCCTATGATATCATAGCTAGTATACTTCCACTATACCATCAAATCTCCCTTAATTCACAGTAGTTTAAATTTTTTTCAATCGATAGATTATAAAACTGTAACTAGTGGGAGTCCTTATAATTTTTGTACCTTAAGGAATCTTCTTGCACAAAAAGGCTAAGAACTACTGTGTAAGAGAACTAGCTGTCTTAGGAAGGAAGTGGTGCTTCTACACCCATGCTATTTGTTTGTACTTGAACTATTTGCTCCTTAATTCCTTCTTTTGTGATTGTTTTTATTTTTAACCTAAGGTCATTAGAGCTATCTCCCATAGAGTGAGTTTAATTAGTTTCCCCTTTTAGTTTTCAATCAGAGCCATTTATAATTTTGTGTTCAGAATTTGGTTCTCAAGGACTGTGGTCTATTAAAGCAATGGGATCATATCTATCTTTCCTTCTTCAAAAAGCTTCTACCTACTTTTGGATTTATGGGAAGGTAGTCTTTCTCTTTGGGAGAAATGGAAACTTACTTTTTTTTCCTATTCTTTTTAGCCCTTTGATGTTCTCCCTTCCCCTATTTAGAGCAATTAATTTGGAACCACAATGGATTTTTCACATTGATCAAGACATACAAGATCATTGATCTAGACTAAAAAATGACCCTAGTAAAAAATGTAGCAATAAAGTCCATCCCTTGTTTCATTTTAGAAATGAAAAAATTGAACCCAGTAGGAATTCAGTGAGGTATATAAGGTGACACAGATAGTGTCAGAGGTGCAATTTTAACGCAGGTCTTCTGATTTCTCAGAATGACTCCTGGAATCTCTTTCCCTCTTTCCTCTTCCCAATCTCCCTTCCTTTTATTAGCAAGTTCCAGAATTTGGGTCACTTATACCTCCTTCTGGTGTCTAGATGTCACCATCACTACCACCAGGTCTACTTTCTAAAACTAAGTACTAGTAATACCTCATTTAGCCTGAGACAACTGGGCTTTCCCTTGGTCCTTTCCCTACTACATGAAAACAGTGTAAAACTCTTCCTTTAGTTGTGATCTATGACATGGCTTCTCTGGACTCCCAGAGACCTAAATTTATATCTTAGAGATATATCAGAAAATAATATCCTCTAACCAAAATAATCTAGATCTGACTTCTTGGATACATCTGAATCTAATTGTTTTGACTTTTCCTATGGGCATTCATTTTATATATAGACATCAGGAATATAGAAAATGTTTCTTATCAATTTGCACATAAAGAAGAGAAAAGAGACATGCCCCAAGTCAGTTCAGAAAGGAAACATACCCTACCTATGTATATATCCTACCTACTAGTGAATGTTGTTCTTCAACTCACCAGAATGGTTCCATTTTAGTTTCCATAAAAAAAGGATTCATGATAATGATTGTAGAAATCTTCATATTCTAAACATTCTCTCATTGTGGTTTCTGTGCAGGTAAAAGCTCTACATTTCAAAGGTACTTAAACCACTCTAGACCCATTGTCTTCCCACCCAGCCAGGACAGAATCATAGTAACACACAGAATCATAGAATTTTAGATTAGAAGAGATTCTAATTGTTTTCTTCTGAATTCAATATTAAAAAAGGAGAGAACATTTACATATATGAAGTGTAGCCAAAAAAGGGATGATTATTTGTGAAATCATATATATTTATTATGTAGTTTACTTTTTAAAAAAGGACATAATAAATATGTTACTTTCCAAGCTGTCCTCTTCTTTTTTGTGTTGTTTTTAAAAATGATCCTCTTTTCTTTCCTTTCTTTTTGTTGTTGTCAGTAACCTATCCCTAGCTCTCACTCTCCTCATTTGAAAAATTTCCCTCATTGAAAAAAAGGAAAAACAGAAATTGTAACAAATCAGCATATTTAAGCCAAACAAATCTGCACATTTGCCAAATCCAAAAATATATGTCTCATTTTGCACCTTGAGTGCATCATCACCGTTCTGTCAGGAGAAAGATAGTGTGCTTTCAGCATTGATGCCCTGAAGTCAAGTCAGAACTTTCTTTAGTCAATATTCTTAAATCTTACAAAGTTGCTTTTCTTAACAATGTTACATGGGAAAAAATATGGTTTTGCATATCCAAGTCTTTCCAGGTTTCTCTAAAGCTTACTATTTCATAATTTCTTATATCAAAATGATATATCACCATCTGTTCAGTCCAAAAAAATCCCTAAATTTTATGAAATTTTCCAGCATTTTGGAACCTCTAAATGATCCATGTGGTAGCCACCTTATAACTGATTCCAGAAAAACTAGTTACATCAAGTACAAATCAAAGCTACTAAGTTTAATGTCATTATGACTTTAATATTTTGATGGATCATCAACTTAGATAATCCTTCCAATCAATCAACAAGTTTTTATTAAGCACCTACTCTGCTGTAATACTAACACAGTTGTCCCTATTTTTTGCCTATCATTCACAGGTAGTGAACATTCTGGAGGTCTCTAGGTCTCTTTATATAGCTTGGGCACCCAATAAAGCATTCAGGCTATTATTCATCAGTTATTTCTCACTTTCACTTCAAGATCAATCCACTTCCTCTTCCTGCTATACTTTTCTCTGATAGTCTTTTGTACTACTTTTTTTTTGTGTAATTATTTGTAAATAATGTAGTGTGGCCTATTTGTGTGCCTCTCCCTTGCTCTTTTGGTGTATCACAACTTTAGTTATTTTGAGAATGTGGTTTTCCTTAATTTGAAGTCAGACAACCTTCTTAAAAGAATATTGATGTTAAAAAGCTAGATTATTGTTTCTGAAAGCACTTTGGAATTATTAAAAGCATTTAGCACAGTGTCTGGCACATAGTAGGCGCCATATTAATGCTACCTATTATTTTATTATCACAGTATCCCAAAGATAATCTAATCCACTCTCCAGTTCTTAATTCTAGGCCCAATTCACTGTCCACACCTGCAGAGTCTGTCCATGGTACATGTACCAGGTCCATGGGTTGTCCATGCAACTGCATATCATATTCTGAAAAATATGCATTCTCCATCTACTAGATTGTTCCTGTAACTGAACTCCTTTGAATAATTATAGATCTCATTTGGAAGTCTTAATCTTGTGGAACTTGATGCAATTAGTGTGATATTGACCACAAAAAGGAGCATCTGAAGGACCTCAACATATATATATATAATCTCTCTAGTATCTGGACTCTGTGCTGGACATCTCCAATGACAATGGCAAACTCCATTTGGGGAGCATATGTCTCCCTGGTTTATACCTTACTCAATATTAGTCATCAGGGTAGTCACAATTTTTTCTATTATATTTGTCAAGAGATCTTATATAAGTTAAGTACATGCATGGGAGATTTGTTGGAGCACGATCTTTAAGGAAGCATTTTGTTCTATTAAGAAAATCTCTTTTAAAAAACATAAGCAATCTAAATACAGTGGGAGGATCTTCACAATTTTACAATTTCATGGTGGCAATGATGTGTCCTGCTGAAGAATATTACTTGAGAAAGCCTGATTGTTTCCTTTTCATACTTCCATCAATGAAAAGCATGTAATTATTATAAAAAGATTTTATAGAAGAAATTAGCTATGCATATTGGCACTTGCTAATATTTTTTCTGCCACTATTTTGAGGTAAAAATGATGTTCTTTTACCTCCAAGTATTTGGTATCCTCCTTCTTTTCAGATAATAATTTCTGGGTTTGATTATATTGCATATTTATTATTTTTAGAAAAATATGCTGAAGTCTTTAAATAAGAGAATAAAGCAAACATACTGACAGGCAGATATTACTTTTTACATTACTAAATATTACTGTTATCTTTTTAGCCTGTCTTCCCATTTCTGATAAAACCTGTAGTGAAAGTATGTTCTTACTCCTAGAAGAAGGAAATTACTGTTGTGACATTAAAAAACTTTAGATTATAGTTTCCCTTTTCTTGTGGCAGCTGCTTCCTCATGTTGCTTTTGTTCTCTTTCAGGTGACAACGGAGAAATTCTTCAGGGCTCTCCTCGCCAACTATCAACTTTGAAAGATTCATTAGGTAGTTGGGCTGGGAAAATAATTACTTTAATTATAATTTTCCTGAAGGACACATTAATATTGAAAATTGGATCCTATTTACATATCTCTGAATACTGTGCCATATTTCTGAATTCCATCCTTTCTGCCTGAAATATTCTTTAATAATTTAATCTCATTTTGTTTTCAGAACGTTAAAACTGGTGATATAGTTAAAAAGATATCTAGCATAATTCTGCTTTTTCTAAACTCATGAGGAACTTAGAAAATTTGAGGGCTGGAAGAGGCTTTAGAGAGCATTCTAGTCCCGGTATTTTTAACCTAGAGTATCTGGGAATAGAGTCCACTGAAAAATTTCAAGGAATACATGAACTTGGATGGGGGAAAAAAGTATACTTTTATTTCAATATAATTGGCTTCCTTTGTAGTAATACTGTTTTTTAATGCATTTAAAAACATTCTTTTAAGAAGGGGTCCACTGGCTTCATTAGATTACTAATGGGATCCATTGAACAAAAATGGTTAAAACCTCCTGTTCTAGTCCAACTCTTTTATTTTATAAATGAGAAAGCTGAAACTCAGAGAACGTGAATGATCTGACTGAGATCACATGGCTGATTAGAAACAGGATCAAGTTCTAGAACCAGCTCTTTTTACTTTTTAGTTCACCATTCTTTCCACTAGAAGAAACTACTTCCTAGCTGCTAGCTAGCCTACTTTATTTTCAACTTCTTGATTACTTTTAAGTGCAAGTAATCTATAAAACTTAAGGATAATCAAAATGTTTGAATCATTGGTTGGCCTGGGGATAAACAATGTGTGTAGTAGAACTATAAACAAGCTTTCTCTATGTACTTAGCGTCTGGTCTAGCCATACCTGAAATTCTTGAGCCAAGAGTCCCAGGGAAGCAAAGATTTCATTTCTCTGGAGATCAGGTCTCTCCCTCAGTCAGCATTCTTTCAATATAATTTCCTCTGAAGTTATTATTATGTACTATTAATATCCTGCCCAGTGCTTTATTAATATTATTTATTACTATACCTAAAACATTTCTATTAGTGACTAACAACTTCTAGAGGACTGTTGGAATGTAACTGTTATCTTTCCTTTCTGGTGGTAAGTAATATTTTGAAGGGAGAGCAGAGTAAATACCATTATTTATAATGGACTGGGTAAGTATGTGTGCTAGTTGCAGAATAGAACAAAAGGATAAACAAGGCCCAGTTCAGCCAAGTGACAATCTGAAATAGTCATGAATAAAATGCAGAGACTGCATTGTGCAAGCTGTACCATGCAATGGGGTTTGCTAGAAGATTTGTATGGGGAAGGGGGTGGGTTGATATAAATGGTTTAACACAGAACAATGCCTTTTCATTGTCTGGAGAACACAACTCAAAAGCTTTTTGTTTGTTTTTTTTTCTTTTTCATTTCTTTTCTCTGTATATAGGCTGTGTGGTTAGAAATCCTGTGGGTTTTGGGGTTTGGTTTGGTTTGCTTTACAGAGAGTGTAATCATGGTTATTTATTCCTTTTTTCCCTCCTTTTGGTCCAGTTCTCTGTAGGAAATTTTCCATCTAGTTGAAGCTCCCATCAACTAATGCAGATTTCATAATTTATCTGTAATTTAGAGTGCTAATGGAGTTTGAGGAGCTATTTGGTGAATACACTGGTTTGGGATCAGAAATCTAGGTTTAGATCTTTTCTTTGTCACTTTACACCTAGGGATGACTGGCAATTCACTTAGCTCATCTAGGGTTCAGTTTTCTTACTTGTAAAATGAGGAAGTTGAAATTCTGAGAAGGTGAAAGATCTGCCTGAGATCACACAGCTGATTAGAAACAGGGCCAGGTCTAGAAAACAGGGCCAGGTCTAGAGCTTTTTTACTTTCCAGCTCAGTAGCCTTTCCAGTGGATAGTACTTTCTGGCTGCTAGCTTAGCTCATTATATTTTCAACTATCAGAATCTCAAATGATGAGGTAATCACCGGAGCCTTCCAGCTCTAAATCTATAATTCTATGAATCAGAATGGGCACTCAACTATCAAAGTGGATAAAATACTGGGCCTAGAGTCATGAAGACTCATCTTCCTGAGTTCAAATCTGGCTTTACACATTTACAAGTCACTTAATCCAGTTTGCCTCAGTTTCCTTAAATGTAAAACGAACTGAAGAAAGACATAGTAAACCATTCCAGTCTCTTGGCCAAGAAAACCCCAAATGGGGTCACAAAGAATTGGCCGTGAGTGAACAATAAATGAATTAAAGTTGTCTAAATTACTTAGAAATTAAAAAAAAAAAAAAACTTTTCCATAGTGAAACAGACATGTGAAAGAAGCAAGCTATGACTCTTGGTCTTTCTAACATGTTGGCAGGCCCTCTATCCACTCTGCCACTCTGCACCTTTATTTATTTTAGGTATTCAATTTTGTTTTAATGCTAAATTGGAAGGCTATTCTTTCTTAGTCTTTCCCTTGGTACATGGAAAGATTTGTTTATCTTTAAGCATCTGCTTTAACACCCAGACTTAGCACAGTTTTTGACAAGTCTATTAGCATATGATATACTAGTGGGAATAAGAGGAAAAGTCAGTCTCTATTCATTAAAGATTGCCCCCTTTTTTGAAGGAGGTGTTTGGGTCTTCTCAAAAGATTATTAACAGCAATCTAGGTTATTCCTTCACTTATCTCTGGGGCTATGATTACTTTCTGAGCCCATGGCAAGATGGCAGGTTCTTAACTTCACCTAAACTCAGCCTGATTTTAAGATACAGTAAGTCAAGTAATACCCAGATATTAGGGAAGTTCTAGCCTAGGGAATCATAGGATTTACATAGAATTTACAACTGGAAGAAAATTTAGAGTTCATCTGGGTCAAACTTTTATTCTACAGGTAAAGAAACTGAGACTCCAAGGTCACATAGGTAATAAGTGAGAGAGGCAGGATAAAGTCTATTTGATAGCAACCTTATTATTGAAAATAATAAGGGAAACTAGCTTTTATTACTGAATGGTATAATTACACTTACCATACAAAACAGACTGGTTTTCGACTTCCTGCAGTTACTTCTATATTTTGTACACATTTCCTGCCATAATCTAACCCTTCTCTGCTCTCCCTGGAGACACTTGGCCTCAGGCCAGGAAAGGAAAGTTGGCAGGTGGAAAGAGTCAGGACCTAGAGTTGAGAGAGATAATTAAGGCAGCCCTCAAACTCTCCAGTCCAGTTTCTCCATTTGTAAATATAGAGATAACGACAGAGAGCGTTGTTGTGGGGATCAAAAGAAGTAATGTGAAAACATTATTTAACGTGCGACATAAGTAAATGCCATCTATTATTATGCTTCTGGATTACAGATGTGTTGCTCAATCCAATTCTGGAAATTTAAAAAGTATATCCTTTAAGGGAATTTGTCAGAGTGATGGTGCAGCTTTTTAACTTCAACACTACGGGGGGGAAATGAGAATTTAAATACGAACTGTATAATCTAGAGATTGCAACATCTGTTGAAACCGGTAGAACATTTCCAGAGTAATAACACTGATATCATTAATATTTAATATCTACTTCACACCAGGAACTCCACAAACGTTAGATTAAAATATCTCTCATTCCAACTAGGCATATGGCGTAGGTGCCACTCCATTTTTAATTACTATTAAACTGCTCTGAATGGAAAATATTAGCTAGCTCAGTCCCAGGACGCGAGAATCTATATTTAAATCAAATAGATCTGGATGGGATTTGATTGATATTGAAAAAAGTAGTGCCCGTTTTGATGAAGTCGCTGGTCTATTTAAGTATTAATAACAATGTGAGTTTTTGCAGGAAGGGGATGGCACTGTCAGTATCTGGGTGCAGGGTGCAGATATATGCTGGCACATAAGTTATCTACAGAATATCACTTAATTTCTCTGGGTCTCAGTTTCCTCATGTGAAAAAAAAAAAGGAAATAGGATTGGATGATTTCTAAAGGGCTTTTCCAGCTCTGACTGATAATCTTATTTATCAGGGACCAGACTTAACATCAAAGCAAAGCTGTTTTTCTCCCTAAGAGATGCCTTAGAATGTCCTGGGGCTCTGTGAGAAGCAGTCCCAGTCCAGAGCAAAGCAGGTGTAGAGAAATCTGGGAGGCAGCAGCCGCTGTCCAGAAGGGTGCCATATACGGGGTCCGGAGGCCGACTGCCCACTTGACCAACATGGTTTCGGCAGCGGGAAAGCAGCGCGAGCGGCCATCTTGGTAAAGGTCCAGGTATGCGGACACCGGGGTCAAGCCTGCAGGAGTGAATAAGGGACGAGGAGCAATTAGGGCCGCTGCGGGATGCGGCCGGCGGGACTATGGTGAGGCTCCCGGCGCTGGGCGGCTGCCTGGGCTTGCTGGCCCTCTGGCTCACCGGCCGGTTCGACACGAGCGGAACCTGGGGGAAGAGGTGTCGGGCCCTCAAGATTGGTGGCGGCCGGGAGCCGGCGTGCGGGGCAGCGGGCAGGCTGCTGGAGCCGCCAGGCAAGATGGAGCCTCCGCGGGAGGAGGAGGAGCGCGAGCGCGTGGGGGCCGGGACCGTTCCGAGGGAGAGGTGAAGATGCGGGCGTATTAAAGCTGCAGCCCATCTTTCCTCCCGAGCCCGAGTAGGGAAGGGCGTCCCCTGCTCTGTGCCCTCATCCCCCCTCCCAATTCCTCCTCTCCTCATGGGAAGGGGGGCTGGTTAATCCTGGGCGCGCTCAGTATGCAGATCTCACGGGGCTCTTCCCCCTCTCCCTCCCCTCGTCCCTGCAGCTTGGCTCTCTCCCGCCTCCAGACCTTTGCTCTCGGAAGGGAGCAGCCCCGCCTGTCCCAAGTCTCCCGCAAAGTAGGACAGGCAGGGGGTGGGCCCGAGCCGCGGCTTTCACAGGTTATTCTGCAGCCCCAGTTCATCCCCGGCTGCAGCCGCTTCTGGAGCAGGTGGCGCATCCTCTGCCACAGGGAAGATAACCTTTGTTGAGTTTCTTTATTTTGGAAGGTCCAGAAGAAAAAAAAAAACAGGGGGGTGGTGAGCTGATCTCATCTTGAGTGTGATTACCTTGTTAAAGCTCCTCTGCAACGGAAACCATGTAGGTTTTTCTTTTACAAATTATTTCCGATAGAAGAAACTGACAACTTCAGAGCACCCACACTCCTTATTAACCCCACCCACCCCACCCTCTAGCGTTGGAAATCTATTTCCGCAGGTCTTTCGGTTAGTTAGTTACCCAGAAACTAGCCCATGAAATGGATATGAGAAGAAAGTGAAGGGAACCGGGGGTTGGTGAGACATTGTTCTTTCTGAGTTCTGTGTTCTTTTTCAGGGGTGGGGGTTGCTGCTGAAGGCTTTGTAGGAAATGTGTTCCTGTAGACTTTTCTTCCCCCAGGACAGAGCACGCCGTTGTTTCTTTTCCTGGTAGCTGGGGGGAATTCGTCCCCTGTCACTGGCTTGTGTTTGATGCTGTATTTCCCCTCTGGAGTGTGAGAAAATTAGGAAAATGGACCAAAGTTCGGACACTTTGGAGTTATGTTAGTTCGTGCCCCGGCCGGCATTTATTTATTTATTACGTTTACGAGTAGAAGGGCATTAATTGTATTTAACAACGATATGAAACTCAAGTGTTTGTTTTAGATTAACATGAAGTAGCTGGTATTTTATAATTGCTGTGATAGTTTATTGGTGAAGTCATTCCTGAGTTGCTTTTCTCTGGAAGTTGGGATGTAAATGTCCATTCTTTGCTGAAAATGAATATTTAGTAAGTCTCACTTCTAATTTTTTTTTGGGTAGTTGCTGCAATTTTGATTTAGCGTCACTAATATATTAGTATGTGGTAGCATTGTTCGGAAAAGGAAGTTATATATAAAAAGAAAATGTTTCCTGCCTACTGAAGCATTTGTGTTTCAGGGAAACACCGGTGGATGGAAACTGAGAGCAAAAGTTTTTGTTTAAAATAAAATGTTAAGGGTAAACTTGGGGAATATGAATAACTGAATTACAGATTAAAATATTAGTGATTTTCAAATATTTTATATGCCACATACAAATTGTTTTCTCGTAGCAGAGATTTTAATAGTCTTTTTAGAAGACTATTTAGTTTAGTGTGTTTCCACTATATTTATTTCCTTTTGTAATACCATACTACTTTTCACAAATTTTGAATCACAACCTTTGGAGGAAAGGTATATATATGCATTGAAAAAACTTGAGTAGGCCAGGCTTATACTTGGATTATTTATTTTTTTAAACAATCATCGGACTTTGGTGTTACTTTATTGCTGGACATAAAATTAATCTTGTACAAAGACTATTTTGGTTACTTAGGGGCTTAGACAAGTGAGTGGATTTTGAATGAGAACTGAATCTTGAGAGTCTGGATAAGTGAGGCTTGACTAAAATTATTTCTTTATCCTTATCTTGATTTCATTTTTTCTTTTTTCATGTGTTAAATGTCCCTCCCTACTTCTATATACATAGAATAACTGCAAAAATGACTTTAAGGTATATGAATTTATATTTACCTGGACAGAAATTTAAAAACCACTTCATTGTAATGGCTTTTATATAGCACATAAGAAATAATTAATCGTTGAAGAGCCTGAGTGGGAGTGGGTATTAAACTGGGATAAATAGAACAAAGTTGACTTATAAAATACCATAAAACATTTTGTTAAATGTTTAACTACTGTAGTACTAATGGAGGCAATATTACCTGTATATAATTTATAGTGTTTATCTGTATTTCCATATCTAAATATTATTACTGAGATTCTTCTCTGTAGTCAAGTTCAGCCACTTGCTATTTATGTGTCCTAAGACATAAGACATGTCCTTCACCTCATTTCCTCATCTGAGAAATAATGGGGTTGGACCAATTGATTTCTGAAATTCCTTCCAGTTGTAAACCTATGAATCTATAACTTAAATGAGTGGACTTGCATATTAGGGCAAAGGTTGAATAGAGTGCTGGTCTAGAGTCAGAAAGTCTTATCTTCCTGAGTTCATATCTTGCTTTGGACACTTACTTGATGGGCAAATCACTTATTCTTGTTTGCCTCAATTTCCTCATTTGTAAAATGAGCTTTAGAAGGGAATGGCAAACCACTCCAGTATCTCTGTCAAGAAAACCCTAAATGGTGTCACAAAGAGTTGGACATGATTGAACAATAAAAGTAGGGAACCATTGGAGATGCTAGAGTGAAGGAATAATATTCTCCAATCAATTCTTGAAGTATGCAATTTTGATAGCTGTGTGGAAGATGGGTTAAAAGAAAGAAAAGAATGGAAACAAAGAGCCTAATTAGAAGGTTATTTCAATAGTATACCTAACAGAACAACAACAAAGAGATAATGAATGTTGGCATTGTTGTGTTTGCTCAGTGAGGAAGAAAAGAGATGGATAAAATTTTGATTTTCTCTCAGTTTTGGAGGATTAAATCTTGACCAGAAAAAATAGCACCAAGTTTCTTGGTTGCTAAATTAGCTAATCTTTAAAAAATATGTTTGTGATACTATAAAATTATTATGCCCACTCATGATATTTTGTTATCAAGACAAGGTGCATATAAAATGATGAGGTTTGACACCAAATGATGGGACTGGGATAGCAATTCCTAAGTTCAGATATGAGGCCAATGCACAAGGCACATATGAAGAACTCAAAAGGGTTTTCTTTTCTCTAAAAAGTACATTTATTTATGAGAAGAGGCTATAGATAAAATGAAGAGGTAAAATAGACACCAGGAGTGATAAATATGAAATAGATTTGAGAGAGCATATAGTTAGCAAGGAACCAGGTTTTAAAGATTAATGGAAAAGACAAGTCCCTAATGAAACTCACAATTAAATAGGAGAAAGGGAATATCCATGAGATGGGAATATGCCATTAAGTGGCAGGGAAAATTCATAAGAGGAGTTTAGCACCCTAAAAAAGGTTATTTATAACAAAGAGAATGATACTAAGAAGCATGAGGGAGGGAATGAGAGGAAAGACACCAAGAGGCATGGAGGAGTGGATGAGGAAAAAAAAAACCATGAGGCAGAACGCTGTGGTGGGCTGACCCAAAAGAGATTCAGCAAAGATGGCATAAGCCATGGACAAATTTATAGGGCAAGGTTAATTGTGGTGATTTGACGTCATAACTTGGCTTTCGGATTGGATATAATAAGGTGGAGTTACCCAAGACCTCTACAGGGGTGGGAATGTAAGGCTGAGATGGTCCCCATCAGTGCCCTTCACTGCTTGTCCAGAGAGTAATCTTATCAGTACTTTGGGCTTTCTCTGCCAACTCTACCTAGTTACTCAGAAGTTCATCATAAAATGCTCATTTGCGAAATTGTTGAACACTTCAGACTGCTAAGTAATCCATTTTGGGTCTGGAGATACCTATCACCTTTGTTCTTTAGATATAGATGCAGATAAGATTTTCATAATACAATAGAAAAAATTTAGTTGTAAATAAAGAATAATGTTAACATCATTTTATGATCTGAAAGCTAGTGAGATCCAAATCCCCATCTTGGCTTTAATTTATTTAATTCACTATGCCCTCAAACTAATTAAAAACAAAACAAAACAGGTAAAGTGAAATATGGAACTTCTTTCTCAATGAAGATTTTTCTACTCAAAAGCATCCCTAGAGAAATAATTATCAGAAGAAATAGCTAATAATGCCAGCTGAATTACAGCTTAATATTGGTTCACAAAATTTATAACGCAAGAAATGAGAAGTAAACATGTGAAAAACCAAATAATTGTAGCAAGATTCTTTTTCCTGTAATTGTTTATTCTATTTGGAGATGAACTTATATTAGGCAATTTGGGGAGATTTAAGGGGAAAAATCTAGAATTTTTTTCTCACTGTAGCCATCACTGAACTATTAGCTAAGTAATTTGGCACTGAACTTTAGCTTAATTATCTAAATAAGATTTTTATATCACTTCATATAGATTTCAGATAACAATTGTAGTTGAAAGATACTTTAATTGACAGTATCTCAGTTTTATATTGAAATTAGATTCAATACCAGTTAGAGACATAGGATATTGAGTTCCTGGAAAGGTACTTTATCAATTATCTAAGCCATGGCTTCTTGTCATGGGGTCTACAAATCTTTTCGAAAATATTTTGAGAAGTATTCCAGTATAATTACTTTCTTTTGTAATCTTTTATGTTATTTTATGCATTTAAAAAGATCATCCTAAGAAGAATTCTATAGACTTCACCAGAATGTCAAAGAGATCCATGATATTAAAAAAAAAAAAAAAATTAGGAACCCACGATGATGTAGTGCCTAATTGTTTCTGTTTACATAGGTGCTTAATGAAGGCATGTTCACTTGAGCTGAATGGTCAAGACCTGTTCTTTCCTGCATCAGTATGTTTTTGGTAGTCAGTAAATATCTAATATTAGTACATATATTGAAGTGATCAAACTAAGTAAGCTGAAGACTTTGATATAATTAAAGTTTAAGCTATAATTTTTTTTCTCATGAGTTATCCTTTTAATTGGAACATAGTTTTATTGAATTTTTAATCTAGTAATTATCATTAAAACTAAAGTAGTTCAAAATTGTGGTTTTCAGTATCTTAAGGAAGATTGCATTTCTAGTTAAATATAAATATATGCACCGCATATATGTTGTTTGCTGATGATATAAATATATTTATATGGTAATCTGGAGATATTTCTTCAGTTTACAATGTCATATTAACAATTCTGGTTTTCAGATTAAGGGGACATGTATTTCATGAACTGAGAATGAGGCCTCTTAGGAAAACCATGGTGACATCCACAAGACTCCCTACTGTACATTTTGTTTTTAAATCATTGAAATAAAAATTAATTGAAATATAAAAATAAAAATCATATCTATTACTATTCTATCCCCATAATTTTTTAAAGTAGAAATGTCTACTGTTTAACTAGAAGTAGTTCCACAATTTTCAGCCTCCTTTTTAGAAAAATTAGAAACCTTGAAAAATTCAATAAGTATAATTTTCTGATGGAATGAAGGCGTGGCTTTCTTTCAATGAAAGTACCCACCCAGCTTTTGGGTTAAACTTTGTTTTCTCATCCTTTCATATAGAGATTACTAAACATTTCAATTGAGCATCTATCCTGCCTCAAACACTCATTAGCTTTATGATCTTGGGCAAGTCATTAAATTTCTCTCAGTCTCAGTTTCTTATCTCTAAAAAATGGGGATAATAATATCACCAACTTTCCAGAGTTGCTGGCAAGATAAAATGAGATATTTGTTAAGCAATTTGTAAAATCTTAAAGTACTGCATAAAAAAGAAGGAAAAAACCCCCAAAATGTTGGAGCAAGAATTCTATTCAGAATTTATCTTTTCTATAGATATCTTTTTAAGTTAAGTTTAAACATTTTAAGTTCTTTAAAGAACTTATCTTTTTATATAGCATATATACAGCAATTATTTTAAATGATGTTGAAATTTTTTTCATAATACCATAGAATTTATATCTAGAGCTAATCCAAGGATCTAAGAGTATATTCCATGCTAGTCTCTTCATTTTACAGATGAGGAAATTAAAGCTCATTTTGAAAAGAAGTGGCTTGCATAATAGCAGAATGAGGCTTTAAACCCAGGTTTTGTGACTTCAAACCCAGTGCTCATCTTTCTTATTACACTATGATTTCTGTTTGTAGGAGCTTGAAATTATTAATTTCATCCAGATTAGGATTCTCTTTATTATCGGTTATTTCTCTTGAGACGAATTTTTTTTTTTTTTGTTTTGTTTTGTTTTTACTTAATTTCCTGGTATGTGTAGCTTCATAGAATTGGTAATAGAATTGACTATAAGAGAAATCTGGTCGAAATCTTCTATTTTATAGATAAGGAAAATGAGATCCAGAAAGTTTAAGTGACTTCTCAAAGTTTCTGGAACAGTTATCCAAACTGTTTGTTGTATTCTTTTTTCCTCACTGTAGAATATAAAAACAGTCTTCTCTACTCAGAATCACCAAAGATTTATCTTGTTTTTGTGGTCTTTCAGTGCTCTGCCAAAGAAGCTTTATAGTCAGAGCTTGGTAAATATTCTTGAAGATTTATGATTGATTCCTCTGTTATTGAAAAAGTGGAAGAAAAAAAAAACCCAAAACAAAACTTTGCATTCTGGGAAGGCGGGAGAGAAGTGCTGGGGGTTTTCAGATCTACCCCTCTCTTTTTCTTTTCTCTTTTCTTTCACTGTCAAAGTACTGTTGAAATTCAAAGAGGCCAGTCTGGTGGGGGAGGCTAGAACTATTGGCCAAATGCCACCACTTTTAGAATCTGTTTATTAAATGGAAAAACTATTCACTTTATGTCTTTATTGTGCCACGAAGCTTAATATGCATATTTGTTTGGGAGGTTGACATATCTTGGGGCATTTGTTTTTAGAGCCGGCTTGGAATTCTAGCCACCAGACTATACTATTCAAACAGGATAAAAGAAGCAGTACCCTAAGCACCTAGTTCTTATATAATTAATCTGAGTGACCGTGTCCTCTGGAGAGTTTAGTCACAATCTTTTATTTGTTTTTACTCCTCTTCTAGTGTGCCGCCCAGCAGGTGACCTTTTCTAAACAATTAAGTGAAAGCCTTCAAGGAAGGGTGTGAACTATAAATATATTTAGCAGTTGGGGCTGGTATTTTATTTCAGTTTCAGGTGCTGCTGTCTTTAGCTGTTTATTGAGAGTGATTTCAAGGTCTTCCTAAAGAGCCTTTCCACTGCCAAGTGCCTTCTTCAATAGCCCATAACCTATTATTGTTCATTCCATTCCTTTTCTTCCCCCTCCCCCCCTTTTATTTTTCTTGTTAGGATGTAAATATTACTAGAAGAGGAGCAGCATTTTTTTTTTTTTTTTAAACATTTCTGGGTCATATGAACTTGCCTATATATCTTCCTTTTAAGTCTGGAATTCTAGCTCCTTTGTGTAGCCTACCTTAAAATCCCCCTATTTGGCATTTTATTATAAACGCTCTTAAATGTGGACAGGATCTGTCTTAAAGTTTCTTTTATCTCCTAATCCTGTGAAGTAGTCAGTATACATTTGGATATGGAAGTGAAACCTCAACTCTCAAAAAGATCATCCCATAGGAAAGAAGGTTCCTAACCTGGATGAAAATCACACTCTGTGTGTGTGTGTGTCTGTGTCTGTGTCTGTTTTGACCTAGGGTAGGGAAGCTTTTCTGCTAGAAAGGAAAAAGGGATTCTTATTAGATAGGGGGTTCAACCCAAAATGTATTTTTAAATTTCTTTTTTTTTATTTTTTATTTAATAGACTTTTATTTACAGGATATATGCATGGGTAACTTTACAGCATTAACAATTGCCAAACCTCTTGTTCCAATTTTTCACCTCTTACCTCCCCACCTCCTCCCCTAGATGGCAGCATGACCAGTAGATGTTAAATATATTAAAATATAAATTAGATACACAATAAGTATACATGACCAAAACGTTATTTTGCTGTACAAAAAGAATCAGACTCTGAAATATTGTACAATTAGCTTGTGAAGGAAATCAAAAATGCAGGTGGGCATAAATATAGGGATTGGGAATTCAATGTAATGGTTTTTAGTCATCTCCCAGAGTTCTTTTTCTGGGCATAGCTAGCTCAGTTCATTGCTGCTCCATTAGAAATGATTTGGTTGATCTCGTTGCTGAGGATGGCCAGGTCCATCAGAACTGGTCATCATATAGTATTGTTGTTGAAGTATATAATGATCTCCTGGTCCTGCTCATTTCACTCAGCATTAGTTCGTGTAAGTCTCTCCAGGCCTTTCTGAAATCATCCTGTTGGTCATTTCTTACAGAACAGTAATATTCCATAATATTCATATACCACAATTTATTCAGCCATTCTCCAACTGATGGACATCCATTCAGTTTCCAGTTTCTAGCCACTACAAAAAGGGCTGCCACAAACATTCGTGCACATACAGGTCCCTTTCCCTTCTTTATAATCTCTTTGGGATATAATCCCAGTAGTAACACTGCTGGATCAAAGGGTATGCACAGTTTGATAACTTTTTGAGCATAGTTCCAAACTACTCTCCAAAATGGTTGGATTCGTTCACAACTCCACCAACAATGAATCAATGTCCCAGTTTTCCCACATCCCCTCCAACAATCATCATTATTTTTTCCTGTCATCTTAGCCAATCTGACAGGTGTGTAGTGGTATCTTAGAGTTGTCTTAATTTGCATTTCTCTGATTAATAATGACTTGGAGCATCTTTTCATATGACTAGAAATAGTTTCAATTTCTTCATCTGAGAATTGTCTGTTCATATCCTTTGACCATTTTTCAATTGGAGAATGGCTTGATTTTTTATAAATTAGAGTTAATTCTCTATATATTTTGGAAATGAGGCCTTTATCAGAACCTTTGACTGTAAAAATATTTTCCCAGTTTATTGCTTCCCTTCTAATCTTGTCTGCATTAGTTTTGTTTGTACAAAAACTTTTCAGTTTGGTATAATCGAAATTTTCTATTTTGTGATCAGTAATGATCTCTAGTTCTGCTTTGGTCATAAAGACCTTCCCCTTCCACAGGTCTGAGAGGTAAACTATCCTATGTTCCTCTAATTTATTAATAATTTCATTCTTTATGCCTAGGTCATGAACCCATTTTGACCTTATCTTGGTGTACGGCGTTAAGTATGGATCAATGCCTAGTTTCTGCCATATTAGTTTCCAATTTTCCCAGTAATTTTTATCAAACAGTAAGTTCTTATCCCAAAAGCTGGGATCTTTGGGTTTGTCAAAGACTAGGTTGCTATATTTGTTGATTGTTTTATCCCTTGAACCTAATCTATTCCACTGATCAACTAATCTATTCCTTAGCCAATACCAAATAGTTTTGGTAACTGCTGCTCTATAATATAATTTTACATCTGGTACAGCTAAGCCACCTTCATTTGATTTTTTTTTCATTAGTTCCCTTGAAATTCTTGACCTTTTGTTTTTCTATATGAACTTTGTTACCATTTTTTCTAGGTCATTAAAATAGTTTTTTTGGGACTCTGATTGGTATAGCCCTAAATAAATAGATTAGTTTAGGTAATATTGTCATCTTTATTATATTTGCTCGCCCTATCCAAGAGCATTTAATATTTTTCCAATTGGTTAGATCAGACTTAATTTGTGTGAAAAGTGGTCTGTAATTTTGCTCATAAAGTTTCTGATTTTCCCTTGGCAGATAGATTCCTAAATATTTTATATTATCAGTAGTTACTTTAAATGGAATTTCTCTTTGTAACTCTGACTGTTGGATTTTGTTAGTGATATATAAGAATGCTGATGACTTACGTGGGTTTATTTTATAACCAGCAACTTTGCTAAAGTTGTGGATTATTTCTAACAACTTTTTAGCAGAATCTCTGGGGTTCTCTAAGTTAAATTTCTTTTAGAATAATAATAAAATATTGTATTCTCATACTGTCATTTGTTCTTATTATTATCCTAATTTTTTTTGAGAAAGCTTATTTTCTAGATATGACCATGAGGTGGTACAATATGTGGCAGATAGCCATTTTTTGCTGTTTGGGAAAAACAGCACTCTAACCATAAGTCTTCTAGAATTGGGCTTCTTAACTTTTTTTTGCTCATGACCCCTTTTCATTTAAGAAATTTTTAGGTGACCCCCCAGGTTTGTATATAGGAATACAAAATAAGTATACAAATCAAATATTGATAATAAATCTCAAAGAAATTTATTTTAAAACATTTCCTTGGAATACACATAATTTTATAATTTATTAAAGAGGAAAGCAAGCTTGTATATTTATGAGATGGATATTCTTGTTTATTTTTATCTAAAGAATTGAATCTTGGTGGAATATTTGATATTGCAGGCTGTAGAGCATTCAGAAACCTTTTACTGTTGCCAATTTTTTTGCAATGCTCACTCACATTCAGTTACTTGACAACACAGTTTAAGAAGCTTTGTTTTAGAAGGTGGGGAAGCTCATGGTGAAACCAGAAAGGAAGGCAAGGGTTAATATGGTATGATGGGAAGAACACCTGATTTGGAGGCAAAGTACTTGATTTAAGTCCAAGTTCTACATTGTCTTTTTTTGCTTGGTTTAAATCATATATATTCAAGACTCAATTTGGGGTTTTCTTGGCAAAGATATTAGAGTGGTTTGCCACTTTTTTCCTGGCTCCTTTTACAGGTGAGGAACTGAGGCAGACAAGGTTAAGTGACTTGCCCAGAGTCACACATAGTATCTGCGGCCTTATTTGAACTTAAATCTTCCTGACTCCAGGCCCATTATCAGTTGCACCACTTAGTTTTACTACTAATCACTAATATAACTTTGGATGAGTCAGTTTGCCTATTGAAGCCTTTAGTGAATGTCTTAGAATGGATCATGTATAAGTTTTCTTTCAGTTTGGAATCTTAATTTTCATAAGATATAGGTGTTAGAGGACATGTACAAGAGTTGGCTAACTCTCTACTTCCCATTCTGTCATTTCCTCACAGTATAAATTCACTATTTTGTCAGCTTGCTATGATTTCATCTGAGTGGACCTTCCAAATACCCACCAGTACAGATCCTGACTCCTTTATTCTTTTATATCCCTTTTTAGAATTTTAAGTCTGAAAATTCCGTCCCCCTGTTATCTACTTAATGATATTTTTCACAGAATTTCAATTGGTTGTCCCTGTACCTGTACTTATCTCTTTCATTTTTGGTAGTAGATGCCAGAGTTTGCATTCCACTGGCATGGCCTCTAAATTATTCCAGAGATGATATGGATAATGTTCCACAAGCATTTGAAACTCATCTAAAATAGAGGTACTATCTTTCCTCTTAAGCTTACCTTTTCCTAACTTGCCTATTTTTGCCCAGAGTATCACCACCTTTTCCCCAGGTTTGCAACTTAAGAAGTCATTCTTGACTCTATTCACTTACCTCTAGGCCCTCCATTTCCCAGTATCCAAACAAGTACCAAGTCTTGTCCATCTCCTCAGATGATCTCTTATATATATCCTGTTCTTTTTACTTCCAGATAATCACCATCAGCCCAAATCCTACATACTTCTCACTTGGGCTTTTGGATCATTGTCTACTTCAAAGCTTTTGCAGACTCCCCCCATGTCTGGAATGCATTTTTTCTAACCTCAGTTTCTAGGAACTCCTAGCTCTCCTTTAAGGCTTAGCTCAAATGCCATTTCCTTCATAGACATTCCTCTGTCTTCCATTATTCAGTCTGTCCAGGCTCTAATCCATCCTGCCCACTGCTGCCAAATTGATGATTTTAAAGCACAGGTCTGAACATGTCATCCCTCTCTTTGAAGCAACTCAAGGCTCTCAGTTGCCTTAAAACTAAAAAACAAAGTCCTCTGCTTGGTTTTAAAACCCTACCCAATGTGATTCTGCTTTATCTTTCCAATCCCATTGTATATTACTCCCTCTCCTGCAAACTATATTCTACCAAGCTGACTTGCTCTCTGTTTCCATACATGGCATTCCATTGTTTTTCTCAAAGCCTTTGCAGAGACTGTTCCCCATGATTAGAATCTTCTTCCTTCCACTTCATGTTTTGGAATTCTTAATTCCCTTTAAGTCTCAGTCTAAGCCACCTTCTTCAAGAATCGATTAATAAATATTAAGTGCCTACTGTGTGCCAGACTGTGTATACCAGACAAACAAAAAATGGCAAGAAATAATCCTATCCTCAGGGAATCCATAGTCTAATGTTTCTTAATGAAAACAGTTATGTACAAACAAACTGTATCCAAGATAATTTGGAAGTAATCAATATAGGGAAGGCACTGGGATAAGGGAGTTTGGGAAAAGTTTTGTTTAACAGGGGCAAGGAACATCTGCCAGCGAAATGATTTGCTAAAGCAACCACAGGTGATGATGAGCTGAAAACTAGGTACAGCTGTTTCCCACTGCTTGGGCTCTATAGGTTGATAATTTTGTATGGCCCTTGGCAGATCAAAAGCTTCCCACCCCAGCTGCGAGCTTAAAGAAGCCAGGAAATCCAGGAAGTGGAGATGAAGAGGGAGATGTTCCAAGCATGAGGGACATTTAGTGAAAGCGCCTGGAGTTGAGGTGAAAGTACCTTTCTAGAGCAACCAGGAGGCTAGAGTCTGTGGATCATGGATTTTGTAAGATATAAAAAGGTCGTAAGATATGAGAGTGGAAAGGTTGGAAGAGGAGATATATTTATATTTGATCCTGAAAGTGACAGGGAGCCACTGGAGTTCCATGTGCAGCATGTATGTGTTGGGAAGTGGCCTGTACTTTAGGAAGATTAATTTGATAGTTGATCAAGAAGAATAGACTAAATGGGAGGAGATGTGAAAAGACCAGCAGGATATTCTAATAGTCCAGGCATGAGGTGATAAGAGCCTGGGCCAGCCTCAAATGAGGGAAAGGGTATGCTTGAAAGGTGTTACAAAAATAAAATCAACAAGGCTTGTCAGTGTTATTGTGGTGGCTGGGATGGAGAGTGAGAGCTAGAAGGATGATACTTAGGTTATGAACCTGGAGGATGAATTAGGAGGATAGTGATAGAATCTGCAGTAGTAGGGAAGTTAAGAGGAGAGAAGGGTTTGGGAGAAAGATAGTGAATTTAAGATGTCTTTCCTGATACCTCTTGGAGAATCTGCCCAGGTTAATTCATCCAAGTATTAATCATCTCCCTTTTCCATCACTGGATGTTTCTTTTATATAAATATATATATATATATATATATATATATATATATATATTCTCTCTCAGAGATCTCTATATCTATATCTACAAGTAGATATAGATATATAGAGAGACTTCTCTACTTTCTTATTTGTGAATATTATCCTCACCCATTGTAGAATGTAAGCTCCTCTGTGAGAACTTTTACATATGTATTCCCAATACTTAACATTCCTGCTACATTGGTACATTGTAGGCACTGGTGGACACTGAGGTTTCTCCTAGGTCTATATCTTAATAAATACTTATTGATTGATTAATGAACCTTGGGTCACCTACAGGCTACAAAGAGATTTTGTTTGAAGTTTCATAAATTTTTGAATATCAGAATTCTCATATTCAATTGAAAATATAATCTAAACATAACGGAATAGTAATATAAATACTTTTGGGTCATATATTCCTGTCCTTTGTCCTCCTCTCTCATTAGTATAGATTATTAAAAGTCGAATAATTATTATATAGTTTGTCCTCAATGAAGATTTGAAGAAAGATTGTTTCAGTTTGTAGTACACAGAACTTTTTATCTTAGTAGGAATTAAAGTAATATTTTAGTTCAGGTTTTATAGGGGATATGTCATTCTGGAGATATGAAATCCTTCTATATGTAATAACTAGACAGCTATGTATTTCAAGTGCTGGGATTTTATTTCTAATACTTTGGGGAAATCTTTCTAAAATGTATTCTATAATTTCATTACTTTTTAAAAATAGAGCATGGGGAATGGGATGACATTTAGATACCCTTTAGAAATTCTATAAATATAATTCAACATATTTTTGGAGAGCAACTTTAGATGATGTAGGACATTGGGCACTAACCCTGTCAGTTTTCTTGGGTTTTACTCCCTTGAAAAAAGTCATTGATATCGGTTTTCTTTTTGAGAATTTACCTCTTCTCCTTAGAGGTAGATGAGGTGCTTGACCTCTTAGATGGGTATAAAGGCTACTTATCTAGAAAATTAATTAGTGAATTAAAACCAAAATTGCCTTCTCATCAATGCCTTTTTCACCCTTCTTTGCTATTTACTGTTACTATTAGTAACCTTTGATTTGTCAACTGATAAGTATTATTTATTGCATGTATCTTTAGTGCTATGGATCATCAACACCTCTTCATCTCTTATTTCACATATTGCTTGTTGTGGATATTTCTAAAGAAAGACTTCACCTCATTTAAAAAAATAATTTATGTTGTGTATTTTTAGATGGAGTACCTTACTTTGAAACAGAAAATTTGTCATCATTATGTAATAATCTACATTGTGGATGATTATAATAATTTCCTTTGGCTTAATTTAAGTGTTCAACTGTCTTGAAGTTGGGAACTCTTAAGAGTCAAATTTAGGTCTGTTAGAGTAATCATCATACTAACAGGCTAGGTAAGAATTGTATCTTTGAAATAGAAATATATGTGATGGGACTAAATTACAAAGCAAATTAATGGCAAAGCTTATCTCAATCCTTATTTTTGTATGAGTTACATCTTCCTGATTTCTATCAGGTCAGTTGGGAAAGCCAACCAGATTTTTTAACTCAATTCTCTATAATGGAGGTGGGACAAGTGGGTTGGAATGGTATGGCTAGACTGAGATTCCCAAGATTTTCCTCCCTAACACCTCTTTCTCCTCAGACGACTCTCCATTCTTACCACCCCTCTGCTATCTGGATACCATTCTTTTTACTCTGTGACATCTAATAAACTATTGGTTTTCCATTTTACTTTTAAATGCTCTCCTGTGAGCAAGCTTCCTCTAAAGAACAAAGAAAAGACTTTGTAATAAACAGAATCCAGGTCTCATTATGCCTATGTCCTATACCCAGACACACACATTCTCATGGGAATTGAAACCCTCAGAACTTCAGTCAGATTCCTTCCCAAAGCCTCATGGCTTGATGGTTAATATAAACTATGATATTTAGTTCAGTCTTCGCAGTTAATTAATTGTGGCATATCAGTGAGTTAAAGCATCAGGGCCTTAGTTTCTTATCTTAAAAAATGAAATTATTAAATTAATTTCTTAAATTTCTTCTAGCACCAACATGCTACCTTTTTTTTTTTTTCTAAACTCTCCTTACTGTTTAATATATAGCAAAATTACAACTACAAGCCATGTTAAAATGTTTAAAAAAGTATGAAGTTCTAGATGGTGTCTCTTTGACATTTCATATTCTAAATAAAATCCAATAGGTTAAATGGATATGGTGGGAGGATGATCATAGAACTATTGTCGGATTGCAACCCTGCTTATTAACTATAACTTCTATAGAATAATTTTGTTAGCAAAGGCTGTGAGGTGCTTTGATTCATGGGATACAGGATTCACATCCTTTGGATTTAAAGCAATGTTTGGAACAAGGAGTCATTCTAAAGAGAGATTCAGGATAAGGATACTAGTTAGCTTTAGTGAGTTGGTGCTGAAGCTGGTCATTTTAGAGCACAGAAATAAGCAAATTCTGGTAGAGGTGATCTAAGGGTTGTTTACTGATGATTCTGAGCTTCAAGTGAGGCAGGAAACCATTGGTGGAATATGAAGTCAAAATTGTCAAATACCACTCAAGGAAATAAGTATGGGCAAAGATGAATGCTAAGTGGGGAGAGTAGAGAAGAAGGCTGGGGCTAGATTTAGATCTAGGATCAAGTTGGAATCTCCCCGAAGTTATTGCCAACAGAGGATTGCTGACAATCCAAACAATGCTGCTGACAAGCATTTCCAAGTAGAGCACGATCATACTGAGTAATCCTACAGGTAGAGTGGTCTTTGCAAGTCTTAAAGTGCCTTGATATATCAAATGTATTTGCTTAAGGTATTATCTACCTTTGTTAGAACAGGAGACACCTGCTTTTTAGCTCAGGGGCTCTCTGGCTGTGCTCACCACTTCCTTGTGGGGGAAGGGCTCTATTGGGACTTGTATGTGCTCCCTCTCTGAGGCAGGGGTATGTTATCTGATTTGTCCTTTGGAATCTGAGTGTGGGTCCTGTTCAGGGGCCCAATAGGCTTTGCTACTCTGTGACTTGTTTACAGTAAAGTGATTTTTTTCATTGCAGGTACAAAAAGATAATGGCATAAGGCCAAAAAGAAACAAAAAACAAACCCTAAAACATTCCTTTTTCATCAGTGCATTAACTGATTTGACGTTAAACAGAAGGCAAATGTGTGACAAGTTTTGGTCCCTGAAAAATTTCATACTCCTAGAGTTTAGAATTTTCAAAGGATTAAAAAAAGAAGAAAAACCTATATAATTGGCACATAAAAGAACGACCTTCTAGTCCTCACTAGTATCTACTTGCAGAAAAAGAGGGGGGAGAGAGGAAATATAGTTAGCAATGATTTTTTTTTTTTGCATTTTCTAAGCAAATAAGTGGCTATATTTATCACAGCTTTTTTGAGTGATAGGCAACGAGTATTAATCAATAAACCAATTATGTGCCAAGAACAGTTCTAAGTGCTTGGGAATACAAAAGGGGATAAAAAAGCCTCTGCTCAAGAAATTCAGTCTGAGGGATACAACCTGCAAAAACTATGTGTAAACGACATACACAGAATAAATTGGAGATTGCTTGTCTTTCCTCCTCGAAGAGGACTTTGACTTCAGGGAAGTGATATCATAACATGCAAGTAAGTTGGATTTAAGTGAGGGTGAGCTGTACTATGTCAGCAGCCTCCTTTTCTCCTCCAGTGCTTTCTGGGTCAGGATAACTGGAGATGGCCCCCAGGTAGTGGGAAACTTTGGCCTTTAACAGGTCCTATTTTGACTGAGGCAATCTCCAATCAGTGATTAAAGGTAGGTAAGAAATGAGGCACCATATGACCTCTTTTAATTAGTCAAAAAAATAAAAAAAAAATAAAAAAACACTGGGAAATTTCTGGCCAAAATGGAAATAATTACTATTTACATTTACTTTTGCCAATCCAGGTCTAAACAAGCCCACTGAGGCTTGGCCTGGGACCTTTTGTTGGCCAATTAATGAGAGCCAGAGTGATGTGAAATCTAGCTGGTAAATCCAAGATATCTTGAGAAGCTTCAACACTTTCTCTGAAGGAAGGCTTTAGATGATACCTGAAAGAAGCCAAGGAAGCCGGAGGTAGAGAATTTCAGGGATGGATGACAGCCATTGAGTAGATTGAGTCAGGGGCTGTAGTGTGTTGTTCAAGAAATTCTAAGGAGGATCAGTGGATCCAAGAGTAAGTAGAGAAGAGTAAAGCTTTAAGAAGACTGGAAAAATAAGATTCTAGGTTTTGAAAAAGGCCAAACAGAGGTATGGACTTTTGAAAGCAAAAAGGGAGGAACCTCTGAAAATTATTGAAAGGTGGTGAGGTAGATTAACAAAGATCTGTGCTTTAGGAAGATCAATTTGACAGCTTAGTGGTGGATAAAGGAATGAGTTAAATAAAGCAGCAACAAAACTTAAAAGTATTTAATACAGATTTTTGAGCTTCACAAAATAGCAACTTAATTTCCTTCTCTTTCCTTTATTCCCCCATATTAATGATCACTGTACGTTGTTCAAACACTGGAGAAATTCTTTTTTATTTTTCTTTTAGGATAAATTTCAGTAGTATTATCTCCCTACTGTTTATATATTAGTATAGGAATATTTAGTATTGGCCCAATCATTTAATCAAACTTCCTAATATGTCACTCTGGTTATTAAAAAACATGCCTATTATAATATTAGAAATGAGAAATTCTAATAAGTTCTTTACTTAAGGGAGTTTGTTCTTGAGCTTTGCTCAAAAGTTTTACATTCCTCAATAAACTTAGTAGATGATTAAAAAAAAAACTTTAATCAAGATTTTTTTTTTTAATAATTACATGTAAAAATAAACCCCTTACTTGAAGGGAGAGCAGAAACATTCTGTTTTGGGAATTGTCCCAAGGTCCAAGAATTGATGATGTATTGTTTTTTATTTCAACATACTTTCAAGTGTTAAATCAGAAAAGCTATCCTCCCTTGATTGCTTATTGAAAGCAGAAGCTGTTTCATATTTTTTTGAAGAAGGACACAATTGCATTCTGGCAAAATGGACACTTATTCTTCTTGAGGTTTCCCTCTGGTTTTAGAAATATTTTTGGTTATACTTCACTTTGTTAAGTTTCATTATATACCGTCATAAGGTGACTGATCTAGAGCTTCACAGACCTCAAATCTAGTCCAGCTCTTTCATTTTATAAATGAGCAATCTAGCTGCCAAGTCCTACATATTACCCAATTTCATCTCTCAAATTTCTTTCCCCCACTTAAATACCCTCTATCCTAGTTATGGTCCATATGAACTCTTGCCTAGACTGTTGAAATAAACCTCCTGCTTGGATCCCTATGAGTGCTTTCTTCTCCAAATCCGTATTACACACAAAAACCAAACTGATATTCCAAATCGATATTCAAACATAGGTTTAACTCTCCTATTAATATTTGTGTGTGTGTGTGAGATTCCCTTTTGCTTCTAGGGTGAATTATTAGGGTAAATTATAAAATTCTTAGCCTGACATTAAAATGATTCAATTTCATCCCACTTAAGTTTATAAAATTATTAAACATTACTCATTTGTGTTCCTCCCAAAGTGCCCTGCTAACTATTTAAACAAACATTTATTATCTATTATGTGGCAGCCACAGTGCTAAGCTCTGGAGATACAAAGAAAGGCAAAAGTCAGTCCCTGACCTTAAGGATCTCACAGTCTAATGCTGTAGACAACATGTAAACAGTGATGTTTAGATAAGATAAATACATTATAAAATGGAGATTATTTATTGGGGCAGTGAGGTAGAGCACCAGCCCTGAAGTCAGGAGGACCCGAGATCAAATGTGATCTCGGACATTTAACACTTCTAGCTGTGTGACCCTGGGCAAGTCACTTAACCCCAATTGCCTCAGCCAAAAAAAGTTAAATAAATTGGAGATTATAAAAGGTGAGATTTGCAGCTTGAAGGAAGCCAGGAGGAGATGGAGATGGAGATGAGAATGGAAGAGGATTCCAGGCATGGGGGAATGTATTTCATGAAAATGGCAGCAGTTGGTACATGGAGTATCTTCTATAAGGAGCACAGTAGTGAAACCATTGTGGACAGTATCAATAGCCATAGCACATACAGTATGTGTGTGTGGATTCAGTCTCTCTTGCTACCGTCATAGCTTTTTATGGTCAAATTTTGTAGTTGTTATTTGCTCATTTTTGTTCTAGCTTATTTCTTTGAATTTTATGTTAAGGTTGAGCTTTTCTTAACTAAGAGTGGGGATACACTGTCCTAAAATTCAGACATTTTTATGCTGTTCTTTTCAGGGATAATTTTAAGTTTCTGCAAGTTGAAGGTAGAGTTAATGACCTTCCAGTATGATATCTGATCCATACCCAGGAAAGGCTTCTGGTTCCCTATAGCCCCAAGAACTCATGCTCTCTTTGCTTTGGACCTGTGACCAGGACCCCTGATCTCTTGTGACTGACTCTGTTGTCCAGCCTGGAACTGTAACACAGAACTACATATGAGCAATAGCATTGCCATCCAGCAACAGATATATCCAGTGCTAGCGAAGGATCCTCTGTAATCTTTCTGACCGATGTTCAATCCTCTTGCCATATCTAGACTGAGAGTTCCTGAAACTGTCCTGTTATGGCTCTTGCCTCAGAAGTATGTGTGGGCTCTGGACAGCCCCTAGTATTATATAATACCCTAGTATTATAGATTATTCCAGCCAACCTCCTAAGTGTTCTTTGGGCAGAAAAATGTCTCTCCTTTTGTTGGCTCTGCTATTTCAAAACTTGATTTGAGCCAAATCAAAAAGTATTAAATGAGAATTTTGAATTTTTTAAATTTATGAGAATGTTAGAATCTTAATAATTTTGAATTGAACTTCTGAAATTATTGAATTTTAAGCACTTAGTAAATTGTGGATGTAACGGAAGAAAGTGATAAAACACTTGCTTTTAGTCAATAACTAGAAAATCATGAGTAATTCCTGCTCTTCTGAAAGCTCATTATCAACGTGTGTAGTCATTAGAGTGACATATTTGTGCTGGCAGATTTGTTTTCTGAAAATGTCACTGATCAGACTTTCTTCCATTTAGAGAAATTAGAGTACAATCTGGAACTATAAAAATAGGCAGTTGATTTCAAAAGAAGTATTGAGAATATACTTTGGAGATTTACTAGGTAGAATTGATATCTTCCTTTTTATCATTCACTCACTATGGAACCTAATACAGAAACCAATTTTATAATTAACAATATTTTCAAATTATATGTAAAAAATCAACATTTTTGGAGGACTACTAATTAACTTAGAACATTAGAATTTCTTAAGAATATCATTCAATATCTGGTGAATTATCCTAACCATTCAAACTATTTCTTGTTGTTCAGTCATGTCCAACTCTCCATGACCCTATTTGGACTTTTCTTGGCAAAGATATTGGAATAGTTTGTCATTTTTTTCCTCCATTTTTATTTTATAGATGAGGAAACCGAGGCAAAGAGGGCTATATGACTTGCTCAGAATTAGCTAGTAGTGTCTGAGGCTGAATTTCACTCAGATTCTCTTGACGTTAGGTCCAGTACTCTTTCCACTGTGCCATGTAGTTGCCCATTTTGGAAGTTTTAGGAAGAATTTTTAAAAATTATCATCTATTTATATAGATCCATGCATAGACTTTACAAGTTGGGGATATTCCAGTTTATTTCTAAAATCAAATAGAAGTTGGGCTCCCAAGAGGGACCAAACCTGTTTGGTTTGTTTAAGTTCATGCTTCAAATAAGGGTAAGAATTATTAGAATTTATTGTCTGAGATTCTGCTTTGTTTTTTCATCCAATGAACCATGCTACTGACCCAATGAATAGGTACACTGGAATGTTTATCAGAATAATTATTTTGTTTTTTTGTTCAGTGAAATGGGGAAATATTTGAGCAGTTTAAAATGTATATCTTAGGGAATAGTAATGCAGTAGACAGAACACTGGGCCTGCAATTAGGAAGATTCATCTTCCTGAGTTCAAATCTGTCTTCACACTCTAGCTCTGTAAGCTTATTTGCTCCAGTTCCTCATCTGTAAAAAGAACAGGAGAAGGAAATGGCAATACTCTGGTATTTTTGCCAAGAAACCCACAAATAGGTTCACAAAGAATTGGACATGACTAAAAAATGACTGAACAACAATAAAGGAGACTGTTAATAGTAATCTTGAAGAAACATTAAACAACAGAGCACTGGACTTGGGGGTAGGACGATCGAGATTTGAATCCTGCTTCATATACATACTAGAGATGTGATCCTAGGCAAGCTACTTAACTTTTCTCAGGCTTCTTATGTAAAATGGGAAGAGTAATAGTATCTCTAATAAGATCATTATAAGGATCAAATGGTATAATATACATAGTATTTTGTAAACTTTAAAGCATTATATAAATGTGATCAATCATTATCATTGTTATTTCTAACAAAGTACTATTTCATTTAATATCATCAGCCTTTGTGATTTGATCATGTACTCTATGATGATTCTTGGATCTATTTATCCCTCTTCTTTCCCAATTTCCCTGCTTTCATCTCTGTCTCTTAGACATCTTGAATTGGTTTCCTATAAATATCTTAAACTGAATATACCTAAAACTGTATTCATTATCTTCTTTCTCCACACCTTCCTCTTTTTGTAATGTCTCTATTATTGTTGAGAATACCCCCATCTTTCTAGTCATTCAGGCTCACAACATTTTCTATCTTCAACTCCTCACTCTCACCTGTTATATCCAGTCTGCTGAAAAGACCGTCATCGGTCTTTTTGGGTGGTCACCCACCGAGTGGGTTTTCATGTAGTTTTCATCTTCAGCTGCTCTCTCCAAAGTTAGCAGTGATGATCTGATTCCAAATCGAATGGCCATGTTCCAGCCCTCATTCTTTTTTACTTCTCTGCAGCCTTTGACATTTTTCTTTTCTCTTTAGGTTTTTATGACACTATCTCTTCTGACACTAATCCTATGTATTTTACTGTTCCTTTTTTGGTGGTCTTTGCTGGATCCTCATTCAGATACCATCTGCTAACAGGAAGGTGTCCCACAGGGTTCTGTACTGAGTTCTTACTTTTCTCTCCTTCACTTGTAATCTCATAAACTCCCATGGATTTAATTATCATCTCTGTGCTGATGGTTTTAATCTGTTTATCTAGTCTTAATCTAAATGCTGAACTTTATTCTTGCAGATCTTGAACTGGAATGTCCAGTAGATATCTTAAAGTCAACAGGTACAAAATGGAACTCATTATCTTTCCCTCTAAACCTCTTCACTTCCAAGCTTGTCTACAATTTATCCTCCACTTCTCAGTTTCTCAACAATTCCTCTGGCCCTATCCAATTTATTGCCAGAGCTGAACTAGATTGGATAGTTGGAAGTTATAAAAAAACCAGTATGATTCTCCACAAAGTGGAAAAAATGAATGACCAGTGCAGATACTATATGTGTACTCACATGAGGAAAATATAAACACTGGGGGAGAATTCACGGTTTGACAAAAACTGCTGAGAAAACTGGGCTATGGTATGTGGTATTGTTTGATTAAGCATCTTCCTAGTATTTCTATTAAATGTTCTTAATCTTTTTTCAGTTTATTATATTATTAGTGTATTACATCTTAGTTTTTCGAGTAACAAGTATAAATGTGAATCAGTTCTTCTATCTTGGAAATGAGATCTATATTAAAGAACTTGTGGTAAAGATTTTCCTCCCAGCAACATGTTTTCCTTCACATTTTTAGTCTTAGATTTGTGTTAGATTACACAAAAGGCAAAAACTTAAATTTCTTACCATTAAAATTCTGTTTTATCCTTATCATTTATTTAGTTGTGAACTCTTCTTTCTTGTGTAGATTCAAAAGATAATTTCTTCCTTGTTCATTTAATTTTTTTTATGATGTGATTAAAAAAAAAAGTAAGTTCTGTATTCATTTGGAGCTTATCTTGGACTATGCTATATGTTTTTGTCCTGAACCTGATTTGTGTGAATCTTTTGACATGTTTTCTCATAATTGTCAAATAATGTACCTCTCCCTCCCCACAGTGTTGATACTTTCCCCAGAAGGCCATTCATCTTCTCTAATTCTTTGTCAAGTGGTATATCTGGAGAATGTGTTGTAGGTGGCAGAATTTGGCTTTCTGCTTTTTTATTAGCAGTGACAATTTATTTTTTCCTAGGTAGGGATTTTAAGATCTTATGTGACTTTAGTCATTTTTCATTCAATTTATTCACCAGGCATTGTGACTGTTAAGTTCTATTCAGTATGCTAAGCTCATCCTCTAACTTCATTTTGGTCCAGTTTTCTATTATCATTGATAGGAAAATCCTGGTGAAATTTCTTCTTAAAGTGCATAATAATAATTGGTTTGCAATTTGGGGTCTTGGAGAATTATTACCTGTTGTATTTAGAAGTTAAGTAACTTAACTAGGATCTCATAGTCAGAAACTTGAAGAGAATAGTCCTGTTTCTGCTATCATTTTTATCACTATTAACATCTTGTCTTTCTCAGAAAAAGAGTCTTCTTATACATTTGTTTCTAATATTTATTAAAAGCTTCTGAATAATTTAAGTATTGATAATTAATGTAGCCAAAAAGAACCAAAGAATTGCAGTGTAAGAAGGGAGTCTAAAGTTACTCATCTAATCTAATCCTTAATCAAATTATGAACCTTGTCAACAATAGAATTTTCGAGTCTTAAAAGAACTAGTGTTCATTAAATTCTTGTTGGATCCTGAGGTCTGAATATATAATTTGAATAGTTTAACATTTCATTAGCTTTATAAGACATCTTCAGTATGACTCTCTTGACCAAACTTGTTCTGCAGTGCAATATATTAACTACTGGTAGTTACCAACTTTCTTGTTGCATTGTATGAACATTCAGAGATTTATGAGTAATAATAAGGTGAACAACCTCTTATTTAAGAAATCTGAATTTACGTCTTTTATAATTATCTGGATTCTGGTGTTTTCTCTTCTTGTCTTGTATACAAGCTACCCCATGATCTTACACTGGCAAATAAAGCACATGCTGCAGTGTTTTCAGTATCATCATAAACCAAAGATTTTCTTCTCTGTGACTTCTTGCCAACATTTATTTACCCAAATCACCAAACTGTTTGAGATTGTGGTTAGAGGGCATTTACCTTTTGTCCTTGGATCAACAATCATACTGCAGTTGTGTCCCTTAAGTGGATTCTTGGGCCTCTTCCTAGAATCTACTTCTTGCCCATTATCTTCTGTGAGGTCCAGATTCCAGAATACTGGTCCAGGCCTCTTTTACCTGGAATCTCCTTTCTCCCCAATTTTTCTGAGAAACTTGACACTCGACACTTTAATAAAGCATAACTGATTTTTCTAGTATAGCACTACTGACCTTAATAAATTTTAGGCCCTAGTCTCATGCCTTGCCCTACTTTATAGCTGCCAGTGATCTAGCACTGAAATAAAAACATTTATAGAGTTTTCAATTTCATTATAACATAAGAGATTCAATTTTAAATATTACTAGTAACTAGAATTCTGTTAAAATTAAAATTTTAAGAACAGTTAAAAGTTAACTTGGCCAATTCTGATATTTGTAGAAATATTTTCACCTGATGATTGGGAAAAATTTATATATTTGGGCATGTGTTACAATTACATAAGCAAATTCTTGAAATGATGAGATTCTTTGAAATTGCATCAATCAAAAATGCAAATAAGTTAGAAAAATGGGTTTAATTCAGTGAAATGAACTTTACTAAACTTATAGTACATTGTTTAAATGGGTAGAACAAGACCCAAACTCTAAAATTGGAGGATCTGGTCTCAAATATCACCTTTGATGTTATTGGTCTATATAATTTCAAGAAAATTACAATCTCCCTCAGCCTTGATGATCTCATCTGGCAAATAAGGGGGGAGGTAATCAAGTGATGCTCTGTAATGTGACTTGCATATAAATCATTAATACTTCTTGCACTTTAATGTGATAAATGATAAGTAATATATTTACTAGAAATTCTTTACTTTTTTGAACATTTAGCAGACAAACCTCAGGATTGTAACAAACAAGATGACCAAGACACTTAACTACAGTCTATTTTTGCATAAGTAGTTAACTTGAAGGCAGGGATTAAATTATGATTTTACTAAGAAAATATTATCACATAATAGTGTATTTCTACCTTAGGTAGTAATGGCTATGTCTTTAATTGGTTTTTAAATCTGTTTTCCAGTTAATTTTCTCACTCTTTTATAAAAGCTAAATGGGCATATAAAGCTCTGCTGACATTCATTTCATTTATTTTACATTTTTCTGATTTAATGTTTAAACTTATAGATTTAATAAATTTAAAAAGGAAATACCTGAAAAACAATATGGGGACTCTTAGGAAATAAAATCTCACTGTATCTTCTAATTCATTAGATGCTGATCTGTATGCAAATAAAAGTGTAATTGACTTCTCTGATTAAGTTTTATAACTAAATAACCTATTTAAACGGGTGATTTTTCATTAAGCTAAAAACTTACTGAATTTAAAACTTGCCTTCTTATGGTACTGAAGGAGAGACTAATACTATGCGCGTATTGATGGCAGGTTAGATTTATTTCTCTAAAGACTTTTGTTGTAATTAAATTACTTTCTAACATTTGTGAAAGTATAAGCATTAAGGTATTAAGAAAAACTATCAAAAAATTACCATAAGTCTAAAAAAGTCTGGTTTCTTGCTCTATCCTGCTTTACAGCTGCCTGTGATCTAGTATTAAAATAAAAAAAAAAATCACAGTTTTCAATTTCTTTAAAACTGATTCAATTTTAAATGTTATTTGTAACTAGAATTTTGTTTAAATTTCCTGTATTGGCATGTACGCTATCTGTACCTTCTGCTTTTAACTAATCTCCATCCATTTGTCCTTTTCTATTTTTTTTTTCTAGTTTTCCCCTTGAATTTTGGAGTTTGGGTATTAGTTGGTTTTGATAATTTTGCCCATAAAAGTATTTCCCCCTTCTATTTACATATTTCACTGTTGTATCATGATATATGCCAGTGTTGTCAGATTCAAATAAAAATATGGCTACTAAACCATACTTAATAATCCCTGCAGGCTACGTATTGAAATAGAAAATCATATATTAACATTATCTTTGTTCAGTTGTATTTTAATTTTGTTAAATATTTCCCAGTTAGATTTTAATTTAGTTTGCACTGCCTTTGCAGTCTTGGGAGACTGCACCTAATGTATGCCATTAAATCTTTTCATCTCTTGTAGAGTATTTTTTATTATTCATGCTGAGAAATTTTTTTTCTCCTACTGAGTTTGTGGTTGTTCCAGAGATTTAATAAAGAGAAATGGTTGAAATCAAAACCAGAACTTGGGGAGGAAATAGGATTTGAAATAGATTATAGGTTTTTAGATGTAGATCTGGAAGGAATCTTTGGAGTTATTGAGTCCAAACCCCTTATTTTACAAAACGTTACCCAAGTGATTCATCCTTACTCATCCATTGAGTAAATATATTTCTAAACCAGAAATACCACAACATGAGGCATAATCTGACAGCTACACTAAACTTTCAGAGAGTGAATTGTGAATTTTAGGAAGTTCAGGGAAAACATAATTCTCTTCCAGTAACTTAGTACTCTAAAAGGACTTTGTTGTGAGAGACAGAAGCTTCATAGGAAGGAAATTTTGCCCCAACAAATGGAAACAATTGCAATGAGGATCCTAAGGGGAAGATATTTAAAGAGAGTAGTGTGGCTTCTTGGGGAACTGTAATTAACTCAAACCTAAACAAAAAGACATGTATTCAAAAATAACTTAGAGAGAACATATGTTAGGTTGCATACAAGAATGACCTTATCTTTTAACCAAGATGGTTTAAACCTGGAACTGAGATTTCTGAAAAATGCTAGAGTTAAAACCCCAGGTTTGTATGTGCTGGAGAAAAATTTTTGTAAGTCGCTTGGACAACAAGGAAATAAAATGAGTCAGTACCTAAAGAAATTAATTCAGGAGATTCACTGGAGTGTAAAATGCTGACCCTAAATACTTTAGCCTCAGTTTCCCCAATTGTAAAATGAGAACAATAACAGCATCTAAGGGACAGGGTTCTTGATGAGATTTAAATGAGAATGTAAAAAGCACTTTGTGAATTTGAAAGTTGTATATATATGCTAGCTATTGTTAATGATTATCTGCTATCATTCTCTGTAGTATTATACAAGTGTTTGTATTCTAAATCAACATTTCCTTTATCTGTCTTTTATCTCTGCTTGGTGAGGAGAATTAAGAAAAATTAAATTCTAGCTAGGTTCATGTGTGCTGTGAGCCTCCTTATCAGGATTACTACTTTGCATCAGTTAAAACTTTTGGAGGAAATGGTGATAATCAAGGTCAATATCTTTGTCTTTTTTCTATTTAACATTTTAAAGCATTTAATAAGTTATATGAATAGGTCAAATTGATGTTGCAGTTATCCAGTTTGCTTACTTGCTTCAGAGGATCTTTAAAGGTTTCAACCAACATAATTTCTTGATTACGAAAATACATTTTTGCTTTGGTATCCCTAGAACTTAGTGTAATGTTTAGCATATACATGTTAGAGATATGCTTGTTGAATTAAATCGAAAATTCTTCCTAGAATCTGCCTTGTTATTTTCTATTTATACATAAGCTAAAGTTTTCTTCATAAGTTTTTTTTTTTCTTTTGCTAATCATGAGCTCACTATAAGGTGAGATGACCCAGGCTAGCACAAAGTAAAATAAGTCATCTTTTTGAAACATGATGAAATCAGCTCTTCTAATCCTTTTTATTTATTATTATTATTTAAAAAAATTTTTTAAAACTTTTTTATTTTGCCTAAGAAGAACCCTTGAGCATGAGCCCTTCTATGAAAGCTTTTTTTTTTTTTTTGGGGGGGGGGACTTCTGGTTTTCTTTCATTTATCAAGATGTTACTAACAATTCTTCTAAAAGTATTTTACTTTTCTAGTCATTGTACAAATATCTTACATTTAAAGGACTACCAGTTAACTTAATATTTATCCATAGTATATATACATATTCATTGTGTAGTCTCTAGCATGTTTTTTACCCACCTTTTTTCTATTTATTTACCCCATCTCCAGCCACCATGAAAGCAATCTCTTAAACACTGGGGATACAAAGTAAGGCAAAAATAGTCCCTGCCTTCAAGGAACTTGTATTTTAAGTTTAAGCTTTGTTTATAACTGGTCTGTCCTTCAGTCTTCTTCCCTCTTAGACTTTCTTTGCCCCCTCTTTGTATTCCTATCTATATCATTATTGAATTAAACATATTCCTCTGTCAAACTTTTTACAAGTACATGTGGGTGTTTTGCCTTCCTTTAACCAGGAGACAACAGGAAAACAATTATGATGTGTGTGGGTGTGTATGTGTGTGTAAAAATATACACCCACACATCTATATGTATACAGAGATTTATCTACCTCTCTCCCTTTATCTTTTTCTCTGCCTATTGTAAATTAGAGTGAGGATTTAGTGAATGGTCAGCAGCAGGACTCTTGAAGGAAGCAAAGAGCTAACACTGAGGAGAGAATGCATTCTAGTCTTGGGGAAAAGCCAGAAAAAAGACATAGACTGTTATATTTGAGAAAAAATAAGAAATTCAGTTTTCTGACCAGAAGCATTAAATTAATCTATGGAGTAATTTAAATAAAATCAAACAAAAGGCTAATAAAGAGAAATGTACTGTTTTTCTTTTTATATGTAGTAGGTCCTTTCCCATTGATCATGTGTGGGGATAAGTCTGCCTGCCCTTTCTGATGGGCTCTGATAGTCATGGATCCTTTCTCAAACCCATGTGCAACCAGAACCTCCTGATTGGAGTCTTAGTTCCTATGACAGTTGAATAAACTAGGAAGATTATGGAAAGATAACTTTCTATCTCATTTTCTGAGACTGCTTCTCTGATGTGATCTAGCCCACACAAGCTGTCCCTTCAGAGTTTTTTTGATAGGTAACCTTAACATTTCTTTGTGTTGCTGTAGATTTAGAATTGCCTATTTGGTATAACTTTCTCTTCTTTCTGCTAAATTGGATGGTGCTGAATACTGCCCAGCCTTGCCTGTCTCCTCCCAGACAGGTTAGTTTAGAATGGGATCATTTCTTTAGCCATTACTCTTTCTTCTTTATATTTTCCTTTATGGAGATTTGTTTAGCCACACACTGTTAAATAAAGTAGGCTAATTTTAACCTAGGAACAATATGATGACTCTGATGTCCATGTGGTAACCTCCTTAACTATTTTTAAGGAGTTTATTTTATTTCTCTTGAAAAACTAGTAATAGTCACTAGAGCAGATAATCTCAAGTAAAGAAAATTCCTGACATTTATATAAGAGGCTTGCCTTTTTGCCTTAATTAAATCTTTTTTTTTTTTTTTTTTGTATATTTCCAGTTAACCCCTGACATATTCTGACAAGATCAGAATAAAGGGAGCATCTAGGTAAAAAGAAGTGAACCTAGTATATTATACTGTTTGTTAACTCAACAGGCATTGGAAGGAAGAGTTAAAGAAAGAACAAGAACTATTTGGGAGGGAACTTTGCTCAGTCTGAAAAGTTGTACAAAACTGGTAACTTTAGTCCTTCTTTCTCAGAGACACTTAATCTCCTAATTCTGGGCATTTCCCACTGATTGACCATGATGTGTGGAATGTCTTTCTTCTTCAGCTCTGCCTCTTGCATCTTTCATGACCTAACTAAAATTCTACTCTTTTTAGGAAAACTTTCCCAATCCTTCTTAATTTGCTGCTGATTATTTCTAATTCATCCTCTATATAGATTGTCTATACATAGTGAATTTTTTCACCTATTAGGTTGATCTTCTTGAATACTAGGATCATTTTTTATCTTTCTTTGTATCCATATTGCATAAACTAAAGCCTGATGTGTAGGAGGCACTTAATAAATGTCTATTCGACTAACTCCTCTCTAGTGCATTAGAGGCATACTGACCCACCACTGATCTCTCCTCTGTTGCAGCTCCTCTCTTCTTTTGATTTCTTCTGTTAGTTGGGAGCTTTGTGCTGCTAAATGTATTTAATTTTTTCCCCTTAAAATCCAGGTAGGGTTAGGGACACTACATCTCCACTCTTTTCTGTTTTCTCTCTCACAGGCTGTGCTGCTTTTTAAAAATTGCTGTCGAGGATTCAAACATTGATATAATTCATGTCACTCTCAAGATAACAGTTTGGGAGGGGAATATTTGTATTGTACTTACAAAATCCAGCATGAAGGTAGTTAAGGAGAAGAGCAAACATATGTTTGCCTGTCTTTCTCTCTGTCTCTTTTCTTTGTGAGACAGTTGGCATTAAGTGACTTGTCCACGATCACATAGCTAATAAGTGTCAAGAGTCTGAGGTCACATTTGAACTCGGGCCCTCCTGTCTCCAGGGCTGGTGCTATATCATACACTGTGCCACCTGTCTGCCTCTTGTTTCTCTCTGTCTCTGTCTCTCTTTTTAAACCTGAGGCAGTTGGGGTTAAGTGACTTGCCCAGAGTCACACAGCTAGGAAGTATTACATATCTGAGGTCGGATTTGAACTTCGGTCCTCCTCACTTCAGGGATGGTGCTCTGTGCCACCTAGCTGCCCTTTTTTTTCTCTTTTAAAAAATAGTAAGCAGTAATACTAGAGTATAAAATTGTATTATACAGGAAGAAAGATTGAGCTAATGTAAATTTGATTCTTTTGAAGTCCTGAAAAAGTCCTGCAATGTCTTGGAATCCCAATAGCAGATGGATATAAGAATTTTTTAGAAGAAGAAACAGAAGTATGATAAAAGAAGACTGAATAAGGAAACTATGACACTGCTTTTATCTTTGTATTTAACTATTTTCTCCTCTCTAATTTTAGATTACCAACAAATAATATGGAAGAAAACCCAGATGAAAGTGAGACTTCTATAACAATAAGTAACAGCCACCTTTTGGAAGAAGTGAAAAAAAAATGCAGGCTTTCAGCCAGACGTAGCACAAAAGATTGTGAGAAGTCATCATTCAGAAAAAGCTTCAGGATAGACTATAGGTTAGAGGAATCTGTAACTAAGTCACAAAAAGGAAAGGATGGAAGATACATCAACCCTTGGCCAACATGGAAATATCCGTCTCTTGCAGATGTTTTGAAATGGATGATATTGGAAAAAGATAACAGCAAAATTCCACGTTGTAAAGAGGTAGATAATTTTTATTTAGTGTCTTAATGTTTTCTTACTGTAATTATAATACTGGGTTATTATACTAAATAATATACTGAATTATAATACTAACATCATAGTTAATTGAATTACTTCAATGAATAAGCTATAACCACATTCTTAATTTGCTTTGTTTAAGTGAATTGACTATTCTGCTCCTCTGTCAATTAGGAATTGAAATTATAGGGGGAAATTTAAAGCTATTCTTTCCACAAACATCTTTATATTGGGACCATAGGATATTAATGTCTCTAGTGCACTGATACTTTTTCATTTTCATTTTTCAAAATTGCTGGTTAAAAAAAGTCTATGTCAAACATTTTTACTTATGATAGAATTTAACATCATTTGTCAAGAAGGGAATCCAGGTTTAAAAAAAAAAAAACCTGTGTGTGTGTTTGTGTGTGTGTGTATCAGCAAATCAATCATCACTTCTAGAAATACAACTTGGAACACTCAGCCTGCATTTAAAGTGTCACTACTATAAATGAAGACAATCATTTATTTTATCCTCTTGCAGATTTTAGGTATTGTACATGTGGCATTTTGATGCTATGTAACTTTGTAGACTATTATAAAAGTTGAGTTTTATTTTGGTAGCTTTTTATAATCAATTTTAATTCTCTGTTATTTAATATCTTCTTAGAAGAATAAAAGGTAAGGGAAAATTTTGAAATAAAACTAAAGCTTTATTTTCACCAGTGTTCTACAACAATGATTAACTGCAGTTGTTAATATAATTTTTTTTATCCTGATATGGTATTGAGATGTATTATTAGTACTAGTTCAAATATTTGACTTGTGTATCTGGGTCCTTAAGAACAAGTATAATTTTGGTGCAAAGTCCTTGGAAAATTATTTTGGTGTGAATACATTTTTTCAAATTGAGGTAACAATGAGGAGTATTCTGGTCTCTACATAAAGAAATAGAATTAGGCAAAAGTAGTCAATAGTGTTCTGAGGCTTATAAAAATGAAAGTCATTGGAACTTTTTTCTTTCCAGAAACTTTTTATTTAATAAAATATAATCTATTTAATTTCTGAGCAGTATTTTATTTTTCTAATGACATGTAAAGAATTTTCAACATTCATTTTTATAAAATAAATCAAATCTATTTAAATGGGGATATATAATTCCTCTTTTAACCCAGAGTTATTGATAGATAAGGAAAATAATTACAGTGTTAATTTCTCTCAGCTATAAAATGTATCAATATTTGATTCTATAAGAATTACGGATTTAGAGTTTTTAATCTATAACTATATCAACTTCTAATTCTGGAAATCAGTGGATAGAACCATAGGCACATTTTTGCTGTTTCTCCTGTCTATTCAAATGTCCAAATTTTTTTCCTAAGAAAACTATTTAACTCAATTTGTTTGACTTCTGTTATAGTAGCTTTAAATTCACAGGAGTTGAATACTGCACTATAGTATATTTTGAAGGCTTTGTTCTCATCAAAACTATTCAATATTATGCAACCAAGGGGCAGGCCGTATTTCAGCATTCTTTTTGAAGGTCTGAGAAACAGCTGCATCTGCAATACTTCTATACAACATTTTCTTCAGGAATCTCGTAGTCATATTCATTCATATTTCCAATTTGCAGGACACCTGGGTCCTGCTCTCAGCCATGATTCCTGTGATCACACAGTGAATATTTTCAGTTATTTTGATTAAGTGAGTCACTGCTAGAATTAAGTAACTTGTGTACTTTATTCTGTGTGACATTTACTGTGTGTCTTTGCTTGGATACCCATGGAAGTAAAACTACTGTGGTTATTAGCTTTAAAAACATATTCTATGAGGTACAGGTAACTTCTGGGGACAAAATGATAATGTATTGATCAAAGATAGCATTGGAACCTTAGGATTAGTTTAGGCAGAGCTTGAGATGATTAATCCAACTGGTTTTCCTGACAAGTTCTTTTCAGTCCTAGAAAGTATTTTCTTTTTTTTAAATAGTATTTTATTTTTTCCTATTATATCTTGTTTTCAACATTCATTTTTATAAGATTTTGTGTTTCAGATTTTTCTTTCTCCCATTTCCCCTTCCCAATATGGCAAGTAATCTGCTATGGTTTATACCTGTGTAATCATGTGAAACATATTTCCACCTTAGTTGTGAAAGAAGCAACCGAACAAAAAGGAAGAACATAAAACCAAGACAAAAAATATAAATAGTTTGCTTTGATCTGGATTCAGATTCCATAGTTCTTTTTCTAAAGGTGAATGGCATTTTTATTCATGAGTCTTTGGAATTAATTGTTTTCTTTAAAATGAAGGAAAGAAAAGGGGAGGAGAAGAGAGAGAGAAAGCTGTGGTGAAGAGGCCTAACTCTAGAATATTTCATTCTAGAAATGAAAGTGGAAAAAGGAGGAAAACTAAATTGAAGTAAAACCAAAACAAAACAGAAAACCACCACCTCTGGTCATTAATTTGTTGGTATAATATTTAAGGATTTTTACTTGAGATTGGGTTGACTATAGAACCAAACTAATCTCCTTTGGATTTCCTATACTATTGTGGACCTTTACAAACATGAAGGAATTTGAATACATGGACGTTATGTACAAATTTAGATTCTTTCTCATTATATGCAATTTAGACTGATATTTCAGATGGATAGCGAGTGGGGCCATGGGTTAAATAAGAGATCATCAGATTTTCAGATCTGTGAGTTATACAGTGCTTTCAATCAAGCTAAACTGTTTGTTGCTATAAAAGCCCATCTCTTTAATAGTAAATTTCGTCAATGATATGTGTCAGTAAATCAAATTTTAGAAAAACTACTATAGTAAAAAAAAATTGTTTTTCCTTTCCATGCGATCAGATATAGAACTCAAAGATAATACTGATTTGTGAATACTTCAGAAGGTTATGAGTAATATTTTCCTCATTTAACACACAAAAATTTGGAGGTCAAAATAATTTTAAGAAACTGACAGGAGACTTAATTGAACTTCATTATCCTGATCTGCCATCAATGATGACAGAAGAACACCAAATAGGAAAAAAAAATTATCAACATTTTTATAATGATTTTTTAAATCACCAATGACAATTTGTACCTTAATACAATAGTTCCCAAAGTGTTAAATTAGAAGGATGAAAATGCCAATTAAAGAGACAGTGCTGGAAAAAGTAGATGAACCATACCAATTGTACCCAGAGAATTTGTACTGGAGACAATACATTCTTGAAAGTATTAAAATAGATAGATGAGGTTTAATAGCGTTAAGGACATTTGTATATGGACAACATGGTGTAGTAGAAATGGTTTGAGTTCAGAAGACATGGAATGTAGTCTTGCACCTCCACTAATAAACTATATTATAGTTTTGAGAAAGTCACAAGTTTTTTTTGACTCTTAAGACTAAAGGAAAATATATATAAAGCAACCTATAAATATAAACTGTTATAGTTTATAATAGTATCCAACAGTAATTGTTGTTGCTGCTGCCGCAGCTGATCTTTCATTTTAGTGCTGTCTGACTTTTTGTGACTCTGGAGTTTTTTTGATAAAGATACTGGATTAGTTTGCCACTTCCTTCTCCAGCTGATATAAAGATGAGGAAACTGGGGCAAACTAATTTAAATGATTTAAATGATAGCTAGTATCTGAAGTTAGATTTGAATTCAGGAAGACTAATCATCCTGATTCCAGGCTTGGTATTCTATCCACTGAGCCAGCTAGCTGCCCCTGTGAAAACATGAATTACGTATATTGCCCTTTACTTGTTGCTACTTCGGAGGCCATATCATATTTAAATATGACTTTAAAATCATAGATGAAATCACAGAGGTCATCTTGTTCATCCCTTTCATTTTACAGATTACAAAACTGAGGTAGACAGAGGATAAATGACTTTACCAGGATTAAACAAATAGTACTAGAAGTAGGATTTGAACCCAGAACCAGTGTTCTTCCAATATTATCATACTTCTAGAAAAGACTCAACACTTGTGATGAGAATAAAGGGGGGCAGAATAGTATTCATTATATATTACTGTTTATGGTGCAAATTCTTTGATAAATCTTGATGAAGATAATTGTGGCAAGTCTTGAAACAAAACACAGTAATTCAGCAGGACCAACTGACTCTCTTGTTGACAGAATTACATGGTGAATGATGAGAAACTTGGCATATGTTATTGGCTTTTGTCCACTAACCATCTGCTTCAGGATGTCTTTAGGCTGTAACCATTCCTTCAATATGGCTGTTTGCTTGAGGCTGATGTATTGCAACAGTGACAGTTTATCAGTTTTCAGCCCACAAATTCCTCAAATCCAACCACAGTAATTGCAAATTCATTATCAGCAAGAGTATCTAGCAATCTCCATGTTGTAAATAATTGGCACAGATTTTTACAGAAGAAATTTAAAAGAAATCTTTTCCCACTTGCATTGTTTTTGAGGGAGCCTCATAATTGATTGTACATAATTTAGTTTGTGCAGGATGAATATTGGCAGGTTAATGCAATAACTTAAGACTGTGAGACTGGAAGTCTTTCTTTCTTTCTTTTCTTTCTTCTTCTCATCCTTGGTATTTCAAAATGATGAAGGATTTTTTGAGGCCTTTCTCGGCTTTCCCAACTTTGTATCATTTTCAAATTTGTTAACCATGCCATCAATGCCTTCACCTAAGTCACTGATAAAATGTTAAACTAGTAACAAGAATGGATGCCATTAAAATACGAGAGTTTAGATGGAATGACATTGACTCTTCTCTCAGCTTTACAACTTCTTTTGATGTTTTTTTGAATAGCACAACTTGTCAAGCTAGCTATTCTTACAGATGTTGAACTTTGCATCTCTGAATTTGGGAGCAGAGAATCATTGTACCTCTTGGTAGCCTGATGTTTGAACTGATTAACCTGTTTTATAAAGTATTTCTGCATTCTATTGTTGATCCTTTCAGCAACAGGTTTCTGCTTAAAATATTAGAAATTTCTCCTTTATTTTTCTGAGGCATGTAGTGAAAATTTCTTATTAAATTTGTTTTAGGCTATTATGAAATTTCAAATTTGGCTCTATTAACTAGCCCTCATAGGAAGATCTTATTATGAACTCCACATATAAGGTGATTCTTTTGTTGTTATTGTTTATTCATTTCAGTCATGTCTGACTCTTCATAACCCCATTTAAGTATTTCTTGGCAAAGATATTGAAGTGGTTTGCCATTTCCTTCTCTAGCTCATTTTACAGATAAGGAAACTGAGGCAAGCAGGGTTAAGTGACTAGACAGCTAGTAGCTATCATATTTTATCTCAGGGAGATAAGTCTCCCTGCTTGCAGAAATGGAGCTCTATCTACTATATCACCTAGCTGTTCCTGTGATCTTAAAAATTCTCTAAATTTGCATTAAGATACTCTTATGTGTACCCTCACCAGATAAATCCCATTTGTAAGTTGCAACAGTGATTGAGCTTGCTCTTGAAGTAAATGCCATTTAGCTGTCTCTAGATTTGGAAAGAGAGAAAAATGGGACCTACATTTAAATCAATAGGCATTTGGAGAAATGTTTTTACACATAAAAATACATACACATACAATAAGAGTATGAAATCATAAACCTTTTTAAATTAATACATCTGAACTGCTTTTGCTGATGACAAAATCTTAAACATTCTGAAAAAAAATTGACAAGAAACTAGTAATGTAGTTTTTAGCTAGCCTATTCATTCAGTTGTGTTCTATTCTTCATGGATCCTCACATGCCAGATTCTTCTGTCCTCCACTATCTCTTGAAATCTATTCCTTCTTTAGATTTGGGACATAAACTGATCTTTTCCAATCCAGTGGCCTCTGTTGAGTTTTCCAAATTTGCTGGCATAGTGAGTATTGCACTTTTTTTTTTAAAGGACTTAAAATTGCTCAGCTTGAATTCTGCTATCTCTACTAGCCTCATTGTTGATAATACTTCCATTTTTGCATAAAATTTTCCCTTGATAGTCTTAATTTTCCTGATGCTATCTTGTCTTTCCCATTTTATTGTTTCTTTTATTACTTCTTTGTTCATTTGAGAAAATTCTCTCCCCCTTTATTTTCTTTGGAACTGAATTCAGAGGAGTGTGTGTGCGTGTGTGTGTGTATCCTCCTTTTCCTTTTGCTTTTCTTCTTTCTTCAGGTATTTATAAAGCCTCACCAGACAGCTATTTTGCTTTCTTGCTTTTCTTTTTCTTTGGGATCTTGTTTGTTGCTACCTTCAGTAGAGTATTATAAATCTCTGTCCATAGTTCTTCAAGTACTCTGTATACTAGATCTAATCCTTTACATCTATCCATTGCTTCTACTTCATATTATAAAGGATGTTATTTAGGTCATACTTATATTGTCTGATGGTTTCCCTACTTCAATTTAAGTCTGAAATTTGCAAGAAGAAACTCATATTCATCTATATTCATCTATAGGTCTTGTTTAACTGACTAGAGCTTCTCTAATTTTGGCTGCAAAGTATATAATCAATCTGATGTCAGTAATGACCATCTGATGAACGTTCTTGTGTAGAATTATCTTTTGAGTTGTTGGAAAAGAGTGTTTGCTATGACCAGTGATTTATCTTAACAGAACTTTTTAGTTGCTGCCCTGCTTCATTTTGTACTCCAAGACAAGACTTGCCTGTTATTCTAATATCTTTTGATTTCCTACTTTAGAATTGTAATCTTCTATGAGGAATGTAACATCTTTTGGTGCTGTTATGAAAATATTGAAGGTCTTAATAGAATTGAACAACTTTGCCTTTTGGGCATCTATGGTTGGAGCATAAATTTGCTTTGATTTGCTTTGGATTGAAATTGGTATCATTCTTTCGTTTTTGACATATCCCAGTGCTGCTTTTCTTACCCCTTTTCCGATTATGAGTGCTGCCACTTTTCTTCTTGGGGATCTTGCCCACAGTAGTATATATATCGATTGCCTGAATTAAATCCATTCATTCTTGCCTCTTTAAGTTCATTGATACTCAAGACATCAAGTATTATTAATCTTTTCATCTGTTTGACCACATCCAGTTTACCTTGGTTTAGAGATCTTATATTTTAGGCTTCTACAATAATTGATCTTTACATCATCAGACTTTCTTTTCATCACTAGACACTCATCTGAAGCTGAGCTTCATTTTGGCTTTGACCCAACTACTTCATTCTCTCTGGAGCTACCCATAGTTGTCCTTTGCCAAGAAAACTTCATGGACAGTATTAAAAGAATAAAAAATAACAATAGAAGCTGAGCTCCTCAGGTTGGAAGGTGTCCAACTTGTTACTGGGGAAGAGCAAAGATATTGGAATAGTTTGCCATTTCTTTCTTCAGTGGATCACCTTTGTCAAAACTCTCCACTATGACCTTTTCATCTTGGGTGACCTTGCTTGACATAGTTTATAGTTTGCTGAGCTGTGCAAACCCTTCTGTCAGAAGACAGTGATACAAAAGACTGATTTAAAGACAAATCATTTTTCTGAATATGTGGATGGAGTTTCCCCACTAAGAATTACTTACAGAGATAAAATCACAACTTTTTTTCACCTCCCAAAAATAACAGCAAAAACTTCCTACCTTAGTAACACAAAACAAAAAAGTTACATGCTTTAGAAAGCAGTCATCATTATTACTTTCTGTTGAATACATTACTGTCTAGCTCCTCTAATAGGAGGGCTACATTTTGTCTTGTTAAAAATGTTCTTTTCATTGTACAGGCATATCCCACAAAATGTTACCCTAATGAATTTTGTAATAATCAATCTTGTAATAATAATAGTATAATTGAATTCCACCATAAAATACATTCTAGAGCCAGCATGTTGTTGTTGTTTTACAAAAGAGCAGCTATTTATCTACATGTCTTTTAGAATTTGTAGAGGCTAAACAAAAGCAGGCCTTTTCTTTGATAGGAATCAGAATTTAAACCCTTGACTAAATGAGGTCTCTTATTTTCTAACAGCTATTTCTCTTTTAATCTTTTAGGAACTGGACAAAGAACTTCCACTGGTTTGCCCATATTTTGTTGAAAATCCTGAACAAGCTGGAATGAAGAAAGGTGGTTTACGAGTCACGTGGCTTGGACATGCAACAGTTTTGGTGGAAATGGATGAGATAACATTTCTCACAGACCCTATTTTTAGTATGCGGGCTTCACTGTCACAGTTCGTTGGTCCAAAACGCTTTCGCAATCCACCATGCACAATAGGGCAGCTGCCCAAAATAGATGCAGTTATTATCAGTCATACCCACTATGACCACTTGGACTATAATACTGTACTTAGTTTAAATGAGCGTTTTGGCGGTGATCTGAGGTGGTTTGTGCCTATGGGTCTCTTAGAGTGGATGCAGAATTGTGGATGTGAGAATGTGATTGAACTGGACTGGTGGGAAGAAAACTGTATTCCTGAACATGATGATATCACCTTTGTCTTTACACCTTCCCAACACTGGTGTAAAAGAACTCCAATAGATGACAATAAAGTTTTGTGGGGCAGCTGGTCTGTCTTGGGGCCCTGGAATAGATTTTTCTTTGCAGGAGACACTGGTTATTGTAGTGTTTTTGAAGAGATAGGAAAACGATTTGGACCTTTTGATCTTGCAGCTATTCCTATTGGAGCTTATGAACCAAGGTATGTAGACTTCTCAAAGTTCATTAGAAAAAGGACATTTTTTTATGTGAACTTATTTTTAAGAATATTATTTGAATACTATTTGCCAGTATTTGGTGGTATCACTTGTAGGTCATATACTGATCTGAGATCATAAGCTCATTTGTAGACTAAAATTTATGTGAAAAATAATTAATCAATGAAAACTGAAACAATTTGAAATGATTAAGTTGGGTTAAAGTTACTTCTTGCCACATATGTATGTGATTTAATAAATAATTGATATTTGGCTTAGATTTCAGGGATACTCAGTCACATCCCATTTGCTATTAAGATCCTACAAAAGAAAGAATTGACTTATTTTGCATTAGAGACAAGATTCTAGAATAGGGCAATCTTTCATTCCTTATTTATATAAACTGATCCCTATTCTCTTTCTTCCTCTTGTTCATTCATTTTAATTTGTCTTACTCTCTATGACCCTATATGGGGTTTTCTTGGCAAAGATGCTGAAGTGGTTTTCCCTTTCCTTTTCCAGCTCATTTTACAGATGAGGAAATTGAGGCAAACAGGGGTTAAGTGAATTGTCTGGATGTCATAGAGTAAGTGTCTGAAACTGGATTTGAACTCAGGAAAATGAGTTTTCCTGACTTCTGGCCTAGCTCTCTTATCTATTTTACCACCTAGCATTCTGGATTACCTTTTTCTTCTAAATAGGTTGCATAATGCTTCAGATTCATTTGATCTATTTCTTTCCCTGCTTCATTAATGATCACTTTCTCTTGATACAATCAATTTCTTCTAATTTCCTTATTTTAGACAAGGCAATTTTACCTTTTCATGTAATTTTTGTGATACCTATTACCATTTTCTATTCATATGGCTCCTAGACATATGGCCTCCAGCCCCAATCTCTTTTAAGTTTGCATTCTGAACTGCTTATTGGACATTGGGACTGGATTTTCTGTAAACTTGCTTAAAATGTTTACGACATAACTCGTTATTTCTATCCCCAAACGTTTTTGTTACTGTTGAGGGCACTAACATACTTCCATTATCTGGGTTTGCAGTCTTGATGTCATTCTTGACTCCTATTTCTCATTCCCCACACTTGCAGTAGGTTGCCAGATCTTTCTATTTCCACAGAATTTCTCACATATTCACACAAATCCAGCCTGTTTCAGGATCTCATCACTTTTCTTCTAAACTTTTAATAGCCTTTTATTTAGTCTCCCTTCTTCAGGCTTCTGCTCAATTCAGTTCTTCCCTCACTCACGTGCCAAAGTGGTTTTCCTAAAGTTCAGGTCGGATCACATTACTTCCTTATACGGTAATTTCCAGTGGCTTCCTATTACTTCTAGGATCAAATATAAATTCTTGGCCAGCTTTTAAAACTCCTCACAACCTAACCTTGTCTTACCTTGCTGTTATTCAGTTGTGTTTGACTCTTCGTGATCCCTCTTTGGGGTCTTTGTGAAGATACTGGAGTAGTTTCTTATTTCCTTTCTCTAGCTCGTTTTACAAATGTAAAAACAGTGTTAAGTGACTTGCCCAGAGAAACACGGCTAATAAACATCTGAGGCTGGAATTGAATCTTGATCTTCCTGACACCAGAGCCGGCATCTATCTCCTGCTGCCCCCTGATCCTACCTTACCAGTTGTGTTACTCCCCTCCTTGCAGTGTTTGGTGCAGTCATGTCTGTCTTGTTGGTCCTCACACTATCTGTCTGTTTTATCTCTGCGCCTCTGTCCAGACTAGCTCCTATGCTTCTCTCCTTGCCTTCACCACCAAGAAACCCTGCCTTCCCTCTTCAGCCCTAGTGTAAGAGATCTTTTCTGATCCTCCCCAGGTGCTAATGAATTCCCTTTAAAAACTTTCATTAGAGTGTAAGTTCCTTCAGGGCAGGGATCATTTCAGTTTTGTCCATATCCTCCCTGTTTAGAACAATGCTGGTATATAGTAATGTGATCTTTACAAATGATTGTTGGTGGATTACAGTTACCTGTTCAGAGCCACATATCAATGGTTTCCCTTTAATAAAATATAGGAAGTTTGGTGGATAGCTGAAAATTTGAACCTGAATTCAAGTCCTGCCTATCAAAAGACATACAAACGATACTTCTAAATTAAGATTTTTTTTTAAACTAAAAAAAGATAACTGAAAACATATAACAAGTCAATATTATCTCACTTTTGAGTCAGAATGTGTTCTTAAAATATGAAAACATTTCTTAGTTTGCAATTCTATAAAGGTTTTCTATTTATTATTTATAAAAAGCTTTAAATGCTTTCAAAAAAGAGCAACTATAATTATGTGTAATATAAAACTATTTATCTCTCTCATGTATCTGTATATTATTTTGTTTTAGTTACACATGCGGCATTTTTCACTACTAGATTGTAGGATTATGAAAAGCAAGAATTAGATCTTATTTAAACTTCGTAGTTCTCAAGGGACTCAACAAAATGCTTAGGTGATTACGAATTATTTTCAAATTATTGTTAAATTGAAATAAAAACAAAAGAGAGCACTCCTTTCAGCACCTTTCTCCAATTTAAAAAATAAGAAAGAAAAAGCAATTTCAAGCATACTTTTAAAAAGTTGTCCCATAGAGTTGCCATAAAATCTGGAAAAACAGTGACAGTCCTCTTTTGCTGATTGTTCAGGAAACAGTGGCTCTTTTTAAAAACATAACATTCACTTTATAGGAATATCAAATAACATTCCCCAGATTGTACAAACAGGTAAACACTGTTAGAATTTGTGTACATACTGGCACTATATTTATTCTGTCTTTCATAGTTTGAGTCTTCTTGTTCACAATGGTATTTCACTGGGATTGATAACGTAGGAAAAATAAAACACCAATTGTATTTCAGCTTCAGAATTGGTGCAGGTTGGAAGGGAGAAGAGAGAGAGAACAGAGGCTGATAATGCAAAAAGAACGAAAAGTCTTTGAATAAATATTGCATGCTTTCCATAGCCTTTCTGGTAATATTGGTTTAAAAAAAAAAAAAAAAGCACTTAGCATAGTGCTTGGCACATTTATAGTGACTAAACAAATGATTTTTTCCTCTCTTTGTACCATTAAAAATATTTCCCCCTAAAATATAGTTTGTATTTGCCAGTTTGCTATTTGAGAAAGTACTATGCATGCTAAAATATTTTAATCTCCTCTGAAAAGGAAATGGAATTCCTGACTCTCAGCAACTGTCTGTTAAAAATGGTTTAAATTCTTAATCCATTTATTGTTTTTCAAAAGCTTAACAATGGATATAGAATTGACTTTGGACTTCCAATTCTGTATCCATTGTAAAGCTTCACTGAATCATGTCAAGGGTAGCAGAATACAGCATACCTAGTTTTGAATGCTTGTGGGGACTCTTTCAGAGGAAATCCAGAGCACTAAAGTCTTTTTGGTGATACAATTGCATAGGAATAAACGAGCCAGTTAAAGAAAGAAAAGAAAGATTTTATTTTGCAGAAGGTTGACTAAGGAAACAATATTTATCTATTGGCATTTATTTTTGTACAAATTCATAAGGATTATATAAAAAAAGTGGAATAGGATGCAGTTTACATTGAAGAGACTAAAAAACTTGATAATTTTTGTTTTATTTCATTAGATGGTTTATGAAACACCAGCATGTAGACCCTGAAGAAGCGGTAAGGATTCACATCGATGTTCAGTCAAAGAATTCTGTAGCAATTCATTGGGGAACCTTTGCTTTAGCAAATGAGGTGAGTTTGAATCTATCATAATAATTGCATAGTTATTTAACTTTTGATTTCTGTGTCTTGAGTCAGTATGTTAGAACTTGGTAGGAACATTTGCTGTGGAATGTTCTCATTAAGTGGAATCTTTGGCATCCAAAATTTACTTATTCATTCATTAATCTAGCCTTAACAGGGAGAATTATTTGCACCTGAAATAGAGCTTCTCACAGCATTTAGCATTTTCAGATTACCTTGGCAATTAATGAAACTTTATAAGTAAAGTTGTACTATGGATGCTAAAAATCAGAAATTTAGGAGTTGTTCCATTTTATTCCTTTTAATAAATTAGGGTTTTTGAAATATCTGCCCTTCTGTTTTTAATTTTTACTAAATTGTCATATTTGGGTCTTTGTGGAAATCTTTCAGTAGAAGTTAGATGACTACTTGTTAGAGATGTTGCAGATGTACTTGTTGGTCAGCTTTAGCTGAGATAAGATAACCTTCAAGGTCTCTTCTAATATTAAGATTCTGCACTTACATCTTGAATCAAAATTCATACTTTCCTATTAATCTTCCCTTAATTTTATAGAGGTTTTTAAGGGTATTTTAAATTTTTATAGAAAAGAACAATTAGCAACTTATGTGGGGTAGAAGAAATCATTTTGTTGGTATTTATTTCTTAAGGCTAATATATTTTAAGATTCAGTGTGTACAGGGGTAGCTAGATGATACAGTAGAATTGGAGTACAGCTCTGGAGTCAGGAGGACCTGGGTTCAAATGTGACCTCAGATACTTGACACTAGCTCTGTGACCCTGACAAGTTGACTTACTCTGATTGCCTCACCCTCACTTCCCCACCAAAAAATGGATTCAGTGTACAAACCTTTATCTAGCCTCTCACCCGAAGTAAGATTTTCTTTTACATTTTCTCACTTTGTTTATTTTCATTTAGGCCAGAAAAAATGCCAAAAGGGAAATTTAAAAAAATAATAAGTTTTTTATTTCCCAAATTACATGCAAAGAAAGTTTTCAACATTCACCATTGCAAAACCTTGTGTTGTGAATTTTTCTCCTTTCCTCTTCTTTCCCCCCCTCCCTTAGATAACAAGTAAACCAATATAGGTTAAACAGATGCAATTCTTCTAAACTTATTTCTTTATTTATCATGCATGAGAAAAATCAGATCAGAAGGGGAAAAAATGAGAGGAAAAAAACACAAGCAAATAAACAATAACAAAGTTGAAAATATTAGGCTGTGATCTTCATTCAGTCACTGTAGTCCTTTCTCTGGCTGTGATGGCTCTTTCTATCAGAAGTCTATTGGAATTGCCTTGAATAGAGCCAAGTTCATCACAACCGATCAACACATAATCTTGTTGTGGTGGTGTACAATGTTCTCTTGGATCTATTTCACTCAGCATAAGTTCATGTAAGTCTCTCCAGGCCTTTCGGAAATCAGCCTGCTGGTCATTTCTTATAGAACAGAAATATTCCATTATATTCATATTCTGTAACTCATTCAGCCATTCATGCCCTTCTGATGGACACCCATCCATTTATTTACCAGTTCCTTCCCAGTACAGAAAAGGCTGCTACAAACATTTTTGCACGTCTCCAAAAGGGAGATTTTTTGAGTTATGTATAGTATATGCTTTATCCTATTAAAATAATTAAAATAATATATTCATTGAAATGTAAAATCTTGGAGATTGGAAGAAGTCTTGGCAAAAAAAGTCTAGTCTAATAACTGACATTTATGTAGCATTGTGAAGTTTATGAAGTTCTTTCCTGGCAACAAAAGTGTAAGGTAGGTAGTACAAGTATAAGTATTTCCATATTAGGGATGAGGAATTTGAGGATCAGAGGATAAATGCTTTTTTAAAGTTATACAAATAAAAAGTTAAAACTAGGGTTTGTGCTTCCAACACTGAGTCCCAGTGTACTGAATTTGACTTTGTCAGAATGCCTCACAATATTATTTTGTTCCATTGTTGAGTAGCTGTAATTGTTAGGAAATTTGTCTTGATATAGAGCTGAAATCTGCTTCTCTTTAACTTCTGTCCATTAACCTAGAATCTTAGAATTGGAAAGGCCAGGCATCGGAGACCATCTTATTAAACACAGGCATGAACAGCAAGCAGCTCTACCACTTTCCATAATATGGAACTCACTACTTTCCAATAAAGAACAATCTACTTTTGGATAGCTCAGATTTTAAGGAAGTTGAACCTTAAAAATCTGAAAGCTCTCTTAGACACTTCTTCTGTTATTGTTGTTTGTCCTTTGTTCTCCAAGAGGACCATGACATCAGGAAGGAGATGTCACGACTTACAAGTGAATTGGATTTAAGTGAAGGCTTGTGCAAATTCACCTGTCTTACTCCTCTGGAGCCATCTGGGTCCAGTGGCAAGATATAGATCAGGATGACTAGAAATGCACCAGGATTAGTTACTTCTACTCATTACCCTTCTGGGGGTAAGGAGAAACAAGCTTAATCAATTTTTAATTTAACCTTTCAAATATTTGAGGGGGGAAAAAAGCCAACTACCATATCCTCTCCAAGTCTTCTTAATTCATGGTAAATATTCCCAGTTCCAATGGAAACATTCTAGATTCTCAGGGTTTTTTCTAAAATGTAGTATTTGTCAATAGAGAGGAATCACATCTCCATCCTTTTAAAGTAGAGTGATGGACGGACTACAGATGTTATATTTATTATTAGACTTGGTTATTGTGTCTGTTGGTTTTGCTTGATTTTTTTTTTACTTTATTACATAGGAGGGCTTATTGAGTGGTAGTGAGATACATTCCTAAATGAGGGTGATGTACAGACAAAAGACAAATCAATGAAAAAAAAAATTGAGTGGTAATGGGAATTGAACACAATACTGTATATGTGGTCTGATTGGGGCAGAAATAGAATAGGACTAGAATTTCCCCCTTTCTGTATATTGTATTTCAGTGAATACATCTTAAAGTTAGTTTTACCTTTTTTGGTTGCCATGTTACACTATTCATTTAGTGTAAATTGAGTTTGTAATCAACCACCCGTTTCCTTCTCACATAAATTGTTTAGGTATTATGACTTCTCCATCCAGTACATTGGCATTTTATTTTATTTTTTTAACTTAGCAATGATAAGTCTATTTATTTGGTGACATAAGTAAGGCTTGTAGAATGCTTTACATACATTCTCATTTAATTTCTAATCCAATAACCCTCTGAGCTAAGTACTGTTCTTATCTTAATTTTATGATGAGGAAATTAAAAATCAAAAGAGAGGTTAAATGATTTGCTTATGATCACCTAGCTAGTAAATCTGCCTGCCTGAGACAAATTGGAAATACTGGTTTTCTTGACCTTCTTGACCTCCCAAGAATCATGTTTTACATTTCTAGCCTAATAATTGAATAATAGATTTGTGTTGTCATTAAAGTGAATATACCCTTCATGAACCTACCAAAACGCATTCATTTATGAACTAGCAAAACCTTTGAATTATAGGTCAAAAGATCTGATTTTATCTTTGTAGATAACCAACACAGATTCTGTACCTTAATGAGTTGATATTATCAGAAAATTTGCCACCAATCTGGTGATGGGCTTTCTTATTTATGGATCTAGAATTATGATTACATTACAGGGACAAATCCTGGTATTAATTAAACACAGAAGAGTGCTTAATTCTAGAAAAAGAATACTGACGTCTGGTGGATGTTATAATCCTTAAAACTTTTTCTCCTCTCTGTTTTTCCATTCTTTCCTTAATTTCCAAAGTCCTGAATCTGTTGGAGGGATTACTATCACCCTTATATTTTTCTGCCAAAAAGAAAAATCATTCCATCATTAAGTGCCTAGTTTTTTTTGTATATGAACTGAAAAGTAAATTGTGGCCTTGATTCTGTACAAAACCACCTCCTACAGCAACTCTGCCTTAACTAGATATATTGCCCATAACTTATATGGTACACAACTCTTAACTTAATGGCACACAATCCTATTTTGTACTTAATTTGACATATGGTATTTCATTTGGATGAATGTCTGAGTAGAAATGGATTGAACAACTAGTGACTCATACCTATTATTTCAATAACTAAGGATTTAAGCCAGCACATAAAAAAATGATTAAGATTTGCTATACATCTGTTGGATATTTTGAAGCACGGAATTCTTGGAATTCCATGGAAACAACTTTTTAGATGTTAGAATCCAACTTCCAACTCATTGTGGGCTCTCCCTGCCCTCCCCACCCCCTGAATTTGTTGGAGGGATAACATTACCATTGCCCTTATATTCTTCTGCCAAAAAAGAAAAATTATTCCATCATTGAGTGTCTAGTTTTCTTGTTCGTGAAGTAAAAACCAAATTTGTAGTCATATTTTATGCTTTAGTGGTTTGCTTTAAATACTGTGAAGTGACTTACTGGAATCCAGAAAACTTTATTTCAAATCTTATATCAGATACCTGTTAGTTATGTGACCCCTGGTAAGTCATTTAACTTCTACCTTGGTTTCCTCCACTGTAAAATGAGGATCCTAATGGTACCTAGCATCTAAGGTTGTTGTGATAAGTGTAAAGAACTCTGTGGCCTGTAGCTAAATATAGGGATGATAGTAATCTTACCCCTCCAACAGATTCAGTTCTTGAAAGTTAAGGATCTATCTTGAGTTGGATTTGTTTAATTATAAATACATTTAATATACTCTTTGTTTCTGTGACTTGTATGCAAGAAGATAATGAAGTACTTTGTTAAATATTGCTGAAATCAAAATATTCTATTTATATTTATCTGTTCCACAAATCCAGTAATCCCAATTGGTTAACAAATTCAACATTTCTTGTTGGGTAAATGCTGGGTTTTAGTACTTGCTGATCCCCTTTTTAAGTGTCCACAGATGATTTATGAAATAATCCTTTCTAGATTTTACTGGGGATCCACATTTGGTTCCCTTACCCATTTTCTGAAATCTTGTTCCTTTTGAAAATCAAATTTGCCTGTCTCCAGAATCCTAGTACCTTTTCCCATTTTCAATTTTTAAAAAATATTTCCACAACCACACTTCAAAATTCCCTTGGGTATTTTGTCAAAAAGTTTCTGAACTTAAAATCAAGAACAAGACAAGTGTTTTATGGGTTCACCACAAAATTTACATTTTGCAATCTCTATCCAATTCTCATCGCTGCATAGCCATTCTTTTATTCTTTCCAGCTTAACTCTTTATTGTCCTTCATTGTAGCAACTCCAAACCCTCTATTCTCTAAAATAGTCACTTCTTCACTTTTCATTTCAAGACTCCTTTATTGAGAGATGATCCATCTGTTTCAAGCTCCTGTTTCAATTGTATTTCACAAAGTCTTCATCAGTTCCTCATTCTCTCAATTCAGCAAGAATTAATTAAATCCTTATTATGCATACAATTTTATATAAGGAACTGAGACAAGAAAATCCCTGCCCTTTGGAAGCTTACATTCTATTGAAGGGAAATAAAATGCACACAAATAAGAAAATTTTAAAAATTTTGTAAAATAAATTAATTTGGAGGGTTGGGGACCAGCATTAACTGCAGTTGGAGGGATTAGAAAATCCTTATGTAAGAAGTGACTACAGATTCTAAGAAATCAAAATGGAAGAAAAGCATTCCAGACATCAAAGAAGTAGGCGATAGAATATGTATACAGGAAATCACAAGTATGACCAAAACATAAGAATGAATAATATGGATAGTAAAGAGTTTTAAATACTAGAGGATTTTGGATTTATAAGGGGAATTGCTAACAATTCTGTTCCCCTACTGTTTGAAATCAATGTATCTTTTCCTTAGATTTGAAAATCTGTTGAATGTGTCCTGCCAAAAATCTTGGAAATTAACGAACAAGCAACAAAGTGGGATAGAAGGACTTGTGGGATAGGGACACAGAAGAACTATTTTTAACTAAACGGCTTTAAATCCATCCAAGGACCCTACTACAAAATCCCTAATCCCTTTTTAATCATCACTTGAATAAAGTACAGACTATCAAGCCTGGCTTTTACTGTCCATATTCTCCCACTTCCCTTTCTAGGATGATTCATTTGCCTTAGTCTCGCTGGTTCTCCAGTGTCTCAAAGGCTTTCCATCCTGCCTTATGGAATACCTACTTTTTCTCCAAAGCATGCCTCAAAAGCCTCTTCTTATAGGTCTTTTGTGACTATATTGATATAAAGGTCTTTGCAGATATTTTCTGTCACTGGCTTGCTGTATCTTGTCCTTTCTGTTTCATTCTCAAAAACCCTTGGGATCACTTTACTTAGGTCTCTCACCAAGTTTTCTTTGTATTCTGTTTTAAAAAACAACTTCGCATTTATACTTCTGTATGTGTTGAATTCCCCGTTCTCCCTTCCTGTTTCTTGGTAAAATGCAAACTCTCTGAGGGCAGAGGCTTTTTTGTTTTTATCTTGGTATCCCAAGTGATTAGTACATATAGTAGGTACTAAATAAATTGAACCGAATTTAAAATGCTTATTTTTTTTCCCCTCTGGCATTATTGATTATAGCACAGTCTATCTTGTTTCAGTTTAGTCTTTTCAGTTGTGTCCTACTCTTCATGAACCTATTTGGGCTTTTCTTGGCAGAGAGATGTGGTTTGCCAGGGTCACACAGCTAAGAAGTATCTGAACTCCATCCACTGTGTCCTCTAACTGCCCCAAGCATTGCCTCAAGCACTGGTCTAAACTTTCCTTCTATTTCTAAACATAAAGAGGTCATTTTGGTTCTTTAACCCATCATTAGTCATATATTTTGACTGATATTTTGTAGTTATACCTGGCTATATAACCTCTTGTCTTTTGTACATTTTAAAATAATCTGAACTTGGCGTTCCCTTCTCAGATGCATTAATCTTTTAATTGCTGTCCTCCCCTTTCCCTTTGCTGTCTACAGATTTATTTATGATGATTCCTTTTGAGTTGATAATCTTCAGAGTTAATCACTCCCCTTTCCCTTTGCTGTCTACAGATTTATTTATGATGATTCCTTTTGAGTTGATAATCTTCAGAGTTAATCAAGTCTTAAAACCATTTTAGGTTGAACTTTTTGTATGCACATTTCAAATAATATTTTTGATATCTTTTTTTTTTTCTTATACGTATTTTATTTGATCATGTCTGTTTTTTTTCCCTTCTTTTGCCAGTATTATCTGGATCCTCCACTGAAACTGAATGAATCTTTAGCGAGGTATGGAATTAACAGGCAAGATTTCTTCACTTTGAAGCATGGAGAATCAAAACAAATAAATGTTGAAGATGAAAATCTTGAATAAATGTGGATGATAAAGACTGGAAATAAATATGAATATCAGAGGGCTTAAAAAAAATCTTGCAGGATTTGAAATAGTAAAACAAATTTTAAAATCGAGAGAGTGATTTTCCTTTAAATCGCATTTACTTTATATTAATTTGTGTTTTATTCCAAGTTTGCATTTTACTTTATGTATAATAATTTTCACAAACTAGCTAATTTATACATTGAAATATTAAGAGGGATAAATTAGATAATGTATGAAATTTAAATGTTATCAACAATGCAATGGAAGTTTTTTTTTTTTTTTTTTTAAACTAAAGAGAAGTCGTTCATAAGTTGGGTTCTATTTCTAGAAACTGTAAAAATGTTCATTCCTGGCTTCAGGTTCTTTCTTTATATAAGGTGATTCTAAATTCATTGTATACCTATATATTTTTAAGCACCCAGATAGGTAATGTAACTCCTCCAACCCCAGCAGTACTTTTGTTATTAGAGTCAACAGATATCTCCAGCTATGCTTTGCTTTTTTTTTTCTTTTCTTTTCTTTTTTTTTAAAGCATAAATGTATGGGGATTTGAGTTCCGCTCCACTTTTTGAAAGGTTTTAGTTTTTAATTCAAATTCCATTTGAATTGGGGAGGAAGAAGGTACAGAATAAGGGAAAGAGAAAAATGAGAAGGAATTATCTATGAAAACTTTATTTCTAAAAATCATATCCTTAAAATTAAGCATAAATATATATGACCAGCTACATGGAAATTGATGTTTTTACAGAATTTATATTCAGGTCTTGGTAACATGTATTAATAGACTATGGTTTCATTTAAATTTGATTCCGTCCATTCAACAGTTTCTCTTAAAAAAAAAAAAATCCTGAATATCCTTGGCATAATTCTCCTTTTCCTTCCTAACAATATCAAATTAAATTTTAAAAATTAATTTAATGTATTAATCAAATGAAATTTGATTTTTTCATTATAAGCAAAATTCTATATTATATATATTCCACTATCTTATGCTGCAGTTTTATCTAAATGTTTTCTGTTTTCTGCATGTTACGTTATTAGAATCGTGTATTTTATGCCAAATATTTGATATTTTGCATGTATGTATAGAAGCACTGACTTGATTGCAAAGCATTGAATGACTGAATTCTGGCACTGTTTGGCCATACCACTGATTTTTTTTTTTTTTTTAAAGTAACTTCAAATAAGCCACTTATACCTTCCTGTGCCTCGGTTTCCCAATCTGTAATATGTAGATAAAACTTGTTACCTGTTTTGCAGGCATATTGAGAGGAATAAAATAAGTGATATTAAAAGTATTTGGAAAACATAAAAGTAAAAATTATTATTTAAGGTGTTTGGATGTCTAAGCAATAGGCCCCATTAAAACAGACCACTTCTGAAAATATACCTTGCTATCCACATCAGGGAATGAAAAATTGAGGATGACAACTCATCCATGTTGCATATTTGGAGAATAACAATGTCCATGTAATTGTTGGTTATGCTTTAGTTAAAAAACAAAAAACAAAGCCAAAAACTTTTGCTCACAAAGGTGCAAATTGAAAAAAGTTTTGTGTAATATTTTGACACTAACAGCACAAAATTATCATCATACAGTAAATCAGTTTTCTGGAGACAAATAAATGTACAAGTATATGAATATCTTTAGTATAAAGTAAATTGTATAGGAAAATGGGAACTAGAAAATGGTAATCTTACAACAGTAGTGCTGACGCAAACTCCAAGAATAATAGCCCCCTAATACAAGCCAATATCTTGTTGGACACTTTCCTGTTAGACACTGAAAACTTTAGTTTTTCAAACTAAAAATTTGAAAATTACAAATAGTCTGTCTAGCATTTTGAATTTAAATTTTGCTTGAATATTTCTATTCAATGAGTTGCCTTAACATTGTTTTTATATAGTAGCACTTTTTAAAAGCTCTTCAAGCACTTTAGAACATTATTTACTCCCTTAGTAACTCATTTTTATTCAGACTTTCTTAGGAAATTTTGGTTACTGTGTTTTAATTTCTCACTTTTAAGACTTTCTGGATAACCTTTTTTTTTTTTTTTTTTTTTTTTTTTTAATAATCAAAACATTGAGGATTCTAATCCTGACTATATAATTTAACTTTATTAAACTTCCTAAAGAATTATCAACTTTATCTCTGACTCTTAACATTTCTTTTCTATTGTAATATTTGTCTTTTACCATCCAAGTTCAGGGAAAGCTTGCATATAGTGTTCAATAATGAAAGTTTTCAAATTAGGAAAAGTGTAAAGGGTGAATGACAATAAATCCGATATTTCCCCTTTATTTGGAATAAAGGGGACATACATACCCTTTTTGGGTTCAGTCTAATAATCTATTTTCAGATTTGCCTATCCTAAAGTGAAGTCATAACATACTTTGGTTTGGTAGAATGTTTGCTAATATTTTTTATTTTCATTTCCTCCCCCAAAGTAAAATCTCCCTTTCTCCTCTGGTATTATCTCGTCTTCCTCAATATTGTTGGTTGTAATAATTAAGGGGAAATCCTAATTTAAAAATCATAGTATTATTCAAGATACGCCACATATGTGTTAAACATAGCCAAATAAACTTATCTTGCTGTATTACCGTGCTATATAGTACATCCTTGGAGAGTAAACTCTGCTCCCCATTTCCTATTTGTATATTTGGACAATGGCCCAATATGAAGAAAATACCCAGAATTGAAACAATTGGTAGTTCCAATGAATGGGTTTGGCTGAGACAGGGAGGGAATGAATAAAATGGACTCATGCAAACTGTTGGTAAAGCACATTAAATCAAATGCCAGTTAAACTGAGTGCACATATTGCTTGTATGTTTTCATTAATTATGGAACATTCAAGAAAGTAGTTTTAAGATACTATAAAGAAATGTGCCTTTAAAAACAAAAGGGATGTAAAACATGAAATTGCATTACTATGTACAAAACTAACTGCTGGCCAGAACATGTACATTATTATTCTCTCCCATCAGGACGTCTATTTTTTACCTTATATGATACTTTTCTATTGTAAATATAGTTATTTTTAAAGTTTTGATTTGTGTCAACTTGCTTGAATAATTCACATTTTTCTCTAATCATGGATTCTTGATTCTGTAGATGAAGCACTTATATCTATGTAATTAAAAAATAAATTTGAAGGTTTCTTTGGGCACAGTAAGCACAAGAGAAAATAAAAACATATATTGGTTTCTGATTTGCTAAGCATAATCTTGGATTATGACTAGTAATACTATAAACCCAGCTAAATAGATTTGTATCTGTTATTACAATAGCTTGTGAAAATAAACTTATTACTACAAATGTGGTTTAATTTTTTTTACATATTTTAACTTCCTACTGGTACCAAAGATGGGATATGAACGTAAATTTTGCCAGTGTAGATAGAGATGGTCACTTCTTTATATTTGAATCACCAGTGCCTACATGGAAGAAGTGCTTAATAAATGCTTAATTGATTAAAGGCATTAAAATACTTAAGAGAAATGTGTATATATTTTAGAATGTAGCATTAAAAATATTGTTATTTTTAACTTTAGAGGGTGAGCAGCATTCTAGCAGGAAACACCACCTTCTATAAGTAAATTTTTTTGGGGGGGGGTTTATGTTTTTTTTTTTTTCCCCCAAATGCATGCAAAGATAGCTTTCAACATTCAGAAAAACCTTGCGTTCCACATATTTCCATCTTTATCATATTGAACAAGAATTGGATCAAAAGGGGAAAAAAATAAGAAAAAACCCAACATCAACAAAGGTGAAAATACTACATTGTGATCCACATTCAATCCCCATAGTCCTCTCTCTGGATGCAGGTGCTCTCTTTGAGTCTATTGGAATTTCCCTGAATCACTTTCTTATCGAAAAGAGACAAATCCATCACAGTTGATCATAGAAGTTGCTGTGTAGAATGTTCTCTTGGTTGTATTCATTCTAAGTAAATTTTTCTTAACAGAATATAAGCATCTCTAGAATACTTTCCTAACAGGAAGTATTGTGGGTGGTTTTCATCTCAACGCTTCAGTATTCAGTAACCTCAACCATTTGGATGATGTTTGGTGATGGAGATTGGAATCCGTCCATTTCTGCCTATCCTTGCTGCTCTCCTCCCTGACTTCCCTTAAATCCACCAGAGGTTCCATCCAGGGCTGGATTTTTCTATTTTTTTTTTTTCCCATTTTTCATTTTCTCCTTACAATACCCATTATCCACTGGCCCGTCTTTTTCCATCAAACATTTTTCTGATATCTTTTCTCTTGAGCTCATTTTTGGGTTAAAGCCCTTCTTGCCAATCTGTGATAATCATTTAAGCTTCTTTGGAGGCTGTTTTGTTCCATGACTCCCAGCTAACATTGCTACTGTACTGGCACTGAAAAGATGGCCTTCTAATTCTAGGAATTTAGGACCAGTCAAGGAGCTTTGCTTTTTCCTATGGGCAATCCAACCTGCCTCCCTTCATTTTAATTTAAGCCAACTAGTCCTGGTATACTGAATCGGATCTTCTCTCTACGCATGGGCAAGATCTACTGGTTATTCATGCAACTGCATGTTGGAAAAGCACATTAAAACTAAATGCCAGGGGCAGCTAGGTGGTTCAGTGGAAAGAGCACCAGCCCTATAGTCAGGAGGACCTGAGTTCAAATCTGGTCTCAGACACTTAACACTTCCTGCTGTGTGACTCTGGGCAAGTCACTTAACCCCAATTGCCTCAGAGGGGAAAAAAAGCCAGTTAAACTGAGTGCACATATTGCTTGTATGTTTTCATTAATTATGGAATATTCAAGAAAGTAGTTTCAAGATATTGTAAAGAAATGTGCCTTTTAAAAACATCACTATGTACAAAACTCATTCATGAAACAGTTATGCTATCAGTGCAAGTTAAATGGGGGTACTTGTTAGACTTCACTATGTAAATGTTATGCTTTAGTTCTATGCTGGCTGTCCTGAAAGGGGAAAGATTTTTCAGATATCAATTTAGTTGGAAAGTCAAGACTTTCCACTTACATGACTTAATCACTTACATACATTCAATAAGTATTTATTACAAACTTTCCATGCATGAGGTACTGTGAAGGGATTGTGCTAAATATGATTTAGTAACTTCATAGGGCTTTAATCATCACTGGAGTCTTAGCATTGGAAAGCATCCAGAAGAGTGATAGTCCCATTGTATTCAATATGTGGAGTGTCCAGTTTTGAAAAGATCTTTAATCAGCTGGAAAGTATATTGAGGGAGGGAACTAGTATGATGTAGGGATACAAAACTACATTGCATGAAATCTATTGGCAGAAAGGGGATTTTAGTTGGTGAATATTTGAGGTAAGAAAGGGAATAGTCATAGCATTCTTAAAATAAATGAGGACTGTCATGCAAGTCATTATGATTGGTTTTATTTGATCATGGAAGGAAGAACTAGGGTCAATGACTGCCAAGTCAGAGTCATATTTTGGCTCAATAAAAGGAAAAACTTCCTACCAAATGGAAAAAAAGGAATGGATTGCATAACTAATTTAATAATGATGATAGAAAATAGAAAACTAGTTCAAAGAGAAGATAAAGCACTGGGGGTGGGCATAAATGTATTTTTTGGCTAGATTTGGGATTTCATTAATAAAGGGAATTCCTGGTAAGAAAACTCCCCTTTCCAGTTCAGATCAGCCCCTGCTGTGTAACTTGGTCTTCAAGAATTGCCAGAGGTACGAGATAAATTTGGACTGAGTGAGCCTGCAGATTGAGATATTTTGCCAAATTACAATTGGACTGGTGCATATTGGTGATAATTACAATGTCATGAGAATTCCCAGAGATATACACAGGCTTCTTTTCACTAGAGTAGTTGTGCCAAAATTTACTTAGGGCTTTTCATGTTTAAAGCCTTCCATGGGCTTTTCTCTAATGTCTTAAGGAAGCTTTCTCCAATGATCTGTTCTACTTTTTAAAATAGTTGATTCACAATTGTCATTCAGTCGTTAAGTCATGTCCAATTGTTTGTGATCCCCATAGGACATACTGTCCATGGGAATTTCTTGGCAAGGAAACTGGAATGATTTGACATTTCTGTTCCCAATAGATTAAAGAAAAGAGATTAAATAATTTGCCTGGAGTCAAGTAAGTATCTGAGGCTGAATTTGAATTCAGGTCTTCCTAACCTCCAGGCCCAGCACTCTACCCACTGAGCCACCAAGTTGCTTCTAGTTAATTCATTAAATATATGCAAACATTATTCCAAGTCCCTAAACCCGTATCAAGAATTTTTAAACAACTCAAACCTTTAAAATGGAAATAAACAAACAAACAAAAAAAAAGTACTACTGTCACAGAAATTTTAATAGCAACTCTTAACTTCTACTTTGGCGGACAATTTCAGAAAGATTTTTATGATACATAAGGCATCAAGAATAAATACACGAGCCAGACAAAGTTTATCTGATTAAAATTTTTCCAGTGTTATTTAATATACCATACAATCACCTTTACTAAACAAGAATGTCTTTTTATAAAGAGAAAAAGTGAGCTATGGAATTAATAGTACAAATGTTAAATAACAAATCACAGAAAAATAATAAAAAATCCCATTATAAAGTCCTTTGCTTAGAAAATACAATCCATTAAAATAACATACCCCAAAAATAAAAGCACATGGTATATATTTAGAAAAATCCATCTCATTTATTAGACACAACTAACATGACTCACTGTTAGTTGAACCAACTCAATTTTCCTGTCCTAGTCCAACTATAAAATTCTAAATATGAAGCTGGATGGTTATCTCACACCTTCAATTCCTTTGTTTTTCCTATAAAGAAACTGAGGCCCGGAAGGACTTTCTCTAGATTATATAAGCAGAATAGCCATGGTGCTCAAGTCCTCCTACTCCAATCTGTGCTCTTTCAAGTCCCATGTATTTCTATAGCCCTTCTAAAGCATCTTCATGTCTATTAATTTGGTCCTTGAATTAACCCTGAGGAAATTAGGGCAAATTTATTACTATTTTGCAAATGAAATTTGTCAGAGGGATTAAGCAATTTGCCTCAGGTTCAAATCCTAATTGTTGGATGGAAGGTACTGGATCCCAAAAATATTGAAGAGACTAGATATGAAAGGGGTGATTTTGCTCACTTTGAAAACGAAACATGCATTATTCAGATTATTGGTCACATTTGTTTTGTACTTTAAAGTGACTTTATTCTACCCGATTTTATGAAAAGTTTTTAAATTTTAAACACTGTGATACATTTAAATTTTTTTTTGTAGCTTTCATATATCAAAATTCCCAGCCTTAAACTCTGTAGTATTCACATGAACTCAAAGCTAACCAAAAAATTCTTAGTAATTTGAATTGAGGATAAACTTGGACTTTTTAGCCCACAAGAATTTTTTTCAAAGTTTCAAGCGTAAAATCATTAACATTTCTCTTTGGGTGATGACCTCACACCATGCTATCAAGAGTAGATCAATCTGAATTAACTCTTGGGGGCTGGTTTCATTAGTGTCTTAGACTATAAAGTAACAAAGAATTTTCTAACCATCTTGAGGCTCTTTGTTTCAGAGCATACTCTGACTGGTGGGTCCTCTCTTAGTTTTATTTTTATTGTTCAAAGGAACAAGAAATCTTCCTACATTAACCTTTGCCCTTGGTTACAGTAAATGGCAAAGAGATCATGTGAGCAAATGGCTGATCAGAACCTTAGTTTTATTTTAATCAACAGGAAAAACATTTCTAAATGAATTTTCTCTCTCTGTCCCACGGCTCTGTAGTCACCACTATAATGAGGTAAGGGGGAGAGAATGTGAAAGTCACAAAATATGTGAATGAAATAAAAGTGTCATAAGCACCTGTCTTGCTAACAGAAGGCAACAATGAGTTATTCTTTATGGTGGGCTTTTTTCCTGCAATACAAGGCCAATCAAAGTATGGTTAGTATTTTTGCTACTTTTTCTTTCACATTGATATCATGATGACATGCTAAGGATAGCAGTTTCTCAGTACACTCTGTAGATTCTCCATAAAACAAAGAGAAAAGAGAACCATTATTAAATTGAAGCTGAGCAAATGAATTCTCTTTCTGCTTTATATTGTCATTTAAATTTGCAAAGAGGGTAAGGACACGAAGAAGAATTTCCTTTTCCATCTTTCCATCAAGGAGGGAAATCAGTGATGATGGCACCTAAAAGATGAAATAGTTAAATATTACTTTTTAAAAGAAAAATTTAGGATCTATCCTGATATGTAATGATTATATTATAGTATTTTAAATTTTACTAAGATAACTGAAAATAATTTACTATTCAATTCATAATGATTTGTGCCTAATTCTAGGGCAGGAAAGAAATACATGAAAATTTTAATATATTTTTAAAAGGAATAACAGATACATATAAAATTTGCTGTTTCATGTGCAATCATTTTTTTTATTATACTATGTTATGGAAATGCTTGTTTTTCTCTAGGTATTACAAAAAGAAAAAAAATGAAAAATCTTTTTTAATTATATATGATTTCTTAGATACCTATACAAAAGCTTCCAAATTCACATTTATACTGTTGGAAAAGAGGAACTTGAAACTGAACTTTAAAATTCTGCATGTTCTAATTATCAGGATGTAATTTAGTTTTTTGGGGAAAAATCTATGTTGTTTTAAAATACCTAACATTCAGTTTCTTTTTGAAAAATTTATCATGGTGTGAATTAGAAGAGGTTTTATGAAACCATGTGATGTCAAAAAGTTCAGAGTGAAAAAGTTAAATTTTATCCTACATGCATTAAACTGTTAGTAAAAGGCTTCTTTTAGGGAATAATAAAATGGCACGACTAAATGCAATTTAATATATATACTTTGTTCTTCAAAATAAAAGCTTTCTTAGATTTATTCACTGAATGGCCTGAGATTTCAGTATTATAGTTATTTGTCAGTTGATCAATATTGATTGACTTCATTATCTAAAAACTTCTTGGTGATTAAATACCTGTATAGAGAGAGTTTAAACAAATTAAATATATAAAGTATTTACTTGCACACTGAGAAGTTCTCTTGTCATGGCTGGATTTGCTGACAAATTCAAAAGCACTTTTAAAGTCTGAATCTGAAATGAGAATACTTGTTAATCAGTTTTAACACCTGAACTTTAAAAGAATGGAAGGAAATTTTATAAAATATATAAAAATGATAAAAATAACAAATTAGTATAATTGTATATATAACACAGCTTTCCATTAATATAATCTAAGACTACCAACATATTCTTATATGTTAGCTAAGTAGGGTGATGGTATTTTAGAACTAAGATAGCTTAATTTAGCTGTCAGATATAAATAGTTTAGATATCAAGTGGTAACCCCTCATTTTATACACGGGAAAACTAACTCAAAAAATTTAACCATTTCCCTCAAATTTATATGGCTACTGGCAGAACACATATCCCCCATCTACCCATGTCCTTTAAAAATCCTTCTTTTGCTTTAAGCATGAATAGCTATTGTGCATGATATGAAGAGAATTAATGTGCTTACATGTTCTGACCTATTTTGAAAATTTAGCTCCAGTCTAAAAATAGTTTATTACATTACAAGAGTAAATTAACCATACCTGTGTGAAGGCCAGAAAGCAGAGGTTATACTACAGACTACACACTGGTCTAATTAACATTTCATACCTAATCCCCCCAGAATACTTATGAGCTAAATTAGCATCAAGTTATAAGATCATGCTTATTTTTGAGTAAAACGGGACACATTCTTGGATTATCACTGAATCTGCAGTAAGACATGCTCTTTATCTCAAAATGTTTGGGTTTTGGTTTTTTTTCATTCTTTAGAAAGGATAATAGGTCAAAGTAGAAATAGTGAAAAGGTGGTGTTGTGTAGAATGGAGAGTCACCTACTATTTGCGAGGTAACTTTATTATGATGGGATACTTAGGCAGGACTTTATGGAATGGCTGTATCTTAAATCACTGCTGGGCCAGGTCTTGATCCTCAATTTTACAGATCCAGATACTTGGTTTTATCAATTTTCTTGGAAATGATAAAGCCCAGAGAAAATGAATGCTAAAATTTACAGCAAATGAATGTCAGCTGACAAACAATACAAGACATTCTGGGAGATATTCCAGGACTGAAAATTGATGTGGGCAGTCTGCAGAGAGGGCAGTCCCTCATGGTGGGAAAGTCTAAAGTGGTTTAAATTCTAATTATCAAAGTCACAGCTACAATAATCTTACAAGGGGGGAAGTAAAGCTCAGAGAAATAATCACTTAAAGTAACACAGGTGACAAACCCAAGTCCCTTGTTATAGTACTAAGCTGCCTTCAGCAGAGTTACTTGGTAGTATGCAAACTGTATATTCTTAAAGTACATTTTTAGCAAGTTTGGGAAATTTGAGAAATTTCTTCCTGGACAAGTCGCTTAATCTCTTCATGTCAAAGCCAAGTAGAGAAAAGAATAAACTGCAGAACAGGAGCTAATTAGCCCTGGCACACAATTTTTCTCAATGCAAGTTTCCTATACCAATGAAAACATAACCAAAACCAAACCTCTAAGGATATTTCTATCTTAAGAATCAGTCCTGAAATCTAAAGTGGAAGGATATCTTCCTTTATTTTTTTTCATTTTTTTATAGCTTTTTATTTACATGATATATGCATAGGTAATTTTTCAGCATTGACAGTTGCAAATCCTTTTGTTCCAACTTTTTCCTTCCTTCCCCCACCCCTTCCCCCAGATGGCAGGCTGACCCAATACATGTTAAATATGTTAAAGAGGATACCTTCCTTTAAACAATGATGAAGGCACATCAACAAATTCTCACTACTTAACTTTCCTTCTTAAACATTCCTTATTATTAAACTCCAAAAACTTTGGTCATGACAGAAGTCGCAGATTCCTTTATTCATATATGGGCAGGGGAAAATCAATGGCAGATTCCTTGATGAGATTTAAGCCAACATAATCCTAGCAAGTAACAATTAATAATTATTTCAGGATAGGTTACTTCTGCAGATGGAAAATCCCATCCTTTTTATATTCATTTTTGTTAGCTACAATTTCAGAAGATGACATCTATGACTTTGTCCCTAAATTACAGCAGTATAAGTATACTCTAAGTATACTTAAGAGTGCATTGACTATATTTTATAGTCCTTAACAATCCAAGTTCTCCGTACTCTGACTCCAAGCCAACTTTTGTACCTGTTTTACTATTTCCTTTACAATTCCGGTCAAATTTGTGATCAGTTACCTCTCTCTCATTTGTACAGCGTCTTCTCCTTTCTACTTCTACCCATCACAATTTCTATGAAGGATTTAAATGCTCACTCTGATACTCTCTTCTCTGAACAATAGCCCCTCACTCTCCTGGCTGGAAATGTGACCTTTCTGTCTTGCAGATCCTGACAGCAGCCTTGATTTATAACCCCTACACATCACTATTTCAATACTTCAATGACTCATGATTATCTCAGCATGGATAGTCCTGCCACTAACTCAGAACGCAGTCTCTTTAAGACAGTTCAGCAGATGCTCTCTGAATATCTATGGCTGAAGATTCATCACTATGCAGCTAACTTGATGATAAGACTTTGAATTTAGCTAAGTTGGTCCTCAGATAACAGATAGGTAGCTGGACTTTTGTAGAAGCACAGGCCAGACATATACAAGTCATGTGATACTGGGGGCAAATTACTCATTCTCCGAGCCTCTGCTGCTCTATGTAAACCCTGCTTTGCTGTGAAGATCAGATGAGAGAATGTATAGTCAAATACTTGGAAAATTCTAAGAGCTTTAAGGAATGAAAGGGGTTATTATGTTTTACTGACCAAACTAAGTTGTTAGCCCCCAGAGGGCAGGGAACACATCTTAAAGCATTCTTTGTATTCTCCCCAGCATCTAGCCCAGTGTCTTGAAATAAACATGTATGACAAAATGAATTTTTCATATAAACAAACATGGTCAAAACAAATTTACTTTTTTAAAAAAAGTGAATTAATTTTTATCAATGCTAGTACTAATGGAAATAGGATCCTAGGAATGATTGACCCTCAATACACATAGTTTCAAAGAGAGAAAGACTTCATGTTAAAACAAAAGACTCCAAAATGAGCTTTAACAGATGAAATGTGGAAAAAAAGTAATGGACATATTTTCCTCTAATTTTTTCCCTTTTATTTTCATTTGTTTATTATTCGCCAATCCATTAATTTGGGAATGGGCTTTTTATTAGTGATTAGGTATCAAATAATGAATTTAGCTTTTATTACCTGCTAAGCTATGCTACCTTAGAAGCAGGATGGAGAAAAGAATGATAATAATAATGATAATAAACTAATACAAAGTTCTTTCAGATTTGTAGGCCACTTTACATGCTATCTAATTTGATTCTGAAGATAATCTTGTAAAATAGATACTTTTTTATTTTCATGTTATAGATGGACAGACTAATGCTGAGGGGCTAAGTGATTTTTGTAGGGTCACATGCTCATAAATGTCTGAGGAATATGAATCTTCCTGACTCCATGTCCAGAGCAATTAGATTGTATAATGGATAGAACTCTGGACATGAAGTCAGAAAGACCCACATCCAACTTGCCTTGGACACTCATGAGTCATATGACCCTGCACAAATCACTTAACCTATTGTGCCTCAGATTCCTTCTCTGTAAAACTTGAGACATTTGGGTGTGATGATTTTTAAGGTTTTTTCTTGCTCCAAATCTGTGATCTAATGATCCTATAAATTTACTGAATGATTAAAAATTATCAGTTCTTGAGAAACAGGCAAGATTTTAAGTAAAGTATATATTTAAGATCCATGACTTTAATTGAGCTGTTTGGACACATAGATTAAATGATTCATTTTTGTTTTGTTTTGCAGTAGATTATAATGTTCCTTTGAAAAAGTATTTGTATGAAAACCTTTCAGAATCACTTTGCAAAATCCTATAACTTGAATATTTCAACAAGTCCATACTCAGGGATTCCACTGCTAAGTAGTTCTCTAAGGAACTCAAAGACAGGAAGAAATGTTTATTTAATATACACACCAAGATAGTTATAGCAAAATATTTTGTTGTAGCAAAGAACTGGAAACAAAGCAGATGCCATATTGACTAAGGAATAGTTCTGTAAACCGTGGTACATGAATGTGACAGAATTTTACTATGCCCAAGGAAATGATAAACACAATCATAAGAACACATAAACTGCGGGCAAAGAGCAAAAAGAACCAGGAAAACAATATTCATAAGAATAACTAAGGATGACTACAATAATGTTAATGGGAAGAATTTATAAAGTGAACCTAAACACTGTATAATTATAATGACAAGCTTGGCCGGAAGAAAGAGAGAAGAGAATACTCCAATCTTTCTTTTCAGAAGTAAGGAGATGATGGGTGTGGAGCACTGCATATGCCATTAGACTAGATTTATGAGTTGGTTGGTTTTGTTCAACAGTGTTTTTTTTCCTCTATTTCTTTTTTTTATTATTTCTTCTAAGGGATGGCTCTCTGGGGAAGGAGTGGGAAAGAGATACATGGATACATAAAAGTTGATAGAAAAAACATAGCTATCAGTGAATTTCTGGTTTACAGAACCTAAATATCAACTTTCTCATTGTTTATGTAATTCTGGAAGGATAAAAATATTTAAATCAGATGTTCCTTTAAAACAAATCTTACTTAAACTCACCTGTTTAAAAAAAAAGCTACTTTAAATTGCAGAACTTTGGAAGCTTGGAAGAACTATTGGTGTTATGACTAAGTGATATCTTGTGGGTTAGAACACTGGGCATGGGGAAAAAAAAACTCTTTACAAATCTATTCTCAAATAACCAAATCACATCCAACAATAAAAATGGCAGTCTGAAAGGGAAACTTTTGAAACTGTAGATGTTTAAAAAGAAATGGAAAGATAATTCCTCCTAGAAATCACCCCCTGGCACAATAATCCCCCATAAACTACATGAATGCCTGCTGCTAACATTAAGTACCTGGTTTCCAAAAAAATAATGTCTTCAACATCAGTTAATTGCCATACTTTGGGGAAAACAATGGCAGAATTTATAAAATATGATAAGGAATGATTCTATTCAAGTGAAGCAAACCTGAATCACAAAAGATTTTTTAAAAATTATTCCTATGGATGGATTTTATGGCTATGCTTATGGATGTTATTAGGTTTTCTTTAAACATTAATGTGCAAATCAACCCATTAAAGCAAGAATGGCTTAATGAAAAAAGTTCATGATTTGCAGTCAGCAGACCCTAGTTTGAGTCCTTTCTCTGCTACCACCTGTCTGACTCTTGGAAAAGTACCATCCCCTCTGGAGGCTTTGATTTCCTCATTGGTAAAATAGGGGAATTGGATTGGATAATCTCTGGTCACTTCATGAGTTAAATCGATGATCCTAAAACCAGTATATAGGGAATATTTGATCAGAGAGAAATCAAGCATGATATCACTACGGGTCACTTTAGGTAGTATTCAGTTTTAAAAACCGACCTAGCTTTATGATCTAGGACATAGCACCATGGTCACAACTTGAGACCAGATAACACAGGACACACTGAAAAGGACAGTGGTCTGAGAGTCAAAAGAACTGAACTCCAGTCTCACTTCTGCTAATGTTTGTTTTGTCACTTTGAGCAAGATCCTTTAATGGCTAAATAAAAGGGTTGAGAGGAATGATCTGTAAGGTCCCTATTGGCTTCCATTCATGAAGTACTGTCATCTTAGTTTGAAGCTGGATTGCCACCCACTTTCAGGCTTTTGGGTAGGATCTTGACTGGCAAAAAGTGCCACCTTGTAGCAATGGGAAAATGGTTATTTTAAGCAGTAAGAATTTAATTTTTTTAATACACATCATATATGTATTTGTTATTTTTATTCCAATAATGGTAACATGGTCTACTAGTAAGGTTTTGTTACCCAAAGGGGAAAAGTATCTTCAGTCCAATGAAGAAAGCTTATCCAACATTCTAGTGGTTGTCTGCCCAACAGCTAGGTATCCAGCTCAGTTAGTGCTTATGAAAGAAGTTGTATTCCAAGAAGTCATTTACAAATCAACTATTTGAAACTCAGAATGTATTTTTTCCCCTGTAGAAATGTTAGAAAATGTGTTTAGGTTCCAAAATGGACCTCACAAGCCAATTCCCATACCTTACTGTGGCACTGAGGTCCTTGAAGGCAATACCAGTAGAATACAAATTTGGCAGGAATGCTGGAAGGTTTAATCCTGGCAACAGCTTACACCTACCTAACTACATTTGGAGAGGTTTATTACCAGAAAGTTAGCCAGTAAGTAATAAGTTTTTTTGGCTACTGATTCATGAGAGATGTAAACTTACAATAAAGTAATCAGAAAGAAATATTGTACTATCAACTTTGTCTTTCAAAATCATAAAATGTATTTTGAAACAGATACACAATGTTCTGTGCCCTTGACCTGGAAAACTGATCCATATGGAATGAGTAGGAGGGTCTCACTGGGAGCCATGGCCATTCCTTAATTCCCCAAACCTAGTATTAGAACCCAAGAAGGGGAGGCCTTAAAACCAAAGAGAAAAGGGCACTTTGTAGTTAAACTGGCCTAAACAAAAATGTACTGTCCCCGCTTTGATAAAGAAAGGAGTAAGATTGGGGTAGAGGGATGAATCTTAGTAGTTAGCCAAGCGGCTACATGAATCAGCTGAACAGACAAGTAAAAGCCAGAGCAGATAGTAGAAGACAAAATAATCTGAGAGGGAGAAAAGAGGGTAGGATCAAAGGATTTAAAAGAAGAGATTTAAGAGATCATTTGCTCCAACAGCAGCAGAGCCAGCCTGAGCCTGGAAAGAGCTGCCCAAAAGGCCAGTGCAGTTGACAGGGTTAGGGATGTCCAAATTGTAATGGGGAAAAGAATAGGAGGTGGAAGCAAAAAGAGGAGGAAAAAAAAGGGGATTCTCATAGGTTGGTAGCGTCTAATAATATTGTCAGGACTGCTATGTGAGTAAAGGGAGGGGGAATGAAGGAAAAAAAAAAAGGCAAGAAGCAGCCTTGCTCTTAGGGAACAGGAAGAGGGAAGTCGGGAAGTCGAGAAAGAGGTAGAGATGGAAAGGCCAAGTTAGTGTGGCCACTCTTATCTGTGATGTGTGTAAGAAACTCATGACCTACCTGTCCTTTCAAATAAAGTTTGAAAACTTAGATCCATATAAGTTTGGATCTGTTTAAGACTTATCTAAGTGGATTTATCTATCGCAGGGATGGGGAATCTTTTTCTTGCCAAGGGTAATTTGGTTATTTGTAACATTATTCACAATTTTAACAAAATTATAAATTTGAAGAACTCAAGCAGTGGAAGGTTGCTACATCTAGCTTTTAGCCCATCACTACCTGGGGTTGTCTCAGGCCAGATGGTCCCCATTGCTGATCTATGGGGAGCATGCCAAATGCTTTATGATAACAATCTATAAATCATCTTGAAGATGATATCCAGTTTCTCCTTATATCAAACTCAAATTTTCCAGGTAGCAGCTGCCACCAATCCAACTTCTAGAGTCAGCAGAACATGACAGTCATTCAAAACTCTGAAGGAAGCTATCATGTCAAGAAATATGATCTCAAGGACCATTCTCATTTTGGTTGCCCTTCAGTTTTTCAGTATCTTTTTACAAATCTACTCAAAAAGGCATACAATACTCATAATATGGTCTGACTAGGGCAGTATGCAAGGGAATCTATCACCTCTTTATTCCTTTATGTTTTGTCTCTCTTCCTTCAGCCTAAGTTCTAATTAGCATTCTTGGCTCTTTTATTAGACAGCTGACTCACAGTGAACCTTCATGAAACTAAAAACCTCTATCTCTAACCAAGCTTACTCCATCTCGACTTGTGAAATCCATTTTTTTTTTTTTTAACGCCAAGGGTAGAACTTGATATTTATTCCTAATAATTTATATCTTATTTGATTTGTCCTTAAATTCTGGCCTGCAGGTCTTTTTGAATCTTAATTTTGCTGTCCAGTGTTTATAATCTTTCCCAGGTTTGTGTCATCTTCCTATTTGCTAAGGATGTCATTTCCACCTTAATGATAAAAATGTTAAAAGGCCCAAGGGCAATCTGAATTCCTGGGGCATTCCACTGAGAAGCTTCTTCTAAGCTGTCAACTAGTCACCCGGTTCCAAATCTAATTTGTTATATTACTGTCTAGCCCATATCTCTCCATTTTGCTCAAAAAAGAGCAATGAATGTATGAAACTTTCATTTGGACCAGTAAAACCAACACTCTATAGATAAGGAAATGAATCACAATTTAGATTAGCAAGAGGTTCATTTTAAAAATAAGAATTTCATACCTTGATGTTTTCATTTCCCAGAGATAACAAACCAAAGAGGTCTGAAACTGAATTGGCAATTAAGTGCTGATAATCATTAGTGACTGTCATGTTTGTTAACAATCTCAGGCCAGCCAACTGTACCTCTGAATTCAAGGGAGAGGAAATGGTCTCCTCACAGATCTGGCTAATGTATACCTAAGGAAAAGAAAGAAAAATGAGAACTCAGAAATACTACTTAATTTCATCTAGATGAAATGAAATCATCCTCAACTCTTGGAGCAAAGGAAGAAACTTGTTCAAGTATCTGCCTAATATGACCTCTTTACTGCAGAGTTCCTTAAGTGAAGAACCCTTGTTATGGTAAACAAAAAAAAAAAGGCAAAAAAGGGGAAGAAGCCTCCTCTCCAAAGTTAGCTTTTTCAGGTATAACAGGAAGAAAAAACAAATATTACTTACTTCAATTCACTCAGTCATGTGGAATGTAGGTTCACACAGTCTCACAATATTACTATTAGCAAAAAAGACAGCTTATTGAAAAAAAAGACTGCTTATTGAATTTTCAGAAAGAATTCAAAATTATTCTGACAATCTGTTCTCTTCTTTAAACAATTAAATTATACCCAGAATAAACTTAAAAGTCAAACTTCTTATAGCAGAAAGATCTCTTAAGGCACTTATTTTTCTGTTCTTTACATGAAGGTCCAGCCTAAAATTTTTTTTTTTTTAATGAAGGACATTAGAAAGCTGGAATGCAAAAAAAGAAAGCCTATAAGGATAACAAGAGGGCTTGAATCTATGTTACAGAAAGTTATATTGGAAGCCTGTGACTTTAATAAGGTTTAGAAGAGGGTCAAGAGAAATCTTCAAATATTTAAAGGAAACTGAAAGACTAACAGTTCTCACTGTGGGTCTATATCCTAAGGAAGTCAAAGACAGAAATAAATGTTCCGCATGTAAGCAAAACATCTCTTCTTATTATAGCAAAGAACTGGTAATAAAGTTGGAGCCTACCTACTTAAAATTCATAGAAACACTAGAAAATACATATAAACTGATGGTGAGTGAAATAAGCACAATTAGGAAAAGAATATATACAATGACAACATAAATGAAAAGACTAATAAAACAAAGCTAAATATTACATTATGAAAATCCTGGCCACAGAAAATAAAGGAATAAATACATCTAATGCATCTAATACATTGGCATGTAAGTTTTGCTTTAATGAATTTTTGCCCCTTTGTTACAAAGGAAGGCTCTAAGGTGAAGAGGAAGGTAGCATATTTGGAAATGAAAATCATGTGAAAATAAAAGGTATCAATAAGTTCTTTTTCATAGTAGAAGGGAAAATAAAGGATTTTTGATGGAGAAGGGGCATAAATCTAGATTTAGAATGGACTTTAGAGTTCATTTAGCTTGACCCATCTCATTTAACAAATGAGGAAACCAAAGCCTGGAAAAGTTATCATATTCTGAAGGTAGCAGAGGAGTAGGCAAAGCTTGGTTTGAACTCAGGGATTCTAATTCTCAATTCTGTGTTCCTTTTACAGGAGGATTAGATTTGATGTTTGGACCCAGAGGATGGAGTAAAGAGCCATGGGAAACTACAATCAGGCAAAATTCAGGTTGATAGAAGGTAAAGTGCTCTAAGAGAGCTGGTCAAAACTAAGACAGGCTATCTCAGAGGGTGGCAAATGCTCCACTGAGGGGATTCTCAGCAAAGCCTAGTTAATCATTTATTGGGGATGTTACAGAGGGCATTTTGGCTCTAACACGAGTAACCTCTCAGGTAATTTTAAATCTTTCTGTGATATTTGAGAAGGGACTTTAGAGATAATCTACTTCAGCTTTCCCATAATAAAGCCTCAAAAGGATAAATGACTTCTTCAATTAGCACAGCTACTAAGTGGTAGACACATCAGGAGGATCCAGGTCTCCATTCTGGTGCTTCTGGTACCATGATCACATTGCTTCTAAAACCAAAAGCTTTAATAAACTTAATTTATGGGATCACCAATTCTATTTCAATAGTGTCACACCATATTGGCTATCTTTAAAACCTGATGTTCTCTCATCCTTTATAATTGATATATAACACATTTCTCTAGCATTATGAGGTTCAAATGAAGTTTCTATAAGATTTTTTCCTCCAAATCTTCAAAAATGTGATCTATATCATTTTCCTTACTTTCAAATTCCTTAACTCTAAGTATCTGTAAAGAGCAACTTTAAAATAAAGCAACTCACATGTATTTTCCATTATTATTGCTCAAATAATTATTTATTCTTATTAAAACAAATGGCTCCCTAGTTTACTGTCTTTCTGGTGTCCTTCCCTTACCCTGAATTATTTTCCTTTCAAACTGGCAGATCATTCCATAATCTAACTAGGAACATTCTCTAAGCTCTAATATGATGCTTGACCCATTCTCCAAATGGTTCTTTTTGATCTTTTACAGGTAAAGTACCTAGTACACCATAAGTAAAAGCTTGTTAACTGATCAGAATTTCCCAATAAAATTATACAATTTATTTTTATAGTAATTTAATCTTTTATAATCATTTTTTGGTGTGTTTTTATGTCACTTACCTTAAGTTCCCTCTGATTCTGAATATTCATACTTAAGTTATTTAGTGCATTTAAAGCCTTTTCTTTAACTTTGGGGTTGGGATCTTTCAGCATGTTTCCAATAACTGAGAGACCATCCAAATTACGAATAATATCCTAAAAGAGAGAAAATCAGATTATGATTTCACCATTTGTTTTTTATATTTAGCTCTCCTATTGCTTCTTTTTGGAATTCAATTATCAGTTCCTCTCAGGCAATTTTTCAAGATTAATAGAGGAAGTTTCCTATATCAATGAAGTCACAGGTATAAATAAAAGAAAGAATTCAAGTTGGTTGGGCAGCAAGTGAAGCAGTGGATAGAACACTGGGGTCTGGAATCAGGAAGACCTGCCTGACTTCAAATTTTGTCTCATAAAGAACAAGATCTGTGTTTCTCTGGATTAACGACAACCTCCATTTGCCCCATTGTCTTCAATTGTAAAATGGAGATAATAATAATTCCAATCTCCCAGGTTTCTTGTGATGATTAAATGAGATAACTTTTAATACAGGGGAAACCATTTCCCAGAGTTATCTGTACCATGTTATCCTTCAAATACTACAGTGGATCATAGTCAACTTTGGACAGCTTATGTAAGGCTTTCAAAACAATTTATAAATATAATGAAATTTCACTAGGTGGGACAGTGGATAGAGCACTGAGTTAGAATCAGAAGATTCACTTTCCTGAGTTCAAATCTCACCTCCGATACTTAGTACTGTGTGACCCTGGGCAAGTCACTACCCTGTTTGCTTCAATTTCTTCATCTGTAAAATGAGCTAGAGAAGAAAATGGCAAACCACTGCCTTTGCCAAGAAAATCCCAAATAGGGTCATGAAGAGTCTGACAGGACTGAAATAATTGAACAACTCTGATATAAATATTTCAATTCCTGTGTTATAAGTAAACTTGGAAAATGGCATGATTTATCTAAAGAATTCTTGGTTTGAGACCATATTAAGCACCCTCTTGGTTTCTCCACGCAAGAAAATTCAATTGCTTCAAGAGCTTATGAGCAGAAAATCCCTGTGATATATGCTTCCCAGGAAATGCCACCATAACAAAACAAGAAATAAACAAAGCATTTCATTCTTTTGCCATAACTAAGTTTTACTGAGTGAATAATGCACTTTATTTAACAAATAAACAACCTTTACATACATGTGATGATGAGGAGAGAAGCCATTTTTGGCTCTTTTCTCTCTCCTCCTAAACCTTCATAGGTTAGCTACAGACTTCTCTCCAGGATGTGAGCAAAAAGAGGGCTAAACCCAAACATGATTGCAAAATCAACTAAGAATCTTAGGCCCGTTTCTCTATTCTGGGAAGTAAAAAAAAGGAATATGAAATGAGAAGGAACTATTTAAAGTTAGGCTTTTTAGAACGTCTAGGAAGCAATCTACTGTCAGAAATAGCTTCCAAGAGCCTTTTCATTCAAATGAATAAACCATCAGACACTGCCAATGGTTTTAGAATCACCAAATATTATAGCTGCAAGAGATCTTGAAGATGATCTATAACTTGACACTTCTTCCCTAGCCCCATTGTATAGATGAAGAAGCTTGAGGACAAAAGAACTGACGTAGAGCCAGGACTATAAGGATTCAAATGTCCTGATTTCTAGTCTAATGCTTTTTCCAGAATTTTCTTTTTTTAGAAGTACACTGCAGAGCATAGAAGTGGTGTAATTTAAAAATCTATATTCTTTAAACAATATTATAAAACGTAAGGAATTAAGTGAGCATCAGCTAGAGTGAATTAACACAAATATCTAGGGTTCTGTGATTTTGGGAACTTCTCGAAATTACTGCCTGACAACCCTAAACCAAGATTTAGAGGAGAAGAGAAGCCCTTACAGCAAGTTCCTTTATATCTGCCCAACAGTATATATAATTACAGTTGGGACCTTAGGAAGAACTGCTTTCTTGAGGTTAGTAACTTGATTGATGGCTAATCTTGGAGGGAGGAATGCCTCCTGTTACCATGACAAGGGTTAAATCTCTAAATTGGTTCCTTCCCTTAGATCTATGGATAGAATTTTTGGGGTCAAAGAACTTGGATGGGAAGAAAAATTACATCTTTATTTTCACTAATGCCTAACTGAAATTTAACATTTATTTCCAATTACAAGTTTTTAAAAAGTAACATGATTGTGAGAATGAGTCCACAGATTTCATTTAATTGATACACAAAGGTACATGACACACACATAAAAAGATTAAGAAGTCCCCCTCACACACACACTAGAAGCCCAATAAAGAATGTAATCTACAATGAAATAAATTTATTTTCTAACCTGGCTGGGTCTACTGTGGAATAGACATAAAGGAAGCTTACTTCATAAGAACAGATTACTTACTTGATTGACTGAAAAAGCAGCACAGTTACCCAGTGTAATCAAAGCTCTTTCACGAATTAAAGGATCTTCAGTTGACTCTAGCAAGCAAATTATTTTTTTAAGACATTGAGTATTCAATGTACTAAATGATGTGGTACAATCATCCTCTGTAAAGTGTATAGAAAAAAAGAAAAGAAAAAGAGAAAAAAAAGTCAATTAGATTTATATCTGACCATTCTAAGACCAGGCTAACTATGAAACAATGTCAATACTTAATACAGTTTTAAATATCTCTTAATAAAATTTTATTTTAGAAACCTTAAATATGATGCTCCTCCAATTCTTAAGGTTTCCACTTTGATTATCTTTTCCACTTACATACGTTACCAGGTTATATAAGGAATTTTTTTTTATCCTCAATGGTTTGACATAGATGAATTCTGACATTAGAAGTGGCTCAGGGGCAGAAATAGTTTTTTTTTGAATTTTGTTTTTATTATTAAAGCTTTTTATTTTCAAAACATATGCATGGATAATTTTTCAACATTGATGCTTGCATAGTCTTGTGTTCTAAGTTTTCCCCTCCCTCCTCCCCACCCCTTCCCCTAGATGGCAAGTAATTCAACATATGTTATACATGTTAAACTATATGTTAAATCCAATATATGTAAACATATTTGACCAATTATCTTGCTGCAAAAGGAAAATCAGATCAAAAAGGAAAGAAAATGAGTTAGAAAACAAAATGCAAGCAAAGAATAACAAAGAGAATGAAAATGCTATGCTGTGATTCACATTCAGTTCCCGCAGTCCACTCTCTGGGTGTAGAGGGCTCTCTTTACTAAAGATCACTGAAACTGGCATCAATCACTTAAAGAAACCTTTTAATATCATATTGCTTGCACTTACCACAGTGCCTTATAAATGGCTTAATAAATATTGGCTGAATTAAATCATGAATGAAGATTTACCAACTTTTATATTGCAGAAACTATGGATACTAAGTTATGATAATATGGTAATGTGTACATTTATAGGTAGTCTATAAAAAGTAAAAATTCACTTTCGTTTCCTCCACATACATACATGTGCACATGAACACAGGACCTTTGAAATTCCTTCTTCACCAAATGCCATTATATACATTAAACAATAAACATTTTTAGGTGTCTACTCTGGGTAAGGCATAATTCTAGCCACTCACTCATCAAACCAAATGATCTGCTGATACCCTCTAAGGACTTCTGGGCCTTTGTATCTGCTCTACTGATATATCTTAGAATTTCTAGTTTCTTCTAATTTAATTCTTTTATGTGTTATCTCCTCCAACTAGAGGATGAGCTTCTTGAGCACAAGGATTTTCTACTTTTTTTTCTATTTGAATACCTAACCTTTGATATATTTTATATATAATAAATACTTAAAATTATTTTTCATTCTTAGTTCACGCTTATTTATATCTGTTTTACCTTTTTAGAATCCATTAATTGAATTCTACATATTATCTCAACTGGCATTTTGCTCAAAAATTAAAATAACACAAAAACCTCTACCATTAACAACCACAAAAAAACCAAAGCACAACTCCACAATTTCCCCCCCGGGGTATGATGTAACCCAAAAAGTCATTAAAAATATGTGCTTGAATAACTATTAAGTACATCGGGAAAGATTCAGATATAGATTATAGGGCACACTTAGAAAGAAAAATCTTTTAGCAGTTGGATAAGTAATCCATTGTTATATACATTTAAAAAGTCTGATTATTTGTTGCACTGGACATTTATTAAATGAATCCCTTTAGCTTCCAATAATTTCTACAAAACAGGATTTCCAATCAATATAGAATTACTAAATTATAAGTTGCTGTCCAACAGCCTTTTCAAAGAGGATATCCTGACAATATTTTAAAAAACTGAGGTAAAGCAATAATTGAAATATCAATTTTTTAAGGCTATAATTCAGTTTCTTCCCACCCAATGAAGAGGTTAGATGACTTAACAGACCAACATTATCTTAAGATTAGAACCACAGTGACCGTAGAGTAAAAGACTGGAAGTCTGAAAAATTCTGGATTTGCCACCTACTAACTATCATGTCAGTCCTTATTTTCTCATCTGTAACGAGATAACTGAATTAAATTATATGGCCAAATCATAAAGATATTTTCAGAAAAACAGAAAGCAAAGGATTGCTACAATCACCATGGACCCGAGTCCAGATCCTTTCTATGGTGTTTACCTGTGGGATGTTGGATAGGCAAGTTATTTAATTTCGCTGGCTTTAATTTAATTTTCCTCATCTGTAAAATGAAGTGGTTGAATGAGATGGACTACAATGTCCCTTCCACCTCCAAAGCTATGATCTTAAGAATTAGAAGGAGGTCATTCAATTCAACCACAGCATGAACTCTACCACATTCATAATACATGGTCATGTAGCAAGCCCTGAAATATTTTCAGGGATGAGGAGTCTATTACTTTCTAAGTCTAGTTCTAAACAGCTCTATATTTTCTTTAATAATTCCCAAACCAATCTCTCTGCAAATTTTAGTCACTGCTCCTAATAATGATTTTCTAGACCAAACAGAGAAAATCTAACCTCTCTTTCTCATATGATAAACCTTAAAATACTCAGAAGACAGCTATCAAGTATCCATCTGAAACCAAATTTCTACATATCTGACAGCAATAACAAAAGAAACAAATTTAATCATTCAAATATTTTCTTTTATATTTTGTCATGAAACCTAATTTCCCCAAAACTATGTATACATTTTTCTTATTTATATATACACATTATCTTCTTATTCAATATTTTAAGGTTCTGCATTCTTTCCTCCAGTCCTTTCTGCACTCTATTGAGAAGGCAAGCAATATAAGATGGCTTGTTGATAAGTCTGTTGATTATTGGAAGGTTGCTAAGGGTTACAGTTTTAGGGCTACCTAGGAATACTGCAGTGACCATATCCAGTGACCAAAACAACATACCATCAAAGAACTGAACTTTATTGATAATGATATTTTAGGAATCAAAGAATCTAGAAGACAAAAGAAAGATGCAACTAGATGAAAAGGATAGTACAAAGGTTCTCCTTGGAGAGGCAATGAAAGGAGTTGGTTTCATTAGGTGTCCACTATTTCATGTGGCATTTATTAGTTTGCTCTTTTAGTGCTCAAGATAAGTGTAAGTAAAAGAAATATCATGAATATAAGAGTAGCGTATGCACCAACAGTGGTGACAGAGAATGTCTTCCTAGAAGAATCAATCGATATTTATTAAGAGTCTATTATGTTCTAGGCTCAGTCTGAAGTGAGACAATACAAGTACAAATGAGACAATCTCTACTTGCAAAAATATAATTGCAAATAAATATAAACACATGTAAACTAGTACACGGTAAAGATAGACAATAAATAATAGTGAAATAGTAGTACTTCACAAAGTAGTGAAATACAAGGTAGTTTTGGGAGGAAGGGCATTAGAAGTTGTGGGGAAAGTCAGCATCTTAAAGGAAGAGAGATACTAAAAGATAACCAACCTTGGGGGAAGGACTAGGGCAAAGATACAGAAATGGAAGTCATGTGTCTAGTGTGAGGAGCAGAAAGCCAGTATGGCTGGATCAGAGTACAGTAGTGGCTAGAAAATTATGTTGCTAGGAACTTGCTAAGATTCTCTAAACCAGATTCACACAATTTGATGATTGGTTTAACTGAATGCAGGCAATGACAAAATTAGTTAAATTAATTAATAAATTTCTTCAGAAATTTATATTCAACTATTTCCATAAGGAGACCAAAAGAACACATTTTAAAACATTTTAGACTGAAGATCCTTGCTAAGCAGACATGTGGCTAAAGGCAATGCCGATTTGAAATGTAAACTTATTGGTAAAATATTTTGGTTAAAAAGGAGAAAAGTGAGTACTGGGAAGGCAAAATAAAAAGTCTTCAAATAATTTGGCCTAAGCTACAACTAAGCCCCCAGATCATCACAAGAGTCTCCATAAAAGATTTCTAGATGAATGTAATTGGAAAATAAAGATGAAAAATGAAATACTGATCAGAGTTTTGATCATGATCTATTTTTGCCAACTGACACTGAAATCACCACAGTTAGGTCTTAACACTTCTCCCCTTTGAAAGTTGTGGTAGGAAACAGTTACAAATATGTAAGAAGTCAGGAAAAGTGGTTGGACCAGGTCAGGGGAAATAGATTTTGGAGTTGACACAATCTGGGAAATGGATCAAGGTGATGTGTTTGGCATTAAAAGCTAGCCTGCCCCCCCCAACCATTTTTTTTTTCTTCTTGAAAATGCTAAAAAGTTTAATAGAAATCAGAAAGCAAAACTCCCAAACTTCTTACATATTTATGCACAATTCTTCATTCATATAGGGTCTATGTGCTGTTCCGTCTCCTGCCAGGGAAACTTTGCATTATCTATTCCCTATGTCTGCCATTTCCCTTTTCAGCCAGACTCGGTCTAATTATCACCTTCTGCTGGAAGCCTTTCGTTGTTCATTCAGCTAATAAGAGAAGCTAATATGTACATATACCTCTAAGATATGTTTTAAAACGATTTGTTATTCTTCAGATCCCATTCAACTGCACATTGCCAGTATCTTAAGAAATACATCTTGTGTTTTTCTCAGTCCTCATCTTGACCTTTTATACTGTTTGACACTACTGACTATCCTTTTCTTCTGGATATTCACCATCCAGTTTCCGAAAATTATGTGTGCCTTCTATAAAAACTCTATCTGCACATTTAGAAAATAAAACCCAAACACAACTTTGGAAAGTGAATTTTCTAACCTGTTCAAAGAAAATGTTCTAAATGGAGTCTCTGACTGGGTTTTGAGTCCATTTGTTAAAAATAGAAAGGTGCAACATGCTCCAATTAGTTTGCAAGAACTAACTGATGTTATGAAAGATGGAAATTAACTATTGAATTTCAATAAAAACCTCTGCATAGCTGGGGAATGAATTGAACAATAATGATTTAGTGGGCACAGCCAACTATATTTCTTTCACTTGAATCTAGGTGCCTTTGTGAGGTCTCCTTTTCTGCTCTGAGAAGCTGTTAAAACCAAGTTTTGAAACAAATTGAACACAGAACTTCAAATCACTATCAGTAAGAATTAAATTAAAAAAAAAAATCAATAGAAATTTGGGATAGTCAATTCCAATGCTTGCATTAGAATAGTATTATTAGTTTTAGTGAGACAATTTCAAAATATTCTCATTCAATTTTTTAAAAATCCCTTGCTTTTTAAAACTTTAAAATGTACATAATTATATGCATTAGGTAATTTATAACTGCATAAGCATACATTGTGAGTAGATGGCCTTGTTTTTTTACTAAGTACATAACCAAAAAAATTGGAAATTACTGGTCTAAACTGTGCCATGCAGTTGGAAGTGCCAGATCACTGAGTCAGTCTATCAGTAAATCTAGCCAAAACAGTTGCTGTGGGTGGATAATGATTTGGGAGGAGAAGTAAAAAGAAAGATTTAGATGGATTTCATAAGGGAAATTAGACAGAGATTTTAATGATCTCAAGCTGCTTTCTGGAACAAAAGCCTATTTTTTCAATACAGATATCCTCCTAGTGAAGATATAAGGTTGCAATTCTTGTACCATAATTTCTGAAAAACAGTGATTGAGATATAGAAGTAGGGCTGCAGCATATATTTAATGCTGGCCTATGGGCCAGGCTGGCAAAAGGAACATCATTCAGGAAATGTATGACTGGCAAAGGGGGAAAGTGACATAGAAAGATTGAGGGACAGATGGTACCTACAAAACTCAGCTCCTGATATTTGTTACCTCTTGTGACTATGGGTTACTTTGGATCTCAATTTTTTCAAATGTAAAATGAGACAGCCAGAATGAATGGTCTTTAGGGTCCCTTCAAATTCTCTGTGACAGTTGTCACATGGCCAGTCACTTACCTAGCTAGGCACTTCCTGACAATGTCCACTGAAGCAGTTTCTCTAGCTATAATCATTCCTCTAACTGGGTAGTGCAGTAGGTAGAGTTCTGGAACAACATGGAATCAAAAAGACCTAAGTTTAAATCCTAGCTTCAGACATTTCTGAGTTTGTGTCCTTGGTCAAGACACTTAATCTCTGCCTGCTTTGGTTTCCCCAAATGTAAAATGGAGATAACAATTGTATCAGGATTGTGAGGTTGGGGGGGAACCAAATGACATATTTACAAAGTATTTAGCACAGTGCCTGGTATATAGCAGGTTTTTAATAAATGCTTATTTTCTTTCCCAAATGAAATGAACCTTCTAGAATATCATGTAGTACCATGAAAATTCAAACATTAGTCTATGAGAAAATTTTTTAAATTTTTATTCATTCCTTTGTATTTGTAATAGCATTTTTAGCTCAACAACAAAATCTCTTTATTTAAAATACCTTTCCTCAGCACAGAACTATTCCGTCAACACACCAGGTAACCATCCACAGCCGACTTTGTGCAGTTCTTAACCAGATTATACCATGGTTACTTCACAGAAGAATGGCCCAATATTTTCTAGGTTACACTCTATGTGATTTCTGATCTCTAATTTCAGGTTCATGAACTTGTATTTATTTTTACTGAGATAACTACATTTCAACATAATTCTTTTCCTAGTTATTTCCTTTGCTGTAATCCAATGTATTTTATTTTACATATCTGAAAGCATTATTCTAAGACTATAGGCTTCACCAAATTGCCAAAAGATCCATGATACACAAAAAGGTTAAGAATCCCTTCAGCTCTTAAAACTGCTGATTTTTTGTAGGTACCACTTCAGCACTGTGGTCCATCAGCAACCTCAAACTGTAGAGCCATCAACCTTTTCTCTAGGAACAAGTCGTTTAATTTTAGTAAATAAGCTTTTCCAGTTATATAATAGGATAAGATCACTGACCCAACATGGAAATTGACTCAAGAATGGCAATAAATTAAGTGACTTGTTGCTGTTCAGTCATGTTGGACTCTTTGTGACTCCATTTGGGATTTTTTTTTTTAGCAAAGATACTGGAGAGGTTTGCCATTTTCTTCTCCAGTTCATTTGGTAGATGAGGAAACTGAAGCATTTAGGGTTAAATGGCTTGCCCAGAGTCACCCAACTAGGGAATGGCTGAGGCCAAATTTGGACTGAAGAAAAAGAGTCTACCTTGACTCCAGGCTTATCACTCAATCCATTTTGCCAAGTAGCTGCTGTTTAAAAAAAAAGTGATAGGAGAGCAAAAACATCCTAACAAAGAGAAATATAGTTCTAGATTATATATATATATATATTATTTATATTTATATATTTACATATATATGCTTATATATAACATATATAATGTAATATAATATAATATATAATATAATGCATGTAATATATGTAATATACATAACATATAATACAATATATATAATATATATGTAATAATTATATACATATAATATAAAATATATATATAAAACATTATTTCCATTATTCCTGAGGATTATTAATTTTCTTCAGAAGCTCTTAATATCAATTCAGCATTACCATAAATCATGAAAATTCAATCAATACCCAGACCCTTAAGAATGTCTTCAAAGAGAAGAGAGTAATTTTGTAGTAAAATATTGGAGATGTCAGTAAGACATTCTAAGTGCCTAAGTCTGTAGCTGCGGAAGGCATGATTAAGCAGTGGGAAAGGCATATCCCGCTAAAGGTGGTTGTTGAGCCGAGATTTGAAAAAATCCAAAAAGCTTCCACTATATCCATAATTTAAAAAAAAAAAATGATCACCAAAGCAGCGGCAGGAATTTTAACCCCTAACCATCACAACTACATTGGTTAGGACTGGGCAGCCAAATCCGGGAGAAGGAGGAGGCCCTTGGGTTGGACCTCCCGACTCAGGGAGCTAGGGGCTATTATGGCCCTCATTTTAAGGTTAAGGAAAAAGAGATCGGCACAGGCGAAGCAAGCGGCCTGGAACCACAGGGCTCAGAAGCACGAGGTTGGACTTGAACTTGAGCCCGGGGCCAGCGCCTTTCCCGCAGCGCCGCGCGAGTGCCCCGAGAACATCTCCTTCCCTCATTCCCCCAAGCCGAGGTCCCCGGCGGCTGCAAACGCTAACCAACCACGGCCTTCAGTGTAAGAGAGGGAGGAGAACAGCGTGCGGGGCTCTCCTGCCCTTCCCCCAATCCCGGGCCTTCCCGGTGGGATGAAAGGGGGCTCTCACCTGCAGGAGGGGAGGGGCTGGCTCCCACGGGGAGGCCGGACTCCCGCAGGAGGAGCGTCCGCCCCGGCCCCGCGGGGCAGCCTCTGCTCCCGCCCGCAGCCGCCGTCTTCCGGCTCTTTTCTTTCCCCCAGGCCAGGCGGTAAACGCAGTAACACGCGCCGGCCCCGAGCACCAAGCCTGCCACCCAGCCCGCCTCCAGGGCTCTACCCATGCTGTTCTCGTGGGGCCCGGCCGCCCGCCGGGCGGCGGCTCCCGGGAGAACCGGACAGAGGCTGACGGCAGCGGAACAGCCCGGCGGCGGCACGTGGAGCGACTCGCTAGTGCGCGTGCGTGCGGGGGCGGGCTCAGCCGAGGAGGAAGTGAGTTCAGCTCCTCCTCCGCTTCCTCCCACTCCCAGCAAGGTAGCTCTGCCTGGTCTCCCAGTACGAATCTGTTTGTTCCATCGGAGAAAAGAAAGGGGTTTTTTTGTCTTACGTGTGCATGCAGTAGGCCTTAGAATTGGTTGTGGGAGTTGCATTTAAGCATTTATCCTCCATAGTGTACGTGATCGCACTCCAGATACTTCTCTGACACCTACTTTTTTGGGTTCAGGGAGAAAAATGAAGGGAGATTTCATTCCGTTGGTTAAAATGAGAGGAACAAGGAAGTGGCGAGGGCCATCCACTTAATAAAATAATCTGCAAGCCAGCATCCCTGGATAGGTTGCAAGGGTTCGTCGGTTTAGGGGAAAAACATTTTTTCAATATAATTGACTTCTTTTGTAATAATTGCATTTTATTTATACATTGAATTCATATTATTCTGACAAGGAATATTTTTTTTTTATTTTTTATTTTTTTAATTTAATAGCCTTTTATTTACAGGATTTATACATGGGTAACTTTACAGCATTAACAATTGCCAAACCTCTTGTTCCAATTTTTCCCCTCCTTCCCCCCACCCCCTCCCCTAGATGGCAGGATGACCAGTAGATGTTAAATATATTAAAATATAAATTAGATACACAATAAGCATACCTGACCAAAACGTTATTTTGCTGTACAAAAAGAATCAGACTCTGAAATATTGTACAATTAGCTTGTGAAGGAAATCAAAAATGCAGGTGTGCATAAATATAGGGATTGGGAATTCAATGTAATGGTTTTTAGTCATTACCCAGAGTTCTTTCTCTGGGCGTAGCTGGTTCAGTTCATTACTGCTCCATTGGAAATGATTTGGTTGATCTCGTTGCTGAGGATGGCCTGGTCCATCAGAACTGGTCATCATATAGTATTGTTGTTGAAGTATATAATGATCTCCTGGTCCTGCTCATTTCACTCAGCATCAGTTCGTGTAAGTCTCTCCAGGCCTTTCTGAAATCATCCTGTTGGTCATTTCTTACAGAACAGTAATATTCCATAATTTTCATATACCACAATTTATTCAGCCATTCTCCAACTGATGGACATCCATTCAGTTTCCAGTTTCTAGCCACTACAAAAAGGGCTGCCACAAACATTCGTGCACATACAGGTCCCTTTCCCTTCTTTATAATCTCTTTGGGATATAATCCCAGTAGTAACACTGCTGGATCAAAGGGTATGCACAGTTTGATAACTTTTTGAGCATAGTTCCAAACTACTCTCCAAAATGGTTGGATTCGTTCACAACTCCACCAACAATGCATCAATGTCCCAGTTTTCCCACATCCCCTCCAACAATCATCATTATTTTTTCCTGTCATCTTAGCCAATCTGACAGGTGTGTAGTGGTAATCTTAGAGTTGTCTTAATTTGCATTTCTCTGATTAATAATGACTTGGAGCATCTTTTCATATGACTAGAAATAGTTTCAATTTCTTCATCTGAGAATTGTCTGTTCATATCCTTTGACCATTTTTCAATCGGAGAATGGCTTGATTTTTTATAAATTAGAGTTAATTCTCTATATATTTTGGAAATGAGGCCTTTATCAGAACCTTTGACTGTAAAAATATTTTCCCAGTTTATTGCTTCCCTTCTAATCTTGTCTGCATTAGTTTTGTTTGTACAAAAACTTTTCAGTTTGGTACTAACAAGGAATCTATAAGCTTCACTAGATAAAGGAATTCATTAAACACACGAAAGCTTGAAACTAGAAGGGCCCCGTAGGTTTGCTTAGCGCTAACATTTGTATTCTTTAGGTCCTGGCCTTATTTAAGAAACTATAAGTGGAAAGGGACAGTGACTTTGGAATCAGTCAGTCTTGAATGTTTCTAACATGTATCCCTGCCGGACCTCGATCTTAACTTCCAGTTCTTATCGTTATATCTGGCATTTAATAGTGATGAAAGAAAAATTTTCCATCTGAGCTTTTAACTTCATTAAGGAGGCAAAAATCAGGCAGAAGGGAATTAATAAGATTTTATTATAAGTATATTGAAGTAGTAATACATTGCCGAGCTGATCACCAAAGATCAGCCAGAGCTTCAAGGTAGGGATAGCTTTTAGAGATAAATTTAAAATAATCCAGATAGATCCACCTCAGCAAAAAAAGTGGGGCCTTTGAATCTCAGTTCCACCCCAAAACTGCAAGACAATGACACTTTGCAGTTAGGAGTAAAAGTAAATCAGGTCTGCAAACTTGGTGTCTTCCAGCCAGGGGCTGGGAACTAAGTCATCAGGACTTTCAGTAATAGGGTCTTAATGTTTATAGAATGGAATTGAATTGAATCTTTCAGAACCTTCATTTAAAGATCTATTTAGCATTTAAAACTCTTTTCACCATCTGACCATGATGAGGTATGGATCGTGGAAGGAATATGGGTTGGTCTCCTAGTTCTCCAAAACACCAAGTTAGGGAGGGTTTGCAGTGAGAAACACTACACAAAAGGCTGTGATAAGAAAAGACACTTTATTAAAGAGAGAAAGACACTAAAATGTTCTCTTAGTGGGCAATGTCAAAGAATTGCAAAGAGACATTTTCTCAGGGCTTACTTATATACAGAAACAAAACAATTTGGGCTTTGCATCCGAAAGGAACATACTTGAGATAGGGTGTGGGGAAAGAGTCTTTCCCAGGGAATGTAGATTTAGCATCCAAAAGGTGCATAATGTATGGGAAGAGAGTTTTTCCCAGGGAATGTAGATGCTCTTCTGGACGAGGCTGTATTGTCCTCATCAACCAGAGCCTACTTTTCTAGGATTGTTATGCTTTGCTGCCCTTTACCCATTGTAGGTTCCCACCAAGATGGCTGTCATACACAAGACTCCATCTTCTATCACCCTGCCTTTGAACAAACTTATCCCAGGCCTACAAATGCACTAATCTTTAGGATCTTTAGCCTCTTTTAAAGTACCACCTCTTACATGAGGTCTTTTCTGATAAATTCAAGTGCTTTTTATTTTTGTGTGTATATTTATTTTGTATTTTTGTACCTATACTTTATATGTGTATATAGTGTCCCTATTGGATGCAAGTTTCCCAAAGGCTTTCACTGTTGCCCTTTTGACCTGTTAACTAGTTGTATGATACTCCACCCTATATGTCATATACTTTATATAATCATTATTATTCATAAATTGTTTTCCATATTAGAATATAAGTACAAGTCAGGAACAGTACTCGTAAAAAAAAATAGACAAATAACTAGCATTTATACGAAGCTTTAAGTTGTTCTTCATATATTAACTCATGAACTTCACAACAACCTTATGAGGCAAATGTATTATTATCTTCATTTTACACAAAAGAAAACAATGGCCGAGAGAGTAATTGACAGGTCTGGGATTCACATAACTAACAAATTTGGTTTTTTTAATTTATTTTTTTAATTAAAACTTTTTATTTACAAAACATATGCATGGGTACTTTTTCAACATTGACCCTTGCAAAGCCTTCTGTACCAAATCATCTCCTCCTTCCCCTTATCCCCTTTCCCAGATGGCAGGTAGCCCAATACATGTAAAATATGTTAAAATATATGTTAAATCCAATATTTGCATATAAATTTATACAATTATCTTACTGCGCAAGAAAAAATAGGATCAAGAAGGAAAAAAAAACTGGGAAAGAAAACAAAATGCAAGCAAACAAAAACAGAAAGAGTGCAAATGCTATATTGTGGTCCACACTCAGTTCCCAGTCTTCTCTCTAGGTGTAGATGGCTCTCTTCATCACTGAACAGTTGGAATTGGTTTGAATCATTTCATTGTTAACGAGAGCCACGTCCATCAGAATTGATCATCGTATAGTCTTCTTGTTGCAGGGTATAATGAATGATCTCCTGGTGCTGCTCATTTCACTCAGCATCAGTTCGTGTAAGTCTCTCCAGGCCTTTCTGAAATCATCCTGCTCGTTGTTTCTTACAGAACAGTAATATTCCATAACATTCATATACCATAACTTACTCAGCCATTCTCCAACTGATGGGCATCCACTGTTTCCAGTTTCTTGCTGATATAAACAGGGCTGCCACAAACATTTTTTGCGCATGCGGGTCCCTTTCGCTTCTTTAGGATCTCTTTGGGACACAAGCCCAGTACAAACACTGTTGGGTCAAAGGGTATGCACAGTTTGAAAACATCTAGCAAATCGGAGACATTTTTTTTTAAATTTGCAAAACATATGCCTATGGGGGAGCTAGGTGGTGCAGTGGATGGAGCACTAGCCCTGAAGTCACTAAGTCCTAAGTTCGAATCTGTCCTCAGACACATAACACTTCCTAGCTGTGTGACCCTGGGCGAGTCACTTAACCTCGATTGCCTCAGCAAAAAACAAAGAAACAAAAAACATGCATAGATAATTGTGCAACATTAGCCCTTGCAAAATCTTGAGACAATATCTGAACTCTAATTCCTTACTCCAAAGCTAGCACCTCACCAGGCTGTCTTTTTGCTGCTCGAACGCGTGTTCCAGAAGCCCTTTTACCTTTCACTTTCATTCCCCACTCTCATTTAAGTCCCTCTCCTCCACCTGCTCCCAGCAAGCTCAACTCGGCTGCCATCTGGCCTAGGCTGACGCATTACGTCTCCTGGGGAGCCGGCGCATGCGCTCACGGCGGGGGCGGTGTGTGGGTGCGGGTGGCCCAGCTCCGGGTTGCCAGCAGCAACGCCCTGCACAAGAACCGCAGGGCGGCTGCTGGAGTGTAGTGGTGCGGGAGCGCGAAGGGGCAGCCTTCGCTTCTTTGTCCTCCTGTCTCGTCTTGCCCCGTCCCTGGGCCGGTCCCAGCCCGCCCGGCAGATCCAGAGATGGAGTACCCTGAACCATGTCACCCTGAAGAAAAGGAATTATGTCGGCCCACACCTCTTAACCCGGGCGACCGAGGTACTAGGGCTGCGTCGGGAACGCGGGGACCCACTGGGGGCTCCCATCCCCCGGCCTCCCCCACCTGCCTGGGCCGGCCCACCACGTGCTCTCCGCCGCCTTTCTCTCCCCAGTCAGTGTCGGCCTCCTCTTCCCCCGCCTTTTATCGGCCGAAGCTCCTCGCTCTTTTTTCCTTCACCCGTGGCCTTTCTGGTGCAGGCCATCATTCTGTGTGGCAAGTCACCGCCTCTTTGGACCCGAGTTCATTGATCTAACCCTAAAATTCGCGCCCTAAAATCGCGCCCTACACCCTAAATTCGCCCTAAATTTGCGCCCTAAATTCACACACCCTAAATTCGCGCACCCTAAATTCGCGCACCCTAAATTCGCGCACCCTAAATTCACGCACCCTAAATTCACACACCCTAAATTCACGCACCCTAAATTCGCGCACCCTAAATTCACAACCCTAAATTCGCGCACCCTAAATTTGCGCCCTAAATTCACACACCCTAAATTTGCGCCCTAAATTCACACACCCTAAGTTCGCGCACCCTAAATTCCCCACTAAATTGGCCTAAATTCACGCCCTAAATTCACAACCCTAAATTCGGCCCACCCCTAAATTTCCCCCTAATTCCCCACCCTAAATTCGCGCACCCTAAATTTGCACCCCTAAATTCACGCCCTAAATTCACACACCCTAAATTCGCACACCCTAAATTCGCGCACCCTAAATTCATGCCCTGAATTCGCGCACCCTAAATTCGCGCACCCTAAATTCGCACACCCTAAATTCACCCTAAATTCACGCACCCTAAATTCACACAACCTAAATTTGCATACCCTAAATTCGCACACCCTAAATTCGCGCACCCTAAATTCGCGCACCCTAAATTCACACAACCCTAAATTCCGCACCCTAAATTCCACACCTAAATTCCACACCCCTAAATTCGCACCCTAAATTCACCCCTAAATTCGCCACCCTAAATTCACACACCCCTAAATTTGCGCCCTAAATTCCACACCTAAATTTGCGCCCTAAATTCCGCACCCTAAATTCCCAACCCTAAATTCCACACACCTAAATTCGGCACCCTAAGTTGCACCTAAATTCACGCACCCTAAATTCACACACCCTAAATTCACGCACCCTAAATTCGCGCACCCTAAATTCACAACCCTAAATTCGCGCACCCTAATTGCGCCCTAAATTCACGCACCCTAAATTCACACACCCTAAATTCGCGCACCCTAAATTCACACAACCTAAATTTGCACACCCTAAATTCGCACACCCTAAATTCACACACCCTAAATTTGCGCACCCTAAATTCATGCCCTAAATTCACGCACCCTAAATTCGCACACCCTAAATTCGTGCCCTAAATTCACACCCTAAATTTGCATACCCTAAATTCGCACACCCTAAATTCGCGTACTCTAAATTCACACACCCTAAATTCACGCACCCTAAATTCACACACCCCAAATTCACGCACCCTAAATTCACACACCCTAAATTCACGCACCCTAAATTCACGCACCCTAAATTCACACACCCTAAATTCACGCACCCTAAATTCGCCCTATGAACAATATGTTCAACTACTCTCAGCGTGTAGGTAGCATAATATAGTAAAAGGAGATAAGCTGAACATGGTGTGAAGAATCAGAAAGAGACCTGGATATTTTTTGGATCATGGTTTAAGTTATATTACTCTTCTGAGTTTGTTTCCTCATTAGTTAACCAGGAACTGAAATGTCTGTAGTCAAAACTTCATCAGGTTTAGAGTAAAATTAAAATTATTTTTTAAAATTGGAACACATTTTCATAGGATCTTGACCATGAATATTTTCTTTGTCAGCTGTCCTGACAAAAAAGTGACCTATTATTAAAAAAAAAAATTGTGAAGGCATATGTGTGGCCTTCTTATGTTTTCATTTTGAATCTCTTCAGTGTGTTCATAACAGCCTATACAGATAAGAAAGAAGTCATAGCAACTAGGAATATGTTTTTGGTTACTTTTTTTTCCTTTATAAAGACACCATTTATGATCTTTTCCATTCTTTGTACATTTTTTCCTTTCTCAGAAAGCTTAAAATTCTATTCCAGTACTTTAAATATTGTATTGCTCCCTAGGCAGACTTCTTCACACCAGTGTTGATTTCCTCCTCTTCAGTGCCACAATCATGTCCTTATTTAGTATTTTAGAAATAGGGATGCTGTAATCTAAATGTTTTCAATGCAAAGAGATCATTGTGAAAATACATGTAGATCCATTTTATTTTCTGTGTTTATCATTTTTGTCCAGTTTTCTCTATAAATTCACTTGAGATAATTTGGCATAGCTGGATCTCATCAAGAAGGGATGATGATCATAATTTTTAAATGGCACTTCATGCCCGTTATCTATTTTGATCCTCATGTAGATCTCGTGAGGTGTGCTGCACAAATATCATCATCTTAGGGCAGCTAGGTGGCACAATGGATAGAGTACAGGGCCTCTAGTCATGCACACTTACATCCAGTAGTAGATACTCATTGTGTAATCCTGGATAAATCACTACCTCTTTTTGCCTTGTTTTCCTCAACTTTAAAATGGGAATAATAATAAGAGTATCCGACTCCCTAAAGTGATTGTGAGGATCAAATAATGAGTTATTAATTATATAGTGCTTATCACAGTGCCTGGCACATATAAAGTATTAATGTTAACCATTATTATTTGTATTATATGCATAATCAATCAAAACTAATTCCTACATTGGTCCAAAAATGTATGTCTCATTCTGCATTTTGAGTCTCTCTCAAAAAGTGAGTTGCATGTATCACTGTCAATCATCTTGAAGATTGCATATATCAAAGTTATTAAATCTTTCAAAGATGAATGAATTTATACCATTGTTAATATATAAATTGTTTTGGTTCTGCTCACTTTATTCTGCACTAGTTCGTACCAGTCTTCTTAGGTTTCTCTAAAACCCATCCTCTTCATTTTTCTTCCGGTACAATAAAATTCCATTACATTCATTCACCACAATATGTTCAACTATTCCATACTTGATGGGTACATCCTGAGCTTTATCTTTGCACATATTTGACCTCTTTGGGTTAATAATCCTAGTAACAGTGAATAAGAGTATTTATAATTTATTAACTTTTGGGATATTATTTCAAATTACATTCTAGAATAGCTGGCCAATTTACAGCTCCATCAATAGTGCATTAATATGTCTGTTTTTCTCATAGCCCTTCCAACATTTTTTATTTTATACTCTTTCCACCTTTGACATCAAATCTGATGAATTTGATATAACTCAAAGTTATTTTAACTTCACATTTAGTACTTTGTATGTCTCCTTGAACTTGTCACTTAAACACTTTTGAGAAGCAGCATGGCACAATGGAGGGGATATAACATTTGACATCAAAAGACCTGACTTTGAGTTTTGGCATGTATCCTTCTAATTGTTTAATCAGGAACAAGTAATTTAACTTATCACCTGTTTCATTATTTTTAAAATCTTGGTTTGTGAAATACTAAGTTAAATGGTTTGTCATTTTGGCCTAACTTTAGGCAAAATTGTAAAGTAAGTGAATTTTGTCTTTTGGCTGAGAGCCTCCTCTTTGTCCATCTATTTTCACATTCTTTCCCCTTCTCTCTGAGGTCTCCTTTACTCTGATATTCTTGTGTGAATTGGTTTAATGTGTTAACCTTCAGAGTAGCATTTGAATTTTAAAAAAATGTTCTAGGAGAGAAAACCAAAGAAATGAATTCATAATGGTAGGTTTTTTGGTATTTTTGGGTAGAGGTTTGGACCTGGCATCAGAAAATTCTGATTTCTAATAGAACCTTAAATATTTCCTAGTTTTGTGGCCAGGGGCAGGTCTACCTCATTTTACTCTTTTGTAAAAAGTAGATAATAATCTACTTCCAAGGTTATTATTAGGATAAAATGATAAAGATTTTTATAGCATTTTACCAACTTTAGGTACAATATGTTTCCTATTGTGGTTATGATTTTATTATTTAACTTCTATAGACTTCAGTTTCCATATCTGCAAAATTAAAGAGTTGGGTACAATGGCTTTTTCAGCTCTAAAGCTATGATTCTATAATTCCAAAGCTATAATAGAGTTTTAATGTCTATGAAAAAAAATAATGAAAGTACTTTTAAAGAAATTGTCCAGCAGAGGGGGTATCTGAATTGTTGGCATGATTTGTATTGAAACAAGTACTCATTTTTTATATTTCCTTTGTAGTTAGCATTTCTAAAACACCAACTATATTTGCACAGTTTAAAAATAGGCAAGTTTTCAAAATGGAATGTATATTGTATTAAAGCAATCTTTCTGGTATCGCTGGTATTATAACCAAAAAATAAATGATTTGGTTGGTTCAGCTGAGCCCCTAAGAATAGTGGTCAGCACCCTTTGGCTTCACTTCAAGTCCAGGATCTAGTCCTCAGCCATTTTGGGGCCATGAATTTGATCTTACCTGTCTCATTTGCAGGTAATGAGGCTCTAGGTAACTGATTCAAGCTAACCAAACATATGAGTGGTTAATGGACAAATTAAAATGCCAGTTTATTCACATACAAAGAGACACTTACTAGCAAGAGAACTGGTATAATATACCTATTCTTGAGGAGTCCACTTGGGAAGCATAATTGTGAAATGATAATTTACATGTTAAGCATTGTGTGGGAAGGGTCTAGCACCCTTTCCCAAATCAAGTAATCAGAGACATCTTCAGTTAGAAAGAGAAAGCATTTATTTAATCCCTGAAGAGAGAGGCCTATACACACACACCTGGGTGGTATCCCAACTCTTACCATGTGCTCCTGGGAATCTGGACAGCTTTCACCTTCTCAGGTTTAAATAACAAAAGACTCAAGCCCCCTCCTTGGATAGACAAAAAAGGAAGTAATCATCCTTGACCACTGGTCACCAATGTTATCTGCTTCCTATGGGTCACATAATTTCCTGTGAGCATCACTTCTTTAAGGTCTGACCTTTAGAGACCATATAACTCTTCAATCCAAGGTTCAAGACTGGGAATAGGGATCATGTGACTTCCTGAAACCTGAGGCCCAAGACCTTATCTTCCTGCTCTGGGTATAGGGATCATGTGCCTTAGGCCTACTCTCATTAACTAATCTCATAAACTAAGAAAGCTTCATCCAGTCAGTCCCATTCAGTATGGATTTAGGCCAAGGGGAATTGAATTTGCTTAAGGGAAATTTCCACCAAACCAGGAAAGTATGAAGAATTGACAATTCTATTTCTGTCTAAAGAATCAATTCATTTAAACAATATCAGTCATCTATAATCTTGAGAACACTTTCCATTGTATAGTACTGAGTAAACCACTGATCAGTTCCTACTTCATCTCTTTTATTATATATAGTGCATTGCAGACTAACATTCTTCTGTTGAGATATTATTTTGAGTAAGTTTTAATACTGCTAAGTGGTTTCTGGTTTTTTCTGCAACCAGTTATTTTCTAATTAAAGTGCATCCCAGAATCTCTTAAGAAAAGCTTGATTGAAAAGATACAATGGAAAAGTCCATTTAATTATTCAATAAACTCTCAGTGGCTTCCTATTGCTTCTCATATCAAATACAAAATTCTTAATTTTGCATTCAAAATCCCTCATAACCTACAACCTCTATCTTTCTTATATCTTACTTTTTGTCACATATTTTTCTATCCATGATACTGGCTTCTTGGCTGATCCATGAACAAGATATTCCATCTCTGGATATTTTCTTTAATTTTCTTTCATCTTTAGAATGCTTTCCTTTCTCAGCTCTGCCTACTGACTTCCCTGATTTTCTTTTACTTCTAATTAAAATCTATCTTTTACAGGAAGCATTTCATAACCCCTCTTAATTCTAATGCCTTGCCTCTGTTAATTATTATTATTGTTATATATTTGTTACATATTGTTATATAATTGTTAATTATTATATAATTATTAATTATAGTTTCTGTATATTTTATTTGCATGTTGTCTTCCTTATTAGACTGTAAGCACTTTGAAGGCAGACTGTCTTTTGCCTCTTTTGTATGGTGCCTGGCACATAATATGTGATTAATAAATGTTTACTAATTGAATTACTTAACATGAATTAGCTTTTTCAAAGGGATATTTACCTCAAAAATATATCAAGAACAAACACATTAGCATCTCTCATAATTTCTTAAGGGCATCCAGTGCTTAACACAGTGCCTGGTTCATTATTGATGCTTAGTAAATGTTATCCACAAACTTTCTGCAACCACTTCTGTCTCTGGGGAAGTCAGCTCAAGATGTGAATGAAGCAAAGATATGGCTAAAGCTAAATAAAGTCTTTTTGAAAATGTCAATAGTCTTGGCTACACAGTGTCAGTCAGAACTGGCCTTTAGCCTGTGGGTGACCAAGATAAACAAAGGAGGCTAGAGGCAGGCCAATCAGGACACAGAGATGTTTGATTTCAGAGGGACAAAAATGGCTTGCAAGCAATGAAGCAGGCTGGAGGAGTAACACAACAATGAGACAAGTTTGAATTATAGTAAGGTTTTATGACCAGAAACAATTTGGGGATTTTGCTGTGGCTGAGATCAACCAGAGGGTAAGTGCAAAGGACTGTTGTTATATCAAGCTCAAAGCACAGCCTCCTTGCTGGACCTTAGCTCTGGAAAATAGGATGTCTACTAAAACCTTGGCACAGCCAATGGAGAAAAAACTCTTCCCCCTCCTCCTGGTGGTGAGTAAATTGGAAGCAATTACAGAATGTCCATGTATGCTTCACAGTCTCTTCAATGCATTTCTCTTATAAATCATTAAAATTCTCCTGGGTGCAGTTTCATAACATCCTCCATGTGGAAATGTATCTAGTGTAGATATTGCTCTGAGACCCTCTGTGTATATGCCAGAGACATATAAAATGACAAAGTTGAACTAGATGCCCTGTGAGATCCATTCTAGTTCTTGATCTATGATCATATGAGAGTTTAATATGGGATTATTTCCAAATGCCTATTTCCTTAAAAAAAAAATTTAAGAATTAAATCTCAATACAGAACTATAATTAGGCATTTTAACATGGAGAAAGTTACCACAAATCATGGGAAAGCAGGAGGAAAGAAATCTTCAAATTAACTTTTTAAGTACAAGGGAGGAGACAGAAGTTCAGAAAATACTTTGAGATTGCTTCCAGAAGTTTGTGTTAGGGGAGGAGCTTGCTTGAAGCACAGCCACAAGGAGGAGGAGGAGGAAGTGCACAATCTATAAACTTCGTATTTTAATTTAATTGGTTTTTTTTCTTTTTTTTTTTTATTATAGCTTTTTATTTACAAGTTATATTCATGGGTAATTTTACAGCATTGACAATTGCCAAACCTTTTGTTCCAGTTTTTCCCTTCCTTACCCCCATCCCCTCCCTCCGATGGCAGGTTGACCAATACATGTTAAGTATGTTAAAGCATATTTTAATTTAATTCTTATTAATTAGGTGCTAAACTCTTGACTTCTTCAAGGCCCTATTCAGGTGACTACCTTCGCCATAAATTCTCTCTTGACTGATGGTGAACCATATTTCCCTCTTTTCATCCGAGTGGTGGGAGACTAGAAGTTTAGAAATTGTCATACTTTGTTTGATAGGGTCAATGTGTTGGTTTGTTTTTTCTAAGTCATACTAATTTGTTAAAAGGAAGGCTTCTATGGGATGGGGAAAAGGATGATTTTAGAAGTAACAGTGTTGTTTTTAAAATCATCAGTAAAAATCACTAAACCCTTTCCTTTCCTCTTCCCTCCCCTACTTCCCTGATTCTCTCTTAACTCCAGCAAAGTCACTTCTTCCTTCTCAAATTTTCTCTGGAACTAAGACTAAACATTTCCTTTGCATTCATATCACTTTTTTCATTGTTCAGTCGTTTTCAGTAGTATCCAAATCTCCCAAGTTTTCAATCACTACAGCAACTTTGATACCACACTGCTCTAGCTTAAAACCCCCTATCTTTCAGAAACTTGACCTGAATATTATCCTAAATTCCATTGACTGAATACTTTTTTATTTTCCTATTAATAACAGATTATAGAAGGGAGAAATAATAAAAAGATGATGCATTTTTTCTTTCCTTTCAAGTAGAAAGTAAATTCATATAAGTTAGAAATCATGAATTTGCATAATTGCGAGGCAATTAGATTTTAAGGAATTTGGAAAATACTCTAATTATTTAGAATTTAATTTTTTTGGATGACATTTTTCCAAGTAGCATAGGCATGAAATGTTTCTAACTGTAGACATTTAGAAAAACAAACCCTCAATGTGATCCATGTGAAAAATATTCATTATGGGCCATTTTCCTTTTTCTTTACTATAATTGTCCAGTCATATCTTTCTATTTTAATTGTTTCTTTGTTCTAGATTGGAGTGGTATGTGAATTCCTTTATAATTGAATTGTTGTTGATGTAGTCTTTAAAATTTTGCCATCATTTAATCTAAGGCATCTTGTGTGCATTTAGGCTGACTATGACAAAATAATCTACTTCATTTTAAAATAGAACAACGTATAGAGAATAGGGAGTATGTCATTTTAGATTTTTATTTTAGGAAAGTTAAAATGTTTTGATCTAAATGAATTGACTTTAGTAAAATATATGTGACTCAGAAAAACATGAATAAAGGTTTACAAATAAAAATGTATTTATATTTTAAAGTTTTGAATTGGCATTTGATTTTGTAACTTTTAAAAAATTAAAGCAATATCTTCAAAAATAAAAGCAAAATAGTATCTTCTATTGGGAAGGATACAAAATTAAAACATACCTTGCTAATACCAATGCCTTTGATATGGGAAACTTTATTCCATTTCATTTTTTTCAGACCCTATTCAGTGGTCTACTCATTTCACCCCCAGAGGATCCACTGAGATTTTTAGAAAAAAAAGATCATGGAACTAGCTGAAAATGGGCTTGAACATATTTTATGGTATATATATATATTTCTCTTTCTTTGTAGTCATTAAAAAAAAACACCATATGATATTTTAGAGTGATAGTAATAGTATAATGGAAAGAGCATTAGAGTAGGGAGGCAGAAGACCTAGGTGCTAATCTCTGTTCTGTCCTTTACAAGCCAATTCATCTTACACAAATTACTTAACTTTTCTTAGTCATTTCCTCATCTGTAAAATGGGGATAATAATAATGTTGTAAGAATCAAATGAAAATCAACAAATCTTAGGCCCCTATTGTATGTATAACATTATGTTAGGGGCTAAGGCCCATCTTACCCCTCACAGAGTTTACGGCCTAGCACAATGTATGTGAATATTTTATAAGTTGTAATGTACTAAATAAAGGCAAAGTATAATTACAGTTATTTTGTAATGATATTAAAATTGTCATAGTGTGATATCAGTCATTGCCTTAGTAATGGATAATTGGATTATTATATTTAAATTTATAAAGACTTTCTAGAGCAGGGTTTCTTATTTTTATGTCATAGGCCATTTGGGCAAATCTGATAAAGCCTAGGACCCTTTCTTAGAGTAATATTTTTAAGTGCATACAATAAAATATGTAAGATTGCAAAAGAAATCAACTATCTTGAAATAAAAATATAAATTTCTTCCTCATCAGGGATCTTAATTCTGGTCTTTGGACTTCAAGTTAAGAACCTCTGCTCTAGATTATAGTACTTTATAGGGCCTGAAGAATTTAGGTATTAAAGTCAATATGTATTTAGGGGATTAATGAAATATTTATTCAAGAAAACTTATTTTATGACTATTTTATGATTTTTTTAAAGGACTATTTGATTGATCCATCATTGAAACAGAAATTTCAAAAGAGAACAGACAGTTTCCAAGGACACTCTTCTCGCCTTGATACACAGCTGGTAATTGTTCTTAACTAAGCATACTAATGTATTCATCTTTAAATTTTCTTGACAATATTGAGAATATAATTAGATTCTAGATTTTCTAGGAGGCTTCTTAACAAGGTCAGAAGTGCTATTTATGAAGGCCTCAGGAATAGCATTGTTCAGAAGGTGAAGTATCAGAGAAGTCCCTACTCATATTTACTATATTGGCTTCCTTCTCTCCCTTTTTTTCCTCCCTCTCTCTTTTCCTCCTTCCCTCCTTTCCTTCTTCCCTTTCCTCCCTCCCTCTCTTCCTTCCTCCCTTCTTCTTGCCCTACCTCTCTCCCTCCCTTCCTTCCTCTCTTCTTCCCTTCTTCCTTCCTTCCCATCCTTCCTATCTTCCTTCCTTTCTTTTTAAAGATCAGATACCTAAGTATGGAAGTATATTAATGAACTTTCAGTACTACTGCAGTTTAAAAATCCTGAACCCAAGGGATCTTCCAGCCTCAGCTTCTCCAACCACAGGGATTATAAACTTGCTCCACAAGGGCTAGTTGTAGGCAGGAATTTGCTAAATAAAAGGAGCCCCCTAAATAATTATAACATACCAGTGTCACCTTAGGCCAGTCAGTGATAGCTGAAATTGGTAGCTGTATTGCTGTATATCCTGATGTCAGTTGACAACTTAGTGACAAGAGGACATAAGAACTGTGAGGAGTCTAAGTAAATTCTCTTTCTTTCTGGGTCTTTTCTGATACAAGTGGAGAAAGTCACAGGCAGATTGGCTGAGGCTGTTTCAGAATCAGATACTATGGAATCTTCAGACTTGGTGCTTTCCTCGGGTGGTGCTGGAGCCAGTTTGACTTAGCTTTGGAAAGTTGATCGGTAATTGCTACAGTTAAAGACTTGATTTATTGTTTCTTTGATTATTTAGGCATAAGAATCTATCACTAATGCAGATAAAACTTAAGTGTAGGTGCATACACACACAAATTTCCCCCCCCCCCCGAATGTTTAATTGTGAAGCATTTACCAGAATATTCCTATATAACTCTTTGAACAGAGTTTGAGCTCAGCAGGAATGTAATAGGAGGCTCAAGGAATGAATCATCACTAAACTGGAGACTTCATTACTGTAGGCTAATAGTAATTAAAAAATAATTCTCATAGGTATTTCAGTCAGCAAGAAAATAAGTACCTACGACATGTCCCGCACTGTGCTAAGCACTTGGGATACAAAAAGAGATAAAAGATAGTCCCTTCCCTGAAGGAGTTCACAAGCAAATGGGGGAGACAACAAGCAAACAAATATATAAACAAGTTATATAGAAAGGATTAAAATAAAATAATGAACAGAGAGAAAAAGCACTAGAATTAAGAGGGACTGGGGAAAGGCTTCCTATAGGATATAGACTTTAGTTTGGGATGTGAAAGAAGACAGGAAAAGCAGGAGGTGGAGATGAGGAGGGAAAGTATTTTGGACTTGGGTGACAACCAGAGAAAATGCCAGAATCTGAGTGAAGAGTTTTGTCTAAGTTTCTTATTCAAGGAACAGCCAGGTGGTCAATGTCATTGTATTGAAGAGAATGTGTCAGGGAATAAGGTGTAAAGAGACTAAAAAGGTAGGTGAGGGGGTCTAGGTTATAAAGGAGGGTTAAATGCTAAACAGAATTTTGTATTTGATCTTGGAGATGATAGGGAGCCCCTTGAGTTTATTGAGAACATGACGGAATCAGACTTGCATTTTAGGAGAAGCACTTTAGCAGGATGATGGTTTGGAGTGGACTTACAGACAGGCAGATCCACTGGCAGGCTGTTGTGATAATCTAAGCATGAGGTGTTAAGGACTTGCATCAAGGAGGAATCAGAGGGACGTATTTAAGAGATATTGTAAAGTCACAGATTGGATATTGGTGTGCGGTAAGAAACAGTGAGGAGATGAGCATGTAAGACTAAGGGGGTGGTCTTATAGTATGGAGGTATAAGGGTTTAGTAGGTAAAAAAATAAGTTCAGTTTTGGACATGCTGAGTTAAAGATGTCTTCAGAACATCTAGGTCAAGATCTGTAAAAAGCAGTTGGAAATACAAAGGTAGAGGTCAATTTAGGGCAGGGTGGTTAGTTTTGAGAATCATCAACGAAAACAATAATTAAATCTAGCTGATGAACTCACAAAGTGAAATAATATGGACAAAGAAGAAGGACCCAGGACAGAGCGTTTTGGGGGCACCTCCTGTTAGAAAAGAATAGAATGATTAGTATGGAATTAGGCTTTAAGATGTGTAATGTCTATTAAGAGAGTACTGAGATGCCACTTGTTAATTTCAAGTCATTTTGCCCAAATGAATACTGAAAAGTGGTTTGTATAGTAAAAAGAGCAATAGATTTGAAGTCAGAGAATCTCTGGCAGGACTCAAGATATTCAGAAACACATCTTACATGCTCACGAAAATTAGTAGCCAGAGAATTTTAATCCTATACTCCTAAATATGCTAGGGGCCTTGAGGCCTAAGCTGAAGGTTAATAAGTATGTGGCATTTTTATTGTAGGCATATATTGCCACCAACAACATGATACCATAGGTACTATACCACACTGTTGAAGTTTGGGTGGCTCTCACCACCCAAAAAAATCCATTTATTTATTGATTTGTGTTTTGGAGTCAGGAAATGGAGTAGACATCACGGCTCACAACCACTGTCTCTACATAGAGAGGTTAACTGAAGCACATCTCCTACTTGGTCCTGTCCTTGGCTCAGAAAATCTCTGAGAGAAACAGATGATGCTTGAGATGATCACCAGGAATTTCAGCCAGAGATAGGGTCTTTCTAAGGAAACTTGAGTCTCTGGGAAAAATACAAGATAGTGAGAGTTAGCTCATAACAAATATTTGAAAGATTGGGTAGTCAGCCATTCTGAGAATGGCTAGGATACTAAGAAAGTAATACCAGGATATTGGAAGTAATTTGCAGGAAGTGCAAAAAAAATTTTTTTTTGCTGGTGTATGTGTTTGTGTCTGTAGGTATTTGTGTATAGATATATCATTCAATTGTGTCCTATTTTTCATGACCCCATATTTGACATTTCCTTTTCCAGCTCATTTTACAGATAAGTAACTGAAGCAAACAGGGTTAAGTGACTTGCTCAGGAAGTGTCTGAGACCAGATTTGAATTCAGGTCTTCCTGATTCTAGGTCCAGCACTTTATCCACTGTGGCACCTTGTTGCCTATATATATATATATATATATATATACACAAAGATAGAGAGAGAGCAGGGCTTCTTAAATTTTTTCCATTTGTGACCCCTTTTTGACTAAGAAATTTTTATATAGCCCTGTCTCAAATCTGAGCCAAGGTTGTTTTTTTTTTTTTTTTTTTTTGGCAGCTATTGTGCATGGACACCTTGTGTATTCAGAACCACATCACACAAGCAACACAGACAAAGGCTGCCAGAAACATCTTGGATTCATCACATTTGATTTTAAATTAATTTTTGGTCATTTATTGCAGAAATCTTTTACTTTTTACCCAATTTCTCGTGACTCCCATATTCAATTACTTAACCCTATATGGGATGATGACTTAAAATTATAGAAGCTTTGATGTATAGGCTTGAGTGAAAGCCTCATTCATTGTAGAAAAGTTTCTGAATTTTATCTCTTAAAATCTGTGTGGAGATTTATTAACATGAAGATCTGATCCAGGTGCTGGATACAGATAGTGAGGAGTTGTTTGATCATAGGATGGAGCAGGAGTCAAAGCAACTAGAGGCAAGGGAGAAAAATGGAGTAACTGGATATAGGGAGCCAACTGTGGACATATTAGGCTCAGCATTCTGCAACTGAGCACTTGTTAGCTTTCAGTGGGGTTGTCCGGCATCTGTCAATGGGGAGGATATGACAATCCTCCTGCTGGTGCACATAGGAGGCTATGGGTCAATTGGGAGCAAGACTAGTGCTCCCCAGGAGATATGTGTTTGGGGAATAGACAGCAGACTTTTGGAAATGTGTCCTAAAGCCTTTATTGGCTGGTAATTTCAAACTCTAATCCTGTTTATTATGTCTTTGATTTGTATTTGTAGTTATCAGCTTGTTTTAGTAAAGAAGCCTCAGTGAGTGCTCATGAGCCATGAATTTACCCCAACAGCATCCAGATTCCTAGCTAAGACTTTCAAAAATATGCCATTGGACCAAGTTATTTTTGATCTATTTGCAAACAAGGTTCCAAAGACAGTGAAAACATTAATGCTTTTAATGATGGAGAGAAGAAAGAATCAGGAAAATCTGCTTTCACAGAATCATTCCTAGGTTCATGTACCGCTCCGGTAACTTCATACACCAAAATAGCTCTGGTGGCAAGTCTTTGAGAAGTGTGCTAAGGAGAACTTTGATCTTGAGTTCACTGGTCTGCGCAAGGTTTCTTGGTCATGGGTAATGTTGGGGCCACATATATGGCTCGCAGTTTTTTATCTGTTCTTCCAAGGTTGATTGTATGAATGGCAAACCTGCTTTCTTTGGCAGGGTGAAAAACAGGCAATAACTCTTTGGATGCTTTACAACATTTCTGATCCAAGGGGAACAAGGCCAAGAAACTTACCATTGTTGACCACTTTCCCAAGTTTATTGGTTTTGTTCAGTTTTGTGTTAACCACCAAAACTTTTCTTCTGACTGGGGAGAACGTCTCTCTACCTTTTTCCACTTGCTGCAATTCCTTTTTCTTTCCACTAGTTTGGATAGATTGCACATGTAACTATGATTACAAGAGAAAAATAAACTACAAAAATGGCTTTGGAGAGGTGGTGGAAGGGAGCAACATGCATACAAGACAGTATATGACCATAAGATGTTGAGAGAAAAGGCCTTGATTCTTAGGAACTACAACCAGAAGAACTCCTCTGTCTGAGTCAGCACCCCTTGGGAGCAGTCTTTAATTATTGAAGCTACCATCATATTTTCCAAGAGGGGAATCCTGGACTCTGTGCTCTAAGCCTACAACCAAGAGCATCCACCGCCCAGCTTGTCCCTATAGTAAAATAGAAAGGTCAAGAAGAATCTCTTAACAGTGCTTCAGAAGAGAAAAGAGGAATTCCCCTCTTATTTTTAGCTGTATTATCTTCAGAACATCTTAGAATAAGGAAAAGAGAAGAGTGGGATGGGAGGAAGAGGATCTATCTCTCAACACTGGCAGAAGGAAAGAAAAGAAGAGAGAACTCACCACATTGAAAACAGGGGACAATAAGAGGAGATTTTCCCTTAGAAGGAAGGACTGCAATTGATGAGTTTCTGGTGTCTTAAGCTGGAGCCAAAGGGGATTTTCTGGTAGAAATTATAAGAAATTCTAATGCCATAGATCAATTAAATAACACGTGAAATAGCCTTTTGTGGGAAAAATGGAAACAGCCAACATTTATAACAGTGTTTCTACGAAAAAATATATTCCAAGTTTCAATAAACCAATTTATAAGCCAATTTTGGAAGATAACCCTTTTGAAAGTTGAGGATTCTCTGTACTCTCATTATCTCCCCTCTTATGTCTTCTTTCTCAATTGTACTTCCAGCCAAATGTAGCTCCCACAGAATTTCTTGGAATACCTTAATGAGAGACTTGGCATGATTTCTAAGCTAGCTTGAGCTTAGCCAGTACCATATAGTGAACTTCCTTATATCCATGCCAAAGCAACTCATGAAAATACCAAAGGAGTTTTTCTAATTTTTTCCAGCTTGAAAACCTTGTACCCCCAGCATTAAATATTGAATTCCTTCATCTTTGTAAATAAAAGTTGTAAGATTTGGTGATTAACAAAAGCCATAAATTAATTTCTCCTACTTGAGAAAGAAATGGCTTAGGACTTTTTTTGTGAAGTTAGATTTTCTTGAATCTTTTGCTAAAAAAGGGATTCAAAGTGTTTTCATGTCTGGACACAAGAAGAGACTAGTTCATGTTAGTGCTTCTCCAGGTTTGACTGGGGTAGTATTTTAGTCAAATTTAAAACAAGCATATGAGATTACAAAATAAATGAAGCTGGAATAAGACGGTTGATTCCAGGATGGCAAATATCTGCACTCTGATATGAATTTAAATATTTTATGCATAAAATTATATTTTCTTACAACATATTGGTTGATGATTTTTACACATTTATGGTAATACTATCCTTATAGTACTTCTCATTTCTCCTCTATAAAATTTAAAATATTTACTGATTTACTGCTAAAGAGGCTTTATCTCTAGTTTTTACAATTCATGAATACCAAAATTACACTTCTAAAAAACAAAAGTGTATATATTTTGTGGATGTAAAAATGTCATCATAATGGATTTTCACCTCATTAATCTATATGTGAAGTTCTCTGAGGATCATGGCAAAACCTAGCCAATGCCTAAATCATGTATTTTTACCTTTGGAAGCTATTTTTATATTTATATTTGAATTTAATTTTCTCTCATGTGAGAGTTCAGGATATTTCAAGCTTAGTAATTCACTAATGAGTAACAAAAAATGTAAGAAGAAACTAGAAAGCTTCTTAACTTCTTTCTAGAGTTTCTTATTTTTTTCTCCATTATGAAAATGGAGAGCATTTCCTCTCAGACTAATGGAAAATACCCAGCTTATGGTAGAGCTGTATTTTTACTCTGTATCTTATATTATTTATTTTTGAGGCAAAGAGATCATGGTTTGTAACTTCCTCTAAAAGTTTCCTTTAAAAGACAGTTTTTTAAAAACTATTTAGAGTAAATGAGTGCTCTTATCCACAGTATTCTTTACTAGAGTTGTGGAGAAAGAAGCAATATCAGGTCAATGAGATTTTGAAAACTTAAATAATTTACTCACGGAAAATTGAGAGTTGATTGTTACTTTAGCTTTAATGATTTGATATTTCAATGGATTTTAGACAAATGGTAAAAAGACAAAACAGTTTCAGCTATATCCAATTTTAAAGTTTTTAATAGAAAATCATGGCTAATAAAATCAGCTACAATAATAAGATAAACATTGAATTATAGAAGATCTTTGCACTAGAAATCTCTGATTTGGGTCTGATCTTCAAGTTTTTATATAAGGAAATCACATAAACATGTGAAACCAAGAGCTCCTCTTCAGTAGATAAACAATGGATATAAACAAATTCTTTTTTTTTTTAAATAGAGCTTTTTATTTTCAAAACACTTGTATAGATAGTTTTCAACATTGTCTTGCAAAATCTTGTATTCCAAATTTTTTTTCTCCTTCCTGTTCTCCCATCTCCTTTCCTAAATGGCAAGTAATCTGATACAGGTTAAACATGTGCATTTCTTCTGTATATATTTCCACAATTATCATGCTTCACAAGAAAAATCAGACCAAAAAGGAAAAGAAATGAGAAAGAAAACAAAAATGCAAGCAAACAACAAAAAAGTGAAAATGTTATGTTGTGACCCACACTCAGTTCCCATAGTCCTCTCTCTGGGTGCAGCTGGCTCTCTCCATTACAAGACCTTTGGAACTGGCATCAACTGCCTCATTGTTGGAAAGAGTTATGTCCATCAGAATTGATCATCATATAATCTTGTTGCTGTGTACAGTGATCTTCTGATTCTGCTCATTTCACTTAACATCAGTTCATGTAAGTCTCCCCAAGCCTCTCTGAAATTATCCTGCTTGTCGTTTCTTATAGAACAATAATATTCCATCACATTCATATACCATAACTTACTTAGCCATTCTCCATTTGATGGAGAATTTCCATTCAATTTCAGTTTCTTGCCACTGCAAAAAGGGCTGCCACAAACATTTTGGCACACTTGGGTCCTTTTCCCTTCTTTAAGATCTCTTTGGGACATAAGCCCAGTAAAAACATGGCTGGATCAAAGGCTATGCACAGTTTGATAACTTTTTGAGCATAGTTCCAAATTGCTCTCCAGAATGTTTGGATCTGTTCACAACTCTACCAATGATATATTAGTGTACCATTTTCCCACAGCCCTTCCAACACTAATTACTATCTTTTCCTTTCATCTTAGCTTGTCTGAAAGGTGTGTAGTGGGACTTAAGCGTTGTCTTAATTTACATTTCTCTGATTAATTGTGATTTAGAGCATTTTTTTTCACATAACTAGAAATTTAGACAAATATTTTTCAAGAGAATAACTATCAAAAGTAAACTATCAGTAACCATATAAAAATGCTACAAATCACTATTGCTAGAAATGCAGATTAAAACAATACCATGGTACTAACTGGTACTCAATGAAATGGCAAGTTTGGTTAAAGATGGAAATAGTTACTATCAGAGAGGCTTCAGGAAGAGATATCTCTAATATGTTTTAGTGAGATTACTGAGTAAATTGATGACCTAATAAGTTGATGAATATTATGGCATAATTACAAACCTATTTTCCAGAATAGTTATACCAATTCATAGCCACAGCCATGGTATATTAATGTTCTCATTTTCTTACAGGCTTTCTGTCATTTGCCATATTTATCTTTTATCATCATTGCTCCTCCAATGTTGACTCTTTTCTTTTATCATCTTTGCCAATTTCATGGGCATGAGGTGAAACCTGATTTTTAAAATATGTATTTTTCTAATTATTAATGTCAGACTTTCCCCTCAACAATCTATTTTACTTAAATATTTGATAGTTTCCTTATTTCACATGTCTTGAGACCCAATCCCTAAACAACTTCCGAATTATGTCCTCTCCATCATTAATTTCTTCCTTGTATATACTTGATCTAGTACAATTGTTTTTCCTGTCATATTAGATTATCGATTTAGGGCTAGAAAGAATCTTAAAGCTCATCAGATCCTATTCCCTTATTTTAGAGATGAGGAAGCTGAGGCTGAGAGAGATTATATACCTTTTCCAACATCACAAATAAGAGGCAGAGCTGATGTTTGAAATAGGGTCCTCTGGTTTTGTATCCTATATATTCTATATCTTTTCATTGGACTTCAAATCCTTTTTTTATCTTCTTTAGAACCATTTCTTCTTTTTGATAAAGGATTTCATTTATTGAGATCTTGAGTTCAAATGTGGTTCCACTGTCATTGGAAGTTGGGAGGCAGACTAAATAGAGTTATTGTGAGAATTGTAAGGGAATTCACCTAAGGAAAGTGCTTTTGAAAATCTTAAAGCATTTATTAAGACACCTATTATTATTTATTGAAGAAAATCTTTTGTTATAGAAATATTTAGAGATAGATAAATTCTAAAGAAAGCTATTCATTATTCTTTTTTTCCAGTTTCATCTCTTAAATCAGACTTAGTTGAGTCCCATGCCAAGACTTTTATGAGCTAATTTTTTCCTCCTCTGCTTCTTGCTATTTTATGAGGCTGTGCTCTTCTATAATATTTAGCAAAGGAGCTTGAATTCTAAATCTGTGTTACTCTTAGCTGTCATGTCTCTGCTTGGTAAGAATCATAGAGCCATAGATTTAGAGCTAAAAATAATTTTGTAAGTCATCAGGTTTAACACCTTTATTTATACACAAAGAAACCAGTCTAGAGAGATTTTTTGGGTCACCCGGCTAGTTAGGACTGGCAGGATTTGAGCAGAGCAAGCTCTCCTGTACTACACTGATGTTTGTTTGCTAGTGGAGGCACTTGTTAAGACTTTTTGGGGCTTCTTATTACGGTGCTTTCTTTATGTTGATTAAACTCTCAAAGGAAATGTCAGTATTCCTAAAATACAGATTGGACTATGTCACTCTTGGATATCTTGCCTGGCCCCTTAGGCACTCCAGCATAAAATAGAAACTTCTCTTCTTGATTTTTAAACCCTTCCACAATCTGACCCACTTCTGCATTTTCAGTCATTCATATTGTTTTCCTTGGGTACTCTTCATTCCAAAGACTCTGAACTATTCTTTACTTTAGATGACATTGTAACTCATGTTGTCATGCTTAGAACATGCTTCCTGCTCATCTCTTAGAATCTGATTTCTCTTCAACACAGCTCAAGTGCTACTTGCTGCATCAGACCACCACTGAGGAGTTCAGCATAATAAGTGCTCAAAAAAGCTTGTTGACTGATCTATTGACTGACATGTTCTACAGCAGTGGTTCTCAAACTTTTGTTTTCAATATCTTTATCCTATTAAAAATTATTGAGGATCTCTCCAAAGCATTTTTGTTTATCTGGATTATATTTATACACATTTACTATATTGGAAATAAAAACTATTTTTGAATTTGTAGACCTTCTAAAAGGGTTTCAGAGATCCCTAGGATTCTCTAGACCATACTTTGAGAACCACTGTTCTACAGGCTCTGAAGGTAGCATAGTGGGTGGTTTACTGAACCTGGAATTAGGCAGACCTGAATTCCAATGTGACCTCAGAAACTTACTAGCTATGTGACTCTGGGTAAATTGCTTAATCCCCATTTGCCTTAATTTCCTTATCTGTATAATAGAAGTAAGAACCGACTTACTTTTCAGGGTTGTTGTGAAGATCAAATAAGAAAAATTGTAAAGCACAGTGCCCCAGCACATGGTAAGCACTATGTAATTGCTAACTATTATTATTAAAAGAAAAAATTTAAATATTTTAAGGAAAGGTAGCATCATTGGATACCTTTTCAGGTAACCATTTTAAATGTTAACAGTGCTTACTTACATACATAAGAACTAATGTGTTTATCAAAAAACAAAGAAACTCCCTAGTCTCATCACCTTTATATATTATGTCTGAAAAATTGAAAAAAAATATATATAAAATTTGAAAAATACTAATGATATAGTAGCTGTCGGTTGGTATTTCTCTTGAGTTATGAGAATATGGGTATGCATAATTTTATTAAATTTAAAATATGTGATTTTGTCCCCTTAGATAATGAACTAAGTTAAAAAATATTAATCATGTCATAGTCATTGATAGACCAATTTATACTTCTAGTAACCAGTAAGTTTTTCATTCTATGCATCAGCTTTATCATATATGACCTAAGGCAAATTTCTTAAAATATCTCTCTGTATCCGTTTTCTCATTTATTAATCAAAGAGTGTTTATTTGCTCAGTGGTTTTTTTTTTTAACTTCAGGAATCTAAATTTGATTTTATAGTGTCTTAATAAACATGCTTCAACATAATAGATTTACTATTTATTTTATTTTCTATACTTTAAAATACCCTTCTGAGAAGGGATCAGATGGCCATAGGAGTCTTAGATTAACTTTTGAGATGCCTTCTAGTTAAGAAAACAACTCTATGAAAAACTCTGGAAATGTTTTAGAATTTCTAGTGCCAAAAATATGCTTGTGAGACACATTGAATTGCATTACAAATAAAAGTTTAAATTGTTTCTACCATAGAAAAAGGTCGAAAAAGAAAAAATGATAAAACAACAAAAAAAGGAAACTGGACAGATTACAGAAAGCGGTAATTGCCTTGAAAGATATCCATCAATAGCTACCCTATCATCTTCGGATTCAGTACTTACACCTTCATTTGACATTTCAAAGTTACCTGAAAGAGTAATAGTACAGGTTAGTAAAAAATATGTATAAATTTATAATTAGATCTTTTTTTTCATGTATTATTAAAATGTGGATTTTAATTGTGTGATGAAACCTATATTTCCTACTGTTAACTTATAGTTAGCTTTTGGGATCATAGAATTCATTAAAAAATTTCAATAATATTTAAAAATGCAGAAATTACATCTGTACATCATCAAAGAAAGCTAAGGATTTTTCTCTTTTGCTTTGTTTGATTTTTAAGGCATCATTTGATATCAAGTGGATTCCTGAATGATCCAACATTGGTTTTAGTTTGTTGCATGTTTAGTTTTCTTAAAATGTTTGTGTTTTCTATTTTTGCATTTTAGAGTGTCATCGCTTAAGAACTGGGGCTGTGTGTTATACAGATTCACTATATCTCTCATGCTTATTCATTAGTAGAGCTTCTTAAGTTGGATAAAAATCTCTTTTTCTATTTGGTGAAATATATAAGTTCCATTATTGTGTGTCTGCATGGAACACATTAAAAAAGATGAAATTCGACATATTTCAATTTATGACAATTTTACCTTATGAAAATTTGCATGCTGTTTTTATATGCCTTTCAAAGTAGGAGAGGCGTGAATTGATGAATTTATGGGAGGCTGTTGGTATAATTATGACTTAGAGCTTGAGAACTTTTTACAAGCATTTTATTTGTTCTGTATTCTATGAGGTAGTTTAAAAATATATGGTTTTCAATCTTAAGTCAAAGAAATATTTTATCTAATGCTCATAAATTATTTAATCTTGTTGAGCTGTCCTTAAATTCAGGTTATATTTGTAACTTAGAAATTCCTGCTAAAATATTCATTTTTTTCTAAGTATGATTTTAAAAATATAATCAAAACAAATTATAACCGTGTGGAAAGAAAAACAGAAAATGGAAACACCTAACCACTAACCTAACCATTGAATAATTTTAACATCAAAGAAAAGATTATGAAAAAGGATTTATTATGAGTCTTTATATTTTTAAGGTCATTCAGTATTTCTCCAATGAATATAGGATAAAATAATAACTCTAAAACCTAACATATAGGAATCTTTATACTTTGACTTCACCTTATTTTTCCAGCTTTTTTTTTTTTTCATACTGATTCTCTCCCCACACTCCATGTTCCAATGGAACTATTAGTTTTACCTTTATTTTGTACCATTTTCTTGGAACAGTAGAATAGCTCCTTGAGGTTAGGAATGGTTTCATTTTTTTTAATCTTTATATGTAGCATTGTTCCTTGCTATATTGAGAGAAAAAAAGGAAAGTTCAAAGAAGGCATGTATGGACGACACTAATGTATAATAAAAAGGCAAAACTGAAATAAATTCATTTTTATTTTGTTTCTGTTTTCTTTGAGAAGGCGAATGACCTTTGTACTAGATATTGTAGGACAAAAATAATTACTAGGAAGTTCATATCTAAAATGAGGAAGAGGTTGTTAAGACAGTACCAGGTTGCTCTTGATGAATTAATATATTTTGGGCCCCGATAGGCTAAATCCTTAAGTAGTATAAGGTCTAGCAGAGGTGATGATCAAGTTGCTGTTTGAAAATCACATATTTGAAAGAGCATAGAAAATGAGAGGTACTACAAGATTGGAGAAGGGCAAATGTTGTCCCAGTTTTCAAAGCAAGGAAGAGACTAAAACATATAAGCCACTAAACTTGACTTTGGTTTTTAAGAAAAGTCCAGAATAGATCATTAAAGACATGGCTAGCAACCACCCATAATAATAATTGTAGATAGCACTTATGTAGCACTTTAAGGTTTCCGAAGTCCTTTGTATATGTTATATGATCTGGTTCTCATAACAACTCTGAGAGGTAGGTGCTAGTAATTACCCTAATTTTTCAGGTGAAGAAACTGAGGATAATAGAAGTTGTTTCTTGTCCAAGGTAATAGTGTTTACCTTGGTAAACACTTGGTTACACAAGGTAACAAGTGTTTAAAGAAGGATTTGAACTCAGATTTTTCTGAATCTAAATCCAATTCTCTGTTGTTATGATGAGATTTAGAGTCAGGGAACCAAATGATGAGATTAGGGTTAGGATTCCTGGTGGTCAGGGAGTTAGATGATGAGGTTAAATAGCAAGTTTGGAGTTCAGGAAATCAAATGAAGAGGTTTTGCTTCTCTAAGTCCCCTTAGGATTCATGCAAGGTAGGGAGTTGTGGGAATCCCCTTCTGTCAGCACAGAGATCCTTCATAAAGAAATTTACAAACCCAAAAAGCTGGACTGGTAAAAAGAGGTTTATTATTGGCATTGGGAAGTCAGCCTTTGCTATGCATGAATAGAAAGACTGAATTCCTTAGTAGCTAGGTCCTTACAAAGAAGTAAAGTTTCTAGTCGAGAGAGCCTGACAGAGAGGTATAAAGTCTTGTTAGGGGTATAGGTGAGGGAGATAAAGAGAGGGTAATGCTGAAAAAGAATATCATTTCAGCGGGCAGAGGGTTCCTTGGTATGCATGGCATGGCATGTTAGGTCCTCTGCAAGGACTGAGCCCCAAGTTGGCATTTTTATAAGAAAATTTGAGATAGAAGTTTCAATCAAATGAGATTCCCTAAATGCTGTCACTGCCCCCAGGCCTAGATGAGACCACTTACTGGGAGTGGTTTTGAGCCAACAATAGGAGTCAATAGAAATCTAGATGTCCAACTAAATGAGATTACTTCAACTAGTCCCACTAAGATAAACCACTTTATCTCTGTTCCTTTGGGTGGGGCAGGGTTCAAGGAGAATTTCTCTTTGAAGGAGTTTTCAGAGAGATTTAGAGAGTTTTGGGATCCCCCTTCAGTTTTGGGCTCCCCTCATCATTTACACCTTGCTCCCTAATGGGTAATTACAAAGAGTCATCATGGCCTCATCAAGAACTGCTCATTCTAGACTAACCTCATTTCTATTTTAACAGGATTGCTAAATAGTAGATGAGAGAGTACTGTGGATTTGATGTAAACAAAGCTTTTAAAGAAGAATCTAATAACATTTTTTTTTGAGATGAAGTGTTAAGAATGAGATGATACAGTAGTCAGTGACTATAGTCATTGACTGATAAATCCCCAAACTACAACTTCTTGGATAAGAACTTGCTATTTGACAAAAATTTTAGGAAAAATTGGAAAATAGCAAGACAAACTAGGCATAGATCAACACCTCACACCCTATATCAAGATAAGGTCAAAATGGGTTCATGATTTACATATAAAGGGTGAAACAATTAGCAAATTAGAAGAGCAAGGGATACTCTATCTGTCAGATCTATGGAGAAGGGAGGAATTATGGAGAAGAACTAGAGAGCATTTAAGAAATGCAAAATGGATAATTTTGATTACAATATCCAAGATCTTAGATTGAGGTTATGAGAATGTCAATTCTTGTGTACTAAAAAAAATCTGCCTCACAAGCAAAATGGTGGAGGAAGCATAATTACACTATGATGGTTCTGAAAAAGATCTGGTGATTTTTGTGGACCAAAAGTTCAAATTGTAGAGAAGGGAATAGACTTGGTTTGTTTGGTTCTAGAGGGCAGAACTGGGAGCATTGAGTGGAAGTTGCAAAAAGACAGTTGGTTTAATGTCAGGAAAAATCCTTACAATTCAAATTGTCTGAAAGAAGAATGGGCTACTTTGACAGGTGGTTCTTCATGTAAATTATAGTCTTTCTTTTGTTTGTGGGTTAGATGGGATGCCGACTGAAGTCTCTTCCACCTTTTGAATTCTGTGGTTCTGTGAATGTTCTATTAATCTGTACATCTTCTTTGATACTATTTTCTTTCATAAGCCTGAAATTACTAGATAGCTGCTCTGGGTGCTGAGGCTGGGGTGGAGTAAACAGGAAGATTGAGGGAGACACAGGAATTATGAATGGAGTCCCAGTACAGCTGATTGTTATGCTTTTTTTAGTAGCAGTGGTAGTATTGACTTGATTTGATTACTGTTCTTAAAGCAGGAGCTAGAAGGTTAACAGTTGAGTATGGCAGTTAGCAAGATACTTGGTGAGGACATGGTTTCCTTATGGATGACCAGATGGGATAGGAAACATGGTCCATCTAGCAAAATGTAATGAACGAAGATTAATTTTGCCAGGATAGGGGAGCATGGTCTGGGGAGGTCCTGGGGAGGAAGGTTATTGTCCTAGCTGGAAGGAAATAGAGGAGAAGCCATGGAGAGGGCAAGATATTTGGCTAAGTCCTATTTTTTCTGATAAAAGTGAAAAATAAAAATGTCGTTAATACATCAAATCTAGATACTAGAAGAAGGAAAGAATAGGGCCTCTTGGGCCTCTTGGTACTATAAATTGAATGAATCAGGTTTATTGTTGTTGTTTTTACAAACATTCTAAATTCTGTCCAATTTGTTACTATTCAAAGAAATCTGAAAAGCTTTCAGTTCTCTTAAATATGTCACAATTGGACATGAAACATGAAAATGCATGAAAATGAACATTCTTTGTAGGAAACCAACTTAGCTTTGACATAGCATAGAGGCTGCTAAACTTTGTAATATGGAGTAGTGTGACAACTCTTCATTTAGTCACTCTGTATCAAATATGGGAGACTGGGATTATAAGCATTTTATTCTTTAAGTGGAATATGATGTAGGGTAGTTGGGCTAACCCTGTTGGCAAGTGTGATCTGTTCCATCCCAGTGGAACAATAATGTGGGCTTCTGGTAGTACAGTGGACAGGTAGTTGGGAAAAAGCAAAACATGATATATTGGATTCTTGCTCCATTCTGCATGTATTTCTCTGTGTAATTCTTTGTAATCTCAGCTGCTGTACTCAGGGCCAGTTTAATTTTAATTTTATTTATTTTTATGTGGATTTGCAGTTTGTTCCTCCCACTGTTCTACTGAACAATAACTCCCCCTCCCCCCCATAACACTCTCTTTATAAATAAGCATAGTCTAGCAAAATAAGCTCCAGAATTGACCATGCCTGAAAATGTGTCTCTGAATTTTAAGTTCACCACTTCTCTAACAGGTGGGATGTGGTATGTTTAAACTTCAGCATGATGAATTCATGGTTTGTCATTGTATTGTTCTGAGTTCTAGTCTTTCACAGTTGTTCTCTGTACCAAAGTTATTAGTGTTATTTTTCTATTTTTTAATTTTATTTTCATCATATTGATTTATTTTATTTATATTTATGTTGTATATTTATAATTAAGGTGGTTAGAAATTATTCTAATTCTGTTTCCTTCACTCTATATCCATAGAAGTTTTCCCATTTTCTTCTGGAATGACATGTCCATTTCATAATTTCTTTGGGTATAGTAATATCCCATTATATTAATATTTCATCATTTGTATAGCCATTCCTCAAGATGAAGATGGCTGCCTAATTTCCATTTTTTTGGCTACTGTTAAATAATGGCTATAAATATTTTTGTACACACAACCCTTTTCTTTTTCTTTGATCTCTTTGGAGTATAGGTTTTGTAGACTGTTGCTGCATTGAAAAGTATGCATAGTTGGAAACTTAGATCCAAATTGCTTAGCAGAATTGCTAGACTCATCTGAACCTCTACCAATAGTTTAGTTTATTCCTGAAATATTTATTATTTTCCTTTTTTTGTCAACTTTGCTAATTGTATTGTTATAAGATGGAACTTCAAGCTTGCTTTAATTTGCATTTCTCTTATCAGTGATTTTTTCATATGGTTGTCAATATTTTGAATTTCTTCCTTTGATAAATCCCCATTTATATCCTTTGACAATTTATTTATTGGGGAGTAGTTCTTAGTTCCCTTCTAATTTTGATTATTTTAGATTTGTTTGCACAAAAATTTTTAATTTTATAAAATAAAAAATGTTCATTTTTATCTTTTGTGACCTTCTCTCTATCATATTTGTCATGAACTCTTCTTCTACCCATTAACACAAAAGGTAATTTCTTCCTTGTTCCAATTTGTTTATAATGTAACTTTTTACAGATTGCTTATATATCTATTTGGAGCTTTTTTTTGGCACGTAGTATGAGGTGCTGATCTAAATCTAATTTCTGTCAGGACCATTGTTATTGTAATAACTGAAATTTATGTAATTCTTAAAAATTTCCAAGCACTTAAGGTTGTATGATCTAGGTCTGGTCATATATACTTTTGGGCCTCAATTTCATTAACTTAAAATGAGAAGGCTAGACTAGATGACCTTGAAAGTCATTTCCTTCTAAATCTATGAGAGAGTCATGTTGAAGATCTCACCATCTATGGGGAAATCCCTCTTTTACTTATACTTAGTGTAGAACATCGTTGGCGATGGTGGGGCACAGTAGATTATTTAGAGATTTCTATTTCCTGTTAAGGATTGCTTTGATGATATCTCAACCATGTAGTTCATTGTTGCTATTATATTTATTGAAACTACCTGTTGTTTTTATGATTTGTTCTTTGAACTACCCAATTAACTTTTCCTCATGTTGTCAGCAGATCTTTATTGAATCTAATATTTATTGCATGTGTTTAGTATTTTGTTTTATTTGCTGTGTTTGTGAGGTTTTTATGGCCTAAATATGTTTTTGTTGGTAAGTTTCATGCATAACTGAGAATGTCTATTCCTTTCTATTATTATCCAATAATCACTAGAGTTTTAATATATCTAACTTTTCTAAAATCCTATTCAACTTTAAGTTCTTGAACTTCTTTCTTTTTACTTTTATTATATTTGCTTTGATTTAAAGGGAGCACCTATGATTATTGAATTACTGTCTATTTCTCCCTGTAATTAGTTCTACTATACCATTCATTGATCACTGATATTAATTCAATACTTTTCAGAATAATGTAGTTTCTCTTTACCTTGTTGTTATTGTTCAATTTTTCTCTTGTGCACATTCTTTCTATTTTCATTTTGTTCTATAGTTCTAAGAAATAGAACTTTTTGTAATTTCTTGAAATATGATGTCTTTTGGGGGAGGGATGTCATAACTTTCATTGTAGTGAAATGGAAAGAAATCTGTATTTGCAATTAGAAACCAGAAAACAAGTTCACATACTAGCTCAAAGTTTTACTGTATGATTTGTAGTCTCTGTTTCCTCATCTATAAAACGAGGATAATACTATCTGTTTCCTTTCTCACAGAGTTAAATATGCCAGACTCTTGTATCTTTCACTATCACTTGAAATCTATCCAAGTTTATGTTGATTGTTTCCATGATAAACTGAACTATTATGACTATCCTAAAATGAAGATGGCAATACTTGTATTACCTTATGTAGTTTTTAGAAAAGCAAAGCTTAATTTGTTACAAACATACAATTTAAATAATTATTATTATCTTTCATCTGCTTCATTATCAGAGAGGCAATCTGGTACCTGACTACCCATTCATTTCTCAATTTCTAATCTCTGCTTACTTCTCTGTTGTAATTGCTTTCTCAGATTACTAATAGTTCTATGACTCTTAAATGTTCTCTCCTTGACCTACCTTCTAAGTAGTTTTGATATTAGATTTCTTTTGTTTTCTTTTTTTTCAATCTTTTGATTTTATTCTAAAAACAGTGCCTTAATAAATAGACATTTAATAAATGTTGACTTGAATTCTTTTTTTCCAGTCTTTTAACTCTATCTTAATATTTCTTGTTGTTTCATGGAGTCATCAACTTTTATTTAGTCCAATCTAATTTTCAAAAATTCTGTTGCTTGGATAAGGTTCTGTACTTCTTGTGCTAAGCTATTAAATCTCTCCTCCAATCAATCACTGTCAGCCAGGTGGAAGGCTCTGCAGATTCAAAAAGACCAATGACTCCCCTTTACTTTGGCCTGAATTCCCTGTTCTGATTATTCCATAGACTTTACAGTGGACTGGGTGCTTGCATTGAATCCCGGCTCCTTCCTAGGGTCAGGGTCACAAAGTTGCTACTACTTCTGTTCCTGTTCCTTAGATAATACGTTAGGACTCCTAACTGCTTCTTGCCCTGGTGCTTAAAATTTAGGTTCAAGTCACCCTCTTGGTTGGTGGGAAATCTGGGGTGGAGCTCTGAGATATGGTTGATCGAGCTGCTAGTTAGCACCTGTTCCTGTCCTCTTTAGGAAGATCAGATTGCTCTGGGACTTCTTTTTGCCCTACAGACAGCTAAATTCTTTCCAGTACTTGCTGGAGAACACTCGGCTATTTTTCAGTACTTGCTCTTGAAGATGGCACCCTCCTGGGTACACCTGTCCCCAATATCCACAGACCCCTTTGTCTCCCTGTGTTGACTTAGTCTGTAAAAATGACTCCCTATGATTTTTTTTTCCTTGTATTAATCTGTAGTATATTTTTATATGATGAAGCTGTGAGGGGGAGCTGGGCTGTACTACTTCCTCCTACCATTCCATCTTAACTGCTGTCCCATCATTTTTCTGTGTTATTTTTTTTTTAAACCTATACTCCTTTTAATTGTTTTATGGAATAACACTTCTTCTAATTATCATCTTCTTCTATGGTGTTTTATGAATGAAGTTGTATTCAATGGATATTTGTGCTTGGTTGTCATGTCTCTTCTTGGCAAAGAGACCCAGTATTTGCTGACTGTGGACTTTGGACTCATTCTGGTTCTCTTTTATATCTGTTTTACATTGATTTAACTTTTGCAGTAAATTGTGACAAGTCAACATCTTTGCCCTTTTTATTTTCATTTCTCATTTTTTGAGCAATTTAATAGATATTATTTTCCAGTTTTCTGTCTGTTTTGTATAGATAAAATAGCCCATTGCATCTGCTAGAAAGAATTTTAAGGCAGATTCAATTCAGATGGCACATATTTTAGACAATGTACTTTTAGTATGACTTCTATAGTTTTAGTGATTTTGGCCTTTGTTATTTTGGTATGAATTCTCATACGCTTTTAAAAATGAAAATAAATACCAAGAAAATTTAATTTTTGGCACCAGTTACTTATTTATATGTCGTTAAAATTGGCTGTCTTATTAGAAAATTTAAGTTTTGATTGATTCCCCTTTGTGATAATTGCTTACTTTAGACATTATGATTTTAACAACAACAATAATAATAGTTGACATCTATATAATATATCATGTTTTACAAAGCACTTTATATATATTATCTAATTTTTAATTAAGAACCAGATGAGTAAATTATAGATTTTTAGGACTGGAAAAACAGGTCACACTGTCTGTAATTATAATATAGATTTTGGCACTCATTTAAGGAAAGAAGTTCTGAGTCTAAAAATCTTTTTTTATTATACGATAAAGTAATGTAATAATTCAATAGAAGAGACATTCTTGCTTCCTTCCCTGATGAACAGAAATTTCTCACTTCTGCAGCAATAGAGAGACTGGCCATTATTTTCGCGATAGTGACTTTATGAAGCTGCTATAACAGAAATAAAAGATGTGTATCAATATTTCTGTCCAGTAATTTGAGTTAGATGGGTTTCTATTGACTTTTAAAGGGTTCAAAAGCAACACAGAGTTGTGTAGCAGTATATAAGGGTGTTATTTGCTGAACTAAATACTACTTGTAATTGATCCAAAGAACAACAAAAAGCGTATAAGCAGGCTGCAGCTTATTATCATTAATGAGTTACAGGGGGAGAAGAAGGGGAGAAGGGAGGGGAGGAATGTTTTAATGACATACTCATGTAGTGAGAGCCATGAAAAAAGATAGGCAGCCCAGGCATTGCACTGGAATTCAATAACTGGACAAAACCCCTCAAAACAAACAAACAAAAAAATAAACTGCAAGTCCTCTGGTATGATGTTACTTCCATGAAGGTTTTACAGAAAGACAGGTGATAATCCCAGAAGTGATAAGGTTATAGGTGGTTTATGATCTTTACTCATGAAGCAGAGAAGGAGGTATACACACCAATAATAACAATCCCTAATATTTATTTATATAGCACTTTATATTATCTTTTTTGGTCCAGATCTATATTTTCATTGGTTGGGGAGCTCTTGGTGAACTCTTTAGGATGAAGGACTGGAATTTTCATTTTTCTTTTTTTTTTTTTCTTTCTCCTTTTTTTATATCCCTAGCACATAAAACAGTGCCTGGCACATAGATATTGCTTCGTAAATGTTTATTGACTGACCCAGACTAACAACCATTCTATAAGTCATATTATTAGACATTTGTTTCGGGTACTGAAAGTCTAAGTGACTTGTGTAGGATATATAAAAAATTCAGATTTTTAACCCAGGCATTACTGTTTCTGAGGCATCTCTCTTTCCACAACATTAATGTAGATTGTCTTATTGGTTTGCCAGTTGATCCATTGAAATATTGAAGCATGTGATGGTCAGTTTTTTATCCTCTTTTTCAAAAGCTTTTTATTTTTAAAATAGATGCATAGATAGTTTTCAACGTTCATCCTTGCAAAACCTTGCATCCAAACTTTTTCCCCTTCTTCCCCACCCCCTCTCTAGATGGCAAGTAATCCAATGTGTGTTAAACATGTGCAATTCTTTTGTATATATTTCTACAATAGTCTTGCTGCATAAGAAAAATCAGTTCAAAAGGGGAAAAGTGAGAAAGAAAAAAAAAAGCAAGCAAACAACAATAAAAAGAGAGAAAATACTATGTTGTGATCCACACTCAATTCTCATAGTCCTTTCTCTGAATGTAGATGGCTCTCTATCACTAGACCATTGGAACTGACCTGAATCACTTCGCTATTGAAAAGAGCCATGTCCTTCAGAATTGATCATTGTATAATCTTGTTTTTGTCATGTCACAATGATATCTTGGTTTTACTCACTTCATTTAACATCAATTCATATATCCCTGTTCATCCTTATAACCCTCCTAATCACCCACTTCCATATATTCTCAATATCTATAACCCCTTTAATTCTACTAGTCTTCTCAGCTTGTGAAGCAGGAGTAGGCCTCGCACTATTAGTAAAAATCTCAACAACCCAAGGTAATGACTACATCCAAAATTTAAATCTACTACAGTGCTAAAAATTCTTACATCAACCTTCATGCTTATCCCCCTAACATGATGCTCCAAAAAATCCTGAGTATGAATTAATATTACCACACACAGCTTTATTATTAGCATTTGAAGTCTAACCCTATTCTATCACAATTCTGACTTAGGCTACAATTATAATAACTCTTTCTCCCTAGACTCCTTATCAGCTCCACTACTTATTCTATCATGCTGACTCCTTCCACTAATAATCATTGCTAGCCTGGAGCCTAACACTTTGCGTTCAATAAGTGTTAGGAAGGCTACTGCTAGGAGGATTAGAATAATATAGAGTAGAAGATTTAGTGTAAACATCTATTAAGAAGAGGGTTTGAACCTCTGGGAGTAAAGGCTTAAACTTTATGCAATTACCAACTCTGCCATCTTAACAACCCTGTTCTTGGTGGGGCACACAAATTGATTTAGTATATTTAGATTGATTCATATGTTGGCTCTAGGGCTTATTGGGGACGTTGGCCCTATTTCTCTTGTTCTTTTGTACTGGGAGAAATGAATTTACAGATAGAAACCGACCTGGATTTCTCCAGTCTGAACTCAGATCACGTAGGACTTTAATCATTGAACAAACGAACCTTTAATAGTGGTTGCACCATTTGGGTGTCCTGATCCAACATCGAGGTCGTAAACCCTAATTTTCGATATGGGCTCTCAAATAGGATTGCGCTGTTATCCCTGGGGTAACTTGTTCCGTTGATCAAGAGATGGGTCAATTACTGGTATCGTTACACTTAGATTCGTTGATCTAGGTTATATTCATTCGGAGGTTATTTTATGCTCTGAGGTCACCCCAACCAAAGACTATAATTCAGGGGCTTCCACCCAGTTTACAGTTCCTTGCCATTACAAAAAAGGCTGCTACAAGCATTTTTGCACATGTGTATCCCTCTTCTTTAAATTCCTTGTACAAGGTGTTTAATAGTTTTGGATTTTTCCTAGTTTTCTAGCTTGTTTGATAAGTATTTGCCTTCTGCTTTGAAGATTTAATTGACAAAAGTTTCCAAGACTATTTTTTTGCCCATTCTATTTCCATCTAACAGGAAAAAGTCCATTCTTTTAACTTGGATGAACAATGTGGCAGAAGTTGTTCATCATTAATGAAATTATGTAAATATTCCATCTTTCATGTCTTTTACCCACTTTGAACCACCTTTTTGCCCTAATTATGACCTTCCTCCAGATGTGTTGGAAGAAATGACAAACTCTACCTACCTGAATCCACTTTACATATATAACCTTAGTTGGAACTTAAATTCTTCATGGAAGTGATTATATTCACTTTTCATTGATTCTTTATCACACCCACCTATTCAGCTATTCCAAATTTTGTACTTTCTCCTTACACTTTTGATTCTGCTTTCATCCTTTTTTACTCAGTTAAAGATTTAAATCCTGATTTCATTAAGAAGACTAAAGCTAAGTAATATGAATTTCCTAACTTTCCTTGTACACACTTCAAAAATCTCTGTTTGTATTCACACATCCTCTTCCTTTTGCTATGGTTTCAAAAGATGAGGAAACCTTATTTTTTTCTAAGGTAAGCTCTTTCACTTTTGCTCTTTATCCCTTTCTCTTGTCTTTAGACCCACTATATTGGTTATTGCCATTTAAAATTCCTGTTCCCATCTCAGTTCTTACCTCCTGCCTCTAAGGTTGTTACTGTTCCTTTTGCCCTCTACTCTCTCAAAGCCATTCATTTTATAAGATACAGTGCAATGTAGTGGAAAGATAATTGTACTTGGAACCAGGAACCAGAAGTTGTGTTCACATAGCAGCTCATAATTTTGCCATGTGATATTAATTTCTTAATCTAAAAAAGAAGACTAACAATACTTACTTTGCATGTTTCAGAGTCAAGTGATGTACATTGTAAACCTCAAAGTGCTCTATAAATTGAACTATTATGACTATATAAAATGATGATGGTAATACTTCTATTATCACTTTTTGTAGTAGTTTTTAGAAGAATAAAATTTAATGTTTATATAAACGTAATTATTATGATCTTCATCTGCCTTATTATCAAAGAAGTAATCTATGTTAGTTCCTAACCACCCATTTATTCCTCAGCCTTTTCCAATCTCTGCCTGCTTTTCTACTATAAAGGTCACCAAAAATTTCTTTATCACCACATTCAATGTCTATAGTGCTCAGATTATTTACTACTTTTTCTTTTCTGATAGTGTCTCCTCTCTTGAGTTCTATGATGTTATATGTAGTCTCCTGATTCTCTTCCTACCTTTTATTTATTTGACTGCTTCACTTGTTCCTCTCTCTCTAGCTACTTCTACATGGGTGTGTCTCCTAATGGCTTATTATTGATCATCTCTTCTTTCATCATATTTTTTCTGTTGGCATTTGTCTAATTCCCATTGCTTTCTTTGAGGATGCTTTTTATGAAAATAGCTCTTTTATCCATTTTCTTCTTTCCACTCTAATTCTCACTACCTTTCTTCAGTGTCTCCTTATTAGATCTGAGTGAGGAAAGAATGATGCCAGTACAAATCCCACTTGATGCCCTGAAAGTTATGTTCTTGAGTCTGTGTCCAGATGGAGAGGATCCTTTCTTAGGACGATTTCATCAAGGAGAAGGTCAGCTGGCTCTAGAATCAAGTCATGGATGGCCTCTGTGTGCAGTCAGTCCATCTTTATTCGATAAGGTCTCCACATATATCCTAGAAAAGATACCATGTGATTTTAGGGTGAAAACTGGGGAGAACGAGGGAAAACTATGTTGGAAAATGTGGTTTGATATAAGAAAGAAAATATTATTGAAATGAAATATGAATACTTTATTCAAGAATAGAACTGGAAAATGCACAAAACATCCCAGAGTATGAAACAGTACATTTTAATAGATAAGAAGCAAGTTATTGGATTGGAAATCATCTGAGAATATCCTATTTGTATAAAGTCAGATTGTTGATTGGTTAGAGTAATACATTCCATTTCATAGATACGATCTATTGACAGTTTTTGTCATTTCTCCCTTCACATCATCTCTCATCTGGGCCATTCTTTTCTGTTGTGGTACTCCTGCCACCCTTCTCTTCATGTCTGGACTATTGCAACAGCATGCTGGTTAGTTTCCTTAGCTTATGTCTCTCCTTGCTCCATCATTCTCCATTCAGCTGCTAATATATTTTTCATGAAGGTTTATGTTATTCTCCTACTCAGTAAATTCAGGTGCTTTCCTATTACCTCTCAGATCAAATATAAAATCCTCTGTTTGACATTTAATAGCATTTACAACCTGGCCCCTTTCGTCTTTCTAGCTTATACTTTGGTAGTCTCTGTATATTTTATTTGCTATTCCTTGCACTGGACATTTCACTCTCTACTCCATGCCTTCTCACTGAACTTGGAATGGACCTTCTCATTTTTACCCCCTGTTTTCTCTGGGTTCCTTCAAGATTCACCTTGATTTTTCACCTTTTGGTCTGGCAGCATGGTGTACTTGTGTCAAAGTCAAATAGAAGGAGTGTTACTGAATAGTACAGAAGGATCCCTGGGGGACTGAATATTGTTTTTGAAAGCAACATTTTAAGACAACCTACACTCTATTATATTTTTATTTATTTTGTCAAATATTTACCAGTTACATTTTTATTTGGTTCAGCTGTTCTTGGGTTTGATATCTTAGGTGACAGAGCTAAATCAGGAACCACTCAGTTCAAATACTGCCTCTAACAAACACTGATCACTTATAAGCATTTATATAGCACTTGCTACACATTGTCCTACCTGTTTACAAATATTATCTCATTTGTTCCTCATAAAAACTCTGTGGTGTGGGTGCTATTATGACTATTTTACATTTCAGGAAAATGAGCTCATACAGATATTAACTATCTGAGACTGAGGTTGAATTTGGGTCTTCCAGATTATAAAGGTACACTGTCAGCTTCATGCAGCTGTCTCAGAGGAATATGATAAAATTTGTGCTTTAGGAAAATCATCCTGAAAGCAGCATAAAGAATGGATTGGAGAGGGCAGTGAACTCAGAGGACAATAAATTGTATTGTGGAACACTAAATTGTAAGAAGAATAAAAATTTAGATGACCCAAAATACAAGAAAAGGGCAGATAAAAGGAGGTTGTAGCATACTACCATTGATCACTTGTAAGCAAGAAATAATTCAATAGCATTAATAAATGTATAACCAAAAATGAAAGCAGCTACTTATATAGTAAGAGCATGGATAGCCAGAGTATTGGATATTGCTTTGATATGTGTGAAATACTTATAAAAGACTAGAAGAAAGTGTCTAGAATTTTGGGTAGCTTTTTTATAGAGGAATTTGGGGAAGACATGGGAGAGAATTATAAAAGAAGAGAAGGTGGGATGGGTTGCTATCTACAATAATGCATATCAGTGAAATTGTGAGTCTACCAAAGTGTCAAAGGTGGTTAACTGTATGTACAAAACCAAGTAAAACTCAAAAATGAGTTAAATCTTGACCATAGAGTACATTATTATACCATTAGGATTACTGCTGATCTGAATGGAGAGGTTAGGTAACATGTTAGATGACAGAATCAGGACCCAACATCATTAAATAAATTTTTTAAATTAAAGCTTTTTATTTTCAAAACATATGCATGGGTAATTTTTCAACACTGACCCTTGCAAAACCTCGTGTTCCAAATTTTCTCCTCCTTCCCCCAATCCCTTCCCCTAGATGGCAAGTAACCCAATATACAACACAGTCTTAACAGGTTGGAAATTTGGGCTGAATGCAGAAAGATGAAATTTAATAGAGATAAATGTAAAATTCTCTACTTTTGTACAAAAATTAACTTTTTATGTACAAGACTGGGGAGGCATATATGGCCAAGCCATAGTTTATCTTTAAAAGATCTGTAAGTTTTAGTGGACTGCAAAATCAATGTCAACAGTATGCTATGGCCCACAAAGTTCATGTGATCTTTTGATGATTAAGGGAGACATAGTATCCCAAATAAGTGATATAATAGCCCCTACTATATTTGGTTCTGAATTTCACATTTATGATGTGTAATATAATTTCACATTATGATGAATACTGTCAAAAGAGGGAATGATGTTGAAAGGTCTTGAGAACATGGTTGAAGAAAATTGGTTGAAGGAGCTAGTTATAACTAGCCCAGCTAAGAGAAGACTTCAGAGAGGAACAGTCACTAAATTCAAGTACTTTAAGATCTGTCACTGGAAGAGGAATTAGGCTTTTTTTGCTTGACCCCAAAAGGCAGAAATAGGATCAGTAAGTGCAAATTTCAAATAGGCAAATGATTGAAAAGTAGAGCAGGCTTCTTTTGGAGATAGCAGGTTTATGCGATTTGGAGGTCTTCAAGAAAAGTAAGAATGAATTTGGAGTCAGGTGTGGGTGTAACTAGATGGTCCCTTTCAACCCTGAGAATATATGACACTGGAATAATTCTAAAAGGAAATAATGCTCACGAGAGGTCAAGAAGGAAGAATTTTATAATGAGATCAAAGGAAGGAAAATCTGATTTTGGACTTGTGGTGCCATGCTTCATTTCACTTTCATTTTTAGTCTCAAGATGGAAAAATACAGTTTTATATCATATCTATTTGACTTTTGACAGATCTTCCAGTGAATAGTAATTTTTTTTTTTGGCATGTATGCTGGCTAAAGAGAACTAGATGATGAAAGAATTAACTTCCATTGTATGTAATTTTTTAGTTTTAAAAAGTTAAATTTATTGACTGCTAATTGAAGAGGTTAATAAACACTGTACTTGATACTGTGAATTTTTTAACATTTGCCCATTTCACATCTTTGTTAATTCTTTTGAAAATAGCAAGATTACTTAAATATTGTTTGAATTATACATATACTTTTTTAGGTCTTTGGAAATGTTAGTTTTAAGATATATTGAGATTTTTACATTTATGCTTAAGTTTTGGAAAAATAATTGAAAACAGCAGTTTGCAACTGGTTATGGCTGGATCTGACTTGCTTGGAAAACACATGTAAATTTTAGGCTTATTTTATGACATTTTTTAAAAGGTTCAATTACATCAGCTCATGAAAACAAGTCTGTGTACCGTTTAACAGCCATGTTCCTTGGGTACCTTGTACCCATTAGGCAGTATGTCAGTTTCAGACTGCTCAGTTAGCAGATGGTAGAGCTCACACATCTATCATTCAAACTGCTAGCCAAATTTTTTGACTAAGTGGGAGAGTTGGCAAAGATTAGGAGTTTTTTCAAAATGTAATTTTTTTCCTCATCTAATTTGGCAAGAAGTATAACAGAAAATCCTTTTTTTTTTTTTTTTTTGATAAATTTCAAAAGCCTAAATAACACAGCTGTCTTAGAGTTTAGAGTTGGTTGGTTTTTTTGGTATTATAAATACTGTCTTAAGTATATTTTTCATTAAATAAAACTATAATTTTCTTTTTCAGTAAAAAAAAAAGGTTTATTATTTTTCTGGACTTGAAAACAAATTGACAATTTTCGTAGTTCCAGTGACTCACTTTCTTATTTGGAAACAAGCCTATATTTCCCATCAACACTAGCACCATTGTTATGCAGAAGCAGATGGTTTTGTATCATTTGATTAAACTGCTCAAGCTTTCTTATAAACTAAAGATCCCTTTCAAAGTCTATGTTTTGATAACCTTAAGGGTCAGCCTGACCTTCCTGCATAAATGCAAAAGGCTATTTCAGGTCTAGTAATCTGTCATGCAGACTTAAGATAAGATGGTATTTTAAAATCTTATCACTGGGCCAAAGAACTATTTGTATGCTGGCTGACCTGTACATCTTGGCAGCTATGGTCTGTAAAAAAAACAAATGAAGTAAAAATTCAAACCCATATTTGTCAGCCTGTTTTAAAAATGATTTGTGAATTACTCTTAATGTATTTGCTTTCATTAATATCAAGACCACTGAAACATGAGTTCCCTCATCTCTCATCATCTTCGCTGAACTACTCTTCTTCCTTCTGATCTAAGATGATGATTTAGCTCTCTTGTTTGTCAAAGCCAACATCTCTGTCCATGTCCCTGGTCTCATCTCTATGTCTCTATCAGGACTTGGCATATTTTCCACTAAGGAAAAGTGACACTTAGGAAACTCATTTATAGTATGTAGTCTACGTACCAGAACTGGGTTGTTTTTCCTTCATACTTATTTCTAACATCTACACTCTTCTTCTTGGCAATGCCATATATTTATTTTGATTATAGTTACTATCTCTATGTAGATAAATCTGTAATTCCTGTCTTTTTTTTTTTTTCCCAGAGCACCAGTCCTTTATTTCTAGCTGAGTAAATATTTTCACCCAGAATTTCCATCAGTACCTCAAATACAGCATATCTGCTTTAAATCTGCACTTTTGAGATTTTCCCATTTTTGGTGATGGTACCATTATTCTCCATAGTAATCTTGTAGTTTATGACTTTTCCTGTTATCTCCACATTTAGCCAGCTGTGAAGTATTGTCAATTTACCTTCCTAATAATTTTTTTTGCTTTTACTTTTAAATTTTTTTCTTAATTTCTCATAAAGCCATTTTCTTCCATTTCCCCAATTCTAATTTTTATATTTTAATTTTTTTGGTTTTTTTCCATTTTTAAAAAATTTAATTGTTAGTTTTCAACATTTATTTTTATAACATTTTGATTTCAATTTTTCTTCATCCTTCCCCCCCCAAGACAGAAACTAATCTGATATAGGTTATCGACATATGATCATATTGAACATATTTCCACATCAGTCATGTGAAAAAAGAATCAGAATAAAAAGGAAAAACCATGAGAAAGAAGGAACAACAAAAAAGTGAAAATAGTATGCTTCAATCTGTATTCAAGACTCTATTTCTTTTTCTGGATGTGGATAGCATTTTCCATCATGAATCCTTTGGAATCATCTTAGATCACTATACATCTGGGAAGAGAAAGTCTATCAAAGTTGATCATTCATACAATATCACTGTTACTGTGTACAATGTTCTCCTCACTTCCCTCAGCATGAATTCATGTAAGTTTTTCTGAAATCTGCCTCCTCATTTCTTATGGAATAATAGTATTCCATTACATTCATATACCATAATTTGTTCAGCCATTCCCCTTTTGATGGGTATCCTCTTGATTTCCAGCTCTTTGCCACCACAAAACAAACTGCTATAAATATTTTTGTACATGTAGGTAGGTTCTTTTCCCTTTTTATGATTTCTTTGGCTTACAGACCTAATGGTAGTATTGCTGGATCAAAGGGTATGCACAATTTTGTAGTTCTTTGAACATAGTTCCTAATTGTTCTCCAGAATGGTTGGATCAGTTCAATTTCCACAACAATGCATTAGTGTTCCAATTTTCCCACATCCTCTCCAACATTTATCATTTTCTTTTTCTTTTATATTTGCCAATCTGATAGGTATGAGATGGTACCTCAGAGTTGTGTTAATGTGCATTTCTTAATCAATGATTTAGAGCTTTTTTATGATTATAGATGGCTTTAATTTTTTTTATCTGAGAACTGCCTGTTTTCAGACGCAGTATCTCTTATGTTACCCCTTTCCTTTCTCCTGTTGCAACTACTCTAATGCAGTTTTGCCCAAATTATTGAAATAGCCTCCCAATCATTATTTCTGAATATTGTTCCTTTGCTAATTATTTCTTCTAATGCAACTGCTATGGTGAACTTGTCTATCCAGAGCCTTTAGTAGTTCCCCATTGCTTACTGAGTAAAGAATAAATTCTTTATCTTTTTATTCCCTGTACTTTATAATTACACAATCATAACCTACTCTTTCTTTCCAAACTTATTTCATATACTTCTTTGCATGCTTCCTGAAATCTGACTGAACTAGACTACTCAATAAATCCCATTTTCATTTCACTTTTTCCTATATCTTTGCCTTTGTTGATGCTTTTCCATCTTCCATCTTTACTAATTGAAGTTCCTCCCTCTCTTTAGTGCTCAATCTAGGTTTCCACTCTCTTCTCTCAAATTTTGTATATGTTGAATTTGTCCTTTACATTTATCATTTCTGAACTGTTAGGATCATTTGTGAATATCTTAATGCTTCTTTCTCATTAGATTTGTAAGTTCCTTGAGGGCAGAGACTGCATCTTCTTTCATCTTTGTATCTTAGGACTTAACATGATATCTTGGGCAAATGTGCAGTTAAATTTGAGTGTTTGTTGAAGTGAATTGAATTGATTATTAGGTGCTCAATAAATATTTATTTAATGACTAATAAGCATAATTGTGACCCAGTGAAATAATGGCTCTGACAAAAGCAAAGCAGAGAATTACTGCTAGATGTTAATAGAAAAGAGATTTGATAAAAAATATGGGATACAGATTAAGAAGGGCATTAAAAGCCAAGCAAAAGAGTTTAACATCATTAGTTCTTATAGCTAGAATGGACCCCAGAAGGCATGGAATTCCACTTATTTCATTTACAGATGAGGAAACTGAGGTCCAGGGAATTGTATTGATTTTCCTAAATCACATAGATTATAATTGGTAGAATCAGGATTCAAATCTAGGACTTCTGGTTTAGAGTTGATGTTGTTAGAAATAGGAAATTATTACTAGCTTTGGGGGAGAAGAGTGATGTGAACAAAATAATATTTAAAGATTCATCTTGGATCAAATAGACAGGGTATATTGAAGCAAAGGAGAACCTAAAATTAGGCAGGAAAAATAGAATGCTATCATAATAATTAGAGATGAAATGATGAGGGAATGAATTGGGAGGAAGAGTGATAATACTAACAGAATAGAAAACACAAGAAGAAAAGAATCCTTCATCTGATCCTCATTTGGCCTGATTTTAAGACACCCCTATCAAAGTCAATTGTTCTACTTGACTTTCTCTGAATTCTTTTCAGCTACTCAGTATCCCTTCCATTCTTTAGAATTGATATTCCATGATTCATAGACAAATAGCAACATTAGTGGAATATTGATATTAAAAAGAAGAGTTTTTAGTCATAAAGCATATGGGGATTGTGAAGTATGTGTCCACTTCCTTCATGTTCAGTTCTTGGCTCAGATCATTGTTCATCTGCTGTGCAGTTAGACTATCTCAATGACACTGCTTATTTATTGCATGTCATAACTATTTATTACATTCTTCATCCACATTGTCTTTTCAGTGTGGATTGTCTATAAGACTTAAGAAAATGTTTATGCAGATTGAACTCAAAAGTGTATTGTGTGTCTTGTAAATCTAATCAAGAAGTCTTAAAGTGAAAGAGAAAGGGAAAGGCAGAAAACTTCCAAGAAAGGATCATCTCTAAGTCATTTAATGTTCTCAACTTATGAATATACCTCACTTAATGAAGTAGAGATGGAAGAATCAAAAACAAAAGGACAAGAAGGGGTAGTTGTGACTAGGTCATTATTGGCGATAATTGGGATGGAAAAAGTGAAGAGGCATTTAAGAACTTTGCCCTTTACTCCCTCACATATACAAGAGCTAGATTGCTGAGACCCCAGGCAGGTCTTTTATGTTGCACAGTGAAATTATTCTGGTAACTTAGGGACCAAAAGAGTGGCAGTCACCAGAAACCAATTGATTTTGCCAGTAGAGGACTTACTAATAGATTTATTACCTCATGAAAACTGGCATTTTTGGCTTTGAAATGAGCTGTCATTGATAAGTTTAGAAATTCCATATGAAGCGTGAAGCAGTTATCTAATTTACATTGCCTCCAGGTCTAACATGGATCCTGCCTGCCACAGATGGGCAACAGTTTAGTATGTCCCGTCAGTCAAGGAGGTCTAACGTGGGTGCAGACTCCTTGCCCCATGGGTCATATGGTCTGACACCATGGCAAGACCTTTAGAAGAGATGAAACATGCAGAGGCTGGGGCATATTTCATGTGGTTATACCGCTGAGAGTCTGAGACCATTCTGTAGAAGCGTCCTCCTTGTCTTGGTTGCCTTCGGATAGCTTGTGAAAGAACAGCTTCCTGATGAAGAAGTAAAAGAAGTGATCCAAGTTGAGACTGACATGAAAAATTTACCTTGTTGTCTTTGCACACAAAGGGAAAGTGAGGGGAAATCAGACAGACATCTGTATAAACAGGGAGGAAGGGATGGGGAAGCAGCTAACACTTGGTCCTCACCATCCTCTGGCAGAAATTCCCAACAGGGCAATAGGAAAAGGGAAGCTGAGGAATTTTGAATAAGGTGATTAGAGAGACTATACTGAAGGAGGGATTAATCCTAAGCAAAAACAAATTAAGGATATACAAAAATATGTATAGCTCTTTTTGAGGTGGCAAGAAATGGGAAATGAAGAGGTATCTGTAAATTGAGAAATGAATGAACAAATTATGGTATATAAATGTGATGAAATACTACTGTGCTTTACTCTTCTCAGTATAATAACCATGCACGATTCTAGAGGACTAATGAGGAAACATGTGATCTACCTTCTGATGAAGAGGTGAGGGACTCAGAATGCAGAATGAAACAAATAGTTTATAGAACATGACCACTATGAAAATTTGTTGATTGACTCCATGTATTTGTAATGAGTTTTGATTTTCTTCTGTTCTCAATGTGGAATGGGGAAGATTGAGGAGGAAAGATTAAATTTATCTATCGGTATCAATTTATCTGTCTATATATACACACATATCTGCATATACGTGTGTGTGCATATATATGCACATACATATCATACAGCCTTACAACTCTACATCCATTCTTACAGACCCAATATATCTCCCAAACTGATTACTGCAATGACTAAACACAATTCCTGAGGACTTTTGATGAATCATGTTGCCTACTTAATGATATAAAGTTAATGGACTCAAAGAACACATTTGGATATATTTTTTTTAAATCGCTATTGAGAAATTTTATTTTGCCTAACTCTACATGCATATTATAGATTTTTGTGCTTTCTCAGTGGGAATGAAGCAAGGGGAGGGAAGGCTGATTTTTGTAATAAATTGTTTAATTTTAAAAAGAAATGGGAGGGAGATATTGCTTTTGAGGTCTTAAGTAGAAATTATGGTTCCATTAATTTTTCCTCTCTTCCTCTCACATCTTTGACTTAGATCTTGCCTCTTATCTCTGTGACAGCATTTTTTCTTTTACAGAGAACTGTTCTGTTTTAAAGAAGTATTAGATCATTTGCATCAGTTTGTGATTTTTTTAGCTGGTGACCATCATTGTAGAGTTCTTTTCCGAAGTCTTACATTTTTGCTATTCTTTGCTGTAGAACTTATAATAGTAGATATAGTGTTTCCTAAATTTCCTCATAATTTCTGAAGGTTATTGTACTCTGCTATCTACCTGAAAGTTTCCTAATGTCATTTTAAAGTATACTATTCACTGAAGGAGTTTAATGGCTGGAAGAGGGAATGAGAGAAAGGAAGTAGTCATAAGTTCCCATTTTATGACTGTACAATATACAAGGCCCGAGATGTTTATGTATTTCTGTACCTACTGATTTTTTCATGTAGTTTTCACACAAAAATATTTAGAAGATAATTAAATTTATACATAGGAGCACATGGACTCTACAGAGCAGAGCTTCTTAACCTTTTTATATGTTATCAGGAAGCTAGGTGATGCATTGGCTGGAGTATGGAGTACTGAAGTTGGAGTCAAAAAGAGCTAAGTTCTAATCCTGCCTCAAAAATTTATTTACTAATTGTGGGACCTTTGGCAAGTCTCTTAACTTTTCTTAGACTCTGTTTTTTGATCTATAAAATGGTGATAGTAATAATGTACATGTTTGTTGTAAAGACAAAATGAGATAATATTTGCACTTTTCAAACTTTAAAATTCTATATGCTGGCTACTCTTATTGTGATTGTGCAACCCTTTGTTAGCCTGATGAGGCCTGTGGAACTACATTTATCTTTGTCTATTTTAATTGTCTATATTCACAATTAAAGGAAATGCTAAATTCCATTTAGAGATTAGTGAAAATAAAGATTTGGATTTTTCCTCCAAGTTCATAAACCCCTTGAAGTCTCTCCATTTGATTCCAAGTTGAGAATGCCTGCCATAGAGTTATTAGGTTTAATATGATTAGCCTAATGCTAAAAATAGGGTAAAAATTATTTTACCATTTGAAATGAATTATGACTTGGCAGTAAAAAAGGGAAAATTCTATTTAATGAAAGGAGAACATTTTGTAATAGTTTAATACATTGTCTTTTGTATAATTTTTGAGTTTTATTTCTTTTTTTTCACTAATAATATTTTATTTTTTCCAATTACATATGAAGATAGTTTTCAACATTCATTTTTGTAAGATTTTGAATCCCAAATTTTTCTCCCTCCCTTTCTTACCTACTCCCTATCCAAGACAACTTCAAGCAAAATGAAAAGGTTATACATACACAATCATGTTAAATATATTTCCATATAGTCATGTTGTGAAAGAAAACTCAGAACAAAAGGAAAAAACCATGAGAAGGAAAAAACAACAAAAAAGTGAAAATAATATGCTTTGTTCTATATTTAATTTCCATAGATTTTACAATGTGGATGGTATTTTCCAACAAGTCTATTGGAACTGTTTTGGATTACTGTGTCGCTGAGAAAAGTGAAGTCTGTCATAGTTGATCATCATTCAATGTTGCTATTACTATGTACAAAATTCTGGTTCCACTCAGCATCAGTTCACTTAAGTCTTCAGGTTTTTCTGAAATCAGCCCAATCATCATCATCATTTCATATGGAACAATAGTATTACAGTATATTCATATCCCATGATTTGTTTAGCCATTCTCTAATTGATGGACATTTCCTCAATTTCCAATTCTTGCCCTCAACAAAAAGAGCTGCTATAAATATTTTTGTACATATGGGTCTTTTTCTCTTTTTAATGATCTTTTTGGAATACAGATCCAGTAGTGGTAGTGCTTAATCAGAGTATGCACAGTTTTATAGCCTTTTGAGCATAGTTATAAGTTGCTCCCTAGAATGGTTGGGTAAGTTCACAACTCTACTAACAGTATATTGGTGTCCCAGTTTTCTCACATTCCTACCAACATTTATCGTTTTCCCTTTCTATTATCTTAGCTAATCAAATAGGTGTGAGGTAGTACTTCAGTTTTATACTTGAGATACTTGAGGGATATGTTGATATTTTATTTTATTTCATTATAGTTGTTGAGGTTAAAGTGTTGATATATTTATTTGAAATTAAGCATTATATATTGTGCAGAAACATTAAGAAGTTCACCCAGAGAATAAATATAAAACCATTGGCCATATTTTGCTTATAGTTCTATTATGCTTTTGTCCCAGTGACATGATTTTTAACAGTTCACAATGTCTTTTTTGACTGTTTTTATTTATTTTTCTTTCTTATAATAATATCTTTTTATTTTCCAAAATACTTGCAGAGATAATTTTCAACATTCACTCTTGCAAAACCTTTTGTTCCAAATTTTTTCTGTCCTTCCTCCCTCCCTCTTCCCTAGACAACAAATAATCCAATACAGGTTAAACATGTGCAATTTTTCTGTATGTATTTCTACATTCATGCTGCGCAAAAAAAAAAAAATGAGATCAAAAGGGAAAAGATGAGAAAGAAAAAAAGCAAGCAAGCAAACAACAGTACAACAAAAAAAGGTAAACATATTATGTTGTGATCCATATTCAGGTCCCCACAGTCCTCTCTCTGGGTGCTCTCTCCATTACAAATTTATTGGAAGTGGTCTGAATCACTTTGCTGTTGAAAAGAATCACTTCCATCAGAATTGATCATTGTATAATCTTGTTGTTGCCATGTACAATCTTCTCCTGATTCTGCTCATTTTACTTCGCATCAGTTCATGTAAGTCTCTCCAAGCCTCCCTGAAATCATCCTACTGATCATTTCTTATAGAACAATAATATTCCATAATTTTCATATACCATAACTTATTCAGCCATTCTCCAACTGATGAGCATCCACTCAGTTTCCACTTTCTTGCCACTACAAAAAGGGCTGCCACAAACATTTTTGCATAGGTGGGTCCTTTAAGATCTTTTTGGGATATGGGCTCAATAAAGACACTTTGCATTGTCTTAGAAGCAAAATTTTAGCTTTTAAGTAAATTAACATTTTTAGAATTTATGGGCTGTTTGGCAAGATCAATTTACCAAGAGAAAATTTAACAAGTTTTGTTCCTATCTTTTTTATTCTTCAGATAACTTTTGAATTACTTTAAAGCAACCAAATCCTTATGTCTCCTTGAGACTTAATCCCTAGAGTTTGGACAGTTGAGTGCCTAGAGACTTTGCCAAGAGTGACTACAAAAGATAATTCCTGCCCAGAAGGGCATACAGTTATTTCCTATTAATCAAGAAAAAATCTTACAATTTTAGGCCACTGAAACCAATATGGTTTAACTTTCAGGAGCCTGCTTAATAGAGAGATCCATTGGTCTTAGACTTGGAGTCAGGAGTTCAATGTTCAAATTCTGTCTACAATATTGGCTGTGAGATCTTGAGCCAGTCACTTAACCTACATCAGCCTTAAATTCCTTATGTGTAAAATTGGAATAATAATTTGTCCATATTTTTAAATGTTTTTGTAATGAGTATATGCTAGTTCATAGTCACAGAGTAGGCAGGCTACATCTGCTCCTAAGGGTACTAAGGGCATTCTTTGTGGGAATTGGGGACACATCTTCTGTTTTGCCATTGACTCAAGTTTCAACTGACTGTATTCCCCTAACCTCAAGTTTCCTCGCTGTTAGTTGCCAGTGTAGTGACTAGCACCCTAGGTCCATTGGAATATTTTCTTTGAAGATTGGAAACATTCTGCCTAATAATATCCTGCTCTCTGGGGAGAATGGCCTGATTCTTAACACAGTTTTTATATAGCATTGGTTCCAGTAAGTTCATGACCCAATGTGACATGACTTCTAAATGAATCCTCATCATCTACTGCTGACCTGTGTCCTGAAGGTCACTTCTAAAGGTCACATCTTGTTCCTTGAGGCATTGATGCTGGGCTGGCTATAAAACCTGGATGCTGGGCTGGGAGAAAACTGCTTTCCGGACCTTGTGAAACTCATAACAACCATTACAAATAGCATTTATGATAACAGTGCTTTTAAGATTTGCAAAATGCTTTACAAACGTTATGTACTTTTATTATCTCAATTTTAGAGACAAGGAAACTGAGACAGACAGTCTTAGGTTCTTGGTTCACTTACTGATCTTGTGAGGAAGAGCCAATGGCCTTTCTCCTTACAAAATAGCCCCTTACCAGAAACTATCAACAAAGGAATCCAAGAAATACACCAAAGTGCAGCCAGAAGAAGGCTAAAGAACATAGACTGAGACTAACTATGGCTCTTTTTTTGGTTATACATGTATATTAATTTTTTACATATTTCCTTATGAATGAGGTTGGGAGAGAAAAATCAGAACAAAAGGGAAAAACCACGAGAGAGAAAAAAACAGAAAAAAAAGAAAAAGTGAACATATACTATGTTCAGTCTCGGTAGTTCTCTTTCTGGATAGAGATGGTGTGAAGTTTCTAGGCTCCTTTAAACATTTTCCCTCTTTTATGATTTCTTTGGGCTACAAACCCAGTAGTGGCAATGATAGATCAAAAGGTATGCACAATTTTATAATCTTTTGGTCATAGTTTCAAATTGCTCTCCATAATAGTTGGATCATTTCACAACTCAACTAACAGTGCATTAATGTCCCAATTTTCCCACATCACCTCCAACATTTATCATCTTTTCTTGTCATTGTAGCCAATTTGAGAGATGTGAGGTGTTATCTTAGAGAGTTCATAGATGGCTTGTTCAATTTCTTTTTCTACAATGGGACTATTTAAATCATTTATTTTCTCTTCTGTTAATCTGGGCAATTTATATTTTTGTAAATATTCATCCAATTTGGTTAGATTGCCATCTTTGCTGCCATACAGTTGGGCAAAATAGCTTCTAATTATTACTTTAATTTCTTCTTAACTTCTTCTCTGTAGTAAGTTTACCCTTTTCATTTTTGATGCTGGTAATTTGGTATTTTTCTTTCCTTTTTCTAATCAAATTAACCAAAGGCTTCTCTATTTTGTTGTTGTTGTTGTTGTTGTTGTTGTTGTTGTTTTCATAAAACCAACTCTTAGTTTTATTAATTAGCTCAGTAGTTTTCTTAGTTTCAGTTTTATTACTCTCCTCTTTGATTTTCAGAATTTCTAATTTGGTATTTAATTGGGGATTTTTGATTTGTTCTTTTTCTAGCTTTTTTAGTTTAATGCCCAATTTATTGATCTCCTCTTTCTCTGTTTTATTCATGTAACCATTTAGAGATAGAATATTTCCCCTAAAAACTGCTTTGGCTGAATCCTATAGGTCTTGGTATGTTGTCTCATTATTGTCATTGTCTTGAATGAAGTTATATATTGTTTTTGTGATTTGTTGTTTGACCTGCTTCTCTCTTGCATACCTCTTATTTTTTCCACAATTTTTCTTCTACCTTTCTTATTTGCCTTTTAAAATCTTTTATGAGTACTTCCAAGAAGCTTTTTTTGGCTTGAGACCAATTAATATCACCTTTCAGTTTTCTCTGTAGATATTTTGTCCTCTTCTGAATTGGTATTTGGGTCTTCCCTGTCACCATAGTAGCTTTCTATGGTTAAGGTTCTTTTCTGTTTCTTTCTCATTTTCTTTCCTTCTCTCCCCCCTCCTTCTTATTTTGTGATTTTTTAAGGTCAAGCTTTGATCTTGGGGTAAAGGGGTCACTTTCCCAAGCTGCTTGTGTTGCTCTGAGCCTTGGCTGTGAGCACAGGGGCCCCTTGTGTTTGGTGTCTTGTTCAGAGCAAGGGATAGTCTTCCCTGCTCTCTCCAGGCAATAATCTAGTTTCTGGGCTGGCAGTTTGCCTTCTGTGCTGGGACTGGGGGCTGCCCCACTGGTCTGCTTTGCTAGGACAAAGAGTCCCAGTTGCTGATCTGCTATGATTAAGACCCTCTTGCTGGCCTGATACCATCTGAGCTGGGTTGAGCACCTTTTTCACCCAGTGAGGCTTACCTTTCTTGAAACCCTTCCAGTCTATCTTGAGCTGGAGAGGGGTTTCATTCTGTTAGACTTTTCACAGAGGCTGGGTTTCAGGCAGTTTTTGAGGGAAACCACATAAGCTTTCTGTCTTTACCATCTTGGCTCTTCCCGAATTCTTCTGTTAACTCTGGCTCTTTGAGAAAGTATTCCCTGTTCTGGCTATGCAGACAATTGAAAAACCTACTCATGTAGTTAGCAGGCTGGAACCAGTTTTAAAAGGTCTACCCATGCTTGTGTTTCTCTAAAGCTGTCTGCTTACCTATTGCTATGGAAGGCTGAAACAGACTTTTCAACTTCTCTTTGTGGTAAGATTGATTCAGAGGTATTTTTTGTGTATATGCCAATTCTTGTTATCTTTTTCTACTACCTAAAAAACAAACTTCTGCCATCAAATAAGCAGGGGTATATTTTAAATGCATTTCCCAAGTCATAAATACAGAATAATCTCTCCTTTGATATTCTAGAGGAATTATAAGTATTGTCCTTTTCTCTGCTTTCCCAGTTCAATAGACTAAAGTTTCAAATAGTCAATGTGGAATGTTCATATACAATTCATTTAAACAGACAAAAATCATAGATATCCCAAATACAAGCTTACATAGATTCAATAAAGAACATTTCACTGTTTCCAAAGATGCCTGCTTGTTAAATTTATACTCAACAAGTACTTGTCTTGGTAATTGAAATGATTTTCTTCAAGCCAAATGCAATAAAGAAAAAAAATTGTTTTCCTACCTGACAAGAAAGTTTGGTGGCTGCAGAGTTTTCCAGATCTTATGGAGTTCTCTCCAAAGAATTTTAGGAGTTGATGTCAACCAGGAGTCACTAAACTTTCACATGAGAAACCAGAATAACAACTTTTCCATGATTTTTCAGTGTTTAAGGCTAAATAATTGGAGCCTTATCAAATTATTCTAAGGATCTCTTTCTATGTATGACATAACAAGATTTTGTTTGAGTCCCTGTACCATAGGCAAAAATTCTCAAAGGATCAAGCAAAAGATTTTTGAGTCCCTATTCCAAAAGATACTTGAAATTTCCTCCATGGATCCTTGTCAATGCAAAGGAAATACTACAGGCATTTCAAATACCTAATAGGAAAACTAGGTTTATGGACAATAAAGGACAAGATCATACAAAGTCAAAGAAGACAATAGGTGAAATAGCCAATAAAAAGAATTAAGCACCAAGGGTAGATTACTTGGTATTTCTAGGTACACAAATAAACCTTACCAAATGGATTTACAAGATATAAAAATCAATAAGGCAAGTAGTTTAGGTTTGTTTAAACTCAAAAAGAAATATAAGAAATTTCTCAACTAATTATTTCTTTCAGTGTTATAACACCAATGCTTTTCATATTAGATACAAGAAAACATCAAATAACAGGGCTGAACTACTTAACAATGGAATTCTACAAGAATCATCTCAAAACAAACTGACTTAAAATGGAAACACAATGTAAAAACATACTGCTCATAGTTTTAATTTTGTTTTAGTCAGTTTTTCTAGGGTCCTGCAAACAAAAGTATCTAAAATTGAAAGTCCTGAGTGAAAAATCCTATCAGGCATCTCCACAAATTGAAAAGACCCATTTTTATCCCAGATAATAGCCCACAAATATGTTCTGGCTCACTCTCCCAGAGCCAAGGCAGATTATATTTATCGCTCAATGCTCCCTGAGGAGCTTTGGAAGATTTTTCCTCTAATTCTATTGACTTGAGTTATCACTGATTGTACTTTGTCTTAGTTTTAGATACTAGTCACTTACCAGCACCCTGCAAGTAGGAAGGAGGAGATTGACCCAAATTCAGAATGCCTATGATGGCATCTCCCTCATTGGGGAGGTTGAGGAACTTGCATCCAGGAGTGTCATGATAACATGTAATGGAGGGGTGTTGGAGAGACATTCTGTAGCTGGTTCTGATCTGTTAACCAAATGGTTATGAGTTTTTCTTGATTGGCTCTAATTGAGAGTGCCTTCAAAAAGACTTTCATTGATCTCAGTAGTATTTATTCTTTGGCCATTTTCTCTTTGGCTATGTTCTTGGTGGTTCACTCATTTGTGGATAGTGTTTGGTAAGTCACAATGCTGTAAGGGGAGAAGCTTTGGGCCCTTTCTGTTGGGATAAATAGACCTGTAATCTCAGGCCATGTATTGGCAGATACCATCAGAGACACTGTGTACACATGCCAATCTCTATTATATCAAAATACATTCATATTCTATCAGTGCTTTATTTCAACTCTTTGATGATAAACAATAACCATAGCACCATGAGGAAGAGACAATTTACCAAAATGCCTTCAAGAGTTTCCAAACCTGTTTATATTTCAACAACAATACTATATGATGATCAATTCTGATGGACCTGGCTATCTTCAGCAATGAGATGAACCAAATCAGTTCCAATGAAGCAGTAAGAACTGAACCAGCTACGCCCAGTGAAAGAACTCTGGGAGATGACTAAGAACCATTATATTGAATTCCCAATCCCTGTATTTTTGCCTGCCTGCATTTTGGATTTCCTTCTCAGGCTAATTATATAATATTTCAGAGTCCGATTCTTTTTGTACAGCAAAATAACGGTTTGGTCATGTATACTTATTGTGTATCTAATTTATACTTTAATATATTTAACATCTACTGGGTCATCCTGCCATCTAGGGGAGGAGGTGGGGGGAAGGAGGGGAAAAATTGGAACAAAAGGTTTGGCAGTTGTCAATACTGTAAAATTACCCATACATATAACTTGTAAATAAAAAGTTGTTATTTAAAAAAAAAAAAAAGAGCTTCCAAACCGGGTTGTATATATATATTTCAGTGTCCTTATACTTCACTGATTGATTGATAAAGATTGATAAAGGGATTGACAGAAACAACTTGATGAATTTATAGGCCTGTGCTTGGAATTGTTTATTACTCCCCTCTATTAAAACATAGAAATGCCCCATGGCAATCCTAGAGGATAAATTCTGGCAGATATGATTCATTCCCAATGTTCTAGGAGAAACTATTTATTTATTCTGGTAAAAAAAAAAAGTTTTCATTAAGTCTGCTTTATTTATTTTATTTTATTTTTGCCTTCACATGCATTCTTATTGTTTTTTTCCCCTTATATAATATTTTGTTGCAAATTCTCCCCTTCTTCCCCCCTCCTCCTCCCAGGCTGGCAGCTAGTTCAATACATGTTAAATATATGTTAGATCCAGTATATGTATACATATTTATACAATTATCTTGTTGCACAAGAAAAATCATATCAAGAAGGAAGAAAAAAAGAAAAACTAGGAAAGAAAATAAAGTGCAACAAATAAAAGAAGGGAATTCTCTGTTGTTTCCCCCTCTTTCCCATGATTTTCCTGGGTGTAGATGGCTTTCTTCATCACTGAACAAGAAACTGGTTTTGAATCATCTCAATGTTGAGAGAGCCATTCCTTCAGTTGATTTGTATAAGTCTTTTTACTCTGTTAAATGATTCCTGTTCCTATTTACTCAATCAATTAAGTCTCCCAGGCCTCTCTAAACCATCCTGTTGGCCTTTTCTTCAAAAAATTCCATAACATTCATATACCATAATTTATTGTATTTCTCCACCTAATAGGCATTCCTCAGTTTCCAGTTTCTTTTATACAAAGGGGCTCCACAGACATTTTGACTGTGGGTCCTTTCCCTCCTTTAAGATCTCTTTGGAATATAATCCCAGTAGAAACCCTGCTGAGTCAAAGGGTATACACAATTTGATTATTTTTGGAGCGTAGTTCTCCAGAGTGGTTGGATCCATTCAGACATAATGCATCAGTGTCCCAGTTTTCCCTTATCCCCTCCAACATTCGTCATTATCTTTTTCTGTCATCTTAGCCAATCTGAGAGGTGTGTATTGAAAGAGTTACTTAATTTGCATTTCTCTGATCAATAGTGATTTGGAACACCTCGTGGCTACATAAATTTGAGTCAATTCTCCATATATATATATATATATATATATATATATATATTTTTTTTTTTTTTATTATAGTAACTTTTTATTGAAGAATTCCCCTGGGAATTTTTTACAACATTATCCCTTGCACTCACTTTGTTCGATTTTTCCCACCTTCCACCCCTCCTAGATGGCAAGCAGTCTTATAATATGAATATGTCCTAGTATATCCCTAGATAAATGTATGTGTGGGATCAAACAGTTTTCTTTTACAGGAGTTGGATTCAGAAGGTTAACCCGGGAAGAAAAAACAAAATGCAAACAGTTTAATTCATTTATTTTTTTTTTCCTTTGGGTGTATTTTTCTTCATCCTTGATCAATTAAACTAATTGATCTTTTGTCAAAGAAATGCCCATCAAATTGCATCTTCATACATTCGGTTGATATAATATCTCTTGGTTCTCTCTTTCATTAGCATCTTCGTAATTTTCCAAGCTTCTCTTTTCATCTTTTTTATTTCTTACAGAACAATAATTTCCATAACATTCATATACCACACCCCAAATTCTCAATTGATGGCAGCCACTATTTTCAGTTTCTCCCTTTAAAACAGGGCCCCAAAACATTTTGGCACATACAGGTCCCTTTTCCCCTTCTTTAGTATTCCTTGGGTATAAGCCCAGTAAAACTCTGGGTAAAAGGATCCAATTTGATAACTTTTTGGGTAAATTTGCTCTCCAGAAGGGTTGGATTGTTCCAGCTCCACCCAACAAATTCAGTGTCCCAGTTTTCCCCTCCCCTCAACATATTATTTTTTTTCCTTCATCTTGAATCACAGGTGGATGGTATCTGAGTTGTTTAATTTGATTTTGATTTAATGATTTGGGAACCCTTTTATAAATTGTAATGTTTTAATTTCATCCTTAAATTGTCTGTTCATATCCTTTGACCATTTATCAATTTCTCCATATATTTTAGAAATGAGACCTTTATCAGATCCTTTGGATGTAAAAATGTTTTCCCAGTTTATTGCTTCCCTTCTAATCTTGTCTGAATTAGTTTTGTTAGTACAAAAACTTTTAATAAATAATCAATTTCTATTTTATGATCAATTGATCTCTAATTCTTCCTGGGTCCAAAATTCCTTCCTTTCCACAAATCGAGGTAAACTATGCTATGTTCTTTAATTTGTTTATAGTATCATTCTTTATTCTAGATCTGAACCCTTTCGACTATCTGTTTAAGCATGGGTCGCCTAATTCGCCAATAATTTCCAATTTCCCAACAGTTTTTGTCGATGTAATTCTTTCCCAAAAAGGTGGGCCTTTGAGTTTTCAAAATTAACTCTTATTTCATTGGTATTTGTTCTGTGAACCTAACCATTCCACTGATCAACCCTCTTTCTTTGGTAAAATGGTTTTGATATTTTTTAAATAGTTTTAGATCGGTAAGAAAAACTTTCATTTGAATTTTTTTTTTCATTAGTTCCTTTGAAATTCTTGATCTTTTGTTCTTCCAGATGAATTTTGTTGTTATTTTTTCTAGTTCAGTCAAATAGTTTCTTGGGAGTTTGATTGGTATAGCACTAAATAAATAGATTAGTTTAGGTAGTATTGTCATCTTCATTATATTTATTTGACCCATCCAAGAGCACTTAATATTTTTTCAATTGCTTAGATCTGACTTTGTGTGAAAAGTGTTTTGTAGTTTTGCGTATATGGTTCCTGACTTCCCTTGGCAGATAAATTCCCAAATATTTTATATTATCAACAGTTATTTTAAATGGAATTTGTCTTTATATCTCTTACTGTTGAATTTTGTTAGTAATGTATAAGATTTATGTGGATTTATTTTGTGTCCTGCAACTTTGCTAAAGTTGCGGATTATTTCTAATAGCTCTTTAGTTGATTCTCTGGCATACGCATATCATCTGCAGAGAGTGATGATTTGGTTTCTTCATTATCTACTCTTATTCCTTTATCTCTTTCTCAACTCTTATTGCCAAAACTAGTGTTTCTAATACAATATGGAATAGTAATGGTGATAGTGGACAGCCTTGTTTCATTCCTGATCTTATTGGGAATGGTTCCAGTTTATCCCCATTACATATGATACTGACAGTTTTAAATAGATGCTACTGACTATTTTAGGGAAAAGACCATTTATTCCTATACTCTCTAGTGTTTTTTAATAGGAATGGATGTTGAATTTTATCAAATGTTTTTTCTGCATCTATTGAGATGATCATATGGTTTTTGTTAATTTGGTTATTGATATAGTCAGTTACGCTAATAGTTTTCCTAATATTGAACCAGCCCTGCATTCCTGGCATAAATCCTACTTGGTTGTGGTGCATTATCCTGGGGATGATTTTCTGTAATCTTTTTGCTAATATTTTATTTAAGATTTTTGCATCAATATTCATTAGGGAGATTGGTCTATAATTTTCTTTCTGTTTTCAACCTACCTGGTTTAGGTATCAGTACCATGTCTGTGTCATAAAAGGAATTCAATAGGACTCCTTCAATCTCTATTTTTTTTCAAATAGTTTATAAAACATTGGAGTTGATTATTCTTTAAATGTTTGGTAGAATTCACATGTAAATCTATCTGGTCCTGAAGATTTTTTCTTAGGGAGCTGATTAATAGCTTGTTCTATTTCTTTTTCTCAAATGGGACTGTTTAACCAGTTTACTTCTTCCTCTGTTAATCTGGACAAGCTATATTTTTTAAGGTATTCTTCCATTTCATTTAAGTTATTGAATTTATTGGAACAAAGTTGGACAAAGTAACTCCTAATTATTGCTCTAATTTCCTTTTCATTACTGGCAACTTCTCCCTTTTCATTTTTAAGTCTAACAATTTGATTTTCCTCTATCCCTTTTCTAATCAAATTTAGTAAGGGTTTATGTATTTTGTTGGTTTTCATAAAACCAACTTCTTATTTATTAATTAATTCAATAGTTTTTTTTTTTTTCAATTTTATAGATATCTCCTTTTATTTTAGAATTTTAAGTTTATGTTTAACTTGGGGTTTTAATTTGTTCCTTTTCTACATTTTTTAGTTCAAGTAATTCTTTATTTCTTTCTATTTTATGCAAGTAGGCCTCTTACAAATTTTGGTATGACATCTCATTATTGTCATTTTTTTGGGTAAAATTATTAATTGTGATTATGATTTGCTGTTTCATCCAATCATTCTTAGGATGAGATTGTTTTAGTTTCCAATTATTTTTTGGTATATTTTTCCCTGGATTTTTATTGAATATAATTTTCATTGTGTCATGATCTGAAAAGGATGCATTTACTATTTTTCCCTTTCTGCATTTGAATTTGAGGTTTTTATGTCCTAATATATGGTCAGTTTTTATATAGGTTCCATGAACTGCTGAGAATAAAGTGTACTCCTTTTTGTCTCCATTTAGTTTTCTCCAAAGAGCTATCATACCTAACTTTTCTAGTATGCTATTTACTTCTTTGACTTCTTTCTTATTTATTTTGTGGTTTGATTTATCTAATTCTGAGAGTGCAAGGTTGTGATCTCCCACTATTATAGTTTTGTTGTCTTTAATTCCCTTAGCTCTCTTAATTTCTCTTTAAAATTTAGATGCTATACCACTTGGAGCATATGTTTAATATTGATATTACTCATTATCTATGCTACCCTTTAGCAAGATATAATGCCCTTACTTATCTCTTTTAAGTATATCAATTTTTGCTTTTGCTTGATCTGAGATCAGGATGACTACCTTTGCTTTTTTGATTTCACCTGAAGCATATTAGATTCTGTTCCAGCTTTTTACCTTTACTCTGTATATATCGCCCTGCTTCAAGTGTGTTTCCTGTAAGCAACATATTGTAGGATTCTGGCTTTTAATCCAGTCTGCTATCTGCCTCTCCTTTATGGGGGAGTTTATCCCATTCACATTTATGGTTAAAATTCTATATTACTTGCCATCTTGTTAACCCCAGCTTATATTTTTTTTCCTTTCCTTTCCCCTTACCCCCCTCCCCAGGATTAAACTTATGAGCACTACTTACCTCACACAGTCCTCCCTTTTTAGGATCCCTTCCCCCTACCTTAGAGTTCCTCCCCTTTTCTTACCCCTTTTCCTCACAATTTCTGTATTCCCTTCTACTCAGCTTACTCCTTCCTTTTTTCACTTTTCCCCTCCCATTTTTCAATGAGGTGAGAAAAGTTTCTCCATAAATCGAATATGCCTAATATTTTTCTCTTTAAGCCAATTCTGATGAGAGTAAGACACACACTATGTTCATCCCCCTTCCTTCTTTCCCTCAGATATAATAGGTTTCTTTTGCCTCTTTGTGAGATGTAATACCCCCACTTTACCCCTTTTTTCTGGTACAATTTCCTTTCCACCTCTAGTTTCTTTTTTATATTATAACAGTAAAACCAAATTATACACATATTTTTATGTATACTCATATCAGACATATTTTATGTATACTCATATCAGACATATAGTTCCCAAGATATTTTTTTTACCTTTTTATATTTCTCTTGAGTCCTATATTTGGAGATCAAACTTTTTGTTTACTTCCGTTTTTTCATCAGAAATAGATGAAATTCACATATTTCTTTGAATGTCCATCTTCTTCCCTGGAAAAAAATGCTCATTTTGGCTGGTAATTATTCTTGGCTGCATACCGTTTCCCTTTCAGAATATAGATTCAAGGCCCTTGATCCTTTAATGTGGGCTGCTAGATCCCTGAGTAATCCTTGTTGTGGCCCTCATTTGAATTGTTTTTCCCTACGTTTTAGTAATTTTTTCCTTGGTTGATTACTGAATTTAACAGTATTTCTTGGGTTTGATTTTGGGATCCTTTCATGGGTGATTGATGAATTCTTTCAATGTCTATTTTACCCTCTGTTTCTATAACATCTGGATAGTTCTCTTTGATGATTTGCTGAAAAATAGTGTCTAGACTCTTTTTCTCATCATAATTTTCAAGAAGTCCAGTAATTCTCAGATTATCTCTTCTAGATGTATTTTCCAGGTCTGTTGTTTTCCCAAGTAGGTATTTAACATTTTTTTTAATTTTTAAATTTTCTTTTTTTTTTTTTTGTTTTGCTTGACTGATTCTTGGTGTCTCCTCGAGTCATTCATTTCCATTTGTTCAATTCTGATTTTTAATGAATTATTTTCTTCATTTACTTTTTAATTTCTTTTTGTAATTGTCCAATTGAGTTTTTAAATGAGGAGTTTTGTTATATGGAATTTTTTTCCATTTTGCCAATTTTATTTTTTAGAAAGCTATTTTCTTTTTCCAATTCACTAATTCTGTTTTCCTTGGAATTGTTTACCTTTTCCAATTCACTAATTGTTTTTCAGGGTGTTGATTTCTTTATCCACTGTATCTTTTTTTTTTTTATTTTTTTTTATTTTTTTAATTTGGGTAAACATGGGTTTTAAGCTTAAAATTCCAAACCTCTTGTTCCAATTTTTTCACCTCTTACCCCCCACCCCTCCCAAATGGCAGGATGACCAGTAGATGTTAAATATATTAAAATATAACAGATACAAAAAGATAATGACCAAAACATTATTTTTGTAAAAAAGAATCGACTCTGAATTAGCAATTGCTCGTGGGAAAATCAAAGAGGGGTGGAAAAAATAGGGATGGGAATTCAATGGTTTTTTACATTCCCAGAGTTCTTTTTCTGGGTATATAGTTCAGTTATTCCCGTCCATTAAAAGATTTGGTTGATCCTGTTTTGAGGATGGCCCGATCCATCGGGACTGGTATCATCTAGGGATTTGTTGAAGTATTAAAGCTCCTGGTCCTGCTATTTCATTAGCATCAGTTCGTGTAATCTCCATTTCGAAAATCATCCTGTTGGTCATTTTTTAGAACGTAATATTCCATAATTTTCATAACCACAATTTTTCAGCCATTCTCCAACTGATGGACATCCATTCGTTTCCAGTTTCTAACCACACAAAAAGGGCCACAAACATTCGTGCCAACAGGTCCCTTTCCCTTCTTTATAATCTCTTTGGGATATAATCAGTAAAACCCTGGTCAGGGTATGCACAGTTTGATAACTTTTGAGCTAGTTCCAAACACTTCCAAAAAGGTTGGATTCGTTCACAACTCCAAACAATGAATCAATGTCCCAGTTTTCCCGCATCCCCCAACAATCATCATTATTTTTCCTGTCATCTTAAACTACGGGTTTAGTGGTATCTTAGAGTTGTCTTAATTTGCATTTCTCTGATTAATAATGACTTGGAGATCTTTTCATTGACTAGAAATAGTTTCAATTTCTTCATCTGAAATTGTCTGTTCTATCCTTTGACCATTTTCAATTGGAGAATGGCGATTTTTATAAATTAAGTTAATTCTCTATATATTTTTGGAAATGAGGCCTTTATCGAACCTTTGATGTAAAATATTTTTATTTTGCCCAATTTTAAGTTTTGTTTGACAAAAACTTTTCCGTTTTGGGTAATCGAAAATTTTCTATTTTGTGATCGTAATGATCTCTAGTTCTTTGGTCAAAAAACCCTTCCCTTCCACAGGTCTGAGGGTAAACTTCCTATGTTCCTCTAATTTATTAATAATTTATTTTTTTTGGAGCCCATTTTCCTTATCTTGGTGTTCGTTAAGTATGGATCAATGCCTAGTTTCTGCCATTTGTTTCCAATTTTCCCAACAATTTTTATCAAACAGTTTCTTATCCCAAAAGCTGGGATCTTTTTTCAAAGACTAGGTTGCTATTTGTTGACTGTTTTATCCCTTGAACCTAATCTATTCCACTGATCCTAATCTATTCCTTGAAACAAATAGTTTTGGTAACTGCTGTCATAGTATAGTTTTAGATCTGGTCAGTGCCCCATCATTTGATTTTTTTTTTATTAATTCCTTGAAATTTTGACCTTTTTTTTTTCCAAGAACTTTGTTGTTTATTTTTCTATCAAAATAGTTTTGGGGTCTGATTGGTATAGCTAAATAAATAGATTAGTTTAGGTAATATTGTCATCTTTATTATATTTGTGCCCCATCCAAACATTTTTTTTCAATTGGGATCGACTTAATTTGTGTGAAAAGTGGTCTGTAATTTTGCTCATAAAGTTTCTATTTTTTCCGGCAGATGATTCCTAAATATTTTATATTTCGTGTTACTTTAAATGGAATTTCTCTTTGTAACTCTACTTTGGATTTTTAGTATTATAAGAATGTGATGACTTATTGGGTTTATTTTAACCAAACTTTTGTTGTGGATTTTTCTAATAACTTTTCAGAATTTGGGGTTTCTAAGTATACCATCGTCACGCAAAAGGTGAAATTTTTCCTATTGCCTATTCTTATTCCTTTAATCTCTTTCTCAGCTCTTATTGCTATAGCTAGCGTTTCTAATAAAAAAATAGTAACGATAGGGCCCTTGTTTCCTCCAGATCTTATTGGGAATGGTTGCAGTTTGTCTCCATTAAAGATGCTTAAGATGGTTTTAAATAGATGCTGGGTTTATTTTAGAAAAAATTTATTCCTTTTGTGTTTTAATAGGAATGGATGTTGGATTTTATCAAATCTTTTTCTGCATCTATTGAGATGATGGTTTTGTTAATTTGGTTATTACTGGGAATTATATTGATAGTTTTCTAATTTGAACCAGCCCTGCATTCCTGGTATAAATCCTACTTGATCATAGTGTATTATCTTGGAGATGATTTTCTGGTCTTTTGCTAATCTTATTTAAGATTTTACATCAATATTCATGGGAATTTTAAATTTTCTTTCTTTTTTTCTACCTGGTTTGGTATCAGTACCATGTCTGTTCATAGAAGGAATTTGGGGACTCCTTCATTCCCTTTTTATCAAAAAAATTTATATAATTAGCCAATTGTTCTTTTGTTTGGAAATTCAATGTAAACCATCTGGTCCTGGGGATTTTTCAGGAGTTGTTTTAATTCCTATTCTATTTCTTTTTTCTGAAATGGGACTATTCAAACAATTTATTCTTCCTCTGTTGGTTAAATCTTTTTTGGAGGTTATCCATTTCCTTGGTTATCAAATTTATTCAAAAGTTGAGCAAAATAATCCTTATTATTTCTCTAATTTCCTCTTCATTGGGGAAAGTTCTCCCTTTTCATTTTTAAAACACTAATTTTTTTTCCTCCCTCCTTTTTCTAATCAGATTTACCAAAGGCTTATCTATTTTATTGGCTTTTTCATAGAACCAACTCTTAGTTTATTAATTAGTTCAAGTTTTTTACTTTCAATATTTTTAATTTCTCCTTTTAATTTTTTCAATTTAGTATTTGTTGGGGGTTTTTAATTTGGTCTTTTTTAGTTTTTTTTAGTTGGCCCAACATTAATCTTTTCTTTCTTGTTTTTATTCAAGTAAGCCTCTAAGGAATAAAATTCCCTCTTATTACCCTTTGGCTGCATCCCACAAATTTTGGTATGATGTTCATCATTGTATTATCTTGGGAAATTATTAATTGTATCTATAATTTGCTGCTTCACCCAATCATTCTTTAAGATGAGATTGTTTATTTCCAATTATTTTTGGTCTATTTCCCCAACTTTTTTTGAAGTAGTTTTATTGCATCATGATCTGAAAAAAGCATTTACTATTTCTGCCTTGCATTTAATTTTGGTCTTTGTCCTAATATTAATTTTTAATAGGTTTCCATGAACTTAGGGTAATTCTCTTCTATCTCCTTTCAATTTTCTCCAAAGTCCCTCCTTTTTTTCTAAATTATATTTCTTTTTTTTCTTTCTTATTTGTTTTGTGGTTTGATTTGTCAATTCTGGATGATTGAACTCCTACTATTACAGTTTTGTTGTCATTTTTCTTGCCTCTCTCCCTTTAGGAAGTTGGTGCCATACCATTGGGATATATGTTTAATATTGATATTGCTTGTTTTTTTTTTTACAGGATGTGTTCCTTCCTTATTCTTTAATTAGATCAATTTTTACTTTTCGTCTGAGATAAAGGATGTCCCTTTTTTCTTTACCTGGCTAAAATTTTGCCCCCTTTTACTTTACTCTTATGATCCCCCCTTTAAATGTGTTTCTTGTAAACAACATATTGTAGGGGTTCTGACTTTGATCCAGTCTGCTTTTCGCCTCCTCTTTTATGGGGGAGTTCATCCCATTACATTTACGGTTAGAATTACTAAATCTGTATTTCCGCCATCCTAATAACCCCAATTGTGCTTTACTTATTCTTCCCCCAAACCTCTTTCCCCCTTTTAAACTTTGTCCCCTCTTGTTCAACATCCTCTTTATAATCCCCCCTCCCCCCTTTGAGTCTTTCCCCTTCCTTCCCTTATTACTCTTTTTCTTTTCCCTTTTTCTCCCCGTTTTTAAAAGAAAATTTTCTTAAAACAATGTAATTATTTTTTCTTTGACAACTCAAGAAGATTCACTGTTCCTCCCCCTCTCAAATTCCCCAATATATAAGTTTCCTTACCTTTTTGGGATGTGGTTTCCCCTTTTTTATCCCTCCTTCCACCTTATTCTGCCATCATCCCTTTTCCATATCTACCCTTTTTTATGTTTATCAGTAAACAAATTATACATGTATTCTTTTTGTTATCCACCAAAATAAATTTCAAGATTATTTTACCTTTTCATCTCTTGAGTTCTATTCTTGGAATCAAATTTTTTGTTTAGTTCTGGTTTTTTTCAGAAACAAATGGAATTCATTTGTTTCATTAAATGTCCATCTTCTTCCCTGGAAGAAAATGCTTAACACTGGGTGGTTATTCTTGGCTGCATCTCAAGTTCTTGTGCCTTTGAATACTATTCCCCTTCTTTCCTTTAAGTAAGGAGCCAGTTCGGGGATCCCATTGTGGCACCTCGGATTTAAATGGTTTTTTTGGCTGTTGTAAAATTTTTCCTTAATCTTATAGTTCTGAAATTTTCCACAATATTCCTTGGGGTTTTTATTTTAGGGGTTTCTTTCAGGAAATTTTCATGAATTCTTTCAATCCTTTTTACCTTCTGATTCTAACATCTGGCAGTTCTTTGATGATTTTTGAAAAGGATTGGCTCTTTTTCATCATGTTTTCAGAAAGTCCAAAATCCTGATTATCTCTAGATCTATTTTCCAAGTCTGTGTTTTGCAAGTAGATAATTGTGGTTTTCCAGTTTGTCATTTTTTTTTGTTTTTCGACTGATTCTTGCTGTCTCAATGAATCATTAGTTTCAATTTGTTCAGTTCTAATTTTTAAAAATTATTTTCTTCAATAGCTTTTTTCTTCTTTCTGTATATTTCCAATTATTTTTTAATATTGTTTTGGTCGGGGAATTTTTTCCATTTCCTAATTTTTTTTAGTAATTATTTTCTTTTAATTCACAGATCCATTTCTTGTGTTCTTTGTCTTTTTCAATTACGGATCCTTTTCTTAGTTCTTTATTTTTCAATTCACCAATTTTGTTTCCTATTCCTGGAATTTTTAACTTTCCAATTTATTTCGGAAGTTGTTGCCTCTTGAAGGCTTCTCTTTCCTTTCCCCATTTTCTTCAACTCTCTTTTGGACTTTTAATGGTCTCTTCTATGAAAATTGAAAGGAGGACAGTCTGATGCATTTTTGCTGTTTGAGGTCTCTTCAGGTTTGTGACCTGCTCTTTTCTCATAAAGCTGTCGTTGTTCTTTTCATCTTTTATTCATGTTTTAAACCTTTGGGAGGTCTCCGGCAAGGGGTTACCACCCTCTGCAGAGCAGGGAAAGATGTAAACCATTTCGCCCGGAGGGGTGCTCTGGGTGAGGTTTTCCCTTCCCCAACAGGATGGATTCAGCACTGGCCGACTTATAAACTGCTTAGTAGGGCTGGGGTTTCGGGCCCTCGCGGCTGGGTAAAAATTACCGGCCCGGGCCTCTTTTGGGGACTGTAGTTTCAGGCTGGCCGCCAGAAACGCGACAGCCACAAACTCCCCGGGCGCCTGATGCAAGCCCTGGAAAGTTATGGCCCCAAGCCGAGCTCCCCCGCGGTTGGCTAACCGGCTCTCCTCCCTAGGATCCCTCCCAAGGAAAAGCCCCTTTTGGGTTGGGGCTGCCCTTTTTAATCTGTCCTTCACCCTCGGTTTGAGACTCTCCTCGGAACCCAATTTCTCCAGTCTCCCGGATCCCCCCGGCCCCGGAACCAACCTTTTTTGGCGGACTGAAATTTTTTTCGGTGGTTGTTCCCATCTTTGGTGTGCAGTCAAGACTATTTTTATTTCAAAATATTTTAAAGAGGGGGAAGAGCTTGAAAACGCGGTGTCTTCTCCGCCATCTTGGCTCCCCCCCTATCCCTGTATCTTTTAATGGGGGAGGACTTTCCAGACCCTCTTGAAGCTTCCTTTCCTTTCCCCATTTTTCTTCTAGCTCTTTTGGAAAGTTTTAAATTTCTTCATGAAGTCTTTGTGGCAGAAATAATCATATCCCCTTTTGGGGTTTCTCTAGAACGTCTTTTAGTCTCCTGGGGTTTGAATCCTCTCTATACATATGGAAGGTATCTATAATTAGAGCTCGCTTTAACTTTTTACTCATTTTGACAAAAAACAAAGCAAAGAAAACAACAACAAAAAGCAAATCGTCTCTTTGGGGTGTTGGTAACACGCTTTCTACAGACAACAGGAAGAATTTAAAAACAAAGAATTCCCTTTTCTCGAGTCTGAGAGTGTGCTGAGTCCCTCGAGGTGCTGGGTGCGTGTGGCCAGGTCTCATGAGATTTTGGCCTTTTGGGGTTCACTATTGATCTTCTGTGTTTGTGTTGGATGTTTTCTAACTTCTCTGATGATCTATTGGCTTGCAATCTGAGATTCCTCTCGTGGATTCTCTGGCACCTGGAGTCAGCAACGCAGTCAGCAATGCCCCAGGACTCTGCTCTGTCTGTACTGGCATTTGTACTCACCTGTTTTTGCTTTGTTGCCTCCCTCCCGTTTCCAATTGAAACAGACATTTTCTGGCGATCTTTGAAATGATCTTCTGCTGGTAATTTGTTACACTCTCAATATTTGTGGGTTCTGCCCATCCAGAACTAATTCAGAGGCTGGATTTGCTAATTAGTCTGAGGGTTGTAGAGAAGGTCAGAGAGAAAGGTGTGTTGTCTCCGCCAACTTGGCTTCGCCCCTGGAGTCCCTATTATTTTTTATTATGAGATATTGAGAGGTCAGCTAAACTAAAGACAGAACTTTGTCTTTTGAGGAGTCTCTTATCCTCCTTTAAGAACCATTATTAGTGGTCTTAAGATAAAGGCACATTATGAGTTGTAAATGCTTACTCAGACCTGTGTGTGGCCTGAGAAGAAAGTTTTTGGCCCGAATAGTTATAGGCCCGAATAGTTCAAGGCTCGAATAGTTATAGAAGTCTTTGGAGGAAAGTTCTATATTTGAAAAGTTCTTTTAAAAGAAAAGAAAGGAGAATCAATTGCCTGGTATTACTGTAAACTCTCCCACAGAGATCTTATCATGGTGGTTTAGTGGGATAGAAGTGCCAATGTGTATATGTATATATATTGCCAATGTATGTCATTCCAAGTTCTCACATGTGAGTTTCTAGGTATTTTTTTTTTAAACAGTGAAGGGAATTCATATTAAAAGAGGATAGGTAGAGAAGTGAGAAGTAAGAAAATGAGGAAATCTGACCATCCCTGGAGATATAACTTTTCCTCTGAGAAAGGTTTGCTGAGCTTCTGTTTTCTGTTAATATGAATAAAGGTGAACAGTAATCGGAACCAAAATTGAAATGCTAAACAGACTCTTATCAGGTGACTGAGAAGTAGAGAGCTGATACATGGGGGTTGATAAATAAAACTTAATTTAGTTTCTTTATCTCCCTTCTCCCACCAAGGTTTCTTGGGGAAGCTCTTGTTTATTGATATTTCTTTCTGTTTTCCCTTAAAGAGGTGAGTAGAAGGGAAAACATTTAGGAAGAAGAAAAGATCTAATCTCTGGATACATACATATGTATATATTTATATGTGTGTCTGTCTGTCTATCTAAGAGTCTGCTAGTTCTTGTCTTAATATCTCTTTGGGTTTTATGCAATTAAAAAATGTGGAAATATGCTCAGAAGGATAATCTCCAGGTCAAAGGGTACAAGTAGTTTAAGGTCTTCTCCATAGTTACAAAGTGCTTTTCAGAAAAATTGGACCAATTCACAGTTTCTCCAATATCTTCCTACATGTAATCCCTTTCCACTTCACCATTCTATACTTTATTTCCAAAGTTATTTCTCTCAGATCTGACCTTGTCTTTCACCTACTCAGTTAACTCTAGTGGTTTCACTTTCCCTCCAGAATCAAATATAAAGTCTTCTTTCTAGCTTTTAAAGCCTTTCTCCAACCTTTCTCCAACCTATTTGTCTAGCCTTATTGTCCATTTCTTCCCATACTCACACTTCACACTTTATTTTTTGACGTAGCCAGACTGATCCTCTGTTCTTTGAACATGGTATTCCATTTCCTGTTACTATTCTTTTTCATTAGCTCTTTTTGCTATATGGAATTTTCTTCCTTCTCTTAGAACCTCTCCATCATAGAATTTTTCTCTTTAAGATGAGGCTCAATTACCACTTTCTATGTGAAACCTTATTTTGATATCTTCAAGTGCTAGAGAATGACCTTGTATTTAATTACTCTGTAATTTTATTCTTTCTCTGTATTCATATATGTTCTTCTTGTCTCCCTTGTTAGAATGAATCTCTAATTAATTTCCTTATGAGTAGAGATTTTTAATTTATTGTATTTCTACTCAAGCTCTTAGTACAATGTTTTGCAGATAATGTACTTAATACATATTTGCTGATTAATTAATAAAATTTTCTAAGTAAACAATTATATCTACAAAAAGATGTAATTTTGCTTCTTTATGGCCCTATTAATTTTATTTCTCCTTGTCTTTTTATTTAAAATTTCTAATACTAGTATGTCTAATACCAAATCTAGTATTAAAACATTGTTTTACTATTGATCTTTTGAGAAAGCTTCCAGCATTTCTCCACAAAGAATGTTAATACTTGGTTTTAGATAAATTCTTTTATCTTATTAAATTCTTTTATCATATTAAGAAAAGATATCATTCCTTGGTATTTTAATATGTTTTTTAAAAGACATAAATGAGCAGTATGATAGTTATGCTAATTATTTCCTAATCTTGAAGATGATTATACTCTTGATCTAAATGCAGCTAGGTCATAATGAATAATTTTTAAATTTCTGTTTCTCTAGTGTCTACTAATTTTGTTTTAAAATACTGTATCATTATAATTACTTGTATTTTTCTTTAATTCTCTTTTTCTAAATATTCTTTTTTGTATGACTATTAAGATTTTTTTTTAAAACATGAATTCTGTTTCACCTGTTTTTCAAAAGTTTATGCCTTATAGAGACTATATATGTTCTCTGATTTAAATTCTTCCATAAGTTTGTTTATTTGGAATTTGCTCTATTTATTTATTGTTTTGGGTTATTTATATTTTCTAGCTATTCATATATTTCATAATTGCTTTTTTTGTGATATAATTGGTTACATTCATGCCCCAGCATATTGTTTATTTCTTCTCTATTCAATGCATATTCTCCTTCATCTTGGCAATTTGATTTTCTTTTCTTTTCCTAAAAAAACCTAAAAAACCTAAAAAAAATTTTTTTTAAGGTTTCTCATTTCTGCACTTATATTTGCCTTTATTTATTTATTTATTTACTTATTTATTTTTACTGAGTTCCTGTACTACTTTGGAGGATGTTAAAATAGTTCAATTCTCATTTATGTGGGTTCAGTAATTGTTACTGAACTATGATTATTAATCCTTTTTTTTTGCTTTCTAATATTTGAATATATATATTTTTCTTCTGAGGTTTTGCTTGTAAGGAATTTTTTCTTTTTGCTTCTGTCTCTCTCTCTTTCTCTTAATGATTCTGGGAAGCTAGACTTAAACATAATCAATACTAACTCAGTAGTTTTTGTCTGCAGTCTGCACAGTTGTTTTTTTGGAAGCTGGTTAATTGGAGGAAGTGGATAAAGTTGCCTAAACCAAGAAGAAATGCTCAGAAGGGCAGCAGCAAGTCAGATGTAACTTATGCCCTTACAAGTACACAACTGGACTTGGCTTTGACATTTACATCATGGGCTTCCATGTTAGTGTTCAGGGAATCTCATTTCTGAGTGTTGGTTTTCCTTCTAAATATCTAAATAGTTATAACCCCACCATCTCCAGCTTCAGCAGTCAAATCTCAAGATCACTCACACAAAAGAGGCTTGATTCAGTTTACTTTCTATCCTAAGCTATAATCTAAGAATTTCACCCTGTGAAATGAATTATCTTGCCCTCTGTGGTGGAATAGTTTTCTTATCCATTTCAAGTTATCACCTGTGGCCTAAAGGGAATATTAATCCATCGTGATCTTATTTCACAAAAGAACTCTCCCTAGTAATATTTTACTTCTGGTACCATTGGTACTAGTATGGTAACCAATGGTTACCAGAGACTTCTTCAATAGACACTTCTTATTTCATCTCCTCTCCAACTAATTGTCACCTCTTGGGTTTTTGTGGCCTTAGTCTACAGTGACATTTCAATTGTTCAGGGATAAGGGTTTATGCTACATTAAATAATAACCTTGGGGAACAAATGCAAATTAAGTATAAAGCCCCTCAACTTGAGTTATAAAACTATGGCACATATAGGAAAATTTAGTGCTACAAATAATTGTACTTAACTTCTCTGCAGAAATTCTTTTCCCACTTATATGAACTGATGAGTGAAGTGAGCAGAACCGAGAGAACATTGTACACAGTATCAGCAAGATTATGTGATGACCAGCTATGATGAACTTGGCTCTTCTCAGCAATGTGGTGATTCAAGACAATTCCAAGAAACTTAAGATGGGAAATGCCATCCATATTCAGAAAGAGAGCTGTGGAGACTAAATATAGATTAAAGCATAATATTTTCTTTTTTTGTTTTTTGTTTTTTTTTCTTTCTTGTGTTTTTTCTCTTTGGTGTGATTTTTTCCTGTACAACATGACAGGCATGGCAATATGTTTAAAAGGATTTTACATAGTTAACATGTCATATTGCTTGCTGTCTTGGGGAGGAAGATATTAAGGGAAAGAGGAAGAAAAATTTGAAATACAAATTCTTACAAAAATGAAGGTTGAAAACTATCTTTACATGCATTTGGACAAATAAAAAACTTGAGAAAAAAGTTTCTTTTCATAAAATGGAAATATCAACACCTTTTATTGCTTTATCAAGATAATCTCTGAATGAAATGTCTGAAAAGTGCCTCAAGTTCATTGGTGAAAAGATCATTAGACATGTCAACTGTTATATGATCCTGTTAAGAACAAGAAAATGTTATCTTTAAGATTCTGTATTTTCTAATCTCATATATTCTTGTTCCTTAGATTTTCCACCTTCTAAGTGTCATCGATTGGGCAAACTGTGCTCAAGTCAACAGTACCTGGAGATCCATGACATATCTGAGATCATTGTGGAGTGATGTAAGTGTAATCAATTTCTAATGACATTTTATTTCTGTCGCTAAAAGATAATAGACTATTGCACATATAAGGCAGCACTCCATAATCTTAGTAAGCAAATAAGAATAGATTCTCTTGTATTTTCAAGCATTTGGGCCCCAAAATTTGAGTATCATTTTGATTGTATAATGCCAGGAAGAGTTGTGATTGAAAGGTGTTGGTAAAGGGCCATAGTTAGGGTAGTTATCTTATTAACATAAAAATTCATCCTAAGAGACTGTTGTATATACTTTTGAATTCTGAATGATCCATGAACAATAAAGATCATTAGAACATGATACAAAGTGCCCAAAGTCATTAATGCTCAACATACTTCCTTTTGTTAAAATAAATTGTGAGTTAAAATAAATTTTCCCTCTTTCCCTCTCTTCCACCAGGGTTGTTGTATCAAAGGTGGCTGGCCTATCACACTGCTCATGGTAGATTAGTAGTAGGGTCATCTTTGTATATAAAAAATAGAATATGAGAAAATTAAATATCTGTTGTAGTTACTGAAGCTAAATGTACTTGTATAACCTATATCAGATTGCTTACTGTTTTGGGGATGGGGAAATAAGAAAGGAAAGAAGAAAGAAGTTGGAATACAAAATTTCACAAAAATAAATGTTGAAAACTATTTTTACATATATTTAGAAAAATAAAATACTATTGAGGAAAGAAAAAAAGAAACCAAATGTACTGATGGTTTTTTGTTGTCCTACATAGGTATAATAGAATTTTCTTGGTATTTTGCTTTCAAGACATAAATATCCAATACAGGACATTAGTTTAGGATTTCGTGACAAATTAGAGTTGCTTTCTGAATTTCACAGATCCTACCCAATAGACTATGAAAAAACTTGTGGCACTCCTTGTAGTTGTAAGTGCCCCTTAAACATATTACTTTTAAATTTGTTCTTTTCATATGAAACACGCTTTACATTTTGTTAATATTCTGGATTTATTGAATTTTTAGATCAATTTTTCCTTAGTGTATCAAATAGTCAATGACAGATTTATAGGATGCATACTACAAAGATGGCGACCTAATGTGTTACGTCTGAATTTCCATGGATGTTCTTCCCTTCAGTGGCCTTCCTTTAAATTGATCAGTAAGTATATTCCTTTTTTCAAATATTTGCTTCTGTTTTTCCTTATTCATCAGTATAAAGAAAAATATTAATGAAATAGAAATGTTATTTCTGGTCTTGGGCTATGGGGATGATACTTTTTCCTGCTTATTAGCTTCTAGAATAGCTTCTCATACTACTACTTCTAGAATAGTCATTTCTCAATTAACTTTGGTGAGCAATAAGTTATATCTCCAGAGAACCATATAGCTAGTCCTTTGGATAATCCTCTATGTTTTCATGTATTTCCTCATTTTCCTTCTAGATTATGTTTGCCATTGGAACTTTGATTTTTCTGTTCAATTAAAGATATATATATATATATATATATATATATATATATATATATATATATTTTTTTTTTTTTTTTTTTTTTTTGCTGAGACCAGATTTGAACTTAGGTCCTCCTGACTTCAGGGCTGGTGTTCTATTCACTGAGCCACCTAGCTGCCCCAAATTTCTTAATAAACATTTATTAATTGCCCATAATGTACAAAGCACTCCTCCCATATGTAGCCCAATCTAATAGCCAATTATGAATATGAAGAATTAGGAAAGGAGAAAGAGACATTGAAGATATTACTATGAAATCAAAGAGCATTTCTGTGAATCTCTTTCTACATGGTGAGCTTTTTTGATTAATGAGAAGTGTAAATTGAGAGCTGGCTTTTGAAAAAGGTAACCTAGACTTAAGAAGTTCAGTACCTGGCTCACTTCCTTCCTTTCTCCATTTTCTCATTTTATACGAGAGGATTTCAGCATTCACACTAATGTATCCTCAACCTCCCTCTCATCTTGTTATATCATATGATTTACTCTGTGACTACACTACAGCCCCATAAGAAGGGAGGAGAGAAGAAAAAAAATAGCATTTTTATAGTGCCTACTGTATGCTACCCATTGTGCTAATTACTTTCCAAAAATTATCTCATTTGCCATTGGGAGAGTCACATATTGGATTTTACTATTACCTACTTATTTTCTGTTTCCTCAATTAGAAGCTAAATTTTCTAATCTGAAATTAGAAACTAGTGCCAATATAATTTAACTATAATTTTGTCTTGCCCTATGTTTTATTTCTCCTAAATGTATTTTTCATCCTCTCTGAGAACCATAATTCCTCCACTCCTCAGTACTTTCCCAGGCCACTATCTTTGCTCTAGCTTCCCATCCCTTCTCCTTTTTGACTTTATAGCTGGCTAATTCATCTGGGAATCATTTAGTTAGTCAGCCTTAAGTAACTGTTAGGAAAGGATATTTATTAAGATGGTACAGTGAGAAACCTGATTAAAAATATCCGTTCAAAAGTCAGTGACACACTCTTCAAATGCATACAAAGGGCAGGGAAAAGTGGCTCAGGCATAGAAATCACACAACAGCAAAGGGGTAATTCATAGGTCCTAGTTGCTTTGATTAATTGATTGATTGACTAAAACATGTTTTCAAGTAATTAAAATAGTCTGTTACTTAATTCCTGTTACCCAAGGCCCTTACTGCACAGCAATCCCTAATTGATTCCCTTTCTCACTTCCCAAAAAACCTTTGCCAAATGTTCTTCTCTCCTCCCACGCTTCCTTCTCCATTCCCTTCCTCCCTCTTCCCCTTGGTTTAGGACTTCTTTTCCTATTTCTTCTCTTGTCTTTATCTCTAAACTCTTTCATGTCTACTTTTCTCCTGGCACACAGCCATGGTACAGGCCCTTTTTGGAATGTTCTTCCTGTTTCAAGTCTCTCCACATTCTAGATCATGCTTCATTAGATGCCAAAAGGATTTTTCTAAAGCACCAGTCTAACTGCATCACTCCACTACTCAGTAAACATCAATGACTCCCTATTACTTCCAGGTTCTAATAAAGAGTCCTCTTTTGGCACTTGAACCTCTTCACAGTCCCCTTTTCTACCTTTCCATTTTTCTTATGCTTACTGTCCTTGATTCATTTTGTTATCCAGTCACAATAGTTTCTGGCTGTTCTTTATATAAGATATGTTTTCTCCCAGTGGGAATGGAATGCTCTCCTTAGGAACTTTTACCTCCCAGCTTCCCTGGCTTTCTTTAAGATATTTCTTCTCTGCAGAAGGTTACTCCCATTGTTCCTTTCCAAGTCCCTCCTCTTTCACCTCCCAATGCCTTTCCTCAGAGATTATCCTCCATTTTCACATATCTATAAGATATATGTACATCTTGTATGTACATAGTTATTGGCACATAATCTTTTCCTTCAGAATGTGAGCTCCTTGAAGTCTTTTTTTTTTTTTTTTTAAATCCCCAGGGTTTAGCACTGTGTCTGGCACATAGTAATAAATTAGCTTAAATTAATAACCTATTTATCAAGTAACAAATTCATTAGTACTTTAACTTATTTGCAAAAGTATAACATGGTTATTGATCTGTAAAATATGCAAATGAATAGACAGGGTCCTTGTCTTAAAAGAATTTAAAGTCTAGTGGAGAATATGAAATATAAATATATCTGTAATAGAAGCCATAATATGGAAATTACAGAGTTGTAAAGTGCTACTTGAGTTCAGAGACGGGAGAAATTACTTGACCTAGAGGGGCCAGGGAAAGCTTTATGGAGCATTTTAATGAGAGGGAGCAGAATGAGCACAATCATAGAGGTGAGAGATCTGAGGGTTTGTTCAAGGACTGGTGAATGGTTTGACCACAATTCATGATATAATGGACAGGTCTCTTATTCTTTCTACATGGGTTAGTTTCTTTGTCTATAAGATGAAGGACTTAAACCAAATTATCACCAATTTCTTCTAGTTTTCAGTCCTTTAATTTTATGTAAGGGATTTTTTAGCTCATAAACCTTGAAAGATAGGTTAAAGATAAATTATGGAGAATTTAATTTTTAATTTATTTGCATTTTTCATTTTATTTTATTCCTTTTTATTTTCACCAAATTGTAAATGAAGTAAAGGATTTCCTTAAATTATTTGAAAATATAATTTTGAGAAGAGATCCATAGATTCATCCAATTGCCAAAGAGGTCCATGACCCGCCCCCAAAAAAGGTTTAGCATCCTCACATTAGACGATCTCTAAGCTTCGTTTCAGCTCTAGCATTTTGTGTTATTTTGAGTCTTACCCAACTTTTATTCAGTTAAGTTAATATCTGACCTTATCAGTTGATGAATCCAGTATTTCACAAATTTCTAGCAAGGATTTTGTTATCTGATTTCTATATTACAGATAAAATATTGGCTGACGTTTTGGGTTGCTTGGCTGCACCAATTGTGCTTGTATTCCTAAAATCTGCAACAATGTCAAAAAATAATTAGCTTCAAATAAAATAATTTTAATTCTTTGTGTGTAGCTGGGGAGAGAGAGGTCATAAGTTAAGTTGACAAAAAAGTGTACACTGTATACATGAAAAAGTATGTTATAATCCCAGGAAATGTGTTCCTTATATTGTTATGTCAGCATAAAATTAACATATTGGAGGCATAAAATACAGCTCAGCTGTTTGCAGTATTTCTCTATCTAGTAAATTATTTGCACAATTTTTACTTTTATTTTGCTATTATAATGCTGATTTACAAGAATCAGACTGGGAATTCATGTTCTGCTAAAAAATATATCTTTACATTTCCGTTTTCAACTTACATATTAACTTACATATGTGATTATTTTCTGTAACAGTACAAATCACAATCCACCTGTAGTTTCTCATTTTGAGATTCTTGTCCATATCCTACTCCTACATATTCATAATTCTATATAGAAATCTAATCAATGTATGGTTTTTAAAAGTTCTTTCTGTTAAACTGGTGCAACATTTACTTATTGTTCAGTATTCCTCCTTCAAAGTTTCTTTTTGATAAGGAGAAACATTGTAATAAGTAATTTTTAGAAACTCCATTTGGCCTTCTACTTGGCAACCCAGGATCTGTGTTTATTTAAAACATTTTAATAGCATCTTATTTACCATTAACTTTGCTTGTCTTTGAGTTCCAAGGATTTGCAGAGTGTATAAACCTATTTTAGAATTAGCTTCATTTGACTTGTGAGAATGAAAACATCATTCAAGTCACAGAAATTGCCTTGCTGAAATTTACAGACACAAGTTGTTTTTGACATTTGGTCTATGCTGATTCAAATATTGGTTAATTTATTTTGTATGTATTTTTCATCATGCAATGAGATATTGGCTAATGATCAACTTAGCATTAAGAGTCAGAAGAACTGATTCTAAATTCTTTGCTCATCATTGTGAAGAATTTTTAAAAACATTTTGGAAGTTATCACAAGTGAGTTTTATGTTTTTGTGGAAATTTACAAGTTTATATATATAAATATATATCTATAATATACAAATTTGTATTTCTTTTATTTTTCTTTGGTTTGAGTGGAAGAATAATTAAAAAGCAATTAAAAATCTAATTCCAAAGACTAGTTCTCTGATTTGGGAGAAACAGATTAAGGGATTGGTTTGTCTGAAAACTAATGTTGTAACTAGCAGTGATTAACCAAAGCTTTGTCCCAAGTTGCTGACATGGTGGAGTATGGTTCCTTCCCACAGTAGTCCTCTGAATTAGATGATTCCCTATAGGCCCCATGCCACCTAGCATGGCTTCTTCACTCCCCCCCTTTAAAGTCCCACTATCATCCTACTTCCTCCTATGTACATACAAGATGTACATATATCTTATAGATATGTGAAAATGGAAGATAATCTCTGAGGAAAGGCATTGGGAGGTGAAAGAGGAGGAACTTGGGAAGGAACAATGGGAGTAACCTTCTGCAGAAGTAGGATATACTTAAGAAGAAGCCTGCCTTCTCCTTCCTAGGGGTGGAGAAACTGTACTGCCTCAGACATGTCCATGTGAAACATTTAGACCTAAGGGGTTTATATTAAATAATATGTCTTGGGTCATTAACCACAGAGCTATGCTCTTGGCTTCAAGGGTCAGAATTTCTTGTTATTTTCCTACTCTTTGGATTCAAGAATCCTCAGTGAAATGAAGAAGAAAAAATTGTGTTTAAAAAAATAACTTCCAGCCCTTCTAAGTGTTATAGATTTAATATTTGTTCTTTCAAAATTCAATTAATTAAGGTCTTTTTGATGCCTTATACTGTACCTATGTACAGTGTAAATGTCATAGAGTTTAAAGTTTAGTTAGGAGAGAACACACAAACACTAATCATTGCAGTAATTGATGAGCATATATTAAGTATCTACTATGCTCTAGGCACTAGTTTCTGGGGATACAAATACAAGAGGTAAGTCATGATACATGGTAAGTCAATTAGAAGTGCTATGTATGTCTAAGAGGAAAGGCTGATGGACAGGAGACATTTGGGGAACAAAATAAGGCTTCTTGGGGGAGGCAGATTGGAAGGAGACATTATAGGAGAGAGAGAAATTCAGAAGGCAAAAAGTGGAGGAAGAGCTTAGTGAGCAGCCTGAGAAAAAAGCAATGTAGGATGAGTTTAATGTAGATTCAGAGAATAGAGAGTGGCCGCATTTGACCAGAAGGCATTGTATAGGATAGAGTTATATGAATTGAGGTTGGATAGCTAGAGTAACACTGTGTTGTAGCAGATAAAGAAGTTTGAGTTTTAAGTGGGAAATGTGAATTGTCAAGGGGGTTGAAAGGCAATTTTTTGGAGGCCATTCTCACATCCACAAGATCTGTTGAAATATTGAAGCTGCTTTTCCTGGTACTCTTCAAATCGTGTAAGAACACTGAGGGGATAAATAGACAGTGGGGGCATGTAGGGATGAATTGCCAATGAGCCAGGCTCAGGGAAGTTAGGATTGTAAAGTTCTTTTCATTTCCCTCCTTTCTGATGAGCTCTTGTTTTATATTCCATCCTGTGAAGTAATGTAATAGTTTGGGACAGCAGAACAAATTATGAGTTTGGAATCTGAAAATCCTTGTTCTGTCATTATTACCTTTTATGTTGGGGCAAGTTATTCTTCCTATATTCAGTCAATGAAAGGATTGAACATGATAACTTCTCAGTCTCTGACAATTCAAGATCTATAATCCCATGCTGATGGCCTCAATTTGGATGGTAGCAGTAGGAGTGGAAAAGTGAAAAGAGATGCAAGAAGTATTCTGGAATTAGATGTGGCTGGACTTGCCAATAAGTTAGATGAAGTGGAGAAGAAAGAGTAAAGAATGACTGAGATATGAGCCTGAGCAGGGAGAACAATAGTGTCTTCAGAAAAGAGTTCAGATTTGGAAAAGTTCAGTTTAAGGTGCTGGCAAAGACTTCAGGGTACAAACAGCTAACAAGCAGCTAGGTATAAGTATTAGCACTCGAGGGACAAATGGGTAGTCAAAATAAAGATCTCTGAGTTAACTATATAGAAACTGTAATCGAAATCACTGGGATAGAAGCCTACCAAGAAAAAGAGTATTGAAGGAACAGAATGTAGCATAGGGACAAAGTGCTGGGAGATCCTCAGGGTTTGAGGATTAGAAAGAAGATAAACTTGGAGACTGGTAAGTAGCAGTCAGACAAAAGGAAAACTCAGAAATCACAGTGTTGTGGAAGTCAAGAAAGAAGAGGATCAAGAGGAAAAGGGTGATAAAATGTCCAATGTTGCAGAAAAGTCAAAGATAGAACTGCAAATAAATTCCTGGATTTAGTAATGATGGGGTTAATGATGACCCGAGAAAAGTAGTTTCAGGAGGAGTTTGGGGGTGGAAAGCCGGAGACTAAAGAGTATGTGGATGTTAAGAAAGAACTGGCAGCCAATACAGATTACTCTATAGGAATTTAGCAGTGAGGTCAAACACAGGACAGCTTGAGAGAGAAATCAGGAGGTTAGAGGCAAAAAATGTAAATGTTGGGATCTAGGGTGAAGCAGACTCGCCAAATGTGGAACCAGTCAGAGATGGGTTCTCATGCCAACACCCTGAGGCAAGAGAGACAGGAGATGTAGTGTGATTGAGATTCACAGGCTGGAATATAAAACAAGAGCTCAGAACAGAGGGAAAGGACACTTTAGTGGCTCCCTATTTCCTAAAAGACAGAATAGACATTCTGATCTTCCTCAATCTATCTACAAAAATACCATTTTCAGTTTTATTTCATATTGTTCCCTTTTAAACATGATATTCCAGCCAAATTGGACTAGATGTCCTCACTCTTAACTCAGCTGTCATACAATTTCTCAGTATCTGAAACAAACTCACTCTTGTTGCTCACTGCCTGTTGAAATCCCTTTCTTTAAGATTCCTCTCTCAAGAGCCACCTTGCCTCCTTAAGCATTTTTTTCATTTTCTCAGCTAGAAATGCTCTTTCTTTTCTCAGTTTTTCTTGCAACCATTTGAATATTTTCTTTACTCTTATCACATTCTTTTTTGGATGTCTGTCTTGTTCTTACTAAGAACTGTTTAAGCTCCTTGAGATCAGGATTGTGATTTTTTGTCTTTGTACTTTCAGCACATAGCACATACCTTGTACACAGTAAGGCTTGACATATGGTAGTTGAAATAAGGTGATTCAAAAAAGATAATATTTCCATAACCAATACTCCTGCTTGAATTTCTAGAAATACCTTTCACCTAGCATCCACCATCACATGATTCTCTTCAACTCTGAGTCAAAGAGATCTTAACAACACATGAATTATGGCATCTTAGAAAAACATTTTTTTATTTTTATTTATTTTATTTTTTATTTAGAATTGGGTCGACATTACTAAAATTTCTGTCTAAGTGCTTTAATTTGCTAACTTTTGAAATATGGGCACTTATGGAAATTTCTTTGCCTTGGAATTCAAAGGAGAATAACTTTACTTTCTGCTCTCATTTTACTTTAGAAAGTCTACTGTTTCACAGAATAACTTTTGTGGGAACTTTGGGGGTAATTTCCAAGCTTAAAAGGAAGCACTCAAGCATATATTGCTTGCTACTGCATTTTGTAGTCCATAAATATTATTCTCAGATACTTTTCTCTCATTGTGTTTAAATTGATTCTTTAGTTTTTAATCTTGTTTTTGTCAAAACAAAATCTTAATTTACCATGGATTTTTCAAAGAGTGAATACATATAAGAACTGAAATTTATTCAACTCATAGTGTGCTATGCCAAAAAAAGAGCCATTTCTCTATGGATAGATATATTTATATCTTCCACTTTAATTTTTTTCAATGTATTTACAAATTGTTCTCATAATGCATGGCAAGAATGAACCAATTTTTTTAAACAGTAAAAAAAGTTATATAGATCATTAAGTAATTGTTAATGCCATCATATGGAACCCAATCTCATGCAATTTACTATTGTAGAATGCCTGCCAGCAATCATTGCTCAGCCAATGTATATGTAGAACAAATAGCATGAGATTGTTCTCTTAGTTCACAACTAAAATAATAATTAAAGAAACCCTGTTGTTGGATATTCCTTCAAAGACAGATAACACAGTTAACCAAAATGTAAACAAGATTTTTCTTAAACAGATTATCAAACCTAACCTACTTATAAGGGGAATCCTTCTAAATTAACCTACTATGGTAATCCTGACACTTTGTTTCTTTGCCATGTGGTCTCGGTGTATTTTTTCCCATGCATCATCTTCTGTGTCCTCATCAGTTGGATCGGGGTATGATGGTAGTTTATCTTTTGGGCATTCTTCATAGTAACTTCGAACATATTTTCCAACAAGCCAGCCTTTGTATTCTTCAGGTGTTCTGCACTCCAGTCCATTATAATGAACATTATAATGATGTTTTAACCAGTAGTAAAGGTAATGGATATTATAGTCACATCTCCAAGGATTTTCTTTAAGCCATAAGATTTTTAAAAAATAGAGATCTTCTAATACTCCATAGTCAAAATTTTGTAGATTATTGTTTGATAAGTCTAATTCCTCTAGGTGTGTGAGTCCTGAAAAAGAAGCTGATAATATAAAATATTTATTAAAATGATGACTATAAATGTCAAGCATGCACATAAATTTAAATTCTAGATTACTAGAAAATTAACTTTATTGCTTGGGCAAATTTTTCTTGATTAGAATTAGCAAAATACAATTGTTTTATTAGAGAAATTGAATTTATTTAAATTTATGATCTATTTTGTTTTCATGTATGTTTTTATGCCAACCGGAGAGAAAGTAAGAACTAGTCATTTTAGAAAAGAAAATATTACTCTTTTGTTAACTTTTGTCCACTCTTGAGGTATAAATAAATGAAAATTGCCTTGGGTGATGATTTGAGAGAAGATGAGATCATGTAACTTTTTGAAAAAAAAAAAACACTAGAAAACAGCACCATTCATTTTAGCAGCCTCTTGAATATTTAGACAGTCCTCCAAACAAATTCTGGCAAAAGGATTAATTTCTACAAATATTTTGAAAGATATTTGAAAAGCTTTAACATGTCGAAAAACCTATTAGCTTGGTGTTCAAACATATTCAATTCTGTATGATGGCAATGAATAAACATTCCACCCAAGGACAAAAAAGTATAAAATCAGATTGAGGCAAAGCAAAAAAGCACTTAATCCCCCATCATCTTGTCCAAAATTACTTCTCAAGGGATTCCTAGAAACAAAAAGGGAGACATCCCCTAAAAAAGTTCCATTCATTGCAAATAGACCATTTTGGAAATGGGAAAAACATAATGTATTTGTTTGCCAAAATTCTGAGGCAAAGAGATCTTAATTCTTGAATTCAATCCTCTTTCAAAAAAAGAAGCCAGCTCTCTTGTTTAGAAATGTTTCAGTGTTGCCAATTAAAAGTTTTAATTCTTTGCTATTGCTTTTAAAATATGGGTATTGGAGGAATCTTCTCTTTGCTTTTTTTTTTCAAAAGGTAGGTTCATTTAGGACAACAGGTTACAGGCAAAATGAAGAGACACAATAAGACACCAGGAATGGTAAATATGAAATAGAGTTGGGAAAGCACAGAAAGAAGTTTTAATAATTGATAGAGAAGATAAGTTCCTTAGTGGAACTCACATTTACCCAAGAGAAAGGGAACACCCTATGAGGTTGAGGCATGCATGCTCTTAGCTCTTTGCCTCAATTTTTAAGACAAAAACCTTTATGCTTTGGTTTCATTTTACTTTAGAAAGGATATTATAAAATGATAATTCCTTCCATTGAAATTTTAGGGTAACTTTAAAATTTAAAAGCAAGTGTAATGTTACATTTTTGCAACAACTTGCAAAAATTAACCTCATTTGGCAATGGTTTATATTAAACATTTTTTTTAAATTCAGAAATATCTTCATTTTTTAGAACTTTTTAGAATCTCTTTTGCCTTATTTAAGTTTGACCACTTTGAAGGGAAATCAAACATCTTCCTGGTGGATTGTGAAGTAACCTACATTTTTTGTATTTCCTAGAAAACATCAGTGATCTACTGCCCCTGGAAACCATTTTGTAAATTTATAAATTTGCCCAGCTTGAGTTATAAAGGTTAGTTGATCTTGAGGGATCCATAGACCAAAATAATGATCTCTTTCTTTGAGAGGATGGTCTTTATGTGGTATTTACAGGGATCTCCACTTGTAATTTAATTAGGAAACACCTTGTGTAGAAATTCTTGATGATACAGACCAGTAATTCTCTGTAACTTTTTTAGAGACTACCCTGTGGCACAGACAGTTTGAGTCTAGGGTCACATAGCCATTGCGGTCTCCAAACATCTTAGATTCACATCTGTTGACTCAAAGTCTCTGTGCCTCTCTAGCTATAATAACATTTTTTTTGTTTCCATACTAAATTATAGTTAATGAAAACAGTGCTATGAGAGGGAAGATGAGATTGTAGATAGAGAGATGACCTTAAATGCCTGTTATGGGCTAGGCACTGGAGATACAAAGATAAGAAATTAAAACATCCATGCTCTCAGAGACTTTGTATTCTTACATGAACATATATAAGCATATACAGAATAAATGCAAAAGAATTACAGGACAATTTGGAAGAGGGTATATTAGCATTTGAGGGAGAGGACCAAGAAATGTTTCATATAGAAGGTAGTTCTAGATCTTCATCTTGAAGAAAGCTTGGGAATTAATGAAGTGGAGGTTAGGAAGGAATGTGTTCCAGACATGAAGATAGGAGATGAATGCCCTATGTGAGGAATTATCCTATGGTTGTTTGCTTATACATGATAGTTTGCATGTTGATCCTGCATTGTGATTTTTCTGGAAGGCAGGGTCTTCCCTTTGATTGTCTTTATATTCCCTGTCCTTAGCATAGTGCCTGGCACATGGTAAGCCTTTAATAAATCCTTATTGATTAAATAAATGTAAAGAAGATCAATTTACTAGACCATAAAGTGTAATAAAGAGAAGTAGTATATAACAAGGCTACAGATATAGTTCAGGGCCAGTTTGTAAAGGGTTTTAAAAGCCAAATATAGAAAGTTGTATATGATTCTAGAGGTAGTAGGAATCTGCTGAAGTTTATTGTGTAGATAAGTGACCTGGTTCAAAACTAGCCATTGCTATATACTAGTGATGTGATGCTGAGAGCAAGTTGTAGAACTTCTCAGTGCCCAAGCCAACTCTTTAAGGCAACTCATAAATTGCAGAAAACTTAAGGGAGTTGCATTAGTAGAGAGAGTTTCCACAACCAGAGTTCCCAATACCAGAGTGAAATTGAAGATCTGGACCAAAAAATATATTGAATAAAACCAAATACAATATGCAGCCTTATTGTGTAAACATTATTAGTCCTTACCAGGGTCAATAAATTCAATCCCATTGCTGCTCAAATTTAATTTCCTCAGTTCATGAACATCTTCAAATTCCTTAGGTTGAAGTTGGCTTATTTTGTTGTTTGATAAGTCAAGTTTAATAATATCTGGAGGGATATTGGTTGGGATTTTCCTTAATTCTGAAAAAAAATCAATGAGAAATATATTATTATATTATACAGTGTAGGCATTATAGAATTTTAGAGAGAGACTATATATCCCTAGGCTTCTAACTCCAATTTGTTTATCTCAGTAATAGGATGATAAGACTCACAAATACAGAGCTTGGAGAAACTTTATAAGTTGTCTAGTTCAATTCTTTCTCTTATCAGATGAAGAAATTGAGGGTCAGATAATTTAGATGAGTTCTTCAATATCGCAGAGGTTTTAAGTGGTAGAACTGGAATTTGAATCCTACTCTTCTGCCTCAAAATTTAGTGTACTATTAATAAAGAACAATGAAAGTGCAAATATAATCACCAAACCTCATTTTTATCTATATAGTTTATGTGTCATTCCACTTACTTTATAAGTTTTTAAGTTCCAGCTACAAAAAATAGAATACCTTGTCTTAATTATTTTTCTCCATCCATCAATAAAAATCATAAAAAGAAAGAAAAAGAAATCATGAATAGAAAGAATAACGACTTAGATGACTTTGATCTGTTTATATCATTAAATAATAACTTGCAGCAGCATTTTATGGTATGTTATGTATTGAGTTTTGTATGGGGAGGTTTAAAAAAATAAGATATATTCTAGTTAGAGAATTAAATGAAGTATACAAATTCTCAGTGCTCTCATTATTGTCTTCTATGTCTAAGGATGAGAAGTTCCTTGAAATTACTGTATCATATCTCTTTTTCTTTTCATAGTCATTCTTGAAAAAGTAGGCTCTACTCTGTTCCCCTACTTCATTACCCACTTGCCATTCAGTTCTTTATAGTCTCATTCCCATTCTGATTATTTTCCTGAAAGTACTTTTTTCAAAGGTCAACACCTCATCACCAAATATAAAGATTTTTACTCAGTCCTTTACTCTTTTCTCAGCTTTTGCATTTTTTGAAAGATACCTATTTCTAGATAATCTATTCTGCCTAGATTTCCAAGACAGTAAATTTTTACTAGTTTTCTTCCTATATCTGACTATTTCTTTTCTGTCTCCTTTGGTTGTTCCCTTTTCCTACTAACCCCTATCCCCCATCTTTCAGTGTTGGTGCTTCTCTTTTGTCCTTTTATTTTTTTCCTAAATATTTTTCTTTTGTAAATCTTAATCCTCTAGCATCTATGTTGATAACTTCCAAATCTTTGATCTTTTTCCTGAGCTCGCATCTTGCATCTCTACCTATATGTGACCTGAAATTCAATATGCTCCAAAATGAAATCTATTATCTTTCTTTTAAAAAATCATTGTGTATTTTTTAAAAATAAATTGAGGCATTTTGTTTTGAAACAATACTTTCCTGCTATATGGCACAGTAGAAGGAAGACCTGAATTCAAATTCAGCCTCAGACTTTTACTAGCTATTTGACCCCAGAGCAAATCACATAAATTCTGACTCATTTTCCTCAATTGTAAAGTGGAAATTATAACAGGATCAAATGAGATCATAATTGTAAAGCACTTAGTACCTAGCACATAGTGATCACATATAAATGTTTATTCTCTTCTCTGCTCTTCTCTTCTCTGCAACAAACACAAAAACCTTCCCTTTCTTATAAAATACCTTTTACAAAACAATTTATCATTTACCTCTGATAGTTTGGTACTAGAATTAACTATTATATTTTTGTCAATTTTTGTTCTCCATCCCTTATGGTAGTCACTGGGTATAATATACTTTAGGCTCTGCTTGCTTCATTCTATATAACTGAAGTACTTTTCATGGGACCCATTGGACACCATTCCCCTCCTTATACTTAATTACTTCCTAACTGTGTATTTTGTGCTGTCAACAGCCATTCCAGAAAAAATGAAAAAATAATAAGCGCCTTCCCCACTCCAAAAAGCCCATCTTTCCTAACTGAAGACAAATTTTTAGAATGATAATTTGATCAATAATAAGTAGTTAATTAGTTTCAAATGGATAGGGATATAGTTACTGATAAATGGGTCCTAGGATGTTTAGAGCTCAGGACTTGCTTGTTCTAAAGGACCTTGGGAATTTGCTTCTGATGCCTCTATATAATTTCTAGCAACTAGGAGTTGGTTCTGGAAGTTCACAGAAGCTCCAAAAGTGGAGCTGGTTCTTTCCTGTATTCCAGAAAAGAATCTCACTTTTTCCCATCGATGATGAGGCATATGTCACCTTAGCCTCCAAATCCCATATACCATGAAGGACTCATGAAATGAAATGAAAATTTAAAATTTAATTATAGTAATCCTTAAAAGAATGAAGCTTACTATTTTTCACTTTCAACCTGCTCTTTGAAATTTATATCATCTTCACCTAACCATTCAAATTCTAAATTTTGATGCTTTTCTTTCATCTGTTATATCCAATCAATTTTAAAATCTTACAATTCTATTGGTGATATCTATTACCTCCTTTGTATTCCCCTGTTATCAGGGGAATGTTATCCCCCTAATCTCTATTTCTCCTGAGATTTGATCATGCCCTTCCTCTTTATCATGATGCTTCTTATTGCTTAAGAAAGTTAAAGTTAAGAAGAAAATTTAAAATTCCTAATTTAGCATTCAAAGCTCTCTTTAATCTCTCTTTGCCCTATCTTTTCAAATCTATTTCACATGTTCCTCATGTATGCTTTTTAAAATTTTGCATTATAATTGTATTTAGTGGCTGCCGAAATCTTCTCTTCCCACTCTTAAATTAGAATTATTGACAATTATAAATGTTGTTCACCTTAAGATATAAATGGCAAAGCGAGGGGTTGTAATAATCAATTGATCATCAAGTATTTATTAAGTGTTTACTCTGGGTCAATTGTTGACCCAGAGTAAACACTTAATAAATGGTTGATGATCAGTTGATTGCTTGAGTTAAAAAAAGAAGCAAAAATAGTTCTTACCCCTAAAGAGCTAACATTCTAATGGGAAAGAAAACATAAACGCTAAGTATGATAAATACAGAGTAGATTACAAGATGATTTTAGAAGGAAAGGTGCTAGCAACAGGTAGAGTTAAAGGAAAAAACGAAAAATCTCAGGTAGAAAACAATTGATAGAACCCAAAGAGAGGAAAAAGACTAGTGCTGATGCTTAGTAAAATGGAGAACAATAGACACTTGTCCTTTCTTTTCCTGAAAGATTGCATAGACTGAGATTGATGTAAGATATCAGAGTGAGAGGAGTCACAAAAATAAGTAGAAATACCAAAGAAAACAGATATAGGTAAAACACAGGGAAATTAAAATAAGCAAATTTTAAAATACACAAAAATATGTTGGAACAATTAAAAATACTATAGATTAATGAATGTCTTAGAAGCAACAGAGAAGAGAAAAGGAACCATTCAAATTTCCAAGAGTTGTTTTCAGTTGGATAAATAACCTATTCATAGAAATTAAACAGGAATTAGCAATCCTAAGAAAATCATGAAACCAAATAAAAGGAGAACTTAATGAAAGTAGAAAATCAGACAAGGAAATTAAATAAAAATTGAAAGATGCAAAAATCCTCCTGAGAAATTCATGAAGAAGACCATCAATAATATGTTGAAAACAATGGAAGACTTCAAAAATTCACAGAAGCAACTGCTATTGAAAATGGAATTATACTTAGTAAAGGACAGCTGAAAATAAAGGTTTGAAAATTTTTGATTTATCAAAACTGTTGGGAAACATAAATCTAAATAATTGATTTGGAGCATAGAACTTGACTACAACTTCAAAATTTCATAAGTGTCATAGAAATCTGAAAAATAAGAGAATTCAAACACTTCATTTTCTGAAGAGGACCAAAAGTATACAATGATTAGAAAATTAAGAAGCATACATGAACATGAACCCCAAATTATCCACTCAACAAAAACTCAGTATGCTTTATAAAAACAGAAAGTAAATAGTTGAATTTTTTAATAAAGAGAGAAAACCTAAATGACTTTCCTTTCCCTCCCTTTATCCCAAATGAAGATAAAGGGGAAATCTATGAAATCAAAAGAATCAAGAAAAAATTAATCAGAAGTTACTTTATAATGTTCCATGCTAGCAAATTTGAGGATCTCAAAGAAATGGAAAATTAGCTACAAAAGTACATAATATTAAAACTAACAATAACAAAATAAGAAAGAGAAGATTTAAATGGAACAATCATAGAAGTACAATCATAAAGATTACTAAAAACTAGCTCTGCAAAATGGTACAAAGGCTAGATGGATTTCTAAGTTCAAACTCCCTAGTCTAGCATTCAAGATCCTCTTTAAATCTGGCCATCTTAAAAATATTTACAGCACAGGTTCTCTACTATGTAAAACTGTTTCAAAACAGAGAAAGATGATTGGTTAACTTCAGTTTTGCTAATATATTAGTAATCCCTAAACAGAATAGTTCCTTCTCTGAAAGAGTTTACATTTTTGTTAATTTTTCCATGACAAAATTCATATGGAAAAAAAACAAACCTACCAGAATATGAAGAGCTATGAAATAGAAGATCCATAATGGAGGGAATTAGCATCACCAAATATTGAAATGTAACATATAGTAATTATTAGAAACTGCTTAGTATTAGAAATTAAATTAGATTAATAGGATAGCATAGAGAATCCATAAATAGAACATCTTTATTATGAAGGATAAATGTGTAATAAATCCACAAATAACAGGAATGTGCTCTTCAATAAAGAGCACTAGGAAAACCAGTTGGCTAGAAGGCAGAAAATAAGTTTGCAGACAAACCTTTCATGACATACACACAATAGATAAATAAATAAGCAAATAAATAAATAAATAATGGCAAATCTAAATATAAAAAAACACCATAAAATTACTTCTCTTCTACACATGTGTTTTGTGCCTCTTATATGTCAGGTACTAACATGCCATGTGTTAAGTATATACAAAGAAAAAAATGAACTAATCCCCAACCTTAGGAGTCTTACATTCTACCTGGAATGATACAACATATTTTTTCCCAAATTTATTTTATTTGAAGAAGCAGAATAAGCAAAAAGAAAAAGAGAAATGCAATACAAAACAAAATGAAGGAAAAAGGAAAAGAGAAAAGCAATACAAAACAAAAGAGAACATTATTATGTGCCCAACAGAACATCAGAGAGAATTCAAAATAAATAACAATAAATGCCGATTTAAGAAAGTATGTATATATACACACACATATATATATGCATTTTTTTTGCTAAGGCATTTGGGTTAAGTGACTTGCCCAGGGTCATATAGCTAGTAAGTATTAAGTGTCTGAGTCTGGATTTGAACTCAGGTCCTCCTAATTTCAGGGCCAGCACTGTATCCACTATATCATCTAGCTGCCCCAAAGAAATTATATTTGTGAGTGTCAGTCTTTACTTATTTGTAAATTGTTCTTTTGTTCTCTGCTGTATACCTTATTTATTTTATTCTTTCCCCCCCTTTCATTCTACCCCCACCCCAAGCAGGCTATGGTTAAAAAAGGATATATTTATGTATACATATGTAGATATGTACAATCTCATAGATACACATACACATAGACACACACATTATCTTCCTTTCATCTCCCCCATCACCCCCATGCAAGCTACAGTAAAGAAAAGATATATTTATGTATAGCTATGTAGATATATACATACATACATAGATTCACATATACACATACTCCACTCTTTCATTCAATTTCATTAAATTCTGCTCCATAACTTGGCTTACTATTACTTACTCCCTCTTCCCCCCAACCACGGATTCCTTCCTTGTCGTCTTCCCTCACACTTTGCTTCTCCATTTACCCATCTTTCCCCTCTTATTTCTTTATAGATTTTAAAAGATGCTATACCCTTCAGGTATATATGTAGTATATATTGAACTCATTCCCAATGTGAATAGATTTTCAGAACTACAAGCCTACCACCCCTCTCCGATGACTCTTTTCTATTCCTCTGCACTTCATTTGTATAACATGATTATTATTTTTATCTTTACTCTTGCCAGTCTTTCTTTTGAGCTTACTCTATTGTTAATATAAATCTTAAACATGTAGAAAAAGCAATTTGTTCTTGAGTTCCTTAAAATTGCTCTTTGATATTGGTTCTTATATGTTAAATTTCTACGTTCAGGTTTGCTTGATAGAAAGTCCTGAAAATTTTCAAGTTTGTTGATAATTTTAATAGATATAATATTTTTGGCCCAGTTCTTTTGCTTGTTTGTAGTCTTTTATTGTAGCTGCTGATAAATCTTATATATTTTTAATTGTAGCACCAGCATATTTGAATTTTTTGTTTGTTTGTTTCTTGCAAAATTTTCTCTTTGATCTGGGGGTTTCAAAATTTGGCAATAATATTTTTACATGTTTTCCAAAATGGATTTCTTTGAGGTGGTGATCGATGGATTTTTTCCTATTTCTGCTTTCCCTTCATGTTCTATAACTCCAGTACAGTTTTCTAGGATTATTTCCTGTATTATTGTGTCAAGGTTCTCTCTTTTTGGTCATAACTTTCTAGCAGTCCACTTATTATATTTTCTCTTCTTGATCTTTTCTCCAGATCTGTCATACAACATTTTTTTAAAAGAAAAATAAAAACTAAAAGGAAAAAAGAATAATGTGTTTTTATTGATCTAAAAAATAGTACATGATACTGAAGAAATAATAGATCTAATTTATAGAAATAAAAGGAAGTTTTTCTATGTGAAATAAATTATCTTTAAAAATTAAAGAAATAGCTGGGAGAAAAGTTAAAGTACATATATCATATTATGGTCTATTATACTTTATATTACACTAATGTGTGTCTGTAAGATGAACAATGGGCAGCTAGGTGACACCATGAATAAAGTAGCAGGCCTAGCATCATAGTTGATAGTTTGTTTGCAATGTTAACCCAAGATATATGTACTTACTGAGCTTCAGTTGCATCACATGGACAATAGTCATTCTTCATTCCCTTGATTTTTTCTTTGTATATAGGTACAACTGCTCAATGATCTCACTTCATAGGCACTCTATGGTTTGAACACTTGACACAATCAATACAGTTTTATCCATAAACAGAAGTATTTGTGAGGGGAACCTCACTATCTATATAGAATTCCTTTTGTGTCTTACATTGGATTAGTCTCCTATTTCAGTGACAAATTTGTCAAGCATTTATTTCCCTGTATTCAACTTTACTTGATATTAGTAATGAGAGGATTGTTAAACAAAATTAACTCTATTGTAACTCTCAAGGGATCTTAGATGGTATTAACCATTTGTATAATTGGTTGGAGTAGGGCTTTTAAGAAATGATTTTACCCCTTGAATCAAGTACTATTTTTATAGTTTATAAACAATGAGATGGGATCCTTTATTTCCATAACTTTCAATCAGTTGTATAACTTTTAGTCAGTTGTGTCTGTGCATTTGTTAATTCACTTTTTAATCAATTTAGTCAAGAATTCATTTAAGACCTACTATATGTCAGTGATTTTGGGACTGGACTATTGTAGAATATTTAGTGAGGAAGCCTCCCTATTTCCTTTTCATATTTTCATTAAGAATACTTCAATATATGTATGTATTTTTCCATAAATATTTTGGAGAGAGCAAGTTATTTTCTTGATCACCTTCTGTCAGGTATCTTTAGAACTAATCTGCCAATGCCCTCAAATTTGTGCCGGCCCCAGCATGAACCTCTTTCATATATTTAGTCTGGTCCATATACTTTTTCTATCTTTGCTTTTGTTGTGGGAATTTCAAGTTCATAAGCTAGTATATATTTTTTTTTCAGTAAAATTTCTCCTTCCCCATCTAGCTCAATAGGCATTTTAGTGTGTAGTCCACTATCATTGAGGGAAAGACTAGTTGCTTGTAAAAATCTTAATAAATTTTTTTCCACTTTCTTTTTCTAGGCCTTCCACTTTTATCTTTGAATACTCTTTGAATCCTCAAGTAGAACTCATGACAAGTTTTCTGAAAATTAGTTTTCTCTCTATTGCTTCTTTTATGTTTATTGACATGATATTTGTTCATTGTAGAGGATGTCCAAAAAGTTTTGGCGCAGTTTTAAGCTATTAGAATTTTTTTTCTTTATTGCTTCCTGACCTGAGTTAAAATGCATTATATAGAATATGTGTTCTAAGACTTTAAGTGTATAACAGAAGATTTTTGAACTATGATATGAAACTTTTAAGTTAAAAGAGTTTAAAACTATACTAAGATTTTTGGGATATTCTACACAGTAAGCACTTTTATTTTTATTCAAATTGAAGTTCATAAATAGGCTACATTTATAAATAATATAATATCGATAAATGATAAGTGATAAATAAGATAATGTGATAAACCATGTAGTTACTCTCAAAAAGTGATATAGGCGCTTTAAGAGAGAGAAATTGCTTTTGTTATTTAAAATAAAAGTGATATAGGAGCTTTAAGAGAGAGAAATTGCTTTTGTTATTTAAAATAGTTTTCTTCTTTATTTTCCAAGAACAAGTCCTCCATCTCTATTCTTGTTCTCATCCACTCCTGATTTCTCTGTAATATTTAAATAATCAATTCTCTCTTTCTTGCTTTTCACTCTTTTCTATTTTTGACTTTTTCACCTGTTTACAAACATTCTTGTCTATAAATATGCTTCAGTCTTTCTTGCCTGGGTTTAGTTTCTTTTTTTCTTATCTTATAAAAAAACACCATTTGAAAAGAATAATTTATATTGTTTTCTCGTTTTCTAACCATTTATTTTCTGCTTCTTCAAAAATGATCAATTAATTACTATTTGTCAAATTTAATGTCAAATAATTAAATGTCAAATCTTTCTCATTTGTCTTGTCTATTGGAATATCTGACATAACTACCTCTTAGTTTTTAAAATTCTTTCCTGTATTTTTGCTTCTTTGCTAATTCTTGCTACCAAGGATTTTTCTTCCCTTTTCTGTCATGTAGGCACTTGCCAGGATTTTGATCTCAGTCTTCTTTTCTTCTCTCTAATGTTGCTGCTAATTTAAATTATTTCAGTGCTTCAGTTATTAGTTTTATATAAATAATGCCCAAAGCTATACCTCTAACCTCAAACTCTGAATGCTTCAAGTTTATATTTTCAGCTTTCTGTTGAATATCTCCATCTGTTTGTATAACCTTTCAAAAATCAATATGTCATTAGTTATCTTCCTATCCAAAATATGGCTTCTTACTCCTATCACTTGGACTCAAAATCTCAAGCAATTATGGTTTCTCCCTCTCCCTCCAAATTAAACCAACATATATTCTGATACTCAGTGATTTTGATACATAAGTGGAAAAAAACATGAGGATAGTGAGAAATATAGGAAAGAAAAGATAGAGTAATTTGATAGTTATTTTCACAATTTTCATGTGAAAGAGGGGTTAAAGTTGTTCTGATAGACCTCGGAGGGTGGAAATTAGCAGCAATGGGAAATTACATAAAAGTAAATTTAAGTTTTATGGAAAAAGTTCTTAACTATTAGAACTTTCCATAGGTAGAATGAGCTGGCTCAGGAAGTATTGAATTTCTCCTCAATAGAGATTGGAAAGCAAAGGTTTGATGACAATTCCTATTCAGGTATGGTTTGAATTAGATGGTCTTTAAGATACTTTCCTTAAGTGGTTAGGTTCTATGATTCTGTTCAGGTGGTTGAAAATGGAGAGTTTTAATTTTATATAAAAAGTGGTTAAAGTTTGAAATGCTTATTTTCGGGTTATTAACTACTTGCTATATTGTAAGCAACAGTACTCATAGATTTCTTACTAAAACCACAAAATAAGAATCAATTACTTTAATTAGTCTGATAATATTATTTGGCCACTATTCATTGGCTACTATTCATAGATTTTTGATACAGAAGTTGGACCATAAAAATTCTGAAAGATGTTAAGATGTTAAATGAATAGATTATTACATTTGATTCTTTTGGATCCTTGCTACTTGGACATATATTTTAAAGGAACCAATAGGCTTATTTTCCTTTTCATACTATAAAATGTTCATTCTTACATATAGGCACATTGATTAATTAGAGGGAAGCTTATTTCTCTTTCCCAGTCTTGATTTTCTTCTTCCTTTGGGCTTATTCCTAAGTACAGTGAGAATTCTATTGGCTTGGTCTATAAGAGTAGCTATAGTAAGGCATACTGATTCTTTTGTAGTACTTGAGTATTTTATATGCTTAAGGGAATCTGTATGCTTGAGAGCAATCATCAAAAAAGTTTTCCCCACGGAATTCAGTACAAGCCTCTTCTCTTATCCCAAACATGTTTTCCTGGAATATGAGTTCATAAAAGACATGTAAATATCAGTCCCCTTACTTTTAATCTCATATTGTGTAGCAAATATTTATACTTAAATGATTTCTCTTCTCATGATGGCATGATATAAAAAGCATTGGTGTTTCATAATAAGCCAAATACATATGTATTAATGGTTATTAAATATAAGATTTTAGATTCTTTATAGCATGTGGTTATTATGTCCCCGTGAATAGGATTTAACCTATATCTTTATACATAGTGTTATTGTGAGTTTCTGTTATGCTTATCTAAACAACTAAAAAAGTTGTTATTTAAATTGGGATGGCATGAGCCAAGCAAGTAGTTTTAAATAATTATTCTCTACCTCAATCATTATTTATAGTGTGTCATTAGGATCTGTCAAAACAGAATAAACACAATAATTTTAAGCCTTTAAAAGTTTTGCCATATAGGAAATATGAATTAAGCAAAATAAAACTCAAAATTAGTGGTAATATTATACAAATGAATAAGCACAGATAATCCATAATAACTTCAAATAATTAACATATATATATTTAAGGCTACACATATGTACTATTTTGCTGGCAACTATTATGAGGAATATTAAGAAGCATAAGAGATATAAGAAGTGGTGTTTAACCTTAAGGAACTATTTAGTTGAGGAAATGAAAAATTAAAATATAGAGGGTATGTGTGTGTGTGTGTGTGTTTGTGTGTGTGTGTGTGTGTGTGTATGTGTGTGTGTGTGTGTGTATAGAAAGAGAAAGACAGATAAAGAGAGAGAAAAAGGAAGAAAGAAAAAAAGAGAATGAGAATGAATGTGTTGTGAGGGAATTCTTTCCCTAGAGCAAAGGTTCTTAATCATTTTTGTCATATATTCATTTGGATATCTGATAAAGCCTTTGGATACCTCAGAATAATATTTTAGATGTATAAAATAAAATACAGAGGAAATACAAAAATACAAGAGAAATAAATTGCATTGAAATATAGTTATTAAAACTGTATAAATATGTATACATATATTGTATTTAACATATTTAACATGTATGGTACTACCTGCCATCTAGGAGAGGGGGTGAAGGGAAGGAGGGGAAAAGTTGGAACAGAAGGTTCTTCAAGGGTCAATTTTGAAAAATTATACATGCATATGTTTTATCAATAAAAAGCTACAATAAAAAATAAAAATAAAGAAATATAGGTTATCAAAATAATCTTCCCATCCAGCACAGATCTCCTGAAACTTGTCTATGGATCTCATATTAAAAACTGTTGCCTTAGAAGGTTGGCACCAGGGGAAGTGTTTGGAATGTCATATTTCATGATGAAAATATCAAATGTTTTCTTGATTTTACACTATTACTAGTCAAATTAAACTAATATTTAACTGTGAAAAAACCATAATTTATGATACAAACTAGTATATGATAAACTTAAATAAGTGGTAAAAATAATAGTTGCTGTTGATATTAAGAGGATGTTCAAAATAGTCACAGATGGTTTTGCAGGAGATGAGACTTGAAAGGTAGCTACAATCCAGAAAGTCAGAGATGAATGAGAAGGCATTTCATTTAAAAAATGACATCAGCAGTGTGTGTGTATGTGTGTGTGTCTGTGTGTGTGTGTGTGTGTGTTGCATGCAAATGTGATTATATAAGTCTTTCTATGGCAAAAGATTTATTTAAGGGAGTAGTGAGAAATAAGGTTGGATAGAGCATAGAGTGTCAGGGAAAAAAGGAGTATGGACTTTATTCTTTTGCCAGTAAGGAGCTCTTGAAGACTTTCAGGGAGGAGAGTGACATAATAAACATCATTTCAAGAAGATTCCCTTTGATAGTATGCAGGATATATTTGAGGGAGTCTAGAATCAGGAGAACCAGTTAAGTCACTATTCCATAAGTATTCCATATCTTTCCAGTGGTAGTACAATTGTGTAGTGTTTTTAGTACTTGATACACAAATTATCCACATAGTAGATAAATGCTTGCTTAATGAATAATGAGTTAATGAATGAATGTTACTTAATTCGGTACTTTTAGAGATCGGTTCACCATAAGTTTCTCTACAAGTAGTATGAAGTTAGTCTGTGAAAGATGTCATGGATAAAATGTTCTTTTTTTCTCCACGGTCCTGGCAATGAGCCTCTTAGATTTAGCTAGATTGACTGGTGCTCAGACAACATACCCACAGTTCCTGACCAGAATTTTTTTTTCAAAGCTCACCACTAAATGATGGTTGTGTTCAGCAAGATATTAACTTTCAATGGCACAGAAAATTTATATGAGCAGTAACAACTTTGCCAAGAACATTTTCGTATGAAAGAAACTATCAGCACTTATAAAAGACACTAAGAAACAAATGACAGTTTCTGATGGAAATGGAAATACTTGGGAAAGAATTATTGCAAGAAATATAATATCATAAAAGATGATGATAATTTAACTTAATTGCTCCTGTGGTGCAGAACTTTGGGATTATTGATATGATATTTTATTCTATTTTATACTCATCTATAAATTATAGGTTTTTAATCTGTTGTAGCAGAATTACAATCAATCATAGAAACAGATTAAATTTTCCTTCTTTTAATATCTATGGATTCTACTTTTTATTGGGAAGGGATTTTCAATTCCTTAATATGCTCAGTACTATCAAATTTGCTTTTTCTTTAAGGAGTCATATAAACTTTTTCCTTATGTGTCACTGAACATTTTATTAAAATTTTTCTCTCTTTGTAAATTGGATATTGTTATAATATCACAACCATTTCTTTCAGGAACATTGTGAGGTTAAATGGTTATGTACAAAACTCTCTGAGCTTAGAATGAAGATATTTTGAAAATTCGTTATTTTTGCCTTTCAGTATGGGATTTTCCTTTGTAATTGGAGCTATGAAGAACAAGATATGAAGATTGGTTATTATTGTGAATTTTGAAGTAATCATGTCCTTAGAATCATAAGTCCCTTCTAAGAAAGTTGTACTTTTTTTTTTTTTTTTTTTTTGGTATTACTAAGGTCATAAAAGCCATATGGATAATATGGAGAAAGTTCAAAGGAAAGAAACAAAGATGATTAAAGTATTTGAAAATAGAGCCCATTATAATAGCTATGAAGAGAAATTTCTTGAAAATTGTGGTTTTAAAATTTAGAATAATTACTGAGGAATATGCCTGATCCCTCTTAATTATGACATCTTCCTTTGGTTATCATCTCCATTTTTCTGTATATGAATGCTGTCTCCCTCATGAGAATATGATCTTCATAAGAGCAGGGACTATCTTTAGCTTTTCTTTGTATCCCCAGGTCTGAGCCTGGCAGGGAAAGCCTTATAGGAAAGATTGAATCTTTGATCTGCCAAAGTTTTTAGCAGTGGTCAACTTTGAAGCATATATGTATTTGAGCTTTATAAATAGAGAAGTAGCAAGTGGAAGGTTCTGAAAGGCAGCTAGTTTAGCAGTCTAAAAGCAATGCTTATTGAATACAACATATCAAAATATAAATGATGGCAAGATTCCTACAAATTAAACCATATATAAATTGGAAAAGAGCATAACAGCATAAAGTGCTACAACTGAAAAGGCCTAAGAAACAGTTTTAATTCTTAGAACTGGATGTCAGGTCAACACTGAACATTGATTAAGTACTGAAGCAAAGATGCATTTTTTTTAGCAAGGACATTTTGTAGCTTGTGAAGCAAAGATAATCCAAAAATTCAGATTATAAGATCTAGTAATGAATAAATATAAAAATAAATCCTTACTATATACAATATAGAAAAGTCTGATGTTCATACCTATATATGAATAGTACTGTTGTGAAAAGTATATATTCCACAAGTAAAATTAGAATGCATACAAGACTTAATTGAAATAGAAAGTTTATTTGTAAATAATTTAGCTATTAATATAAATATATCCAGTTTATATTTATATCTATAATTATGGGCACTATGGCATAGTAGAAAGAAGCCTAGACTCTTGGAATTTAAGTCCCTGTTCTAGTGTTAACCACCATAATACTAGAGAAGTGAAGAGAGGGGGAATAGATATTTATTAAGTGCTTACTATGTACCAAGCACTATGCTAAGCAATTAAAAATATTATCTCTTTTTATCCTAATAATAACGTTGGGAGGTAGATGCTGTAGATTATTCTTATTATTCAGAGTAGGAAACTGAGATAGACAGAAAGGTTAAATAACTTGCCCAGAGTAACATAGCTAGGAAGTGTTTCAGAAAGATATGAATTCCTCTTGATTCCAGACTCAGCACTCTACTAGCAGCCACTGTATGAGTCATTTGGACAGTCTAGTGCAGATATCTCTGAATGTTTCTCATTTGTGAAATGGAAATATGCATTTACATTACCTACTCAGAGGATTGTAAGGAAACATTTTATGTGTGGGTTCATTATGTATATATAGACTAAATATACAATATATGAACATATATAATAAATGCAAAATATACACACATAAGAAACACTTAAGCAGTGATTAAAAACAAAGTTGTACACATTTTTGTGCTAAAATAAACTTATGGCAGTTTAGTAGAAGAGACAGGAAGAGGAAGAACTTCCATTGTGTTAAAGTGATCAGAGGCTTCCTGGAGAAAGGAGGGCTTGAGCAAGATCATGAGATAGGATTATCATTATCTAAATTTGTGATTTATCTTCCATTTCCCTCTTTCTACTGTTTGCTCTTTACTCTGCCAAGAGGCCATCACATATCTTAAGGAGAAGGCAGCTTTTTTTCCAACTGTCTTGGAAAAAGTCAGATTGCTATTTAGGGGATGTTTGATATGTCCATTTAGCCACATATTTAATACGCATGTATGTATAATACCTTTGGTTAAGAATGCAGAAGTTTAACTATTTTGGATATGAAGGAAACATATTTGTTTGTATGTATGTATACATATATGTGTGCATATGTCTATCTTTTTTTTTTAATCTGTCTCAGTCTCTCTGTCTTTTTATAGTAGCTAGGTGGCACAGTGGAGAGGGTACCAGGATTGAAGTCAGGAAAACTGCTCTTCCCAAGTTCAAATGTGACCTCAGATCCTTAGTTGTTGACCCTGGACAATTCAGCAAGTCGCTTAACCCTGTTGCCACAGTTTCCTCATCTGTAAAATGACTTGGAGAAGGGAATGACAAACTACTCCAGTATTTTTCCCAAGAAAACCCCAAATGGGATCATGAAGAGTTAAACAAGTGAAAAATGACCAAATGACATGTATATATGTGTGTACATCTATATATAGACATGCATTACCCATATGTGTGCATATGTGTGTATGTGTATGTATGACACATGACTTTTACAGTGCCAGCTAGGTGCTCAATCAATAAATTGCTGGGTCTGGAGTCAGGAAAACTGTGTGTGTGCACAGATGAGGAAATTGAAGCCCTGAGAGATTATTTGACTTGACCAAGGTCACTCACGGATAGGAACTCTCAGAGGCAGAATTTAAACCTGTGTCCTTTGACCCCAAAGTCAGTACTCTTTTCTTCTGTATTATGCTGTTTCCCTGCATATTTTATGCTACTCATAATTCTTGATTCATGATGAATAAATAATCATGATTATTTGATTGCTACTTTTCCTTCCCCTCAGTCTTCAGCCCATCCCTCTCTCTTTTGGTGTTGAGGAGGAAATTATTTGGAAAATTTTTATTCACATAATCTTCCTTCTTGTGGTCTATCCTTATTGTCATCAGTTACCAGAGCCCCTATGAAGGCTTCTGAAGAGTAGTGGAGAGTCATGAATGAACCTGTTTGCTGCAATAAAAAGTACTTAACCACTCTTCTCACCTGGGAAGATTTATGCCCCTCACTGTAGCTGCAACATTTTCTACTATCCACAGAGGCAGCTGGGAACAATTTACCTGAATTATTTTCTACTTCTACCATTTTAGTAGTAAAATGACTGCTCAAAAAGCTGGAAGAGTATTCTGGTAAATGTAGAGCTAAAAGTAGATACAAATAAGTCCAAATTTCATCTATTTTTGGCAAATCTCATCTCAATATGGCACAGATATACTTTTCAACTAAATCCATATTTCTTCCTTTTGAAAGATCAAGTCTTTTGGCAAAAAATGAATAAGGCCATTATTCCTTTTTCCTACAATTTTTTAGGGCAGTAATGGCAAACTTTAAGACACATGTGGTTAAATTGGCACATCAAACATCCCCTGTGTAGCAATCTGACTTATTCCAAGAAAAGCTGGAAAAAAAGACTAATTCATCCATATATGTATGAATAATTACTATATGTTTCAATGTATGTTTTGGCCTTTAGATAAAAAGTGAGGTGAAGATGAAAAAGTGAGATGAGGCAAAAGGAGTATAAATTAAAAACTTAAGTAATAATAATCTTACTTCTTGACCTTGTTCAGACCTTCTTTTTCTAGGAAACCTCTGATTGCTTTAGTCCCCAGTGAACTCTCCCTCATTCTGTTCTTCTACCATACTGTCATATACTCAATTTTGGCTTGTAAACATGTACAATCTTGTTTTTATTATTGCTTAAGTAGTGTGTGTGTGTGTGTTTTATCTTCTCAGTGTGCTTGCGAGATTCTTGAGCATATGTTTTATATCTCTTTGTTTCCTCCATAGCAGATAATATACCAATATTTATATAGAGGCATAGAACTAGAACTAGAAGCAACCTCACAGGCCATCCTAGTCAAATCTAATTTTATTGATGAGGAAATGAGGCTTAGAGAAGTTATAACCAGCATTCACCAAGAACTTGTTGAATTAAATTAAAACAAGCAAATTAAAGTAAATTAGAGGGCACAACTAGGGGAGTCTATTAATAATTTTATTACTATGTTCCAAGATAAAGGATAATTTAATTTATATATCATTTTAGGTGTATACTAAAGTACTTTCTTCCCCAAAACTTTCCCCTGTGATGTAGACAAGGCTAGCCTTATATTCCTATTTTACAAATGAGGAAATGGACCCAAAGAGAGTAATTGACTTGGCCATGGTTCATAGCTAATAATCATGAAACCCACATTTTGAATTAAAGATTTCTATTTCCAAGATCTGGTCAGAATTTCAGTTTTGATTACATATTAGGAAACTCATTTTGAGCATTTAATTAAAATCAGATAGGACCACAGAAGCTTGGGTTTGATGCTTTTTTTTTTTTTTTAACCTTTTTAGTTTTGTTGTTTTTTATAACATAGATATTGGGAGAAATGATTGAGGATATTATTGAGAATGAAGAAGAATAGGGAGTAACTGAATAGTCCAGATCTGAATCATGTATTTATTTACTTGAAATTCTAACATACATAAAAAACAGTTATTTCCAGAACCATCTTATTCTATGCCCATGGAGGAGAGGAGTCAGATTTCTCTTAGTCTGGTTGTGTTTACAATGTGAATGTCATGGTGGATACTGCCTCGTCCATGAAATTTTGAAAATCTATAATTGCTAATTACTACAATATGTATGGATTATGAATTTCCATCTCCTATATCTATTAATCCTGATTTTCTGAAATTAGTAATGAATTACAGTTTTGAGACTGTGCTGATTTTACATAAACCCTGATTTTCTTTAAAAAAAAAAAGTAACTTAAGAATTTAGAGTCTATGTGGACTGTGTATTTACCTACAAATTTGCCTAAAAGTTTTCTATTTCTCTTATAACCCATAGATGCAAAAATTAGGGCATGGCTGTTGCTGTCATTTTTGTTTAGACAGTCAGCCTTTGAGGGCAAGAGCAAATTCACCATATGAAACAAAAGCAATTGCATTCAGGAAGAAAAGGATTAGAAATGCTCAAGAAAGAAAGAAAAAGACAAAGACAGAATTGGCTTTAGGGAAGGAGAAGTGAGTAATCCAGGAGATAATTTCTTCCATGGTTATTTAGTTTTAGAATATAGTGTAGTCCAGGTTGCAGACATTTTCAATATTACATAAAATGGCCCTTTTCTTATTAACAGAAAACAGATCTCTTTATCTACTGCTAAAAGAAAAGACAAAAGTCTTCTTGGCATATAGAGGATGGCAACCCAATAACATTAGTTATTGGTTTTTCATTTTTTTCTCCAAACATAATATAAGATACATGCTGAAAGACAGTGATTTTTGTAGCTATCATACAGCAAAGAACTTTACACTTTCTGGATATTGGGTAGTTAACCTACCAGCTTTTCTAGAATGCCCTGTTTCTTGAAGTTCATGAGTTAGTTATATTCAAGTTTAACTTCTTAGGTCAATACAAAACACTTTAATAAATTGAGAGTAACTCCAGAAGTGCATTTTCCAAGTTACTCTGTGATTGCTTACCAAGTTATGTGTGAGATTGTACAGTGGTTACAGAAAGCTGTAGGAAACAAATGTAGTCGATGGTTGTGATCTCAATAGCACTGGCACTACTTCCCAGGATCACAGTGAATGGAATGGAGTATGTATGTACTCTGTTATCCAGTTATATGCTGTCCTTGTTCAGCCTGCCTATTTTTGTCTTTACTGTGGCCCTCAATCTGCTTATCCCTTAGTGGAAAAAGCCCTAGGAGCTTTTATTACATTTTCCCCTTGTCCCACAAGAAAAGGAACTCTTATCAGAATATTTAGGGAATATGGTACCATTTTAGGTGGTCTAGTTTCAATTACATATTGCAAGTCAAAAATGCATGCTAAAAACAAAACATAGATAAAATACTATAAGAGTTCAAATCATATACATCTATAAGGAAGTAAACACCCACGTGGCATTGAATTGATTGGTTTACATGTGGGAAGACAAAATTAGCATAATCAGAGTATCATCATGATTTTAAAAAGCGTGACCCCTGCTTCTGTCCCCATAACAACCTGAACTTTTCCCATTTCTCTTTCATTTGTCCAACTCCTACTTGGTTTATTTCCATAGCTTTGTATTTCTGAATTTTCCTTCTGTTTTGTCCTACTGAGATTACAGCATGATCAATGTTTAGCTTGTTAGTATTCTGACTTGGTGTCCCTGACTTAACTTCTCATCATGTTGCTCATTAAACATCTATTAGTGTACAGAGCAGTGTTCTCTGGGGACAGTCCCTGTCCTCATGGAGCTGACAGACCCAGGAGAGGGAAGAGAACTAAGCACAGTTAAGTGTAATAGATAGTATTCCATCACAGAAGCTAACTCACGGGGCTCATGCTTTGCGGGATGCCCTTTACTACAAATGCACTAAGGAAGATTTATGGAGGACTTGGAGAAGGTAGCATTTGAGTTGGCCTTGACAAGATGGATGGGAATTTAAAAGGTGAGTGAAAGTAAAGCATTCCAGTCACGGGAAATGCCATGAGTAAAGGGGTAGAGGCACAAGAGCACAAGCTGTTTTAGAGGGAGAGAAAATAATCTGGCTCATCTGGTACATCAAGTACATTGGTTAATGTGAGATAGGACTGGGAATACTGATACTGGGTGGTACATGAGATGGGAGAATATCAGATATAGGAGTTGGAACTTTACTAAAGGGGGTGATAACAAGTCACTAAATATTTGTAGGTAGAAGAATAATCTGTGATTCTCCATGCAAGAAAGATTACTCCAGCAGCATTATGAAAAATCACTTGAACAGGGGAGAACCTGCATGTAGGAACATTAGCTAGCAGCCTGTTATCTAGGTGGGTGATCATAAGGGCCTACATTAGAGTAGTCTCAGTATGGAGAGATACTGTTTGTATTGACTTACAACATGGCTTGCCAACAGCCAATGAAGGACTGAGATGCTGCCATATAAGCTGATGGTGGAAGAATTTTGAGTTCAGAGTATTGGTCTCCATTCTTTCTTTCTAATCTTTAATTTTGATATAATTATTCCTCATCTGATGTCTTTAAAAATGCCCACATCTCATATTGTGTAAAAAAAGTCTCATTTAAGCCTATAATGTTGTCAGATGTCATCCTGTTTTTCACCTCCCTTCTCAGCTAAGATCTTTGGAAAAGCTATCCACATTTGACATTTTTATCACCTTTTCTCTCATTTTCTTCTAAACCCTGTGTAATTTGGTTTCAGACTTTATCCCTTACTTGAAGCTGCTTTTGCCAAAATTACCAGCAATTTCTTATTTGTTAAAACTAATGGCTTTTCTCCATCCTTGTTTTCTTCTCTGTATCTGTGGAGCACTATTGATTACCTTGTCTTTAACACTGTTTCCTTGCCACAGCAAGTTCTCATATTTTGTTTCTCCTCCTACCTGTCTGAGGGATGATGATGCTCATTCTTCTTTATTACATCTTTCTTTATGTTATACCTATTAACTGTTGTTGCCCTCCAGAGTAGTGTTTCTAGATCTTCTCTTTTCTCCCCATACTCACTCAGATCTAATCAGCTTCTGTGGATTCAATTCATCTGTATAAAGATGATTCCCAAATCTTCATATCTAGTCTGAGCTACAGTCCCACATTGCCTCCCCCTTACTAGACATTTTGAATTAGATGCCATGTAGACAACTCAAACTCGGTGTATCCAGTACAGAACTCATAACATTTTCCTTAAACCTTCCCCTGTTCAAATTTCTCTGTTGCTGCCAAGAGGATGGACTGCTTTCCTTTCACCCCGTTTGTGATCTCAGTGATATCCTTTGTTCTCCATGCTCACTCACCCCACATATCTAATCCATCTTTTTGGGGCCTGGGATCAAATGAGGTAAAATATGCAAAGTTTGCAGTTTGCAAAGCCTGAAACCCTATAGAAACCCTAGCTAACATCATCATCTTTGTCATTATCCTTGTTATTACCTAGTAATGGCGACCTAAATAGACAATATTTTCATGTACTCCTGGGATGCTGACCAGCATGATTATTTGGTCCAGCCATTCAGTAAGCTAGAGAAATACTGGGTTCTGGAGAGGAAATGGACATCTGAGTTATGACAGAGGCTGGCAATGCACTCATAACATTTTGAGCCTATGTTAACGTGGCGGGCCTTCATAGTCATAAAAAAGTGGTAGTTCTTCAACTTAGCAAGGCCTAATCATTGCTTCAAGATGACCTTTTTTCCCCCTGATTCTGTCTCTCTATCCCAGTTGCTTGCGTGTCTCAAAGGTATCCTTATCTCTGTCTCTTAGAATATTTCATTTTCTTCAGATCTCATATTACATGAAATGTTTTTTTCCCTCCAAAGTTACCTTGTATTTATTTTTATAAATATACATTTTGTCTCTGCTGATAGAATTTAAAATTTTGGGGGGCAGATACTGTTTCATTTTCATTTTTTCAATCTGAGTGCCTAGCATATATTAAGTGATCACTGATGCCTCATTAGTTTATGTAAGCACTCTAAGAAATTTGTAGTCTTCATTCACCTTTGAGTAATAGCTAAAATTCACTCTTGTAATAGATCATTCGGTTTACTGAAGGCATTAACCCTTCACAGTAGAAACCAATATATCCAACATTGGCTCGGGAACTAAAAAAAAAAAAAAAAAAAAAAAAAAGCTTATTTTCATTTTGTCCTGACCTTGTTCTTTCTTCTTCCATAAATTAGCTTTGACTGAAAAGAACTACATTTGGAAGAAGAATCTAAATCTAATTATACTCAAGATCCCATCTGAGACTTAGAATTATTGTCCAGAGCAGGGTTCTTAATTTGAGGTCCAACAATGGATTTCAAAGGATCTGTGGAATTAGGTGGGAAAAATTATATTTTTACTTTTATTACTTCCTTCAAGAAACCTTTCATGTTCACTTTAATGCTGGTATCTTCTCTTCATTTTATTCTGTATGCATTTTTATACATAATTGTTTGTATGCTGCCTTTTCCATTAGATTATAAACTCCTTAGAGGCAGGGAATGGGCCTTTTTTTTTTTAATTGGCCTTTTTTTCTCTTTCTTTGTATCTGGATGTTACATATTGTGTTCTTAATAAATGCTTGCAGATTTGTCTTAAGTAACCTCTAACTGAAATTGAGAATTTCTTCCAATTATTTAAAAACTTTATTCTGAGAAAGGGTTCATAGGTTTTTCCAGATTATCTAAGAGGTCCATAACACAAAATCAGAGCTCTGAAACCTATTGTTGACATCAACTATAAGAACACTGGAAACTCCAAATCACCCTCAAACTCAACAAATGTCAGAATCATTGAGTATTGGTTTTTAGATTTGGTTTGTATCATCTCCTAGATCCCAGGATATTGCAATTATTATATAGGTATTGTTTTGTAGAAACCAGAATAAAGATACCCAGAAGAGCAATCATCAACTGCAGACATCTGCAGGTGGAAAATTTTGCAGCAACTCCACCTTGGTCATCTTCTGTGATTCATCTACCAGAAGGCACTAACAGCTGTTCATGTCCAATGCTAGTTCTAGTGTTCTGTTGTTAGAAAGAGTCAGGGGATGAAGATGAGATCGGTTTGTGCATCTCCATTTCTGTCCCTCTTCCCATCCCCACATGCCCACTCACAAAAAGCCTAATGAATGATGCACCATCTGTGCTCCAACAGCCGGGCTATTGGTTGTCAAAATCTCTTTAAAACAATTATTCTGGAGTTTTCTTGGCTGCACATGCCAAATGACATTCAGCTGATAAGTATGTTTTGTTAAGTGGTTGCCTGAGCCATAGATCCCATGAAAAAACTAGCAGTCTTGATGCAGCTTATACTAACTTCCCTTTGATCTTGGGTGGCAAGAATGTTAGACTTCATGGTGGACCAATAACATTCTGCTATCCTTCTTGCTACTGGGCCCTTAGAATTTCCAAGGCCCTCCATTTGCTTTCAAACAGAACTTTCTTTTATGTGTTCTTTTGCTTAGTTAGGCTATGAACTCTTTGAGAGCAGTGACTATTAACATTTTCTATTTGTATTCTCAGGAATTAGCATAGTACTTGATATATAATAAACACTTAATACAGGCTTTTTCACTCCATTCATTCATATATTCATTTGTTCAGGAGAGAAAATTTTATTTCTTCCACTGGACTTGTCACTTTCTCTTTGTCTCAGGGATTTTTTAGGCTCCATGATTTCCCTGCCTCCTTTCAAGAAGGGCCTATAGTTCATAGTGTTTTTCTGAACTTCACTATTCATCATCCATAAGTAAAAGTTTACCTTTCTGTTACTTATAATCTTCAATCTGATGGGAAGATTAAATCTGGAACACTGTCAGAAGTGCTATTTTTATACTGTTTAAAAAAAGTCTTGTTTACACAGCTTTCCATGTCAGAATTCTGCCATAAAAGCATAGTTGACTCATCCACCCAAAATACTTCTTTAAACATGAACTGTGGTTTCTATCACTAGTTTTTCCTTGTTTTCTTACTTTATACTGTGCTCTCTGGTGATTCTACTGCTAAGAAGATGTAGACATTTTAAAATGACATACATGAAACCACAAGGGGCAAAAGCCTCAAACAATTGGAAACCAACCAATATCAAACTCTTGGAGAGCCTTTGCAAGTCAGGTACTTGGCCTGGTTGGCTAATGCACTGATGTGTCTACCAAGAGGGCAATACATTAATGATCAAGAAACTAGTTAGTGAGGAGCTGATAAAAGAAATAGCAGCTTTTAATTGGCTATAGCTCATCATCTACCAGTTTTTAAACCTATGTCAACTCAGATTTTTACCTCTCAAATGCTTATCCCTTCACTTATTTTGTATAACAAGAATTTTTTGGTGAGGAAATCCTAGATTTTTTGAAGAATGTGTTTTTAACTCTAGTGCTTAATGGATTGGGAAGGTTAAGAGTCTGACACTAAAATATGGGGACCTTTGCTTAACTTCCAGGCTTCATCCCCTGTAAAAATCTTCCACAATGCATACTGCACCAAACTAAAGCTCTGAGGAATGGAGAATAGTCATAAAATTAATGATGGTGTGGTATCTAAGTTAGAAGGAAGCAAACAGCTATCCTATATTCATCAGAAGGTTGAGGGTGTGGTCAGCGTGCTCAGTTTAAGAGATGGTACTGTGGGCAAGAACAATGAAATCTGTCTTCTTGGCAGGCTACTATCCCTTACTCAATCCCTTCCTGTCTTTTCTGTGGCTTTTTTCCAGTCAATTTATTTGGCTACCTACTTGTTCTCTTTTGCCTCATTGGGACTGTTTATCAGAAATCATGCTCCTGGTTCTGCCTCCCATGTGATCCAGATAGGGCCATAATCTGTGTCCTGCCCAGAAAACTCCTCAGAGTCCTAGGTCACTTTTGGGAAACCTATACTAGCATTCTAAAAGTGTCCTGCACAGTAATAATTAATGCCTTAAGACCAACAAAGAACTGTTGTGAATCCTGGTTCAAGAACTGGACAGAGTAATAGGACCATGCAGTTTATATCAAAGTGAGATCCGTAGAGGTTCAGGACTGTGCCCCAGGTCACAATGTGTCAGGGAAGATTGGGGTCCAAAGTCTCTCCTTCCAGAACCACTTCCTGCTCCAATAAACCACACTGCCTTGCTTCTTAGAGCACTGCTATGATATAAGCATTATTACTTTACTAGACGTCCAGAGGAGTCATGTAATTTCTCCGCTGTGGCACAACATATGATTTGAACCCAGGCCCTCATCTGGGCCCAAGGATCTTTTGTATGTTCCTCTTATATTACCACACCCATGTATCTGCATCATTATTTCAGTGAAGCTTCAATCTTTTCTGATCATGAAAATCCTACCCAGGGCCCATTCAGAAGTGATCATAATTTTATATAGTATTTTTCATAATAGCAAGCATAGCTCACATTTGTATAGCAATTTCAAGGTTACTCAAAATTTTACTCACAGTTTCAAAAATATGATATTTTGGTAATAAGTAATCATTTTCAGGAACAATTCCTGGTCTTTATTCTTAGATATATAAATTTGTATCATTAAGAGATTTTGAATTTGACTTCAATTTAATGCTTTTGGGATTATGTAGCTATACTATATAATATAATATAGGGATGTAGTTCATAATATAGGAATAATTACAGCACAGGCAAACTAACTCCTCTATTAATTATGATTTTATATTTATTTGGGAATCTTGATTATAACTTTAGGATAAACATAATGGAAAAGACATAATCACACCTGTCTTAGCAGTGTCACATTTGTCCTGTTGTACAGATTTTTTTTTCTTTAGGTTCAGGTCAGTTTTCTGTTGCACACTAGTCTTTCACCTTAATGAGAGTAAGTCAGCTTACTAGGGCACACATTTGGATCCTAGTTTCATTCTATTTTTTGTTTCCATACTTAAATCACATTTGAAAATGAAGGAATCTCTTATATATCAGAGCTTGAATTAGGAGACAAACAAAACAATCAACCAAAAAATGAAACCTGGAATGGTTTCCTCTTTGATGGTGTTTCAGCCTTCTTTCAGTTTTGAGTGGAGAAAAGATAGAAGAGCAGTTGAGAAAGGGAGGAGAAAAACAGGAGAGAGAGAAAAAGTGATTGTTGAACAGCTTGTATTCTTTCAGAAGCAGGATGGCTTGGGGAAAATTAGATGGCAAATGCCATCATCCTTGAGAGGAAGATGCAGAAATCAAAATCAGAAAATACCAAGAGAAAATATAAAATTCAAAGGAGCCCTTTTCACAGTTCCTGTTAATAGAAAAGAGTAAAATCTGCATACAAACCTTTTTGTTTGCAATCTAGTGTTTGTATAGGAAACATATAAATGTGGCAAAGGGTGGAGTCAGCCTCGGGCTTGACAACTGAAGGTCTCCCTGATACTTGAGTCTTGGGGGCCAGTTGTTCTTTTTCATCTTCATTACATAACTGTTCAGATTTTATCTGCTTCAGCTTTTGGTTTTTCAGTTCTCGTGGGCTTTCGCACTTGGCATAGTTTCCCAAATTCCTGTTCCTTGGGATTTGCAACATGGATATCAATGTGTCCATCTCACAAGTACATTGCCAAGGATTGTCATAGAGACGCAGATAGCTTAGAAGTGGTGTATAAATGAACACTTCCTCTGTCAGTACCTTTAGTTGATTGTGCTGAAGTAAGAGGGTGGTAAGTCTGTTTAAACCAAAGAAAGCCTCACTCTCAATTTTGGATATATCATTCTGCTGTAAATCCAGGCTTTTCAGTTTTTTAAACTTGGAAAACATATTATTCTTCAATATACGGATTTTATTTCTTGCTAGCAGCATATGTAATAAATCCTCAGGCCAACCAGGCAAAGTATAAACTAGTCTTCTTTCTTGACAATCTAAGTATTTTTCATGAAGATAAGTATATATGTCACATGGAAGGCCTGGAGCATAACGCTTCACAGTGCTAGAGGCCCTCCTGCCATTGTTTGCCCTTCCATTGTGAGTTTTGCTTCTTGAACTCCCCAAACTTGTCTTCCTAAATTCAGCTGCTTTACAAAAGAAGAGAAATATTATAATGGCAACCACTTGCATCCTGACATCCAGCTGGCCTCAATTACTTTGTGTGATAGATGAAACTGTGAAAGGATTCCTTTGAAATCTGAGTTTGTGTAATATTAACTAATGCAGTTCAGAAACGATGAGATACAGCTGGAATATGTGGAATTCCTAAGTTGGAAAAGAAAAAAAAGATTAGAAATCATAAGGATTTCTTCAGGTTCCTATATGTGAAAAGGATGTAAATAACAGTATAATTTACTCATCACATTTGTAATAGCACACAGAAATGGTAATTTTTTCCAAAAGGAGGTTCGTAATGGAGCGATATTAGGATCACAGATTCTTAGCTTTAGAGATCATTTAGTCTAATCCCATCATTTTATAGATGGGGAAACTGAGGCCCAATGAAGCCCAGTAACTTATCCAACTCACCATTTGGCAGACTCAGAATATGAGTCCAGGTATGATGAGTCTAAATCCAGTACATTCTCTACTATAGCAGAGCACTTTCTCCCCCCTTTTCCCCCTCCTTATTTGTTTTGCTTACTTTCAATTTTTTTATCCTTATGTCAAAAATACATTATTTGTCACCATATCTTCTTTATCTTTTGTATGCCCTTCCTTAAATACAGAGGAGGCATTTCATGAATATTTGTAAACCTGAATCACTTCTGAATGTTGACACAATACATTAACATTTTACTTTTTACCTGAACTGAGACTTTTCTGAATTATTTTATTTGACTTCACTAATTATTCTATAACTATCATACTCAGGAAAACATTTAGTGAGCCTATCAGCATTTCATGAATACTTGTAAACTTGATCACTTCTGAATGTTGACACTATACATTTCCACGTCGCTTTTTATCTGAACTAAGGCTTTTCTGAATTATTTTATTTGACTTCACTAATTATTCTATAACTATGATACTCAAGAAAACATTTAGTGAGAGTGTCAATTTCCCTCTCCCCCCACCATTATTCTTGGTGAGTTTTCAATTAGTTAATCAACTAAATTGAGACAATGGAAGATGATATAAGACATTTTGAGATGAAGAAAAGGAAGGACAGAGGAGCTTAAAATTGACCTCAATTTTCTCCATAAAGTTAAGTGTGAGGTTCTCATCTGAGAGGAATGGGAGGAGAGATGTGGGAGGTTTAAAAAGAGAAGAAAAAGTTTGTAGTAGGTTTTGTAGTTATTGAGTTGGGGAACTAACTGGAGAGAAATAGACATTGCAATGAAGGCCCAGTTGAGCTTAGATAGCATGAATTTATAGTGTACCTAGAAGGCATGATTAACTTCTTCCAACTCCATTACAAGCAAAGGAGGCAGATGGGGAGGAACTTTTCCGGGGCTTGAATTGGCATGAATTGAGTGATAGAACAAGAGAGTCAAGGATTTAAAAATAGAAGACAGTGTAGAGTTAAATTTGTTAACTACAAGATCAAAAGAAAGGCAGGAAAAGTCAGAATAGAGGTAATGGATTAAGGGGCGGTTTGGCATTTTGTTTGGGTGTAGTTAAGCAGTCAAACATTAAACAAAAAGGAAGCTATCAGGAGTTTCTAAACCCAAGTCAGGTTGCAACTTCTGTCCTTATTAAAAACATTAGCAAGTCATGGTTAAAAAATAGACTTAAAGCTTTGAGGGACAAATTAGTGTTTTTAAAGAGCTCAGTGCCTGTGGTAAAGAATATCATACTCTGGTGGAAGAGCCATTTACAGCCAAGGCTCTGAGAACAGGTGAATCTTTTTTAGGGAAGAAAAATGCTTGGGATTTTATCCTTAGTCTGAAGAGTGAGTGTCTTAGCACTTCCACTTTTTCAAAAGAACTATATAGCAAAAGCTTCTGCACTTTCAGATTTTAAAAAAAATGGCAGATGCCCCTTTTCCTCTTCTAGGAAAGAAGGACTTCAGCTGAACAGCCAACTCTAGAAGATAGAAGTGGAGAGAACCTGCACGTCTTGAGTCTAGTAGAATACTGCCTGACATCCCCCTTAGGGCCAGTGAAGCGCCATCAAGAAGTGCCTGTCCTGGCCTACTTTTTAGTGGAGACCATGTACTGCTAAACTATCCACCTGTGTTGAACAAGCCTAGTTAGTATTAAAAGACTTTAGCAATCCTGCAGTATCGTAGGGTTTAGTTCATGTATACCTTGGACATATGTGATCATTATTCTGTGCCCTATAGTGTGTTCCATGTATGGTAAATATTTTGGGCACATGTTCACATATTTTGTCCTTTCATATGTCATTTCTAGGCAGTCTTTATGTTTATGGGGGAAATATTTTATTATTTATTATTATTTATGGTTATTATTATTATGATTTCCTTACTGTGCTATTGTTGTTCAGTGGTATCTGAATCTATGACCCATGAGCACTTCAGACATTTATCCTCCATTATCTCATGAACTAACTCTGCCAACTTCATGTTTTTGATTCCATGACACTACCTATTCATCTGATCATCTGCCATCCACTTTTCCATTTGCCTTCAATTTTTCTCAATTTCAGGGTCTTTTCCATTAGGTCTGGTCTTTTTATTATGGGGCCAAAGGATTTAAGCTTTAGCTTCAGTATTTGGTCTTACTATTCTATTTCATTACATAACTTTAACCTGAACTAATTGTTCTCTCTGATGGGGTGCTTGTGAACTATAATTTTGAATAACACTAGATCCCATACAGCAACTTGAACCTGAGATGACTTGTTTTGGGAACCCATGTGAAGGCTGGGAGATACTCCAAAAGAACTATCCTAAAATTAAACAAAATTAAATTAAAATTAAACATTTGTACGAAAATGTCAAATATTTTTATATTATCAACTAACATCTTAGTTATCATTTCCTTATCAGAAATAGTTGAAAGATAGTTGAGAGCAATATTTTTGAGGAAGAGGAAGATATGACTTAATAAGAGTCTAAAGCTGTTGGGGGAGGGAGAGGAGCTCCAGGCTGAAATAAAAGGGATACTCAAAACAACATTTGCTTCAAAAGTAGAAAATGGATACATTTGTTCATAGCCAAACATATCAATTAGAACATTTCCTTTATCTCACTGTTAGGGTGGTGTAATGGGCTGAGGCTTGAGTTGATGCACTGAGGTCCCAAACACATGAGGCTAAATAGTAATTGGACTATACTCTATTAATATACATGATTGGATAAAGAATGGCCCCTGCCCACTCTCTGTGCAAGTCCTGATGTGTTGTATAGGAAATGACGATTTTGGTGGGTGGAGGCAGAGAGACAGGAAGAGAAGCTGGGAGTGATTGGCCTGGGTTCTATGCTTGTAGCTGCTGGTTGTGTGGCTGCTGGTCTAGCTAGCTTCTTGACTCAGCTGCACACATTGCTATTGACAATTCTCTTCCACCTCTGATCTTTCTTCACTGAGAATAAAGAGTGACGATTTTCCCCTAACCTGAATTCCTGACTCCAGCTGATTTTAAAATACACGGTCTTCACAGGGTGGTTTTTAAATTAAGCTGGAATTGTGAACTATAGATGCCCTTAGGAAAACTATTTTGAAAAACTGGCCTTATTCACATTTTATAAGCAAGAAGGTGTTTCAAATGGTCATTCTTTGACTTTCCTATGAAGGAATTTATTATTGATTGTGAATTGTCTTTTTGAGAGATGCTCTGTACTATGTGAGGATAGATGCTAAAAAGGTGACTTGAATTTACAGTAGTTTTTGTCTTCTGGATGCAGAGAACTAATCACAAGACATCTCTCCGATGAAAGCACTTCTATGGGTGTCAATTATTTAAAGTACAAATAAGGAATCAGCAAAGAAGCAAAAAAGGTCTCTGAATAAAGGTCTCTAAAAACAAAATCCATGCATTTAAGTTTGTGGACTTTGTACTCGGAATAGCTCTCAGGTCTTCAGCCAGGCCTGACTTAGTAATATTTTAGAGTTCAAATAAGTGAAATTATCTTATTTTTTATCTCACTACCACCAATCAGAAGGCTTGTAGGATAAGATATGAATAATTACTACAAACATTTATTTAGTACTTTAAAGTATTTTTTCTCACAATAGTCCTGGATTATAGATATTATAAGTGCTTTTATTTGCATTTTATAGATATGGAAACTAAAGCTCAAAGAGATAACTTGATTTACACAGGATTGCACAGGTTATAAATGTGGGGTAGGCATGTGTGCTGTAGTCAGCCCAAAGCAGGTTGGATTATTAAGTTTCCTATTAGCATTTACATCTTGAAAATTATGAAATGCTACAAATTGGGGATTGAATTATTGTCTTATTGATCAAACTTTATTATTGATGTTCAGTCATTCTATCTTGTTTGACTTGTAGTGACCTCATGGACCATAGCACACCAATACTGTCCATGGAGTTTTCTTGGCAAAGATACTGAAGTGGTTTGCCATTTCCTTCTCTGGCTCATGTTACAGATGAGGAAACTGAGGCAAATTACCCAGGGTCACATAGCTAGTAAGTGTCTGAGGTCAGATTTGAACTCATGTTCCTGACTCCAGTGCTTTAGACTTAAGAAAGTGTTAATAATGAACCTCTCTTTGCTTTATCTTTCACTGATTTTATGACCACTACCTTTCTTCAGATCTTCATCACCTCTTTCCTGGATTATTACAATAACATCCTGTGTGATCCACCCTCAACACAATACCAAATGGATATCCTAAGGCATAGGTTTGACCATGTCATTCCTCACTCAGTAACTGATGTGGCTCCCTATCATCTCTAGAATAAAATATCAACTTTATTCGTCATTTAAAACCTCCAGCTTTCCTTTGGAGCCTTATTAAATATTGTTCTTTCTCAAAAACTCTGTGGTCCAACACATGGCATTCTATCTTCCACCTCCCTTCCATTGCATACACTGTACTCCATAGGTGGAACATCCTCTTTTCTCAATTCTAACTCCTAGAATTCCTCGTTTTCTTAAAAACTTAGTTCAAATAAATTCCTACATGAAGCCTCATCCTCTCAATCTCTAGAGACTTCCCACCCAAAATTACCTTGTATTTTTATATTTGCTATATATGTGTCTGTGTTGTCTGTTACATGTAAGCTTCTTTTGAGGGCGATGACTTTTTCATTTTTTTGTCTTTGAATCCTCAGTACTTTGTATTTAATATGTGCTTATTGATTGATAAGCTAATTTCCCTGGTTCCCTTCAAGATTTAGCTGAATCCATTTACCATATGGAGAAGGGATTTTCCAATTCTCCCACCTTCTAAGATCACTCCCCCTTACTTTATGCTTTATCTATTTTGCATATTTTTTACATACCTGTTTGTTTACATGTTGTCTTCTTCACTAGACTGTGAGAGCCTTAAGAACAAAGCAGTTCTTTTGCTTTGTAATCCTAGCTCTTAGCACAGTGCCTGACACATAATTAATTAGTTGTATGTTTATTAATATCTTGCCTGGCAACATTATAGTTGCATGCCCAATTTATTGATCTGTTCTTTTTCCATTTTGTGGATGTAAGAATTTAGAGAAACAAATTTTGCCCTTCTATCGCTGCGGCTGCATCTCATGAATTCTGGTGTGTTGTTTCATTGCTGTCATTCTTTTTAATGAAATTATTGATTATTTCTGTGATTTCTTCTTCAAACTCTTTATTCTTTAGTATTAGATTATTTAGTTTCCAAATAAATTTTAATCTATCTTCCCACTGCACTTTGTTGAATGTAATTTTTATTTAATTATGATACAAAAAGGATAAATTTAACATTTATGCCTTTTTACATTTCATTTTGTGATTTTTATGTTCTGTTACATGATCTGTTTTTGTGTAGATACCATATGTTGTTGAGAAAATGTATATTCATTTTTGTTCCCATTCAGTTTTCTGCAAAGGTGTGTCATATTTAACTTTTCTATATTCCATTTACTACTTATTACAAATAATGAAATCTATGTGATAAAAAAGAAAAATATGGCCCTCTTACCAAAGAATCAATACCGCAAGCCAGGGCCTGAGTTAATAGACCCAGTCTTTGATAAATATAAACTATCATGTTACCATTGATTTTGATATTAGTAAGTATGATTCTTATGTAACAGGGAGAATTGGCTTTTATGAGAATGCACAGTAGGCATAACTGATGTGGACTATGGAGCATTGTGCAGACATTTAATAACTGATCTCAGGTCTGCTCACCAACTACATACTGAAGAAACAAATTTTTGATTGGCTACTTAGCCAGAACTAAGGTATATTCAAAAGGTGCTAAAAGGCCAAAATAAGTTTCCTGCTATTTCCTGGATTCTGATGAGAGAGAGATCCAGTTTCTGAAAGGAGTTTTAGTTCTTTCCCCTCTCAGAAGTGAATATAGACCATAAATACAGAGTTCTGTTTTTCTCTTTGCATTTCTTTTTCCACGTTTTATGTGAGCATATCCTGGAGACATCTATGACCTGCTAAACATTGAGAGTTCAGAATGGTGAGATGTCAGATGCCCAGGAGGTAAGACTCTATCCTAGATAGTGAGGGGTAAAATCTCTAGCAACCTGTTTGACCCAGCATTTATTGAAGGGCAGCCAGGAGGGGGCCACAGCAGTTCATCTACTGATCATGTCACATTTGCAAGTTAATTTGGGAGCAAATGCCTTATAGCAACCACTTTAATTTGGAGTCTACTTTCTCAAGTATTGAAGATGTTGTATCAGTGAAAATGTATGTTAATTGGTTAAATGATATTGAGGTACTAATCACTAGTGTTTGACATTAGAAAGAATAATTGGAATGGGGATTCAAATTCATACTTTTAGAGAAGAATTATACTGCTTCTGCAGGATCTGGAAAGAGAGATGCAGTCTTACTCTGGGAGAACTCACTTGTTAGTGTAAGTAGAGGTTCAGATAAGAATTTTCTGAGGTTACTTGGGCTATGAGAAGTGAATGAGATTTTTATGTTTATTTCCTTGAAAATCATAAATTAACTATTAATTAGTGGCAATACCTTTTACAACCCAGCAAACAGAAAAAGCATTGTCAGTGGGAAATATACACCTAATAATCCAGTTATCTAAACAGGATATCTCAGTTAGCAATTTCTCATTTGCTGGTTCATATCTAGATCCTGTTTCCAAATTTTAAGTGTCCCTAAGGCTCTTTCTGATGCTCCTTACTGCCCTTTCTCTTCCCTGACTCTCCTGATGACCTCATTGGCTCCATTGGGTATAATTATCTTCTCTTATGCTGATGACCCTCAGCTCTAAGTACCTGGTCTCTCCCCTGAACTTTAATCCTGTATCATTAATTGCCTATTAGACATTCAAACTAAAAGAGAAATTTCCCAAACCCACTCTTCTTTCAAACTTCTCTACTTCAAAAACACTTCCATTCTTCCAGTTTTTCAGGTGTGTGATCTTGGAATTTTCTCAACTTCTCCCTCTCTTTTCCCCCACATAATACCACATAATGCTTTTGATTCCTGCTCTCCATTCACACAAGTATAACATTAGGTTGGTCCTTTATCACCTCTCACTAGTTTTATTGCAACAGCCTTCTAATTGGTCTTTCTACTTCCCCATTTTAGTCTGTCCTTCTCATTGTGGCCAAAGTAATGTTCTTCAGTCCAGATGGGTCTATGTCATTCCCTTGTCAGCCAATTCTAATATCCCCCTATTACCTGTAGAATCAAATATAGACTCCTTTTTTAGCTTTTGAAATTCCTTACAACTTGGGTAATAACTTATCTTTACAAATTCATTTGGACATTACTTCTCTACTGTGTTGCAATCCAAACTGCCCATCTCTCTATTCCTCACACATGCTGCTGCACTAGGGGCCCTCCATATCTATAACGTTTTTCTCTTTCACCTTTATCATATGAGATTCCTTTTTTCAAGATTCAGCTGAAGTACCATTTTCTTTATGAAGCTTCTCTGATATCTCCAATGGCTAGATCCTTCTCTCTCTCAAACTATTTTGTATTGAACTACTTTGCATTAATTCTCTTTTAAATTTACTCTGTATGTATAATATATTTATATAATGTCTATAATTTTGTATTTTCTTGCTTTGTGTTTTATTACAATATAAGCTTCTTGCAGATAGAGATTATTTCTTTCATCCCGTTTGTATTCCCAGCACATATTACAGAACCTGGCACAATACTAGACCTTAATAAGTACTTATTGATAAAGATAGAATCTTTGAAACCTAATTTTAAAATTAAAAGGATAGTTTCACCAGTTTCAGGCAGCTGTTCAAACCTGTAAAAATATTTTTCACCCAAATCCAGTTAACATGTATTGCTTTTGGAATCTATATTTTCCTTATGTTGTGCTACTGAAGACTTCCAAGATCAACATTTCTTTCAAAGGTCTCTTTCTTTCTTTTTCTTTTTTCTTAATTTTTTTTTTTTTTTGGTTCTTTTAACACCCTTCTGGTTTGCATCATTAATTTAGGAAGTGATTCACTTTTTATAGTGGAAGAAATGTTACTTAGGGTAGAATTATAATTAAGTAAATAAATGAAAGATGTGTCATCAATGAAAGGAAGTCCTGGTATAGGAACTTCTATCAACAAATAGAAACACAGTTAGCACTAAGTAATAAGCCCTAGGGAATTGCTTGAGGCAATATAGTTTAAGGAACTTGCCCTGAGTCACACCTCTAGTAAGTGTCAAGAGATAGGATTTGAATCCAAGCCCAGCATTCTATCTGCTATATTATGCCTCTTTGTGTTTCTAAATACTTATAATTATTAATATAATTTTTCTTATTGAGATTTGTATTGATATGAAAATACCTGTTATCTATGAGTTATTATATTTCTACCTTGTGCTAACCTACCTCACTTTGTTGCTGGACCTAAAATACTTGCTTACCCTAGTCAAAATCCTGCTCATCTTTTAAGGCCTAATTTAAGTGTAGATTACTCCATGATTCTTCCTTGATGACTTTGGATGGAAGTGATTTTATTTTCCCCTGAAATCTGTGACCCTCATATGGTATTTCTGCATAATATAATATATTAGAGGGGTGGTTTTTAAAAAATATTCATATTTTGATTTCTGGATAGATAAAAGTTTCTCTTGAACAGGAACTGTCTTTGAATTTTCCTTCCTGCCTCTTCCCTTTTACTACAGTCACCATGCTTGGCCATGGTAGGCACTTGCTAAAGCTGAAGATTTTGCTTGTAGTTGTTTTTTTTTAAATAATGATTTGCAATTTGCCATTGAGCAACTTATATAAACTGGCTTTTTTTGGTGAATAGAGAGTTTTGTGCCAAATTTCCAAAATGTATTATAAAAATATAAAAGCTAGTTTTATTGAAGTTGTTTTGAAGGTTCAAGATTGTGGTGTGTGCTGCTATCCGGAAATAAATAATTTCTTTCTTTCTACTTACTCTTTATAATCTTCATAAAATTATAAGTTTGCATATTATAATTTTAGGCAAGAAGAACTACATCCTTGGAAAAGCAGACATATATTTAGAATGGATTGCTTGCCAAAATTTCTTTTCTTATTTTCTAATGAATGCACTACATTTCATGGGATCTTATTCTTTTTTCATATTCTTGAAAAAAATAAGTTGAAATGTGTACAATAAATGTTATAATAACTTGTCATTTATTTTTCACTAGATCAGTGTAAAAATTTACAAGAACTAAATGTTTCTCAATGTGAAGGACTAAATGTGAGTATTAATCTTTTTTTGTTTATACAAGCATTTGGTGCATATATATGTGTGAGTGTGTGTGTGTTTTGTGTGTGTATGTGTATATGTGAGTATGTATGTGTGTGTATTGAAAGAGAGAGAGACAGAGAAAGAGAGAGACAAAGAGAGAGAATGAATTAGCATTTTCAATTTGGAGTATCAATATATGTTTAGGAATGCTACCAAAAGAAAGTTATACTCTATGTATTTATTTTGAAGGCTGGAGGTTAATTCCATGAGAGAAAGGCAAGCTGTTTAAAATTGGCAAGAAATTTCTATTCCTATATTTACTATAAATAGTAATCTCAAAGGAATGTGCCTATTGCTATCAACACTGACAAATGTATATGAGCCAAAAATTACTTTAAAATGAACCATCTTTATAATTTTAGGCAACTCTCTAAGACTATGAGTTGCAGAAAAATGACCAATTAGCATTCGCAGAAGGAATATTCATATTATGTGTTCCCTATATCAAAGAAAACTGGTTAAATATATAAATATAGATATCTGTCTAAATGTACATATATCTATGTGTGCATACACTCATATATGGAAATGGGCCAGACTCTCCATTTCCATAGCACTTATGACTATTTCCATAACTAAATTGGTTGTCAGTGATCTGCATAAGACCTAACCCTCTCATCCATGGAATTTAGTATTACATTGATCAAACCTCTCTGGGCCTTAATAGATGATCTTTATAGCTTGATGTGGCTAAAGAAACTCCCCATCTGGTGGTTAGTTTTCTGGCAATGAGCTTCTCTGAATTTAGCTAGGCTGAGCCTTGGATGAGTAAAACATAGTCCATCATTAGCCCCATCCTCCACATTTTCCCAACTTAAACAGGCCTGTCCATATGTGAACCCTATAGTCATAGACTTTGAAAAAGCAAAGTAAGCTTCCTGCCACAATGAAGCATCCCAATAGGATTTCATTGTAAGGCACCATTCATTAAAATAAGTATAAGGAATAGATTGGTCTAATGCTGGTTCATTTGCCCCTTGATAAATTTTTGGGGAGATAAGAATGAAGACAATTTTTTAAGTAACTAGATTGTTAATTAGATATCTGTTCATTTAAAAAAGATTACTGTTATATGAATTGAGAGATGCTATATCTAAGTTTGAATTCTGAAAAAACCAAGTGCTTTAAGGATTTATTTTCTCAATTTATTTGTGAAACAGATAATCAGAGCCACTTCTTATCTTTTTTATAGAGATATTTGTGTGTGTGTGTGTGTGTGTGTGTGTATTTAGAGGCATAGATACATATATAGGTATATTTGCCTATTTTACACACACACACACACACACACACACACACACACACCATAGCCACAGATTCCCTGCCTCATCTACTACCTCGGCTTGTGTTTCCTAATATGGAAAATAAATTCAATTTTTTTCTCAATATAACTTCCTTCCTGATGTTTGATAATTATCAGTAGCAGTAGTGCTACACCTCTCAAAGGCTCATAAGAGATGATGACAAAGCATTCAGATTTTTAATAAGCCATTTCTACCAAAAGTTAACAACAGGGTACATAATCATCCATGTGACACATATTGTCTTAAGAGTCTACTGTGTACATGGAACTGTTCTGAGTGTTGCAGGAATATTAAAAAAAAACTTGATTCAATTTAATTCAACAAATATTTACTAACTAGACATGATATACAAGGAATCACAGATCTTTGCCTTTCTGAGAGCAGTGACGACTGGTCCTCTTCAACTACTTCTATCATTTCTCCAGAGATTTTCTACTAAGAAACTGCTGCTCTTGAATTATACTCTTGGCTACTAATGGAGCAGTTATGGTGGTCTCCCTTTTCACAGCATCTGGCAGCAATTTCCTCATATAATCCACCCTATCCTCCTCATTTTGATGGTAAAAATGTTATTTTTAAGTGCAGAGAAAAAATACAGATACAGTGTGTATACACATAATTTTCAAGTGTTTTTTAACTGTTCAAAGCCTTCTCTCTTCCTTCCCTGCTGCCTACTAAATTTGTGGATTTAAATTAGGTACTGTATTTATACTCATTAACATAGATAGAAGGAACATCTGTTGGGCAGCCAGTGGATAATATTACCAAGATTTGGTGTTGTAAGAATCCTTGGATGTTACCTAATCCAAGCCCTTATTTCACATATGACATAATGGGCTCCAGAAAAATTAAATGATTTACTCAGGGACACACAAGGAATATAGCCTAGTGACATTTGAAACTGGACATTTGACTCCAAACCTAGAAATCTTTTTATTATGCTGTTAAGTCACAGATAATTTCTTTGAAGTGAATAGGCTGCTTCTTTATGTTGATATAGTTCCCAGAAGGATACACTGTAAAATTTAGAGACATCAGTAACTATGCAGAAAGCTAGATCAGAAAGAGGAGTTTGATTCTTTTTTTTTTTTTGTATTGTTACTTTTATGCAAAATGTAAATGTTTCCCCTATCAGAAAGACAAAAATTTCTCTCCCTCATTCTCCAGATATTTTCCTCTAGCTTTAGTTATTTCTGCCAAATCTCCTTCATCTATTGATTGATTCATTCATTTAGCAAGTATTTATTGAACCTACTGTGTGCTTGGCCCTATGGGGAAGAGCTATGTGTATAAGACTTAGGGTTTTTTAAATAATTGGGTATTATGTCTCAAGTAAATTTAAATATTCCTTGAATTTGCCAATCTGGTGAGAAAGTCAAACCTCAGTGACATCTGCATCAAATTTGAAAACATCAAAGTACTTACCAACTATAATTTCTAATAATATGTGGTATTGCTAATTTCATCCAGATTTTACTATTGTTCTCAGTGAAAAAGGCATTTTAAATGCAAACTTACATTTAAAGAACTATATTCATTCAAAGGCTTCAATTTCTCACAGAAACTTGTCTAATGTTTTATGTTAAAAAAAATTCAAAGAGCATAATAGACAAATTTGCAAACTGTTAGAGGCCTCAGATATCTGTTTATTGATGTAGTCTTTCTGTGCATAGTCAGCTTGAAGACATTTCACAAGTCACTCGAAATTGAGGGTATAATTGATCTTAACTTGTTTTGACATCTGTCTATTGTAGAAAGGAGTGGATTGCTCTCTAGTTTGACTTACCTCAAAGAGCTGTCATTATGTGGCAGATGAAAAATTCCTATCTCCTACTGCTCTTTGCTGAGAGGCCACATACTTTTTTCTTCTCTATTTCTGTACCTGAAGAAGTTTGTAAGCTAATATTCTTGTTTTCCTTTTGTTCTCTATTAGTTTGCCTTTCTAGTACCTTTCATTGAGGACCAAGGCAATCTAGTGCTTCCAGTTGGTATAGCATTTTTAAAAACATGCTTAGTTTTCCATTCACTCCTCTCAGATCACCAACTTTCTGTTCTTCTTTTTTCCCACAAAAATCATCCCACAATCTTTCTAGTTCATTCTACCTGTAACCAAAGATGGGTAGCAGTGTCCAAATACTTCACAAAGAGGGAATCTTGCAATGCAACAGAACTCCCTGTCGATCGATGGTAATACTATAATTTTGAACTTTTTGTTGTTTCATATGTAGGCAGTTTTTATATCTTTATAGCTAAGGTAATTTGACATGTGACACCTAAACACTTACCTTCTTATCCGAGAGCTGATGTTTTTAGTATTTTAAATTTAAATGAGTAATTGGTATCGCAGAGGAATGGTATGGATCATTTGCAAATAAATTTAATAAACTGAATAAATATAGCTATAAGAAAAAGTATAGTTTTCCATTCAAAAGCAATTAATATCAATATGAATTAGCTAACATAGGCTGAAAACTGAGTTGTGCTATATAAATATGAAGCAGCATAACAGAACTGAAGTTATATCAAGCCAAGACCTAAGAATTAATCTATGACCTTGGACAAACCACTTGACTTTTCTAAGGCTTCATTTTCTTGTAAAATGGAGATTTATTATCTGTTTGTTTTTCAGTAGTTTTTGACTTTTTGTGATCTTATTTGGGGTTTTCTTGCCCAGAGATCTTAGAACAGTTTTGGCCACTTCCTTTTCTAGCTCATTTAACAGATTAGGGAGCTGAGGCAAATAGAGTGAAGTGACTTTCCCAGGGTCACACAGTAAGTATCTGAGGCCAGATTTGTACTGAGAAAGATGAGTCTTCCTGACTTCAGGTTTGTCACTCTATCCACTGTGTTACTTAGCTGCTCAAATGGACATAATATTCATAATAACTAACTTAGAGGATGTATAAGGATTGAACAAGTTAATGCATTCAATGTACTTTATCAATCTTAATGTGATTATATAATATCATCTCTCTCTCTGTGTTGTTGTTGTTGTTGTTTTGTTTTTTTTTGCTAAGAATATAAATATGTATTCCCTTAAGAGAGGAATAGAAGAAACAGGGAGAAAATGGGAAGGCTACAAATCATATTAGATTTTGATGAGGATTTTTTGTTTCTCTTTAGGATGATGCAATGAGATATGTGTTAGAAGGCTGCCCATCTCTTATTCATCTGAATATAGCTCATACAGATATTAGTAATGGAACACTAAAACTACTTTCAAGGTAATTTGATTAAGAAACAAGTGACATCAAGTTTACTAATGCATTTGCTTTCATTAAGAACTATGGCATTTATCCTGAATGTTCTGAAAGAGATCAAAGCTTTATAAGAGAATCACCAACTGTGACTCATTTGCATGTTTTATGTTCATCAGTTTGTGCTTCCGAGAGTCTCAGTTCTCATCGATCAATAGTGATAGACAATTCCATGCATAAAATGGATAATGTTTTATGAATGATTTTTCAATAACATAGGCTTGTTAGAAAGAAACCATTAGCAATTGATAAAATTATCAAGTCATGCTCCAATTCGTAATATTTAGGTCTCCATTTGAAGTACAGAATTAAATGAAATAATGGGAACTGGAGAAAATTCAAATTAGAGATTAAAAGAGCTACTTGAATGTAAGATTGCAAAATATAAGAATGGACTTCTAAGAGAGATGATATAATCTATTTTTCTGGAAAGGTTAAAGTAGAGGATAGGAAACCATTTTTACATATGTTTGATATAGAACCTTCTAATATTCTTCTACACTTTCTGACTTGAGTACTACTTTTTGTATATTCCCAAGTCCAGAAATATCTGCAAGGAAAAAAAATTCTTAAGTACAATCTTAATTGAAGGTAAAATGATGGAGTAGATGATATTTTAAATTTCTATCTACCAAACACTGTGCTAACCTCTAACATTGCTCTAAATATTCCAGGTGGCAGAGAAAGGACTGTGGACACTGAATGTGGATCACAACATAGTATTTTTACTTTTTTGTTGTTTGTTTGCATTTTGTTTTCTTTCTCATTTTTTTACTTTTTGATTTGGTTTTTCTTGTGCAGCATGATGATTGTGAAAATATGTAGAGAAGAACTGCACATATTTAACATATATTGGATTATTTGCTGTTTAGAGGAAGGGATAGGGAAGGGACAGAAAAAATTGGAACACAAGGTTTTGCAAGGGTGAATATTGAAAATTATCCATGCATATGTTTTGAAAATAAAAAGCTTTAATAAGAAAAAAGAAATATTCCACCTGGAAGAATTAAAGAGAAAAACGATAGCTCTGTCTCTGAGACAGGAGAAAAGGAAGATATGATGGGTGAGATTAAAAAATATGTTGATGCATTACCTATATCAGATCACTTGCCATCTCAGAATGGGGAGAGGGAAAGAAGAAAGGGATAGAATTTGAACTCCAAACTAAAAAAAAATTCCTAATAAAAATTTTTTAATGTATGTAAATAAAAAATGAAATATTATTTTTTAAAAGATATGTTGAAGTGTAAAGAAAAGAAATTGAGACATTTCACATCAGGGGTTGTCAATAACACCTCACAATTAGAGGAGGGAGAAGTGAATTTGGGAACCTAAAGACAGTAGAAAGGATGTGGAATAGCTGGGAAAATTAATATGTATTTGCAATATTTTTCCACTTGTATGGAGAAAGGTAAGACTTACAGCTCCTTAAACAATAGAAAGACACTTCCTTAAACCAGTAGAAACAAAAATTAGTTCTCTGAAAATTCATCCTCTAGTTATATTTTTACATATAAGACACTAAGGACTCATATAGGCATTTCTGAACAGTTGACAGCAGTCAGTTAGATTTATGATAAAAGATTTGCCAAAGAATGTAATTTCAGGATGAATTATAATGATCATGACATAATTTTTTATTGTCACCAGAAAAATATAGCCCTTCATTGCATAATTTGTCACATATATGTAATATATAAATTTATAGTTAATCACAACCCAAAACTAACATAGCATTCATCAATTTTTAGGTAAAATTTTATACACATAACTTTTTGGGGGGTTCTAAAGACATGAAAAATGTCAAAGAGGCTTTATGTGTGATTAGAATGTGGTATTTTAAAATTTTGCAGAAAAAAAAAGTAGATGAGATGTAAATAAATAGAATGTCTGTTATCCAATAGGAAAACCTAATTTTACTATTCTTTGTTTTAAAGAAATGCTTTTTTCTTCTAGTTGTGATTTGTATCATAATTTTTTTAAAAAAATGTAGTATATAAATCTTACATGAGACTCGATGTAGTATAACGGATGGGGAAAGTCAACCTGGGAGTCAGGAAGACCAGGCTTCAAGCTCTGTCTCTGCCAGAAACTGAATGTGTGACTCTGGGTCACTTAACTTCTCAGTTCTCCAGGCAGTTCTCTTAAGACTGTGAGTTAAAGAGGAGAGGACCTGCATTAGAGGAGGGAGTTTTCTCACAAGTTTGTTCTGTATACTAGCAATATGGTCCAAAAAAGTTAAAAAAAAAAAAAAGTAAAGCAAACCTAAGATACAAATACATATTTATTTCTTAATTATTCAGGAGAGGAATAGAGTAATAATCTATCCAGTCTGCTCTCTTCTGTTTTATATTTTTGGGACAAATTATTCTTTGTCAATATCTGTTCCAGAAAGTGATTGAGATGAAAAAACATAAAGGAAACATAAATCAATTTAAATGTTGATTCCTGAATTTATATCTCAATCCCTCTCTCAAGAAAATTTTTTCCTGAATTATTTAGAACCTTAATGTAAATGTTAAATATCATGTAATCCATCTTTCAGCATGGTAGCGTTTTCTCTTGCCTTTTAAATCTCCTTTCCTCTTCTTGCAGGTAGTTAATAAATATTGTTGAATTGAATTGATAATCTTATTGTGTCCCACAGGTCCCATTCTTACTACTCTGTAGACTCCTCCATTTATATCTTCTTGTTTCTATCCTTAGTACATTTCCAGTTACCTAGCTGACATTTCTACTCACATTTCAAACTCATAATGTCTAAAACTGAATAAAAGGGGCAAAAACTCTGCTCTTCTTCCTGATCCTCTATTATTGTGAATAGTGCTCCTGATTACCTGGGGCTCAAAAATAGAAATTATTTTTTATTCCTCCCTTTGCCTTGACCCTCACCATTCAATCCATTTCCATGACCTGTTAATTCTTCCTTTGCCACATCTTTCACATTTATCACCTCCTCCTCCTTTTCTTACCATCACCCTAGTTCATGCCCTCAGTAGCTTATGGCAAAAACCTTCTAACTGGTTCATCGACTTCCATTATACCCTGTGTACACTTCTTCCATATTCATTTTCCTAAAACATAGTTCCAATCATGGTATATTTGTACTCAGAAGTCTTCAGTGGCTCTGTAGCTGGCATGCAAGGCCCTTTACAATCTGATCATAACCCATTTTTCCATATCCCCTCTGCTCTAGTTAAACTAGATCAGTCACTTTGCCCTAAACAAACTTCACATTCTCCTAGTTAGGGCTTTCTTCATGTTCTGTCCTCCCACCCCAACCTCAAATTCTTGAAGTTTATTTAAAACTTGTACTTGTCACCAGAAAAAAATAGCCCCTCATTGCATAATTTGTCATGCCTATAATATATATATATGTATATAAATTTATAGTTAATCACAACCAAAAACTAACATAACATTCATCAGTTTTTAGATAAAATTTTATAGACTATTTAAGATTTGTACTTTTTCCCATCATGGTTTCCCTTGTTTTTCCCCAGCCCAAAGCAAGTTTTCCTATTTCTGAACTCTTAGAGCATTTTGTCTGTGTCTCTTTGGTAGTACTTGTTATGTTCTCTTTTGCATTAGACCTTGTGTTTAGGTTTTCTCTCCCCTCCTACACTGTTGCTCCTTAGCATTAGCAGCCACATATTCTTCGTCTTTGTGTGTCTTGGCACAAAACACACTGAGCAAACGTTCATGTAGAGGATTTATATTAGCATTCTCAGTGCCTTGACCATAGCAGGCACATAATAAGTGTTTATTTAATGTAGGTATTAAGCAAAGTTGAAAAATTCTTACTTGGAAAGCTACAACTAACACTCAAAGGAAAATATAACATCCTTTCTCTTTATAGTGAAGCTATGTATGACCTCTTCTAAGACTATATTGAGATGGTTGTATTAATAAGCCAATGATACTAATGCTATGTGTAGAATTCAACATACATTTGAAAGTTAGCGTAGCATACTGGCTAGAGCTGATCAGACCTATCTTCCAATTCTACCTTTGACATACATTGGCTCTGTGACCCTGGGCAGGTCATTCAATCTGTCATTTTCCCAGACAATTAAGACAGTAAGTTGCAGAGAAGGTAGAAGAAATTTCTTCTATGGAGGTACAAATATGATTTGAAAAAAAAATCCAGCATTATAACTTTCTCTAAATATAAATTTGTAAAATTCAAATATATAAAAAAGAAGTGACTGAGGATTATTTATCCATAGTAGATATAAGAAGATTCTTCAAGTAGCTCCTTTCAATAATCAGGTCCTCTAATACATTTAATATAAAATTGGTTTTAGAGACAACTTTTCAAGAATTCCTCTAAAAACCAAAAAGCAGAGGTTATTTAACTAGGGACTCATCAACTTACTTTTATAATATTTCAATAACTGTTTTTCAGTATGCTCGGTCTCCTTTGTAATCCTGCATGTATTTTTTTATTTTAGGCATTTTAAAACAAATGGCACATCTTCCTCTAATTAAGAAGATTTGAATTCAAATCTTAGTTCTGATTATTTACTGGATTTGTGACACTTAATCTTTCTCAGCTTCAGTTCCCTCATATGTTAATTAAAGTTGGTTAAGATAAATAAAGATAAAAATAATAGCAACTCTAAACACAGGGTTTTTTTAAAATGAGGATCAAACGAGATAAGATATGTAATATGCTTTGTAAATTTTAAAAGCATTATATAAATGGAAATACTTATTATTATCCTTCTCCATTGATTCTTTGGGTGCATATTTATCTTCTCAGTAGATAACCCTTACTTCTATGTCGCTAACTTCAGATCAGAGCCCCCAGCTCCATAGTTTTGGGTTAAGTTGACTTTTCCACTTGAATTAAGTCCAAAACTGAGTTTGTCACCTTCTGTCCCTTTTAAGTCCTTGTTTCATCTTTTTCCTTTCTATTGACAGCACTACTGAATTCCCCTAGGCTCAAAACTGCAGAGTATTTTCCCTTTGTTTTGTATATCCAGACAGTGTTGAGATGCCATGACATGCAAGTGATTAGATTTAAGTGAGGAAGGGCTGGGTCCCCTGCCTCATTTTCTCCTCCAGAGCCCTGGGGTCCAGTGGTCAGATCAGGACTACTAGAGAGGGCCCTGCATGCAATGGGAGACTTTGGTCTTTTTAAGCTGAGTTCTTCCACAGGTCTCGGTTTGACTGAGGCAACATCCATTCAGTGATTAATGTTGTCTTCTTGATCCTACTTAAAATCACCCTTGAATTTACTCATCTCTTATGATCATCCTTCTTCCACCAAAGTCCATTTCACTTCACACCCTATTCATGGCAATTAAGTCTTTTTTCCCTAATACTAGCTTCTCTCCCCTCAAACCCATCTTACCCACTTCCATCAGATTTATATTCCTTGAACACTGTTCTCCATCTCATCATCCACCAAAGAACCTGCTGTTATTTCCTACCGTCTGAATGATTTAGTTCAGCCTAGCATTTTGGACCCTTCATGTACCTACAACACTTCTCCAATTTTCCTATATAATTCCTCCACTTAGATCATCTGACTACTTTCCCCTTGTTCCTCACACATTCATTTACATCTTCTTCCACAGACCTGGCCCTTCTCTTACCTGAAGTGCCTCCCTAACTTCAAATCCTACTTACCTCAAACCCCATTAAGCTTTCTGTACTTAATTCCCCAGGGACATTTCATTTCTCTGAATTTCAGCAGCATTTATAGAACAGCACCTACTCTAGCACTGATGTGTGCTAATCTGTTTGCTCTTCTTTTTTTGTGTGTGAATACCTTGTTTTAGCACATAGATGGTAACTCCCCCATCAACAAAGAGCTCTTTATCTATTTCTTCATTACTTCATGATAGAAGAAGTAGCTGACTTGATTTGATTATGACAAGGGACAAAGCATACCTATGAAAAAGGCCTGTTTTATTTAGATTTTCTTTAGATTCCATTTTGTGAAGCAACTACTGTGGCCCTTGAGAGATTAACATTCATATCTCAGTGTGATTACATCTGCTGTTCACAAATAAGGCCTTCCCATATAACTTCTTTTAAAAATGTAATTCCATATTACAATAATATTACTTACAATAATAACTACCTCTTATGCTGAGAATTCTCAAATCTTACTTAAAGATGTTCACCAATGTTTCTAGAAGAATAGTAGCATTCTATATATAATAGCAGCCAAAAATTAGTAATATTAAAATGAGAGGAAAAAATTCCATAAAAAACTAGGTAACTAGGAAAAGATGAAACAAAAAGTAAAAATAAAAACCAAAACAAGTCAGAAATACAATTTGAAAATGAGGGATTAGATCTTGCTCAGCAGGGGACACATCTCTGGGTCAAAACTGAGAATGAAATGTAGCAGTGTTACTTAAAATTTGCCAAGTGAGATTTCACTGTCAATTGATATTTATCCCACCATTAGGAACTATAAACCTCCAACAATCATTTCCTCTGGAAAAACTTAAAAGAAACATATTCAAGAGAAGTGCCCTGTGGATTTCTACACTTAATGGGTTTCTATTCTGAAGACAAGTCATTGGTACTCATTAGATTGGTAATTATTCAGACTATGAAAGTGCAATTTTTTTATCCTAAGAGATTTACATCTTGAAAATGGTGGATTTCATTCATTATATGGAACCAAAAGGATCAAGAGTGTTGGGCAAAATACTGAAATATCATATGAGTATCCATTCCTTTGCCTTCTTCCTAAAATATCTGCATCTGGTCCAGTCTTGTCAAATAAGTGTTGATTCTCATTTTAAAAGGCTATCATGAAGAGAGATTCCACAAGAGTGTTTGAAATTTATATATTTTACTTAATAGTTCCTGTTGTTAGATGTCCTTCATTGGGTTTAACTAGTATTTGGATATCTGAATATAGATGGAAAAAAATTGTATTTTCCCAGATCACATTTAATATTCTCTTAAGAGGAGTGAAGATGAAGTATATAGTCTTAAGATTTTATTAACAGTCCTTTGGATCATTTTAGGAGCTCCAAGCAAGGAAGGGAGTGGCCTGCACTGTTTCTGCTAATGCTATCTCATCCCCTCACTGAGTTGTTGATCTGTGTCAGAACAGTATTAAAGATTCTAAAATGTTTCATCATATGTTTTGAATACAAGAGAGAAAAATCATGTTTTGTTCAAAAAAATTCAGCATGAGTGGAGAGATCTGTGTCATGTAGATGTGTGTTGCAAATTATTGGAAATAAATAATAAATGTGTATTGTTTCATTTTTTCATTGAATAGGAATTGTTTTCTAGAATTTTTTAATAATCATTTTCCCTTGACTTTTTTTTTGTCTTTAATTTTGTTCTACAATGTTATCAATTGCAAACGCATGTTATTAGTTTCTATAACAATGACTTGTTCCTTTTCCTTAGAACTTGTCAGTAGTGGGAGTTCTTGCACTTTTTGAAATGCTAGATTTGGACTGGCTTGGAAAATTGCCCAAAGACTGTCCTGAAACTGAAAGCTCAAAGAGTACAGTAGTATAGACTCATTCTAATTACATTTTATCTCTCTGGAAGCCTTCATTTTGGTCATTGTGGCATAGCTGTAATTGCTTTGCTTCAATTTTCAGAAGATTCATAGTCTTATGATGTATTTTCTTATTTATATCATATCTGCTTTAAACTATTTGCTGTATACTATTTTAAGCTCATTTAATCATAGTACATTAGTCTTTTTCTAAGATTGGTACTAGAAATGGTTGGTAGACGCTATAAATGGTAAAAATTCATTTAAAATGATTTTTTTTTCCATTTTAAAAGTACCTTTTTAGGTTCCTTTTAAATAACCAATTATAGCTTGGAAAGACCCATGGAAACTGATCCAGTAGATCTGGTTCTAGTCGTGTTTCTGCCACTAGTTAGATGAGTCACCTTGAGAAGTCTGCTTAATCCCTATGGTCCTCAGTTTTCCCAAATGTGAACTTGATCTAGGTGCCTCCCACCTCTTATCCAACTGTGATTCCAGATTTATTTTTTATTGTTTTTCCAATATATTTTTTAAATCACATGAATCTCTAACAATTTTATGTATTAATAGTTCATCAGCAGAGAAAATTTACAGAGTTTTTGTTCTTTTCACACATAGCATTTCTTACTGAAATTCTAATTTTGATGTTTTGCAGATAAAACTGACAATAAACAAGAGAACAAATCTTGCAACTCTGTTTTTAAAAATATAACAGTTTTTAAAAAATATTCATGCATCATGTAGTCTTTTAAAAATTAGTTCTTTTAAAATTTAAGTTAATCTCCTTTGAGAGATTTTCATCTAAAACTAACTCTAACCCTAACTCCAAATAGTTCTGAAGTTTTACTGCCAATCTTCATTTCTTTAGTATGGAGAGTTTTCCCCCACTACTGCAGATCTACCCCAAACCCTGCCCAAAAGACATTATCAAACATCTGAAAAAAAGGATGTCCAGTTAACAGTCTTACTTCTCTTAGCCACTTTATGTTAAGAAAAATGCAAGCAAACAGTTAAAATGTGAATTCTGTAGTGAACCATAATGACCATTCCCTCCTCTCGTCTCCTTTTTTCCTGGTTTTCTTTTCAGATGTTTCCCCAACTTACAGAAACTTAGTTTGGCTTATTGCAGAAACTTCACAGAGAAAGGTTTACTGTACCTGAATTTAGGCAAAGGATGCCACAAGATCACCAATTTGGACCTTTCAGGTTGTACTCAGGTTTGTCTTTCACTTCTTTTTTTCATGCGGTGGGGAAGGGAATCCTTTGGAGAACTGTCTGCATCCAGTCCTCATGTTAAAATAACGCAGGGCAAGTACTGCAGCAGACTTTTCAGAGGTTTTAAATTACACAGCCACAGCTGCTTAGATTTTCCTCAGGAATAGTACTATAGGCTTTTGGCTTCTTTCCATTTAAGCATCACATTTACAAACTTATTGGATGAAAAAAATGACTAATTTTGGGGAGAGTACAATTTGAATTCCAAAACTCGAATTTTGAAAACAGTTTCATGCAAACATGAATAAAAAAAAATTAAAACCTTTGTGAGAGAACTTGCATGATTTCCTGAAAAGGCAAATAACTCACACATGTGCTTTCTGAGACTAAATAATATGGAAAGTTATAAATGCAATGCAAGAATATTCATCAGGAAGAAAGTAAATGTCACAAAAAAAATCCCTTGTAAATCTAGAGTTTTCACATCACATATACAGAAGTTGAGGCCCATGCTAGAACTTGGATTCTTTAAAAAAAAAAATAGAATTGTATTTCCTTAAGTACAGAGATAGTTGTTGATTTCCTGGGTTTGGTTTTGGATTTTTTCTATTTTGTTTGGGTCTTGTAAACTGCCATACATTTAGCATGTATTTAAAATGCTTGTTGAATTGAAAAAAGAAATTTTTAAAGTGTGTATGTGAAAAACAATGGAAAATATGAAAAGGAAATATCTAAATGGTTAGGGATTAGGTTGCAAAAGACTGTCAAGGTAGATAATATCATTTTTCTAATTAGACATTTTTTAGTCATGTTTGATTCTTCATCACCCCATTTGGGGTTTTCTTGGCAAAGATAATGGAATTATTTGCTATTTCTTTCTCCAGCTTAAAACTGAGACAAATGGGCAAATGACTTACCCAGAATCACACAGCTAGTAAGTGTCTGAAGCTGGATTTGAACTCAGGAAGATAAGTGTTCCTTACTCTAGGCCAGTGCTCTATCACCACCCAACTGCCATTATTATCAATGAATAATGCCTCTTCTCCCTTTAGGGTGAATTTTGACCTGTATTTTTGAGAAGTATTTCATTCTTTTCTTAGTTGACAAAATATTCTTCAACTTGAATACCATTCCTCTAAGTGGAGAATAAGAAAGCTGCCATGGCTTTGGTGCCAAGATTACTGTTTGGGGGAAGATAAATAAATGGGGGAACTCTCCCAGACCAAGTTGTAATTTGTTTTCCCTGCCAATATCTATTTATTCCCAGGAACCTGATGCAAATCATAGTAATTCTTGAAAAAGCCACTAGATTGGAATTGTATCATGTTAGAAATCTATTAATTTGTATATTAATTCCATCATATTAGAAGTCTATAAATTTATATTTAAAAAATAAAGTTTGGAAGATGTCATGCCTCCAAGTTATAGAGAATTATGTGATATGAGATATAATGTTGTCAAGGGCTGGAACTCTGGAGAAGTATACTTGAAACAAGGATACTTACAAGGTGTTAACTCAGTGGAATTGATGAGATGATGGTTCTCTAGTTCACGTATATACTTAGTACTTAAATATGGTGATGTAATGGTTCTCTAGTTCAAACATATTCGGTATGTTGTAATGATGTAATTGTAATAGGATATTTAAAGGCTGAGAAGGACCGGAAATGAGACATTTCCATTTTTGACCATCCTCCTGGTGGCTCTCCTGCCTTCATCACTTCTCTACTAAGACCAAGGACTCAGGTTGGTCCCAAAATCCTCCAGAGAGCTAGTCCAGAAGATATATTTTGACACTCCAACTTGGGGACTCTAGAAAGCACATTACATAATGTCATAACAAAAATACTTTAATAATAAAGTCTTGCATAATAAAAAAAATTTCAAGCCCCACCCCATGGTTCTACATTTCAATTAATAGTCGACCAGATTTCCGTCATGACAAAAGAATTAAAGTAGTAGCTAGGGAGTTTGCTATTACTGAATTTGACATGTATTTTATTAGTAGTCCAAAAACTCTCACCATATTGCTACAACCTAACAAGTTGACAACCATAAAGGAAATGGCTGTGGATAAGTGAAAACTATGAATGAAGTGGTTTAAGGCATGAAACCTTGTTTCTTTTGTATCTCCTAATCTAAGTGTGGGTGTATTTTTTGCTGTTTAGTACAGGGCTAATGAGGTTAAGGTTATGGGTTCAATCAGCATGTGCAAAAGTGAGTTTTACTTTGGCAAAGGATTACATTTTGTAACCAGGCCAGCTAGTTTCTGCTGGTCACATGGGGAACTGGCTTAGATAGTGCATAGGGATCAGCACAAGTTTTCTTGCTCTGGAATATGCTGAATAATGCAGGATCCTAGAATCCTAGCATCTTGAGGTTATCCATCTAAGATCTCCTGGTCTAGTGGACTTCCTTCTATGATATCCCTGATGAGTGTGAAGACCTCCAGCCTTGGGGAGGTCACAATTTCCTGAGACAGTTAACCTCATTTTAAAACAGACCAATTGTTAATCAAATTTTTCCTCATGAATCAGCCGTTGTGCAGCTTCCACCCATTGCTTCTAATTCTACTCTAAGCATAATAAAATTCGTGTCTGTTCTACACATAACAGACAGCTATCATAACTCTTCAAATCTTCCTTCTTCCAGTAACCTCTGGACTTTTTTACTTCCTCATCATCCTGGTCACCTATCTTTGAATATGCTCTAGCTTGCAAATATTCTTTCTAAAACATTCTAAAAAATATTCCATAAAAATAAAAACTGAACATAATATTGCATTGTGGTCAGATTAGGGTAGGGAATAGAATGTAACCAACCTCATTGTGAATAGTAGAATGTGTTACCAAGCAACTAAATGAAACAGGTCAAATATAGAGCTATTAACATATTCAGTAAACACTGTGGATGTTTGAACAGTTTATATTTAACTAAAATAAATTACCTTGAACTGTTCATGGACAAGAATTTTTTTTTCATATTATCTTTCTTAAGAAATTGCTAAAATGTTTACTAGATATAGAAAAGTATAAATAATGCATCCAGTCAAAAATTCAAGCACAACTTACAGGCAATTTAAATGGTAGGTTTCTAAATTTTAAATATGTGTATATATGTATTCAAGCCAATTCACTGCTTGGATAATGGAAATGAGGATGGGTCAATTGAAAATGTATGAATATGTATGAATCCTATTCCATTTCACTACTGAAAAGCCGCCAATTTTATAAAATTTGTTGCCATTCTTCACTGCCATTATATGGACCTATTAGGTCTAGTTGCTACTTCATTTTTCTGGGTGATGTCGAGTCCACCTTTGACTAGCATCAGAAATCAGTCCACAGAAGCAGTGCAAGGAAATGACAAGGATATGTGCAGAATGTACGGGCACTGGAGAATGAAATGATCAAGACTTTTGGAAGGAGTAATAAGGAACTGGTAAATCAGCAAGATGGGTCAGTTTATGGAAAATGGGAGACTCTGGAACTTAATTATCTAAAAGACTTTTGAATGTTTATAGCATACCTCCTTCTGGAATGACATTTTATTATATTCTAAAATTATTATTACTTTTTGCTTCCTAACATAGTTAATTGTTAAGTCTAGCAAGACTTCATATGACAACATCTAGTTCAGCACTAGCTCCATACTTGAAGCTTACTTACATATATATATATGGAAAGTCTGGGCTAGCCCCTTGGAGCTACCCAGAGTCAGGATAAGCAAAAGTCCTTGGTCTTTAGGGGGAGAAGTAGAGATGGACAAAACTGCCACAAGCTCACTACCAACCTCCCTTCTCCTGGTCCTGCGGAAAAGTGAGGTCTGGCTTGTTTCATACCACTCTAATTCTTGTCTACAGTTCTCAACCCCAAACATTGAGCCAGCATTAACTGTTGAGAAGAGCAATTCCAAACATATGCTAATAGTCATTGTCCAATAGATAATTAGCCTTAAGTGCTCAGTTATCTGACTCCAGTGTACCTATTCAGAGTTTCAGCCCTTTACATCTCCCACTTTCTTTAGTTTTAGAACACAGGTGGTCATATACTCCACCCCCACCCCCACCCCCAATTTCTTAGGAAGAAAGATGAAAAATACCAAAGGGAAGTGGGGAGTCAAGCCAGAAATTGTTAGCAGGTTTCTGGGCTGAAGGGTCTTACTAGAAAAAAGTATGCAGAAACCCATCAGCATGGGAGGTATTACACAAGCACATAAGCAATAACACAGAGGCTATTAGTGATGACTTTCCCCACAGTCAGTGCAGGCTCGATGTGGTGTAACAAACATGAATTGTATGTGCAAGTAGTGGTATAACAAACAATATGAATCAGCATGGTGTAAAAGATTTCCAGAAGTCCTAGAAGGAGGGTATATAAACAACAGTCACATATACGCCTTCTTCAGCAGTCAAGAGATAATCCAAAACCAATCTATTGTCCATTGCTTCACATGTCAGGGAATCCAATAATCCCCACAAGTTTTTGAAGTCCTGCAACAGTCTTTTTATGTGTTAGGGAATCCAATGATTCCTGCAGATTTTGAAGTCTTAACAACAGTCTTATCATGTCTCAGAGAATCCAATGATTCCTGATACACACACACACACACACACACACACATACACACACACACACACACACACACACACACACACAGCTATATACATATATAATTTACTTGAAGACAATTCACTATTTGTGAATTAACCAAGTTAATTCCTTTTTTTTTTTCTTCATAATAGCCCTTCATATGCTTGAAGACAGTTACTAGTCTTGAGAAGGGATTTTGTGACCTGAACACCTTTGATAGTCTGGTGAAAATTGTGAATCTTTTCAAATGATTAACATAAAATGCACAGGACTAGAAAGGAATGCATTTATCTTAGAAATGCAGTTATCATTTTTCTTTCCTTAGAGCCCAGGCTAACAACTACTGCCCCCGAGTCTTCCTTTTCCAGCTTATCAGAATCTTTTCCAAAATGTGTGGTACCCAGAAGAGTATTCCAAATATGACCTGAGCAAGGCAGGGTACAATGGGATTATCCCTTTCCTTTTCCTGGAAGCTATTTCTCTTATTGCATCTTGAGATCACATTAGTTTTTTTGGCTGCCACATCACATTGTTGACTCACATTATCCTTGTAATACACCAAAACCTCTAGATCTTTTCCAGATGGATTGCTGTCTAGCCATAGCTCTCTTGTATTTATGAAGTCAATTTCCCAAAACTACATTTATCCCTATTACATTTTATTTTAATAGAGTCAGACCAATTTTCTACCTTCTGAAGATCTTTTTGGATTCTCACTGACAGCCATTGTATCAGTTATCCCTCCTAGCTTTTTGTCATCTATCTAATATCTATCTATATTGGTAAATATTTGGAGTAGCAAAAGGTCAGGCACAGACCTCTAGGTCACTCCACTGAAGTTTTCCTTCTAGGATAACATGGAATCAATAAAAACTGTTTTTTGCATTTGACTGTTTCTCATTTCAAATCTGCCTAATAGTACTGTCATCTAGCTATATCTCTTTATCTTTTCTATAAGAGTAGCATAAAATATTTAAATGCTTTGCTAAAAAAATAAGTAGGTGAGATATATTTACAGCAAGGCTTCTTAAACTGGGTTGTGACTCCACATAGGGTCATATAAGTGAATTTAGGGTTCATGAAATTATGTTTATTATCAGATGTTTGATTTGTATACCTATTTTATATACCCAGGATCATGTAAAAACTCCTCTAGCTAAAAAGGGTCATGTGTGGGAAAAAAATTAAGGAAGCCTTAATATACAACATTCTCTTCATGTCTAGTTTAGAAGTGTATCAAAAAAGGAAATGTTTAGAACATAACTTGTTTTTGATGGAGCCATTCTAGTCCTTATGCTAATTCTCTTCCTATTCTAGATATTTACTTTCTCTTTGATTATATGTTCTAGAATTTTTTCCAGGAATCAACATCATATTCATTATCTCTTAGTTTGCTGATTTCATTCTCATGCTCTTTTTAAAAATTGGGATGCCACATGCTCTTTTGTAATCCTGCAGTGTTCTTCCCATTGTCGTCCATAATTTTTAAAATATCGTAAACAGTGCTTCAATAATTACATCTATCAGTTCTTTTAGCAATTAGGGATATAACTTATTTGAGCAAAGTGATTTGAATTAAATTAATCTAAATGGCATCTTAATTGGTAGGGAATCAGTTCTTTTAATTTCAAATCCACTGTGTTCCCCACTATACCATGTTATTCTTCTCATCTTTATACTTTTTTTGGTTCATGTTGAAATCTATTGTGATGTTTTCTCTAACTGGTTCTTGGTTGGCCTACACATAGACAACTCTAAAATTACTCCCAAGTCAATAACCAGCTTTGAAGGGAATGTAGTACATTGAAAAAAAAACTAATTTTGAAATTAAGAGGACTCAGTCCTCATATGTCTCTGACACATAATTCCTATGTGAGCATGGGAAAATCATTTAGCTTCCCTGTGCTCCAAAATGAGAGTTGGACTGCATAATCTCTGAGGTTCTTTCTTATTTCAGATTTTTGATTCCTTGTATATTAAGATAACATTTCATTATTTTGGGTGATGCACTCTGCTACTCTGTATTCCTAAAGCCTTCTAACTTTATTCCTGAGGGAAAAATATAAATGACGAAATTTTAAATTCATAAGTCTTTCAAATCTTTTATTCTTGAACTGTAATCACTTTTTTTCTAAAAATATCTTTTGGCCTTTTACCTCAGTGTCCAACTTTGCCTTGAAATCACCAAGCATCAAGATATAAACCAACTTAGTTTGAAGGAAAGTATCAAATGCTTTATAATCTTTCTCTGCCTCTTCATCCTTTGCAACAAATATTAGCAAAAATTAACAACTGTCTACTTGCTCTATGCATAATTATAATCATTTTGAGCCCAACAAAGTAGGACAATTGAGAGTCTTATGGAACTTTGGTTCTTGTTGCCTTTGAGCAAAAGAAGAAACTAACTGCCAGGGGTTTTGGAGCCAGAGAATGAGGGTTCATATCTGGCTCTGTCACTTCTTTTTTGGTCTACTTTGGTCAAGTCTCTTATCGTGAACTAAATAGACTTTGAGATCCCTTCCAGCTATGAAAGAAGAGAGAAAAATAATTCTACATATTTTGAAAGTATGCCACGTTCTCTTTGTTTTGAGAAAACATATAGCTCATATTTTTATAATATGTTAAAGTTAGATGCTCTTATTAGGCCTCCCCCCCTTTTTTTTTTGTTTAACAGATGAGGAAACCAAGGCTCGGAGAGATTGAGTTATTCAGGTTCACATAATGAGATGCTAGGAAGCATCTCAGGCTGAATTCTGACTGTGGGTCACAATCTATCCATTTCATCACATATAACAGATGTAATAAATTAGGACCATTAGTTTTTTTTTTAATAACAAAAAAAATTTAAATTAAAAATATCCTAGAATTTACCTATCCAAATTAATTCTGTCCTTTTAAATGTAGTAAATTTTTAGAAGCTTTGCACTTGATCCAACAATAACTTTTAGGTTGTTTCTTTTGGAATTTGTCTTTAAAGCCCAAGGCATATTCTTACGAATATCTTGAAAGCTATCTTCACTAATTGAGGGAACATTTTGCTTTTAGACACAACTCAAAGTTATCCAGAGCCGTGTCTAATGTAAAGGAAGGTGATGATTAAGTTGAGTAATTTCATTGAAGGCATGATTTTATAAAGAACGAAAATTGCCGTGAGACTGGGCTTCTGGCATGGTTTGCAGTTTCCAAAGGCAGCTCCTGAAATGTTTTGTGTAATTGCAGTATTGTAAGTATTGTTGTTATTTAATCGTTTCCGATCACCTCATTTGGGGTTTTCTTGGAAAAGGTAGGTTTGTCATTTCTTTTCCTACTTCATTTCATAGAGGAGGAAATTGAGGGAAAAAAGGTTAAGGGATTTGTCCAGGGTCACACAACTAATATATGTCAGAGACTGCATTTGAACTCAAGTATTCCTGATTCCAGGTCCAGAGTTTTATCCACTGCATCATCTGGCTGCCGAAGAAATACAGAGCTCCCTCACGTGACCTTGAAGGACAACAGTCATTTAACATATAAGCTCTGTGCATAGAATGGCAGTGTTACTACTTCATAGATAAACAGATATACATCACAGAAGAAATTAGATTCTGCTTCCATCCTTAAAAAAGAACAATGAACAGCCATCTATAGAGCAGAGCTTCTTTAACTGGGCCCTTGGATACATTTAAGCATGCCTATAAACATTGATGGGAAAAAATGCATCTTGATTTCCACTAACTTTTAACAGAAATTTAACATTTCCTGCAATAATGAATGGAGGCAGAAGAACTAGAACTCATAATTGAATACCAGATAGATAATTTTTATTATATTAAGTTTAAAAGATTTTGTACAAAAAAACTAATGCAGACAAGATCAGAAGGGAAGCAATAAATTGGGAAATTGAAGAAGGTGTATGTGTGACTGTTGTTTACATACATACCCTCCTTCTAGACGCAATGTCAGCTACGTCAAGAAGGCAGCCAGACCAGAAGCCAAGAGACCAGAAGCCACCAGAGCAGAACCCAGCCAGCAGCCTCTCTCCACCTCTCTTCCTGCCCCTCTGCCTCCACCCACCAAAATTGTCATTTCTTTTACAACACATTAGGACTTGCACAGACAGTGGGTGGGGCCATTCTTTATCCAAGCATGTATATTAATAGAGTATAGTCCAATTACTATTTAACCTCACGTGCTTGGGACCTCAGTGCATCAACTCAAGCCTCAGCCCATTACAGGAAAATATTTTTACATTTAAGGGTTCTGATAAAGGCCTCATTTCTAAAATATATAGAGAATTAACTCAAATTTATAAGAATCTAAGCCATCCTCCATAGATAAATGGCAAAGGATATGAACAATTTTCAGATGAAGAAATTAAAACTATTTCTAGTCATATGAAAAGGTATTCCAAATCATTATTGATAAGAGAAATGCAAATTAAGACAACTTTGAGATACCACTACACCCCTGTCAGATTGGCTAAGATGACAGGAAAAGATAATGACCAATGCTGGAGGGGATGTGGGAAAACTGGGACACTGATACATTGTTAGTGGAACTGTGAATAGATCCAATAATTCTAGAGAGGAATCTGGAACTATGCTCAAAAAGCTATCAAACTGCATATCCTTTCATCCAACAGTGATACAACATCCAACAGTTCTATCCCAAAGAGTCTTAAAGGAAGGAAAGGGATCAGTATGTGCAAAAATGTTTGTGGCAGCCCTTTTCATAGTGGCAAGAAACTGGGAACTGAGTGGATGCCCATTAGTTGGAGCATGGCTGAATAGATTATGGTCTATGAATGTTATGGAATATTATTGTTCTGTAAGAAATGACCAGCAGGATGAATACAGAGAAGCTTGGAGAGACTTACATGAACTAATGCTGAGTGAAATGAGCAGAACCAGGAGATCATTGTACACGGCAACATCAATATTATACGACAATCAATTTTGATGGATGTGATTCCAACAATGAGATAATTGATGCCACTTCCAATGATCTTGTGATGAAGAGAACCATCTGCACCCAGAGAGAAGACTGTGGGAAGTGAATGTGGATTACAACATAGCATTTTCACTCTTTTTTGTTGTTGTTCACTTGCATTTTGTTTTCTTACTTCATTTACTTTATTTTTTCATCTGATTTTTCTTGTGCAGCAAGAGAATTGCATAAATTTGTTTATACATATTGGATTTAACATATATTTTAACATGTTTAGCATTTATTGAATTGCTTGCCATCTGGGGAAGGGAATGGGAGAAGGAGGAGAAAATCTGAAACACAAGGCTATGCAAGGTCAATGTCAAATTATCCATGCATATGTTTTGAAAATGAAAAGCTTTATTTAAAAAAAAAAAAGATTATGAATGGAGGCATTAAACATCATTCTGAAGTGTCCATAGGCTCCTCCTGACTACCAAGAAGGTTTATGACACAGAAAAAGATAGGAAATCCTGTCTTAGAGATTCCATGGGCTTTCTTTCAGTCAGTGGTATTAGGGATTCCTGCCATCTAACTGTCCATTATGAGCAGGAAATAAATGACTTATTTCATCAGTTGTTTAAAGAGAGAGATTGTAAGGTGAATGTATGTGTATGTATACTCTTTTCTGTCTTCTTTTCATTCTTTTTTCTCAAATCTAAAAAAAATTTTTTTTTAAATTTGGATTTCAAGTTCTCCAAGCCTTAGTCTTTTGCCTTTTGAATTGAAGTAGATACTCAAAATTTTGCATTGCATAATTTCTTAATACATTCAGTACATTCAGTACATTCATATTATATTTGTTTTTTTGGTGTTAGTTGCCTTTCTGAAAGCTTTGAGTTAAAAAAGCTTATATTACTATAAAACTAAAACATAACTACATTGTAACTTAATAAAAATACATTAAACTAGAATTCAACAAGGTTTTCAAATTGATATATAAGATAGTTTCAAAAAAATAAAACAGCAATGATTGGTACTAGGAATGTTTATTGATTGGTGAACTTTAAGGCTTTTAAATAAAAATCCATGCTTTTAAGTTAAACTAATTGAAGCAAACTTAGGAAATACAATGAATCCAAGACTTTTTTTCTTTCTCTTTGAGGAACCAAATGATGGTAACTTGGATTTAGTTCTATCAGAATTTGCAAAGTCTCCATGTCCCTAACTCAAAGTCTGGGAGAATAAGAATTCTGCTCACAGATTTTCCTCCCACCCCAAATAAAGTTCTGAAGTATGGTGTAGTGGGAAAAAACTGGACCAAAGACTTATAAAATATGGCTTCTTGTTAAAACATTTCTGTTACAAATACATTCTCATCATAATAATGACGATTGTAACAAATATTTATATAGCATTTACCATATGATAAGCACTACTAAGCACTTTACAAATATTATCTTATTTTATTTTTATCTCAGATCCTTATGTATATTCATTTGAACAATCTTCTGAAATAAATGCTATTATTTTACCACTTTTTCAGATGGGAAAACTGAAGCAGAAAGCAGTTAAGTGCTATTAAGTGATCTAAGGGTCACTCAGCTCTTTTCTGAGGCAGATTTCAAACAATTCTTTCTAAGTCTAAACCTAGTGCTCTATTTACCAAAGTATCAAAGAAATCTTTCAAATACATATATCTAATCATGTAATTTCCCTAATGAAATGAAAACCCATCACTGACTCATCAAAGCTTATAAAAGAAAGGAAAAATCCTTTCATTTGTTATTCAAGGCTCTCCACAATCTGGCCATTAATAAACTTTGCATTTTTTCCCTCTATGTTTGATAGAATCATTGCATAAAGTTATCTCTTTTGTTATCAAGGAGTCTTGTACGATATTAAATAAGTACCAATATCTTGTTAAAGGAGATCTTTTAAGATTACATGTTGCTCAGTCATAAATGTTTTTTAAAAAATCAGCAAATTTGAAGTACTCTGCATAAGGGTTGATGAAATTAGTTTCATTATGTGCTCAAAGCTAGCAAGAAATGGTTTCATGAAATAATCTAATCTTCTAGGACTCATGATAAGCTTAAGCAAATGCAAGCTATTTGTAACAACTGTGTGTGTGTGTGTGTGTTGGGGAAAAGGATTATAATCTCTCTAGTATTTTCTTCCTTTTATTCTTTAGGTGTCAATTCAGGGTCTTTCAGACTCTAAATTCTTGGCTCAACTCCTGTTAAATCGATATTTAAGTCCTATTTAGATTCAGGCACTGAAAATCCCATACAACTCATTGCCATTAGATTAATTAGACTTTAAATACAGTATAACATATAATGATCACATTGGAATTAGATTAAGAAAATGATGTATAACCATACATTGTATATATGTAAGATGTATCAAACAACAAAACACAGCCATACTTAATTTTTAATGTCATTATTCACACATCCATCCCTAGGCTGGAATCTGCTCTCTTTTTTGCCCATTTACTCCCTGAGGAAGGAGGACACAGGCAGTTGTGTTGTCTCTTCATATAGTCGTCTTCCTCCAAAAACAAAGGAAGAAAGGATTAAAGGGATGAAACAGCTTGGAAAGCTAAAGGTAGCTCTTGGGGTGTGTCTTAGAGAGTTTTAGATCTCATTTCCTCTTCATGTTAGTTCCTCATGTGACCCTGATTGTTCTGGTTCTTCAGGATACAAATGAAATTCTCACTACTGTCTCAGAGATATGAAAAATTGCTTCCTTCCCCCTTTTAGGAACTTAATAACAGTTTATTGACTGATTACTGTGATGACCGCATATTTTAAAATCAGCTGGAGTCAGGAATTCAGGTTAAGGGAAAATCTTCAATCTTTATTCTCAGTAAAGGTGAAGAAGGATCAGAGGTGAAGAGGGATCAGAGGTGAAGGGAGGATTGCGATTGCAACGCTGAGTCAAGAAGCCAGCCGTCTCTCCCCACCTCTCTTCCTGCACCTCTGCCTCCACCCACCAAAATCGTCATTTCCTATACAACACATCAGGACTTGCACAGAGAGTGGGCGGGGGCCATTCTTTCTCCAAGCATATATATTAATAGAGTATGGTCCAATTACTATTTAACCTCACGTGCTTGGGACCTCAGTGCATCAACTCAAGCTTCAGCCCATTACAGATTACCTCCTCCTCCTCCTCATAAAATAGCTTTAATTTTCTTTTTTCTCTCTGAGGCAATTGGGGTTAATGACTTGCCCAGGGTCACACACACAGCTAGGGAGTGTCAAGTGTCTGAGGTCAGATTTGAACTCATGTCCTCCTGACTTTAAGGCTGGTGCTGGTGCTCTATGCACTGCACCACCTCGCTATTCCTAAAATAGCTTTCTTTTCTAGGGACATTTAATCAATATGTTTCTTTACATCTTTTCTTTTGAGTGCCTTACTTTCCATCAATGTGCTGCTACAAACAGTCTTTAATTCTCCAATCTGACATGGCCTCACCATCAAATTTGTCACAACACAGTCCTCAGAAGTCTGCTCTGTACTTATCACAACCTCTCCTATTTTTATATGTGTCTTCCCTTACCTCAATTCCATTGTAGGTTCTTGAGATTAGGAGTTCTGATATTTCTAGTTCTGTATCCTCAGAGCCTATTGCAATGGTTGATTTGTATCTAGCAGGTTCATTATAAATGTTCAATTGAAAAGTTTACAATTAAAATTACAAGTAGCTCATTTTATCACCCCTTTATGAAGCTAATAAAGTAGCATAGCAAATGCAAAGAATATCAAACATACTAATTAGTACTGCTATGATATTTTTAACAAAAATTCTTATCTTAACACTGGTTTAAAACATTTTATTAAGCAGCAAAAGTCCCCCAAAAACTCAAACTTTAACATCTGGTAGTGTTTTACATATCTTGAAGAATCAGATGACAAAATAATGAACTCCAGGGATTATAATCATGTTTCCCATTCCTGAGAAAATTTTTATTTTGATGCTTTATTTGCTGTATTTATTTTCTTCATTTGCTTTATTTTGTCTTGCAGTGATAAAGAAAGAATTGAGTAAATAGGTTATATCTACCTTACATTTGTCAATTATATTTTATATTCTGATAGAACTAATATCCATTAAATATAAACAACTATGCAGATTTTACGTTACAAAGAAAAAAAAAAAGATAACCTAAATAGCTCTCAATTGTTAAAGATGAAAATACTTATTTTATATGAAGTGAGAAAATAAGTTTTTAGACACATAAAAGAAATATAAAGCTAAAAAAAAAGGTCATTCTGTTTTATGTAGATATGTACCTCTGAGTCATTTTGAAGGAAAGACAAAAAAAATTTGGCATTAGAGTTCCTTTGGAATATACCTTTATATTCTTTAAACCCACATTTATGTTGAGAAATGGAAATTTTAAAAAATCTTTTTGAAGAAACATTTGATGCTTCTGTGTTTTTTGGAAATACGTTATAGTTTTTAATAGGAGACTATCAAAATTGGGCTTTTTTTTTAAGTACTAGATAACAGAATATAATTTGTCAAATTCATCTGGCAAATATTCTTCCAATTCCTACTATGGACAAACCCCTGTCCTAAGCACTATAAGATAAAGAAAGATGGAACAAAATATGTTCTTTATTCCCCAGGAGATTATCATTGAATTAATATTATTTTCTGGCTCTCTAGGGATGGAAAAGCCCTCTTGTAATCTTGGCCTGGCCATATTAAGGACTCAGGGAGCTGTAGTTCCAATGTGGGAAGGACTTGAGATTTATGAATGGGTCTAATAAGTTTACAAAGTGAGTCCAAATCTCTCTTCCATTCCCTTTCTTCTTCCTTCCTTCAACTGTAATGGGATTCTGATTATTGCAACCAGCTCAGCCCAGCCCAGCCCAAACCTGCCCCCAATCCTGAGCCCCACAGAAATAATTAAATCATGGGTCTCACTAGAATTATGAGCGGGCTAGAATATTCTGTAACCACATCATCTAGTTCTGTGGAGGGTGGAGCTTCCCCTATTCCCTCCTTTCCACACTTTGGGGGTTTTTAGATGCTGTCTCTAAGAGAGAGGGAGGTGACAGTCTTGTCCCTCTCCATGAAGCTGCAGTGCAAGCATTGTAGTTCTATAGTTACTTTCCGCAAAATAAAGCCTTCAGATGAGACTAGGGAGGTAAAAATTAAAGGGACAAGTATGAACTAATAGACTATTTGTTGATTTTTTTTTTTTTTAATCGTGGGTGCTTGCTCATAAGGTTGAAGAATGGAGAGAAAAATAGGAGGAATGAACACTCTTGACTCCCATTTCTTGCTTTGATTTAGATGGCTATGACTGGCACCTGCTCCCAATCACTGCCTTTTATTCTATTAAAGTTGCATGAGGTGTGATTGATTCTGTGCTCACTTTTCCGTGGGTCCCATCATTTGCTTCATGGGGTCTTTGGACAGACCTGGGAGATATATAAGACTAATATCCCACATCCCCAGGCCATAGTAAGGGATAATCATGAGCCACTCTTTAAGTTTTCTAATTACACTTCCATGGGCAGAATTATTATAAATTTGGAACTCTTTTAAATCTGCCTTATCAGATGAGAGCATTAATATATCTCTCTGTCTCTAGGAATATGAGGAAGTTGGAAAGAAGAACTAATTACTCTTTTCCACCTAATTTATTTCCTACTGTTAAACAGCAAAAGCTTATCTAAATGAATGTTTTTGTTTGGGGAGGGCTGGGAATGGTTATGGTGGGAGATCAGCATGCACACTAAGAAAGGAAAGAAACAAGTCATGCAAGAACTATGGAGCCAAATGAGATTTAAGAAGATTCTTTATAATTAGTCAAAGCCACATGGAACTGGTTAAGGTGGACATGCAGCAGATATTCAAGTCTACATCCTAGATAGGCCTCCACACTAAATGAATGACCATTGCTAGCATCAGATCAGCTCCCGAGGTTCTGCAAAAGAGAAGATTTGGCAGCTTTCAGTTTCATACAGGAAGGTGCCATCTTTTATGTGTGTTAGTTCTGTTTTATCAATTTTATGACTTAAGGGGAAGTAAAGGGTATAATGAATATAATGCAGGACTTGGAGTCAATAAGGCTCATCTTCCTGACCTGGGATACTTTGATCCTGGGCAAGTCACATAAATCCCTGTTTGCCTCAGTTCCTCAGCTGTAGAATTAGCTTGAGAAGGAAACTATTCTAGAATCTTTGCCAAGAAATCTCCAGATGTAGTTATAGAAAGTCAGATGTGACTGAAAAATGACTGAAAAACATCTGTTACTTCTGTTACTACTTATAGTATTTAGGTATCAGGTATGTGTATGTGGTGTTGCCTCTGAAAAAATTCAGACTCCAACCCATGCAAAGGTATTTTAATGAGATTTATGCACTCATTGGGTGGGCCAAATTCCTTGAGGGAGTCAGTAGCCCAGCAAATCAAGACAAGGATTTTTGTAGAGTAAATGGTGCTGATTATGGCACAAGATGTGTAAACTCCGAGGGTAAAGGAGGAGTTTGCTGATATGGGGAGGTCTTAGATCCTTGGTGGAACTGTGCATGGGGTTCCCCAGAAGACGGGCAGAAAAACCCAGTTGGGGAGGGCATTAATTTAGGTTCACCCAGGGACAACAAGGCAAGGGGAACTGTGCAGGTTGACATGTCAGGAGAGAGAAGGTTTGCAAGTCCAATGTCCTGTCAGTCTGCATCATGTTGGTGCTACATTCTTATTGGCTGATTTCTGTACCTTTATATAGTAAACATCACATGGTAACCTGATGATGTGGTTACAGAATATTCTAGCCCACTCATAATTCTAGTGAGACCCATGATTTAATTATTTATGTGAGGCTCAGGATTGGGGGCAGGTTTGGGCTGGGCTGGGCCGAGCTGGTTGCAATAATCAGAATCCCATTACAGTTGAAGGAAGGAAGAAGAAAAGGAATGGAAGAGAGATTTGGACTCACTTTGTAAACTTATTGGACCCATTCATAGAGAAATAAATAAGGACCTGTTCACATAGCTTTGACTGAACATTACTTATATGTAAATTTTCCAGAGCCAAAGGACTTACTCCACTATGTTAGTGACCATTAGTTCACAAAAGAATGAATGGCACATAAGAAAGAAAAAAGGTATTATTAAGTTTATTTGTATCTTGAATTTCTAACTTAATTCATTTCTCTCAAACCAATTTCCAGTTTCTAAAGTTTGTAGTAGTGAGTTGTCATTCACTGAAGGGTTTTTGTTCAGTTGTCTTGCACCTATGAAATGAATGAATAGATGATTGATTTACTGTTATCTAAAAAAGGCCTTAAAATAATATTCTAGGAAGGAAGGTTAGATATACCTAAGTCTGTCTAACTTTATAAAATAACATAGGTACAATATGAAGGAAAAGATCACTTTTGCTTGAGTGGCCAAAGAATTTGATGTTTGGGTTGTCTATCGAAGACTGGGAAAAGTTTTAACAGGAGACGATGGGGGTGAGGAGGATGTATCTAAGTGAGAAGATGGCATGAATAGAGATTTCAAAGCCAAAAAGCAGAAATGTTAAATATTAGGACAATCAAGAAGCATTTAAGAGGACAGGACGATGTCAGAAGGAGAGGTGGCTAGGTGGTGCAATAGTGCAAAAAGCATTGGGCCATCAGTCAGAAAGTGTCACCCTTCTGAGTTCAAATCTAACCCCAGATGCTTACCAGATACTTACTGAGCAAGTCACTTAATCCTACCGTTCTAGTATCTTTGCCAAAAAAAAAAAAAACAAAAAAAACCCAAGTAGGGTCACAAAAAGTCAGACAAAACTGAAATGACTGAACAACAACAAAAAACTCAGGAAGAATTTATTAGGTCTTTCTTCCATTTCTAGCAAATTAAAAAGTTCTAGATCTGAGATAATGTAAAATCTTACTTAATGCAAACCCTGAGCATCTCTCTTCATATGTGGTAGGTTATATAGTTTGTGATATCTGTAGATTTTTAAGAAGACAAAATGGTTAGGTACATTTGGAGGGAAGAGCATTATCCATGAGTATAGTACTTTCATAGTATTGCTAATACATCTGAATAGTAAAGAGGTCTTCTTCTTCAGTATGTAAATTTATTTTTCATTTTAGGGACAAATTATTTATCATATAGTATAATGTCTGGGCTAGCTTTTTGGAGTTCCTCCAAATGGGCCTTGGTCTCAGCAGGATAGTCACAACGAGGATGGTCAGGAATAGAGTTTAAAGTCTTTATTGTCTCCTTCACAGTCTGTTCACTCTGACTGACTGACTGTCCCCAGTTGTCTCAGCCCTTAAATACCCTATTACAATTACATCATTACAACATACTGAGTATGTGTGAACTAGAGAATCATTACATCACCATGCTAATGGCTAATTATATGTGAACTAGAGAACCATCATCTCATCAATCATTTTGAGTTAACACACCTTGTTGTAAGTATCCTTGTTTCAAATATATTTCTCCAGAATCCAGGCCCTCTACAATATAATAATATGTTAACATGTAAGATATATACATATATACATATATATTTATGCTCACACACACACAACACACACACACACACACATATATATATGCATATATATGTGCACACACACACACACACCCCATCCTAGTCCTTGCCTTTAAGGAACTTACAACCTAGTAGGAGAACAAGGTTTGTACAAATATGACTTAAAACAAATTATAGTATGATAATTACAGAGGGAGGCATCAAACATAGGCCTACAGCTTTTAGGGATGGAGGGATCATTCCAGTTGGGGGGACTAGAGAAAGCATCATAGAGAAAGCCATTGAGAGGAGTGTGCTATGGAATCAATTAGAGCTGAATGAAAATTTTGCTTTGCAGTTGAAATGAGATAGCACATATTTATAGTGAATTCAATCAATGTGGCTTTGTGGCTTCTTCTGTGTATTTAGTGGCTCAGGGATACGAAAGAAGATAGATACTGTAGTTTGCCCAAGGTTGGGGCTTAGCAGAGATCAGCAATAGAAGAACAAGAGGGTAGGAGATTCAAGGGGAAGGTAAGTACATCCTAAAGGAAAGGCAAGGAAACTGCAATAAGTGTGATGAACTAGAAGAAAAGGAAGTTGTATGAAAGATCACTCTTGAAAACCAACTAAAGAATAATAATAATTATTGGAAAGGAGAATAAGGAGATTGTGGCCAGAAAACAGATTTTAGAAGTTTGTTATATGTCACCTTAAAAGTAGAATGGTTGTGAATGATATATATATGTGTGTGTATACATACATACATACATACATACACATATATAGTATGTATATAAAATTTTAGGATTAATTATGTATAATGTGATTATTATTAGATATAGTTTTTATTGATTTTTCTTGTAATGCTGATGAATTATGTTAAAATAATCACAAATTTATCCTACCCATTATATATTTTTTCCCTTTGCAGCAATAGCCAATCACTGTGTCTTACTATGTTTGATATGCCTTTGTTCTCATCACCAACCAAACCAATGAAAGCTTCGTTATTCTTAATTTTTTATTATAGCTTTTTATTGACAAAACATATGCTTGGGTAATTTTTCAACATTGACCCTTGTAAAAACTTCTGTTCCAACTTTTCCCCTCCTTCCCCTCACCCCTTCCCCTAGATGGCAGGTAGTCCCATGCATGTTAAATATGTTAAAGTATATGTTAAATACAATAAATGTATACATAGTTAGACAGTTGTCTTGCTACACAAGAAAAATTGGATTTAGAAAGAAGGTAAAAATAACTTGAGACGAAAACCAAAAATGCAAGCAAACACTAACAGAAAGAGTGTAAATGCTATGTTGTAGTCCACACGAGAGCTTCATTATTAACAATGCCTAGTAGTAAGATTTGGTTTCAGTACATGATCACATTAGGGCTCAAATGAGGTTGAACTCCAAATATTTGTCAAATAAAAATTAAGACCATTGGTGTTTTAAGTATGTGACTGGAAAAGTGTGGATATAAAATTAAAATTCTAGTGAATTCCATTCTGCCATCTGTATCTGAAAGGAATTTTGAAATCTTGAACATAGGGTCTTTGTAATTTCATTAAAGACAAAGGTCCAGGAATAGTTGCTTAACGACATTTCATTTTGACCTAAGAAGTTTTGGCATCAGTACTGTAGGCAGAAAAAATCAACCAAGCATCTTTTGGCTATTATAATATAAATTGTGCAAAGAAACAAACATTAACTGCCAGGAATAAGCTTAAAAGTAGTTTCTTAAAGTCCAGTTTTTTTCTGGACACTAATTTTGGATTGTAGCACAAAGGCTATTAGATGATAGCACAAAGACTTTGTGTGGAAAGTAGACATCAGCTGATATATTTTGTCGGTATTAATGTTTTTCCTTGTTCAGGAAACCACATTTTTAAATGGTTCAGAGAGAGCACAATGGATAAAACAAGTTTAAATTTTTGATGCATTTGTGATAGAGGTGATTGAATTCAATGACAAAAAAAAAGAAGAAGAAAGAAGAAAAAGAAGAAGAAAGAAGAAGAGGAAGAAGAAGAAGAAAGAAGAAGAGGAAGAGGAACAGGAGATAACCTAGTGAAGATTTTAAATTTTAAAATGGCAGGGGAAAAGCAGTTACTTAGTTATATTCTCAAAGTCTGATTTCTATTGCATATATTTTCCTTTAATATCATTATATATATATACAGAAAAAAAATCATTTGGGCAGCATGGAATAATAGAACAAGCACTTGGAATCAAAAGACCTGGGTTCAATTTCTGGCACTACTCTTACTAGCAAAAGGTCAAGTCACATAATCTCTCTGAGCCAAGTTGCCCTGTATGTGATGCAGGAGTAATGACATTTGCATTGTCTGCCCCTTAAAATTGCTATCAAGGTCAAATGAAATAGTGGATGTAAACCGTAAAGCCCTATATAAATATCAAGTATTTTATCGCTTAAAAAGTTAAATGATTGGCAGCAAATATATCATCACAATTGACTGAGAATATTTCCATAAAAGATTGTGGAAAGTTTACATAAGAAATTATAGTGATCCAATTCAAATTATCCATTCTTTTATTAAGGATTCTGCCATATTTTGGTAACTGATGTTAATCAAGTAAAAATTAAGATAGAACATATTACCTTACCTTTAAAGAATATCTGTTCATTACACAAGGGAGAGACTCTAAGCATTTTATTCTGAAAAGGACTTGAGAAAATCAAGGTTGAAGTATGAACCCAACAGTCCAAACCAGCTAGATAGAATTTTCATGCAAATAGGGTCAGTAAAACAGGATTTGGGGGAATTTATAGTGGGAATTAACACATAGGATTAGGCAGGTAAGAACAAGCCTTAAATGAAGAAAGATTAAAAAATGGAGGCCTCAGCAGACTATTAGCAGAATGAGTTTGTTGGGCTCAACTCATTATTTTATAAAAATCTTGGAAATGGTTACATAGTATGTATCTATTGTGTAGTTTTTCTTCTTTTTGGAGAGTTTATAATATCTCTGAGGGAAAAAATACATATGAATGAGGCAGTTTACTGCACTAAAGTTTAACCTGCAGGATTATTGGAAGGCGATAGACCAGTCAAGAAGGCTTTAGTTGTATTCCCAGTGGAAGGTGAATAGGGTCTGGAAAGCCATTGTTAGAAATTCTGGTGTCTGGAACAAATTTGTTTTGGAGGGAGGATGAAGAGGAGAACAATACTGGTCAGGTTGAGGCTGAATAAAAGGGATGAATCAAATATGACACCAAAGTTTCTAGATTAGGAAGCTGGGAGGGTAATGATGTCATTAACAGAAAGAGGGCCAGTTGTGGGAGAAAATGATGAGCTCACTTTTGGACAGACTGAATTTGAGAAGTTGGCAGGATCTCCAGGTGAATGTATGTTGTGGAAAGTTGGAAACATGGGTTGGAGATCTGGGAATATGGGAAGCCTGGAAACAGACGTTTGGAAACAGTGATCATAAAAGTTGTAGGAATAGGTAAAATAGATTAGATATCCAAAGAAGACAGAATAGAGAGAGAAGAAAAGGAAGCTGAGTGTAAACTTTTGGCAGATGCCTATACTTACTTAGGGGCTGGCAGATAAAAGAACGAAGATGAATGATCAGAGAAATATGGGAGAAATCTAACCTCAAAAAGAAGTAGGTGATTAATAGTATCCATTTTTGCAAAGAGGTCAGGAAGGAATGAGTCCTACAAAATATATTATATTGTCTTGGATTTGATGATAAGTCATTACCGACATTAAAAGATCCAGTTTTATGTGCTTGAACATGGTTTGAAGGTTGGTTTGGTCAGTACAAAAATCACCAGATACTGTTGAGTTAGAGAAGTACTAAGATATGTTAATACTAGTTTTTGGAAAATGACATTTGTTGGATGAAGATATAGATGGCATTCCTGCAGTATATCCAAGAGAATTGTCTGGGTATATCACCTCACATTAGTTCTTTAAGGTTTAGTAGCAGTGAGAAAAGGCTTACCATTCCCCAAAATTTGATCCTCAGTAAAAAATGATCCCTGCAGAAACAAGCCATCCTTACAGTAATGATAGTACCTTGACATGGAAATATATATCACCTCTTATTGACAGTATCCATAACTATGATGAATAGCATCATGCTTTCATGGTCATGGGTCAGGTCTGTAGTAAAATAAATACAAGGTTGTGATGATCAGGTTGTAGGGACCCTTTGGGTTTGCTGGTTCTGTCTTTTGTTTTGTGTCTACTACAAAGGTATGTATGGAGTGGTGTATATCTCCCCACCTTCCCACATTTTCTGTGCTAAGAGACCTGATTGGGGACTAGCAGTAATGTCTTGTATAATCCAGAGTGGTCAGAAGGCAGTTAATTGGGATTCAGCTGGAGGATCCGATCTTAATTGCCCCTTTTGGAAATACACAATTTGAATTCAACATAGAAAATGTCTGTTAAAGAGTACAGCCCCACCCCCCTCTGCAGTGGACAGAGAAAAGATTGCTGTATTGTTGTTGCAACAACTGTTGTTCAGTCATTTCAGTTATGTCCAATTCTTCATGACTGCATTTGGGGTTTTCTTGGTAAAGATACTGGAGTGGTTTGCCATTTCCTTCTCCAAGCCATATAAAATATATATTTATTCTTAGGTTAAGAGTTAATGATAGTCACCAGGTCCAACTTAGTCTAAGTTCAGCAAAAACTTCTCAAGCTAAATATTGTTGGTCTTAGACAGTTTTCTTACATATAAATCAAGTCAATATATTTTTTAAATAGCATGTGTTAAGGATCTACTGTATGAAAAGTGCATATAATGACAAAAATGAAACAGTCCCCAACCTCAAGGATCATACATTCTACTTAGACAGTGTGTATCTATGTAAATATATAGTATGCATGCAAAATAAATACTAGGTAATGTTTGGAGGGAGAGCACTCAGACCTGGCATGGGGGAGATTAGGAACATCTTTATGTATAATGTCATTTAACTAAAGTTATTAAACTAAGTCTTAAAGGAATTAAGGTATTCTAAGAAACAGAGGTGAGGACAGAGTACATTCCAGGCATAGAGAACAGGGTGCAGAGAATGAGTGGGATGGAGGAATAGCAATAAAACCATTTTAATTGGACAATAGAGTAAGATAAAGAGAATAATGTGTGGCCAGGCTGGAAATATAGGTTGAGGTTCAGAGTGTGAAAAGTTTTATATGCCAAACAGAGAGCATGAGACATAATATGATAAAGTATGGGAATAGTGCTTGATATGGAGTTAGGAAGACCTATCTTTGAATATAGCCTCTTTTACTTAATAGTTGTCACTCAACATCCCTGAGCCTTAGTTTGCTTATCTGTCAAATTTACCTCATAGGGTGGCTGTGAAAATTAAATGAGATGATATGCTACCACTTTGTAACCTTAAAATTCAATATCAATGTCAACTGTAATTATTTTATGGTATTAAGGGTGACCAACAGATTTCTTGTTTCCAGATGATGTAGATGTGCTCTTAAATACATGCAGTTGATTTGGATTATGAGAGGGTGATATTGCCCTTTCTCCCTTTCCCCGAGGTGGTACTGCTTGGGTTCTTAAAATTGTATCAGAACACAATTTCAGGCAAGTTCTATCATGGTAATAAAGATTTTGTGTATGACCCTGGCAACAGACTATGCCCACTTTCTGAGGACTAGCCTAGTCTGGAAAGATAATGCCTCCTTGTACAATAGTATTTAAAAAATTTTAGAATGTTTCCATACATTGTGCCTTTATGAAAGTGCAACATCATTTTGTTAGATACCATTCATTTCATTTAAGGCATAGTTAGGTAACTTGCCCATGCTCACAGAACAAGTCAATAGCAAAGTAGGATCTTTTATTGTAACTTAGGCATCTCTCCTACTAGGCCATATTCCCTTCAGAACATAAAAACATTTTGGAAATGGGTTTTAAGACCATTCTTAAAAGTACAACAAAACCACCTGATTCCTCAGTTTTGGATTCATATGAATTTTTTCCTCTAGAAATGGAGAAAGCTCAGTTACAATGCATTGAGATCATAGAGTTCAATTTACAACCGAAAATATGACAGCAACTGTGGAAAAATTTTCTAAATTTAGATTATAATTTAACTGTTGGACTTTTAATAATTCTGAGATGTCATAAAAATTAGAAGGCAAGAAAAGAAAAGAATGTAATATTGAAATATATTTTAAAATAAGTTAGTATTGATTAGACATGGTCTTATACATTGCAATATTTTTATTTAAAAAAATAAGGTTATACCAGCTGCCAATTATTTAATATTAATCCATTACAATAAATTACATATCAAGACCAATAAATGTTAAAAAATAATTAAGCATTAGAAGGACACATAAAAATAGTAATCAATATCTCAAAGGATCACAGATTCATAGATTTAGAACTGGAAAAATGACCTTTGAGTTTATTGACCCCAACCATTGTTTATGCTGATGATAAAACTTGGCGAGGCCTAGAAATTTTAAGCATAGTGCTTAATAGGCAATTTTATAAATGGACTTTTCTTTTTCCTTTTCCTCTTCTCTTTTCCACAGTCCCAAAACTTATGTTTGAACCCAAATTTCCTGATTGCAGTTCAAAAATAGTCTTCACTATACTATATTTTCTCTTGGGAGGAGGGGATCATTTCTGGAGTTTGATATTCAGGAAAGATTTTATGGAGAAGTTGTCAGTTAAGATAGTGTAAAAAAATAGCTCTCCTTTTGTTCTCCTCTATGTCTTCAAAACTTGATGTTTTTCTCCCCTAATCCCAAAGTTTGCTGTATCAAAGCACTGAGAAATTATGTAGTGGAGGGCATCTCCCTTGCCTTTGGTCTCTTTATTTGCTGAGTGAGTTGCCTCAGGAAAGGGGGTGAACTTGTTTCCCCATCATTGAAGTTGGATGCTCAACACCTGATGTTTCATTGATTGCATTTCTACTTCTACTATCCTCATACAAGGAGGCAGTACAGTATAACAGAAAGATTGCTAGACTCAGGAGAAAACTGAATTTGAATCTCATTTCTGATACTTACCAGGTGTGTGATCATTTTCAGGTCATTTCCTTAACTTCTCTGTACTTGGGAGCATTGGTTCAGCCCAATGGCCACATACTCAACCACAGTTAGAAATACTTTTATCTAAAGTACCAATAAAAGAAAATTGATACTTTGACTTAAAATATCATTCTTGACATAGAGATGACATGAATGTTTGACAAAATCAGGTAGCAATTCATTCTTCAGAAGAAGTAAAGAATGATCCATAAATCCATAAATCTTACTATGGTCATAGTCAGTCATTTGGTTATGTTTTGTTTTTTTAAGATAAAAAGAGCATAATATTCTCAAAATAATAGTTTAATTCAGACAGGTTTTGTGGGACTGAGTTGGTGCTTTGCAAATCTGTTCAATGAATGAATGAAGTGATTTCCTTGATAATATTTTGATTTTTTTTATCCTTCATTTTGACTTAGTAACATTTTAGTATCATAAAAGCTTAATAAAATCCTGATTATATCTTTGTGAAAATATATATGCATATCTATATATGTATATATATGTACACACAAAAGCATATAATACAGGGTGTCCCAAAATTTTTGGTTCAGTTTAAAAACTGAAACAATTAAAACATTATATGTATGTTTATATGCATGTATGCAGATATATACACAGGTATCCACTATTTTCCATAAACGTGGATAACTGAGATCTGATTATGTCAGTATTTTTGAGGAAAGAGTGACGTTTTTTCAAGAAAAGGAAATACATGGGATTATCCCTTTTCTACATTTTTTTATAGAATCAACTGCAATTTTGTAGAAACCCTTACTTATTAGGTCTGCCTCATAATCCTTTTTTGCTGCTGTCTTAAAGTTTCATTAAATGTTATGTTAATGTGTTCACTCAATAAAATCAACATTCTGTCTCTCTCTTTTTTTATTTTTTACATTTAGATTTCAGTTCAAGGCTTCAAGGATATTGCAAGCAGCTGCACTGGAATAAAGCACTTGGTCATCAATGATATGCCAACTCTGACGGATAATTGTATAAAAGTAGGTCTCTGAAAAGCAAATTTTCTTTAGAATCAGAATCTGAGATAAGCAATGATGATGATAATTAGCATTTAATGGCTCTGAAAGGTTCACAAAGTGCTTTATGTTATCTTACTCCATCCTCACAACAACTCTAGGAAGTAGGTGCTTTTATCATTCCCATTGGAAACTTGAAAACACTGAGACATAGAAAGATTGCTTGATTTGCCGGGAGTTATACTGCTAGTCAGTGTTTGAGGCAGGAGTCAAATTCATATCTCCATACTTCAAGTGCTTCAGTATTCTATGTGCTGTGCCACTTAGCTGCCTGTGTGTTTTTCTAACGATTTCAGATATAACATCAAAGGTATGTACTGTGTATATACTAAAGTATAAGGAGACAATAAAAAGTTACATATATACATGTATTTATGTATGTATTATATACTCATAAAAATGTATTTGCTAGTACAATTAAGAATTTTTTTCCTTAGCCTGATAGTTAAAATGTCTAGCTTTTAAATGTCATGGCAATCTCTGTTTTGTTGTTTTGGCCAGGTCACAGGGTGCTGGCGGGGGTCCCCGGTACAACCTCTGGTTTGTGCTAGGGAGGCAATTTAAGTATGGCTTTTTTTGTTTAGCTTAGTTTTTTGGTTATTGCTGAGGGAATCTTTGTCCTGAAGTCAGGGCTGGGTGCAGATTTAGTTTGGCTTCTATCTTTGTGATTGCCCAGAAGCATCTTTGGTCTTATGAAGAATTGCTTAGCAGTATCTGCTGTGTGGTCAGGACGCATGAAGTGTTCGGAAAGGACTTTGACCCAATGTCCCAAGATGGATGGAGGATAAATTGATTCTTTTGGCCAAGAGTCTGAAGACTAGTGATGGTGGGACTACAGTCTTAACCCAGTAATAGCACAGCTGTGGCTATCACCCAATATCTGGGACATGGTGAATATGCAGTTGTAGCCCTTGTGCTGATTGGGATGTGGTTATGTTACAGTCTGGGAACCACCCTAGCAATCAGGCTTCCTAATAGTGAAGCCATTGCTTTAGGGTAAAGGTCAGAATTTGATCTCAAGGTTTGAGGCTTGATCCCGTTGACTGTATCTGATATTCTCAAAGCTGGAGCTCTGAACCAGTGCTTAGGATGATGTTCTGGCCCAGTTCTAGCTTGTTATAGACGTGTCCTTTGCAAAGCTTCATCCAGTTAGCTGGAGGTGGGGGCTGGGACAGGGTGTGTCCCTGGTCTGGTAGTCAGGACATATGGAGGTCAAACATATAATTGAGGCCTTGAGTTCTGTGAATGATGGAATCTTAGCCCAGTGGTCCGGAAATAGGTTGTTGGCTGGGGTGTCTGTCACTCTGCAAGAGTTACACAGCTTTATGAAACTTTGGTTGGGATCTCAGAGATACCAAGAGCACACTGAGGTTGAGGCCCCATGGTGACATAAAATGTTATTTAGGAGATGTGAAAGGCACAGGAGTTACCTGGGCCCTGCAGCTGGGCAAGGTAAAGGAAAGGAGATGGGCGTGGAATAGTTTTTTCTGTGTAGTCATGGTTTATCTCTGCCCTTCTCCATAGTTAAAAATGGGGAATGGCAGAGTCATTGCCAGTCAGAATTAGGATAATAATGTGAAGCACAGGGAGGACCCCATTTGGGGGCCTCAAAGGGCGATGTTTTGGCCTTGCAGTTGAAGCAGGGCATTTGCCTTGTGTTGGTCTTGTTGCCAAGATAGTCCCTATTCTCAAATAGCTCACAGTCTAACAGGCAAGACTACAAGCAAACAACTATATGTAAATAAAATCTGTAGAAGACAAATGGGGAGGAGTCACAGAAGGGAGGCTTCTTATAGAAAATGAGATTTCATAAGAGCTATTCCCCAAATGACAGATGATCAAAAGATATGAACAGCCAAAGAGCTATAAGATCTTGCAAATTATTTGACCTAACAATACCACTACTAAGCCAAAAGAGATAAAATCCAAAAGATATTTTTAAAAAGGAAAATAACCTATGTGTACAAAAATATAGCAGCTGAATAAATTGTGGTATATGATTATGATGGAATGTTATTGTTCTATAAGAAATGATGAGCAAGATGCTCAGAAAAACCTGGAAAGTACTCCATCAGCTCAAGCAAATTGAAATGTACTGTGTTCATAATAATAACTGAGTTGTGGAATGATCAGCTGTGAATGATTTTGATGTTCTCAGCAATTTAATAATCCAAGACAACTCTGAAAGACTTAAGATGAAAAATGCGATCCATATCCAGAAAAAGATTGTGTCTGAATATAGACTGAAACATACTTTTTGTTTTGTTTTTTTCCCTGAGGGTTTTTTTTGGGGGGCAGGGGGAGAAATTGTTTTCTTTTGTAATGTCTTACATATCTTCACATTTGCCTTCTCAATGGGGAGGGGGGAATGTGGGGAGGAAAGGAGAGAATCTGGAACTCAAAGTTTTAAAAGTAAATTCAAAAAATTGTTTTATATATAATTGGGAAAATAAAAAATATTAAGAAGTAAGAAAAAAATTTAAATATGAAAAAAGTGAGATTTTTAAGTAGTACTTGAAAGAAGTCAGTGAAGCCAGGAGGCAGAGATGAGAAGGAAGAGAATTTCAGACATGGAAAATAGTAAAAATGCCCACATGGGGAATTGAAGAGTGGATTACAGAGTACTTGGAAGGGTGTAAAGTGTAAGAAGACTGGAAAGGTTAGAAAAAGTGTTTTTCATTCATTCATTCATTTTTACAAATCATTATGTTCAGTATTTTGTTGATATATCTCTTTATTAATGAAAGGACTTAACCCTAAGTGATGTCAAACTTGGATAGAAACAGATTCTTGCCAGCTACATATTGACTTAGAAAACTATAAAGTAGTTTATGTTGTACTATGTTTTTATTTATTTTGTTATTTTTCTATGATATTTTAATCTGGTTCATTCCACACAAGTTTTGTGGGCCATCAGTTTGACACTTCTGGTCTGGTCAATTCTCTTAAGTTCCTAAGTTATAGAGAAGGTAGAGTAACCTCACCTTATACCAGTGAAATCTCAATTTCCCCTCCTCATAGTGCCTTACCTCAGAAATTACTTTTCCTTTATATTGTTTATATCTAACATTTCATTTCGTAAACTATTTCATAAAATTTCATTTTTCATTTCATAAATTTTCATAACATTTCATTTAATAATTTCATAAGTTTCATAAAATTTCATTTCATAAAGACATTTCATAAAATAAATGTATGTTAATTGACTTCCTTCTTTAGAGCTAATTGTGTAAGTTTTGATAATTTTGTTGGTACACATCAATTATTTGCTGGTGTAGATAGGTGGTAAACAGGGCTCAATCTATAGATAGGTGTATGTATTACATGTATTATATGGATATATCCATATACACATAGATGTGTATATACAAACTTGTAAACATCTAATTTCTTTGTGTCCTTGAAACCCCTGTGAAATTTTTCCATTGCTCTTTAGCAATGGAGAACTTTTGTTTTATGGTGTAATTCAAACACAAAGTTTTTGTATATAAAAGTAGCCTGGAGCAGGGCGTTGTTCAAAATAGATGGTAGTACGTGCCAAATGTGGCAATTTTTCTTGGTACTCCCTTTTCTCATGACTTTTTATACACTTAGGACATGACTACTTAGGCCATTCCCTGCCCCCCTCCCCAGTCATTCAATAATAAGTACATTAAATTAACATTTATATGGAACTTGATGTTCTTTCCTCTGACATTAGTGAACTTTATAGAAAATTTGACCTATGTTATTATTTAAGAAAAAAATAGTAAAAATATTTGAAGACTGTAACTAGTGAATGAACTGAGATAGATTTTATTTAAATCACTAGGTAAGAAAACTCATTTGATAGATATAAATATATATATAAATCTTTAAAACTGATAGGTTTTTGCAATAAATCTTTGAGTAATTTTTAAAATTTTAGCATAACATTGAGAAGTTTAATTTATTTAGGTAAAGTTGTTTATTTTTAGAGATGAGCTATCTCCAATTCAACCATTATATTTTTGTCTTGTAGTAGTAATATAGCTGTCATCAAAGCTAGTAATTTAAATATTACCAAGGAAGAAGTTCAAATATTTTGTATGTTTAAATCATTACATGTATATTTTAATTAAACATTCACTTTGGGATTTTTATTATGAAATGTGGGTTAAAATAAAAACTTGACCAAGATAACAGAGAATATTTTGGGTTTTATAGTGAACTCATCCTTCACTTTCTTTTTTCTATCTACTTCTGGATCGGGGGTAGGGGGAAGAAAGGGCATTTTCCCACTTTAATTTTCAACGAACTTCTCAGTTTAGAATGGATTAACCCAAAAGAAGAGACTATGAATTTTGTACTTACAAGAAAAACTGTTAAAAATTGAGTTTTCACTTCATTAGCATCTCAGGAATTCAGGTGTTTTAAGTGACTATAACAGTTCGTTAGCTTTCTTTGAAAAGTTTATCAGTCAAATATATTTCTTGGATAGTTTGTTTTTGCCCTGATATTTCTTATAATTGATATTATGGAAAAGTTATTGTTAAAAAACTGCAATAGACGACTTTTTTCATCTGGTAAGGACTGATCACATTGGAGAGCAGACTGTAGGACTTAGATTAGAATCCCAGCTCTACCCTTTACTCCCTGTGTGTGCAAGTATTCTATGGGCTGTGGTTTCCTCAGCTTTAAAGTAAGTGGGTTAGACTTTGATATGCCCTCCAAAGTTTCTTTTCCTGCTCTCAGTGTATGAAAGGCTTAGTTCTATATTTGTTCTGGAGTCCAGAGTTTGTTCTGATCATCTTTTTTTTTTTTTTTTCCTATTCTTAAAGGCTTTGGTTGAAAGATGCAAAAGCATTACATCTGTAATATTCATTGGTTCACCACATCTCTCTGACACTGCTTTTAAATATCTTACTGACTGTTCACTTAACAAGGTTCGAGTTGAAGGTCAGTGATATTGTTAAACTATTCCATCACTATTTTTGATCTTGACTATTAATGCCTATTAATGTCTTTGGGGTTTGTGTTTTAACAGGGAATAATCGGATCACAGACTTAACTTTTAAACTTATGGATAAACATTACGGAGATCTCAGCCATATTTACATGACTGATTGTGAACGGATTACTGATGTCAGCCTTAAGTCAATTGCTAATTTGAAGAATCTTGTTGTATTGAATTTAGCCAATTGTATAAGGTAATCTGATATTTAATGAACCAACCATTTTAACAAAAATATTTAATCAATAATGTTGTGGTTAGATGTTTAAGCCATTGCCAAGAGAATTGGAGTGGTCCACTGAACCTAGGTGATTCTGAGATACATAGTATCTTGATTCTTCAGTTTTCTTGTTAATAAAATTTATTATTTTGTACAGTTGAATGAAACATTTTGGACTACTTATAAGAAAGTCTATAAAATCATTCTGTTTGTAAGTCAAACCCCAACCCTGTTAGAAGGATGTTCTAATTACTTTTTAAATTCTTTTGGTTTTCTAGCATTTTATTGAATATATCTTTTATGGCAAGTCCAAAGCATCAATCTAGAAAGAAGGCAGTGGTATATAACACCATTCCCCATATAACATTAATAATTGAGTCAATTAAATAATTTTAATTCTATTAGAATTGATGAAACACATGTAAAAGACTTTCTATAAAGAAAGTGAGGATATAGTCTTTATTCTCTTGTTCTAGGAATATCTTCCTCTGCATTTGACTAGTTCTGTAATCCCTTGTGGGAAGGAGAAGAATGTAGGTATTAGAATGTGTTAGAGAAATGAAAGTAGGCAGAGATCCTCTTTGGCTTCTCCTCAGATTTTAATCCTCTTGCTGCCTGCCAGGTTTCTCTATTTCTTCAATATTCCATCTACCTATTCTGGATGTTTATATTTCTTCCTCTGCCTTCATTCCTTTGGTGCCCTATGCCCTAAAGCTTCTCACTTGTAGCACTTTATCCCAGGCTTGCCGTCTGTAGATATTACAGTGTTTCATAGTTAAAACCCTGTGTCTCTTACCATGCATCCAAGACTCATATTCTCTCAGTTTCCTATTCCTATTTTTGCCAAGGCAAGTGATCTAGTAGTCATTTATACTTTGGTATGAATTTTTTTAATAGTGTTATGTCTCAGGGATATCTATATTCATTGCATAAAACGGAATGAACATCTGCTTTGTGCTAGGCACTGAGACATACTATATTAAAAAAAAAAAAGTAGATACAGTTCTTTTCCTTAGGGAATTTGAAATCTCACTCAACAAACAGTATTCCAAAGTTTATCTGTGATTTGACTGTTTGGAACTCAGTGTATTTTCCCATAGAATTAGCATTTAGGACCAGAGGCCTAAGACATAAATTGATGTATAGTGCTAATAGTTTGTGACCTTGTCATGAGTTATCTGTCATTATTTAATGAGAAAATGCATTTTGAGTAATGAACACTCATTAATAGTGAATCCCTTAGCATTGATGAGAATGGGTGTGAGAAAGGGTGTATTATCTTACGCTTCTTCTATGTCAACATTAAAAAAAAAACTTTTCAGAATATCTGTATTTTACTTCAGAGGAGTCATCTCTTTGGATCAATCATTTTCCAGAGCTTTTTAAAGAGGAGATAAAAAATAATTGTCTTAGTGGAGAATGATGAGGACAAGAGCTGCAGATTTTGATTCCTCTAGTGGCCATTTTTATGAACAAATTCTTTACCCTCCTTGAGACAGCACGGGGTTAAGTGACTCAGCCAGTATGTGTCAAGTGTCTAAGGCCAGGTTTGGTGCTCCATCCACTGTACCATAGAGTGGCCCTGACCAAGTTCTTTGTAAGTTGAATTGTTGTAGATTGTTCATTTATTTACTTTTTTCTAGTAACAATTTTGCCTTAGAAAGAAATAAATGATGGCAACTATAAATAGAAAGAGCAAATAAGGGGCCCCAAATAGCAACTTCTCTTCCTTTCCTTTCCATGATCTATTTCTCATTTTTGTGCATAGTGGCTTCTTGATTGACTTATTGTAATATGGGAAATGACTAAATGAAACAAAAAAATCCCACTTTTGACTCATCTAGTATTTGATAACATAGAGTCCCTTTTAGTATATTTGTATGCTTATTTTATCTGACTTTTAAGATAGTTTTGTGAAAGCATTTATTAAGTACTAAGCACTGGGGATACAAAAACAAACATCCTCACAGCCTTAGAAAGCTCCCATTTAATGGGAGAGTCCATATGCAAATAATTGTGTACTTACAAGTTATAAACAGAGTAAATTAGGAGTAATATCAGAGGAAAGTTAGTAGTATTAAGTGGGAATTGGAAAAGATCTCTTGTAAAAAGTGAGATTTTAAATCTGAAAGAAGCCAAGGGAATTAATAGACAGAGGAAAAGAGGAAGAATATTGCAGGTATGATGGCTAGCCAATGAAAATGCACATGAATGCATTGAAAATGGGGTGAAAGTATTTGAATGTGGCATAGTGATAGACCTTGTTTTTAATCTGAGAACCAGCCTAGCCACAGTCAGAAAGGCTTTTCATCAAAAGGTTGGCCACCTAGTGACTTTTTTTTAAAGTTTTAGTGATTCAAAAACTATCTAATAAGGGATGGAAAGGTTGCAATCTATATCAATAGGGAAGGAGTTCTCACACCCACGAAATTGTAGGATCCTAAACTAGAAGGGCCCTAGAAGCTTTCTACTTTTCAAATGAGGAATCCGAGACCCAAGGAAGGTGAATGACTTATGTCGAGTTGCAGATAGTAGGCAGTAGAAGGAGAATGTAAAATCATGTCTTCTGATTTTTTGAGTTAATGGTTTATTCCATTGTGCCAGCCTGTCTCTAATAATTAATAAAATGTTTACAATCTAGTATTTCACTTCATATAAAGCATATGTCAAGCAAATTTTTCCCTTCTTTCAGAATTGGTGATGTTGGCCTTCGGAGCTTTCTTGGTGGACCTTCAAGCTCAAAACTTAGAGAACTGAATTTAACTCATTGTGCTCAAATAAGTGATCTTTCCCTTGCAGAAATGGGAGAAAGGTATAGTAAAGAACTGTAGTGTTCTGTATTATTTTATCAAAATATTCAAAAATGGCCTGTTATATATATTTTTTACAATTTAGGAAAAAATGAGTAGACACCAAAAGAAAATCAGTCTTCATTGAAATTTAGGTTAAAAGTGGTCATGGAAGTTGTTGTACATCTCTGTGGAGCTAAAGCAGGTCACCAATTTTCTGTAAAAGAGGGTTTAATATGAGATGATATTGTAGAATATCTAGAAAAGAGGGCCATTTCACTATATTTTGAGGGCATAATGTTCTACTTGAACTTTATATTCTGCCCCTTTTGTCCATGTATAGAATGGGTGTAGAGGTCTCATGCCCATCATATATACAAGCATAATTGGCATGGAATTGAAGTACTGCTCAGGATGCTTTATCAAAGCTCTTAATTGGCCATGGAACTTTTTGGATTGCAGTGGTGGTGATGACAATGATCAGAAATTTAACAGCTATTAAAACACCAATTACTGTTTATAACTATTGTCTGTGGTCGTAGTGTTCTTATGTCTGACTCTTCTTGACCCCATTTGGAGTTTTCTTGGTAAAGGTATTGGACTTGCCATTTCTTTCTCCAGCTCATTTTTACAGATAAGGAAACAGGCAAATAGGATAAAGTGACTTGCTCAGAGTCACACAATTAGGAAGTGTATGAGGCTGGATTTGAACTCAGGAAGATGAGTCCTCCTGACTTCAGGTTTGACATTCTATCCACTGCATTACCTAGTTGCCCTATAAACAGTGTTACTTGTACCTATCTAGGAATATGTTTATTGTCAGCCTTTTCCTATACTTCAAACTTTTAAAATTGGGTAGATCATCATTATCATAACCACTACCATCTCACAGTTATATTTTCTTCCCAATAATCATATGAATTTAGTCATTTAAATATTGTTGTCCCAATTTCACAGTCCTTGGACTGCTTGGAGACCTTGTGTCTCATGCTCAGCACTATATGCTTAGTTATGGTTTTGGTGAACTGAGTGGAAAGGACAAAAAAGGGTAGGAAACTGTAGCTGATAGTGTTCAAGTGACCATTTAGTTGTATGGGTGGCAGCTAAGAGCAATATATATATTTTCTTATGATTTATTATACAGGTTTCAGACATACAGAATATGTGAGAAGACATGTTTTTCTTTCCAACAAAATGTTCTAATCCTTGCCAAAAGCTTGTGGACCTTAGAATGTAGTTCCTAGAGTCCAGCACATATATTACTAAAATTCATGGTCATGTAAGCCATTTTGTTTTCTATCTTGGATTTGGAGAACAGGTCTGCCTTTTTTTGTGACTTTTGTGACCCTGGACAATAAACAATTTCTCAGGCTCTTAGTTTCTCATCTGCTAAGAGAAAAAATTGGAATATGATCTTCTTTTTCTAAAGCTCCTTCCACTTCTAAAACTTATGATTCTATAACCTAATCTTGATCTATATGAGACTAAAGAACATATATGTGTGTGTGTGTGTGTGTGTGTGTGTGTGTGTGTGAGTTATTATTGCAAAAATCAGCAACATGATAGACTAGGAAACTAATTTTATTATATGTTCTTTGTGGTCAATAGATATCATATGTGGTATTAGGGACTTCTCCCATACAATCACACTGATCTCATTCCTTTCCTAGATTCCTTGCTCCCTCCAGGCTCATTCCTTTGTGCAGAATATAGGAGCTGAGACACTTGGCATTCATATATGGAATCTAAATGGATTCTTGCAATGTGGGCCTTCAACCACAGTACCACTGTTTAGGACATTCAGACTCATTGTGTCAAGTCTCTGAACACTTTCTAGCCTACAGAACCCTAACTTTACTTGATGCTGAATTTATTCCTCTGAGAACGTGCCTCCCTCCCTCCCTCTCTTGCTTCCTCTCTTCCCAGCATTCACACTCATGGCTCTTATTGCTTATCTCTCTCTCATAAGTATCTGGGACTCCCAAGCTCCTAAGACTAGCCTTCTCTCCTCAATCATACTGGCATTTTGTATATTTACTTCCACACTGATAGAAATTCTCAGTTCATTTTTCTTCCTTTATATACCCAGAGACTAGTTTTTACCACCAACTACATGAGAAAGTTTAAATGCTTTCTATATAAACTCAGGAAATAATTGGCAGGCGCTAGCAGGTCTGTTCCTTTGCAGTCTAGGACATACATCTATATCCCTTTTATGTAATAATTCCTGAATAACATATTATGGGTTTTTTTTCTTATGGGAAGAGCTGACAAAATATGAAAGTAAACATAAAATATAAAAATGCAAAAAACAAACGCTTCCCTCTTATTCATTTTCAAATTCCTGAGTTTTACATAATTTTCTGTTTTGTACAATATTTATTCAAAAATTGAATATGAATCAATTGAATATGAATATCAAAAATATGAAAAATTGAAACCTATCCATTTTTGCCAAACTTGGAAAAAAACTCTACTTTTAACACTGGTATAAAAATTAAAATTTTAATGTATTTTTTTTTTATTTTAGGTGTCGTAGTCTTACCTACTTGAATTTACGTAGTTGTACACAGTTGACTGATTGTGGGATTGAGTTCATTACCAAGCTTCCCAACTTGATTTCAATTGATCTTTCTGTAACAGCCATCACTGATGAGGTAAAAATGAAAAAAAAATTTGCTAAAAACTAAACTCAGGTCTTCAAAATTATTTCTCTATGTACCATATTAAACTCATAAATCACTGCTTTTAGAAAACTTTTAAAAATAGACATTTATTTGCTTTAAAAATTTGAATTAAAAGGGCAAGTTTAGTAACATTGTTTCTGGATTATTAAAACTTAATTTAGATTAATTAGAAGACATTTCTTTCAGGTAATCAAATGCTACATAATTCTCAAAAAATTTTCTAATGGACTAGAGTTGCATTATTATGTTCAGAAGTGATTCTTATAAACAGAATTGTGACTCAGAAGATGATAAGTTTGTTTATAAAGTACAGGAGATTAATAGGGGATGGACTGACTGACCTGTAAGGTTTAGGTGCACAATTCCTCAGTCTGTCAGGTGTGTATCACTCATCTTTATATTCTGCACACCTCTTCCCAAAATAAGATCTCTCATATCACGTGTATCTCCTGCCTCCTTTCTTTCTCTATAAATTATCTTATACAAGACTGTTCCAGGAAAAGTCATAAGATCATAATTCTGTCCTTCTACCAGCAATCCTTTTGGCATATAAAAATGCAATTGCTTGAGAGGTACTTTTGTATGACTCAGTGATGAAGTAGTGTCCTGCCCACTACTACTCCACGCCACCCTTTTTGATACCAGTAGTTACAAGCATTCTTCAGATTGTAGGATGCCAAGGTTCAGTGTGGATCATATTCAGTGCTTCCTTTTTAGGGTCAATGGGAATGGACTTCAGGAAATACCAGTTTGCATCTGATTCAACATCCTTCAATTAACATCCCTAGCTTGTTAAAGTTTAGGTTTATTTCTATATAGAAACAGTGTGCTATAAAACTACCTCAGACTCTATTTGATTCCAAAGTTTTGGTTCTAGAATTCTAGTGCTTTTTATTCCTCAATATAAAACTATACAAATTAAAGGAAGGGTTATCTTGAACAAACTAACATCTGTGTTGGAACTCTTCTTCAGAGTAGAAAAAAAAGAAATCTGGGAATGCTTTCTTTCCTTCCCCCACTGTCTTCCATAACTTGTCCTACCTCCATCCAGAATGGATTGAGAAACCCTAAGTGGAGCTCTCTCTCCCCCAAATTAGTTTCAATAATAAGGCTTTGGTATAATGTAGGTAAGTAGAAAATGTAGTCTAGTGGTCTCCCTTGAGATTAATTGTATTGGAAGACATAAACTCCCCAATTCCTTGGCAGTCAGTCTCTTGCAACTTTTGACACAAGCAGAAATGGAAGAAGAGAGACCTGTTATTGACTTTATGACACATATTTGTCATATCCCCCAAGCCTGGACCACAAGACAAATGAGTACAGGACTGAGGACTTGAGGGATATAATAGACAATATTCCTACTGCTTTGCTGTTCTACCAGCAAGATTTCTTTTTTAAAAAACTGCATCACTATCCATCTCTCCTAAAACACTAATGTTTCCCACAGAAACATTAGAATGGACCATCTTAAAGTCAGATCACAGATGCCTCCTTGAGATCAGAAAACAATGGAGGATGGAAACCAAAGAGAAAAACTAAAATATATATATAGATGTCAAGCAAGATTTAGGCTTAGAGGAACCAAAGTGCAGGGGCCAAAGGGTTACTCTGTTATGCTAGAGTAGAGCACACTCACTCATATGATTTAAGATTGCATCTGTTGAAAGGAATTAAACAGGTGGAAAATAAGGACAGATCTTGACACAAATGCTGAAAGCAAGGAAAAATGACACAAGGAACAAAAGAATTATTTAAAAGCAACAGCAGCAGCAGCAGCAGCAAGAAAAATAGAAACACTATAAATGAATAGAAATCTAAGACCATTTGTGGCAGGGGCAAATGCCATTATATACCTCTATAGTTTAGCAGGGCATTGCTTGTTTCGTAAAGCAAGACACAGTATATTTTTAGAAACTAAAAATGTTCTTGATCTCCTACTAAAAACTCTCAGAAAAAGAGTCTTCAAAAGAGAAAGCTAAGGTCATTTATTTAAAACATTTTATTCCTCTGTGATGTCAGCTGAATGAAGTATTGATACTCAAATACTCAGGTGAATCTTTGATTACCTCAATTTAGGAGTACCTTCTAACAATGAAAATTGAAATTCATGCATTATAATCAGAATATATTCGTTTATGTTTAGTGAATGGTTTGTGTATGCAACCTTTAAAAGGAAAAATGTTCTATTTATAGCTTAAGAATAGAAACAGTGTGCTTCAACATGGAAGTTGCCCTCTTGTTATTTTTGTATATATTTGTATAGTATTGGATTAATTAGACTTTTGAAAATTGAGATTATGTTTATAATATGTGAATATAAAATTAATGTATATATGTGTTATGTCAAATGGTAACTTTGCAAATAATATAAAATATGTATTTAGGAACAGTCAACTTTTAAAATACATTTTATTATAGATAAAGATAACAAGATATTTGATATTTTGATAAATTTAGTAGGGTTATATTGTAAAGCTATTTAAAATATCTTAACTATTGTCTACCTGAAACTGACATCATTAAAACCAGCCCAGAAGCTAATCTTTCCCTTCATTTTTTTTTCTGCTGCCTATTGACTCAGAATGGAAAATGGCCTGATATAGTGTGTAAGTCTGTTGCCTATTTGTTGTTCTCATGATTCAGACACTACTACATTTTTGCCAATAATAAGGATCTTTTAGAAATAAAATCTCTCAAAGTAAAGCAATTAGTCTGGGAGTTATATTCTTTTATTCTCTCAATTATTATTTCAATTTGTCTCCTACTTCAGTCATCATTAAGATGATATTTACTTTCTCTATTAATATCTCAGACACATAATACTTGTTGCTGACACCAAAAACATTTTGTTGATACTACAATGTTTTTGCGTCAGTTTTTCCTCTTCCCACAAGAAAGATGAATCATGTTGAAACTTACCATCAAGTAGAATTGTAATTTTTTTGAACTGGCAATAAAAATTATTATTATTGGCCATATTTAATGAATGTAGCTCTAAGCTTCATTAGTAGTGACTCCAGGAATGGGTAATATATCACATGGAAGGGGAACCAATTGTAAAATTTATACTGTCAGTAGTTTCTTTAAAAATAAAGTATGGTAATAATATATGTAATTGTAATTTATTAAAGTAATTGAAGAAGGTAATGAGTACATTTTGCTTCCTTCATATATTCTTTGGTGAATTAAACATAAAATAAAAAATCAAAGAGATTTCAATTTTGTTTTATAGATGTCTTAAATTAACATCATTATGGTAAAGGTTTAGTGAAGTTCATGGATTATTCTAGTTCAAATTTGGTGACCTTACAGATGTTTTAGATTGAATTGTCAATATATATATATATATACATATAATATCCATTTTATAATGCCATATTAATAGGATAGTACTAAATATAGAATAAGGAAAAAAAAGTTTTTCCCCTCTCATTCTAGGTAAATGCTCTCAAGTGTCCACCTCATTAATCCAGGGATCTGAGAGTGGTCATATGCTTCTCACAATCCTTCTTTCTTCCCTCCTTCAAGTCCCATCTGAGGTGCCATTTCCTATGGGAAGCTTTCTAGTTGTTCTCTCTTTCCCTCCTTATGTTAAATTATATTTACATATTTATATATAGAGAATTAATTCTGTCAAGTTCCATGATCAATTTGATAAGGATACAAAGAAACTAACTGAAGTGTGTTCTGGTATGCTTTGATCAAGGGACTTAATTCCCTGACCAATTTACCTTCTTCATAGGAAGGTAAAACTTGTCTGGATCTTTTAATTCCATTTCTAAAGAGGAGTATGGATGTTCCTTACTTGGCACCTTCTGGAAGACAGGTTTCAGGGTTTGGAGCTTCTTGCAGGATTAATTGATTGGAAACTTGAGAGTAGGGACTCTCATCAGAGGCCAACAAAGAGAATCTTCATCACAAACTGAATCTTTCTCATCCCTCCTGCCTTTCTTCTGGAGATATCCTGAAAGTGTATGTGCATAAGAGTTGAGAGGCTGCTCCCCACTTCACTAGAACTTTTCAGTAAAAACAAAGGAAGAGCTTCATCTAATTGTCCACATGGTTCACAGGCTGTTTCTTAGGCAACATCAGACTCAGGGATTGCCATGTGAGAAACCTCAGGTTTGAGGTTCTTGAATCCAACTTTTTAGCAAAGAAGGGGGATTTCCTAAGCAACATAACTGTCATATAAGTCTCTCACCAGATAAAGGTGATTTCTTTCATATTTGGGAAGGGGAAGGTAGAATTTTATTTTATTTATTTTATCTTTTTTATTAAAGCTTTTTAATTTTCAAAACATATGCATGGATAATTTTTCAATATTAACTCTTGCAAAACTTTCTGTTCAGTTTTTCCCTGCCTTTCCTCCTCCCCTAAATGTTCAGTAATCCAATATGTGTTAAACATGGTAAAAATGTGTTAAATCCAATGTATGCATACATATTTATACAATTATCTTGCTGCACAAGAAAAATCAACTCAAAAAGGAAAAAAAATGAGAAAGAAAATAAAATTCAAGCAAATAACAAAAAGAGTGAAAATGATATGTTGTGATCCACACTTAGTTCCCATAATCCTTTCTTTGAGTGCAGATGGCTCTCTTTATCACAAAATCATTGGAGCTGGTTTGCATCATCTCATTGTTGAAGAGAGCCACATCTATCAGAATTGATCATTGTATATATAGTCTTCTTGTTGCCATGTACAATGATCTCCTGGTTCTGCACATTTTACTTAGCATCAGTTCATGTAAGTCTTTCGAGGCCTTTCTGAAATCATCCTGTTGATCATTTCTTACAGAACAATAATATTCCTTAACATTCATATACCATAATTTATTCAGCCATTCTCCAATTGATGGGTATCCACTCAGTTTCCAGTTCCTTGCCACTACAAAAAGGGCTGCCACAAACATTTTTGCACTTAAAGGTCCCTTTCCCTCCTTTAAGATCATGTTGTTGTATATATCTTGTTAAGATATATACTGGATATAATTCCAGTATAAATACTGCTGGATCAAAGAGTATGCATAGTTTTATAGTCCTTTGAGCATATTGCTCTCCAGAATGGTTGGATCCATTCACAGTTTCACCAATAATGTATTAGTGTCCCAGTTTTCTGGCATGCCCATCAACATTCATCATTACCTTTTCCTTCTCCACAGATCTGAGAGATAAACTATCTTATGTTCTTCTAATTTGCTTATAATATCACTGTGTCTAAATCATGAACCCATTTTGCCTTATCTTGATATATGGTATTAGGTGTGGGTCAATACCTAGTTTCTGCCATACTAGTTTCCATTTTTCCCAGCAGCTTTTGTCGAATAGTGAATTCTTATCACAAAAGCTGGGGCCTTTGAGTTTGTCAAACACTAAATTGCTCTAGTCATTTCCTATTTTGCCCTGTGTTCATAGCCTATTCCATTGATCACTTTCTCTATTTCTTAGTCAGTACCAAATGGTTTTGATGAGTGCTGCTTTATAATATAGTTTTAGATCTGGTACAGCTAGGCCACCTTCATTTGCATTTTTTTCATTAACCCCCTTGAAATTCTTGATCTTTTGTTCTTCCAGGTGAACTTTATTACTCTTTTTTCTAGATCTGTAAAGTAATTTCTTGGGAGTTTTATTGGTATAGCACTAAATAAATAGATTAGTTTAGGGAGTATTGACATTTTTATTATATTCGCTTGACCTATCTAAGAGTACTTGACATTTTCCCAACTGATTAGATCTGACTTTATTTGTATGGGAAGTGTTTTGTAATTGTGTTCATATAGTTCTCACTTTGCCTTGGCAGATAGACTCCTAAATATTTTATATTATCTATACTTATTTTAAATGGAATTTCTCTTTATATCTTTTGCTATTGGACCTTGTTGATAATATATAAAAATGCTGATGAATTATGTGGATTTATTTTGTATTCTGCAACTTTGCTAAAGTTTTGAACTGTTTTTAGTAGTTTTTTAGTGATTCTCTAGGGTTCTTACCATCATATCATCTGCAAAGAATAATAATTGGGTTTCCTCATAACTTATTCTGATTCCTTTAATCTCTTTTACTTCTCTTATTGCCAAAGCTAACCTTCTTAATACAATATTGAATAGTAATGGTGATAGTGAGCAACCTTTTTTCACTCCTGATCTTATTGGGAATGGTCCTAGTTTATCCCCATTACATATGATACTTGCTGATGGTATTAAATAGATGCTACTGATCATTTTAAGGAACTCCATTTATGCCTACTCTTCAATGTTTTTTAATAGAAATGGGTGTTGGATTTTGTCAAATGCTTTTTCTGCATCTATTGAGATAATCATATGATTTTTGTTAGTTTGGTTATTGATATAATCAATAATGCTTGACTTATGCTTATAGTTTTCTTAATATTGAACCAGTCCTGCATTCCTGGTGTAAATCATACTTGATCATAGTATATTATCCTGGGAATGTCTTTCTGTAGTCTATGCTAATATTTTATTTAAGATTTTTGCATAAATATTCATTAGGGAAATTGGTCTATAATTTTCTCTATGTTTTCATTCTACCTAGTTTAGGTATCAGCACCATCTCAGTGTCATAAAAGGAATTTGATAGGGTTCCTTCTTTCCCTGTATTTTCAAATAATTTACATAGTATTGGAATTAGTTGTTCTTTAAATATTTGGTAAAATTCACATGTAAATCCATCTGGCACTAGAGATTTTTTCTTAGGGAGTTGTTTATTAGCTTGTTCTATTCCTTTTTCTAGAGACTAAGTAAGTTGTTTCATCTTCTGTTAATCTGGGCCATCTATATTTTTGTAAGTATTCTTCCATTTTACTTAGATTATCAAATTGATTGACATATAGTTGGGTAAAATAACTCCTAATTATTGCTCTAATTGCCTTTTCATTGATGGAAAGTTCTCCTTTTCATTTTTGAGACTAACAGTTTGGTTATCTTCTTTCCTTTTTCTAATTATCTATTTTACTGGTTTTTTTTTCATAAAACCAACTCTTAAGTTTTATTTATTAATTCAATAGTTTTCTTCCAATTTTATTAATCTCCCCTTTTATTTTCAGAATTTTAAATTTGTTATTTAATTGGGGGCCTTAATTTGTTGTTTTTCTAGCTTTTTTAGTTGTGAGCCCAATTCATTGATCTTCTCTTTCTCTATTTTGTGCAAGTAACATCTAAAGATATAAAATTTCCCCTAATAACCTCTTAGGTTGCTTTCACACACTTTTTTATTTTGTCTCATTATTGTTCTTCTCTTGGATGAAATTATTGTGTCTATGATTTGTTGTTTCATTCATTCATTTTTTTTAAGGATTAGATTATTTAGTTTCCAATTTTTGGCCTATTTTTCCCTGGTCTTTTATTGCATATAATTTTTATTGCATCATGATCTGAAAAAAATGCACTTACTATTTCTGCCTTTCTGCATTTGATTTTGAGGTTTTAATACCCTAAAACATGGTCAGTTTTTGTATAGGTTCCCTGAACCACTGAGAAAAAAGTGTACTCCTTTCTGTTTTCATTCAATTTTCTCCAAAGATCTATCATACCTAACTTTTCTTTTTTTTTCTTTTTTTTTTTTTTACAGCACTTTACAGTTTATTTTTATTTTTTTTATTTAATAGCCTTTTATTTACAGGTTATATGCATGGGTAACTTTACAGCATTAACAATTGCCAAACCTCTTGTTCCAATTTTTCACCTCTTACCCCCCCACCCCCTCCCCTAGATGGCAGGATGACCAGTAGATGTTAAATATATTAAAATATAAATTAGATACACAATAAGTATACATGACCAAAACGTTATTTTGCTGTACAAAAAGAATCAGACTCTGAAATATTGTACAATTAGCTTGTGAAGGAAATCAAAAATGCAGGTGGGCATAAATATAGGGATTTGGGAATTCAATGTAATGGTTTTTAGTCATCTCCCAGAGTTCTTTCTCTGGGCGTAGCTGGTTCAGTTCATTACTGCTCCATTGGAAATGATTTGGTTGATCTCCTTGCTGAGGATGGCCAGGTCCATCAGAATTGATCATCATATAGTATTGTTGTTGAAGTATATAATGATCTCCTGGTCCTGCTCATTTCACTCAGCATCAGTTTGTGTAAGTCTCTCCAGGCCTTTCTGAAATCATCCTGTTGGTCATTTCTTTACAGAACAGTAATATTCCATAATATTCATATACCACAATTTATTCAGCCATTCTCCAACTGATGGACATCCATTCAGTTTCCAGTTTCTAGCCACTATAAAAAGGGCTGCCACAAACATTCATGCAGATACATCATACCTAACTTTTCTAAAATTCTATTTTCCTCCTTAACTTTTTTCTTGTTCATTTTGTGGTGTGATTTATCTAGTTCTGAGAAAGCAATGTTGAGATCTCCCACTATTATAGTTTTGCCTTCTCTTTTTTCATGCAGCTCTCTTAAGTTCTCCTTTAGGAATTTACATGAAGCAAACAGAGAACACTTCACTTAACCCTATACTCCCTTGAGAAGGGATTCAGAAAGGGATTAAATTATGCCATAGAAAACAAATCAGAAAACAAACAAGTCCTGGACTTTTATCTTCCCATATTCTATAAATTATTCATACAATTCAAATCTGATGGGAAGAAAATTGTTTGGCTAACAGTCCCAAAAGTGTTTCCCTTGGAAGCAGAGAATCCCAAACCATGGAATGGCACTATGAAGCCAGAAGCCAGAAAAGGGGAAGGAAAGGGAACAGTATAGATAACCCTAGAATAATGAAGATTACTGGAGAAGTAGGTTAATTGTTATTGAGATTATTTGGATTCCCTTTGTTTTCTACATTTGTTATGGGCTCCTGTGAATCTTTTATACTTTTTGTAGGATGAAAAAAAAGAAGTCCTATACCTCATACTATTTTTTTTTAAACTTCTAAAGAAAAAATTCTTTTATCCACGCCTGTTGGAAGCTAGATACAGGCCAACTTTCGTGATTTCTTCAGAGTGAACTGTGAGCAATGGAAGTCAAAGAAAGAATGATCTTTTGGATCAGCCTTAAGATCAAGTCTGATTCATGTAAATCCAGAGTTTGAGGGGGTCATGGGGCTCAAATTACATGTGTAAATATTAGAACAGCCCATTATATTATAAGCTCCTTGAGCATAGGATCCATTTTGTATTTTGTCTTTGAATCTCTAAGCCTTCATACAGTAAGTCCTGTCATAGAGCAGACACAGTAAATGTTTGTTGAATTAATTGGAAGGAGAATTGAGAATCAAGAACAGGTGAACAGCAGCAGGAAATCATAAAGAATAGCATGAATCACCTGGGAAACACCTGCTTGAGTGCTGGAAAATGGGCCCCTGTTTCTGCAGTATGAAGGCCTTTGGCTTTGCTCCTTCTTTATTTATCCCAATGGGCCCTTGTTCTGGCACTCGTGGGACAGGTAGTGCTGAAAACGTGGATGGAAGTAGGTGCTGGTGTCCATCCCCTGCCTCGAAAAGAATAGGTAAGTGCTGCCATTTGTGGAGAACGTTCTCTACTTCCTGAAATGTGGAAGAAGTAATAGTGGAAAAGGGTGAAGGGAAGCATCAGTGTGCTGCAGGGTGGAAAAGCTCAGGGTAGTGTCAGAGGCCTTAGAATTGGTCCTTGCCAGCTCTGGGACCTCCATGACTTCTGGGGATGATTTTTCTCATCTGAAAAATTAGGAGATTGGATTAGATGATCTCTGAGCGTCCTTCCAGCTCTGTGTGGGCTCTATCGTAGTATAAATAATTAGATAAAAAATTGGTTCCAATGATCAGATCCAAAGGATAGTCTTACTTAAAAGGAAACTCAAATAACTGGAATCCGAACTGGTTAATTCACCAGAATCAAAGAGCAGTCCTTTGTAGTTTAACTTGGAAGTCAGTCTCTATGCTTGGCTTTGTGCTTTTTTTTTTTTTTTTTTTTTTTTTTTAACATTTTTGTAAGGGACTTACAAGTCTTCGATGGTGATTATCAAATTTGTAAATGATCCAAAGCTGTGAATCATAGCTAAAAGATGAGTCAGGTTCCAAAAAACATATCAAGTGGCCAAAATGGCGAGACAATGCCAGATGGGACTCAGTAGAGATAATGGTAATTTTCTATATATGGAATCAAAACCAATTTTGCAAGTTTAAAATGAAGGAATTATACAGAGATAGTGGTTATTTGGGAGAAAGATTCAGTGGTTTAATAAATACTAAGAATCAACAGTGTGCTAAGTCAACTCCCCGAACTAATGTAGACTTTAGTGGCATATAATATATCTAAGTTCCTCTCTTTACAGTTTTTGGAGAGTTTATAATTTTTCTCAGTGCTCTATCAATCAGCTCTGTTACTTTTGTCTGCATTTTTTCCAAGTGAGAAGTTAGGCTTTTTTTTTTTTTTTCCTACTTCTATTGTTTTTACCTTTCTATCTCTGGATAAAAATGTTTTTTTTTTTCTTTTCCCCCATGAAATCTTTTTTCTTTATCTTTCCCATGCATATTTTTAAATTGCTGAACTTTGTCATAAGTCTTAAGTTTCTTTAGTAACACTCAAGTACTTTTTTTGTTTATTTTATGAGGCACTTACTAATTTCTTAAATTTACTAACTTCATTTTTTAAATCATTTTAGTATGTTTATTATCTCTTTCATCGTGTCAAAAATATAGCAAAAATATACTATTGTAGCTATTGTTAAAATATATTTTCTTCTTGCTTTTTTCCCTTAGTTTCTTTTATTGATAATTTTTGTATTATATTAGAATTCTTTGCTCATTTTAACAAATTATCTCGCAAAGATTTCTGGAAGTTTTGCTTTGTTCTTTTTAAGTATTCAGAGAATAGACACCTTTGTGAAATTTCATTCTTTTATCTTCTGAGTTTAGGTCATCTCTACAACTTTTTAAGGAAAGTTCTATAGGTACATTTTGCTGTTGGTGATAGTTTTTTACAAAAGGTTCATTTTTGATATGCCTCTTTTCAATTATCTCCCTCCCCTACCCTGTAACAAAACTGCTAAGCAAAATCAACTGACAAAATGACTGTCACACAAGTGTTCTTCATTTGTTCTCTGGGACTAAAAATTTTGATCACAATTCATCAGAATTGCAGCGTTGTTGTCATTTATATCATTGTCATTTGCATATATTGTTCTCTTGGTTCTGTTTGCTTTTTTTTTTTTAGTTTTTTATTTTTCAAAATATATACAAAGATAATTTTCAACATTCACTCTTGTAAAACTTTGTGTTCCAAACTTTTATTCCTCCTTTCCCCGTCCTTTCTCCCCTAGATAGCAAGTAATCCATTATAGGTTAAACATGTACATTCACAATTTGACTAATAGTATTAGTGTCCCACTTTTTTTTTTTTTGCCAACATTTGTCATTCTTCCCTTCTATCATTTTAGCCAATTATATATGTATGAGATGGTACCTTAATGTTGTTTTAATTTGCATTTCCCTAATTAATGATTTAAAAGATTTTTTCATATGACTGTATATAGCTTTGATTTCTTCCAAAAACTTCTTTTTTTTGACCACTTATCAACTGCTGAATGACTCATTCTTATAAATTTGACTCAATTCCCTATATATATTTGTTATGAAATCTTATTTGAGAAGATATTTATAAAAAAATTTCTCCTAATTTTCTACTTTGATTCTAATCTTGGCTACATTGGTTTTATCTGTACAAAACTATTTTATTATAAAAAATTATCCCATAATGTTATCTATCTCTTATTTGTTCATACATTTTCCTATCTATAAATCTTCATAGGTAGTGTTTCATATACTTCTAAATTGCACATCTTCTTTTATTTCCAAGTCATACATGCATCCATTTTGATCTTTGTTTGGTAAATGGTATAAGACACTGGTCTTTATCCAAGTTTTGCCAAAATGATATCTCAAGATTGTTTGATTTGCGTTTCTCTAATTTTTTTACATTATTTTATGAATTTGTTTGATATTTTGGAATTTCAAACCTGGAGTTAGGTGGAATTGAATTCAAATCTGGCCTCATATACTTAACACTTACTAACTGTTTGACCCTGGGCAAGTCACTAACCCCAATTGCCTCCCCCCCAAAAAAAAAGAAAGAAAAAAAAAGAATTTGTTTGATATTCTTGATCTTTTGTTGTTCTAATTGAATTTTTGTTATTTTTTTAACTCAATAAAATATTTTTGGTCATTTAATTGGGATGGCATTTAATAATTAGTTTATATGGAATTATCATTTTTATTATATTGGCTTGGTGTAATATTCTCTTCTCTAAAATATAATAGTCTCTGGGAGCAGGTTTCTTGGGGGGCTTCTGGGAGCAGCCTTCATTTCACTTCAATGCAATAATCACCTCAAATGTAGCCAGGGATTGAAGTCCAGATCCTTTATTGTTTCCTTCAAAATAGCCTGTTGAGCTTTCTTAGAGGCCTATCTCTCTCCTTGGTTCCAAGACTTTTTGCTGCTAGTCCTTTGTCTCTTCCAGCTTCTGCCTCTTGCTCCCTCTGAATCCAAATCCTCCAGCCAGTGCAAAGGTGGAAGTTGGAATGAATCTGACTCCGCCTCCAAGAGTGGGCTTGTGGGCTTCTGTGTTAGACTTGTGAATCTCCTCCACTGAATCCTGACTTGTGAATCTCCCAAAGTACATCCTGGTTGAGGCTTCTAGCTTATATATGCTCTCTTAAAGTGTGAATCTTGTGGAATTATAGTAAGTACTAAGTACATCTAGAGAACTGTTAAGCACCCTGCTAACCGACCATTGTCTCTATCAATTCCACTGATTTTAGCACCTTGTAAGAATCATAATAGCTTGGTTCACCAATGAACAATGTTTCTCTAGTTACTTAAATTTGATTTTATTTGTATAAATATTTTTTATAATTATGTTGATATAGTTTCTGAGTTTGTTTTGGCAGGCATATTCCCAGGTATTAAATTTTAATTTAATTTAAAGAAATATCTCTTACTGTCTCTTCTTGCAGGGCTTATTGATGATATGTAGAAGGGCTGATGACTTATATAGGCCACTTTCATATCCTGCTACTTTGCTAAAATTATTTGTTTTAACTAGTTTTTAATTATCTAGGATTTTCTAAGTATATCATCATATCATCTTCAGAAAAAGTGGTTTATTTTCTTATTGTCCATTCTGATTCCTTCAATTTATTCTTCTTTTCTTATTGCTAATGTTGAATATTTTTGGTGATAATGGACATCCTTGTTTCACTTCTGTTCTTATTGGGATTTTCATTATAGATAATGCTTGCTAGATTCTATTTATCATTTTAAAGAAAAAATGTTTAAGTTTGTTATCTATACTTATGCTTTCAAGTGTTTTTAAATAAGAATGAATGTTATATTTTGTCAAAAGATTTTTCTGCATCTTTTGATATAATCATCATTTTTGTTGCTTTTGTTATTGACATAATCATGTTAATAATTTTCCTTATATTGAACCAGTTTTATATTCCCGTTATAAATCCCACATGGCCATAGTGTTTAGTGTGTGTGATACATTGCTGTAATCTTCTAGTTAATATTTTATTTAGGGTTTTTTAATCCATATTCATTAGTGAAATTGGTCTCTAATTTTTTTTTGTCAGATTTTGCTCTTCCTGGTTTGTTTCATAAAAAAAGGTTTAGAGAGACTCTTGCTTTGCCTATTGTCCCAAATAATTTATTTGATATCAGAATCAATTGATCTTCAAAAAATTGCTGGAATTCATTTATAAATTTATCTGATCTAATGCTTCTCAAATCTCAATTTCTGTTTTTCTAAAATAGGTTTATTTAGGTATTCTATTTTTCTTCTTTTAATCTGGACCCTTTATATTGTTACTAGTTTTGTTCCATTTCATTTAAGGCACAATAATATCCTATTACAATCTTATACCATAATCTATCTAGCCATTTCCTATTTGATGGATACTTCCTTAGTTTCTAGTTCTTTGCTGCTATAAAAGAACTAATCTGAATAGTTTTGTACATATGATTGCTTTTCCTTTTTCTTTGATCTCCTTAGTATTCATATTGTAGGATCAATCTCAATTTACTTTGGGATAATACTTTGGGGATATGGCTTTTGATTGTTCTATGGAAAAGCTGGACCAATTTACCTCTCCACAAACAATAAGTTATTATCTATATTTTGTAGTGCCCTATCCAATAATTCTCTGCCGTCTCTCCATCTTTCCAGTCATTTTTGCTGAGCTATCATACCAAACAGTTGTGATAATGAGTGCTTTATAATTTATGGAAGACCTATTTCCCATTCATCGTAGTGACAGTACACAAGTCATTTTGGTTTTTATAGTCCTTTAGAGATCATGTATATTTCTCTTTCTTTTTATGTAAATATAAAATTTTGTGCTTAAGTTCAAAAAATGGACTTTACAAATACAAGATTCAGGAAGGCATAGGTAAATAGCAGTTTGCTTTATAGTAACCTTCTGATGGGCTATACAGTCATTCAGGATCCCCCTGAAATATGTTTTGGAATTGGAACTCCTGGAAAGTTTTTGTATAAAGGCATTGAAGAGAGACTGTTAAAGAAAAACAAAATGTTCTCAAAATGACCTTTTCTTTCTTTGTTTTATTTTTCTTTCCTCTTTCCCTTCTAGCTTTTTCCCCATATCTTTTCCTCAATATATCCCTCTCATCCCATACCCATTGGGTATGCATTTGCCATTGCAAAGAATAGGTTTAACATCTCTATCTTTTTATGACATTCATTTACAATTTCTTTTTGTTCTATTGTACTATAAGCTCCTACAATGTCAGTAAACAGATATACTTTACTATTTTCATTTGTGCAGTGCTAAGTTTTTCCAATATTGTGTGGAGCTCCATTATGTTTATGCCTCTCATTGATCCATACAGTTCAATAAAATGCATACCAAAGTCTCAAAATACTCACCATGTCTTTCTGAAATTCAATTAGCTTTTCCTTTAAAACATAGATTCTGTCATTTGGTGCATATGTGTTTAATAATGTTCCATTGTCTATGTTGCCTCTAAGCACAACATAGATTTTTTTTTTTTGGTTGTTTCTCTTGAAATCCTGAATTGACATTGTGTGATTAAGTGAGATCGCCAAAGCAAATCCTGACTTCTTGGAATTGTCCAGCACAGTGCTCTTTGCTCCTACATATACTCTTTACTTTGTATGTATTTTTATTTTTAAATGTATATTTAATGCTTCAAATTATATTTTTTCTTAACTATTCTGTTACATATTTTATTTAATTGTAGAGTTTAATATATTTACATATATAGTTATAATTTTTAAGTTTCTGTGTTCTCCCATTTGGTTATTTTTATTTTTTTCCCCTTTTTTTCTTTTAAAGCCAGCATGTGGTTCATACATTAATTTTGCTTACACTAATATTTTTGTCTCTTCCCACACACTTTCCTCTGAGTCATAGAAAAATAATCTCTTTTTCCAAGTTTCTTGAATTAACTTTTATAATTTTCTCATTCTTCAGTCTTTTTATCCTTTTCTTTTTCAGATTAGATAAGACTGTATAAATTCAGAACTTCTCTATTCCGGTTTTATTCTCTCACCACCTGTTATTGATTTGTGCTACTCTTTTTCTTTTTTTTTTCTTTTTTTTTATTATAGCTTTTTATTTACAAGATATACGCATGGGTAATTTTTTTAGCATTGACAATTGCAAAACCTTTTGTTCCAACTTTTCCCCTCCTTCTCCCCACCCCTTCCCCCAGATGGCAGGTTGACCAATACATGTTAAGTATGTTAAAGTATAAATTAAATACAATATATGTATACCTGTCCAAACAGTTATTTTGCTGTACAAAAAGAATCGGACTTTGAAATAGTGTACAATTAATCTGTGAAGGAAATCAAAATGCAGGTGGACAAAAATAGAGAGACTGGGAATTGTATATAGTGGTTCATACTCATTTCCCAGAGTTCTTTCGCTGGGTGTAGCTGGTTCAGTTCATTACTGCTCTATTGGAACTGATTTGGTTCATCTCATTATTGAAAAGGGGCACATCTATCAGAATTGATCATGATATAGCATTGTTGTTGAAGTATATAATGATCTCCTGGTCCTGCTCATTTCACTCAGCATCAGTTCATGTAAGTCTCTCCAGGCCTTTCTGAAATCCTCCTGCTTGGCATTTCTTACAGAACAATAATATTCCAGAATATTCATATACCACAATTTATTCAGTCCAATTGAGGGGCATCCACTCAGTTTCCAGTTTCTGGACACTATAAAGAGGGCTTGTGCTACTCTTTTTCAAGAAGTGTTGATTCATTTTATCTCCTTTCTCATTTTATTCCTCCTCATAAAACAAGCTGAAAGCTAGGTATCACACTTAAACATTCCATCTTTATCCTATGTTTCTTATACATAGTAGGATTCCTGGAAGACAAAAATTTTATTCTCTCATCTCACCAATTCTTCTATCCAAGAAAATTCTGTCTATATGAAAATTCTGTTCCCATTTCATTCTTTATCTTTGTTTGTTTGTTTGTTTTTCTTTTTTGAGAACACTCCTTTTGAATAGCCTCATGTCTAGTGTGGCATGATGGAAAATCTTCTCTATGCTTTCCTGAGTCTGCTCATTAATGTTTACTCCATTTCCCAGTCCTCCTTTTTTCTTCCAGTCATGTCTTCAGAGATGTAATTTTTTCCTTTGAAGACTTTGTAATGTATGTAACAGGAGTGTTTTGAATCACTCCCTCTGTGATCTCTGGTATTCACTTGGCTTCTCTGGCAAGAGTTGCCTCATCTTAAAAAAGGAAGATTTCAACTGGATGGTGTCTGAGGTCCATCCAGGTCTAAAAAAGTCTAAAAACTGTCCACTATGTTTCAGGTTGCTATGGTCACTACTTGCCTATTCTGTACAAGTATATCATTCTTATAAACCTAGTTGTCCCTTATGTACCTGCTTCTTGCCTGGATGCTGTTGAAGGCTCAGGCACTTCCTCACTCCTAGACTGAAATTAAATATATCTAGGGCAAGCATTTGGATAAAAATCTATAAAGTCACAAATTCTTTTCTAGCGATGATGGATGGATATGAATTTTGAAACATTGTGTCTCTGAAGAGTCAGTTACATGTGACCTAAATGATGAAAAAGGACAAAAAGTATGTGTGTGTGTGTTGGGGGGGGGGGAAGTAAACTTCCACGTATTTATTACCTAGTCATAAGAATTGATATAATGGATACAAGAGAGGAAATTTTTAATTGGAAAGTGGGGCAAGTCTGTCATGTAACAAAATTAAAAGACAATGTGATAGCACAAGTGCCATCTTGGAAAAAAAAACTTAAAAGTAATCCTTCTTTTTCTGAGATATTTGTAGAACATGGGAGAAAATCACATCTCCAAGTTAGGGAATATTACATTCCAATATTACATTCTGTACCAAGGCAGAAAATACTAAAACTGATTAGATGACAGATCTATTGAAGTATTTAAATATTTAAATAAATGCCATTTTCAGTCTATAAATGTTTTCAATTGGATCTTTTATTTTTATTGGTAATAAAAGTGGAACTTTTCAACACCTTTATTGTTCAAACACATTTATTCAAACTTAAATTACTATATGGCATTATGGCTGTACTCCCAACAAGACTATAAAGCCCCTTCAAATTCTTCTTTTAATCAGCTATACTCTGAGTTGAAAGGTGAGTGTTTGTGGATGCCTGATTCAAGCGGATTTGGGCTGACTATATATATATGTATATAAAATAAAAATATATTATATATATATAATTGTTATTATTATAGCTTTTTATTTACAAGACATATGCATGGATAATTTTTCAGCATTGACCCTTGCAAAACTTTCTTTTCCAATTTTTCCCCTTCTTCCCCCCACCTCCTCCCCTAGATAGTAGGTAGACCAATACATGTTAAATATGTTAAAGTATATGTTAAATACAATGTATGTTTACATATTTATACATTTGTCTTGCTGCACAAGAAAAATTGGATTTAGAAATAAGGTAAAAACCTGAGAAGCAAGCACACAATAACAGAAGGAGTGGAAATGCTATGCTGTGGCCCACACTCATTTCCCAGAGTTCTTTCTCTGGGTGTAGCTGGTTCTCTTCATTATATAACAATTGGAACTGATTTGTTTCATCTCATTGTTGAAGAGGGCCACGTCCATCAGAATTGATCATCATATAGTATTGTTATTGAAGTGTATAATGATATCCTGGTCCTGCTCATCTCACTCAGCATCAGTTTGTGTAAGTCTCTCCAGGCCTTTCTGAAATCATCCTGCTGGTCATTTATTACAGAACAATAATATTCTATAACATTCATATACTGCAATTTATTCAGCCATTCTCCAATTGATGGACATCCCTTCAATTTCCAGTTTCTGGCCACTACAAACAGGGCTGCCACAAACATTTTTGCATATACAGGTCCCTTTCCCTTATTTAAGTTCTCTTTGGGGTATAAGCCCAGTAGTAGCACTGCTGGATCAAAGGGTATGCACAGTTTGATAACGTTTTGAGCATAGTTCCAAATTGCTCTCCAGAATGGTTGGATCTGTTCACAACTCTACCAACAATGTATCAGTGTCCCAGTTTTCCCACATCCCCTCCAACATTGCACATTCTCTTTTCCTGTCATTTTAGCCAATCTTACAGGTGTGTAGTGGTATCTCAGAGTTGTCTTAATTTGCATTCCTCTGATCAATAATGATTTAGAGCATCTTTTCATATGGCTAGAAATACTTTCCTTTTCTTCATCTTAAAATTATCTGTTCATATCCTTTGACCGTTTATTAATTAGAGAATGGCTTGATTTCTTATAAATTAGAGTCAATTCTCTATATATTTTGGAAATGAGGCATTTATCAGAACCTTTAACTGTAAAGATGTTTTTCCATTTTGTTGCTTCCCTTCTAATCTTGTCTGCATTAGTTTTGTTTGTTCAAAACCTTTTTAACTTGATATAATCAAAATTTTCTATTTTATGATCAATAATGATCTTCTTTGGTTCTTCTTTGGTCACAGATTTCTTCCTCATCCACAGATCTGAAAGATAAACTATCCTATGTTCTTCTAATTTATTTATAATCTCATTCAGGCTGTTCCAAATACAGAAATAGGGAAGTCTGGAAAATGAGTGGCTTGGAGGGAAAAATGCATTCAGTTTTAGACAAACTATGTTTGAGAAATCCCAGGTTTACATAACTGCATGTGTATAATCTATATCAAAATGATTTCTGAATGAGGGCAGAAAGTAGTGGAGGAATTGGAACTCAAAAATTATTTTTAAAAATCTTGAATGTTTTTACATGTAATTGGGAAAAAATAAAAGCATTCTTTAAAAATATCTTTAAAAATTAAAAAAAAGAAATATCCACTTTGACATGTCCAGTGAGTAATGTGTGTGGGGGGAAAAAAAAGATAGAAGCTCAAAGAATAGGACTGAAGATATAGAAGTATGCATTATCTGCATAGCAATAATAGATTCCTGAGTTGATTAGGTTATTGAGGGGAGAGAGAAGGAGGGAGTCTTAGAACCTTGAGAAATCCACAAGAACCAAAGAGATTGAGAATATACAAAGAACTACTAACTCACTTAAACTCATTTTAAAGTATTTTAATAAATATTTGGGGATATCAAGTCAATCATTAAATGTGAATCAGAAATATTTTAAACAAGATATTTATACAATAAGCATTCAAAAACTATATCCTTTGGAGCAAAATATCTTACCAAATGATTAAAAGAATTTTTTAAAAGCTTGAAATAAAAATAATTAGAGGAGGTTCTTGCATTTTATTTATTTTGGTGAGTTCCCAAGCCAGACCCCAACAATAAAGACAGATGTTGCTTCAGAACTTTGCTCTTAGACAAAGGACTTTATTATGGGGCTTTATGAACAGTAGCTTCCTATTACAAACTTACTGTCTTAGACAAGTGACCTGGTTCCTTCCTTCCTGCCACCTACAGATAGACATAAATTATCAGGCTTCCCTTTTAGGAGGTGTTCCATATCATCTTAGGAACATAAGCAAGACCACAAGTACTTAAAGTTTCTAACCCACCAAGGTCCATTATAAACCCTCATGAAAAAAAAAAACCAGCCTAAAAACCAACCTGGTGATGTTGCCCTGTAATGGAGGAATTCTTTTGGAGAATAACATCTTTAATATATAAGGGGCAAAAAAGATAAAAGTTAGAAAATGGAAAGGGAATTGTTATACTACTTTAAATATCCATGATTTTTCACTGGTTGAGTGTGGCAACCCTCACCATTCCTTCTTAGATGGTCTTAACAGATTATTATGAGTAAAAATTAAACACTTGGTGGTTTTTGTGATGAGCCTCTTCAAATTTAAGTGGTCTGGCCCTTAGACTACAGACCAATCATCACTTTTATTTTTTCTTCCTCCCTCTAAATGTTAGCATACCACAAAGTTCTTTTCTCTCCACATCCTTTTTCTTGGTGATTTCATATACTGTGGCTTTGGTTAGCATCCCTATTTGTATGATACCAAATCTATCCCTAACCCTAGCTCCTCCCCGGTTTCCAGTCTTAGCCATTATCAACTGGATATCTCCATCTAAATATGCTTCCAGTACATCAAATACATCATATTCCAAAGTGAACTGATCTTGCTTCCTTAAGTAGCCCCCAAATTTCTAATTTTTGAGGTACATCCCCAACTATCCTCCCAGACACTTCAGAGTCATCCATCACCTTTGATTCTTCTCTTTCTCTCATCCTCTATATCCTTTTACTTGCCAGGTTCTTTTGATGACAACTTTAAATTATCTTTTGTTTTCTCTTCAATTTCCTCTCTAACCATGTAATTTAGACTCTTCATGTAATTTACCTCTTCTTGCCTAGGCTATTGTAATAATAGTACAAAAGTCTTCTAGTCTAGTCTCTAGTCTCTCCTTAATTTCCAATTCACATTAATACCTGAATGATCATCCTAATGCAGTGCTCTCATCATATAATTTACCTACACAAATACCTTCATTTGCTTCCTAGTGCTTCTGAAGCAAAGGTAAACTTTTGATCCTGGCATTCAAGACGCTTCATAATCTAATTCCAGTTTACCTTTTAAGTTATAATTCATACTACTTTTCTTCATATACTATATGTTCAGTTTTGACCAGGTTATTTTTAATTTCCTGTTGTCTTTTTGCCTACATAATTTTTTTTCCCCACACACGCTCCAATAAAGCTCTTTGCCCCAGAGCTTCTCCATTTATTGAAATGCCTCCCTTTCTTCATTATCCAACTTGAAATGACACTTCTCAAAAAGAAAACCTTCCTTAACTCCTTTAGATTAAAACAACCTTTTTCCATTTTCATATGTCTTGGCAATTTGTGAGAACTTCTCTTTGCATGCATTCTCTGCAATGCTTATTGGTTTGGTCATGATTTAGCTTTGATAGTATATTCTGATAAATTTGGAAATGTTTAGAAGAATTACATATGTTTAACTTATATTGGATTGCTTGCTGTCTAGAGATGGGGGAAAGGGAGGGAGAAAAATCTAGAAAACAAGGTTTAACTAAGTTGAATATTGCATGTATTTGGAAAGAAAAAGCTATTAAAAAAAAGTATGTGCTATTCAGAAATTCAATCGGGAGCATTTCAAATCTCTTCTGATTTAAAGGCTATATAAAAATTGACAAAAATGATGAAAAGTAACTTGTATGTGTAATATTCTTTATATTTTTCAACTTAAGGAAGAATATTTATTTGAACAGATTTTTAAGAGTATGATTAGTATTTATTTATTTAAATATTAATTAAAATTAAAATTTTATTGCCTCAGCATATTGAACTTTTTATAAGTTCAATATGCTGAGGCAATAAATTTTAATTTTGAAGCTATGAGAGTTTTTCTTAAGGAGAAATTGTAGAAATTATAAGAATAAAAAGAATAGATGGTAACTACAAACTGTTGAATATTGTATTTTAGAAAGTTTACTGCATTGAAGAGTACATATTGATTGCATAAGGAAAGCATTTCTAACTTGGCTACATAAAAGTGAAATTTTGTTGAATGATTTCAGACTTAGTTTTATAGTTCAAATTAATAGCATAATTTCCCACTTGAGAGCTAAACACTCTTTAACTTCTCAAAGATAGGGCTGAGACCAAATGTAGATATTTAGCCTGCTGATTTTATTCAAGTAGTTGGATTTCTATAAAAGCATAGCTTAAATGCACTTACCATTCTTCTAACATCTGCATAATAATATCCACATCTGGAATCCAGATCACATATACAGGCCATATAAGAATTGTGAGCTGATTTTTGCGTGGCAAAAAGAGAATGTTGTTGGTTTTTTAAGTCATTTATCTCTCCTTCCTAGTAAAGCTACATCAAACATAATGATTAATTTCTTGGCCCAAATATCTATATGCATGATTATAAAATAAAGAGAATACACTAGTTTATTTTTAGGTGGTAATGAAGCATTGCTACATATTAGAAGTTGGGATTTCAACTATGATTTGAATTGGGCACAGTATCCAATATATTTTTCTCAATCTGGAACATTCTCTGAAAAGCAAAAGGGTGAGAATATGATCTTGTTTACTGCATAAAAGAGTTGGATAACTTTTTTTTATGATCTAACCCTGCAAGGTCTGGTTCAGTGTTGGTATACAAAATCGGCAAAACTAAAACTATGTGAAATGTAAAAAGTATAAGCCTGAATTCCAGATAAGGCATTTAGCCCCTTAGCCAGCTAGATATTATTGACAGTGATAAAATATTCAGATTAAGAAGGGAGTTAAGGTAAAAACAGGCTTTGGGGAAAATCAAAAAAGAGGAGGTACATGGTCCACACCAGGACTGAACTATTCTGCATCCCTCCCTTTCCTTGTAGACATGAGTTGTTGGGTTGACCAAGTGGGAGAAGAAAGTGTGTGTGTGTGTGTGTGTGTGTGTGTGTGTGTGTGTGTGTGTTGGGGGGGGGTATAGACTATAGCAAGAAAGGACAGTATTGTCTATATGTAACCATTTGGGCTGGATAACTTTTAAAAGATCACACTGTTTTTTAAATATGTGGTTCTACCCTCTTGCCACTCCTGCTACTTGAAATTTCCTTATTACCAATCTTCTGAAGAATAAAACCCCCAATTATTAAAAATGATTATTCAAACACAAATGTTTATTGAGAGAAAATAAGGGTAGCCAGACTTTTTGAAAATTTTTTTTAACTATTTGTGTACATAACAGACTATATATTTGTTTTCCAAAAACCAACATATAGAGAGGCTTGCCCCATCACCAGATTGACCATAACTGGATTCTCAAATAATGTTGTGACCTTAAGTTACAAATCATAATCCATTATCTTGTCCATGTTATTCCATAAATTCTCAACATAAAGTTTACTTAACATCCCAATATGGTGGGATCTTCCCTGCTTTCTCCTGATATCAGAATGATCTCAGTGCAGTTCTCCAGATGTCCTCCTCTCATTCCTTGCCTTCACTATGTAATCAGCTTTCCTGTCCCATAAATCCTTGGTGACATCTTTTGTTTTTGTTCTTATTCCTCATTGGTCAAGTCAACATGCATTTATTAAGACAGGTAATCAACAAGAATTTACTAAGCAATGTACACCACACACACAGTAAAATAAGTGTTGAGGATACATTACAGGCAAAATGAAAGATCATCTATAGTTTCAATGAATTTACATTCTAACTGGACAAAAAAGGGAGCTAGAAGTGAGAAGGAAGGAACCCATGGGGATAAATTATGGTGGTGAACTCAAGTGAATAAAATGTGGCTGGTCTGGGTGCTTCTTCAAAGCTGAGTCTCCAGGAGAAACCCATAATAGGTTATATGTCTTGGCTGGGGTATAGCTTATGCACCATAGATTTTTCCATTACCGTCTTTGAGATACTTGTTTTTAATTCCTTGGGGACTTTTGTATTCTGTATTTCACTGTTACATAGCAGCATTAATGTTGCTATTAAAAGGTTGTTTCTGATTCTTTGTTTCTGTAGAAAAATTGCAGTCATTAAAAGAGCTTTGTGAGTCACCCAAACTAATTCAGACACTTTCTTCTTTCTTCTGGGCCTAATTCATTGTGATTATGTACTATCTGTCCCAGATAGGCATATTTTATGGTATTGTCCATCTAAATGCATGCTATAATCTAGGCATTGATTCTTAATCCATTGTTCTTTCCTATGGAGAAGATTAGGACTAGTTTCTTTAAATAATTATTTAATTCAGCAGATTGTGCAATACTTTATAGCTTGATGCAATTAGTAAAGTACCATTTGCAAACAGGGACATCTGGAAGATCTTCCCATTTATAGGGAATTCTTCAGCTTGGAATGTAAGCTGAATCTCCTGTGGTGAATAACTTTTTTATATATAGATCTCTTTTTTATGCTTCGTCTAATATTGATGCCTGAAAGTCTGAGGATTATTCAACAAGGTTATATGTGCTAGTCATAGAATGAGGGAATTTTTGGCTATAGCGACTCCTAAAGCCATCTGTTAAGGTATAGAGCTGCTGTAATCCTCACTGATGAACATTGGGACTTACACTGTCAAAATCATGTATCTTGAAGTATTGGTGTTATTGAAATCCTTTATCGATGTAATTTATCTTTGCCTCTCTAATTTTAGCACCTTAAACATTGCTCTGTACACAGACATTTAATACACATTCATAGAACGAGCAATCAAATTATCTTAATGAAATGTATACCAAAGCCAAACAAAGTTATGAAGTTCAAAGATTGAGGGAAGATGAAACTAAAATAAAACAAATCATTTGCTAAGGAAGAAACATAGAGAATATGAATAGAATTTAAGCAAGCAAGGTAGTAAGTTCCTTGGAAGCGATGACTAGTTCATTTTTGTCTCTCTGTCCCCAGAATCAAGCACAGTAGTGACATCTATTACAGTGGCCTTCCAGCTTGTCCCCCTGCCCCCTTCAAAATATCTTGAACCCAGTTGCTCAAGTGATTTTTTTTTTCAATCATAGATCTGGTCATGAAACCAGTGATTTCCTTTTGCTTCCAGGGTCAACTATAGACTCTTCTGCTTTGCCTTTAAGACTTTACAAACCAGTCACATCATTCATCTTCTGTTCTCACAAGTCCAGCCAGACTGGTTTCTTTATTCATCATACAGGGTACCCTACTTCCCATTTCTGTACCTTTCTGTTGGAATTCACTCTTTTCTCACATTTACTAAAAAAAATCCTTAGTTTCCTTTAAGATTCAGATCAAGTAAAAACCTATCCCTGCTATCCCTCAACTTTGCTCTCCTTTATCTATGTTATATGTAACCATTTCCTATTTATTTTGTTTTTTATTATTTCACATATGTTTATTCTGTTTCTACATATGCATATATACTTATATGTAAACTATGTATATGTAATTTTCATTATTAAATTTGAATCACTTGAAGATGTAATATTTTAATGTTCAATATGAGTTAGTGCTTAATAAGACATAAAACAGAGAAACATGTGCTTGCCTAAGGGAATCATGGAGGATGTCTTGAATATTGCACTAGGCTCAGAATTAAACAGAAAGATGACATTGGGCTGGTTTGCATTTGAGAAACTGTGCTTTCAATGATCCCATATTAGTCAGAACTGGAAAAGTCCATCCTTTTAACTCTATGCTGTTTCATTGAAATACAGAATATTATAATAGATAGTAACTCAGTGATGTGGCTATATAGTGAAGAATAATCTGGGATTAGGTCTTGCCTCTGATAAATAATCTGACTGTGGGCAAATTGCTTAATTTTTTGGTATCCCAACAAGTTCCCTTAAGTCTATATATCACGGATGGACTGCCTATCTTGCACCAGAGCAAAAAACAAGCAATAAACAATGAAAACAAACAACAAACAAAAAAACTGCACAAGGGAAGTTCCCCAGTCAATGATATCAAAGATCTGGTTAAAAAAAAATCTTCTCATGGTAGCTAAAAATCATGGAAAAAACAGTACATTAAAAGAAATAAAATTTCAGTAACCCATAGGACAGGTGTAAGTATCTTGAAGCATATGATCAACAATAATTTACTCAAAAGATATTAACAAAAAAGAGATGGTCAAGGTGAATTTAGGAATAGGTAATAAGTAAATAGGCTATTTGTGTCTATTGTGCTAAAATATTAAAAGAACCAGTGGAAAGCTTCTAGCATTCTAGCTTCTAGATTCTTTATGGAAGATTTATGGAAAAACAGGAAGTAGAATTGCACAGGCTGAGAAGTAATAGGTATGTTGCCATCTGTCCAGTTGGAAGAAGTACATACTCAGATAAACTCATAAATCCATAAAAGTTTTACAGTATAAGTTATTTATTCAGTTAGTCAATAAATATTTACTTATTTATTTTTGGCTGAGGCAATTGGAGTTAAGTGACTTGCCCAGGGTCACACAGCAGGAAGTGTTAAGTGTCTGAGGCCAGATTTGAACTCAGGTCCTCCTGACTTCAGGGCTGGTGCTCTATCCACTGCACTATCTAGCTGCCACCAATAAATATTTTTAAAGCACCTCCTATGTGCCAGGGGCTTATACTTAATAAACGTTACTTTTACTTTGAATATTAGATTACAAATCCTGAGATAGCATTCTCCCCTCTCCGAGTTTATGTAGATTAAACTATTACCAGTTTATTATACATATATATGTGTGTATACATATGTATATATTCCAGAACATTAAACTCATACAAATTATGTTTTATTAAATATTTACAGGCTTTGACATCACTGTCCAATCATAAAAAGTTAAAAGAACTTAGTGTTTCTGAGTGTGAATTCATCACGGATTCAGGAGTTAAGGTAAGATAACTAATATTCTTAATGACAAATTCAAAGACCTTTTAGCTAGGAGTTGTGATGCAGTGGAGAATACTGCATTGGAAGTCAGGGGACCTGAATTCTAGTACTACTGCTGCCACTAAGTTATTGTGGATAAGTCATTTAACTGCTCTCACCCCCAGTTCTTTCATCTTTAAAGAGAAGCTTTTGAATTAAATGATTTCTTAGTTGTTTTCCAGTATCAAAATTTCATGAATACAATTAAATCTAAAAATAATAACCAACAAAACCCATCGCCAACAACAAAACAAGTTCATTTAATCAGTATTTAGTACACATAACTATCCATTCTAAAGGATGTTTTCGGAATGAGATTGCCCCTGATATCTTCCTCCCTAAGTCCTAAGGTTATGCTGCCAATCAATGCTCTAGGTGTAGATATAGTAGTAGAAGAGAATGAACTACATTTTATAATTCTAAAGGAATTAAAAGAAAAAAATTACTTTAATTATTTGCCAAAATATGGAATTGTGCAGATTGCCAACATGGCTGTGAGGAAATTACATTTTAAAAAACAATTTATGTTTTCTTATGTTTGAAATATTCCATAAAGAAAAAAATGACCCCTTTAAGAACTTTCCCTTAAGAAATAGGTTAGGGAACCTCATTTTTCAAATAGAGAACTAAACCAAATATTTAAAAATAAGTCATTCCCCAATTGATAAGTTGTCAAAGAATATGAATGGTTTTCAGAAGAAATCAAAGCTATCAATTATCCACTAATAAGAGAAATGAAATGAAATGAGAACTATTCTGAAGTACCACTTTACAACTGTTAGATTAGGTAACAACAAGGATAAATGACAAATGTAAGTGGAATAATAGGTACCCTAGGAATAAGTGAAAAACAAGTTTTCACACAGTGAAATGGTCTAATCATTCAAATGACCATAAAATTCATCATACCCTTTCTTCATCCTGCAATACCGTTATTAGTTCAATAAACTAAAAAGATCAGAATAAAAGAACCCTATAGTACACAGGTATTTATAGTCATTCTTTTTTTGTGGTGGCAAAGAATCGAAAATTAAAGGGATGTCCCTCAACTGGGAAATGGCCGAACAAGTTGTAATATATTATTAATACTAATATTCTGCTTTAAGAAATGATGAAGGGAATGGTTTCAGAAAAACTTTGAAGACATATATGAATTGATGCAAAGTGAAGCAAGCAGAACCAGGAGAACATTATATATAGTAATATCAATAGTGTAATGATGATCAAATGTGAAAGACTTATTCCAAGCAGTGTAATGATCCATGACAATTCCACCAGATGTTATCCACCTCCAGAAAGATAATCAATGGTACCAGAGCTCAGAATGAAACACAATTTTTTCCTTTATTTTTCTTGCTTCCACCTCCAACCATGGCTAAGGAAGAAATATATTTTGCATTACCTTCATATGTATGAGTATGGCTATGATATCTGTTACCTTCTCAATAGATGTGGGAGGTATAGAGGGAAGAAGAGAATTTGAAGCTGAAAATAAAGGTTTAAAAATTTTTTTTAAAAGAGAAAGAAATGAATTAGGGTGACTACTAATACATCATTACTGCACTCTCCTAAATTACAGACACAGGACCCCTGGGGAACGCTGACCAGACTTTGCCAGGCATACTTGATAGATCTAATATAAAGTAATCTAAGTATCTTGGAATCTATCCATAAGAAAGTTTCCAGAGGGATCAAGACAATTTAGAGATCATAATTCTCTTTCATTAGAATGTGAGCTCCTACAAAGAAAGGACCATCTTACTTTTGTAATTGTGTCCTTAGCATTTAACATAGCACTTTACACATTGTAAGCATTTAATAAATGCCATATTCATTCGATATTTTAAGGTTTAAGAATTTTAAAACACTTTAGAATTGTGAAAAACTTTTTTGATTCTTCTTAGGAAAAAAATCAGTGTTTCTCAATAACCCCCCCACCCACCCACCCACACCCACACAGAATTAAAGAAAATTGACACACTGATCGTTGAATCTTGCTTCTATGTTCAGTATTGTGGTCAAATCCCTAATAGAAAATGGGAACATCAAACATTTAAATAACATGATACTGTGGGAAGACCACTAATGTTAGAACCAGGAGACCATTATATTAGTCCCCGATCTTGCCGTCAATAATATTTGTGACACTTATCTCACAAAAGGGAGTTTGTCTGCTGTATTTGTGATTTTATTTTCTTTTGAGATTGGAACACTTCTCACCTAGGTTGGAAGTATAATCACTGGTAGGCCCTCCTTAGTTAACCTGCTAGACTCAGCTATTTGGGGGCTTGCCATTTTTAATGCAGGACACAGAACAGACAGCCCGTCAGCTTTAACCCACTACAGCTCAGCTCCTAAGCTCTAAAGATCCACCAGCCTCAGTTCCCTGGTAGCAGGGATATCTCAGGTGTGCACAGGTATGTGACATTGCCTCACTTTCTGTTTCTGAAACAGGAAGTACTTGGAGAAGAGACTGCTCAAGGGCTTTTATTTTAACAACCCAAATCTGCTGAGTCAGACCCGAGAGGGAGAAGGCAGAGTGTTTATATATTTGGATGAAAGGAGTTAAGCTAAAGGGAGTGTTGGATTATGAAGTAGGGTTGTTTGGAGGGCCTTGAGAGAGCAAAGGGCTATTCCTAGGAAAATTGATCTTTTTAAAAATTTTAATTCTGTACTTATTCAAAACAAAGCCAAACAAACAAACAAAAAGAAACCTCCTCAGTATTGTACATTTAAGTGAGGGAAATTTATCACCATTAAAATTCCCATTCTATACAGTGAAATGTACTGATATGACAGCATCTGTATGTCAAGATTTATGCTGTTAAACAGCTGATTAATGGGGACCCAGACCCAGCTATCAAGTCAGTGTCATTATTTATTTTTTTGTTCAGTTATTAATTTTCTAAATTTTAAAAAATAAAAAATTACACAATATGAATAGTCACTTATTCTAACATTGGAGGATTTAAGAGCAAATCCCTCCTCTTTTGCTTATCACCCATCTGACCTTGGGCAAGCTATTTAATTTCCTTGGATGTCAGTATTTTCATTTTCTGTAAAAAGAGAGGGTTGGATTAGATCCCAGTCTCTTAAATTGTGTGATCCCATATGAAGTCTTGTAACTGAATAAGAGGATGTTAAATTATTATTTATTATTAGTAAATGTTTGATTTGTATACCTATTTTACATAAACAAAAAGGGTTTGCTAGTAGGGGAAAAAAGTTTAAGAAGCCTTGGGTGACCTCTAAGGATTTTTCCAGGTCTTAGATCTGTAATTTCCTGTTAAGTATTCCAGAAGCCATAGACCTCAGACTACAGAAATAACTATTGATAGTAGAGGTAAGAAATCTAGTCAGATAAGACTTCTTTAGAGCAAAACAGTTATTTGCGTTATCCTTCCTATGTTTGTGTTCCTCTCTGTCCTATGTGGGTTTTGAGTGGTTGTAACCATAAATTTATATTTCTTAGGGATTAGCATTTCTAATCAAATTAGACTTTAGGAGAGAACCAACATTGTCATTATCTAGACAAAATTAAGGTTCTGTATCTGTTTATGAATCACATAAATTGGACAGTAGACTGAATTCTGCCATGGATTTAATATTTAATCAGGTGTCAGGTTGTTGCACACACATCTATTAAATATTTAACAAATATTAACAATTGAAGTGAATAAGGAAGAAAATGTAGGATAAAATAGGTGACATATTAAAGTATAAGAGAACAAATCTATTATTCTTTGCAGATGATTTGATGATATATTTAGAGAATCCTAGAAAATCAACTAGAAATTACTTGAAATAATTAAATTTAGCTAAGTTGCAGGATGTAAAATAAACCCTCATAAATCATTGGCATTTCAATATATTATCAACAAAGCTCAGCAGCAATGAACAGAGAAATTTCACTTAAAATAACTGTTGATAACAAAATATTTGGGCGTCTACTTTCCAAGACAAATCCAATAACCATATGAACACAATTACAAAACATTTTTCATACAAAGTCAGACATAAACAATTGGAAAATTATCCATTGTTTTTGGGTAGATCAAGCTAATATTTAAAAAAAACAATCTTATCTAATTTAATCTATTAATATTCATGGCCATGCCAAATTATCAGGAACAATATTTTATAGAACTAGAAAATAACAAAATACATCTGGAAGAACAAAAGGACAAGAATATCAAGGGAATTAATGAAAATAAAATACAAGGGAAGGCAGCCTGGTCATACTAGACCACTATTATAAAGCAGTGGTCATCAAAACCATTTGGTACTGGCTAAGTAAAAAAGTGGTGAATCAATGGAATAGTTTAAGTACACAAGACATAATAGTCAATTACTATAATAATCTAGTGTTTGATAAACCCAAAGACTCTAGCTTCTGGAATAAGGATGCACTATTTGACAAAAATTGCTGAGAAAATTGGAAAATAGTATGGTAGAAACTAGACATAGACCAACATCTCACACCTTATACTAAGATAAGGTCAAAATAGGTTCATGATTTAGACATAAATGGTGATAATATAAGCAAATTAATACAGCAAAAGATAGCCTACCTGTCTGCAAAGTGGATAATTTTGATTACATTAAAAAGGTTTTGCACAAGCAAAACCAGTACAGCCAAGATTAAAAGGGAAGCAAAAAGCAGGGAAACAATTTTCACAGCCAGTGTTCCTGATAAAAGCCTCATTTCTAAAATATATAGAGAATTGAGTCAAATTTATAAGAATATAAGTAATTCTCCAACTGATAAAGAGTCAGAAGATATGAACAGACAATTTTCAGATGAAGAAATTAAAGCCATTTATAGTTGTATGAAAAAAATGTTCTAAATTACTTTTGATTAAAGAAATACAAATTAAAACAAGTTTGAGGTACCACTACATACCTCTCAGGCTAAAGTGATAGAAAAAAATGATAAATGTTGGAGAGGATGTAGGGAAACTGAAACACTAATGCATTGTTGATAGAGTTGGTAGAGTTGTGAAATGACCCAACCATTCTGGAGAGCAGTTTGAAACTATGCCTAAACCCTTTAATCCTGCAATATCTCTACTGTGTCTGTATCACAAAGATATCATAAAAGAGGGGAAAGGACCTACATTTACTGAAATTGTTCCTAGCAGCTATTTTTTGGTGGCAAGGAATCAGAAATTGAGTGCATGCCCATCAATTGTGAAATGGTTGAATAAGTTATGGTTTATCAATGAATTGGAATATTATTCTTCTATAAGAAATGATGAGCAGGCTAATTTCAAAAAAGCTTGAAAACGCTTACATGAACTGGTACTGAGTGAAGTACGCAGAATCAAAGAAAAACTGTACACAGAAACAGCAAGTTTATATGATGGTGAATTATGATGGATTTAACTCTTCTCAGCAATGTGGGGATCCAAAACAATTCCAAAGGGAAAACTATGAAAACTGAATCCTGACAAAGTATACTATTTTCACTTTTTTTTGTTTGCTTTTTCTTTCCCATGGCTTTTCCCTTTTGCTCTAATTTTTTTCTTCATAAATATAAAAATGTTTAAAATGAATGTACATGTAAGTGATAGAGGGAAAGAATATTTGAAACTCAAAATCTCACAGAAATGAATGTTGAAAATTATCTTTACATGTAATTGGAAAAATAAAATACCATTGAGAGAGAAAAAAACATAAGAACATTTTGAGTTCTTGTTCTCAAGAAGGACTGCAGTTTATTTTGGGGTTTTTTTCCCCCTACGATTAACCTTCAGTTTCTCTTCTTCCAGAGCTACAGCAGTAAAGTTCTTTATAAATAGCAACAATTTTTAATAATGATAACTTGGTACATAAGGAATTTTTATGAACAACATAACTAGGTAGTATAGTATCACTCTTTATGTCCTGTCTCACCATATGACTCTTCAGCATGTGGATATGCTTTAATTTTTTTTCTTATGAGGACTAGTAGAAGAAGAATAGGAGAATTAAAGGAAAAGAGAAAATGATAATTTTTTTGTAATTCCACATTGGGATTTGTAAAAGAAGAGGAGTGAAAATGTAATAGGAATTATAAGTGGAAATTTTACATTATTCATAATTTATCTGTTGTTTCCTTGATTTACTTTTTATTCCAGAAAAGGGATAATTATAGGAAGATTGCCATGTTTTAAAACTAGCATTTGAGAGAAGAAATTTAGCAATTAATTTTATTTAGAATGAAGATAATAACTGCAAAATAGAACCAAGAGAAAAGTATTCAACAGTCATGAAAATAATAAAAAGTTACTTCATTTCAGTGTTTTCACTAGAAACCCCAGAACATGAAAATGAAGTATCTAGAGACTCGGATTTATTGACTTTTAGAATCTGGTTTTAATTACTCTGTGATTTCAGTTCCCCTTTCTTTCAGACATTAGATATGCAGTTTGCCTAAACTCATTTTCTTTTCTGGAAGGCATACTTTTTCAATAAAAATTGTTGAATAGTAAAGTGACTGAGTATTTTTCTTGAGAATTCCTTTTTTGAGCTACTTGCCAATTTAATTATCAAAATGCCAGATTTAGAAATATTCAGTTTCATTTGGATACTGCCATATCAGGATTAATACTTTAATAATCTATAATTTCATTAGTGTGGGTATATAACTCATATGGAAGCTTTATTAGGTGGCATTGATAGAACCAATGAAATAAGGTTATTTACCTGGAGAGTTTTTTATAAAGGTATAATTCAGCTACACATTTTAAATAATTTTGTGAGTCTTTTTTTTTTGTTTGTTTTCTTTCAGTGTAGTTTGTTAATGAAAATCCCATTGCCACATTGCCAATTCTAGTCTGGGCAGATTGGTTTGATTTAATCAGGGAGAACATTAGTCAGGATGTAGAGAGAACAAGATTTAGTCAAGATCAGCTACACATTTACATTCATATGTATGTTCCTCTGTGTAATAATGTATGGAAGGAATAGAGAGAAGAAGTGAGACAGATATATAAATGACTAAAAAACTGATACTAAGGGCAGGTAGGTGGTGCAGTAGATAGAGCACTAGCCCTGAAGTCAGGAGGACCTGAGTTCAAATCTGACCTCAGACACTTAACACTTCCCAGCTGTGTGACCCTGGGTGAGTCACTTAACTCTAATTGCCTGGGGTGAGGGGAGTGTTACTAATACTAATGAATGTCCTCAAAAATAAGGAAAATTAGCTAATCTAAAAATTACCCTTGCTATTCTTAAATTCCAAAGATAAAATGTTTAAATAATTGTGATTCGTATTTAAATTATTTTAAATTAACTTTTCACTGCTAAAGTCAGGGTATATGAAATAAAAACATATTTGTAAAATGCTGATTTTCATTTGTTAATAGTTATTGGAGTTTAATAGCAAGGCAGAATATGTTAGATAAATATCTAAAAAAAATAAAGATCTAAACACAGGATTAAAAATAGAAAACTGATCTAGTCCTTCCTTTCAAAAAGGAAAACCACATACACAAAGAAGGGATCAATAATAGGATAAATGGAAAAACTCAATGGGCCTTTTTTCCTTTTTGTTTATTACTATTAAATTTATCCAAATCTGAAAGTTATCATCTCTTACTTTTCCATATCTTTTTCAGTTTGTTAGCTTTTTAACCTTACTAATTAATGATCTGTTCACAAGTTAATAGTTATTAATTTATATTGAAATTGTATCTGAAATTATCATGTCAACTCTTCCAAAGACACCTGAGGTCTCTTTTTTCTTCTCCAAGTTTTTTATATTTACCAGAGATGAGAAGATGTCTCTGGTCCAAAGATGTAGAATAATTGGGAAAGATTTATTAGATGCATATTTCTATGGTCAGAAATTCGGAGTGTGGGGAGAGGATTCAGGCCCTATGGATAGCATTCGTGGAGACACGAAGATCACAGCATCCTGTTTTTGCAAATTCAGCCTGTTCATTTTGTAAGGTCCTACATGCCACCCTCCCTTGGTGCTGATTCCTCCATCTTTTACACCAGTTTCTGGGTTCATGACAGTGTTCTATTTTTCAGATTTCCTACATTTGACCCTGCCATTTTTTTCCCCCAAATGGATTTCCTGAGTACGATTTAGCCTAGCATGAGACCTTCAGATAATCCAGATTAGTCTACAACAGCAAGAAAATATGGATCAGTGAGGATAGCTTTATTTTCAAATATTGTAGTCAAGTATATCACTGCTATAATGCTTATTCCAGAAATATATACATGGAAGCCTTTAATAAGAAAAAAATCCATTTGTTATTCAGACTTTGTCTTTATGTTTCTTGGAACATAGTATTTACTCTTCATTATTATTCTATACATTTAAAACTCTGTCATGATAAGCTCAAAACAAATAGTGATGGAAGGCCTTGAGGATAGACAGTTGGCTTTGGAACCCAGAAGACCTGAGTTCAAGTCCCACTGTGGGAAGTCTGTTACACTAATTTGGGTAGGTCAATTAACTTTGCAGTTTTCCACATAATTCATTTTTTTTAAAGCTGAAGAACAGGTACTTTTCTGCATTAATAGGAAGAAGTTTCTCACTAGAAGTTCCATGTATCCACTAATGGATAGCAAATGGATCTTACAAAAAATAGGTAATAATCCTACAATATTTCTGCTTAATAATCCTACAATACTTTCTGCTCAAGAGTTCAAGTACTGTACACAGTCAAATATTGTGGGTATTCATATTGATTCTGTCATTATCTAAGTTATATAATAACTTAAATTTGTAGAATACAATATATATGTGAAATCTCATTTGGTCCTCACAGTAACCTTGTAAAGGTACATAGTTGCTCAGTAATGTCCATTATTAAATTATCCAGTGATTTTGGCCCTTAAACCTTAATTTGATCATTTAAGATGACACAGTAGATGGAGTGCTAGGCCTTGAGGCACACCTACTTCAAATCAAACTTTCAATAATTACTGATAAAAACAGTAAAGCTGAATAAAAAATTCAACAAACAAGACTCAAGGAAAGTATGAAAAGGTAAATGGAAAAAGAATCATCAGAGATTCAATAAGATTAAACTGGTTACATTCTTACATGGAAGATGATACATCTAATTTCTAAGACTATTATTATTAGGGCAGTTAACCCAGCTAAACACTAGATGTATAACTCTGTCTGTCTTGATTTCCTTATCTAATAAGAATGAGATTCATTCACAGCGTTACCGTGAGGACCAAATGAGGATATTTGTGAAGTGCTTTGCACAGTTCATAGCACATAATAGATACTATATAAATACTAGCTGTTATTATTATCTGTTAAAATTTTTTTTCACTTTCTTTCAAAGTCTGACAGTTTTTTTCCTAACAACCCAACATTGGAATTGATCTTAGTGCCCTGGGTGTGTGTGTGCGCGCATGCACATATACCTAAACTGCCCTGTACCTCCCCTATCCCCACTGAAAAGCTGAACCATATGTGTCCCTTAGAGAGCAACATTCCATTCCCAAACAACATTGATCCTTATCTGATGGCTAAGATGAAGTCATTCAGGAATCATCAAAGAAAAACACAAAATTTATGGAGCTCCACCTTTTGTCAAGGGACATAGCCAAACTTTCATGAGAACATAGTGGAAGCAATAATAAAAAAGTTTAACCTCCAAAACCACATGGGATCTATTCCTTTAGTAGGACAAGTGTGAGAATGCAGATCACAAAGGCTGATATTCTGCCTCCTGGCCATGCTACTAAAGGAAATTCCATCACTCATCAGTGTCCTAGATCATCATCATCATCATCTGCCATTTATTGGGATATTTGTAACTACAAAACCCTTTACATAACTTATGAGGAGAGAGATGCTATAGTAGTAGGAACAATTAATTTATAATCAACAAACCTAGACTTAAATTCTGGAATTTCTACTATCTAGCTATATGATCTTTGGCAAATTATGTGATCTCTTCTGAGTTCAGCTTTCTTACCTCTAAAATGAAGAAGTAGAGTAGGTGGGTGCTAAGAATTTTTCCAGTCCTAAGTAATTATCATATAATTATGATGGTGGATTAGAGGCAGCAGTATAACTGAACTCTCAAAATTCTCCTCCAAACAACTTTAAAATAATGCCTCCAATCAAATTTTATTTTTTTAAATAGCCTTTTATTTACAGGATATATACATGGGTAACTTTACAGCATTAACAATTGCCAAACCTCTTGTTCCAGTTTTTCCCCTTCTTCCCCCCACCCCCTCCCCCAGATGGCAGGATGACCAGTAGATGTTAAATATATTAAAATATAAATTAGATACACAATAAGTAAACATGACCAAACCGTTATTTTGCTGTACAAAAAGAATCAGACTCTGAAATATTGTACAATTAGCCTGTGAAGGAAATCCAAAATGCAGGTGGGCAAAAATATAGGGATTGGGAATTCAATGTAATGGTTTTTAGTCATCTCCCAGAGTTCTTTCTCTGGGCGTAGCTGGTTCAGTTCATTACTGCTCCACTGGAAATGATTTGGTTGATCTCGTTGCTGAGGATGGCCAGGCCCATCAGAACTGGTCATCATATAGTAGTGTTGTTGAAGTATATAATGATCTCTTGGCCCTGCTCATTTCACTCAGCATCAGTTCATGTAAGTCTCTCCAGGCCTTTCTGAAATCATCCTGTTGGTCATTTCTTACAGAACAATAATATTCCATAATCCAATCAATTTTAAAAATGGTTGAGCCAATAAAGTCAGAAGGAGATGTTGTTTCCAACTTAAGAAAACTTAAAGGTCAGCTGGAGAAGTCCATATAAGATTACATGGCTTCTGGGAATGAAGGGCCCTTCCTAAACCAGAGTACAGGACAGAAGAGCAGTTGCCATATCTCACTCAGGGTCACACCACCTTGGATGACCTCAAAACTTGCAAATGCCCAGAATTACCTCTGAAAACAGCAGCACAAAAAAGTTAAAAAAAAAAAAATTGGAACAATGTCTTGCTACTGGGTGAGCAGAGCCCAACTTTAACATAAAGTTCAAAGTTTAAAAAAAAAAAAAAGAGAGAGGGGGAATGAAAAAAATGAACAAACAACAAAAAAGAATGTGACCATCAAGAGATGCTCTGGTGACAAAAAAGCCCAAGACATAAATTTGGAACAAGACAACAATGAAAAGAACTATCTCAAAAAAGCCTTAAAGAAAAGTGCTAATTGGGCAGAAACCCAACAAGAATTCTTGGAAAAATTACAGAAACAGGTAAGAGAAGAAAATGGGAAAAGAAACATGAGTGATGCAAGAAAATTATGAAAAGAGAATTAATAGCTTGGTAAAAAAGACACAAAAATATTAAAGTAATATTTTAAAAAGCAGAATTGACTAAATGTTAAAAGAAGTAAAAGAAATCACTGAAGAAACTAATTTTTTTGAAAGTTTTATTTTTAAACATATCTAAGGATAATTTTTCATCATTGACCCTTGAAAAACCTTGTGTTCCAATTTTTTTCCCCTCTTCCCTCCACTCCCTCCCCTGGATGGCAAGTAATCCAGTATGTTAAACATGGTAAAAATATATGTTAAGTCCAGTATAGCCATACATATTTATACCATTATCTTGCTGTACAAGAAAAAACTGATCAAAAAGGGGCATGGGGGAGCAGAGAAAATAAAATTCAAGCAAACTACAACAAAAAGAGTGAAAATGCTACATTGTGACCCATCCTCAATTCCCACAGTCTTCTCTGTGAGTGTAGATGGCTCTCTTCGTCACAAGGTCATTAGAACTAGCATCAATCTTCTCATTGTTGGAAAGAGCCATGTCCATCAGAATTGATTATCATAGAATCTTCTTGTTACTGTGTACAATGATCTCCTGGTTTTGCTCATTTCACTGAGCATCCATTTGTGTAAGTGTCTCCAGGCCTCTCTGAAATCATCCTACTGGTCGTTTCTTACATAACAGTAATATCCCATAACATCCATATTCCATAACTTATTCAGCCATTCTCCATCTGATGAGCATCCACTCAGTTTCCAGTTTCTGGTCACTACGGAGAGGGCTGCCACAAACATTCTTGCACATACAGGTCCCTTTCCCTTCTTTAAGATCCCTTTGGGACATAAGCCCAGTAGTAAGACTGCTGGATCAAAGGGTATCCACAGTTTGATAATTTTTTGAGCATAGTTCCAAATTGCTCTCCAGAATGGCTGGATCCATTCACAGTTCCACCAATAATGTATCGTTGTCCCAGTTTTCCCACATCCCCTACAACATTTGTCATTATCTTTTTCTGTCATCTTAGCCAATTTGAGAGATGTGTAATGGTACCTCAGAATTTAATTTAAATATTTAAAATTTAAATTTAAAAATCTTTAAATAATAGTGATTTAGAACATCTTTTCATATTACTAGAAATGATTTCAGTTTCTTCATCTGAAAACAAAACAAAGTCAAAAGAAAAATAGAAGAAAATATGTAATATTTCTACATAAAACAACTGGTCTAGAAAATAGATCAAGGAAAGATAATTTAAGAATTATTGAATTACCAAAAGCCATGACCAAAAAAAGAGCCTAGACATATTTCAAGAAATTATCAAAGGAAACTGCCCCAATTGAGGGTAGAATAGAAATTGAAAGAATCCATCAATCACCTTCTGAAAAAGATTTCAAAATGAAAATTTGTAGGAATATTATTACAAATTCTAGCACTCTGTCAAAGAAAAAAAATTCAAATATTGTAGGACTACAGTCAAGATCATAGGAGATTTAGTAGCTTCCACGTTAAAACAGAGACTTGGAATATGATATACCAGAAGGCAAAGGAAGTAGGATTATAGCTAATTATAACCTACCCAGCAAAACTGAATGTAATCCTTCAAAGGAAAAGTGGATATTTAATGAAATAGGAAAAACTTTGAATTATTCCTGATGAAAATATTAAAGCTGATTGGAAAATTTGATAATCACAAGACTCAAGAGTTTAAAAAGGGAAAGAGAAATCATAAGGGATTCAATAAGGTCAGACTGCTTACATTCTTACAAGGGAAAATGATGCATCCAATTTCTGAAACTATAGGGCAGTTAAAAGGAGTTTTTTATATAGAGAAGACATAGCTGCGAGTTGATTATATTGGAATAACATCCTAAAGATGAGGAGTGAGAAAGAAGAATGTACTAGGAGAAGGGGGGAGGGAGATATAGCATCTTATCACGTAAATGAGGCACTCAAGAAAGCTTTTATGGTGCAGAGGAACATGTGGGGTTGTGTATTGAAATATAACACCCAACAGGGAAGTAGGAAAGGAAGAGAATAAGAAAAGGGGGAGATGGTGATGAACAAAAAAAGAGTTGATTAAGGGAGATAGTTATTTGGAAGCAAATAGACTTTTGAGGAAGGACAAGAAAAAAAGAGAGGAAGAAAAAGAAGAAAGGAGTCAAATGGACAGAGGGAGGGAGAAAGGGGAAAAAAATGGAAGAAAATAAGATGGAGGAAAACGCATAGTTAGTAATTGTGATTGTGAAAGTGAATGGGATGAGCTTACCCATAAAATAAAAGCAGAGAGCAGAATGGATTAGAAACCACAATCCAATAACATGTTTACAAGAGACCTACTCAAAACAAAGAGAGACACAAAGTTAAAATGAAGGCTTGGAACAGAATATAATATGCTTCAGTTATTATGAAAAAGGCAGGGATAGCAATTGTGATCTCAGACTAAGCAAAATATAAATAGTACTAATTGAAAGAGATAATTAGAATGTACTGTTTGGAATGCTGGGCCTAGAGTCAGGATGCTAGTGAAGTGGTGAATTGGTCCAACCATTCTGGAAAACAGAAGGCCCAAAGGACTGTAAAACTGTGCATACCCTTTGAACCCAGCAATATTGTATTAGGCCTGAACTCCAATGAGATCAAAGAAAAAGGACTAATATGTATTAAAATATTTGTACCAGCTTTTTGTGATGGCAAAGAATTGGTAATTGAGGGGATGCTTATTAGTTGGGAGAATGGCTAAGCAAGTTGTGACATATGATTGTGATGGAGCTTTAAGAGATAATGAGGGTGTTTACATAAAAACATGGCAAGAACTATATGATCTACTTTCAAAAAGAAGTAAAAAACCAGGAGATCACTGTACACAGAAGTAGCAGTGTTGTAGTGAAAGAATTGACTACTATGATCAATTTCAAAAGACAATGTCTAAAGACAATTCCAAAGGACTAATGAGGAAAACATATTCTTCACTTCTAGAGAGAGAACTAATGAACTGAGTGCAAATGGATGTATAATTTTTTCTTATTTTTCTTTCTTTCTTTGAAATATGGGAATGTTTTCCATTATATCACACATATAATTGATATCATATTGCTTTCCTTCTTGATGGATATGGGAGGGGGTAGAAGGGAAGGAGAGAATTTGGAACTCAAAATTTTAAAAGAAAAGAATGTTATAAAGAATTAAAATGTTAAAACAATAGCAGCAGCAACATATTTCTATGGCACTTGAAGCTTTAAAAAAAATACTTTGCTTAAAGCATCTCCATGAGATACCAGAATTACAGTCCTCCAGCAGGAAAGTGAGGATTTGAGAAGCATTTTACAACTGCATAGTAGCAAAAGCAGGACTTCAGACTGTGCCCTGACTTCAAGTTCAATGTTTTTTCTTACTATATTGTTCCTGCTCTGGCTGTGACTTTGCAAAGTGGCATGAATGATCCAGAGGTTAGTTTTTCAGGAGTTTGAGTGTTAGGTAAAAAATGCTCTTTCATGGAGCATAGAAGCTTTTGGAATATATGGGTGGGGAATTATACAAAATCACATACTGCTGAAACCTGGTCACATAGGATTAACCTGTATGACTTTGAGCAATTCTGATAATCTCTCAATTTTATAATAGAAATCTTGTAGAGGAAGCAAAAAACACCTGGAATCAACTAAATCCCAAACTCCTGCCAGAGTTTTCAGGCTCTTTCCTAACTTGAAGACCAAGAGCTATAAATAACAAGAGAAATAGGCTTGGTTTTCTCTGGCTCTTCCTGCATTATTGTAACTCCAGTAGGGTTCCGTAGACTTGGTGGGATAGAATAAAAAATGAACCAGACTTCAAAAGAGGCAAGACTCATGTCCTGTCAATTCCCCCTAGTCTTTAAGACAGGGGTTAGTATTAAAGACGTAGGAAGAAAGAATTCTTGGAAGAGAAACAGACAGCCCTAAGGCTGTCATATGTTGGTCCTCACTTTCTGCCCGCTGCCATTATTCAGAAGTGTCCTTTCTTGGCTTGCTTGGGCTATTGTGTTGTTGAACACACTAATTGAAGCTGCGTGCCAGTTATTGTCATGTTTGGGTGGAAGTGTTAAAAGGAAACTAATCCTTGGAAGGTCTGTCCTACAGCTTAAGTCACTCCTAGACCATTAGTTTCTTATAACCAAGTGAGTACTTGCCAAGAGTTAAATAAAACTTGTCAGATTGTCCGAGTATAAATATTAGAAGCATGAAAAATCAAACATCAGCATTCCATTTCCCCAATAAGAGCAAAAAGTTGTAAACGTATACTTCACTTAGACTTTTAAACAAAAGGAGTTATTCCATCAAATATACCTTGTCTCTTCTTACTCTTTTCTCAATAGATGTTAACTGACTGCTTTTTAAAAATTATATTGCCTTATTATTGGAGATGTATATTCTATTTAGTCTTTTATGAATTTAATCTCCAACAAACTCAAATCAATTGCATTGTATTTCTTTTTTTGAAAGGATATTGATTCCCATTAAACCTTACTACATCAACCAGCCATGATGGTGCTGTGTATTGTGGCTAATAAAGGAAGAAGTCATGTTCATGGACAGTGGCCAGATCAAACTAGTGTCTGTTATTTTGTAAGGCAGAGAAACTCCATTTAGAAATGGAGATCTGATCTTTGAGTGGGTAATGAAAGGACAGAAACAGAGTGCTGAAGTGCTACAAATAGAAAGTTAGGAGGTTTCTAAGTAATGATCTTGAACTAGAACTGTCATGGATTGGGAGAGCATGGGAAACACTTCACTGAACTGTATTTGGAAACTTGCTGTAGTGCTTACTACAAAAATCCTTGCAACGGGAGGAACTCACCCACAGTATTTGAATTCAGAATTCATCAGAAACTGAGAGATTATTGCTTCTTTAATGTGTTAGACCCTCAGCAGGGAGCTATGGCTTGCATAGGTATCTGGTTCCATTCCTAGTGGCTCTTTTTTTAGGTTCTGAAACTGACTAGATCACTTCTTTTGCTTTTGTGTCTTAGCTAAAACAAAAAAGAATAGAAGGACATTGGTGCATCCCCAAATAGTGGGAAAGTTCTTTGAGAATTATGGGCACCATGAAAGACAATGACTTTGTCATTAGAACAGATCTTGGAAAAAATTGTGCCCTGAATTCCAGTTTTCTTAGCTAAGAGAACAATGAATGATGTGGCTAATTACACAAATGTAAGTACAGTGTATTTCTGGTGTATTTCTGTAGCATGATAAAGGAAAGCTATATGGGAAAGGAGGAGTAACTTTCTTCTCCTTTCTTGTCTTTCACACAAAGCATTTGGAAGTATTTTCAGGGTGGAAGTAACTTATTAGTCAGGTCAGGAAGACTACTATAATAATAGACAAAATAATAGCAAAGCACAGGTCTCCCTATTATACATCACTCCCAACTCAAACACTATCAGTTACCTCCCTATTACCTTCTTTATGAAATATGAAAAGTTTTAACCTGGAATTCAAAGTCTTCTGTAATCTAACTTTAACATAAATTCTGTCAATTCCTTCATTTAATGTACTCTGCATTCAAGATAACTAGACTACTTGCTGTTCTAAGGTCCCTGATCTATTCCTTCCTTCTCAAGCCTTCATGATTTTGCTCATGCCATCCTCCATGTTTGGATCAGTTTGCCTACGTCTTCACCTGTTAAATACTTCCCTTTTCTCAAATCCTTGAGTTCAGGTACCACTTCTTAGACCAAGTCTTTCCTGATTTTCCTCTAAAATGTTTCATGTCACTTTTTCAGTCTTTATATTCTTATGTTCTGATGTGTAGTTTGGATACTTGTGTATGTGTCTTTGTCTCAGTACTAGATTGTAAGTTCTTTGAGGACAGGAATTGTTTTCATTTTTGTGTATATGTGTGTATGTGTATAGTCATTCTTACATCAGACACTTAAATGTTTGTTTCAATGACTTGAATATGAGTCAGTTATTAGAATAGGAAGGGAGAAAGGAACTATAACAAAGAAAGAGACTTGTGTTGGGGGTTGGAGGGAACAGTGTCCTTCCATGTGAAGAATTGACTTTGGAGTTAGAAGATTTAATTTGAATACTTACTTGCTCTTCTACTTACTATCTGTATAACTTGAGTAAATCATTTACTTTCTCTGGATTTCATTTTACTCATATATATAAAATGTAGGAGCTATACTAGGTGATTTCTAAGATCTGTCCTATGTAAATCTATAATCTATAATCCTGTGATCCTAAATCTATAATCCTGTGATCAACAAAGATACTAGCTTTCATTCTCTATATTCCTTTTTTTGTCAGTAGAATAACTTCCTAGTTCCTTCTTTCATCCTTTAAAAAGAATTTCCAGATCTAAAAACAGGGTTCTGGCCTGTGATCCCCAGAGACCCTGCTTAAGCTAAGCCTTGTCAAGCAGTAATTTTCCACAATATTGCAGGCATATAAACATGAGAGTTTCCAGGCATTACATAAGTAAAAGCCATCACAAGACCAGCACCCTATTCCCTGCCTCCTTTCGTGAATTAGGTGCCATGTAGACCTGGACTGCTATCATGTCTCTGCCAGCCTCACTTCTATACCTTATGGAACAACATCTAAGAGCTAACGTGATATGTAGTCAAAAGTTTCCTATTGGCTTCACAATACGCATGTATTGAAGTTGCCTTCCAACTTTTAAAGCTGCCAAAAATAGTCTTAGTTACAGAAAATAATTCCTGGCAGCAATCCATTCACCAAAGCTCTTTGTGGATTACCAAAAAAAAAAAAAAAAAAAAAAAAAAAAAAGCTTTTCACTGGAATCAGTGAAATCAAGATCTAAAGAAGCAAATTGTAAAGAGATGATGACATGAATAAGAAACATGAGTGATTCCTTTTAATGATAGGTGCTACTACCTTGTTATGTAGTTTGCTATGCCCAAGGTGCCATACCCAGTAAATCTGATGGAAGAATAGCTGTGTTACATACTGAATCTAGGAATGTAATAAATTTCCCCTATTGAATGACTCAAATCAGAAGATAAATGTGCCTTTTGCAAGAAAAGAAACAATATTATTCACTAAGTCTTTTGAAAAACTATATCAGAGGAAAGGGCCAGGAATCAAAGATGCCAATTCTCGTATCGTTTTTTAGAGCTTCTTGACTTGGGAAAAAAAGATACTAAAAATATTTTCCAAAGGCTAACAGTTAATATAGTAAATTAAAAACAAAAGAATATTCCTAGATCTCTAGAGTCCGGAGACAAATGAGATCATCTAATCTAGGGATGAAAAATGGAATTCTATGAGGAATTGTGGTGAAAGATGTATATCTACTTAATCAAATGATAAATTTTAAATGTCTCTAAAGGAAAAAGTGAATTTCAATGGAACAAAGAATGTACTGACTTTTTTTCTTTACTTTGCCAGTCAACAATCGGTTGCTAAGAATTTATTAGGCATCAATTCTGTGCACTGTGCTAAACACGGAAGATACAGATAGAGGCAAAAGCCACTCCCTATTCTCAAGGAATTCAAAATCTAATGAGGGAGATAATGTGAGGGAAAAAAACCCACCTAGACTGAATACCTCAGGAAGAGTAGCAAGAAGTTTAATTGGACCACAGACCGCTGGAAGGGAAGCAATAAGGGATCCATTTGGAAAAGTCCAATGGGAATTTAAGATATGTTACTGCAGTTGAAAAGAGAGATTAATGTTAGATAAATAAATCTTGGAGCCATTTGCCTAGAGATCATAACTAAACATATGGGATCAGAAGAGTTTATCAAATGAGAAAATAAAGAGGGGAAAAAATGTTGAATATAAGATACCTAAGGGGCATCTAGTTCAAAATTTCTAAAGGATAATCAGTAATGTGGAACAGGAATCCAAAAGCAGATACTAGGCCTGGACATTTAGATCAGTCATAGATATAGAGATGATAATTGAACCTTTTAACAACTGAGAAGAGTGAATGAGAGCCAACGTAAACCAGTGATGTCTAATTCTAATAGAAACAGGGCCCACTAAACCTTACAAAAGGATCTTTGCAGGCCACACATTGACTTAGGAAGCCACGTGTGTTTTATTATATTTTTATTTCATTATGTACATCACAATTATTTTTAATAAAGTTTAGGCCACATTTGAGAGTGTTGTGGGCTGCCTTTGGCCTGTGGGATGTGGGTTTAATACTTCTGATATAAAAGGTGTGAGATGAGAAGGAAAGAAGAGGGCTCATGGAGAATTGGCTTAATATTTTATGCTTTCAGAGAAGTATGAGGAGAAGTTCTCAAATGAAAGATCAGAGGAAAGGGATGATATTGGGAGCTAGGGAAGAGAAAGGAAGGTTTGCAATAGCCATTGCCTAATTAAAGAATTAGTGAGGAACAGAGGGATTTCCCCTGGAGTAGAATCAAAGGCAAGAACAGCAAGTGGGCCAGCCTGAGAACCTCCAGAGGATGTTTGTGCTGGAGGCAGCATGGTTTTGAGGAATGTCTTCTCAATATATCTGAAAGAAAAAAAGACTATATCAAATAATTACTCAAAAAATTACAGATGTTATTACTACCAAAAGTTGTGGGACTTTACAAAGATATCAGTATCTATCAACTCATATGGCTATTTAATATTCAAAACTTTGAAAATATATTTTACAACTGGATAAAATCATCTCTGGCAAAAAGAACAAAAGAAGATAATAAAGAAGATATTCTTTATTGGACAATTCACAAAATTGACTAAAAGTTCATAGGATACTGCTTTTTTTGTTTGTGTCAAAAACTTTGATAAAGTAAAACTATGCCTGAAGAAGTCCAACAGAATCCAAGAATTATCTAGGGATGTGTATTGAATAGGGATTTCTGGTCAAGAGTGACTTCCTGAAGATGTTTCTGTTTGTAAGTGGCAGTGTGCTGATTGCTCCAAAATTCTGGGACGTTGCAAAGGCTCTCAAGAGATCCATAACTATTCAAATGAATTTGTTGTAACTGTGTCCACTGGAAAAACCAAATGAAAATGTATTTTCCAAATCTTGTTGTTTAACGGGCAAAATATCCTTAGATTTGGGCCATTAGTAGCTGTCTTAGACACTACAGTATATAATAAACTGGGCCCAGAATTGGACAGAAGGAAGAGATCTGGCTAAATAGCATTTGGAAGATTGCTCAGAACATTCAGAAAAATGCACACCGCTCCAAAAAATAAAATCCCATCTTTTCAAACTTTTTCCCCTCTGCTGATGCTCACAAAATTTGAGTCCTGTCTTCTTTTATCTGTGATTTCTTTATCTTTTCTTTGTTATGAACTGTCATAAACATTGTTTAGTTCCCCCAATCATGTTTCAACTTTGGTGATTGAAAAAGATTTTTTGTTGAGTGTTAATGGGTAAATTAAAATTGGGGGTTGATTTGGAATTATGTGGGTTTTAGATCTATTTTTCTTTTCTTCTACTCTGTTAATAGTACTACTAAGATGGAATGGAAGAGCACATGGGATATTTTGTATATTTGTCCATTTCTTGGGTTAATGTGGCTGAGTAAAAGTCATCACTTGGCCATTCTTCTAGTGATGAACTTCTCTCAGCTAGACTATAAACCTAAGGCTGTTGTGGATGATTTCTGTGGAAGCACAATTCTCTGACTAGATTTAGAGCCAAGATGGTTGGCCAGTTTCTCTAGCTTCTACATAGCTACTCTAGCAAAACTCAAATATTCAAGGTTATCTAATCTCAGGAGGTAGAATAGTCTGCAAATCCCAACCAGGTCGGACCTCAAGTAGAACCAACCGCTCATTCTACTCAAATCTGCATTGGAGCTGAGTTAGACTGGTACAAAGATGCAATTCAGGAACTAAAGAAGTAATTCAAAGAAAACACCAAACAGTATCAAAAGTGTGATGCAAATCTTAACTCTATAACAACTAAAATCCAAGACTCAAAAGACAAAAAATAATGTCCCACAGAGATCTATGGGAAAAATTGATAAATGGTCAAAGGATATGAACAGACAATTTTTAGATGAAAAATAGGAAAGTATTTCTAGCCATATGAAAAGGTGCTCTGAATCATTATTGATCAGAGAAATGCAAATTAAGACAATTCTGAAATTTTGAGATACCACTACACACCTGTCAGATTGGCTAAGATGACAGGAAAAAATAATGATGATTGTTAGAGGGGATGTGGGAAAACTGGGACACTGATATATTGTTGGTGGAGTTGTGAATGAATCCAACCATTCTGGAGAGCAATCTGGAATTATGCCCCAAAAGTTATCAAACTGTGTATACCCTTTGACCTAGCAGTGCTACTACTGGGCTTATACCCCAAAGAGATACTAAAGAAGGGAAAGGGACCTGTATGTGCCAAAATGTTTGTGGCAGCCCTGTTTGTAGTGGCTGGAAACTAGAAAATGAATGGATGCCCATCAATTGGAGAATGGTTGGGTAAACTGTGGTATATGAATGTTATGGAATATTATTGTTCTGTAAGAAATGACCAGCAGGATGAATACAGAGAGGCTTGGAGAGACTTACATGAACTGATGCTGAGTGAAATGAGCAGAACCAGGACATCAGACATATTTAATATGTATAACACTGCCTGCCATCTAGGGGAGGGGGTGGAGGGAGAGAAGGGAAAAGTCAGAACAGAAGTGAGTGCAAGGGATAATGTTGTAAAAAAAAATTACCCATGCATGTGTTCTGTCAATAAAAAGTTACAATTAAAAAAAAAAGCCTAGGGAAAAAACAATGAAACAAAAGTTAAATGATTAAATGAAAGCTCTTAAGGAAGGAAGGAATAGTAGCTTGAAAGAGAAAATGATAAAACCAAGAAATGGAACACCTGAAAAGGAGAACAAACAAAATAGAAATTAATGACTCCATGAGATGATAAGAAATATTAGAACAAAATTAAAAGACTGAAAACAGAAAATTTAAGATATCTAATCATCAAAAACAACTGACTTAGAAAACAAATGGAGAGAGAATTTTTTTCACTTTAAATACTATTTAATTTTCCCTAGTTACATGTCAAAAATTGGGGGAAAGTTTTTAACACTAGAGGTTTTTTTTTGTTTTTTTTTTTTAAGTCTTATAGAGTTTCAAATTCTATTCTTCCCTCAGTCCATACCCCTTCCCTGAGAGGGGAAACAATGTGATATAGATTATACATATGCAGTCATGGATATAGATTATACATATGCAGTCATGTAAAACATTTCCATATTAGTCATTTTATGGAAGAAAACTTGATGAAAGAAAGAGAACAAAAGAAAGGGGGGAGAAAGGAAGGAAGGAAGAATGAATATGAAAAATAGCCTTCAATTAGTTCTTTTTCTGGAGGTGGATAGCATTTTTCATCATGAATCTTTTGGGATTGTGTCTGAACATTGTATTACTGAAAATAGTTTAGTCATTCACAGTTGTTATCATTTGATATTGCTGTTATTGTGTATAGTGTTCTCCTTGTTCTGCTCACTTCATTCCATATCAATTGATGTAAATATTTCCAGGTTTTTCTGAAATCATACTGCTTGTCATTTTTTATAGCACAAGAATATTCCTTTATAACCATATGTCACAAGTTGTTTAGCCATTATCCAGTTGATGGACATCCCCTCAATTTATAATTCTTAGTTACCATAAAAAGAACTGCTATAAATATTTTTGCATAATTAGGTTCTTTCCTTTTTTAAAAAAAAAATCTCTTTGGAGTACAGACCTAGTATTAGTATTTCTGAATCAAAGGGAATGCAGAGTTTTATAGCCCTTTGGGCACAGTTCCAAATGGAAGGAGAGATCATTAGTCATTGGACTTCCTGAAAACAGGATTTAAAAAAAAGGTCTTAGTACTGTATTTCAAAAAATTATTAATTAAAACTGTCCAGTTTTGTTAGAATTAGGAGGCAAAACAAAGATAAAATTTACTGATCCTTTTCTGAAAAGAACTCTGAAAGAAAAAACCGCAGAATGCTATAGTCAAAATCCAGAGCAGCCGTGTCAAAGAAATAAGGAAACCATCTAGAAAAGAGGAATTCAAGTACCAACGAACTGGAATTAGGATCACACAAGGTCTTGAAGCTTTTACTAGAAAACCAGAAATCTTAGAATATAATCTTTCCAGAAACAAAACATGAAGCCTTACAATAAAGAATAACTTATCTGTAAAGCTAAATATAATTTAATTCTACAGGGGAATAAATGAACCTTTAGTGAAATAGAGGACTAAAGAAGAGAGCTGAATAAGAATTTTGAAATTTGTTTTTGAAATACAAACACAAAAGTTCAGTTAAGCCTAGAAAGGTAAATTTATTTGAGCAATTAAAACAGTTCAATGATGTAGTGTTAGCATTTTATCAAAGGGAGAAAAAACAACTGTCCCTATAGAACCTTAATGTTTTTAAGTGGTTTTGAGGAAATAAAATAAGGAAAATTAAAAGAATGTGGATAGATTGGCTTAATTCAAATGATTTGAAGATGGAAAAGAAAAGGGAAGGTAAAATTAGGAATACACTAATATGGAAAGCAGAAGGGAGGGAGTGGAACTTGCTATTTATCATAGGGATGTAAAGGGTAGCCATCAGATAAACCTCAGTTTTATCTAAAACAAAGGAGAATTAAACACACACACACACACACACACACACACACACACACAGTTGGTGAAATAATACATCAAACTTAAGTAAACAAGCAGGGATTGGAGTGAGGTTAAAGGAGAATATCAGAAAAAGAATAGTCACTAACAAAATAAACTTCCTCATCCTGAAAGGATTTAGGCACGGGATGAGGCAGGGAGATTGGTAGATTAAAAGAGGAGTAAAAAAAAAAAAAAAAAAAAAAAAAGAATTTGAATCTAATGGATTTGTTCTGCTTAATTTATATATATTTGTTTAAAGAAAAGGTTCCTCCCCTTTTATTTCTCTCAGCAAATTGGGACACAGTTGCAATAATGATGCCCCCCCCAAAGTAAGCTATTGTAACATTTTTTTAAAATTCATGAAAAAAAAAATAGTTCAGAAGAAAGCAGATAGGGAGGACAGTTTGCAAAGAAATATGTTGAATTTATTATACTTTTAAAAAATGCAAGTGGAGTAAAATGCATATTTGTGGTTTCATGTAGAATCCTTTTTTGTGTTATGTATGGAAATGTTCTTTTGTGTATGTAAAGATAATTTTTTTTTAAAGTATATTGCCAATCAAAATGACTTCAGGGCCTTCCAGTCTTGCCTATAGAACCATTACCAAGTAAAGAATTCTTGGACCTAGGTTCTTGGAAATGGAGAAGGCAATTCACCTCTAACTATTTTGTACTTCGTTACTAGCATTTAAGTCCATTTTTCATTATCTTTCAAATGATCGAAGGAAAAGTTTTTAACTCCAGACCTTTATGATCTAAGTATATGTTTCTACACTAAGGGATCTTAATCTGGCATTAATGAACTTTTAAAAAATATATTTTTTAATCATTTTTGTCAGTATTTTGATTTTCTTTGTCATTTTATATTTTATGTTATACTTTTAAAATCATTAGTTTGGGAAAGTGTCATTATTCTTCATTAGACTTCCAAAGAGAAGTCAAAAAAAAAAAAAAAGGTAAGAATCTTAGTTCTATTGATATGATGTTCATCTGTTCCTATCCAGTTCCAGGAAAATATAATAATGACATCTCAGCAAGTGCATTTTTATATGGTACATTTTTACCTTATTAGGGCACTTTAAAAATTTAATTTAATTTAAAAGGAAGAAAACTAATTTGCATAATCTAGTGCTTAAATACAGTGCCTGACATATACTAGGAGTTTAGCAAATGTTTATTGATTGAAGGTAAGATGTCCCTCTATAGCTTAGAAAAGACCTGATTAATGTCTTCAAGTCAGGCCTTAAAATCAGTGAATATTTATAGCAATTCAGAATTTCCCAAATTTTAATAATTAATTGAAAAAATAAGAGCCTTAAAAGTATATAATTGTATGAAGATGTGATTAACTACAACTAGAGAACTTTTTTGCTTTTAGTGATATTATTTTTCAAAAATTATTTATTTTTAATAAGCATTGCTTTATGTATGAATCATGTTGGGAGAGAAAAATCAGAGCAAAAGGGAAAAACTATAGGAAAGATTAAAAATAAACAGAAAAAAAGAAGTGAACATGTATTGATTTACATTCAGTCTCAGTCTCTATATTTGTTTTCTGGATGTAAGATGGCATTTTCTGTCCAAAGTCTATTAAAATTGCTTTGAATCACTGAAACACTGAGAAGAACCAAGTCTTTCATAGTTGATCATCATATATTTTTACTGTTACTGTGTACAGCATATACCTGGTTCTGATTTTTTCACTCAAAATCAGTTCGGATAAATTCTTCCAGGCCTTTCTAAAATCAGCTTGTTCATCATTTTTTATAGAACAATAATATTCCATAACATTCACATACCATAACTTAGTCATCCCAATTCATGGGCATCCACTCAGTTTCCAGTTCCTTGTCTCTACAAAAAAGACTGTCACAAACATTTTTGCACATGTGGGTCCTTTTCCCTCCTTTATGATTTCTTTGGGATAGAAACTCAATAATGGCACTGCTGGGTCAAAGGGTCACAGTTTTATAGACCTTTGGGCATAGTTCCAAATTGCTTTCCAGAATGGCTGGATCACTTCACAACTCCACCAACAATGCATTGGTATCCCAGTTTTCCCACATTCTCTTCAACATTTATCATTATCTTTTCCAGTCATTTTAGTCAATCTGAGATGTGTGAAGTGGTACCCCAGAGTTGTTTTAAATTGCATTTCTCTAATTAATAGTGATTTAGAGAATTTTTTCATATTGCTAAAATTAAACAATTTTCGTTATTGAATGACAAAATAAAAGCCTTTAAAATATATAATTTCACAAAGATGTGATAAGTAAGTAAAATTAGAGAAATTTTTTACTTTTAGTGATATTGGGAACACTTAACTTCAATCTTGGGGAGTCTCAATATTGTCAGAGGGGCAATAGTTGTGTGTTCATGCGTATGTATGATGGAGGGTATAATGTTCCATCCTGAAAAGATTCAGCAATGAAAGAAAAATTGATTGCAAACTTTGGAATGTTTTTCAGCATTTCTGTCAGTCAACACCAATTTTGGAACATCTAGATGTGTCTTTCTGCCTTAAGCTTTCTGGAGAAATTTTGAAAGCACTATCCACTAAGTGTCTTAGGCTGACATCACTCAGCATCGCTGGCTGTCCAAAGGTATGTGTAAAAGTCAAAGCAGAAAAAGTTGAGAGAGAATCTGAGAGTTGTGTTCAGAAGTGTGACTCACTGTTGACTTCTTTTCTTTGCAATGTAGAAGCTTGCCAGCATAATTTTATATATCATAATATCAAGCAGAATAATGCTCTGCCTTCTGATTGTGCTTTTCCTCCCAAAGGAATTAGCCTTCCCCTCCTCACTGCCCACATTATCTCACTCGTGTTCTCAGCATCCCTACAGTATAAAATATGGACGGTATACAACTACCCAGTTTTTTAGGGATGGAAGAACAGAGTTTCAGAGAAATTATTTACCCCAGTTGTAATATTAACAATATTATGTATATATATATATATATATATATATATATATATATTGCACTTCACATTTATAAAGTGCTTCAATTAAATTAGATCATTTGACTTTTTAAAATAATAACTGTAAGGTTGATCATGCAAGTATTATTCTCATGCTTCTGATATAGAAATTGATGAGCAGAGAGATTAAAGTCACATAATTTCTAAGTAGTAACGTGGAATTTTGAATTAGGTTTATTGTTCCATCCATATCACAGAGCTTCTTAACACAATTTGTTGATTTTATCATAGCTTGGAATCAACTGTTAACCTGATTGTGTAACTAGTGATAATTGAAGATGTGGGAATTAAATGATGCATACTAGTTTAAATATTACAAAAGATTTGGAGAAATAACTTGCATTTATATATAGTGCCTATTGTATACCAGGCACTGTCCTAAACATTTTTAACAAATATTCCTTCATTGTTATCCTCACAACAACCTTGGGAGGGAGGCACTATTATTATCCCCTTGAGGAAAGTGAGGTAGATAGAAGCTAAGTGATTTATCCAAAATCACACAGCTAGTAAATGTTGGCATCTGGATTTGAACTCAAGGTCTTCTTGACTTCGGGCCCTGAGGTCCATCCACTGTACCACCAACTGTAAAATATAATTGCTATTGCTGCTCTTCTTATTTCTAATATCACAGTCAGAAAGCAAATTCAGGATACTTGATGATCTCTGAAAAGTTATATAGCAAGGCAGAAATGCTTAGCGAAAGAAATTACTTATGAAACATTCCTTGACCTCAAAGAGCTTACATTCTATTGAGGGGAAAATCATGTGCCAGTCTAAAATGTGTTCAAGGTAATTTCTGGGGGGCCGTCAAAGGATGTAAGTCTAAAATGAAGTCTTGCTTTTCAACCACAGAATGGAGTTTCTGGGGGAGCAGTGGAAAAGAGCAGTAAACAGGGTTAGATGTATGGGAGGGAGGGCCAGCCAGGGTGGGTTTTAGGAGTGGGAAGTGGCTAGAGAAGACCCTACAACTCAGAATCATAGGGGTTCTACACAGGACTCCACTGTATGGGAAGAGTTCCCCATTGTATTAGCATTCTGATGATTAATTCCTAAGCAAAAAGTGGAGAAAGCAGTGAGATGTCCATTACAGGGAACAAGTTTCCTGCCTTCCTTAATGAGCTTTGTTATTGTTCAGTTGTTTGTCATGTCCAACTCTTCGTGATCCCTTTTGGGGTTTTGTTAGCAAAGATACTGGAGCTCATTTTACAAATTAGGAAACTGAGGCAAACAGGATTAAATGACTTGCCTAGGGTTACCCAGCCACTAAATGTCTGAGGCCAGATTTGAACTCATGAAGAAGAAGAAAAGGTTCAGCATTCTGTCCACTCATTGCACCATCTGGTGACCCTTCTAATGGCCTTCTCCTCTTCCAAGTCTTGGATGACTTCTGCCAGGGGTTCTTCAGCGTTTTCCTCTTGTGACCCCTTTTTGCCTAAGAAATTTTTGTGACTGGGCAAATAAGTATATAAAATAGGTAAAATAAGTTACTGATAATAAATCATAATTTCATAATACCTAGTTACATGACCATATACAGGGTCACAACCCACAGTTGAGAAACTTTGACCTACACAACCATTTGCTTCTGGGCCATTGCAATTGACAGGTGAAGAAACCTTGATCCTCATCAGTTCAATCTTCATGGAGGTTAGAATAGAATTGGTTACTCCAGGATATCTGTATGGCCTCACTACACTGCAAAGGAAGTTGGGACGAGCCTTTTTAAGAAAGTAAAGCTCCAAAGATGTGGAAGGTCATTTTTCATATATGGATGGTGCTTGGTTTACACAAGTAAGCTATGAACATTCAGAATAAAACTCTTCCCCAGTGTCTCAGAACTGTGCCTGTTTAAAATTAGGTAAAACCAGATGTATTCTAATTCTCTAGGCATGTCATGCTTTTCAGAACACAAATAGGACACCAATATTAGTCATTTTCTTTTTTTTTAATTTAAAACTTAAATGGAAAATAAGAAAAAAACAAAAGAAAAAAAGACAGAAAAAGGGGTATTAAAGGAACATTGTCATGTGCCTAGCAGAACATCATGAAGGATTTAAAATATGTAACATTAAGTTTCCATTAAAAAAATATAATAACAGATATATAACAAATATATATAATAACAGAAGACATTATATTCATAATTGACCATCTTTTCTTTGCTTCCTTGTAGGTTTTCTTTTGTTCTCTGCTTAAGATCAATAATTGCTACCCCTATTTTATTTCCTAACCAATTCTACTCCTGATCATTGTTAATTGTGTTTGTTTATATTTTATTTCCCATCCCTACTAATTCTACTTTAGATTCTATTCCTTAACTTGCCATGCTATTACATAACCTCCTCCCTCCCCCATGGATCCTTATTTTCTTTTCCCACTGCTCCCTCTTTATCCCATTTCCATTTTTTATACACTTTATCCCACTCCATTAATCTACTCATGTTTCTATACCCCACTTTATCTGATGTGAGTAGGTTTTCAGAACTTCCTCTTCCATCTAATTCCTTTGGGTCAATTCTTACTCTTGCACTTGGTTCATTTAGCATAATTACCATTTTTAAAAACCTCCTTCTAGATGTTTTTACTTTTTAGAGTCACATCATACTCGACTCTACTGCAGTCTTTCTTTTGAACTACCCAATTACTAATGTCAAAATCTTAGATGTATGGTTTACATTTCCGTTTATAAAACATAAATAATTTGTCCTTATTGAGTCACTTGAAATAAGTCATTGTTATTAGTTCTTATATTTTAAATTTTCTAGTGAGTTCAGGTTTGTTTGATACAAAATCATGAAAATCTGAGAGTTCATTGAATGTCCATTTTTTCATTCAGTATTATATTTAATTTTGCTGCATATCATATTTTTGACTGCAATCCTAGTTCTTTTGATTGTCAATGTATAGTATTCAATAACCTGTAGTCTTTTATTGTAGCTGCTGATAAATCCTGTACAATTGTAATTGTAGCTCTAGCATATTTGAATTATTGTTGTTGTTTCTTGTAAAATTTTCTCCTTGATTGGGGCGGGGTGGAGTGGGATAGGGTAGGGAGGTGAAATTTAGCAATGGTGTTCCTAATATATATATTTTGTAGCATCTCTTGGAGGTGGTGTTTGGCTCTGAGGTACAATTTTGTTTTGTTTGTGGGGAAAATCTGGAGAGCTTAGAACTTTCTGACCTATTCACCCACTTTCCAGAATCTTCCCATCAGTCACTTTCTTCTCCACTGCTACAGCAATCATAGCTCCTTATCCCACCTTGTATCCTACTACACACACACACACACACACACACACACACACACACACACTCTGGCAAATGGTCCTACCGCAGAATATGTTGAGAGAGTGGTTGTGTTTCAGTGGGCCTTAAAATTTAGATGCAAAGTAAACATGACTAATCAATTAGTGAAAAAGAGGGAGATGGGGAATGGGATAAAAAATTTTACTTGATGCTGGGAAAGCTTAAAATTAGTGTATTCTCTTTGCACAGTATAAAATAAGCACTGGAGACCAGAAGATCTGGATGTGACACAGCTATTTATAAAACTCTTTGTAGTCTTTTTCTGGACCTATCTATATTCTATATTTTGTTTAATTATGTTTGTGTTTTATTTGGTTTTTATTAAACATTTTCTCAAAGATAAAAAACAAGGTTTATATGTCCTTGTATACATATCCTAGCACAGTGAATAAAGAAGGAGCTGATTAATCTTTTTTGAATGGGTCACAAAAGAGATCAAGCACTGCTCTGGGTATTCAGATTCAGGGAGGGTATTTTATTTACTTCCCAACTATAAATGGTGCTTTCTTCAGAAAGCTGTGAGCTTGCAGAGTATGAATATTACTCCTCTTTCACAGATGACAAAGCTAATGGAAGCAGAAGGATTTATCGTTCCTTCAGGTGAACTTTCTAGCGGATTGTTCCTTCTAGCGCCCTCCCTCCCCATTTCTTATTTCTTTTGTGGCCACCTGTACATTGCCAACTTCCTTACTGCCAACCACACTCGCTCCGTCTCCTTTCTCATAAAGCCCTCCCGCGATCTGTCTGTCCCGCCCCCAACAGTTGTCCTTTTTTCCGACCTTTTGGGCTTCCCTCCTTGAGAAGGCCGCGTCCCTGCGATGTCTCCCCTCCCTTTCCTCTCGCTTTCTCCTAAGCCCTCTGCGGGCTCTCTTGGGACTCGTCACCGAACTGAAATGGCTCTCTCCAAGCGGCTGGGAGAGCCCGAGGGCCAGACCTAACGCCCTTCTCTCAGCCCTCCCCCGCGGAGCCTCTCATTGACAGGAGTGATCACCTCCTGCTCCTGCACGTGCTCTCTCCGCTCTTTCCTGCTCCGCTGAGTCCCCGCTACCATCAATGTCCCCGAGGCCACTAAGTGTCCCAGGTCAGAACTGAACTCGGGAAGATGCGTGGGGCACTGTGGCGCCGCCTAGTGGTCTGCCTTCGTTTTATAAGTAACTGAGCGTGAGAGAAGTTTGTCATAGATATTCTCATCATCAAACATTTACACATTGTAACAAATAATTAGAGCAGGATATAACTGACCTGTAGTCACTTTCTTTCTTTTTCTTTATTTCTTTGTTTCTTTCTCTCTCTTTTCGTTTCTTTGTTTCTTTCTCTCTTCTTTGTTTCTTTGTTTCTTTCTTTTTCTCTCTCTCTCCTTTCTTTCTCTCTTTCTCTCTCTCTCTCTCGCTCTCTCTTCGTTTCTCTTTTTTTTTTTTTTTTTTTTTTTTTTGGTGAGTAGGATAACACACTTCATTTCCCACACTGCCATGGGCTTTTTTGAACTTCTCATTATTTTTTCCTCCTTCCCAAATAAAAGACCTCTGAAAAGATAGCATGCTTGCAGGAGTGTCAGGTCCCAGAGCATCCTTCTGTAGGGCAGAAAGTACTGTAGGAAGCTCCAGCTGCTCCAGTAGCAGGAAGTAAGTGAAGGGAGAGCTGCATCCTTGTCCTGGAGCATGTTCTAGAAACCAAGATGTGCTTAAACAATTAGGACATCTGTTTTTCCTAATCCTAAATATGCACAGTTCTGAAACAGAGAGGGTTGGGTTTTGGGGTTTTTTAAAGAAATTTTTTTATGTTAAAAATTACATTTAAAACACTCTCTTTAGCTGAATGTTGTGGTGTGTATCTGTTAGAACATACAACTATTTCAAGAAGACATTATACTCAGTTAAATTTTTAAAAATTTTCTTTGGGGCAGCTATATACTTTTGGCATAAATCACCTTTGTGCCAAAAAAAATAATGCCCAGAAAAGAGATCAGGAATGTATCAAATAAGCTAGCTACTTGGCTCTGGAAGTAGGACTGAAGCACCTCCACCCAGAAGGATGGGAGCGTTCCTATGGAATCAAGGCACTGGGTAGGGTTCCCAGGGAGAAAAGCTACTTCTTTTTCCTTCTTTTCGGTTTGTCTCTTTTTCCCTTCCCAGAAAAGTACTCAAAAGGGCAAAAATGCAAGTCATTCCCGCCCCATCTCATCTCTACCCACAAGGCAATTGTCCAGATCCTCTCTGAAGTAATCTGAACCTATCTGCAGGTGAAATGAACAAATACCCAATGAAATGATCAGCTATAGCTTGTTAAAAAGCAAGGCCATATGTCAAAAGTCACTTTTGATGATGTTTTCAGTTAAAAACTCATTTACAAACTCTTCAATGTTGATGGAATTTGGTGTATTAAGAGTACTTCATGGGCACTTCATAAATAATTCTAAAGTTTGAGACAGGAAGATGAAAAGCAAACGAGTAGCAACATGGTACAATGGATTCTGCTTTTCGTAAGACCTGAGATTGCAAGTCATACACAAACTCTTACTAGCTGTTTGACTGATCTTTTAACCTCTCTCACTTTCTTCTGTATAACCAGTCTAATATCACTAACTTTTCAAGGTTATTGTGATAGTCAAATGAGGAAATATATAAAGATTTGTAATTATTAACTATTGTTAAAAGCTCTGTGGAGCAAAATGGAGCCAAAATGGGATAGCAAATTTTAAGGAGGAGTAGATTAAATAAAAATTTACAAGTTATAGGGAATCTTGTGCTTGGTTTATCCAGGAAAATTCGTTTTTATTTACTGAGGCTCAACTAATTTTTATTAAGTAATACTAACTCATATTGGCAATATGGCTGAATACTTATAAAATATGGGGATTATAGGATTATGTTCATTTTACAAACTAACCATCAAGTCTTTATATCACACCTTTTTATCTGAAGAGATGAGATTTGACTAGCAATGTAAATTATACTACTGGGTATCCAAAAAGGCTTAGTGTAGTTTTATTCCTCAAGAGTTTATGCACCTGTATAATGAGCCCAGCAATAATTAAATTTTGTTGCATTATAGCTCCTGAGAATAGTTGCTAAATTATTCTGGTTGTGTATACAGATGAATGACTTGGCCATAAGGATTTTGAGCAAAAAATGCCATTATCTTCACATCTTGGATGTCTCTGGGTGTGTACGCCTTACTGACAAAGCCATTGAATACCTTCTGCAAGGCTGCAAACAGCTTCGGATCTTGAAGATGCGGTACTGCAGGAGGATTTCCAAGTAAGAAATAGTTTTCTTTGTTGAGATTTCTGTTGCATGGGGGAATACTAAAAATAGATGAACATAACACTTTCTGTACATAGTAATATTCAGAGTTGCTTTTGTTGTATAGGTTGAAGTTAGTTGTTGGTTTGAGGCTGGATCTCTCCATCTTTCCTATTGTGAAAGGACAGAGGCTACTCCCAAGCCAAATTCCAGCGCCCATCATTATGAGGGCTTAACCTGGGTCATTTCACCCTTCTTAACTATTTATCAGCATCAAAAGTAAATTAGGACTCTTTTTGAATCCATGACCTCAAATAAGTCCATTTATAAGGCAGGGAAAAAGCAGTATTTTGTGAATGGGCAAATTATAAGTGGGTCCTTTTCACAATTTAAGCATATGAACTGAAATGCAGCTTCCATTTACTCTCAGAACCTAGAACAAGAATGAATAATTAGCGTACTTGATACAAACTTGGGGAGAAAATTGAAGGAGAGACTTTGAAAAGAAAACTTAGGACACTGCTGGGAGATAGAGACCACCCAGATATCCTCAGACTAATGCTAGGGACACTTTGGGGAAGATGAGATAGAGTAAAGGGAAGAAGAATTTCACATATAGTTTGGAAGGATGTAAGATCCAATTTGGCTGATGAAAGAACTTCCTTCATTCCCATAAGATCAGAATTTTCTGATTCCTGTGGCTAGGTACAGTGTCTCAGGGAAAAGGTAGCCCTTTCTCCAAAATATCCAGTTCCTTACATGGCAGGAGCAGGGAGAAGGTAGGTGGGAGTAGGGGAATGTTCAACAGTGATCATTACCTTCAGTACTAGAATATGGAGAGAACATGCCTATGGCATACTTGTTACTAGTCCCCAAGAGAAGGGTGCAACAACTATAAGATCATTTGAGGGGCAGACGTGAAGAGTTATGGCAAGAGGTCAGCAAAGGATCATGAGGCACAGGAGAACTACTGTGAGAAAGAAGTGTAATCCCAATTTATCAAGTGCTCTGGGACAAAACCTAGTTACCATTACTCTAGAATCTTTTGGGGCTCTATAGAAGATAACCTAAGTTAAAATACAAAATTTTAATAAAAATTCTATGAATTTAATAAAGGATATTTACAAGATATTTTTACAGATTATGTCAAATTTTTCTTTTTCCTCCCAATTTATTCCTGTTTTGTTAAATGCTATGCAATTAGGTATTAAAAAATGCTAACATTCATGTTTTTTTTAAATTTTAAGTTCTAGTGTCTTCCTTCTTCCTACTCTTCCCCCCTTCTTGAGAAAACAAACAATTTGATGCCAAGTTGAACATGTGAAAATATATAAAAAATATTTCTCTTTTACCCATTTTGCAAAAGAAAACAAATTTTAAAAAGGAAAATGAAGTTTCAAAAAAGTATGTTTTAATCTGCATTCAGAGTTCATTAATTTTCTCTAAGTAGATTACATTTTTTCATTATTAGTCCTTTGGAATTATCTTGCTCACAGTAGTTAATCTTTCACAATACTGCTATTTCTGTGTTCAGTGGTCTCCTAGTTCTGCTCTCTTACTTTTCATAAATTCATACAGTCTTACCAGCTTTTCTGAAATCATTCTGCTTGTCATTTCTTGTAGCACAGTAATATTCCATCGCAATCATATACCACAACTTGTTCAGCCATCCCCCAATTGATGGGCATTTCCATGATTTCCAATTCTTTGTCACTGCAAAAAAAGCTGCTATAAATATTTGTGAGCATGTGCATATCCTTTTTCTTTTTAAAAAATCTCTTTGGGATATAGATGTAACTGTGGTATTGCTGCATTAAAGTATATATATATATATATAGTTTAATTGTCCTTTGGCCATACTTTCAAATTATTCTTCATAATGTTTGGAATGGTTTGGAATGGTTCACAACTCTTATCAATAGTATCTTAGTATCCTAATTTTTCCACATCTCCTACATTTATCATTTTCCTTTTCAGTCATATTAGCCAATTTGATAGGTATGAGGTGGTGTCTCAGAGTTGTTTTAGTTTGTATTTCTCTAATAGTGACTTAAGAGTATTTTTTTTAATGTGACTATTGATAGCTTTGATTTCTTTTTCTGAAAACTGCCTGTTCATATCCTTTGATCATTTTTAATTGGGGAATGGCTCTTTTTTTTTTTTTTATAATTTTGGCCCAGTTCCCTAAATATTTAGAAATAAGGGCTTTATCAAAGAAACTTGCTACAATTTTTCCCTTTTCTTTCCTCTTTCTAATTTTGACTGCATTTGTTTTGTTTGTGCAAAAGCTTTTTAAAATTTCATATAATCAAAATTATCTATTTTATTTCCTGTGATTATTTATATGTCACATTTGGTTTTAATTGGAAAATGAATGAATGTCCCTCAATTGATGAACAGTTGAATAAATTATAGTATATGAATGTGGTGAAGTATTATTGTTCTATAAGAAATGACAAGTAGACTGATTTCAGAAAAGTCTGGAAAGACATGAACTGATGCTGAGTGAAGCAAGCAGAACCGGGAAAACATTGTACATAACAGCAGCAGCAGCAAGTATTATATGATGATCAACTATAATAGACTTAGTTTTTGTTGTTGTTGTTATTCTTAATTCTTATCAGCAGTATGGTAATGTAAGACAAGTCTTGGAATGGTAAATGCCATCTCCATCCAGACAGAGAACTATGGAGCCTGAATGTGGATCAAAGCAGACTACTTTCATCTTTTTTTTTTTTTTTTCTTTTGTTTTGCTTTTTTGCTTTGACATGCTTTTTTCTTTTTTGCTCTGATTTTTCTTTCCTGATATGATTCATATGGAAATATCTTAAACATTATTGTACATGTATACCTTATATTAGATTGTTTGCTAGCATAGGGAGGGGAAAGATAAGGAAAGGAGGGAGAAAAAAATTTGGAACTCAAAATGTTCAAAAAATAAAATTATCCTTTATCCATAGGATCTGAGGAGTACATTTTCCCATATTCCCATAATTACTTATATCACTTTTAATGTTGAAATTATTAATCCATTTTGACATTATCTTGGTATATGGAATGAGATGTTGGTCTTTGCCTCATTTCTTCCAAAATTGCTTTCCAGTTTTCCCAGAAATTTTTGTCAACTGGAGTTTCTTGTCTCAAAAGCTTGGTTCTTTGGGTTTATCAAACCCTAGCTAATTATGGTCATTTACTACTGTGTATTGTCTATCTAACCTATTCCACTGATCCAGCACTCCGTCTTAGCCAGTGATAGATTGTTTTGATGACTACCACTTTGTAGTGTTCTTTGAAATTTGGTACTGCTGAAGTGCATTCCTTCATATTTTTTTTCATTGATTCCCTTGATGTTTTCTTAATGATATGTATATTCTTCCAGATGAATTATGTAATTATTTTTTTCTAGCTCTACAAAATAATTCTTTGACAGTTGATTGATATGACATTGAATAAGTAAATTAACTTAGGTAGAATTATTATTTTTATTATATTGATTCAGTCTATGAGCAGTTAATATTTTTCAAATTGCTTAGATCTTATTTTTACTTATGTGAAAAGTGTTTGTAACTGTGTTCATATAATTTCCCTAATATACTACCTGCAATTATTTTAAGTGGAATTTTCTCTTCCTGTTTCTTCCTGATGACTTTTCTTGTTGTATACAGAAATGTTGATGATGATATACGCAGATTTAATAGGTATTCTACAACTTTTGTAAAATTGTTCATTTTTCAACTATTTTTAAGTTGATTCTCTAGAATTTTTCTCTAAGAATATCATTATATTATCTGCAAAGTGTAATAGTTTTGTTTTCTCATTGCCTATTTTTATTCTTTTATTTTCTTATTTCCTTTTCTTTTACTATTGCTCTAACAACATTTCTAGTACAATATTGAATAATAGCAGTGATAACAGACATCCTTGCTTTTATTGCCAGTCTTACTGGGAAGACTTCAACTTTATTCCCGCTACAAATAAGTTTGCTTTTGCTTTTAAAAAGATACTTGGTATCATTTCAATAAAGGTCCTCTTTCTTCCTATTTTGTTTTAGTATTTAATAGGAATGGGTGTTATCTTTTGCCCAAAGCAAAAGATTTACTTTCTGCATTGAGAATTTTCTGCATCTGTTGAGATAACCATATGATTTTTGTTGTTGTTCTTTTATTGATGTGGTCAGTTATGCCAATAGTTTTCCTCATATTGAACCAACCTCACATTTCTGGTATAAATCTCACCTAGTTGATATATGATCTGATATATTGCTGTAATAGTCTTGTGAGTATTTTATTTAATTTTTTTAACATCAATATTCATTAAAGAAATTGATTTATAATATTTTATCGGTTTTTGCTCTTCCTGGTTTGGGTGTCAAATTACATTTGTGTCATTAAATAAATTTGGTAGCTCCTTCTTGAGCTATATTTTTCAAATAGTTGACATAGTATTGGGATTAATTAACCTTAAATCTAAATCTGGGCAATTTATATTTTTTGTAAATATTTATCTATTTCTCTTAGGATTGTCAGTTTTGCTTACATATAATTGGGCAAAAAAACTTGAATAATTTCTTTGATTTCATCATCACCAGTGGTGTATATATATACCCTTTCATTTTTGAAATTTTGATTTTTTTGTTTTCTTTTAAACAAACAAATAAACAAAAATAACCAATGGTTTATTTTGTTAATTTTTTTCATAAAACTAGTTCCTAGTTTTATTAGTTCAATTTTTTTACTTTCAATTTTATTAATTTCTTCTTTGATTTTCAGGATTCATTTTGGTATTTCAATGGTGATTTTTATTTGTTTTTTTCTTGTTTTTTTCTTTTTTTTTTTTAGTTGCATGTTCAATTCATTGATATGCTTTCTCTCTCTTTTATTGATCTGTTTAGAGATATTTTTTTAAGAGAGAGACATTTTCTCCTAAGTACTCCTTTGGCCATATCCCCTAAATCAATATGTTGTCACATTGTTGTCCTTCTTTTTAATTAAATTATATATTGTTTCTGTGATTTTGGTCTTTGACCTCCTCTTTATTAAGAATTAGATTATTTAGTTCCAATTAATTTTTAATCTCTGCTTCCATGGCTCTTTATTGAGTGTAATTTTTGTTGCATTATGGTCTGAAAAGTGTGCATTTAATGTTTCTGCTTTTCTGCACTTAGTTGTGAGATTTTCATGTCCTATACGTGGTCAATTTTTGTGAAGATGGCAAGTACATGTGTGAAAATGAATACTCCTTTCAAATATGATACAGTTTTCTCCAGAGGTTGTATCTAACATTTCTAAGACTGTTCATCTCCTTAACTTCTTTCTTATTTATGCTTATATTTATTTAACTTTGAGAGGGATAAGTTAAGATTCCTTACTAGTAGAGTTTTAATGTCTGCTTTCTCCTGTAATTCAGCTTTTCCCCTTAGAATTTGTATTCTCTGCTATTTGGTGCATATGAAAATATATGTGTATGTGTATGTATAAGTATATATGTGCATACATATACATATGTTATATTTACATACACATATATGTAGTTAGTATTAATTTTAATTTATTGTATATGGTAACTTTGAGCAAGATGTACTTTCCTTGCTTATCTCTGTGTTAGTCTATTTATGCTTTTGCTTTCTCTGAGATCATGACTACTACCTCTGCTTTTTAAAGTTGAAGTATAATAGACTTTGTTTTATTTCCTCATGTCTCATGGAGTCATTGGCTTCCATTTGCCTAATTCAGCTTTTTAGAAGTTAAATTCTTCAGTAAGCATTTGTATCTCTTTTTGTATGTCTTTTTCTACTTGTCTAATTCTGTTTTTTTCCCCCAATAATTTTTTTTTACCAAGCTGCATTTTTTTTCATAATTTTCTTCCTTCAGTTACATAAGGGAATGAAAGCATTCCGCTGCCACTCTTTTTTGTTGTTGAAAATAATTCTTTTCATCTTTTATCATTTCTTTGTTGGACTTATGTACATTTCACAGGTTTTCCTTTTAGGCTTTACTTTTAGTTGTTTTTAACTTCATTTCTTCTTCCAAGTTTTTGTGTCTTAATTTTTCCTGTTATTGTAGCTTTTTATAATTAGATTCTTTTTTGTTGTTCGTTTTTCTACACTATTTCTTTTATTTTGAACTTTATGTCAATTTAGCCTCTGTTCCTGGCATGGGAGTGGTAGGGAAAGACTACTGTCCCAATTATCAGGCTTTTTTTCCACTGCTTTTTTTCAGAGCTAGTTCTATGGATTTGAAAAGCTCTAGAGAGAGACTTCTATCCTGGTCACCACTCTTGTTCTTATTCAGGAAGGACGTTGGGATTGCTCCTCAGGGCCCCTGTCCCCTCTTGACTGAAAGTTCTCCTTTCTGCTGTAGAAGGGTGGCCAGAATTGGACGTTGACAATGGAGTTTCCAGTGTTTGCACAGGGGCCCCAGAGCTTGAGAGCTCCTGGTGCTGCTGTGGATAGTTCTGTGGAAACCACAGTAGGCCTTCCACAGTTGCATCACATGGACTGGAAACATGCCTCATCTGACCTCTTGCTAGCTCTGCCATTCAGAATTTGATTTGAGGAGTTACTTGAGGAGTTGTGTAGAGGGGGAATGAGGTCAGCTAATTGCTTCTTCTGTCTTATCATCTTAACTTTACCCCCAGGCCACCAAGAGCCATTTAGAAATCATTGTTAGAAGAAGAAAGCACTTTTGTCCAGGCCCTCATTTTGCAGATGAGTCATCACAGTGATGCTCCTATTTATAGCAAAGCCAGGACTATTGACAAGTCTGAGTTGGCTATGAAAATACTGTAAATGGCAGAGCCCGTGTGATGCTGGAGAAACTGAGGCCAGATAGAGATTAGAGAGTTTTAATATTTTATTTGGATTTCTGAGAGGGAGAGATTTTCTGGGACCAGAGGATCCATTTTGGTCCAGGGCTGATGTCTCAAAGCATTCGGCAGCAGCAGCTTCAGCAGCAGCAGCTTCAGCATCAGCATCAAATGTGAGATTCCAATGAATTATATGTTTTCATAGGTAAGGGTAGGCAAGGGGGTGGTGTCTGAACTTTGGTAAACGGCGGGAATTTCTAAAGATGGACCATCAGTCTGGTTCTGACAGGGTGGGGGGTGAGGACCATAAATGCATAACTCAGGAGGACTTAGGAGCCAGGATGTCTGAACTCTCCCTTACCTGAGATTAAGTATTTACAATTTATAACCTTAGAGTAGCCAGCCCTAAATGATCTCAGTCCTAATGGTCAGTAGTGGGAGTTGCAACCAGGGTGGTTGAGGCAGAACAATTCAAGTAACTGAGGCAGAACAATTCAAGTAACCAAGGCAGAACAATTTAGGGAAACTGTGGTACAACACCCAGATGCCAGACTACATCTTCTGTTTCTAAAGCTAGCACTCCTTCTCCTACACCATGTAGCCTCTGCATCTATACAGAAAAAGTGGGAGGGAAAAGCCCTAAAGTGAAAAATAGAACAGGACCAGAATAAAGCAGATGCTTCCTGCTTTCAGACTTCTACTCACATGGAAAGGATGCCATCTCCACTTCAGTATGTGGAGAGATCTCATTTTCTCATAATTATCCAAAGATAACTTTTCTTATACTATACTTGGAATAAACCAATTTATTAATTGACCGCCAGATAGAATAATCCAGAAAATGAGTAATAAAAAATGAAGCCTGTATCTGCTAAATCTCATTGAATATCTATACCTACAAATGTTTTGTTTTATGCTCAACAGCAGCCTCCATAAGGTCACTGTCAGAGAAGCAGTTTGGTTTTAAAAATGGAAAGAAAAATCACTTTATCTAACTGAACCTTAGTTTCCTCATTTCTAAAATGAGGGTACTAATCCCTTGCATTAGTTGCTGCATAGGGTGATAGAATGGATCACATGATGTGAGCTAATTTATGTAAATACAAGCTTATTATTATTGTTGTTGTTACTGTTCACCTTTTCTCATTTTTCATCTTTTTTTAAATGGAGCTTAGATATAAACAGTCTGACAAATTATTAGTGTGTTATAACAAATTTATATTTAATCTTCTATGCACTGTTGCACAGGTGGATAAAATAAGTATTTATAACTGAATGAGATTATTGAAAAATAAATGTATTTTCTGTTGTCTTTGAGAAAACTCCATTGGCAGAGAAGAAAATAGTGATCTTGTTCCCAGAAAGATTTATCTTCCTTTAAGTCTCTATATTTTGAGAGTCTTTTGTTACACATAACCTGAAGATTGAGTATCTGGAATGGTAATATCCATGAAAAATGTCATTTGTGTGGATGAACATTTTGTCAGGTTTCTTGTGGGAAACATTTGTATCAGAATCTAAATGATACTTTGAAGTCTATATTTGCAGAACAAGTTTCTGTCATCTCTTCAGTTATATTTAATAGGCATTAAATTTTTTTGCAGCCTGCAGTGATGCCATTTTGTGGCACAATCTATAGTGACCAACAAATCTGGGTTCCTTAAAGATAATGGGTCTATAATTTATCATCATTATTATCATTGTCATCCTCATCATTACATCAAGGCAGATAAAAACAAGGCAGCAAGCATTAATTAAGTGATTGCTATGCATCAGGCATTGTGCTAAGCACTTGAAATACAAATGAAAGCAAAAAGAAAGACAGTCTTGGCCATCAAATTGCACACACTCTTATGAAGAAAGATAACATACAAAAAGGAGCTAAAAAGAGGATGGAGGTGGGTAAAGGTCCTGACATGGGAGCATGGTGCCAAGTTGGAATTTTACTTCTGAGGAGGGGAAATAAAGCTGGCCATCCTGGGTCCCTCTGTTTCCCCCCAAAATGGTTTGATCATATGCTGTCATTTTATGTTCTAGGTCATTGAAATTAAAAGGAATGTTTATATGGGGTTACCAGAATTCTAAGTAGCCATTTTTCCACCAAATTTACATTTTCATAAATATTCATTTTCCATCACTCTTTTCTCAGATAATTGGGAAGCTCTACATTTTTAGAATCTGATTTTGTGCCTTTGAATTTTGCTTTTAATTTAATTTAAAGAAGGTTCTTTCCATATGTTAAATTGGATTTATTAACTGTTAGTTATTTCCAGTGCCACATTATATAAGATCATGGATCAGTTTTGCCAAAGCAAGGGTAGAAGTAGTTGCATATCAAGGGAACAAAAAATATATTTATATACTCCTAAGAATGTATTTTTAAGGTAATTTCTAGCCCCATCTAACATACATATATAGGTCCCAGCCTAAAGGAAAATAAATCAAGCAAGAGCTCTATTTGGCAGTGGCATTTAATCTCTTTCTATTTAAAGTTTTTCCCAGTGTTTTCAGAAGGAGCAGGTGTGTAAATACATGTCTACCCTCCATAGGGAAGAACTTAGGGAACTTGTATAAGGTCAAATTCCCCTGATTGTTGACCTGTTCTCCTTTGTGTGGAGGGTCTAAATTTCCTTTGGAGAAAATCCAAGAAAATCCTAAAATGATCCCAGAAAGTCTGAATGTCTATGGATATCCCACTCTGAAGTACTCTCAAGAATTTAATTTTATTGCTGGAGACTTTGGTTTATGCTCAAGATTAAGATTTTCTTTAGGGGTATCTTAGAATAGATTCACCCCCTCCATTTGGCCAAAGAACTGCCCTGAATTTGAGATAACCTGGAAGTAAGTGAGATCTCCTAAAGCTACTCCATATAAACAAATAGTTAATTTGTCCTTTTTGATGAAAGACTTCAGAAGAGAATGGAAATCATGGTCTAAGACAAACATTGACCTCCCTTTATTCTTTTGTGTCAGTGATTGGTAATTATAGTTTCATTGAAATTAGGGTTGATTGGAACAAATATAATTTGTGATTTGGGTTTAGGCTAGCTTGATGACCGCTGTAGTCTTTTTCAACTGAGGACTTCTGTGATTCTGCAGACTTCATGTCTATTATCAGTTGGAAGAATATAACTTCCATAGTCTTAAGGATTCTCAATGAAAAAATTACCTGCTATGTTCCAACTGCTGTGCTAGGTAGTGGGATATAAACATAAAAGAGCCTCAGATCTCAAGGATTGTACATTCTATGGGGAAAGACAATATGTACCTATGTAAGTAGATACTCACTATATATAAATAATAAATAGAAAATAAATATAAGAGTCAAATACAAGTCAGTTGTTGAGGGAGGGCACTAGCAATTGAGAGGACAAGGAGAGACACTTTGTAGAAGCTGCTACTTAAACATTTTGAAAGAAGTTAGAAATTCTGTGAAGTTGAGATGGTAAGGGGATATATTCTAATTATGACTGATAACCAGCTGGAGATGAGAACTAAAGGGTTATCAGTGAGGAAAAGAGGGAATGTAGAGATGTAGGGAAAAGAAGTAGTATATTAAAAAGACAATTTGAGTCAAAAGACTATTTTTAATATCTTATAAACAATGTGAAATTACTGGGATTTATGGAATGGAGGAGTAACATAGTCAGATCTGGGTTTAAAGAAATTCATCTTGATAACCGTATGAAGGTTTAGATTGTGGTGGGGACAGAAATGAGTCAGAGAGGAAATTATTGAAATGGTTCAGGTGAGATGTAGTTAAGACCTGAGAGAAGTAGTTGGATATGAGAGATGTTATAAGGGTAAAACCCACAATATTTGGCATTTGCTTGGTGAATGAAAACGAGGAGTCACAGATAACACTAAAGTTATAAAGCTGGAAGTATACAATAATGAGAGTGCCCTGGTAAGAAATAGGGAAATTTGGAAGAGGGGGAAGAGCCTATTAGAAGAAATAATTTTGATTTGGAAATGTTGAGTTTGAGATGTCACAAACATCCTATTTGAAATGACCGAGGCAGTTTGTGATATGGAACTGAAGCTTGATGGAAATATAGGTACTAAATGTAAGACTGCTGCATGTAAGCTGTAACCAGCTGCAAAGAGATGACAAATCCATTGGAACTGGTGAGTTCACTAAGAGACTAAGTGTAGAGAGAGAGGAGAACTCAAGAAGAGGTTTGGATGACATCTGTAGTTAGGAGTTACCAATGATGATCTAGAAAAGAATATTCATGTGGGTGGGGAAGTCAGAAGCCAGATTGCAAGTGAAAATGAGGAATTTAACTTCCTTATGAACTTTTTGTATCATAGATTTTTCTAGGAGTTTGAAAAAGAAGAAGAAATATAGGCAGATTTAATATGGGAGAAATAAAGCACAAACTCTGGTTGGTTTTAACTCATTGAACATTATGCTTCCCCTAGGATAAACTTATCATTAGAAATCTCAGACTATAAACTTCTTGAGGACAAGGACTGTTCTTATTTGAATCCCCGGTACTTTGTACAATGCCTTGCACATGGTCAGTGTTTAATAAAGGTTTATTGAATATTGACTATTATTGACAATAGATTGGAGGATTTGTCCTGCTTGAGATCCCGCATACTCTCGTGACATGTTGAGACAGATCCTAAAGTTAAGATGTCCCATAAAATACAATTTGCTTATTGTGGGATTCTTAAACACATAAAATGAAAGAGAAAGAAGTCAGGGGAAGAAAATAAGTCTTAAAAAGAGACAAAAACAAAAATCTCTATCATTCATTGCAACCCTTTTTGATTTAGGAAGTGTTTAAGAGCTTAGTTCAAGAATATTCAAGAATCGCATAAATAGTTAAAAACTTAGAAAAGCATTTTGAACACTTAATTTAATTTTTATAGCATGAAAAAACATATCCCCCACTGTGAACTTATGGTTTTTAAATCTGGAACAAAATATTTCTCTAAAGAAAAGGCCCTGGTGTGCCAAGTCTCAGCCCACAGGGAATTCATGGCTCTGAGCCATAAATTCATATAGTTAAACAATGGCTTTAACTAACATAACTCCTTGAACTTTTGTATTCTTCACATGAGCTGAAATGTGAGCCAAAATGCAGTGAAATAAGTAGGATTTGAGTTAACAGTGCTTAGGTTGCTTTCCTATTGAGCTAGATAATTATGTATATTTTATTTTCCATTGAAATGATCCAATACAATCAACAAACGTATGTCTTAAATATCTTTTATTATTTTTTTTTAATCCTCATTATATATAGATTATACTCCCATGGCTATTTCTAAGGCCTTAACTCTGACTATTGTGGCCACACTGCGTTCCTTACCCCACTAACAGTGATGCAGCTGCTAGATGGTCAATGTAGATAATATGCACAGGGTATTAAGTTATCTATGGGCAAGTATCACTTTGAATGGGCAGCATCATCATGGTATATTTCTGATACTACACATATTACTAGGTTCTAGCTTTTTCAAGACACATCATTTTTATTTCTTGATTAGTTAGTTCTGGCTTTCTAAATCAGAATTGTCAAACTCATGCTGCTGCAAAACTATTAAGTGCAGTCAAACCAGATAAATTGGGAAAGGTTTAATAAAACAAAAAGTATAGTGCAACATAGCCAATGCTTATTTGTGGTTTTCTAAACCAGCATGTGCCTGTGGGGCACCCTTGTTCTAGTCTAAACTAACATTTGGCTTGCATTGTGGCACTTCGGACAAATCACATTGCTTGCTTCTTTCTAGAAGTCTTTCCTCTGGGTACAATTAAAAAAAAAACTATTAAGCATCTGCTGTGTACAGAGCACATATGCTAATAAATTATGCTTAGTTGGAGAATTTGACAACTTAGACAGGGGATATGATATATACACAAATAGCCAGAATAGGAAATAAAGTAGCAAGTAGAGACAGGTGTAAATAAATAAATAAATATATATATATATATATATATATATATATATATATATATATATATAAATATATGTATATATATATATATATATAATATATAAGTATAGCTGGGATTATGGTCTTCTCTGATTCAAGAGAAGTGTCAGAGAAAGCTTTTGGGAGGAGGTGTGAAATTGAAATGAGCTTTAAATGAAAGTATTTAATATGGGGGTGGGAGTAATGGATGTCAGACTAGGAAGGACACTCCAGGCACAGGAGTATAGCAGTGAGGCAGAGAAGCAAGAATAAGGAGACTTAGTGGTCCAGTGTGCCTGATGCTTAGAAGTCATAATAAAAGCATGGAAAGGAAATGAGAATACGGAATATAAAGGGGAGTAGTGTGCAATAATGATTATTCACACAAATACTGCTTTACAGCTTACCAACCAAGTAATATGACCATTATTATCCTCATTTTATAGATGAGAAAGAAGAGACCTGGAAATGGCCTTCCCAACCTCATACATTTCAAAACTAGGATTCAAATCTAGATTTTCTGGGCCCAAGTCTCATTCTCTTTCTTCCACACATGGCTGGTGAGGAAGAGAGTAGTAGTATCAGACTGGAGGATTGGATTGTTAGGGAAATCTTTTGAAACAGATTAGTCAAGTCATATGAATATATTTATATGTCTCATAGTGAGTTGGAGAGAATGAAGGGGAAAAAAAAAACAAACCTATTTGTAGGCCATTCCAATAGTTTAGGCAGATGACAATGACTTTTATTTGGAGATGGATTTGAAAAATATGGCAGAGGTAGAATCCACAAGAGTTAGTAGCTGATTGGATATTGATTAGGGATAAGGAAAAGTTTAATCTAATCTCCTTGATTTTTTATTGAGAGAAAAGGTGAATAATTATAGAACTGAAATATGTAAAAAACAGCTTTTCTAGGAAAAATAACAATAAACTCAGTGTAGAACATAACGAGTTTTATGTTATAAACTTGGGTAGAGATGCCCTGAGGGTTAGGGAAATGGGATGGGAGTTAAGAAGAAAGGTCAAAGATAGAGACACATTTTCAAATCATCTGTGTAGAAGGAACTATTAAAGCCATGGAGTATTGCCAAGAGAAATTGTAGAGGAAGGATGGAAGAAAACTGATTGGATGAATACCCTTCTTAAGGGATCAAGAAAAGGACAAGTAGCTCATAAAGAAAAAAGAAATGATTAAAGAAGTAGGAGGATAATTGAGTATCATATCTCAAAAATCAAGGGAGGACTAAGTATCCGGAAAAGAACAACAAATGCTACTTTGGACAAGTAGAATGAAGACTTTTTTAAAAGTCGAGCTTTGCACACAACATAAGCTTAATAAATGCTAGTTAAATAAAATTAGTGAGCCAAACGAACAATTTTATTTAGTGGTGGGGATGAAAAATGGAATGTTGAGGATTAAGGATACAATAGATAAGGAAATTGATGTATAATTTATCTAAAAATCTGGCCACCTTTGGGAGAGAACATAAAGTGTGACAACAAATAAAGGTAGAAGAATCAAAGAAAGGAGACTGGACAAACACCTTTTTTGAGGGATTAGGAAGAGAACATTTTTTAAGAATTGAGGAAAACTGAATGTATTTGTGGGCAGTTGGCAAGAGGTCTGAAGAGAGCCATATGTGGTAGGGAGGAGATTCACAGTTTAAACAAAGTCCTTAAGGAGGCTGAAGGCAATGGGCATCATGAGCACATTTAAGGCAATCATTAAAGGGTCTTCCCTTCCTCTAAGAGGGAAAGAATGGATAATTATGATAAAAATATTTTAAGAGGACCAATGAAGATTGAAGTTCTTCAGATGGCTTCAGTTTTCTGAGTGTGGTAGAAGCAATAAAATCCTAATCTCTCCTTCATGCAAGTTAGGCTAATTTTTCCATGTCTCAGTTCCTCAATAATACTTGTTGATATTCCTTCCTCATCACTTCAATACAAAGAGATGTTTCATATCTGAATACAAAGCAGCCATGAGGACCTAGAGATCTCTCAGGTGAGGCTGGTAAATCTCAGCAGGAGTTTTATACAGATAAAAAGACTCGAGGGATTCTCAGTGACTATCTTTGCTTCTCCCATTTATTCCAGTTCTGAACCTACATTATCAGGTCACTGGCTTGAACTAGAAGTATCTCAGAAGAGTGAGACAGAAGGTTATCACTTCTCTAAGGGGAGGAATTCCCAAATTCTTGGGAATCTGAAGGGAGATAAAGCAATTCTAATAGTTATATTTCTGAAGAAATATAAGAATAGATTTTTTTTAAGACTAGATTTCTTAGCAACAGTAAGGGTTCAACCTTAGTTTTGTGCTATAAATGTTTAGCTCAATATTGTGGCTCTCTTCAGCAACATTCGGCAGCCCTAGAAGCAGGGGCAAAATTCAGACAGTAGGGGTTACCCAAGAGATAGGATTTAGTAGGCTAGAAAAGTCCATGTGGGTGATATTCTGGGGTTATAGCTAGTGAATCATTCAAGCTTTAGGAAGTGAGGGTCTCTTCTACTTCCTTATTTTTCCCCTTCTCCTCTCTTCTTTTTCTTTGTCCCTCTTTCCCTTCCTGCCCCTTTTCCTCTCTCTCCCCTTCCTCCCATCTCTTTCCCTATGCCTCTCCTCAGGAGACATTTCCCTTTCACCTTCCTTTTTGTCTCTTCCCCTGACCTTAGTTGCTTTGGAGCAATTTGGCTTGGATAAGGTGGCAATTACCCATTACTCTTCCAGTGACAGGGAGCACCCAGACCTTCCCTTCTGCCATGCCACTTCATCCCCAGGTCCTCTGAGCCTTCCTATGTGCCCTGCTGCTTGGCTCTCCAGGCCCCCTGGGCACTTTCAGTCCGCCATGTAGAAGTTGAGCATCTCTGTGAACTGCTGGGCAGCAGGGCTTTTCTTGTCAGGATTTGTATCCCCAGTGTTTGCCCCATTCGTACACATGTAAGAAATGTGCTTTCATGCATTCATATCCTTGTCTCCCATGGGATCTCTGGAGCATCCCATTGGTGTTAAGTGCATGTGTTCCCTCAGTTGGCTTCTCTAGGGGAAAGTACTGAGTGGAAGGCTCCATATTACAAAAACAAACTTCATGGATTTTTATGGATCCAAATCTAACTACAAACCAAAGATATTCCTTCATCATCTTCCAAAGTATTAATGCCTGTCCCAGTGGGAAGAGGGTGAGAAAGGATGGTGGAGGAGTTACAAATGCAAGGTAGCTATCTCCGCCATCTGCCTGTGCCAGAGCAAATTATATTCCAAGGCCAGACCAAAGGGAAGGTCGGTCCTGGCTACTGGTTGCCCAACTCTGAGGAAGGATGCTTTAAAGCACACATACATACACACACTTTATAATTGGATCTTGTTAGATTTTTCCCTAGTGAGAACTGTTGTTTGTTATCAACTAATGGCACCTTTTGTTGTAGGGTGGCAGATTTCCGAATTTCATCTCAAGTTAAATGCCGTGAATACAGTATAGAGGACCCTCCCTTTTGGTTTGGCTATGATCACAAAGGGATCATCTTCCGTGACAGAGTGAGAGTTAAAGTCTCTAATGGAAAGACAAGAAAATCAACATTGGAGAGTTCAAAGGATATAGAAAACACATTACAAATTTCCTCCAAAATCAAAGGATGAACATCAAGCAACCTAAAAGGTCTCTGAATGACTTTTGTTTGCTTGGGGAAAATATTCATTGCATCTCATGCTAAGAATCTTTCCATATAGAAGCAATAGTAATTTAGCTTCCATTTCTTATTCCAACTACAATTTCCATAAGGTATTGCTGATTCTTTTTATCTATAATAATAATAAAAAAAAAAAGCAAAATGAAGTCACTGTCCTGCCCATTAAAAACAATAATTTTGTCGCTCCACTAAATTTTGATGTCTACAGGTATGGAGGTGACTGTGTATTTTTAGAGGCTAGGCCAGCATAGAATGAAAGAAAGCCTACTTTATAACAAGGAAGACCTGGTTTCATGTCCCACTTTAGCCACATTCTGATTCGGTGATCCTGGGCAAGTCACTCAACTTCTAGTGCCTTAGATACTTGTCTAAGACCAGCAATGGTTCAGGGAAATTGTCAGAAATTCAGATGTCCAGGGAAGCCTAGGTTCAGTTTGTAGCGTAAACTCCAGCAGGTCTACCCACCTCCTGCAAAGATGGTTATAACATGTACCTGTGATCTGAGGACCTGCTTAGGGAGGCTCCTCACCAGTGGGGTTCCAGACAATGAACTTTTCTACCACAACCACTCATGGGAGACTCTCTGCTCCAGTGATAAGAAAATGTGATCTGGGATAGGTGGGGAGATTTCCATTTACTTCAGAAGTCCAAGAGTCTACTTTTTTAGTGGTGCTGGAAGTTTGCTTAAATTTCTATCTTTGAGCCTAAAGCCCCAATACTAAATGTTAAACTTGCTTTTCCTAATAGAGATCATACAATGATGCTTATATGATAAGAAAAATAAGGATAGTAAGCCAAAGGAAATGTTGTAGATTGTAAGCTATATGCTACTGTAATATAATGGGAAGGAGAAGGGAAAGGGGAAAGGGAAGACCAGCATTTGTTAAGTACTTAATAGTATCTGTTAAGCTCTTTACAAATATCTCATTTAGTAAGAAGATAATATGCAAAATACCCAGTAGTTCTTTACCCCAGGAAATATCTAATTCAACTTTATTCTTCAAATGAGCTAATGGAGACTTATCTAAAGGAAAGGTTAAGTGAAATGTCCCAAGGTAATAAGTATCAGAGCTAGTATTTCTAAAAAATTTTAATTTTCCAAATGAGATTTGCTTACTGTTCTACTCACCTGTTCCCCCATGACCCTTTGAGAAAGCAAATTAAACAAATCTCGATCAGAAAAATGTGCAAGCAAAAAAAAAAAAAATTACATTGGTCATGTCCAAGTGAATATGCCATTCTGTGCTCTTGAGTCCATCACTTTTCCATCTGGGTATAGGTAGTATATTTCATCTTGTCTTCTGAAATCAGGATTAATCACTGATTAGAGTTCTTAAGTCTTTCAAAGGTGTTTATCTTTACAATGTTATTGTTATTACATAAATCATTCTCTACATCAGTTTATACAGGTTTTCTCAGATTTCTCTGATTTCCCTTTCATTATTTCTTATGGCACAAAAATATTTCGTCACAAAAATATTTCATCACATTTATATTCAATACTTTGTTCAGTCATTCCCAAATTGAAGAGAACATGACATTCTAGTTCTCTGTCACTGCAAAAAGAGATGATAAAAATTATAACACTTAGTTCACAGGATAGAGGATCAAATGAGATAACATGTAAGAAGGTACTTTGTAAACCTTAAAATACTATAAAATGCTATCTTTTATTACGAATTTCTTTTGGTAAATATGAATTATTTTTCTCTTCTTTGGATCACAGAACTAAAAGTGACATCATTGGATCAGAAAATATGCAGAGTTTAATAGCTTTTAGGGTGTAGTTTGAAATTGCTTTCTAGAACATCAAAGCCAGTTCATATATCCACATTAATGTGCCTGTTTTCCCAAAAGCCCCTCTGACATTTGTCATTTTTTTTCTTTGCTTCTTTAATTTGTTTATGATGCCACCTTCTATGTGGCATGTTATCTTTTTAGAGTTTATCTTGGTATATTGTGTGGGATATCATTATATAGCTAGTTTCTGTCAGGCAGAAGCTTCCTAGTTTTCCCACTACCCTTGCTATATAAATTCTTCCTATAATAGCTGGAATCTTTGGTTTTATGAAACACTAGGCTACTCTACTCATTTGCTTCTGTAATATCATCTACTTAATCTGTTTTACTGATCAATCTCTGTATTTCTTACCCAGGACCAAATTATTTTATGATTATAGCTTTATAGTATAGTTTAACATTTAGAAATGGTATGTGCCCTTCCTTCCCTTTTAAAAAAAAATTTGATTCCATTAATATCAGGCAAAGATATTGGAGTGGTCTGCCATCTCCTTCTCCAGCTCATTTTACAGATGAAGAAACTGAAGCATACATGGTTAAGTGACTTGCCCAGGGTCACACAGCTAGGCAGTGTTAAGTGTCTGAGACAGGTCCTCCTGACTTCAGGGCCTGTGCTCTATCCACTGCGCCACCTAGCTGCCCCTGAAAATGATTCTTTCCGACTCCAGGTCCAGGGCTTTATGCACTAAGCTACTACCTGGATGGCCATTTTTCATATGGCTTTTTATAATTTGGATTTCTTTCTCTGAAAATTGTCTAATTATTTCTTATAACTTTTCAATCAGTTGGGAAATAGCTCTTATTCTCATAAATTTGACTCTATTCCCTTAGAAAAGAGACCTTTATCAGAGAAATGTGCTGTAAAACTTTTCACCTTCCAGTTTATTGCTGTCCTCTTAATTTTAGCTACATTAATTTATGTAAAAAATTTCTAATTTTATACAATAAAAATTATTTATTTTATGGGATTCAGATTTTTGGAGCCAATTCAAATTTTTGAAGACAATCCTCATGTCTCCAAGAAACCAATTCTACTTTGCACCTAATGAAAGTCTAACTTTTACAATTATGCTCATGAGAAATTCTACTTTTATTCTCAAATTCTCTGATCCAAATTCAAACTTTAAAAAAGGAATATATTATAAATGTATTAAAGGAGAAGAGTGCAAAAAGAATGGATACATTCATAGACAGTATTACTACTAAACTTCAAAAGGATATGTGATCTTATCACTGTGGTCATTCTCATTGGGATGGACAGAGGATTTAAAAACATTTGGACAAATATTTGAATATTAAAAATTACTTTTCTAAAAAGTGAAAAATGCAGGTAAAATATACTCATGAATCATTGGGGAAACAAATACAAATCATCTGGGGAAAAAAACCCTATTATTAAAATATGGGTAAAATCCCAAGCACATTCATCTTATCTTTTGATGTAATACAGGGATAAATCTATCTTTTATTTGGTCATGAACTCTTCCTCATCCATAAATCTCAGAAGTAATTTCTTCCTTGCTTATCTAATTTGTGTATGCTATCATTCTTTATATCTAAGTCATGTACTCTTTGGAAACTTATCGGTATATACTGTGTGAGATATTGACCTGGTTCTGACAAAACCTCCAGTTTTCCAAACTCTTGTCAAATAGCAAGTTCTTACCCCAATAGCTGGCATCTTTGAGTTTAAAATACTCTGGGTTGTTGTATTCATTTGTTTCCACTAATCAACCTTTCTATGTCTTGACTCTTATCATTATCTTGATGATGACTGTTTGGAGTATGAGATCCATTTCTGCTAGGTCCCCTTCCATACCATTCCCCTTCCCTCCCTATTAATTCCTTTGATATTCTTGAGTTTGTGTTTTTCTTAATGAATTTTATTATTTTTTTCCTACCTCAAAAAAGTAACCCTTTAGTAGTTTGGTCGACATGACACTGAACAAAAATAAATTAATTTAGGTGATACTTTTTTTTATTATATTGGCTTTGCCCAAGAACAATTCTTCTTCAATCTAACTTTATTTGTGCAGAAAGTATTTAGCACTTGTGTTCATGTAGTTCCTTTATTTATCTTGGCAGAAAGATTTATAAATATTTTGTACTTTGTAGGTATTTTAAGTGGAACTTCTCTTTTTATCTCTTTCTACTGAATTTTTTAGTAATATACAGACTTGCTGATTTTGTATATGGATTGTTAGATTATGCATTTTTAATGAAATTCATTGTTGCAATTAATTTTAGTTGATATCAAATTCTCTAAATATCTGCAAAACCCAATAATTTTGTTTCTTCTTTTTGCTTATCTCCTCAATTCCTTTTTCTCATCATGTTGTTATAGCTAGCATTTCTAATACTACTGAATTATAGTGGGCATAATGGAAATTTTTTTTATACCTGATATTAGAAAAGAATAAATTAAAAATTTATTCCCCTTTTGGAAAACCAAGAACTCTTGGTTATAAATACTTGTTATTAAGGCAAGATTTATTTATTCCTTTGCTTTAAAAAAGTAAGAATAGACTTTATATGTTGTCAAAAGCTTTTTCTGAATTTATTAATACAATCATATAATTTTTGCTATTTTTGTTATTAATATGGTTAATTATATTTATATTTTTCTAATATTGAACCAGCCCTGCTTTCCTAGTATACACATAGCTTGATCATAACATACAATCTTCGTAATATGTTGCTGATATTTTGTCTTAAAATTTTTGAGTTGATATTAGGGATGTTTTGGAACAGAGTTTTCTTTCTGTTTTAACTCTTGGTCGAGTACCAAGACCATCTCTGCATATAACAGGAATTAGAGGATCACTTTCTTCTTATTTTTCAAACAGCTTATTAAATAATAGAATTAATTCTCTTTAAATATTTGAGAAAATTCATTTGTAAATTCATCTGATCTGTTTGGGGTGTTTTTTTCCCCCAACTCTTGGGAGTTTATACCTTGTCCAATTTCTTTTTCTGAGAGTGGGATAAGTCGTCTTGTTCTCTTAATTTGGTCTTTGTACATTTTTGTAAACATTCATTTCATTAGATTAATTTTTCTGGCACATAACTGGGCAAAATGGTTCCTAATAATTTCTTTACTGGTTGTGAATATACCTTTTTCATTTTTGATACTGGTAATGATTTGTCTATTTTTTTTTAACTCATACTAATTTAGCTCCCGATTTTAGTAATTTTTTTTTCGGTTATATGTAAAGAAATTTTTTAGCATTGTTTTGAATTCCAAGTTTTTCTTCCTCCTTCTTAAAATGGTAGGCATATACGACATATTTCCATATTAGCCATAACTGTGAAAGAAACAGAACAAAAGGAAAAAAATGTGGGAAAAAATGAAAAATCTGCATTCAAACTATCAAAGAGTTCTTTTTCTAGAGGTAGATGGCATGTTCAGTCATAGGTCCTTTGTAATTATTTTAGATTATATTGCTGAGAAGAGCTAAATCATTCAAAATTGATCATTTACTGTGTACAATGTTCCCCTGGTTCTGTTCATTTCACTTTGTATCAAAATTCATATAAGTCTCTGGTTTTTTTCTGAAAGTTACCTGCTTATCATTTCTTACTATGCAAAAGTATTTTATATGAACAAGCACAGATTGTTCAATTCTATTTGATAAGCATCCCCTCAATTTCCAATTTTTTGCCACCACAAAGAGAGTTGCTAAAAATCTTTGTCTATGTCCTTTCCATCCTTTTGATTTTTTCGAGATTTTTTCCTTTTTTTAATTTTTGGTGAGGCAGTTTGGGTTAAATGCCTTGCCCAAGGGCCACACAGCTAAGGAAGTGTTAAGTGTGGGAGGCTGGATTTGAACTCGACTCTAGGGCCGGCACCCATCTAGCTGTCCTGATTTTCCCCCATTTTTAATAGTCAATTTGGTTTTTTATTTTTCATAATTTCTATTTTGGTGTTTGAGAGTTTTTAATTTGTTTTCCTGCATTATTTTTAGTTGCATGCACAATTCATTGATTTACTCTTTTTTATTGATGAATACACACACACACACACACACACACACTTTATCCTAAAGGATGTTTTGGATGCATCTGAAACATTTTGGTATATTTTCACATTGCTGTCATCTTTAATGAAGTTACTTCTGTGATTTGTTCACAGATTATGTTTTTTAATCTCCAGTGAATTTTAGTAAATTTCCAGTGGTCCTTTATTATTGCATTGTGATTTGTAAAGGATCAATGCAATACTATTGCTTTTTTGCAGTTGTGAATTTGCTGTTTCTACATTTTATTCCCCAATATATGGTAAATTTTCATAAAACTTTCATGCACAGCTTAAAATATGTATATATTCTTTTCTATTTAATAGGTTTTAGTTCTAGCACATTGTGCATTTCTAAAATACTATTTGGTTCTTTATTTTTATTTTTTAGTTACATTTATCCAGAAAATTGAGTTATTATTTTTTTAGCAATATTTAACCTGTCAAGTATTTATGTTACGTCATTTGGTACAGATATGTTTTATATTGATATTAATTGATTGTGTCTGATAATTTTTTAAATCAAAACTATTTGTTTCTCCTGAGAAAAAAAAACTTCAATTGAAATATAATTATTTTGCTTCTGTCCTATATTTTAATTGTATGCTTCTTTCTATTTAATGTATATTTCTTATATACAACATATTATAGATTTTGCTTTCTAATCCATTCTGCTACTCTTTTCCATTTTATAGGTGAGTTCATTACATTCATGTTATGACCAGTCATCATATATTTCGCTCCACTTAAGTTATTCTCTTACATTTTTCCTTCCCTTTGTTTCTTCCCCTTTTTCTAAAGAAGTCTTGGAACCAGAACTTTAGGTTTGGTATAACATGCTTCTTTTGTTTTGACATTCTTTTCCTCTCACTCAAAGCCCAATAAGAGGTTTTTATTTCTTCTTTTAAGCCCCTCCTCAAAATCTACCTCTTAGTTACATTTTATTCTGCTTTAGGACTAATAACTACCTTAACATACTTTTAATTTACTCAACTTTCCCCCTTTTTTTCCCCCTTCTTAATAGTAAAGCTGGAGAGGGAAATGCAAATCAAAATCCCAAATGGGGTCACAAAGAGTTGGACACAACTGAAAAATAACTGAACAGTAATACATTTTGCTAAAAGGTAACTTTATATTATATCAAATATATATCATTTCATTTCAGCATCAAAAAATTTTACAGCAAGTTTCTCTGACAAAGTCTTCATTCTTCAAATGTATATTGAGGATAGAACTGAGTCAGATTTATAAAAATAAAACCAATTGATGAATTGTCAAAGTATATAACCTCTAAATCAATCACTACTGATTAGAGAAAGACAGGTTAAAACAATTTGGAGGTACCACCCTCACACCTATCAAAATGACAAATGAAAAGTAGACACACTAATGAACTCCTGGTGTAGTAGTGAACTGGTCCAGCTATTGTGGAGAATAATTTGAAAATATGCCTGAAGAATTATAAAACTCTTCCTAACCTTTGACCAAGCAATAGAGCTGTACCTCAAAGAAAGGTAAGGACAAATGTATAAAAATATAGCAACTTTTTCAAAAATTCTCTGTTCACCCCAAGAATGAGAATGACCACAGTGATTGATAAGGTTACATATACATTGAAGTTTTGTAGTAATACTGTCTATGTTATGTATTAAGAAGGGGTGGTTTCTGGAAGACGTGAGGACTGCCTAAAGAATGGCTTCAAAATCTGAATCTTAAATGTTTTCAGCACAAATGGGAACTAGTTTTCATAGGAAACTATGAACACCTGATCAAGTAAGGAGACTCAGACTACTTAAAGAAATGGAACGGGAAGTCTCACTGAATTAATCAAATTTTTGGTGGAGAAAGACAGGCCATAATTGTCCTTACTATTCACTATAAAGGACAGGTCTCATAACTCTAGAAATGGCAGGAGCAATGAGTATTAAAGAAAAGATGCAGGGCAGAGGAATCCCATTCTCATTAGAGAAAAAGTTCTAAAAATTTTCAGTGGGAGGTACAAGTACTAAATGACAACTGAGGGCTTACTGACTTCAGTCAAAAAGAATTTAGTATCCATGACCCCCTATAAAAATGGAATTGGGACAGTATAAGAAAATACTATTATCTTTTGATATCTTATTAAGTGTAGAGAATACAAATTACTCCTCTTGGGTTTGTGACTCTCTTGGCTCCTCCTCCTTCTAACTATATTAATTTTATTTTTATTTATGGGAGGCAGAATGTGTGCATGCCTAAGTGAGAATGAGTACAGTTAAAGAAAATTGTCTTGCTGTTTACTCCAACTTAATGCGAGTGTCTTCTAAATTGGAGGACATTCTGTATCTGTGAATACATGTTCACAGTAAATGTATCTGGAAAATAACATGCAATTTTTTTTTTTACAGATAACAATAAAATGTATAAAATGACAGATGTACGTAAAAATTTAAAGGAAAAAATTTTTTTCTAAGTCACAATATTTTTAAAACTTTATTAAAAACTAAAATGTTCCTCTTATGATCCTTCATAAAGGATGGATTTGTCTTAATTGTGCAAAATATAATTTAATGGACAGGTATACCTGGTTTTATGTATAAACTGAATTTTCCAAGAATAGAGAATTAGGGTTTGAAAGCAAGGAGTTCACAAAACAACTTTATCCCTCATTATCAAATTGTAGTGAATATCTTCTATAAATGATATACCAGGCAACAAAATAGCTGAATGTTGCTTGTAGTTGCTCTTTCATTTTGCCAGTGATTATTTTTTTTGCAAATTCTGTCACATATATTATTATTCACAGCTTGAACTGATGCTGAAGTGTAATTCATCTGGAAACATCACACAGCAGCTAAACACAAATGTGGGACCATAGAAAATCATTCATCAGTCAGCATTCATTTCCAAATTAACATTTCTACCGTTTCTATGACTAGGGGCATCAATACTTTCTCACTGATATGATGTTCAATGATTGTTATTTATATCAGAGTTCAAACAATCAGGAATCCTTCAGCTTGAGGGACTGAAACCAGCTTTGGCTTTTGAGATACACAATGCCATTGGGTGCATTGGCCTTGATCCACTTTTTACTTTCTTTGGTTTGGTTCATGTGACCTAAAAAAGCAAAATGGCAGATATCAACAAAATGAACACTAGCAGTTAAATGTCAAAACATTAAGAACACATTCTAAAAGGTATGGAATAACACAAAATTAGAAACACTTTGGTTTGAAGAGAATTGCAAAAGGATGATGTAACCTGTCCCATTGCTCATTCCTTGTACTAAATTAGATCAGCTTTTAATTTTACCCAATCACTTCCCTTTTGCTGCTTCTCCAAGTAGACTGTTGCAGTCACTGAATATACACTATTCATTTAGCTATGCTTTCTTCACTGTGCATCATACTTTGTAGACTTCGTGGTGGTTTTTTTTTTTTTAAATCCAAAACCTTCAAAGTTGTTAATCCTTATAGCAAAGTAGCATTGCTCAATCTTTCTCTCCAACTTTTCATGACCTGTTCAAGGTTTCCATGGCAAAGATACTAGACTGGTTTGCCATTTCCTTCTCCAGCTCATTTTACAGATGAGGAAACTGGGGCAAACAAGGTTAAGTGACTTGCGCAGGTCACCAATTAATAAGTGGTTAGGCCAGATTGGAACTCATTAAGATGAGTGTTCCTGACACAAGGCCCGGCATTCTATCCATTGCAGCATCTAACTGTTCGGTTTACATAATGTTCCTATGCTTTAATTTATTCCCCCATTTAGAGTTAAAAAACCTGGATTCACTAGATAGCTATATAATCTTTGTATTAGTAATTTAATCTCAGTTTTTATATCTATTATTGAGTCAAGGGTTAACAAGATGATTCCTTCTGGTTCTTAAAACAAAACAAAACAAAAAACCCAAACTCTTATAACCTATGATCCAATATTTGGGGACATTTTGTTTATAGCTTTTCATTACAATACAATTTTTTTTTTGTTCATATGAAGTTTTTTTGTCTCCTTTTCAATAACTTTTTTGGACTCTAGTTACAATAGTGAGATCTTGGGGTGAAAGAATATGATAATTTAGTAACTCATTGCACAGTTTGAAATTATTTTGTATAATTATTGTAACAACTCACATTTTACTAATAGTAAATTTGTCATTTCTGTCTTTCAACAAGCCCTTCAATGAATGGTCTTTTAATTTAGCATTTTTGTTAGTTCTAGGAATATGTGATTTATCAGATTTTTCATGATTCTGAATGTTATTTCAAGCAGTTATAGTTTTTTTTATTTCAAATATTTAACATGCCTTTTGACACTTTAGTAATTGGACAACAGGTTTCTTATCTTACGTGTTTGTGTCAATTGTGCTTTAGATTCTATATACATGCTTTTTCTCAGAAATATTTTATATTTTTTTATAGTTAGATGATTTACCTATTTGAAATTTAACATGGTATAAGAGCTAACAACTTTTTTGCTAAACTGATCTCCAGTTTTTCCTAGCAGTTACAACAACAATTTGTGCTCTTGGATTTACTGTATAATATAAGCTGCTTGTCAGCATTTGTTTCTACCTTTTATTTATCTTGTCTTTTCATCTAATTTGCTTTTCTGTCTTTGTGGCAGATGCAGATAATCTGACATCTGGTAGTATCAAGTCTACTTTTTCTTCTTTTTAAAAAATTATATTCCTCTGGTACTTGTGACACTTAATAAATTTTTCCTACAAAATTTTTTTCTATCTTATTTTATAAAGTATATCTGATATGGTATTAAATACATGTAATTTAGATAGAAATTTTTACTATGATGTCATAATACTGCATCTTTTTAAAAAATTTTTTATAATAACTTTTTATTGACAGAACCCATGCCAGGGTAATATTTTTACAACATTATCCCTTGCACTCACTTCTGTTCTGATTTTTCCCCTCTCTCCCTCCACCTCCTCCCCTAGATGGCAAGCAGTCCTATATATGTTAAATATGTCGCAGATAATACTGCATCTTTATGCAATTGTTCTGTTACTTTATCATATTTGGACTTGGAAAAGTCCTGAGACTATTTAATTAAATTAGAGCTTCATTTTATAGATTTTAAAATGTTGAAATGTAAAAATAGAAGCCATGAGGTGGTACAGGGATGTGCGCTGGATCTGGAATCAGAAAGCTGTGCGTCATTTCAGTCATATCTGACTCTCTGTGACTTCATTTGGGGTTTTCTTGGCAAAGACATTGGAGTAGTTTGCTATTTCCTTCTGTTCATTTTAGAGGTGAGGATACTGAGGCAAACGGGGTCAAGTGACTTGCCCAGTACTCTATTAACTTCCTAGATGCTCAACATCAGGAAGATCCAAGTTCAAATCTTGCCTCAGACACTTTTTAGAATTACTATCTTGCCTCATTTTTCTCATTTTTACAAACGAGGAAATGCTATTATTATCCTAATCTATCTCATATCTCAGTATTTGGAAAGCCCCCCTTCTAAGGGTTCTTATTAGGGTAAGATGAGATCTATACAAAGTGTTTTTTTTTTTTAACACCTTCAAGCACTATATAAATGCAAACTCTTTTCCCTCATATTGTTGTGCCATTATCATCCATGTCTGCACACATCCATGATACTAAGTAGCTGGTTTAAACTCAGGTGCTTTAATTCAAAATTTAGAGCTGTTTCCACTGCATCTTTTTTTTTCTTGTATTTCTTTCCTGGACTTTTGTTAGTAAAATGCAGAAAAAAATGATAGTTTTGTATATTCTGTATCCTGATATTTATTGATTATATTTATGTAGATTTATCATCTCAACACTTTAATTTTCTTGGGTTCTCATTATTATAAATGATCCTACCATCTACAAATACAAATAATTTTACTTTCTCATCTGTGTTTATTCCCCACTTTTTAAACTGCCTAACTGCTAGAGGGAGCATTTCTAACACTATTCAAAAACTAGTGAAAATAGCATAGTTCCTTAAGAGTGAAGAATCTGTCAGCTATTATTTTGGCTATTTCATTTTTTAATCTACATATTTCTTTAAAATATATAAATAGGGAATAATAAATAATAAATAGGGAAGTCAGGAACTTCCTGTCAGAACAGTACACGTGCGTGCGCACACACACACAAAATCGGGAAAGGGATAAAAAAGTTTATAAACAAATATTTGGAGGTATATATTTGCTTTTAATCTTTTAACATAACCTTGATTAACCAGTAACAAATCTAATAATCTGATTTAAGATTCTTATGGGCAGATGTAATTTTACAGAAGTAGCTTTCGATACAAAAATCCTAAATTCATTTTATAGGTCTGTCTTGGAAGGTCCTGAATAGAGATAGGCCTCAACTCCCAATTGTCAGAAGCTGGGAAAACTGAGGTAGGTGCTGTGACAGCACTATAGGTAACATTTCTAAAGAGCATAATCATGAGCATTTGGAACCAGCAGAATTTTAAATAAATTTGATCCAACTATCATCTCACCACATTGGGCAAAAAAGAATGTGTAGGTCTGAAAAAAAGCACTTATGATCTAGTCAATATTGCATTCCACAAGAAAAATGTTTCTTTCATTAACAGTTAAAAGAATATGTGGGTGGCCATAAATACTTCCTGTACCACATTTACAACTAACATTTGAAATAAATATTTTCTCTGACAGAGCAACAGTCTGGTCATCGCTCTTATGTACAACTTCAGTTATTAACAAATGGGGAATAAGCCAGGACCAATTTCCTAATTCCCTTCATAGATACACTCATATATCATTATTTTGGTTTAGCAGACTATGCAACTAGGAAATGTATTTCCTGTTTATTCTACTATGATTACTATATTTATTTAACTAGCACGATAAATCTAGAGATAACAGGGTACAATGGAAGCATAAGCTGTCCAAATACAAGAATACTTTACCTCACACACATGCTGGCAGTGTGCTCTGGATAAGTCAATTGCCCTCCCAGTTCCCCAGGCAACAATATGAGTGGCAGAACAGTTATTGATCTGCCTTGGTGAAGGAAGCTTATTAGGAGGCTGATGAAATCACAAGCTTGGACTATAATATGATTTAACTAATGATGATCATTAATCTACTGTCAGCTACAATTTCAACTAAGCAAAAATTTCAAAAAAGTAAATGAGGGTAAAAAATAACTAGTCCAAAACTTCAAAAAGCTTACAAATTCTACTTTTCTTTAAATAGTCTTGATAATATTTGTCCTGAAAACACAAATTTGTTCTACTGTTATTGATCTATCAAGAAACATTTTGAGCTATATATGTGAGATTTGATCCGTGAGAAACAGTCATATAAATTCCCCCCCGCCCTCCAATTTTCTGCTTTACTTCTGTCTAATCTTGGTTATATTGGTTTTATTTGTACGAATTATCTACAATATATCTCCATTTTCTTTCTTTTGTTTATTCATAAATTTTCTTATCCATAAGTCTGATAGGTAATATGTTCCATGTTGTTCTAGCCATGTGTTTTTTATTGTTGTTTTGTATAGCTGTGATTTTTAGGAATGTACATTGCATTTTAAGAAAATTGTATTTGCAAACACAGAACAACTTCAATATTTTTTAAACAGAAGAGAAGGTAAAAATCAGGATAATTATTCAGCCAAAGCACATCTCATTTAAAAACTTAACAGTTATACAGCACATGATAATAGATGCCAAAAACAAATTTATGGCAAACATTTTCAATGAAAAATCACACTCTTCTCTGGTGACTCAAAAAAATCCTTTTTTTAATCATTTATTTTACTGCCATTGTATGGAACTAGAACTGGAAGAGGTAGGATGAGAAGACTAAGAAAATAGTCAAATTTTCTTTTTTTTCTACTTATATGCAGAGCTAGTTTAGAAGTTAGTATTTTAGGCATACAAAGTTATTCTACTGAGTAGCCAAAGATTTTGTAAAAACTTAGTAAATAATTATATATGAAGTTAAGGGAAAGTGAATATCTGAACCTAGGTGCCTGGAAGAAAAGATGGTGCAGAAACAGGGAAGTTTGGAAAGAAGGAGTGTTTGAGGGAAAAGAAGAGCTGTCTTTGGACACAGTGAGTTTTTGGTATCTATGAGATTGGAAATGTCCAACAGACAGTGATATAGGACTGTAGCTTAGGAGAAAGATTAGGAATGAGTTATTTTCATAGTGAATAGCAGCTGAAGCTGTGAAAACTGATGAGATCTTTGATAAAGTATATATAGAAACAGAAAGATGATGCTAGGACACATAAATACCTGTATTTAGGGAGATGTGGGATCTTGTGTTTTTGCTAGTGTCTATCCTATATGCTGCCTGTTTTAGTTTGGGATTTTTCCCTGCCTAATTTAGGCTATACATTCAGCAGTCAAAACCACATAGTTATTTTGATAGAAACCTATAGTATGAAACAATCAGTAAGGTTTCTAAACCATGGGACCAGAGATGATAGAAAGGAAAACTTAATAGTCGATTACTCTAACTCATTGATTTTTATAGATAAAGTTAAGCACAAAGTTAAGCACAAAGAGGCTCAGTGATTTTCCCTGGATCACAAAGCTAAAAATCTGCAGAAGGATTTGAACTTCTCCTGCCTCCAAGTCCAGTGTCTTATCAACTATTTAGGCAGGCTCTCTTATCTGGAGCTTCGGCACTAAGGATGTGCCTTCTGCAGTGGGGTACTGGGGAGAAAGCACTACCTAGATTCAAACCTTAGCTTCAGACAGAGATTGGCTCATTGGCCATGAGCAAGATAGGTAACACCTGTATGAGTCTCAGTTTCTCAATTTGTAAAATGTATTTATATTTAAGAGGGTAAGTAAATGAGATCAAATGCATAAAGGGTTTTGCAAACTAGAAAGTGTTATAAAAATAATAGGGGGATAGGAATAATAGTTATCAGACAAATCCTATTCAAGATCAGAAATACTTATTTTTCTTCTTCCAAATGAAAACAGCCTTCTTTCTGTCCTATTCAGACTAGGCAAAAAGAACTATTTACTGTGTTCTTAGCAAAATAACAAACATCAAAAATAACACAACAGAGGATTATAATCAAGGTGTAGTTGATAAATTCCATATAATTGTTTGAAAATAGCATAGAATGGGACAGGCATGAAAGGCTAACAAAAAGCACTTTGCTCAGGGATCCTCACATATTATCACTGGTCTGAGGCAAAAAATAAACAAAAAAAATCCCTTCATCATAATTGGAGCAATTTGTCAATTTTAGGTTTACAAGAATAACATGTTTTGATGTTAAGAGAAAATGTTCTCAAATGACAAAGAAACAGGAAAATAATTATTCTTTGATGTGGCTCTTGTTAGAGAATGTCATTTCTCCCAAGACATATTTAAATGCAAAAGGTTTTCTAAAAAAGGCCTTTATCACTCTTATGTTGCCCTTAATGTTCCTCTATTTACAATTATCTCCAATGGGTTCCAGAGGGTGATACTGATGTATTGTGTCTGAAAATAAATAATAATAGACACCTAATCAGGAATACGAAGTACATATAACAAAGGCTGAGAAAAATGCATTTGTCTGGTGTTTTACAATTCTATTCAAAACAATCTCTAAATTAAAAGTGATGAGAGAAAGGAGAAAACCACTTCACCAACCTAGATACCAAGGTGGGAAATAAGGAAGGCAATACTTAATGAAAAAAGTAGTTAAGGGTCAAAGAATACAAAGCAAAAAATTTAATAAACTGGCTCAGATGAACCATATTTCTTGGTAATTCAAAGAACTTTTGTCATGAAGACAAATCATTATTGGTGATAGCTCAAAAATTTTGGTGAAGTAGAATTGAGAAGGGAAAATGCCCAAAGAAAAGATGGCAGGATTTATGAACCACAAACTTGTGAGTTTGATTTTGGTTTCACGAAAAATTCTACAGTAAAGCACGGCAGACATGGTTAGGGAACATCTATAAGAATGGTTTAGGTACAAAGAGCCAGCAGGACCCTTATCAAATGCAGGCTTTGTCCAATCAAAGGAACGCTGAAGACTTAGTTTACTTAGACTCTAGCAAGTAAATGGTATTTGAACAAAGGCTCACATACTATTTTCATGGAAATATATATAGAAAATATCATGAAATGCAAAAAAAGGGATAATTTTTATTAAATTAAAAAGGTTTTGTACAAACAAAACCAATGCATCAAAGATTAAAAGGGACGCAGAAATCTGGGAAACAATTTTTACAGCCAGTGTTTCTGATAAATATAATTTATCAGAATTCCTAAAATATATAGAGAGAATGGAGTCAAAATTATAAGAATACAAGCCATTTCCCAATTGATAAATGGTGAGAGTATCAACACAACAATTTTTCAGATGAAGAAATTAAATCCATTTATAGTCATATGAAAAAATGCTCTAAATCACTATTGACTAGAGAAATGTAAATTAAAACAACTCTGTGAAGATACTGATATAAACTCTGTCCCCCTGATCTTTTGGGGGGAGGGGACCTGAGTTGGAAAAGCCCTAAATCCCAACCCCTCCCAACCTCTGGGAGCAACCCCACCTTCCTATTCCTAATGTATAACCTAAAAACAAATGCTATAGTAGAAAAAAATGATCAACGAGAAAAATGCAGAGACAAGTACATGGAATTCATGGAAGAGTTAAAGCAAGAGTTTAATCTTTAAAATTATTTTAAAACTCAAAGAGGAAGGAAGATATTGGAAAGAAGATTCACAGCTTAGAAAAAGAGGTATAAAAGCTTCCTGAAAAATGAAAATTGATGGAATTATGCTCAAAAAGTTATCAAGCTATGCATACTCTTTGATCCAGCAGTGTTACTACTGGCTTATATCCCAAAGAGATATTAAAGAAGGGAAAGGGACCTGTATGTGCAAGAATGTTTGTGGCAGCCCTGTTTGTAGTGGCTAGAAACTGGAAATTGAGTGGATGCCCATCAATTGGAGAATGATTGGGTAAACTGTGGTATGTGAATGTTATGGAATATTATTGTTCTGTAAGAAATGACCGGCAGGATGATTTCAGAAAGGCCTGGAGAGACTTACATGAACTGATGCCGAGTGAAATAAGGAGAACCAGGAGATCATTATAAACTTGAACAACAACACTATATGAGGATGTATTCTGATGGAAGTGGATTTCTTTGACAAAGAGAAGATCCAGTTCAGTTCCAATTGATCAATGATGGACAGAATCAGCTACACCCAGAGAAGGAACACTGGGAAATGAATGTGGACTACTTGCATTTTTGTTTTTCATCCCAGGTTATTTTTACCTTCTGAATCCAATTCTTGTGCAACAAGAGAACTGTACAGATCTGCACACATATTGTACCTAAAATATACTTTAACATATTTAACATGTATGAGACTGTCTGCCATCTAGGGGAGGGGGTAGAGAGAGAGAGAAGGGAAAAGTTGGAACAGAAGTGAGTGCAAGGGACAGTGTTGCAAAAATTACCCATGCATATGTTCTGTCAATAAAAAGCTATAATAATAATTAAAAGAAAATGAAAATTGAACAAGTAGAAACAAAAAACTCCATGAGATACTGAAAATGTTAGTCACAAGACTGGAAAAAAAATTAGTTAACCTCAAAACAAAAAACAATGACCTGGAAAACAGATCAAAAAGGGATAGTTTAACAACCAGTGTACTCCTGAAAATAATGATTAAAAAAGGACCCTACATATTGCATTTCAAGAAATCATAAAAGAAAACCGCTGAGATCTAGAACCAGAAGACAAAAAACCTGAAAATGAAACTCCCAAAAATATTATGGCCAAAATTCAGAGCAACTAAGTCATGAAAAAATAAATACTGCAAGATAGAAAGAAAGAAAGAGTTCAAGTCCTAAGAAAGCACAGTAAGAATTATATGTCATTTAGCAACTATCTTTTAAAGGAGAAGTTAAAGACAGGGTGGGGAAAAAAAGGAGGAAATGTATGTGAATTAGATGAGGAGAAATATGTAGTTAGCAATTGAATAGTACTCAGGAAAGTCTGTATGTCTTTAATTGCTTAAATCAATAAAATAGGGAAGGAGCAATTCAACGAATTGGCAGGCAATTTAAAAAACAAACCATAAAATACTAACAATTTTTAAAAACCTTAAGCAAAGGCAAAATCCTAAAAATCTCCAAAGGAAAGATTAATAGAATGGGAGAAAAAAATCAGCTGAAGTAAGAAATGAAACTAGAAACTATAGAAACAAACAATAAAATAGGTAAGCTATATTTAAAAAAAAAAATTTATCAGTATTTTTAAATTCTGTTAAAAATAACAGGTGAATTCACAACCAATGAAGAAATAAAAACATCTATTTCATTAATCCATAGGCCAAGAAAAATGTCAATCTAAATAAAAATGGATAATATAAACATAAATTGCCCAGCTTAACAAAATAGGAATCTAATCTTATAAAAAGAAATTGAACAAGTAATAAATGAACTTCCAAAGAAAAAATCTCTAGGACTAGATAGATTTATAAACAAATTCTTCCAAACATTTAAAAGATCAATAAATTACACAATGATATCAACTATTTGGGGAAAAAACACAAAAGGAAAATTAAAAAGTTCTGTCAATTCTGTGATACCTATAGTTTTCAAGACCTTATTTGTAAGTGTGTGTATATGTGTGTGTGTGTGTATATATATATATATATATATATGTAAAATGAATAAGTATACAAAAATTTTAAAATATCAAGTAGACTATATAACATATCACAAAAGTACATCATCACAGTCTGAGTTTATACTAGGAAAGTGGAGCTGGTTTAGTTTTAGAAAAAAATATAGATATGTCAAACAAATGCAGAAAAAAATTTTGAGAAGATACAATACATTTCCTAAAACAAACACTACAAGGAATAGAAATAAAGGGAGCTTGGAAAATTTTAATTGCTCATTGTGTAGGCCATATAGAATAAAAATGATAATGCTACCTAAAATAACTTAGTTCATGCTATGCCAAAAGATTACTATATAGAAAGCTTAAAAAACAACCATCAGAAAACAAAGGTAAGAAATATCAAGGTAAATTTTTAAAATGGGAAGGGAGCCTTTCATGGCCAGATCCTAAATTATACTACTGGGCCAGAATCATTAAAACAATTTGGTGCTAGATAAGAAATAAGTTGATTGATGAAACATGTTACATAGACAATATACAGAAGCAAACAGCACAGCAGGCCAGATGCCAGCTAATAGAACAAGAAAACTTCCTATTCCATAAAATCTATCGGGAAAACTGGAAAGCAGTTTGGCATAAACTAGGTATAGACATTTCACATCACATACTAAGATGTTTTCCAAATAAGCACATGATTTAGACATAGGGTGATATCATATGGAAATTAAGAGGAAGAGGCAGCTAGATAGCACAGTGAATAGAGCACCAGCCCTGAAGTCAGGAAGACTTGAGTTCAAATTCAGCCTCAGACACTTAATACTTCCTAGCTGCGTGACCCTGGGCAAGTCACTTAACCCCAATTGCCTCGCAAAAAAAAAAAAAAAAAAACCAAAACAAAATTAGAAATTAAAGGAGCATGGAAGAAATAAGAAATAGGTTCACAGGAGGTAAAAAGGATAGTTTTGACTACAAAAAATTAAAAAGTTTTGCACAAACAAAATCAATGTGGCTAAAATTAGAAGAGTTTTGGGAAGAAATTTCTGCAGCAAATTTCTCTGATAAAGGCTTCGCTTCTAAGATATATAGGAAATTGAGTTTCAAATTTATAAGAGCCATTTTCAAATGGATACATGACAAAAATATTAGGCAGTTTTCAGAAGAAAAAATTTAAGCTATCAAGACATGACAAAATCTAAATTACTATTATTTCTCTAAAAAAATGCAAATTTAAACAAATTCAAAGTAGCACTTTATATCCATTAGATTGACAAAGTTGATTAAATTTTTTTAAAAAAAGGAAAATAATAAGTGCTGAAAGGGCTGTGGGAAAAAGAGGTAGTGTAATATACTTTTGTGGAGCTGTGCATTTCTCCAGCCATTCTGAAAAGCAATATGGAATTATATATGCCCTACTGAATTATGCATATGTCAAATAATACCACTTCTATCTTCATACCCCAAAGAAAGCAAAGAAAAAGGAAAAAATACCTATGTGAACAAAAATATTTATAATAGCCCTTTTTGTGGTAGCAAAAAAAATTGTAAACTATTGGGTTGTCCATGAATTTAAAAACTTCTGAACAAGTTAGTGTATGTATGTATATAAATATATATGTATATATATTATATATATAAGTATATATTATATGTATCATATATAAATACATAATAGAATGCTACAGTGCCATAATAATAAAATAGATTTTATAGACCTTCACCTATTTTTAAACATAGTTTATATAGTATTGTAATTGTTTTTTAAATGTTTGATTCACTTGTAAATCCTTTTGGCCCTAAAGACTTTATCTTAGGAGTTCATTGATGTCTTGTTCAATTTCTTTTTCTAAAATGGGGTTAAGTATTTTATCTCCTGTTAATTTGAGCAATTTATATTTTTGTAAACATTCATCCATTTCATTTACATTGTTAGATTTAATGGCATACAGTTGGATAAAATAGCTACTAATTATTGCTTTAATTTCCTCTTCATTGATGGTAAGTTCACCCTTTTCATTTTTGATACTGATAATTTGATTAAATCAAATTAACTAAAGGTTTATCTATTTTGATTTTTCCCCATAAAACCAGCTCTTACTTTTATTTAGTAATTTAATAGCTTTCCTACTGACAATTTTATGAATCTCTTTTCTTTGATTTTTCAGAATTTCTAATCTGCTATTGAATTGGAAATTTTTAATTTTTTTTTCTAGCTTTTTTCAGTTTGCATGCCTTCATTGTTTCTCTTCTTTTACTGTTCCCCTTTTTTTATTCATGTGGGCATTTAGGGAGATAAAATTTCCTAAGAACTGCTTTGGCTATATCTCATAAGTTTTGATAAATTGCCTCATTATTGTTGTTCTTTGAGGAAATGATTGTTTCTATGATTTGCTGTTTGACCCATTCATTCTTCAGGATTAGATCATTTAGTTCCCAATTAGTTTTTAATTTATATTTCCATGGCCCTTTTATTACATGTGATTTTTATTACATCATGATCTGAAAAGAATGCTTTCAATATTTTTGCCTTTTTGCATTTGATTATGAGGTTTTCATGCCTTAATACATAATCAATTTTTTGTACTATCTACCAATGAGAAAAACACATTCTTTTCTATACCCATTCAATTTTCCCCAGAGGTCTATTATATTTAATTTTTCTAAAATTCTATATATTTCCTTAATTTTTTCTTAATTTATTTTGTGCTTAGATTTATCTAGTTTTGAGAGGGGGTGATTGAGGTCCCTTCCCCATTAATATAGTTTTGCTGTCTATTTCTTCCTGTAAACTCACTTAACTTGTCAAGAATTTGGATGCTTTATCACTTGAATATATGGTTAGTATTGAGATTACTTCATTGTTTTTTAGCAAGATGTAGTTTTCTTCCTTAACTCTTTTAACTAGATCTAGTTTTATTTTTGCTTTTGTCTGAGATCATTGTTGCTACCTCCGCTTTTTTTCTTTAAAGTTGAATAATAATATATTCTGCTTCACCTTTTTACCTTTACTCCTTGTGTATCTCTCTGTTTCAAATGTGTTTCTTGTAAATAACATATTTTAGGATTCTGTTTTTTAATCCACCCTGCAATCTGCTTCTCTTATGGGAGAGAGTTCATCCCATTCAGAGTTAATGTATTTTCCCTCCATCCTATTTTTTCTTATCTATACTTTTTTTCTCTCCTTTCACCATTCAACCTTATTAGTATTTTTGTTCTAATCACTCCCATCCTTAGTTTGCCTTCCATTCTATCAGCCCCTCAGCCCCTCTCCCTGATCTTTCCTTTCTCCTACTTCCCTACAGAGTAAGATAAATTTCAATAACCAACTGAGTATGTGTTATTTCCTCTCTGAGCCAAATCTAATGAATTTAAGGTTCAAATGATGCTTACCTCCCCTTTTCTCTTTCCCTATACTGTAATAGATCTTTCATACCTCTTCATGTGATGTAATGTACTCTATTTTTTCCCCTCTTCTCATACTACAATTCTATTTTTTACTCCTTAACTTTTTTATATAATCATATCAAAATCAACTTATACTCACATCCTCTGTCTATGTATACTCCTTTTCCCTACAGGGAGAGTTTTCTATGACAAATTATAAATCTAATCCATTTGTGTCCTATTCCAGCCTAAAAAAATAATAGGCTGGGGAATTCCCAACTTAGTGGTTTTTGTTTGTTTCAAAAAGATTTTTGTCTATTTTATGTGTCCAAGTTGGCTAAAATGAAAGGACCCCAGTGGTGCTGGCTTCTTACTTTGTGCCCCACTGGCTAGAGAAAAAAGCAAACACATAGCATTTCTAAGCAAGCAAACGAGGAACTTTGAAGATAGACTTCACTCCCCAGGCATTGCTGGTATTGCCATGGAGCTTCATTCAGTGCAATAGAGTTGCATGTAGGAGTAGATAGATGGGCCTTGAACCCATTGTTCAATGGAATGATTTTCTTACCAGAAAGTTTTCAGTTTGATTATTCTATTTCTTCCCCAAATTTTTGGTCTGCACCTCAACTGCTAACAAATTATCTGTGGTCTTTCAGCCACGTAGCTTTGTACCAGGGATTCCAGAAGATGAATTCTTAGCCTGAGAGTTATAACTCAGATATCATTTTCTTAAGTCTAAAAAGACATACTATGCTTTTATAGATTAGAGAATGGATTACTAGGGAAAACAAACACCAAACAAGGTAGAAAGCAAGAAATAAAATAACATTACAGGGCAGACACAGAAAAATCCCTTTGGAAAGTTTGAAAAAATTGGTCCCATTTAGGGACCAAATCTTACTGGCATGATTTCTCATAGGAATTATCAAGAACAAATCATGCTACAGATGCAATCCAGACTTCATGATATGGTTATTTCTGTCCTTTTCATTACAGGCACTGTGCAGGGGGCCCAGCTGACCTTGGTTACAATTACAACTTAGTTACAATTTGAGCTACTCAGTATTTCCAAAATAGAGATTTGGCCTAGAAATATCCATAGAGTAAAACAATCTGTCTTACTTTGCTGTCATATGATTCAAAGCCACTTGATCTGTGAAGCATGATGCCTTTTAGACAGTGAACAGTTTTCAGACCAAAATATAAAATGAAACATGGAAATCTCTTCTTAACCCAAACGTCAAAGCTACCCATCAACTGGCTCCCATAGCTTTTATCAGATATTAAGTGAAAAAAAGTCTATTAGTTGAAATTGTACGAATACTATGAAAATGATGATTTCTGTTTTTCTAGAGATAAGCCACAAAACCAAATATATTTGGGACCTGGGAAGTGGAAAGACTAGTTTATTATCAGAAGAACATTGCAGATATCAACTATATTTACTATAGGAAGGAATCAACTTTATATTTGGATCCTTTCTATGACTCCTGTTTTGGGTTAGGACATATAGGCTTCCTGGGAGGCTTAATATCACCATAAACATAAAAATAGGTTAATAGCAATGACTATTATGAAAGCTAATGGATATGAGCCCTTAAAATTACAAATAAGGCTAAGTATAAAGATAAGACTAAAAGTCTACAGGTTTTCCATTTGAGTAAGAAGTATGAATTCGTTCATTTCTTCAACTGATTTAACAAATATTTTTCTATTTAGAATTAAGTTCCTTCTTTGAACTTTGAAGATATTTATAATGTAGCAGAAAAGGAAAATATGTAAACATAAAAAACCATAATTTATTATGTGATACTATAAGGCAGACACAAATAACTTGCTTCAGAAATTTATAGAGGGAAAGATTATTCCTAACTGGAATGGTCAAAAAAGCCCATATGGAAACCTAGCCAAGATGGCAGGAGGAAGAAACAGTATAGAATAGCTGCCCCTTGCAACTATATGCAAAGTCACAAAAAATGTGCCAGATCAAACACTATTTAGGAAATCTAAGAAAAAAAAAGATCAATAGGTCATTTTCCCAGACTGTTGGCACTGTAAGAGAGATCTGTGGACATTGGTGACAGGGTCTACCTAAGAGGACTTTCAGCTGAGTCAACTGAATGAAGTCCTATGATTATGCACTAAGGCAAGAAGAGATCCCAAATCCAGCAGAGTCCTGATGCTAAGCAGGAACAAGTAGGAAGTGGCAACTCTGTCACATATCTCAAAGTTGGGTCACAGATACAGTACAGACTAAAAAGGGACCCCTACTGAGAACAGAGCATCAGGGAAATAAACTAGAACAACATGAGGCTGTGTACTGAGCAAGAGGAATAACAGAGGGAAAAACCTCTGTAAACAGACAAGAAGAAATGATTTAAGTACTAAGGAACTAAAGTAGCAGCAAACACAATTAAACAAGTACTGCTATAAGAGAGTAAAGATCTTAGAATCCACTCTTCCAGATGGAAAAAGATATAGATTCACAACCAAGAATATCTTACCAAGCAAACTTGAGTATAATCTTATATAAACTGACCATGAAATTGAGAAACTGAGTATTCCTTATGAAAAGATGACAGCTAAAAAGAAACTGATTGCAAACAGAAAAATTTTAAAAGGTAAATGCAAGTGAGTAATAATAAGATACTAAATAAGAATGGAGTGTTTACATTTTTATATAGGGGGAAGAGGATATATGTGTCCCCTTAGAATCATATATCACTGGTGGTTAGAATGGGAATCAAATAAAATTGTGGGCCTGGGAGTGGCTCTGTGTTGTTGTCATGATCTTAATAGAACAAAGGAAAGTGTGGGAGAAAAGAATATCCTGTGTGATGCAGGGGTTAGGAGAAAGGAAAAGGAGAATTAAGTGTGGAAGAAATTATTTCACAGAATTGGGATGTACAAGGTAGAAGGCCATAAAAATAAGGAAGAAGGGCTGGAAAGCTGTAGACACTTGAAGCTGACTTCCACCGAGATGAACAAAGAAAAGAAAAACATACACTGAGTTGGGTAAGAAATTATCATTTGTTCTTTGTTTCAGAGGACCAATGACATCACATGGTGAAGTCTTGACTCGCACGTGAATTGGATTTAAGTGAAGCAGAGTTGCACAAAACCCGCAGCATTGCTTGCTCTTCCTGAGTCACCAAAGTCCAATGGCAAGACAAAATCCCATTTATTGACAAGAGCCTGGGATGTAGTGGGTAACTTCGGTACCTTCCACATCTGGCCAAGCTCTAAGCACTCCACCAGAGGCACAAGGCCTCTCTGAACCCCCAGACACAGCACGTAAGAGAGGAAAGGGTAGATAAAGTTGGAGAGGGATCTGTCTGAAACAAAACAAAACTAATCACAGAGAGTAGGTTGTCAAGAGAGAAGGCAGAACAGAAAATGATTGCATCAGCACTGATGCTGACACATTGTTTTGTTTCCCAACCCCTTTAAAAAAAAAAAAAAAGCAAAGAGAGAAGGAAAGACAGGAGAACAGAATGAAGGGAAATGTTAATTAGATGAACTCAAAAAACAGACAAGGACAGAAGAATTATTAGAAAGTAGAATCCAAAAATATGTTATTATAAGATACACAGTAGAAAATAAAGATTCATACTAATTTAAAATAAAGGGCTGGAGAAAATTTTATTATGCTTCAACTGACATTAAAAAAAAAAAAGCAAAGGCAGAAATCATGGTATCAGACAAAGCAACAGCAATAAACATAAACTAGAAATTGCTGAAAGATGCAACAAAAGTACTGAAGAGAGAGACAATGAATCAAGATTAACACTGAACATGTACAAATCAAATGGCATGGCTAAATAATCGAAAAAAATGTTGAGAAGTTACAGAGAGCAAAAAACAACAAAACTAATAAAGAGACAATCTTTTTAGATCTAGACAAATCAAAAAGAAATAAAGAAGAAATGGAACAGAATTTTAGAAAAATCTCTGATGGAAGGGGAAAAGGTGAAAATTCAATGAAACAGAAAACTTTAAAGCATTTTTGCTAAGAGCAGAATTGAAGATAAAATCTGATTTTCAAATATAGGACCCAAGAGAAACATTAAAAAGGGAAAGAGAAAACATAAAGAGATTCCATAAGGTTTACATCCCTACATGGGAAGATGACATTTATAACTCTTAAGAACTTTATCACTATTAGGACAGTTAAAAGGAGTATACATAGAGAGAATGTGTGGATATAAATTGACTCTAATGGGGCAATTAATTGAAAGCAATTTGGAAGAAACTAGGTATTGACCATCATATAGCTCATACAGAATCAAAATAAATGGGCATTATCTTACACCAGATACCAAGATAAGATCAAAACGAGCATGTGATTTACGCCCAAAAGGTCATAAATTAGAAGAGCAAAGAATAAAAAACATGCTACATATCTCCTTTCAGAGGAATGAATTCTGGATTCAGATTGAGACACATTTTTAAAATTTCTCATTCTAAGCCCTGAATTCATACCTCTGACAGGAAGTGTGTAGCATGTTTCTCAGTTTTGCCAAACTATGCATATTTGTTACAAGAAGTAAATATATCAGCTTTACAATTTCTTCTTTTTCAAAACCAACATATTGGATTATAAATATTTGTTGTTGGATTCAGTGTTCCTGAATTTCTAACCAAACTAAGAGAGTCTGCCTACTGAGGCTTTATTTGGATCATTGTAATTAGTTAACTATGTTATTATACAGAGGCAATGTACTGCATACTTGAATGAATCAAGAAGCCTTGGATTCAAATCCTGCCTATGACATATATTGCTTGTGTGATCATGAGTTAAGTACTTTAATGATATAAATAACAGATAAATTGTCAGTGAACATGAGAGGGAGTTTGTGTGTTGAAAAAAAAATCAAGTTCAAACTTTCTTGCTTTCCAAAAATAGACAAAATATTTTTTCTATGTCTTTTGATATATTTTCTATGTCTTTTTGATACATTAGAAGAATAGTTAAAGCCTAAACTTGATCGTCTTTAGAAAATATCTCCATATTTCTATTTGGGTATCTCATGGGTAAGAAGAGAGAGAGAGAGAGAGAGAGAGAGAGAGAGAGAGAGAGAGAGAGTGTGTGTGTGTGTGTGTGTACACTTTATTTTATGCCAGTGATGTTCTGTTAAAAGGTTAGAAGAAAATATTATTATCAACCAAAGGAGCCAAGACAAGAATATGAACTACTTATTTCTGTGCAATTGAATTTTTAGGATACAATTTACTACAGCAGTGATACAATGGTACAACCAAAAAATTATTCTATCCAATAGACCAGTTTTGAGTCTTGAGCGTTAGGCATGTATACTTAACTCCTTTTTTCAGATCTCTTCTAGGCCAGAAATTAATTCTGTCAATATAATCAAAAGAAATTCTTGCTACATAATGTTTTCTATGGGTTGCTTAAAAATCCCCCAAATAAAGTACTTGGATCACATTAAATGTAGCATTAGGAGAAGCAAGCACTGGAAACTAGGATGTCACGTAGGAGGAAATTAAAAGCCATAAAACTGTAGTCAAATGATATATTTTAGCACGGACAATGACAATTCATTAGGAAGGAAAAAATGTAACTTTCTTACCATTGATTATTATACCATTGTCTTTTGGAACTTCTGAAATTTCTTGTAAAGTGATTTCTGGATTCACATCAACTTTGCTCCCTGACAATTGCAAATGAGCTTTGAGAGAGGATGGGACTTTGATTGTAATAGAACCTGCAATGAATTAAAATACTAGGTTATCCACTGCAGTTAAAAAATAGAATGTCCAGACCACAGCCTTTTCTCTGTTCTGTTCATTTAACAATGGAATGCTTCCACTCCTACAGCATTTTCCCCCTCTATACCTTTCCCCTACACATTTCCACTGTATTCTGTTTTCCTTGTCCTCAGCTGGATAGAAAATAATCAAGGCAATCCCATGAGCACATGGTATCCACATTCACTTCAGGCAAATGAGTCATGAGGTCATTATGAGCTACTATTTTTTCTGTAAACAGCACTAGCCAGCTCACAGTCCCAGGAGAAGATGCACAGTCAGCAATTTACTTCATCTGCAGCTTGCAGTCAAGGGCAGCTATTATTTCCTCACTGATGTCAATTGTGTTTTATGAATCATCTGTTGGGGAAAATTCTGTAGTCTGCACAACCCCGAGGCTGGTTCCATGAACCCATACACTATAGGACTCATGGCTTTGAAGGATTCCAAATGTGGCTAAGATAAACAGCTTTCCATTATACCGATTCCATATACACAGTTGAAATTGTTTCTAGGATTCTAGACCTAGAGTTAGGGACCTTAAGGGCTTCCCAGTTCAATCTTATTTAACAAAATAAGAAACTGAGGCCCAGACAGGTGAAGTGAATTTTTCCATACCCACACAGACAGAAAAGTATCATATGTGTAATTTGAACTTGGGCCATGTGGCTTTAGAACCAGAAAAAAATCTTGATTTTATCACTCACAGTTTCGAAGATGTTATCAAGAGAAAAAATTTCCTCTTATACAAGAATTTTTTTTAATCTAAAGAAATCTCAAGAAAAAAATCTGACGATATAAGATACTTTAGAATAGTTTTATGTAAAAGGTTTCTTGTGTGAATAGCAAGAGATTATTATTCTTTTGGTGAGACTTCATTCAATTTTTTAAGTAGCTGAAGCAAAGGATGAAACCTTGTTTTCTGTATAACCATATAAACATTCACAGTCTTGCTGGAAGAAATCAGAACATTCTTTAGTTGGTTATAGAAGACTTTTCAAAATGTTTTTAACACAAGCTATACCATAAACTCATTAGTTTTTTCTATTTTAGTAGCTTTCTTATCTTCTTATCATATAGCAATCAACACATATAAGACATTTTTATAACAGAACTGGTCACTTCTTCAGGAACCAAGATGGTCAAGATGATATAAAGAGTTTATTTTGAAGATTAAGTTTTCAATTAATTTTTTTAAAAAGATTCTAATTGCACATTTTCCATATAGCCTGGTTAATATCAGTGTTAGTAACACTTAAGTAATTCCACATCTGGTTAAGAGAAAACTAAAAATATTCTTTATTCCTATCCTGAGAATGAGGTCTGCAAATCAATGACAACTGAAAATAACTGAACACAGAAATATACTTGGAAAGTTATTTTCATTCCTTTTTTCCTTTCAGAACCCTTTGTGTTTAGAAGTAATGACATTGGGTCCATTTAAAGCTTAAATAAGATAAATGAACTCATTTATGTATATAGTAAAAACAGAAGTATATAACCCACACCATTTGCAAAAAAAGTTATAATAAAATAATAGTCAAAGCTCAGATGTGAATACTAAACAGAACAAAATTCTTCCTACCTAAGGGAGATTTAGGCCCATGTTTAAAACAAAAAATTTAAGAAAATGGAAATTTTTTTTTCTAGAATTTTTCCCCCCAAAAATAAAAAGCCAAAAGCAAAATAAAACACACAGAACTTCCATCTCTAAATATGCCTGCATCCTTAAGTGGCTCAATGTTGGTCAATAACCATTCTCTTTTAGCAAGGACTTAAAGGCTTGGGGTGGCCATTATTGTCATATCCTTAACACATTAAAATTTTGTTCATAATTATTATCAACTTTTCAGGATTGAATTCAAATGGGGAGGGAATTCAAAATGTCATCTTGTGACTTTTTACAAAGTAAGAGGGAACACATAATTTTCACCTCATTTTTCCAAACAGGTTAAAGTAACTGGTGTTGCACCTTGGATAAGGCCATGACAGAATTCAAAAGGATTCTAGACATATTTAGTCATCATTACACTGCAAATTTCTTTATCATTTTCTGCTTTCCCCATCACAGATAATACTTCCATGTGGAATTAATTAACAGAAATGAAGACTGAAAATTTTGATCTCATTTATCTTTGTGCTTCTGCCAGTAACACAATCACAGTAGGAGAAAAGGCAGGATTGCAATCCTATTATGTTATGTCAGCAGGGAGATAAATGGAACAAAACCAAATAATGATTAAATTAAGATCTCAGTCAAAAGTCTGATCCAGGGCATGATCAACAGTTATTTTTTTTCACTTCATTCTAACAGAACAGGAAAACCAGTCTATTATGAGGAGCACTAGTCATTCTTACTTCTTCTTCTATTAAAAATGAGAGGTGGCATGAGGAAGATACTTTGTAGTTAGAAGTAGCAAATCTGGTTTTAAGTTCTGACCCTCTCTGAAGTGTGACCATGGAGATATCTTCATTGTTCCCTCATTTATGAAACTGAGATGCTAATACTTACATCACCTAATTCATAGGACTAAGAGAAATATCAACCACAATGTACACTATAAATATGAACCACTATTTTTACTTTAATTCTGTTAAACAAGGAGAAATGAGATTCTGCCTCTAAGTCTATATTGGTTTCTACTATATTCTACTATTACTACATCTAGTAATAAAACCTTGTTTTCATTACATAATAAGAGCTACTTCAACAAACCAAAGGACTCCTATACAGCATGTCACCTCACCGATGTACCACCATGGAGGGGGGGGCGGGGGGAGCAGAACTCAACTGAATTCATGAAAACAATGATACTTTTGATGAGATTACATTGGCTTATTTTTCTTAGAAATTAAATTTTAGAATATTCATAAATGCTATTTCAAAAGACCAACCCCAGGAGATCACCAAAAAGTTCTCATGATAATTTATACTTCATGAATCATAAGCTAGAGTAATGTATTTCCCAAAATATTTAGTCTCTAGTGTAAATTCTAAAAAATATGTTGGATGTATTTTGTTATCCTTCAAAGTCCTACATACTATACACTAGGAAAGTTCAAAATTGGAAAAAAAAATCCACAAGAATGATTATCTACTGAAGCAAGACATCTGAAACATTTTTATTTGTGGTAGCAAACTGGGACTGAAGAATGGAAGGAAAGATAAATGGTTTTCATGAAATAGTCCCCAAATCTAAATGCCTGATACCTTGAATGCTGTATACACACACACACCCACTCACACACTATACACTTTACGTCACAAGAAACCATTTCAATTTGCTAACCTTTATGGGATTTCAAGTCCACATTCCCCATTTGGCTGACATAAACATCTACAGCACCCTGATGTGTTGAAGCTTTTAGGTAACCATTTAATGAATCTGGAAAAAAAAAAGATTACAAGAATGAAGTGATGTACTAGTGATATCATTTTTTGTTAGTATAAGATTTTTAAATCTGAAGTGAAGGATACTTTAGGAACAAAAAAAAGAAGTTACATTCTTAGGCTCATTCTAGAAGACACTGAACATTATTTCCTTACCTTTTAAAATGTAAACTTTTTCACCATAATTACTTTTATTAGATTCCTAGAAAACTAGTATGCATCAAGATGACTTAATCACCATATTTACTTGGGATAGTACCCCCACTAAGTTTTGAAGTAGTTGGCAAATCAGTCAATAAATATTTAAGTACCTACTATGTGCCAGGAATTCTGGGAAGCATTGAAGGCCAAAGATAGTCCATCCCAATCTAATGGGAGAGAACACAAACATCTATGTACAAAAAGGTCATAATACAGGGTTAACAGGAAATAATCAAAAGGGGGTGTGGGGTGTGGGAGGTGAGAAAAGGCTTCTTATAGAAAGTAGAATTTAAGCTAGGACTTGAAGGAAGCCAGAGAAGCCAGGAGGCAGGGATGAAGGAGAGCATTCCAGTGGAATGGGAAGTCCAGTGAAAATACCCTGAATGGTCTTGTTGAAGGAAATGCAAGCAGGCCCAGTGGATTGAAGAGTACATGAGACAGTATACCCAGGTAAGACTGGAAAGTTTTGGGGAAGAGAGTGACTAGGTTATAAAGGGCTTCAAATGCCAGATAATTTTGTTTTTGACCCTAGAAGTAAACATGAAGCCAATGGAATTTATTGATCAAGCCCAAGTAGAATCTGGAATCTAAATCTAAAACCTTTACTTCAGTAATTTTTAATGGCTCCTAAAAGAGGTGGAAGAGGAAATGAAATCCAAAAAAGATAAAAGAATTGTAAAAGCAATTAAAAGTAATGTTCAAAGTTAGGATAGGGAATTTTCATAGTTTTGGTGCGGGAAGAAAATTAGTAGCTACAAAAACCTAGTTTGCTAGCTGAATACCTCCACAGAATAGCCTTACAACTTTAATTCAAGGGACATATAAGTAGGACAAAAACATGAAGAAAAGAGTATGTACTAATATAATTTCCTTCTGCATAACCAATGGCAAGAAACAACTGCCCTTATTTAACTCTTTGTAGAGAAAGGCAATGAAACATTTTCCTGGATATTCTCAAAATGTGATGGAAAAGGAGTCTATGTAAAAAACTGAGGAAATATAATAAGTTTCACAAATTCAGAAGATTTCTATTCCACAGCAAAGCTATAATTATAACTTCTCAAATAATCTAAAGTGACAGACTAGACTCCTTCCAGAAGGAACAAAAATGACAACTTATTTCCTATACACAGTTGGAAAATTTGCATTTTTTATCACTCGGATATTATGTATTCACTCATGACCAATGCAGACTGGAAATATGCCTTTCATGTGAATAAACTTATTTGTTGCTTCTATGCTGTGATTCAGAACTAATTTTGAGAGGTTAAGCTTTTAGAGACAGGAGATGATACTACATGTCACAAGATACCTAACTAGTTTTTAGAAATTTCTCTAATATTCCTGAAAAAGCTTAGTCAGTTAAAATGTAAAAGTGAACAGTCAAAAAGCATGCTTATGATTTCAGTCAGCAAGCTTAAAGAAGTGTGATTTTTCACTTATTTTGAGAGAAAAGGAAAAACAAGATGTCAGTCTCACTTTTCATTTCTTTTTTCTCCTTAATAAACACTAGATTTTACTATCTGAATAGTTGTGTTGAAATAAAGGCCCCGCCTTTATTTCAGATTTACTTATGCAGAAAAAAAAACACACACAACCAAGGACATCTAGCAAAAACGTATTTTCTTTCATAAAGCTGATTTCTCAAGAATCAAAGTAAAAATTTCATTTTATGATGCTGCATTGAAGTAGCTAAGAAAGAAGAAATGGTTCTGGTCAGAAATATTCTACCATAAACACTGGCTCACAAAATACAGAAAAATTCCATGGGTCTCAAAAGCAGCCTACAGAGGAAATATGCATTAGAAGGTGATTAACACAAAGTAAACAGGAATCCTTTGTCCAGACAGTGGTTGTAACAAGCAGGATACCACAGAGAGCTTTTTGTCATTAGAATATTGGCAACAACTTTATATGTCTGACAGATACAATAAAATTATGAGTGGGGAAAATATAGAGTAGGTAAAAACCACAAAGATGAATTTAGAAATATAATAATGATATAACACTGGGAACATAAACTTGGTTAATAGCAGAGAGAAAAATAAAGGTGAAGATGAAGATCTAGGGGAGGAATGGGCTACAAATTCAAGTTATTGTACTAGAGTTATTAAGGCATGTAGGAGGAGCAATAGTCTGTTGCCCCTAGGACTTTGTGTGATCTGCCTCATCTTAAATCCAATTCACGCACAAGTCATGACATCACCCATGATGTCACTGGTCCTCTCTGAAAACGACAGATGAATGACAACCCCAGTTCTCTGCCAAGAGCTTGCCTTCTACCACAGAAAGGAGCAAATGCAGAGTAAACACATCAGTGATAAATAGCTGTCAGAACTGTCTACTGATCCTTTCTTCCCGGGGACTAAGCAAAATGAGGCAATTCTAAATAATAAATTCTGTAATAGAACTGTTTTTGTGTCTGTTCCTATTTAAACATACAACATATGTTCTAACCTCCTGGCACTGACCAGTAAATACTCTTGATATCTAACATTAGATATCGCTATACTCTTTCCTTTGCAATCCTCTTCTAAACATTTGCAATGGGAATTCCAATCACATTCAACTGTTCTCTCCAGTTTTAATGTCAGATTTACCAAATCTAATTTCTTCATTTTCATACTTCTTGACCTTTGTAATCTAAAATATCTGATTGTGCTCTCCTTCTGGACACTCCCTTTACTGGATTTTCACAATATTTCTCTCATAGTTCTCCTATTTGGCTGTTCCTTTTCAATACCTCCTTTCTTGGTTCTTCAGCTATGACATACCCACTAATCAAAGTGTACCTCCCAAGGCTATGGACTGGGTCATCTTCTCTTATCCTTCTATACTGTCACCTGCTGACTGTATAGCTCCAATTCAATTATCATCTCTGTGCAGATGGCTTAGCACCAATGGTACCCAATGTAAGTAAGGAAATGGTAAATAAATAAAATTTTAAGTAGTTGCTTTCTGATGCATTTAAGTCACCTAGCCCATATAAACGCTACCACTGGATTCTGATTTGATTGTTAAGCCACTATCAGTGACTGAATAATCATGGAAAAGAGGAAAAGTTTTAGATTGGAAGAAGTCAAATGTTTCAGAAAAAGAAAAGAGAGTATAAGTCATAAGACAGTGAGATTTATTTTGGTTCCTAGAAATAGCCAAGAATATATTTTTAAAGAAATACCTGGTGATAGGACTTTGTTCCTTTCAACAACAGTTGGCAAATAACAAGCAAGGAAAGTAGGGATTACAAAGAGGCAAAATGGATTCATCAAATAGGTCACACCAGCCTAAACTTATTTCCTTGAAAAGTATTTTTTTAAAAAATTATTCAAGTAGCAGATAAATAGAATGCTGTGAATATATTTTACTTATATTACAACAAATTTTTTATAAAATATCTTTTCATCATCTCAGAGATTCTTTTCTCATCATTTATCATTCTATTTTGTTCTAATAATCTCACAGATATGGATTACACAAAAACATAGTTGGATTCAAAACTGGTTAAATAGTTAAGATTTTATAAATGTTCATTGCCAACATGGCAGGATGTCTCCAGTTGAATATTCCCCAGGGACCTAGGCTTGGCCCTGTAACACTTACTATTTTTAATCAATGATCTGAATAAAGGCATATCACATTTTCAGATGACAAAGTTGGGAGCAACAACAGAAGATTTAAAAAGTTAAAAAAAAAAAAAAACCAAAAAATCTTGGTAGACTAGAGAATTGGGCTCGATCTAACAAGATGAAATCAACAGAAATTCATATTTGGATAAAAAAAAAAAAAAAACCCGTCCTAGTTTTAGGATAAGAGAGGTATGGAAAGACAACAAATGCTTAGACAAAAAGTCTGTTAAGTTGTAGTGATTAAAAAGCTAATGTCATCTCGGGTTACACTAAGAAAGGATACTGCAATAGTATGGCAGAAATATAGACTAATATCCACAGTCTATACCAAGATAAGGTTGAAATGGGTCATGATTTAGACAAAGGATAATACTCTAAGTAAATTACAAGAGCAAGGGATAGTTTATCAGATCTTTGGAGAAGGGAGGAATTTATGACTATACAAGAATTATTATTATTATGAAATGCAAAATGGATAATTTTGATGACATTAAAAATTTTGCACAAACAAAACCAATGCAGCCAAGATTAACAGGGAAGCAGAAAGCTGAGAAAGAATTTTTACAATGTTTCTGATAAATGTCTCATTTCTACAATATATAGAGAACTGAATCAAATTTATAAGAATACAAGTCATTTCTCAATTGATAAATGATCAAAAGGATATGAACTAGTTAATTTTCAGATGAAGAGATTAAAGCCATTTATAGTCATGAAAAATGTTATAACTCACTATTGATTAGAGAAATGGAAATTAAAAGAATTCTGAAATACCACTGCACACTTATCAGATTGGCTGGATGACAGAAAAAGATAATGCTAAATGTTGGAGGGGATGTGAGTAAACTGGGACACTAATGCATTATTGGTGGAGTTGTGAAATGATCCAAGCATTCTGTAGAGCAATTTGGAACTAGAATCAAAGGGCTATAAAACTGTGCATACCCTTTGACCTGGCAGTGTCTATACTAGATATGTATCCAAGGAAATCATGGAAGGAAAAAGACCCACATGAGCAAAAATGTTTATTATAGTAGTTCTTTTTGTGGTGACAAATTAGAAATTGAGTAGATGCTCATCGACTGGAAAATGGCTGAATAAATTGTGGTACATCAATGTAATAGAATATTATTGTTCTATAAGAAATGAGGCTGATTTCAGAAAAGCCTGGGAAGACTTAAATAAACTGAGGCTGAATGAAATGACTAGAATCAAGAGAACATCATTACATAGTAACAGCAAGATTGTGTGATGATTAAATATGATAAATTTAGCTCTTTTCAGCAATATGGTGATTCAAGACAATTCCAAGAGACGTTGGATGGAAAATGCCATCCATATCCAGAAATAGAACTATAGAGATCAAATAAGGATTGAAGCATATTATTTTTGCCATTTTTTTTGCTTGGTTTGCTTTTTCTTTCACATGTTTTTCCCTCTTTTGTTCTGATTTTTCTTTTACAACATGACAAATATGAAAGTATGTTTAAAATGATAGTACATATATTGCTGTGGGCCTGTGGTATAAGACTTGTTTTGTTTGACTCCAAACAATAGATCTGGGAGAAATTAGCAGAAGATGCAAAGAGGCAAATTTAAACGTAGTCAGAAAAAATTTCCTGACAATTAAGAGTCATCCCAAAGTAGAACAGGCTTCCTAGAGAAATGACATATTCTCCTCTCCATAAAAGTCTTCAGGCAAAAGTTGGACAATTACTAATCAAGAATAGCATAGTGAAGAGTCTTTTCTGTATGTATGTGTTTGAATAGATGGTTCTTGAAAGATACAACTCTTGAATCGGTATTGTGATTCCCAATGTATACTTGTCTTTGGTGCATTATGGAGGTGGTATCCTGTAGTACTTTAATTTCAAATGTCCAGAAGAGAACCCTTTCCTTCTTTCCCCCCAAGCCTTTAAAACTTCTCCATTACTGTCATGGGCACTGTAGGTGACATGCTCATTCACCCCATATATCAGATTTATTGGCAAATGTTACTTCTATGTTTACAACATGTATATGTTGCATATGTCCCCTTCTTTCCATTTATATAACTGCTATCTGGCTCTCATTACCTCTTGCCTGGACTACACAATAGTCTTCTCATTGGTCTCTCTGCCTCAAGTCTTTACATACTATACTATATACTTCATTCAAGTGACAAAGTGATTTTTCCTAAAGCAGAGATATGCCCTTTTCATTCCCTTACTCAATAAACTCTAGTGACTCCTTATCACCTCCAAGAGCAAACATTTGTACCTATGTTTGGCAGTTAAAGCTCTTACGTCAAATCTACAAGCATTTATTAAGCAGCTACTACATTCCAACTACAATGATCTGCCCTCACACTATCTTCCACCTTTATGTCTTTGTACTGCCTATTCCCTAGGACAGGAATACTCTCCCCCTCTTTCCTTACTTCTATCTCTGGATATTCTTGGCTTTCTTCATTAGATCAAATCCCATTTTCTGCTGAAAGTGCCTTTCCCCAGAGATAAATTTACTATCCAGTATACTGTCTCATTAGAATGGAGGTTTTGTTTTTCTTTGTATGTCTATTGATTAGCATAGTTCCTGGCACATAGTAAGCACTTAAATGTTTGTTGCTTATTGACTAACTTCACAGATAATATACGAAATTACAAACTTTTACAAGGGGAAAAACTATGTCTAATTCACCTCTAAATCCTCTCTGAATACAGTACAGTAAGGCGTAGTGCCTTACATGGAGAAGATATTCATTAAATAAGTGTTAAGTTGAATCTGGCCAGAATTTGGCTATTTCAAACACTGAGAAGACAGCTGTACTGGAAAGCACATTATAGAGATCAAAGAGAAATTAGGGTAGGAGGTGAGGGGAGATTGTATACAGATGTTAGCACCAGCTGCATTTACATGAAAGGGTAGTGACTACAGATGCTAAACTGATTACATATGGATTAGTAAGATATAATCTAATAATATTCACTAATTCATAGTCATTACAAATTAAAGAGAATGTTAGTAAGGCTATTTAGGCCATTTCCTTGATACCACAAAGGGACCACACCCAATGAGATGTCATATTATTTTTAGAGCTCTTCAGAGGAAACTGTTCTGTAACTTTTCTTGGGAGTTCATTTCAAAGTTTTATAACCATCACTATCAGGAAATACTTCTTTCTTGGCTATTTTTCTTTGGTTTCTATAACTCCTGTTCTTTGTATTCTTGCTCTTGAATTCTAACATAAATTATGATTTCTGGAAACCTCAGCAGCTCCATGGGCTTGAAACTGAGCATCAAGATTATAATTCACTAATCACAAGCAAATTCTGTGGAATAGTCAGCCATCCTCACTAACTGAAAACCACCTGTCACTCAAAGGGGAGGCACATCAGCCTAGCTGAATCAGTGAGACCTCCAAGGGAAAATAAGGGGGACAAATCAAACAATCACTACCCCCTGACCACCACTTTCCTTCAGTCTTTAATGGAAACAACTCAAGACTCTGCAACCAAAAGCCTTTGGAAGAGCAATGCCTGCAGCCCACTCTGGCTTTCATTGATTGGACAATAATAAGTCCTAGCCCAAAATTCATTTGGTCATTGTTTGGATGGATTTGGACGGCCCAGAAGTTTAAATAGCAATTGTTTCTGTTCTGGTCAAAAATGTATGTGTGTGTACAAAGTAGCTCATCTTTTAGCTCATTTTTTTTACCTAATCATAAATCATTGAATGGGTGTTACCTCAGGGCTGTCAAACACCTTAGCTTAAAAAGGACAAGGCCATCCATGGTCATCTCCTGTCATCTTGATCAGTTTTGCCCCTAGACTCAGATGACCCTGGAGGGTGGAGTGAATGAAGCTCATAAGCTCATGACTTTGCCCAGCTCTGCCTCACTTAAATCCAAACTCTTGCAAGTCAAGACATCACCTTCCTGATATCATTGGTCCTCTTCAACCATGAAGGACAAATAGCAACAACAAACCTCCAGCCTAGTGCCCTCAGACATTTTCTTGGGAAGCAAGTCCTGTGGAGATAAATCTGGCAATTAACTGTTCCTGCCTACAGTCACATTCACTGAAGACTTGGATAAGAAAATTCTTGTCCCCCAAGTCCTTGATACTGTCAAGTAGCACATCATCAAAAAAAAAAAAAAAAACCAGACACATTTATCAGTAGAAATAACTTTGAAAAAGAGGCACAGCCAATTGTTTTACTGCAGGGAACCTTTTGATATGACTTCCACCTGTAATATTTTATCTGTATTGTCTTTTATCTCACTCATTAGAAGGTAGATCTCTTGACAGCAAGGACTTATTTTTCCTTTGTATGTCCCCAGAACTTAATTGAATGCTTTGCAAAGAGTAAGCCTTTAATAAATGCTTCATTTATTCATGCATTCAATAACCATATCTAACCTGAAATTGAGATGTATCCCAAAGTTGATCTCCAATAAATCCTTCATGTTTAACAGAAAACAGAACCAATTAATCATAGAAATTAAAACATGACTCACTAGCTTTTCTAATGGCTTTCTGCTTAAGGCTGCTTTCTCTTATACTATTATCATTCAGATTAATGTTCTGATGCTGAAATCCTTCCAAATAGCCAATAAAAGTATTTTAGATTTAGTCAAAAAATATAGTATTGTTTTCCTCAAATAGAAAGTTTAATCTAAATCAATTTGAGGAAAGGCACTTACAAGTGACCTTTAAATACAGCTTTCCTAGTTGGGAAACTGATAAAGATATCATTTCTCAAATATATGGAGAGCTGAATCACATTTATAAGAATATAAATCATTCCCTAATGGATAAATAGTAAAAGGATATAAACAGGCCATTGTGAAATGAAAAAAATTAAAGCCATTTACAGTAAAATGCTATAACTATTGATTAGCGAAATGGAAATTAAAAGAACTTGGAAGTATCACCACACACTTATCAGATTGGCTAAGATGACAGGAAAAGACAATAATAAATGTTGGAGAGGATGTGGAAAAATTGGAACACATTCATTGTTGGTGGAATTGTGAACTGATCCAACCATTCTGGAGAGCAATTTGGAACTATGCCCAAAGGGCTATAAAACTAAGCATACCCTTTGATTCAGCAACACCACTACCAAGGTCTGTATCTCAAAAAGAGCCCATATACTCATATGGTCCATATGGGAAAGGACTCATATATTCAAAAATGTTTATACAGTTCTTTTTGTGATTGCAAAGAACTAGAAATTGATGAGATTTCTATCAAATAGAGAATGGTTTAACAAATTGTGGTATATGAATATAATGGAATATTTTTGTTCTCTAAGAAATGACAAGCTGGTGGATTTCCGAAAAATGTGGATTTACATGAACTGAAACCTGGAAAGACTGAACTGATGTCAAGTGAAATAAATAAAACCAGGAGAACATCATACACAGTAATAACAACATGGTGTGATGATCAACTCTGATAGACTTAGCTTTTTTCAGCAATACAATGATCTAAGAAAATTCCAAAAGAATCCTTGATAGAAAATGTCATCTATGTACCAAGAAATATGGAGTCTGAATGCAGATTGAAGAATACAATTTTTACTTTTTTTTCTCCTCATTGTTTTTCCCTTTTGTTGATTCTTTCACAACACAACTAATGTGGAGATATGTTTAACATGATTGTATATAGATATAGATATATACATATAATCTATGTTGCATTGCTTGCTCACTTGGAGAGGAGGGAAAAAAATTTGAAACTCAAAATCTTACAAAAATGAATGTTGAATATCATCATTACATGTAATTAGAAAAAAATAAAATATTATTAAATGCAAAAAGTGGATATTAAAAAGATTTTAAAATATATTTGGGACAATTTTTCCAATTCTTAAAAAAAATTAACATTAAGAATGAATAGAATTTCATACGCACTTCCTGAAGGCCATAAATAAAATCAATATTTTTCCTTGAGGGAAAACATAAACAGCATCTTTCCTTTACCAAGATGGATAAATTCACAGATTCATAGAACCTCAAGAATTGGAAGATACTGATGTCCTTTAGAATGATTTGAACCTCAAAAAGCATCCTGTCTAAAACCAGTGTTCATCTAATGTCTCCTTGAAAATCTCCAATCAAATAATCTACTACTCACTAATCCACAACTCAATTTGTTTGGTAGCAGTTGGGATTTTTCTTCATATGGAACCAAAAATATTTCTCTTTCCAAACTGCTCTCTAATTCCTCTTCTCACATTCCAATCATTCAGACATTTGAAGACTGGTTGGCATCACAAGTTTATCATAAAGGAGGGAAAAGGATCCACATGTGCAAAAACATTTTTAGCAAACATTTTGTTTTGTGATGGCAAAGAATTGGAAAATGAGGATGTCCATCAATTGGGGAATGGCTGAATAAGTTGTGGTATATGAAGGTAATGGAATAGTATTGTTCTATAAATAATGATGAACAAGCTGATTTTAGAAAAGCCTGGAAAGATTTACATGAACTGATGCTGAGTGAAAAAAGCAGAACCAGGAAGACATTGTACATAATAACAGCAAGATTGTGTGATGATCGGTTATGAAAGACTTGGTTCTTCTAGGGGATCATTGAGCTAAAGCTCAATTTGGGCCCAAAGTTTATTGGGCAAAAAATGCCATCTGTATTCAGAAAGAGAACTATGGAGATTGAATGCAGATCAAAGTTTCTTTCTTTCTTTCTGTTTTTTTTCTCTCTCTCTCCCCATCTCTCTCTCTCTCTTTCTCTCTCTCTCTCCCCATCTCTCTCCCTCTTTCTCAACCCCACTCCTTCCCTCTTCTCCTTCTCTCTTTCTCTTTCCCTCCCCCCCCTTTTCCTTTTCTGATTTTTCTCTCCCAACATAATTCATAGAAATGTGTATTTTAAAAAGTTAATAAAAGAAAGAAAAAGAAAAATCCACAGAAACTCCTGGGGGAAGAATATTTCTCATTTTTCTAACTACATATCTATGTGAGGCTGGATTTTCAACATATACTTCAACCAAAAAAAGTTATCACAACAGAATGAATACAAGATGAAGATAGGAAAATCCAGTTATCTCCTGTTAAATCAGACATTAAAGAAATTTGCAAAAATACCTAAATATCATTACTCTCACTTTATTTGCTTAAAATATAATTTTTTCATAAAAATGTTATTTATGTTAACTTGCAGTGGGTTTATTTTTATTTTTATATGAATAAACATTTTTAAATCACTCCAGTCTCTTTGTCAAGAAAACCCCAAATATGGTCATGAAGAGTTGAATCTTATTTTAAAATGACAATAAAATATTTTTTCATTTTGTCGGTTTTAATTTCTAATACAGCAAATGTTGACAAACATAACATATATAAATAACATATATAAACAAAAGATCTTTGGGGTTCTCAATAATTTTTAAAAGTATAAGGACATGAGAATAAGCATGTAAGAGTGCCCTGAGACCAAAAAGCTTGAAAAGCATTGATGTTAAATCATTCATAATTAAAATTTAATCAAAAAGAAATTCACTATCTACTTCCCTTCCAGATGACAAAGATCCCCAAAAAATTCTTTCTTGGGTCTGGTCATAAAACCAGGCTCAAATTATCTTAATTTTATTACCTACCTCATATCTTTCATATGAAAGACTTTTTTGGGGTTGAAATCTAAGTATACTGTTAAAAGCAGTTTCTTTAGCTACCACCCAGTATAGAAGACCTGTCAAAAGTATACATGCAAGTAATCTGGCACAGCAAATTCTTGACAAAGCCATTCTGATACAATACTCAATGGAAGCTAAATGAAGACCTAAATTCAAATCCAGTGTGAGACACTTTTTAGTTGTGTGAACTTCTGCAAGTCATTTAACTTTCTCTGTCAGTAATAAGGATATTTGAAAAAGCAAAAGGGTTAGAGCAACAATCCAAAACAATAATCTGCAAACCTAAACATAATCAACAATAAATAAGATAAACTTTCATTACAAATAAAGGCATCGATCTGACGTATTCTTGGGAAGAAAAAACCCCCAAGAATTCAATTTACCCGTTACTAGGAAAGATGTTTCCCCAGCCTGCTAATGTGGGGAGGAAATTAAGTAGCCAAGAAAGAAAAAAAGGAAAAATCAATGAAAACCTGTATGGGGCAGCAAAGACAATTAAATCAAAAAATTCAATGTGGATCAAAGTCATTTCCTAGGCCACACCAATAATTACAACTGATGAAACAGTACTACTCCTGGCTTTGAGAATATGAAATAAAGAATGCTCTCCTGCTCTCAGAAGTCTACCCCTTTGATCAACCCTTTCAATATTTTCTAATCAGTGGATTTCTTCACTATTGCTTATAAACATGTTCAAGTCTTCTTTATTCTTAAGGAAAAAAAAAAAAAACAACCAAAAACCCCTTTACATTCCCTTAAGCTACTATCCATATTTCTTGTCTCATACTCACACTTCAAAGCTTTGCAAATTTACCATCTCTTGATTAAAACTGAACTCTCCAAAATTATCTTTAAAAAAATTTGGGGAGGCAATAAGGGTTAAGTGATTGCCCATAGTCATACAGCTCGTAAGTGTCTGAGACCAGATTCTATATCATCCTCTAATTGCTAAACAGAATGTTTTCAGCCTTATTCTCCTTTCTCTCATTTTTCTATTAACTGTTGAATTCTAGTTTCCTGAACACTTTTTTCTGACCCACAGTTTTTGTACCAGTGTTCTTAATTTGTTGTCTAACTGATCTGGTCTTACTTTTTTCTTTTCTGCTGCTGAATAACCCTCCAGATCCAGCTCACTAACTGTGGATGTGTGTTGGAATCTTTACAAAGTGTTAAGACACTGGAGTTAATTTAATCTTAGAAAGAGTTATTTTGGGCCAGAACTTGAAACAAGGTACTAAGTAGAACTGACTGAACAATGCTTGTGTTCACACCTTTAGAGAGCTCATAAGCATCTAAGTACTCAATGGATTTCACATGTGTAGGGCTTAGTCCGAATTCACACCTTCCTTATGGCCAGAGAGCACTCTGGGAGATAACCCAGAATCCCTCTCCCTCCAGAAGGCGGAGTTAACCTTTTGGGACATCATATATATAGGGAGCTTTTGAAGCTTGGGCTTAGTTCTTCTTGTGGGACTTAGGAGAGAGAGAGACTCTGGAAGAAAGCCTACAAGCCCTATCTTCGAGGCAAGAGAGATCCATTGCATCTTCCAACTTGGTGCTGGCTGGAGGCTGAAGAAAGCAGAGGCAGAAGCCAAGGACAAAGCTGCAGCTGCAAGAGCTCAAGCAGAGATAGGTCTCTGAACTAACCGGGCTAATTTGGAAGGAGAAATAAACGTTTGCATTTTTACCAGCTGGCTGCGATTTTGGAGTAATTATTTATTTCAACTGAGACTAAGGCTGCCTTCAGAAAACCTTCACAGATGTGCCCAAAGGCTCTATCCTGGCCCTGGAGCCTTTCTTTTTATATTTACTTGTTTGGTGATCTCTCAGTTCATATATCACCTTAAGATTAACTCCTAAATCATTAGAACCAACACAGTTTTTGTAGTCGGAGGATATGACACCAAATCTCAGTTGTCACTACCTGTTTGGCATTGGGCAAGTCACTTTAAGCCTCAGTTCTTCAGTTGCAAAATGGAAACAGGAGGCTATGGCTAAAATATCTCTAAAGTTCCCACTTCAAAATCTATGATGTTCTGAGCTCTATAAGCTCTTCTTTATCTCTGAGTCCTTATTTCTTCCTAGAACCAAAGGCCTAGCTACTAGTGGATATCTTTACCTGGATGTCCCAAGGGCATCTCCAACTCAACATGTACAAAGTGGAAGTTATAATCTTTTCCCTAAAAACTGCTTCTTTCCAATTTCCCTATTTTTGTTAAGAGCAACCACAATCTTTCTACACATTTGGATTTGCAATCCTGGAGAGTCTATAGCTTTTGAGTCTTTTCTTGATATTCATATGAATCTAGACACCATGACTGGTCAATTTTACCTTTAGAACATCTCTCAAAACATCCCTCTTTTCTTGACTCCTACAGTCACAGCTCCTGCTTTAGGCCCTTTCATTACTAACTTGGCCTACTGCAATAGCCGAGATTTTAGACACTGTCACTCTCTCATTCTTATTTCTTTCTAATCCATCAACCAACACAACAGCTAAACTGATATTCCGAAAGCACGTCTGGCTATGCTATTCCCCTAACTCACAATCATTAGTGCCCCCTACTGATTCCAGGATCTGATGATCATTATTAGTTTTGGGAATTAAGAGGTCATTCACAACTTTAAAGAGAACAGTCTACATATGAAGTCAAAATGCACATTGCAAAGGATTGAGAAGCATGTGAGAGAACAGAAAGTAGAAGTACTAAGTGTACATGGCTTTTAAAATAAGTTTGGGGAAGTTTTAGGTTAGAAGTTTAGGAACAATAATAATCAGGGATTTCAGGATCTAGGGAGGGTCCTTAAAGGATGACAGAAATGTGGACAAGCTTGTAAATCAGCGAAAAGGATAGGAAGAGATGGAAGACTGGGGGAGAGGATAATAGAGACAATCCCCTGCATTAGACAGGGGATGAAGGTTGCTTGTAGAGGGATTTGCCTTAAAAAAAGGAATTACATCTTCAACCAAGACAGGAATGATGGAGGAGAGAGAGGGCAAATGTCACAGGGATGTGAAATGAGAAAGGGAGAGAGCTTACAGTAAATGGCCAGGGAGCTATGGGACAAGATCTTTGGAGAAGGCAGTTAGAGGAGACTTGGAACACTAGTTGTGGTGAGTGGGACAGAGGATAAATTAGAGAAGGGTCTTTTTTCTGTAGCATGATCCCAGTGAATCAGATGATGTAAGAGGATAGATAGCATACATTTTCACTGGATTTATTCAGATTCATTGGATTCTAGTCAAGTGCATCATTTCCTTCAGCTCTGGAATGAAGGATCTGACAAGTCAGGGGAAAGGACTAAATATCTAGGGACTGCACAGATAAGCAGATCTGGGTTAGGGGTGTACCAAGATTCTAAAAAGTTACTGAGTGCCACAGCCAGGATGAAGAATAGGCTTGAAGAAAGTCTAGGGAGAAAGGGATGCTGCTGGGTGGTACCACAGTGCAGAGTCCACCAAGTTTGGAGTCAGGAAGACCTGAAGGCAAATAAAACCTCATATTTCCTAGCTGCAGGACATTGGGCAAACCACTTAACTGCGGTTTGCCTCCGTTTCCTCATCTACAAAATGGGGATAATTAAGAATAGCTCCTACCTCTCAAGGCTGTTCTGAGGTCAAATAAAATAACAATAGTAAAGTGCCTAATACAGTGCCTGGCATATAGTAAGCACTATTATATAATATATACATAACATATAATGTGATATATAATACAGTAATGTAGCATAATATAAATTATAACTACTATTGTTATTGTTAAATGCAATGATAAAAAGTCCAAGGAAATAATTGTGAGTTAAGAATTCAGTATAAGAACTTTAAACTAGTTGGTTTGGCTAGTTTAAAATTATATAAAATTCCTCTGCACAAGTTTTCTGATTGTATATATTCTCTTTCATCTGGGATAGAGGTAAGGAGTGGAAAAATATATTAAAAATAAAAATGCAGAGCTCTAATAGTATAGAGGCAGAAGGGGAAAGGTGTGAATGCTGGCATTTAGGCCCAAGGACAGGCACAAGGAGGGCATGTGATTAGGGACTGGGTAAGGTAAATCCTATAAACTGAGTCAACATCACCAAAAAAAAAACTTTTAGAGATTCTAAGCCAGGAAATGAAGATAAAAAGGAGTTTAGATTATAGCAAAGAAAAATCTTTAGGTCAGGGAGGGGATTCCCCCAAGGTCAGTTACAGGAAGCATCTGTTTCCTGGGTATGCTGAGATCCTCAGCATGATCCAGACTAGAACATTCCTAACAATAACAGGGACCATGAGTTATATTTTTAATGTAAGGAAAAGTACATACTATCTTATATCACAGATTTGCAGGTTTTTATTTTAAAACCAAAAAATTTAATGGGGATCTAAGTTGCAGAAATGAATATAATGATAAAATAATCAGCTAAGAAAATGGTTTATCCGATTTTATTATATAAAAAAAACCTTTAAGGACAATAAGCCATTGAAAAATCACTAAATACTTTGTACAAAAAAAAAGAAAAAATCTTCAAACCACTTTTTTTTTGATATTGCTAATACCTCCATGCTACTAAAAGGTACCTTGACAACAAATCTCTACATGAAAAACAACTAAATTTTCTACTAATGAATGTCAATATGAGTAGAATAGATCATAAGGATCTTTTATGTCTAAAAGAAATAAGATAGTTTCTTAATGGTCACTTTGCTTTAAAGTCATGCAATAATTAGGGAAACAAAAAGATGGAGAGTTAGGACAAAGTACTACTGGCCTGCTAGAACTGACATGTAATAATGTTTTTTAATTACTGTAATGTCATAATTTTGATTTTGAAATACTAAAATCAATATTTAAAAAAACTAATCTAAGACATAAATTTTTTGGCCCAAAATAAAATTAATCTTTCATGATGAACATAAGTAGTTAGAATTTCATTAAGACTTGAGTTTTTGTAATGCCAACCATTTCACTTGGAAAACCCCTTATTCCAAAAGCATCAGTAGGAGAGATCAAATAAGGATGATATTTCTATGATTCTAAATGAGGAAAATAATAATACCCAGTTCACAGAGTTGTTGTGGGAAACAATAAACAAAAAATGTTCTCACAGTGGAAGAAAACCAAAATTTGGGATCAGAAGTAGTCCAGAAGAGGGGAGCAGGGAACCTCTGGAAACCAGTTGAAACTAGATAAAACTGAACAAAACTAGTTATGTAGTATTAAAAAAATAAAATAAATTAAAAAGAGAGAGAGAGAGAAAAGAAAAGAAAAAAAAAAAGCTAAAAGTAGGATAAAGGTTATAGCTTAGTTAGAGTACCCAAACTTAATTACTTCATAAATATTAACTTATTTTTCTCAGGAGGGGCTAAGGCTCATTTTAATGGTCATGCAACATATATGGTAGAAGGGAGGGACATATTAAGGGCTATATGTTGAAGGAGGATCTGGAAAAAATGTTAACCCCATTACCCCAGTCATTGGGGAGATGGGGGTGGGACTTTGCAGCTGCAATAAGGGATAAAAGGCTATCCTCTAGTGTCTAAAAATTCTGAGGGCTCATCTTGAGTTTCATACTTGCTTCCTGAAGGAATGTAATAAAATTTTGTACTGCTCCACTCATCCTTTGTTCACTTACTATGCTCTTATTTAGGGTTCAGAATTGTTTCTAACATTGTCATGAAAATTAAGATAACATATAGAAAGCATTTTGTAAAAAAAAAATTAAATAAAATGGTATTATTTATTATAATTATTATTTTAGCATTCTTCAAATGAAGACTTGGGTCTACTAAAAGTCTTTAAAAGATTATTAAAAATCTTTGCAAAAAGTACTTCCTGTTTACCTCATTGTCCATTCTTCCACTAAATTCATTCCTTTACTAATTAAACAATCTTTCATGTAGGAATGCTACTGGTGCACCGTCAAGTTTTTATTTATATATTACTCTTATAAGCAACAGATTGACGTTTGTGAAAGCTGAGAAAGAGAACCCCCAATCCCAATCTGTGTGGAACCTTGCTTTATTGAGTTAGCTAAATGTATAGTTTAATAAATCCAGGTCAATTATAATGGGAAATAGAATATGGAGAAAAATAGATAATCTTCAAAAAATTATAAACAGATTTAATTTTTTTTAAAGAATATGCTACACAAACTTTGAAAGTGATTCAAATTTTGAGTAAATACTATAGTGAATGGGGAACTGGTCTTATCTTCTGGAGTGACAATCCATTACAACATATTGCTTCTTTCATATACAATGACTGCAACAATATAAATGAAAAATATCATAAAATGAATCAGACCTAGATTAATTTAAAAAACAGTAATAGAGAAAAGAAATAATGAAATTTACTTTTCTTTCCATATCAGAAAGATATGGAATTACTAGGACAGAAGGTTGTTTTCACTATCTGATACAGTCTGTATATCAAGTATTTTTACATAATTAATTTTCTCTGTTACCAAAAGAAGTTCAGTGGAGGCACAGATAAAGTATTTTCCCATGAAATGATTTTGATAAAAGAAAAAAAAAACCCACAATCAATAATAGTACTTTTATTAGAACTTTAGAAGATTAAGTTAGATTAATTAGAAGATTAACCCACTAATCTTGAACCCTAATTGAAATTATGATTTTCAACATAGTCATTTTTTAAAAAGGGTCATTCACTTATCAGTGGAATAGGTTAAGTACAAGACATGACTATAGTAATCTAATGTTTGATAAGCCCAAAGCCTTGAGTTCTGAGATAAAAACTTACAATTTGACAAAAACTACTGGGAAACTGGAAAATAGTATGGCAAAAACTAGGCACTGACCAACATCTAGTATCTTATACCAAGAAAAAGTCAAAATGGGTTCTTGATTTAAACATAAAGGGTGATGATGAAAGCAAATGAAGAAAACAATGGACAGTCTCTCTCTCAGAGTTCTGTGGAGAAGGGAGAAAATTATGGCCAAAGAAGGACTAGAAGACAGTATAAAATGTAAAATGGATAATTTTAATTAAATTGAAAAAGTTTTGCACAAACAAAACCGATGTAACTGAAATTAGAAGGGAAGCAGAAAGGTGAGAAATAATTTATACAGCCAGTATTTCTGATAAAGGCCTCATTTCTTTTTTTTTGGGGGGGGGAATTCTTTTTATTTATTTTATTTATTTTTAATACCCATTGCTTTATGAACCATGTAAGGAAAGAAAAATCAGAAGCAAAAGGGAAAAACCATTGGAGAGATTAAAAAAAAAAAAACAGAAAAAAAGAATTGAACATAGCATGTATTGATTTACATTCAGTTTACTTAGATAATTTTCTGGATACAGGTGGCATTTTTTTGTCCAAAATCTACTGGGATTGCTTTACATCACTGAACTGCTGAGAAGAACCAAGCCTTTCATAGTTGATCATCGCTATTATCATGTACAATGTATTCCTGGTTCTGCTTGTTTCGTTCAATATCAGTTCATGTAAATCTTTCCAGGCCTTTCTATAATTAGCTTGTTCATTTTTTATAGAACAATAAGATTCCATTACCTTCATGTACCGCAGCTTGTTCAGCCAGTCCCCAGTTGATGGATATCCACTCCTTTTCCAATTCTTTGCTACCACAAAAAGAGCTGCTGAAAATATTTTTATACATGTGAGTCCTTTTCCCTCTATTATTTCTTTGGAATATAGATCCAGTAATGGCACTGCTGGGTCAAGGAGTATGCAGTGTTTTATACCCCTTTGGACATAGTTCCAGATTGCTTTCCAGAATAGTTGGATCACTTCACAATTATACCAATAATGCATTAATGTACTAGTTTGCTCACATCTCCTCCAACATTTTATCATTTTTTTTCCAATCATTATCTTAACCAACATGTAAAGGCCTCATTTCTAAAATATATAGAAAACTGATTCAAATTTAGAAGAATACAAGTAATTGTATAGTATAAAAATACAAGTTGATAAATGGTCAAAGAATATAACAGACAATTTTTAACTGAAGAAAATAAAGCCATTTATACTCATGAAAAAATGTTCTAAATCACTACTGATTAGAGAAATGTAAATTACAACAACTTTGAAATACCACACCACTTCATACTTCTCAGATTGGCTATGATGACAGGTAAAGATGATGATAAATATTGGAGGGGATGTGGGAAAACTGGCACACTAATGCATTGTTGGTAAAGTTGTGAAAGGATCCAACTATTATAAAAAGCAATATGGAACTATGCCTAAAGGACTATAAAACTGTGTATACCCTTTGATCCAGCAGTCTCTCACTAGTGGGTTTATATTGCAAAGAGATCATAAAAGAGTGAAATGGACCCACAACTGCAAAAATATTTGTAGCAGCTCTTTTTGTGGTGGCAAAGAAATCAAATGGATGCTCATCAATTGAGGAATGGCTGAATAAGTTAGCATATATGAATGTTATGGAATATTGCAATTTTGTAAGAAATGAGCAGGATTTCTAAGAGACCATCATAGATGCTTGTAACTTTAAGTAAATATATAACTTGTGTCTCTTATTTTAATATATCTTCACAAAAGACTAAAATTCTTCAATTTCTGAGTTTCCATATTTTCTATAATGTAAACCACAGTCTATCATTTCATATTTGCATGGTCTTAGAATAAGAATTCATAGCTTTACTTCCTATTTATCCTAATAAGTTCCTGCAAAATTAGTTTTATCCAAAGTTGCAGATTATTAGAGTTGTCCAAAAATGGAATGGGATATTTCATGACATGGGGAATTCCCATCAATAAAAAGTTCAAACAGATTCTAAGTGGTCATCAGGAATATTGTAAAAGGGAATGTAACTGAATTAGAGGATAGGTTTCAAGACTTCCTGAAATTATTTCCAATACTAAAGTTTTATGGAATGATGAAAAATAATTAAATACAATTGTTTTGTCAAGTATCTTAATATTTAATAATGAGCTCAGTGAATAATAGATAATATATTCTTCTTTAATTAAACACAAATTCATTTAAGAAAAAGAGAATACTGTCTTAGGTACTATTTCTTGAATTTCTAGATTTACTGAACTGAGAAAAAAAGGTTCACAGGAAGAAAAAGTGTTTTAAATCTTAATTCAGAATTACTTTAAAACTAATTTTCAAAGTAATTCAATGTCACTGATTTTTATACTTATTTGTTAATAGGTACTAATATCATCCCATTTTGATGGCCAAAGTTTTATTTTTCCCTTTGAGGAAAAGTTTAAAGTTTCTCTTTTTGTTTCTACTGAACCAAAGGAAAAAAATCTTCAGAAAAGAATATTCGAATCAGACAATCTCCAGTTCACAAGTTTATTTCATACACTATCTATAAGCAGCTGCCTGATGTCAGAGGAACCCTCCTTCTATGCTGTCACTGCTTCATATTGCCTTCCCCTTCTACTCTATCTGCTATGAACCCTACTGTTTTTCTGGGACTTCTTTCCTCTCCGGTTTGTCCTCTCCCCTAAATCTAATCCCATTTCTTCACTTTATCACAATACCAGTATAGTACAGGGTACTGTTTACTTTTCACTTTGCTCCAATACAAGGTACAAGACTCAGCAACAGGAAAGAAGGAAGATAGAAGGTTAAACCCTTTTCTCCTTTCACTCTTTCAGTTTATCTGGTCCCAGAGAAAGATCTCAAATGGGAACAAACAAAAGGTTTGGAATTAGAAGTCTCTTTTCCTCCTCCCTAAAAAATTGATGGAATCAATTTGTATTAGAAAGGAAGACATGTTCCTAGAATGCCAAGAAGGAGTTCTGAAAAGTTTTTTTTCCCCCTAAAAATATTATTACACATGGTTACTAGTATAATATAAATTTCAGGTACATTACAGATTAAATAGGCCTTTGTGGATTTGTGTGACTACCTGTTTATTACAAATAGAATATATTTTCCCATAGAAATAATTCTAAGTTCCCCCCTTTGGAAACATGCTTTTAGAAACACTTTCATAAGTTAAGGATTGTTTCTAACTAGGGGGTACACCAAGGTATATAACAATTACATTTTGATTAGGCAAAGTATTTTTCTGAAAATGGTACTATAGTGTTGTTATATAGAATAAAGATCCCAGGTAAAATTTAAAGTCAATTTAAAGAAGGTAGCACATACCTATTGTGATGTTACCCATTTTGCTGTGTACTGTTAAATCACCTATAAGAGAGAGAGAGAATACTGTTAAATCACCGATATGGTGGGAAAAAAAATAAAAAATAGACTGAGACAGACACACAGAGAGACAGAGAGAATATTTATGTTGGATGAGATGATTGATGCCAGTTCCAATGACCTTGTGATGAAGAAGAGAGCCATCTACACCCAGAGAGCACTGTGGGAACTGAATGTGGATCACAACATAACATTCTCACTCTTTTTATTGTTGTTCGCTTGCATTTTTTTTCTTACTCATTTTTTCTTTTCTTTTTGATCTGATTTTTCTTGTGCAATAAGAGAACTGTATAAATATGTTTACACACATTGGATTTAACATATTTTAACATATATAACACATACTGGATTGCTTGCCATCTAGGGCAGAGGGTGGGGGGAAGGAGGGGAAAATCTGAAACACAATTATGTTTTAAAAATAAAAGCTTTAAAAATAAATTTTAAAAATAAAAAAAAAAGAATATTTATGTTGGGGGGAAAAAGTGTACATGTTATGTAATATCCAAACATGACAAGTTCTATAAGCTATTATTGGAAATTATATGTTGCTTTATTACTGTATCCAACTTATTCAGGCAATGCAAATCTAAGTAACCCACAGCTACAGATTTTGTTCATATTCTGACTATCTAAAAGAAAAACTTAACTTTTCCAGTAAAATAAACAATCTACTTAAAAGTCTGAGTAGGACACATATTGCCTGACAAATGGTAGCGGCAAGAGGATAATCTCATTTAAATCACAGAGGTTTACATTTGGCTCAGTAGAGAAGTAGATCAGTGGGGCAGGCTCCAATCCCAGCTCAGAAGGCAAACTGGAAAATTAGGCTGTTTTCCTCTTTTTTAGAAGCTACTCCCTGCAAATACAAAGGGCTCCTGTGCTCAAAGCTAAGGCTTAGAACTGCACAGGAAGTTTAGGACAGAGCTCCCTTTACCCCAGGAACAGAGATCAACCATAAAAGTAAAAAAAGAGGAACTACCAAAAGAAAAGGAAACAATATGAACAAACAGAAAAGAATCATGACCATGAAAAGCTACTATGAGGACAAGGGAGGACTAAAACACCAATTCAGACAAGGACAAAATATTCACAGAGGAAATCTCAAAAAGTGATATAAATTGGTCTCAAACCCAAAGAGCCTTCTTGGAAGTGTTCATAAAAGACTTTAAAAGACAAGAGAGCTAGAAGAAAACATGAGAAAAAAAATAAGAGCTAAGCAAGAGAAAGTCAACAGCTTAGAAAAAGGAAGGCAGTTCCTTAAAAAGTACAATTGGCCAAAGGCAAAAAAAAAAAAAAAATCCACTAAAGAAACATTTTTGAGAAAAACTCAAAAGCAGAATTAACCAAACCACACATTAAAAACTAGAATGGGAAAATTGGAAGCTAATAACTCTGAGACTACAAGAATCAGTCAAAAAAAAAAAAAAACTAACTAAAAAGAATGAAAAAAATGGAAGAAAATATATAATACCCTCATTAGAAAAAAAGTCAAATTGGAAAATAGATCCAGAAGGGAAAATTTAAAAATTATTAGTCAACCTGAAATCCATGGCCAAAAAAAAGAGCCTGGATAGCATTCTTCAAGAAATTGTCAAGGAAAACTATCCCTATATTCTAGAAACAGAGGGGAAATCTCTGTTTGATTCACCTTTGGAAAAATATCCCACATGGAAAACCCCAAGGAATAGTGTTGCAAAACTCCAGAACAACAATCTCAAAGAAAAAATATTGCAAGCTGCCAGACAAAATCAATTCAAATATTAAGGAGAAACCAGGATCTAGCAGCTTCCATAATAAAGATTCAGAGGGCCTGGAATACCATATTCTAGAAGGCAAAGGAACTGGGGTTAACAACCAAGAATTAATTATCCAGTGAGACCAAGCATCATTTTTTAGGGAAGGCAATGGATCTTCAATGAAGTAAGAGGCTTTCAATCATTTCTATTTTAAAAACCAGAACTAAACAGAAAATTTAATCTACAAAGGAGTCGAGAGAAACACTGAAAGGTAAATAGGAAAAAAATATATTATTTAAAAGTTAAACTGTTTACATTTCTAGATGGGAAAACTACATCTGTAAAGCCCATCAACAAGAGATAGGAAGAGAAATTCCATTTAAAATAACTATAGAGCATCTATGCAGGGGTCCTCAAACTTTTAAAACAGGGGGCCAGTTCACTGTCCCTCAGACTGTTGGAGGGCCGGACTATAGTAAAAACAAAAACTTTGTTTTGTGAGCCTTTAAATAAAGAAACTTCATAGCTGTGGGTGAGGGGGATAAACATCCTCAGCTGCCACATCTGGCCCGCGGGCCGTAGTTTAAGGACTCCTGATCTATAGTTATAGGTATCTATCTGACAAGACATAACCCAAGAACTATATGAACACAATTACAAAACACTTCTCACACAAAGAAAGTCAGATCTAAACAATTGGAAAAATATCAATTGTTCATGGGTAAACCAAACTAATAAAATAAAAATGACAATTCTGCCTAAATTGGTTTACTTGTTCAGTGTCATAACAATCAAACTGCCAAAAAATTATTTTATAGAACTAGAAAAAATAATAACAAAATTCATTTGTTAGAATAAAAGGTCAAGAATATCAAGGGAATTAATAAAAAAATATATATATAAAGAATGGTGGCTTAGCAGTACCAAACCTAAAACTATCTTATAAAGCAGCAGTAATCAAAACCATTTGGTATTGGCTAAGAAATAGAATGGTGGATCAGTGGAATAGATTAGATATAAATGACACAATAATCAAGGCCTGTAGGAATCTAGTATTTGATAAACCCCCAAACTCCAGCTTCTGGAATAAGAACTCACTTTCTGACAAAAATTGCTGGGAAAGTTGGAAAATAATATGTCAGAAAGGAGGAAAAGACCTACATCTTACATCCCACATCCCATACCAAAATAAGGTTAAAATGGATACATGATTGGGGCATACAGGATGTACCATAAACAAATTAGGAGAGCAAAGGATAATTTATCTAGTAGATCTTTGGAGAAGGGAAGAATTTATGAACAAAGAATTACTAGAGAGCATTATAAAAGGCAAAATGGACAACTCTGATTAAATTAAATTAAAAAGGTTTTTCATAAACAAAACCAAGACAAACAAGATTAAAAGAGAGTACAAAGCTGGAGAAAAAAAAATTACAGTCAGTGCTTCTAATAAAGATTACATTTCTAAAATATATAAAGAACTGTGTCAAATTTATAATAATACAAGTCATTCCCCAGTTGGTAAATGGTCCAAGAATATGATCAAGCAATTTAATTTCATCATTAAAGTCATCTATGTTATATAAAAAATACTCTTAAAAATGCTTACTATTGATTAGAGAAATGCAAATTAAAACAACTCTGAGGTACTACCCAAGGCACACTTTTTAGATGGGCTAAAATGACAGGTAATGGTAAATGTTGGAGGAGATGTGGAAAAACTGGGACATTAATGCATTGTTGGTAGAGTTGTGAAATGATCCACAACCATTCTGGAGAGCAATTTGGAACTATGCCCAAGGACTATAAAACTGTATATGCTCTTTGACCCAGCAGTGCCATTACTGCATTTGTATCCTAAGGTAATCAGAAAGGAGGGAAAACAACCCACATTTGCAAAAATGTTTGTGGCAGCTCTTTTTGTGGTAGCAAAGAATTAGAAAATGAGTAGATTGGGAAATGGCTGAATAAGCTGTAGTATATGAAGGTAATGGAATATTATTGTTCCATAAAAAATGATGAACAAGCTGATTTTAGAAAGGCCTGGAAAAATATACATGAACTGATGCTGAATGAAAAAGGAATAACCAAGAATACACTGTACACAACAGCAAGAATGTGCAATGATCAACTAGGAAAGGCTTGGTTCTTCTCAGAGGTTCAGTGATCCAAAACAATTCCAATGGATTTTAAACAGAAAATGCCATCTGCATCCAGAAAAAGAACTCTGGAGATTGAATATAAATCAGCACATGCTATGCTCACTTCTTTTTTTTTTCTTTTCCTCTCCCATGATTTTTCCCTTTTGTTGTGATTTTCCTCTCCCAGTATGATTCATAAAGCAATGTGTATTCAAAATAAAAAAAAAATTTTTAAATTATAAGATTACAAAGAAAAACAACTTTTAAAGATTTGAGATTTTGATTAATGCTATAATCAGGTATGATTCCAGGGGGCTGATGATGTTTATTATCCACCTCTTAAAAAAGAAGTAATAAACTCAAGAGGAAGAATGAGTTATCCATCTTCAGTCACAATCAATGTTGGAATTTGTTTTGTCTGATTACATCTACTGATTACAAGCATTTTTTTTTCTTTTTATCTAAGTGGGATAGGGTTAAAAGGCAAGAAAGTTTAGGGATGTAGTAGCAAAATTAATAGATAGGTTAAAAAGAATCATATTAAGGTATTTATTTAATGGAGAGGAAACAACAACAAAAAGCCAGGAAAGACAATTTTGAAAGTTAAAGAGTTTTACTGTATATTTAACACTATATACCTTATACTTAATATGACACTTTATATTTAACATTATATACTTTATACTATATGTTATATAATGTACTTAAAAAGGAAGCTATATATGAGACCTGTTGTTTCATGTTAAATCTTCATCTGTTCTATTATGAATGTACAAATGCCCATTCTATTTCATCTTTTATTAAGTTTGAAATAAAAACTGAAACAAAAACCTTACAGAATTAAAAATTTAATCAAATGTACTCACCGTACATTTTTTGATCTACAAATCAAAACATTTACCAATCTACAGAAAGCCAATTTTAAGCCAAAAGCTGAAACATATCTTGTAAACTTGTTTTAAAAACAAGTATTTTTTTAATTCTACATTTGCTTTCATCTGCAATGATTAAAGTGGTTTCTGGTTAGAGTGTAATGCACATACTAAAATATGACTAAGAAAAAACCCCCAAATTGTTCCATCCTTTAATGAGAACCTATTTTCCAGGATGAATGTGGAAGATTAAAACCACTTTTTTTTTTCCCTCTCCTCAGAATACTTTTTTTTGTTCGGCATGTATATACCAATAGTCTCCCTTGAAGCCATTAAACATTACCACATTTTTCAGCATTCTCTCAATAAAGTTAAACAAGATTACTTTTACTCTAATTCTAGGAAAACACCCAGAAAACATAAAGAAATAATCTTGGTTCCAGAATGAATACAATGTGATGGCAAAGCATATTTATGGCTCTAAATATCCTTCTAATCAACACAGCAATATATAGGTAAATGACTCCTGTGTTGTATTTTAAGGCAGGCTATTATTACACCAATTTTTAAAAAAAACTTCTCACATTTAAATGAACTTCACAGCAATAAGTATGTGAAGGAGGAGTGAGTGTGGGTAGGAATAAAGCTTGGTTTGTACTGGAAGCTCAGCTTAAAAAAAATAATAAAGCAAGAAGTCCCTGTTAGGTTGGCAGTGTTAGGTGTGGTATAGAGTAAGTTGCTCTGTAAACATTATTTTACCAGTTTGTTCTGTACATTCTAACTATTCAAAGCTAGTAAAATGTCTAGCTGTCCCAAACATCTGCCAAGAACAGCCAAAGGCAATACCAAGTCCAAAGCAAGTGTTTCATATTTCCTTTTCTCCAAAGAAACAACAAATGGTCATCACTGACACTTAAATAGCATTTTAAAGTGAGTCAAGTGCTTTACAGACATGATCTCATAAGTTCCAACACATCCCTATCTGAGGGGAGGTACTCCAGGTGCTGTGATCTCCAGCTGTAAATGAGATAAGTGAGGCTTGGAGAAATCAAGTGATTTGACCATTGCCACTCATCAAGTCACCATATGATTTCCCATTTTCCTATCACAGGGCTTTATAATATAGGGATAGACTTTAGAACCAGGAAGACATGGATTCAAGTCCCATCTCTGACACATACTGTTTCTGTGATACTGAACAAATCCCCCAACCTCTCAGGGCCCTAAAGCAATCCTAACCCTCTAGGATTCTATGTTATAGATCAGAAACTGAGCCATCAATGGAAAAGAGTTTCCTCATAAGCTGTTTCCTATCCACTGAAATCATGGGTCTGGTTTTACCAAATACCTGCTAAGTACATTGCAAAGAACAATTCAATTTAAATATTTACTCAGTTTTTAACTACATATGTTCCATACCTTTAGGAAGGTACAACTAACTGAAGATAACATCATCATCATCATCATCATCATCATCATCATCATCATCATCATCATAAACAGCCTTAGAGTTATTCATGTTATAAGACTCCCAAAACACTTTCTTCTCAACGACTTTGTAAAGGAAATACCATTATTCTAATTTGACAGGTAAGGAAATTGAGGCTCAAAAAGATTAACTATGTTGCCAGTCACAAAGCCACTAAGTGCAAGATCTGGGACTCAAAGCCTAATCTTTTTGCTCTAAGAACATGACGCTATGCTGCCTCTGAAAGACAATATTTATATTAAAAACTTGAAACAACACAATGCAGAGTCAACTTTGACATAATTATCAATAATATTAATATCTTGCACCTAAAAGGCGCTTTATAGTCACAAAGCACTTCACATTTTATCTCATTTTCTCCAAGTGAACTGTAAAGACATATGGTGTAAGTGTTTGGAGGAGGAAAATTGAGTTTTGTGGAGTAGTCATGGAGAAAGTAGAAGATAATCTGAGCCATAAAAGTCAGGCAGGGGTTAAGACAAGGACTGAAGAATAGAGAATGTCCTTCAGTAATAATGACAGCTAACATTTATACACCACCTACTATATGCCATTGTGCTAAGCCTATTACCATTCTTATCTTATTTGATCCTCATAACAATGGAAGGCAAGCATGATTACTGTTCCCAATTTTTCCCCCACAGCAGAGTAAACTGAGCCAGATGTTAAATGATTTGCCCAGGGTTCCACAGTATCTGAACTCCTGATTCTAGGCCTGGCCCTCTGGGCATGTACCACCTGGCATGGGTGACATTCAGGGAGGTAGCACCTCTGTGTGAGGGCTGCTCATTGACCCCCCCTCCTAGCTATCCACCTCTCCACTGTGACCACAGCCAGGGAAACCATCTCAGCAAACCCCCAGATTAGTGGAAACCAATGGGTCTAATAAAGCCCATGGGTGAGATGGGTATCCCTTGCAGAGCCATGGCGGTGACTGAAGCAGGCCGTGTGGAGCCCATAAGAGCTTAGTCAGACATCAAAGACCAAAGCTCATCTACTGCATCCAGGGCCATTGCCAGTCACCTTGCTTCTGACCTTGCCACTGGACTTTGATGACTCTAGAGGAGAGAGTGAGAGGCTGACAACTCTGCAAAACTCTTGCCTGACTTAGATCTGCTTCACTTGTTAGGTCAAAATCAACGTTGATACTCTCTCCTGATCGCTGGCTGCCCTTGTTCCTCTCCTACACAGGTCTTCTCTAACCCTGACCCATGGCTTCTACCAGCCCCCAGATGATGGACACGAGCCTTTCAATACTGGCCTAGAATAGCGGCTGTAGTGTCCTGGGCCATGCCCAAGAGAAAAATCACAGCCTTCATTGGCCGTAACGTCTTAGAGATCCAGGAGGTGAGGAAACTCCTGACTGTCTTGTGTGGTCCGGAGCACTGGTCAGAAGCAGTGCAACATGCTGATTCCCACTGGCCCTGCCTCCTGAGCGGGCATGCTGATCTAGCTTGCTGGGGCCCAGTGCACCTCATGCATGGAAGAATAGGAAGCAAAAGCTCCACTAGTTCTCATCTCAGCAGTCCTGATCCCGACCCCTCCCTGCTGGACTGTTCACATCATCATCAGGGACTTCTACAACCCTCTGCTGGCTGATACTCAGACTGGGAGTTGGGCTGGGCAGCCACAGGCCTTTTTCTCCTATCTGGGAGCTCACTGTACTGCATTTGTCCCTCTGACAGTTCAAGGGAGCCATTATGTAGCCTGATACTCTGTTTCTGGCCCTCCCCCAGGGGTGTGCTGAGGTCTTTCAAAGTCTTCCAGACATCCTTGCATAAGGATCTACAGAGATACTGCCCAAAAGTTCCAGCATCTTCTCCTGAATAATGGCACCACAAAAATCTATTCTACTTCTCTGGAAATGCCAAAATCTTTGGTTATGGCTTTGAATTCTCATCCTGTCAAGTGTAAAGTTTCCCAGGGTACTCTGTCTTTACCATCCTCTCAGAAAAACAGGACCATCAAGATTCCACTAGCCTTTCTTGGTCTTTATGGGAACTCTGATGATTACCATGAACCCCCTGGACTTCTAGAAGGCACAATATGATTTCCTGCTCCCATCTTCCCACCATACTGCTACCTCTACAGTATCTCTTGCACTTGCTCATTCTCTCCACTCACACAGCTATCATATCAGTTCAGGCCCTTTTTGTCTGAACTACTATAATGGCCTATTTGCTCTTTCTAACAAGATAATTTCCCTAGCCATGTCATGTCTCCCATGATCAAAAGCCTTTAGTGGCTTTCTATTGCCTACAGGGCAAAATATAAATTAATTTTAATTTAAATAACTCCACAATCTTCCTCTGACCTACCATGTAGGCCTCATTTCAGATTCCCTTTCATTTAATCTACATTCCAGGCTAACTAGAACATTAGCTATTCCCTAACCACAACATTACATTTTCCCGACTGTCTGCTTTCTTTGGTTTCTATTCTAAATGTTGGGGATTAGGTCAGCATGGCAGTATGACTATTCAGGCAATGGAATAACAATGTAGTCGAGTCTGGATTATCTAAGAGCTACTCTTTACTAAATATAGGGATAATTGTATTTCAAGTGATATAGTAAAATTCTGATATAACAATAACATACTTATGATTTCATCAATCTGGGTACACCAATAATACAGATCATTAGATACTTCCCTGTGAAAAGAAAAAAAAAAACCTAGGATATTGTCACAGGGGAATAGGGACTTTGAAAGGGTAGGGTGGAATTCCCCCTAAGGAATCACACCCTTTGGTAGCTTCCTATTTTACGTAATTTTTCTTGCTAACTAGTTTAGTTATTGAAAAGTTTATTTAAATAGAAGTGCTTTCAGTGTTCCCTGAATTTCAGTATCTTGACTGCCTTGCAGTTGGGGTTCTGCTTAGTAGAACCTTACACTTAATTGGAATAGCCTATTGGGAACTAAGGTCACAATGAAGTCATTACATCATTTTTTTAATAGAACAACAAGAAAATAAAAGAATATTTTAAGAATCTTTATCAATAGTATAACTTTTTAAAAGAATAAAATGGGAATGTCCTTTGATGAGTCTATTTTTCATCCCCAAACACTCAAAAGATCTATTTAGTTTCCAATACATTAAGAAAATATGTGACTTTTTTTTAAAAAAGAAAAATAAATTTCTATAAAATATTCAACCTATTGCAACATATATGCTATTTTATGGTCTAATCACTGACATTTGTAGCAACTTATGTAAAGTTATACCCCTACTCCACAAATTCTGGAGTTTAAGAAAATAGTTTGTTTTTTTTTAAGTAAACAAGCTTTTATTCTAACATGGCCAGAATAGAAAAATAAGCCATCAGATAAGAGAAATATTGATTTATTTGTTCTTCTGTTATAATACTTACAAGGTACTAAGACAGTGGAATTGATAAAGACAATAATTATCTAATTTAGCATGATTCAGTATGATTGATCTGATCCTACAAAGAGATGTTATGGGCCAGAATTTGAAACAAGGTACTAAGTGGAATTAAGGAGACAATGTTTAAATCTTGTTTAGAATCGATTTAATCCTACAAAAAATAATGGTTTCCTAGTGATATAATGATTGGTGTGTACTCCGTGTACAGCATATAAGAAGCTCTCAGGGCCAGACACACAAGCCCACTCTAGGAGGCAGAGAGATTCATTCTATCTTCCACCTTTGGGCTGGCTAGAGGCTGAAGCTGGCAGAGGCAAAGGATTAGCAGCAGGAGTTCCCGGAACAAAGGAGAGAGATAGGCCTCTAAGAAAACGAATTGGGTCCAAGGAAGGAGATAATAAAGGATTTGGACTTTAACTCTTGGCTGCATTTGGGTGGATTATACTGAACTGAAACTAAGGCCTTCTCCAGAAGCTCGCCAAGAAACCTGCTCCCAGAGAATATTATATTTTAGAGAAGAACATTACATTCTTCACCATAAGAAATGTCATTATGATCAATAGAACAAATACACTAGTAACTAGTGACTAGAAGCAAAACAATCAAAAGATCTTAAAGATTTAATGTTTTTAGACTTCTTTGGGTAGTATAATCTACTTGGCTTTTCTACTTGATTGACAATGTACAGCAGACAAAGCCAAAAATAAACCTGAAAGAACTAGAAGAATAATTTTTTACCTGAGTCTGAGCACAAACATTGAGATATTGCTGGACAGATAGAAAATTTCTGTTGTATCAGGTCTCAAAGTCCTGAGTACTTGGGTTCCAGGGCAAACTGGAATCATTAATATAGTAGAAACTATTCTTCTTCTACATTTCTATAATAATTCATGCTTAAAAAAAACTTAATAAATGCCAAGATCCTCCATTTTACTGATATCAAAGAGTAACCAAACTGAAATCATCAAGTCTACTTAAAGGTGTGTAGTGGGAATATGATTAAAGTTCTATCGTTATCAACTGAATGACAGGGTGGCCCAAGAGATGGTCCACTGTTTACCTTTGTTTTTCTGTCTTACCTTCATAAACTCAAAGTAGATTCATGAACAATAGTTTAAAATGCCTTCTAAAGGGTTCTGTAGAAGTTCTTAATTCTTAGAGCTTAGTTCAAATTCTTACATTTTCAAAGTCACTTGTATCTTAAAATTATTGTGACTTTTTCTCATTTGGTAAGCTCCTAACATTAAAAAAAAAAAATTTTTAAAGGGTAAATGCAGAAATAGTACTGTCACTGACATAAAGCAGTATCTTTAAATTAAAAAGAAGCAGACTGGGAAATATGTTCATTAAATATATTAAGTAAAGGGGTTTGACATCTCGAGTTTATGAGAACTGATGGAGTTATGTATACTGGTTCAATTTTTTAAAAATGATCAAAAACCATAGGCAGACTTTTTCTAAAAGAAGAAATAAAAATTATAAGTAAATACATGAAAAAAATGTTCAAAATATATGTGATAATAGGATAAAATTTAATATTTACTTGGATTACAGGGAAATGTATCTATTACATTGTTATTGGTACTGTAAACTGGTAGAAATATTTTGAACAACAATCTGCAACATATCCTAAGATGCACCCTTTATCCCATCAATTTTATTGCTATAGTATTATTCTAAAGATATCATGAAAGGGGGTGGAAGGAAACCAGGATCTCTGGAAAAAATTATAGCTAATTTATAATAATAAAAATTGTAAAAAGAAAAAAAAAACTTACATGTCTAATGATTGGTAGATGTCCTGAAAAAAATGACATGTAAAAAGAATATGGATATACATGAAATGATACAAAAACGAGCTCAGCAAAACCAGAATCACATGATTTATGTATGAATACATATATATATACATCTATTTGCATATGGATTATATGTATGAACACATACACATCATAGACTTCAAAGACCAAACTTTTCTCCCATTTGATTAAAATAAAAATAATTCAAATTTGAAAATGGCTTTCAATTAGTTATCTCACGTTTGATGTGATTAGTTCTTAACTGATGTTTCTTAGAAAGGCCAATTTGTAATAATAAAAGCATTGATATTATAAATATTTATTGCATTCTCTGAATTCAGTACAATATAGAAAGAAAATACATTTGGAAAGCATAGAAAACCTGTTAGCTCATTAATTCATTAACTTCATGACTGGTCTGAAAAATAGACATCATTCATATGAATTCATAGAGAAGACCTGAACTTAGGGTGATATAGAGAACAAAGAAGGGATAATTCCAATATAAGGTGGAGTCAGGGTGGGAGACAGTTACTGACTGTACCATAGTTGTTATTTATAAGAAGTTGGCTAGACTTTAATAAATCAGGGACTGCCTCTGCAGTGTTTTTTCAGTTGAGGTACTAGAATCAAAAAATGTCAGAAAAGGGGAAAAGTTCTTCAAGATCTTCTAGACTAACCACTTCCTTAATAAATATCCTGCTTAATAATCTACCTTTCTTTCCACTATATCACACAAAATAAGTTTTATAGACTTTATAGGAAAGTTTGAAAAATGATTTATAAATTCTAGTACAATGCTCATCTTTAGCAATTTGTTTCTACTTCAGTTAAATAATTAGAAATTTGAGAACTTTCCAACATAATCTGTTAAAAGCTCTTTTGTTTCAAGTAAATAATGCAATTATAATAAATGCATTATAAAATGTAACTTTTTAAAACTGTATTGTATCCTTTTCAGTCTGAAAAGGAAGGGTATATAAAGTAACAAAAATACTATAAAATCTTGTCCACAGCTAAAACTTATTAGCATTTAGTGGAAAAAAAGTCATGAGGAAAAAAAAAAGTCTAACATACATCTGAATATAAAAGATACACCTTAAACTAATTTCTAACATTTTACAGCTTTTTGGCCTATTTTAAGTAACATCTGATTACTGGAACCTCCGATTTGCTTATCAGACATTGTTTTTCCACTAGAAGTCATAACTAAATGCATTCCAAATGCAATAAATATCTTTATTTTTTTAAATAAAGACGTCATTGTAAATATACAATGCTAAAAATTCTATAATTATTTTATGTACAATTTAATTTTTAAAAATCATGATGAAATAACCAAACTGTTTAAAAGAAGTAGTTTGTATTTATGCTCTGACAGAGGATATAATCTTGGATAGTGAAATGATTAACATATTTTAACTCTATTAAGTGAGTAAATCAGTATTTTTGAGTAGTGGTATTAATTATCCCCAATATATTTGCCCATATATTTAGATTTTTTGTTTTCGTGGATTTTTTCCCATAGAATTTACTACTCTGATCTGATTCACAAGACATGATAGAGATATAGGACACCTCCAGAAAAAAAGTGCCATCTATTAATGTATAAAGTGACTAGTAAATATTATTCACTTTCTATTGATTGCTGTTCTCTGATATATATAAGATGACTAATAAATAGTTTTTATTTTCTAAATATAACTAATAATTACCATTAAGTTTTCAAATCTGAATTTCTGCTAAACTCTATAAAGCTTCAAATTTTTAGTTTACTATAAAGGAAAAATGGGGGATTATTCCTGTGGGGGAAAAAAAAAAACAAGACTGTTTCAAGAAAAAAAAAAAAAAAACCCTAGCAAGAAACAACTAATGTAACCAGGGTTTCTAAAAAATAAATAATTTTCATTAATTCACAGAAACTCTATAATATTTCACTAGGCTTTGATTCACCTATAAAAACACCATAAAAGGGATCAAGGTATGTTAAGGGACACTGATTATCATATGCCTTCCTCTTCTTTTCCCTTCCAATAACACAAAAGGTGCCCAAGTTAATCATTTTCCTGGTTTTTTTCTAGAAAAATGTTTTGGGAAGAAACCAAATGCCACCTACCCAGTGAAAGCAGAAATTGGCAGGGTTCTTTAAGCATATGATGCCAATAAAAATAAAGAGAAAACATGTTGAACAAATATAATATCTCTGAAAGTCATCGACCAGATTCCATCCAAAAGTCTTAAGTAGTTTAACCATTGGATTTTCTATAAAAAATGTTATTTAAAATCCATATTTCAAAAGATATTCTTGTCTCTCTCTTTTTAATAAAGTTCTCAATTCTTTTCTTCATATGCTTCAGTTTTTCTTGAAGTGTGTAGTTCTTGGTAATATCGAGAAAAATAGGTAAAGATCTAATATTTTCAAGCAAAGAGAAAATTACCAAGTTTCACATCTAACAAAATCAACTTCTTGTAGGAAACTGCCAAAATTTTCTGTATTTTTGTTTGTTTAGGGGTTATGTTTTCTTATGATTGAGTTCTTTCTCTCTAAAAATCTCCCTTATGTAGGGAAAAATAACTCATGTATACTAAGAAAATTGTAATGTATCTTGATGCTTTCATCTTACCATGAATACTTCCCAATGTAATATCCCCAGCAGCAGAAGACAGAGATGATGACTCTGTATAGAGATACTCAGCTTTCAGCAAACCATCTTCAGTAGATATGTTAACAGAACTTCCCTGTAGTTTGTCTATAGTCACAGTCTATTAAAAGAAATTACTTAAATCAGTTGATTATCAAAGTAAAGAGGTTTTTTAAAAGTCAGGAACTTCATAAAAACTACCGACCCATAACAAACTTTAATGACAAAATAATCTTAAGTAGGTGGGGGCAGGGAGGTAAGGAGCTTAGACTATAATTTCATTAGTACATCAAATTCCACTGAAAAGATCCCATCCGTCAAAGCAGATAAACAATCACTCCACAATTTATAGTCTTAGATGTCCACTTGGTTAGAAGTTGAGAATTGTCTAGAGTTCCATAACCAGTACACTGGAAAACTGGTAGTTAAATGTATGTCTGTTATGCCAACTCCAAGACTCTTCTCCATCTATTATGCTACACTACCTTTTAAATCATAAAAACAAAATTTAAAACAATAATATACCAATATAAGTTTTAAATGGCATCTTTCTTACATTTCCTCCTAATTCATTATTTTTTTCTATGTTTATCAGCGTGACAGAATAAAATAAACTACAAATTTAGATTCAGACTGCTAAAGTCTCTGTTCTGAAATACACTGGCCATGTCCTTGGGCCAACATCCATAGTTATCCCTTCCACATCATAGGGGTTGTGGATCATCCTATGATCTGAAAAATCCTTGTAAAAGTCTCCCTTGGTGCCAGAAAAGATGTCTGAATTTTTCTTTTTTCTTTTACGGAGCATTTACAATACCTTATTGTAAAATTTAAGCTGATGTAATCTAATACTTTAAATTTACGCATTTCTGAGTTTTTAAAGTTTTTCTGAGTCATCTATGGGCCTTTATGTGTCATCTGCAGCTTCTGCAGATTTCCTGCCAAATTCCCATTTAATTTCTTATATAGACCTGGAATATATCAAAATCACTATGGGGAAAAATCACAAAATGGAAGGGATAACTGAATTGGTTTCTTTAGCTTCCAGAACTGTTTTATAAGCAAAGTGTTTTGTAAACTATATAATAATGGCGTAAATGTGAACTGCTATTGATATGGTATAATATATAATAAAGTGTTTCCTAGATATTAAAATAAGACTCACAGGTTATAAGCAGCAAGAGTACTGATACAGGAACCAACTGGTATCTTAAAGTGGTAGCATGAAGCACTTTCTGAAAACTTTAGCTTATATAGAATAAAAAGTACCAGAACATTGGTAATAACTTGGAAAGTCCTGAAAGTGAATTCTAGGAAATCTGGAAATAGTCACATATTCTCTGGGTTCTCAGTTATTTTTCCTAGTATTTATTCTTTAGAAACTAGGGTTACAGTCTTGGAAATCATTAAAATCAAACTTTAAAATTCCAAGATGACACTATCAGTGTCTTCGAGAATAAATCCCTTGTGAATCTGAGATGAGAGGTCCTAGGTGTAAATTCCACATCTGCTACTTCCAATAACACTAAGGCAAATCCCTTTAATTTTTCTCTTTTGTCTTGTTCATTAAAATGAACAGGTTGGACTAGATGATCTCTATTAAGGTCAATTCCAGTCCTAAATCTATGATACTATGATTTGGCAAATAACTAAATTCAGAAATCATAATAACCAAAAAGGTCACATACTATATAAAACAATGAGTAAAATTCTAGCATAGTAAAATTCATACTATACTATATTATAGAAGAATGTTCTATATGGCCAAAATAAATACTTGGTTAGTGAAGAGCTGTCAAGGATGGTTTACTAATTTGCATAAAAATTAAAATATAGTACACTTAGTACTAAGACAATTCTAAAGACATATTTTTTGAATATTTGGAAGGCACTTCACAATTATAAAGTGCCTGAGTTAGTAGAGATTATTCTTTTTTAAAAAAATCACAAAACACCACAGATTTTACATTAATCCCTAGGTAAAAATCTCTCTGGAAAAAATCAGTATACTTCCTTCCTAATGAATCTATTTGCCATTTAGAGAATGTTACCTTTTGGGGATGTTTCTCTTTTTAAGGGAAAAATATTAACCTAAATCAATGTTAATTTTGGACACTAATTCAGAATCAAGAACTTTCTAGCTATGGTTGATAAATAAAAAATGTGACAATCTCTAAAACCCATTATATTTAAAGTTTGTCAATGGTCACAGTGACAAGTTTTACTTGATTAAAATGAAGAACATTTTTGTATAGCTATAGAATTCCACTTAGTTCGAAGTTTAAGTAAATCCTATTTAGCTTAATGCATTATGCTTTGTTTGATTACGAATGCCAATTATTCTGAAAGTTCTCAAAACATTAAAACAAAATTCCCACACCCCAGGTTAAGAACTTCTGCTCTGAAACAACAGCTAACATAGAAGTATTCATTTTGATTTACAGTCCAATATTCTATTCAATGACTAACCAATACTGTCATCATGTTTTCTAGTTGCTCTTTAGAAAAAATGATGAAGGATTGAGCTTGTTTATAAAACAAAGTATTTTGTTCTTTAGAAACTAGAAAAAAGTCCAAGAGAAAATAAAACAATACACTGCATTTTTTCATACAGTATTATTTATCATAATAATTCCCCCTTCAATAAATTATCTTGTGGGAAGTATAATATGCACTGCCAACAGGCTATAAGACCCTCTACTAACTACTCTTTACTCATTAGATAAAATATTGTACAAGCTGATTGCTAACAAAAATATCTGTTTAAGAATGAGCAAAATAGTATTTAAAATAAAAGACCAAAAACTTTCTTCTACTAAAAGAAGCTTGGAAATAACACATTCTTTTTTAGTGTGAGAACAGAAACTGAAAAGTATTTAATATTTTTTACATATATCAAATGTAACACCCTCTTCATTGCCAAATCTAGTGACTTTTTCTCTTCTAAAATTTCAATCAAATTTCAAATCAATTCAATCAAAATTGCTTCCTTCAAACTTACTAAGAATCTGAGTTGCCAAATCTAATCCAAAGTTTTTCTTAATCTTTATACTTCTTGACTTTTCTGTAGTCTCTGTCATTATTGTTAAGAAACTATCAATTTTCCGAGTCTCCACAGCTGTGGATTTGAAAGAGTTGCAAGGCAGCCTTTGCTGATATAGGTGTTGTGGACTGGGAATGAGATAAATTGGAGGCAGAGAGAAGAGAGAGGTCAGACAACAGCAACTGCCTCTCAGTCTCCTTGTATCATCCATTCTGGGCTGGATCTCCAGCAGCCACTGTCAGGTAGCTCCTGTGTATTCCAACAATTGATCACTCACTTCTCCTTGATACTTTCTTTTAAGTTTTCAAGACACTCTACTCTTCTGTTTTCCTTCTACCTGACTGCTCCATCTCAATCTTCTTTGCTTTGAGAAACTTCATTCAGGTTATACCTACTAAATGTGAGGATCCCACAGAATTCCATCCTGGACCTACTTCTTTTTTCCTTTTGTATTATTTTACTTCATGATCTCATCAGCTCCCATAAATTTAATTATCTCTAAGATTCTCAAATCTACTTATTCAGTTCTAATTTCTCTGCTGCCTTCTAGTCTCACATCTCCATTTTCCTATTGACCATCTCAAAATAATTGTTCCATAGACATCTCAAACTCACTCTATCTAAAACTGAACATGATGAAAGTATTCACTACATCCTTTTAAAGGAATGAACTGGGAAGTAATATTTATGTACTAGCTTTATAAAAACTGTTCAGAGGTACTAAATGTGTTTTGTGGTACATTTTTGTGGAGGTTTTCTTGGAGGCAGCCTTAGTCTCAGTTGAAAGAAATAATTACTCCATTATCGCAGCCAGCTGGTAAAAATGCAAACGTTTATTTCTCCTTCCAAATTAGCCCGGTTAGTTGAGGCCTATCTCTCTGCCTGGCTCCAAGAGATCTTGCAGCTTTGTCCTTGGCTTCTGCCTCTGCTTTCTTCAGCCTCCAGCCAGCTCCAACTCATGGCTTTTCAATCTCCCAGTCTGTCCCACCTAAAGAAGTAACTTCAAGCTTCAAAAGCTCCCTATATTTATGTGATCTCCCAAAGGCTAACTCCACTTTCTGGAGGGAGAGGGATTCTGGGTTATCTCCCAGAGTGTTCTCTTGGTCCTAAGGAAGGTGTGAATTCAGACTAAGCCAGCCCTGAATTCTTGGGTGAACTCCATTGAGTACTTAGATACTTATGAGCTCTCTAAAGGTGTGAACACAAGCATTGTTTAATCAGTATTAGCAACTTATCACCTAGTAAGGATTCACTCTTGGTGTGAACCAATAAGCACTGTATCAATTCTATTGAGTTAACACCAGGATTCTGACATCACCCTTGAGTTTTTACCTTGTTTCAAGTTGAGTTGACACTAGGATTCCAACACATTTTCATATCTCAGTTTAAAGATACAAACTCTCAGGGCCTTAATGTCCTGTTCTGTAAAATGAATGGCTTAGCTTACATGGCACCTAAGCTGCTGCAATTCTTGTGATCTGTCACCCAACAGCAGGCATTATTAACCTCTGTGTGTGTGTATGTTGCTAAAGTCTAGGCAAACTTTCCCAGAATCATGCTTTAAATGTATAAAATAAAATATATTACAAAAGAAATTATATTAAAACACAGTTGATAAAACATTAAAAAAAAAAAAATCACTGACCCCAGCTTAAGAACCCCAGCCCAAAGATAAATTAGTTCAAATAGCTTACTACTACTAGACTTTCAGATTTTTTTTTTAAAAATAATGACGTGACAGGAGTTATATTATTTTTATACATTATATACACATATCTATTTCATATATGTAATTATATAACACATTTTTATATAATAATGTAATAGAGGTAACATTACTTTTAATTATTCCAACACAAATTTAAAGATAAAATTTGCCACCAAATCATCTGCAGAGAGTTAACTGTCAGTTCTCAAATTGATATTAAAAGATTCTTAGCAATATCAGAAAACAAAAATAGTATAATGGGGCCAAAATCTACAGACACAAACTCATTTTAAAATGTTAAACAATTTTTATTGCAGATTTCTACCCCTAAAATTATATCCCACTGTCAATTTATTCAATGTTATTTATAAAGCAACAATGAGAAAATATCAATAATACTAAAAGAAAACTATTTTAGTAGTACTTTAATACTAAAGTAATACATTTTTAGTAATGTTATCATTTAGTGCCATCTTGTGGAAAATACCAAACTAACAAATTTATGTCATCCTTCAAATTTGCCTATATTACAAAATTTATTCACTAATCATTCAATAAATACTTTATACTTATTACATTGATTGAGTATATCATATTTTCATCTTATATTAAAGTAATTACGTAGTGATATTGAGGTAGAGGTAGAAAGACCTGGATTTTAATCCTGCCTCTGACATTAGCCCGTTGTGTGACCATGGAATCACACAAAATTCAGTTGTAACTCTCAACTTCTCTAACCCGCACTTTCATCATCTGTAAAATGAAAGTGATACCAGTGATATCTACTTCATAAAGTTCATTTTCTTATATTATTTTGTACATTACAATACTGAGGATTTTTTATCATGTTTTTCTGGGAAAACCATGAGCCTAAAGTTGTTTCTGTTCATCTTGTTTTCCAGGTTAATTGTTTTGATTTACTTATAACTCATGAGTTCTTTTAAGGTTGACGTTTGCTTCCCTTTTGTCAGATTTAACTATACTTACAGTATTTGTTTACTTATTATAACCTTTCCTTTTACTATAGACTCTCCATTAGGAATTCAATCTTTTTTTTTCTGTCTAGTTCTGCTGAATTTTAAAATTTTACAAAGAAAAGTCTAAATTCTGGTCTACATTCATTCCTATTTTTTTCTTTTGTAGATTTCATTTCTATTTTGAAATATTATAGGGTTTTCATTGTATGCTTAACAGACCACAGAATTCTGGATTTCATTAGGTTCTGGTTCATTTTCCTTTATTGTATAATAATGTTAAGAGACTACGTGTTGCTTTCTTGGAGAATATACTATTTTACCATTTGGTAAATGTTTATCAATCACTGTTGATTTATCTATTTGGGCTTTATGTTTTTTATTGAGAGTTTTTTCTCTTGAAATAAATGGGTTTTTTTGTATTCTCCTATCACTTATTTTCTGGCCTCTCCTCCTTTGTTAGTAGGTACAGGCTTGGAATGGGCTACCTCAGCCTAATTGCTTTGGAGGATCTATGGTTTGTAGGTCTGCGTCCCTTCCCTAATTACTTTTCAGGAAGACTGGACTGGCCTCAGCAGGGTTTCAATATCCTTTTTTTTTTTTTTTTTTTTTTTTTAAATAAGGCAAAGTCCCTCCCACATCCTCCAGGCCTAATTCTTCCTCTGCATGTCCTTTACTTTTCCAGTGTCTATTGCTTTTTTTTCCCCCAAGATGGAAGGAGGGTGAAGATGTTTATGGGCAAATTCTCTGTAACCTTGTAAGTCCCTAGTCTAGGAATGAGCCCCAGGCAACAGGCAGCATATTTTGAAAACCCTTTCATCTCCCTTTCTCCTCAAGAGAGATAGAAATGGTCAATTTCCTACAGAGGTCCTATGAGAAGAGGAGGGAATTCCCAAATTATAAGGACATAAGTTTTGTAAGACAGCCTGTGTTCCTGTTTTGAACCATGTAAGGTAGAGAAATAGGGAAGGATTATTGCATACTAAATGATTTAAGGATAAAAGTTCTGTTATTAATTCATAAGGATTTTACATTTGGTGGTTCTCTCTTCTCTATTATATTAATTTAGCTGTACTTGTTTTATATTTGACACAAAATTGCTTTTTTTTTTTTGAAAGCTGGAGGTTTAAATGGGTTTGATTAATCTTCCATCTTTCTGATCATTTGATCTAGAACACTGAGTTGTGAGACTCAAATGAAACATAGCACATAAAAATTTTTGGCTTAAATGCTTAGTACTATGTCAGCTACTGATAATTGGTATTAATTTAGAATCAGGAGAAGAGTCTCTCTGAAGCAAATGAAAATTGGTCTTCAGATTTTCTGGGCCAATTCTGAAAACTCTTGCAGCTCAGGAGGATTTCTACACTGTGTGCCCACATCAACATAACCTTTAGAAGTTCCATGCCATCATGGGGCACTGGAGTAGGGTTTTTATGAGACAGAAACTAAATATATTCAAGTAGTAATAGCAACTCTACCATAATTTTCATTGCGTGGAATTTAATAAATTCAGATTTTAAATCTAATTAGTAGATGTTTTAAAAATGAAACATACAGTGAATTCTGAAATAATTATTGTGATGACCAACTTTACATTAAATTAAACTTTATATTAAATTAAAACTTCTAAAAAAGACTTATTCTTGCTTACACTTTTTTCTGTTGCATGGATATCTGTATTTCCAAGAATAGTTCCCAGACAGATCACTTTGCCTCCTTTTGTTTGAATATGTAATTTTTTACTCTGAAAGACAATTTGAAAAAAATTTTATTTTCATTAGGGATTATTAACAAACAAAATTTAGCAATTTAGACTTTTTTGTCTTATCAAAGCATTTAATTGCAAGTGTTACATTTATGAACATGTCGTCTGCAATCAGACTTACATCAATTTTAGCCATAATGAATAGTTAACACCCACAAGTAAGCTGGCAATAATTCAAAAAGTTCAATGAAGACAACTACAAAAACCATGCACTTTATTTTATGAAAGGGAGGAAAAATCACCTCCTTTGTATTCAAGTACAATAATATAGATAGTCTGATTTAATTTTATAAAGAATATTTGGCAATTTTAAGATCTACTTTAGTCCACAATGAAAGTCATCATGAAAGAGAAAATGTAATGTAGTAGGTATGACAGAGGGGGCTATAAAGGGATGTGTGTATGTGTGTGCATGAATGTAACATGTATAAGAGAAGAAATAAAAACCAGAAAGAAAATTTTCCATAATGGAAGGCAAATAAGAGTAAATATCCTTGTATACTTCAATATTTTCAGAGGACATCACTGAGGAGGACAGCAAAAATAATTAAAACAGCCGAGCCACAAAAAGTGGGGGAATGCAAAGCATCAAATTTCATAGAACATGATTAAAGTTAAGAATGAAGTACTTATTAAGCACTGTGTGCAAAGCATTTTGCTAAGTAAGCACTGAGGATACAAACAGAACTAAGAGTTCCCTGTACTCAAGGAGCACACATTCTAATGGGGGGAGGGAGGGGAAGACAAACATATAGGAAAGGTTACAATTGCATATAATACTGAAAGGTTCCATGATCCTTAGGATGCAGTGGATAAAGCAGTCTTTTCTGTAACGACATTTCCACTGATAAAATCATATTAGTTTCTGGCTCCACCATTTAATACTGGGCTGAAGCAGTCTTTTTCTGTTGTCATTTCCACTGATAAAACCGTATCTGTTCCATAACCCCCTTAATCCTACTAGTCTTTTCAGCTTGTGAGGCAGGAATCGGCCTCGCACTACTAGTCAAAATCTTGGCTACCCACGGTAATGACTACTCCAAAATCTTAACCTACTACAATGCTAAAAATCCTCACATCAACTTTCATGCTTATCCCACTAACATGATACTCCAAAAAATCCTGAATATGAATTAATACCACCACACACAGTTTTCTTATTAGCATCTGAAGCTTAACTCTTCTTTATCACACCTCTGACCTAGGCTACAACTATAACAACTCCTTTTCACTAGACTCCCTATCAGGACCACTCCTACTTCTATTATGCTGACTTCTTCCACTAATAATCATTTGCCAGCCAAAACCACCTAGCTCAGGAGTTCGACAGGAAAAAGTCTACCTAACTATACTTATTATTCTTCAACTCTCCCTAATTATAGCCTTCACCTCATCAGAAATTATCATATTCTACACTTTATTTGAAACTACTTTAATCCCTACTCTCATCATCATCACACAATGAGGAAGCCAAAATGAACGACTCGATGTAGGCCTATACTTCCTCTTCTATACATTAGTTGGATCTCTTCCCCTCTTACTAGCACTTCTACACCTACATTACAGCCTAGGCTCCCTCCACATACTAACTATATCACTAATCTTGCCGACCCTAGATACTTCTATATCAACTTCCCTATTTTGATATGCCTGCATAACAGCATTCATAGTAAAAATACCATTATATGGCCTCCACCTCTGACTGCCGAAAGCACAGGTGGAGGCCCCTATTGCGGGCTCCATAGTCTTAGCTGCCATTCTGCTAAAACTAGGGGGCTATGGCATTATGCAAATCACAACTTTTACTGAACCAGTGACAATAACTTTATGTTACCCATTCATAATAATTCCTGAGAGGACTGCTTTATATTACTGAAGATTAGTATGAGCTAATAAAAATGTTTGATTACATTCAGGGACTTTCCCATAGAAACTGCTACTTTGTCTGGAGTCAGAGCAACAATGCACTATCCTCTCTTTATTATAACTCCTAAGGATACTTGTAACCTATAAGGATACTTGTAACTACTGCTATGTGAGGCAGTCCTATCTACTTCCCTTCAGCATATGAAAAAAGCAAGAGTTCCTCATCCCTCCATAATTACTGTACACCCAAAGCACAGGACTTATACCATTAGCATCTTCACCCTATCTCCATGCCCTCAAGCACCTAGCTTTTCACTGCTAAGGCTTTTTACTCTAGGAGAGGAATTTCACATACCAAGCCAAGAACTGAGAGCACACAGATATCTTCTTGACTTTGTATCATCCAACTCCATCTTGGAATGTAGCAAAGAAATTGGTGCAGAACAAAGTTCAACAAAGTTCAACAAAGTTCCAGGGAACAGGTCACCAGGCATGTATCCACCTGGATGTTTAATTAGATCTTTCCTTTAGTCTTCAGGCCATAACAAACCCACCAGGAACCATCAATGATAAGCACCCAAGCCAAATAACTCTTTCCTATCTTATAATTAACAAACTCTTTTATCTCCCCTCCTCTTCTGAATTACCATCCTGGAATTTAGTCATCAGGTCCCTAGAAGAAATCTCATTACCCTGTTATTTTTCATTCATCTCTGCCCAATTTTACTCCTTCTTTCCAATGTGCCCTCTGTAACCCCTTCTATTGACAAACTTTCCTTTGTCTTAAGTCTTTTCCTATTATATTTCTTCTCCCTTTTTTCACTCATAGAAATCCACCTCACTCCAACAAAACAATGCATGCTTTACCACTCCCTCTAGTATTGGATATTCCTGTCATGCCCAGTGACACATGGAAAAATGGGCTTACTTCTTGCTCATCATTTCAACTTCTAGATCCTTTCTGTTATTATAACTTAACAATAATCTCCCTTCTTCTGAAAATTATTAATCTATATGTTCTATTCTCTCCAAATTTTTTTTGTCATCATCTAGTCAGGCTCTACCATATCATTCTCTCTCCATTCTCCAGGAATTCAGTAACTAGTTCATAATACCATTCTCTTCACATTACGTCCCATACTCAGGGACGTTCCCCAAATACCTAGTTCATCACCTTCTGAACTTTTATGATTTCCAGTTGCCTCATTTGATATTAGTAATTAGACTGCCATCAAAGGGAATCTTTATGATTTTAAAATGCATGGAAAAATCATATTAGGAAAAAGTTGCTCTAATCAAAGTATTTTTAATAAGCAAAAAAGAAAAAAGCTTTATGGGATATCGTATTCTTTCCATCTTTTAGCCAACTGTATACCTGCAAAAATGCACTCTAGAATATAATTAGCAAAAGCCTGCCTCTTCCCTTCTTATACCTTTATCATGTCCTTGATACATGTACAGATTATTCTTATAAAAATTGTCTCCATCACTAATAATGTGATTTTTTTCCCACCATGTATTTGTTATCCCTAATGTCTTCACAATTATAATGCTTCCACTATATATTGGTATATTTTATATATATTGGTCTAGTGGAGCTTCTCTTCTCATATTTGTTTCCTTTTCTATCCCACATAATATTAGAATTCAGTTGTGATAGTACTCCACTTCCACTGATAAAAAGGCTTTGTTATAATAATATTAACATATTTTTTCAATTTTTCATCTATTTGTTGTCCTCCTGCCAGTTTCACCCTTAAATATTCTTGAGATGGTCTGAGTTAAATGAGTCTCTTGCCAACTTTCTATAAACTTGCTTTTCTTCCCAATGCTTCTCACTTTTATGAAGCAATACAGTTCATACTCTTCTACCATCAACCTCTGTAAGATTTACCAACAAGATTGTTCTGAATTTGTGTTGCCTTTGGTTGCTATAAATCTGTGCTTGGCAAGGAGATCAAATGGTTTACTGGCTGAGTTGATGTCTAAGCTTTTTATCCTCTCTGATGCAGGGACTGATTCTTATCAGTGTGACTTTAAAAAATAGTGGTGGTATCAATGTCTGTTCTTTGATTACATGTCCCATTCTTCCACGTCAATGGCTCATTAAAAGAGACTATGATGGAACTGCCATATCAGCTTGTTTTTTATTCTGTCTTGTAACATGGTTTTGCTTTTGATTTCTTGTTCCAATAAATCAGTAATTTGAGTTTATAATGATCACTGATCTAGAAATGATTCTCATATCAAGAACCAACTCTTCTTATAGATGGCTACAAAAGAATGAATGTCTTGGTTTCAGTTCCAGACTAGAGGTGAGAATTGAAAGAGATCTGAAGCCAGAAGCACCATCTCTCCTCTTCCTCTCACACTCCCCCAAGACAAGAGGTGATACATTAACAAGCTGCAATTAAAAAAAAAAAAAAAAAAAAAAAAAAAAACAGGCAAAGGAGAAAGAACCCAGTCATAGAAACCCAAATATTATGGGAACAGAGTTCTTCATAGGAGGATACAAAAGGAAAAAAAAAGCCTCTCCAACCCCAAAAAGTAATGTCAAATGGTCACCTGTCTGAAAGAAACTCATACAAAAAATCCAAAAAGACTTTAAAAATCAAATGAAAGAGATTGAGTACAAAAATTTTTTAAATAGCAATCTGAGAAAAACAAGATTGTGACAAGAAAGTCAACCAATTAGAAAAGGAGATCCAGAACCTTAAGGAAGAAAATGATTCCCTGAAAAGTAGAATTAGGCAAGAGAAAGTCAGTAAAGTTATAAGAAACCAAGAAATAATAAAACAAAATATAAATTTCAACTGGCAAAAAGTGATTAACTCACCATAGTTTCACTGACCTACACTAGATTCCAGAATTCCTATTTTCTGAAAAAAAGTCATTTGAAATAAGATCCAATTACAAGTAAAGAACTGCTTTAAAACTGCTAGAATAAGCAAAATTGATTTAAAATATATTTTTCTCAAGTAAAACAAATTTTAAAGTTAAACAGAATTCTTATTTTCTTAAGGTATGCTCCGTACATAGTTACTCTGTTAAAAATATTCATCTACTCTGAAAATAGACCCAACTTAGGGGCAAAAAAAAGAAGAATATCTCTAAAAAGTTCAGGCACAAAAGCTGTAAAATAAATAGAAATAAAATAAAAGCTGTAAAAATAGGAAATCTTTTTTTTTTAATTTTTATTTAATAGCCTTTTATTTACAGGATATATGCATGGGTAACTTTACAGCATTAACAATTGCCAAACCTCTTGTTCCAATTTTTCACCTCTTACTCCCCACCCCCTCCCCCAGATGGCAGGATGACCAGTAGATGTTAAGTACATTAAAATATAAATTAGATACACAATAAGTATACATGACCAAAATGTTAAAAAATGAGAAATCTTTAAAACAATTAAAGGTTGACAAAATAGTTAAAGATACCAAATTGATAGTGGAAAGCATACTTTTAACAAAAAAATTACAGAAAACCTAAATAAAATTACCTGATAAAGTCTTTTCAAGCATTAAAGGGAAAGTATCTGAGAAGGTTTTTATTATTATTATTATTATTATTAAAACCTCTGTTTCTCCTCACACTGCCAAGAAAGTCACAAATGTGACATTTTCCTGCTCTCTCCTGGTCCTGGATAGTACCGCCAATCTGTCTTTCTAACAGAGTTAAAGATTTTAGAATATGAAGGAGGAAAAAATTCTTCCTGAGGTCCTTCCTTAAAATTCTCCTAATGACAAGGATAGTGTTAAATGACTAATACTTTACCACTAAAGTTTCAGTATTTTCTCTAGTATTTAAAAAAATCTGTTTCAAAAGTTTGCTTATCTTCTTACAAAGTTATTTTTCTACATATTATTATAATGAATTGTCACTAAGAATAATACATATCTGATTCTTAAACAAAATTAAAATTTTCCTACTGGGTTAAAATATGTAAATTAGTGATCAAATATTTGTTAAATATTCACCAAAGTGTTCTATAAATAATGAATTTCATAATATAGAGAGATCACAAATCCATTTTCATATAACTGTTCAGGTATATATCTACTGTATACAGTGAATGACTTCTATCATTTTCATTCACTTTTTTTTAAAACTAGATGTACAATTGCATTAGTGTGAGAAGATACAAAGGAAGAAGAGCTCTCTCTACCAAAAGCAACCAAAGTTGTCTACCAAATAGGCAACTATTTTGCAAATTCAAGACAGAGAAGTGCCTGCAGTACTGAAAGGGAAAGTGCCTTGCCAAGAATCATGTGGCCACTAGGACCTGAATCCAGGCTTTTCTTAACTTTGAGGCTGGTCATAAGCCATGCTGCCTCTGAGACTTCCAAAAGAAAAAAATTCAGAAAAAATTCCTTCAGGAACATCTTGTGTTCTCAAAATAGTCAGGAAGCAGTACTCACTGTAGATATAAGAAAATCAAAGAGAAATCCTCAAAACAGTTTGTCACCATTATATTTCCACCAGAATGATTTACTAACAGAGCTCACTTAAAACTAAAAGTGAAGAATTTTTGACAAGTGAATGATGAGTTTCATTAGTAAATCTTCAACTTACTTTTGAACAAATAGTTTTTTTTGTTGTTGTTTTTTTTATCAATAGCTTTTTATTTACAAGTTACATGTATGGGTCATTTTACAGCATTGAGAATTACCAAACCTTTTGTTCCAATTTTTCCCCTCTTTCCCCCTACCCCCTCTCCTAGATGGCAGGATGACCAGTAGATGTTAAATATATTAAAGTATAAATTAGATACACAATAAGTATACATGACCAAACCGTTGAACAAATAGTTATTTGGTTTTGTACAGTAATCAAGTTTAGGAAAATTTGACCGACATATATACCTTTACTGACTGCACAATGCTGTTTCCTTGTTCAGTTTCTATTCTACAATCATCACATTCAGCTTCCTGGACCTTTACACAGCCAGTCCCTGATGTCCTGATATTCAAATCTAGAAATGAAGAAAGAAAAACAAGTTAATACAACAACCAACAGGCATCCCTGGAAGAACAGTTCTTGGAGAGCAAGACAGTCAATATTGAGTGTGGCATAAAAGGTAAAGCTATTACTGTAAAGCAGCATAATCTAAACAGACAACCTTCAGTGACATTCCGAAAGATATCTCCACTATTTTTTACCCTAGGTAATGACTAGGCAGAGAAGGGATGAAGTTACTTTTCCTCTACTCATTAATAGATTACTTAGTTTGAGCTAGGGACCAGTCTAACTAATAATTAATTACAATGGGTATGTATCAGGAACTGTGAAGTCACCTTATGTGTCTATCTCTAAGTATATATGTAATGATACTAAAAAAAAATTGCCAAATGAATGAAATGCATCAAAAACAATGTTTTTTCTCCTATTGGATAATGAAAATATTATTCCATGGTTTGATCGGCATTCCATTGCAGAATGAAGTAGTAAATAGGAAAAGCAGCCCTGTTATTCTTGTGTATAACTCCCAATTACTAAAGAGTAAAGAAATAGTTTTCCAGCCATATTTACTAGTAGCATGATCCTAGTTAATTGAAGAAAATAAATACATTTTCTGAGATTCAGAGAGATCTCAAGGGCAAATCTTAACCATACTCTATATTTAAATACTTCAAAAATCCAAAATTTGATCATTTTAAGACCTCTCCCCCTTGCTCCCTCTTTCCACCCCATCTCCCTACTGTTACAGTTTGTGATTTCTCCATGCCTCAGTGGACTGTCCTCAAGATTCTCTGGGATTCTCTTTCCTCCACCCATAATTATCTGGAAATCAACCCTCAGGGTAATTTGCTTTTCTGTAATTAATTAGATTGTTCTTGAGACAACACTTATATTTTATCTACTGATTTAAACCAGAAGCCTTTCCATCTGATAGAACTCTTTAGAATTTGCATTCCAATGACATAAACTCCTAGAACCTAAAATTACTCCACTTCTACCATAATCAAGAGTTGGCCATTAAGCAATCCATAACAGTAAGAAAATAAAACCAAAAGTGAATCATATACATAATAACTGGATGCCCTTCTAAGGACAGCTCCTACTTGTTAAAATTTATAAAAATCACTATCTAAAACTACTAGAGAGAGCAGGATGGAAAATACTGACTAACAAAGGTTAGAAGCTTCTATTTTAAAACAACATAATCAAAATGGATAATCTTTATTGATTGTCAGAAAGGTTTCTTTATTCTCCTCTGTTGGGCAAAGAATGAGAAGAAAGGAAAACTTCCTTTTTAAAAAATTTACTCTACTCCTCAAAGATCCAAATCATGAGTGTCCATGATGGGGTAGAAGTAGAGGGCTACAAAAATTTCAGAAACAAGAAAATTCTCAGAAGAGCCATGGCCAACTATAGTGTTGTTTCTCCTAGAATATTTTCAGGACCAAAGTGAAAGCTAAGAATCAGAGCAATTTGGTTTATATAATGCATAAAGAAGAAATGCAACAAAATAGGAACAGGATTAGTATCTGTGTGATACTAAAGAAACCAAAGTGAACTAAGTAATAAATCTATCCAGTTACATTAATCTACTAGAATAATGAAAATACCTAAAATATCACCTGAAAAGTGTGATTATTAAAACCAAGAGAATGTAATTTCATTTTTTATAACAGCTTTTTATTTTTCAAAATATATGCAAAGCTAGTTTTCAACATTCACCCTTGCAAAACTTTGTGCTCCAAATTTTTTTCCTTCCCTTCCTCCCTCTCCTAGAGAGCAAGTAATCCAGTAAAGGTTAAGCATGGATATTTCTTCTAAACACAAGAAAATATAATTTCAGAATTAAAATAAAAACATTAGAATATGTACATTTATACACATATATACATATGCACAAGTGCACATAAACATATCTATACAGATACACATATGCATACATATAAACATATAAGATTAGATTTATATGGAAAGTGCCCTTTTCAAGTTCTGAAAATGAACAAAGAAACGAAGATACAAATTTGATCTCTGCCCAGAAAAAGTATTTTCAAGAATAGCACTGGATCAGCCTACAAAAAATATCCAAAAAAAAAAAAAAAAACCTTGCTTCATATAGACTGACAGATCAATCAACTATTTACATAGTTAAGGGGGTATGGTTTTAGCCTCCTACATTTTTATACTTCATAAATATATTGAGGCCTCATTAGTACAAAATATCTACAGACAATCTTGACTAATCTATATACCTCTGCTTTACTGAAATGAGAACTTTCTTAAATCTAAGATCTAAAAGCATTCTAGACCAAGAGATCATTATATACGTCAACAATGATACTGTATGAAGATGTAATCTGATGGAAGTGGATTTCTTTGACAAAGAGACCTAATTCAGTTTCAGTTGATCAATGATGGACAGAAGCAGCTACACCCAAAGAAAAAAACACTGGGAAATGAATGTAAACTGTTTGCATTTTAGTTTTTCTTCCCGGGTTATTTTTACCTTCTGAATCCAATTCTCCCTGTGAAACAAGAAAACTGTTTGGATCTGCACACATACATTGTATCTAGGATATACTATGACATATTCAACATATATAGGACTGCTTGCCATCTAGGGGAGGGGGTGGAGGGTGGGAGGGAAAAATCCAAACAGAAGTGAGTGCAAGGGATAATGTTGTAAAAAAAAAATTACCCTGGCATGGGTTCTGTCAATAAAAAGTTACTATAATTTAAAAAAAAAAAAAAGATTAATTAAAAAAAAAGCATTCTAGAAGCAGGTGATTTCTGTTTTAAGACATAAATTTGGTTTCCCCAGCAAATTTATCACCTAATGATTAATGAGCCCCCTACATTTAGGTGAGTGCTCTTTAGGCAATAGATAAACTATTTACTACCTTTCTAATACTCAAAACTTTTCTACTTTTAATAGGTCCTTTCAGATCTGAAGTTCAGCTGGCACTGCCTTAGAAAACCCAAGGTTACATTTAAAACAAGAGCAATCAGATGTGCTAAAATATACTGGGTAGCTGTTGGAATCCTTACAAAGTGTTGTCATTAGAATTGATAGAGAGAATAATTATCTAATTTATTTTTTTTTAAATTAAATAACTTTTTTATTGACAGAACCCATGCCAGGGTAATTTTTTAAACATTATCCCTTGCACTCACTTCTGTTCCACCCTCTCCCCAAGATGGCAAGCAGTCCTATACATGTTAAATAGATTACAGTAGATCCTGGATACAATATATGTGTGCAGAACCAAACAGTTTTCTTGTTGCTCAGGGAGAATTGGATTTAGAAGGTATAAATAACCTGGGAAGAAGAACAAAAATGCAAGCAGTTTACATTCATTTCCTAGTGTTCTTTCTTTGGGTGTAGCTGCTTCTGTCCATCCTTGATCAATTGAAATTAAGTTAGATCTTGTCTTTGTTGAAGAAATCCACTTCCATCAGAATACATCCTCATACAGTATCGCTGTTGAGGTATATAATGATCTCCTGGTTCTGCTCATTTCGCTCAGCATCAGTTCACGTAAGTCTCGCCAATCCTCTCTGTATTCGTCCTGCTGGTCATTTCTTACAGAACAATAATATTCCATAACATTCATATACCACAATAATTATCTAATTTAGCATGGTTCAGTATGATCTGATCCTACGAGGAGATGTTATGGGCCAGAACTTGAAACAAGGTACTAAGTGGAATTGAGGAGACAATGTTTAAATTCTAGTTTAGAATTGATTTAATCCTACAACAAATAATGGTTTCCCAGTGATATAATGATTGGTGTGTACTCCATGTACAGCATATAAGCAAGAAGCTCTCAGGGCCAAATACAGAGCACTCTGGGAGATACAAAAGCCCATAAGCCCACTCTCTGAGGCAAAGTCAGATTCATTCCATCTTCCACCTTTGTGCTGGCTGGAGTCTGAAGAAAGCAGAGGCAAAAGACAAGTTGCAAGAGCTCTTGGAACCATCCAGAGAGAAAGCTAACTGGGCCCAAAGAAAGAGATAAGAAATAAACATTTGGATTTTATCAGCCCGCTGTATTTGGAGTGATTATTACTCTGAACTGAAACTAAGGCTGCTTCCAGAAAACCTCCCCAAGAAACCTGCTCCCAGAGAGAACCATTATAATATAGAAAAGAAGAGAACACCACAGGTAGCTAATACAACAAATAATGTAGATAAACTTTCTACTCAAAATTGGCTTAAAATTAATAGTAATACATAATTTAAATTAGTTTTCAGATTGTTTAGCCAAGTTGGAAGAATTTTCTTTTTAAAAGCACATCAATAAGTACATGATATTGTTTTAAAATCTTAGAGGCTACTTCTGCAAAACAATAGTTCCCAAAGGTTTAGGAACAATTAGTCATAGGTTCTATATCATTGCCACTACCAATCCTATAAAGACTTCTACTTTTACTTTCTTTACACTCATCATCTCCTCTGAAGCTTATTTAAAAACCCAATGAGCAAAGTAGTATGTTTGAGTATCATATCAGTAATAGGGCCATAAAGTTAGAGGTGGAATCCCTTCATTTTACAGATAAGGAAAGTGAGGCCCAAAGAGATGAAAGAAATTGCTTTGTCACAGAGATATTCCTGGCAATTCCAAGACTGGAACTCGCTGTCCTATGGGTCTAAATCCAGTAGTCTTTCCACAACATCATTAGAACTAAATTTCAGAGAAATTAAGGTCACAAATCTTTTATGATACAGAGCTAAGACCTGAACCTAAACTTGACTTAAATCCAATGTGAAGTGAAAGAGACCAAAGTGAATTAATGTTTTTACATTAGTCCATTAGAATAACCATTAAAAAAAAATCTAAAACATCATGTGGCAAATGTCATTATTAATAGCATATCTAAAATTTGAAATCTCCAAGAAATGAAACTGTTCAAAGTCCCATTTTTGTAATAACTAAGAAATCAACTCTGCGGAGGATATAAGCTCTCTACAATCACTTGCTCAAAAAATTGCTTGTCCCCATATTCTAAAGGCTTTAAGATCTATTTGGTGAAATGCAGATGCCATTGTAATTGAACTATACCAGAAAGGATGGCGGTCCTTTTGTCTTTATCAAACCATATCTTCATTGCAATTTTAAATATTTTTATCATCTAAGCACATAATCATTCCCTTTAAAATAAGGTTAAATTTAACAGAGTGTAATTCTAAAATGTAACACCCGGAGTCTGCAATAATAAAACAGCAATCTGGAGTCAAACTGATATATTACAAGCTTCCTTTTCCCTTAGCAGTCAACTAGCTAACTGCTTAGGTGCCATTCAGAGAATCAAAGAACATAAATGTACAGCAGAGCCCCTTTATCTTAGCGGTCAATAAACGCTTAGGCGCTGCGTGGAGTCCACGCCTCTTTCCTTTAGCAGACAATAACTAACTGTACAGGTCTTGTTCCTTTTAGGATCAAAAGATTTAACAAAATACGAGAGAGACACGTCTCAGTTTTGGAAATCAAAAGTCTAAGCACCGTTACTTTTAGGACTTAATGAGATCACAAACGAAAAGCGCTTCGCAAACTTTAAAGTGCTATGTAACTACTACTTACTATTCATTGCTAATAATATTAGAATAGCAGGGTTGGGAGGCTGCGCGATGCAGAGAGTAAGGTCGTTGGATCTGGAATCAAAGGACATAGGTTTGAAAACAGACTCAACCTCCCCTGCCTTCGCTTTCCCCCAGCCACCACCTACGGTGAGCCAAGCCCTCCCTTCCCCGTTAGCTGTTTAAAATCCGCCACCTGTGGAACAGCGGGAGCCCTCGCCATTAGCCGGCCTTGGCTTACCGAACTTCAAGGGGACCTTCACCTCCACCGAGGCCTGGCGGTCGATGCTGTCCGAGATGATGGCCATCTGCTTCAGGGTCTCGTCGTATCTCACATGGATACTGTCCAGGTCCAGGCTGCCGCCTTCCACGCCGCTCACGGTGACCAGCACCCGGTCGGCGTCCGGGTAGTGGTAAGGGTCCAGGGGTCTCACGGCGATGTCGCACGGGAGCCGCGCCTGCAGCCTCCCGAACGGATTGACAATCAGCGTCCACTCCTTAAGCGGCGTTTTGCGAGCGATGGTCGACTCGCTCAAGCTGCTCCTCTCCAACAAGCTGTAGGGTCTGGCAGGACGGGCTCGGGACGCCGCCGCTGGGGCCAAGGCAGCCCGAAGCCCGGCCCACACACCGAGGGGGCCGAGCTGGGGGCCGCCTCGCCACCAGCCCGGGCTGGGAACAAACATGACCCGGGCCCGAGGTCACCAGCGCCCCGCGCGGGGGGTTCCTGGCCGCGGCTGACCAGCCGCCGCGGCTGACCAGCCACCGCGGACCCGGCAAGGCTACGGGAGTAAGGAAGACACGACAGGTCAGCAGGGGCGGTAAGGAGCCCCAAGTCCCATAAACGGAGCCCGCCCACCCCACAGCTCCCGGCCAGCCCCGTCCTGCCCTGCTTGCGGACCACTAACGAGTCCTAGAAGTCCAGGTCAGAATTCCCCTTTTCAACCGCACGGCGTCTTTTCACCCTTCGAAACCCCTCAATAACCTTGTGGGCAGATGGGATAGGTAGTTCTGAGCCGCGTAAGGAGCGTGAGGTTCTAGGCACGCAAAGAACTACAAGTCCCAGAAGACCGCGCCCGAAGCGGCCAAGCCTATTGCTATGGGCGGATGAAAATAAGAGGGGAAGTTTATGAGTTCTCAGCTGACTGGTTGTGTTCTGGGCCTCGAGCTCATTGGTTTATAGTTATAGGCGGGGGCAGAAAACCCTTGTCAGCCAATAGGAAACCTGGAAACCCCCCGATGCGTCGGAGTTCCCTGGTCTCCATGGATACAGGGGACGCGGCGGCTGAGGCCGGTGAGAGAGCTGTAAGCTTCTGCAGCGCTGCGGAAGCAGCAGAAATACCCCGATTCCAAGCGGCCAGCACTGGAAAGGAAGGGCCCGGGGAAGAGGGCCTGTATTGCCGAAAAAGTAAGAAAACGGGCCCTTGAAAAACGGGAATAGCAGGGAAGGAAGTTGGGGGAGGCGGAGTCCAGATCAAGGTCCTGAAGTAAAAAAGAGGAACTAGGTGAACAGTAGGCTAAGGAGGCCAGTGAGCTGTTGAAGTAAGGGGAAATATATATATTGGGGGGGGGGGGGGGGGGGGGGGGGGGGGGGGGGGGGGGGAGGGCCTATACGCACACATGTATATAAATATATACACATGAATGTTTGGATATTAAATGAAATACTCTTTTCCTTTTCCTTACACATTCAGTAGTAATGTGACTTGGGATAAAACGTTTCGCCTGGAATAGGAGGCTGGATTTGTAATCGCTTAAATTTTTCCATTTTGTGAGTCTGTGAGGCCTTTACAAGGCAGCCCCACCCTCATTTCCTCTCCTTTCCATGCTCTCCTTCATAAAGTCACAATTTACTGTTATTGTTTTGCTAACCTTAATAATGACAGCACCAAATATGAACTTTACAAGTTCCGCTTGTCCCAGAATGTAAAAATTAGGACACTATAGAAGTTAAAGTGAGGACATCTTAGGACTGGATCGTCCTATATCCTGAATGATTTTGCTGATCTATCCATACATTTTCAGAGTTGCTTTGAGTTTATTTACCTACTTCGTTCTCCCTGTTTCTTCCCCATCATCAAGAACTATGATCAATATGTTTGCTTTAAGATGAATTAATTATTTACAATTTTTAACTTCATTATCTTATTTCACTTATAAAAATTTGTAACCATATCTCTTTTTAAATGATCATTAACGTATATTTAAGCATTTTAGAATTCAATAACACTTCATAACTTCACATAAACTGTTAAAATGTTTATACACACATTGATAGCAAACGCTACATAACAATAATTCCTTTTCTGTGATGCATCAAACAATCTCTGTGATGTACTAACTTACTTATAGGCAAGAAAAGTCAGCCATCACTGTCATACTAGTAAGCTTCTGACTGTCACAATAATAAACCCTAAAAATTGAAAGAAAATTGAAATGTATTTACTATAAAGAACACTTAGAGTATTGAAATCAAGTGTACTAAGCAGCTAAGCTACTTTGTACTTTGTTCCCTGGCAAAGTCTACAGAGATGTGCATCAGTAAGTGTAAACATTCAAATTTGGGGAACCCAAAGCACAAGCATTGGGTGGGTCTATTCCCTAAAAGAATAGTCACATAAAGCTATAAAAACATAACATAATATCTTTCAATAAACACATTTCCAAATAACATAATAAAATATTTACCTAAATACCCCCTTTAAGCAAAATGATTATCTTAGAAAATTTTTCCAGATAGAGTTTTAATAATTCACTAGAAAAGTAATAACTACTTCTAAGATGTTATCATATTCCTACTGTTTGTATTCTTATTTTTCCTTTAAATGCAATGTAGTATAGTAGATAAGAAGCTAAACTTGGTATCATGAAAATGAACCCTGTTTCTGATATCTGAGTAACCCCAGGCAAGTCACTTCATCGCTGTTCTTTAGGCAACTTCCCAAGTCTTTTCTACTATAAGTCGTAGATGGGATGTAATCTATTTTAGTGGAAAATTTTGCATAAAATCAATACATCCCAAATCCGTTTTGTGTTTTCCTCAGTACCCCCCTTTTTTGTTAACAATTGAAGTTTTGGAGAAAAAAATAAAGCAAAATAATTCTACCCAATGCTTTGAGTTCATCAGGCATAACTATGCTCCAGTGTTTCTATTAAATTTTCAAATAAACTTTGAAAAAAAATCATTAAATGTTGAGTTCCTGAAGGGGTAGCAGAGAAAGCCTGAAGATGATAATACTCCCTGAGACAAGCAGGGAAGGGCATTGATGGGAACCACTCAGCCTTTAAAGTCTCCTCCCTCCCAGGTCTTTGGAGGCTCCACTTTACGGTATGCAATCAGAAACCCAAGTTGTGTTATCAGAACCCTGAAGTTAAACTTCTCCTATAAACTGCCCGTGCTCATGCCATCTTTACTGAATGTCTTTTGGAGTTAGCCCACCACCATGTTCTTCCTCATAGTATCTTCTCACTTCCTCTTCCCCATGCTTTCTCTTATCTTTTTCCTTGTTATAGCTAACTAACTCTTAGGATGCTGACTCCTCTAAGGATTTAGCCTCCCATTCAATAGCATACTCCAACTTCATGGCATATTCCCTTTCTCCTGCCTGTGATTTGGATCCACCTAATCATAACGTAATCTCATTCCACCTCTCCATGCTTTACTCTTACTTCTGTTCTTCACCCTCCACAAGATTTCTATTCTCTCTCTCATATTTTCTCACCTTCTCAGGTCATTACCTTTGATCTGGCTTCACTTTTCTCCTCCTTCAACCTCAATCCAGTAGCTAGCTATTTCAATTCCACACTGTCCGCTGCTCTTAAATCTCTCATTCCCTTGATACTGGCCAAACCTTAGCCCTGGATTCTTACTACCAAGCCTGCTGATACCCTCTCTGCCTGGAATGTATATCCTCCTTACCCTCCACTTCACAATGTCCTGTTCTTCCTTTTGAAGAAGTTTAAACACCATCAAACACCATGAAGCTTTTTCTGGTCGCCCAAATGCTAGTGCCCTCCATCCTGCTAGTAATTATTTTTTATGTTTTAATTTTATATTTATGCTTTATATACCCTAATAGAATGTAAAACTCATTGCGGCAAGAATCTTTTATTCTTCGTACTGTGCCTCCTTCAATTCTGTCATGTAGTTGGAGTTTAATAAATATTTAGGGATCATCTGATTTTTGAGGATTTTAATCGTTGGTCAATCATGAAGTCCTTTAATTTGACCATTTTCTTTCTTGCCACTGCTGTCACTCCACCTCCTAAGGTAGACACATTCCTGGAAGGAGCTAAGGTAATCTGGGAAATACCTGGTACCATTCGGCTTTCTCTTTACCATCTACCCTTCATCTGTGTGAATATTTTTGTCAATTCTGCTTTCAATCTTTTGTTTTTGAAACTGTAATCAAATCAATACTATTTTTAGTCTGACTCATTGTTCCACACCATCTTTCTGCCTTCTCTGACCCAAATTCCCGTTTTTGGCCATTACTTTCTTATTTATACCATATTCCACCTACCATTAGAACATAAACTCACTGAAGAGCAGAGACTTTTGTAAATTAGAGCTTGACACCTATTAAACTGTAAATAAGTGCTTTTCACTCATTCATTGACAGGGCAAAGGAATGAGAAAGGGAAGTGGGAAGAAAGTCTGGTTCATCCTATGGCTGATTCTGGAACTGTTCACACAGCAGTGATGGCAAAGGACAAAGTCATGCTACCCATCTTTCCAACCTTATTTTTCATCTTTATATATTCTGTGATCCAGCCAAATGGTTCTCCTTAACTATTCCTCACACATAACATTCCATCTCTCATCTTCAGGCCCTTGCAGAGGCTGATTATCATTCCTCTGATACATTCCCTCCCTTCCCTCCTTCCCTTTTCCTGTAAGAATTTTGAGTTTCCTTCAAAGTCTGGGCAACATGCCATCTTATATATGAAATTTTCCCTGTTCCTCCAGGCCCCTATTACTAGGTCCTCCCACTATGTATTTATTTTTTGTCTGTTTTACATACATTTTAAATAGGTACATGTTGTGTTCCCTCATAGAACGCAAGATCCTCCCAGTACTGTGCCTAGAACATAGCAGGAGCTTAATAAATGCTTGTTTGTTGTTTGGTTCAGTTCTCTCTCTGGTTATGCCATTTGCTACATCTCTAATTTTGGGATGAGTCATTCAATGCTTCAGTTTCTGGTCCTATGAAATTTTCCTCTGCATGTTCATGAGGCTATACAAAGAAAAAATTTCTCAAAATTTGTGGTCTGAATTTCTAATTTAATTTTTAATTTTCTTGTGCTCATCTCCAATTCCCAAAATACACCATGGTTTAAGTAGACAGGTTAACACTCACATGTCTTTTTGTATAGTATTTTGTTTATTGGGATGTTTTGTGTTTGTGAGATCAGTCAGCAGATAGTTGCCTACTTTATAATAATCCATAATATGGATTCTAGATACCTAGCACAATGCTTTGTTACACTGAATTTAATTTATATAGGCTAGCTGACCACAATATAAGTAGTTCTGGAGCTCTCACATTTGTGCTGCATTAGTAGTAAGTTGCCACGAGGTGGCACTTATGTTTTGCTCAGTTATATGAGGAAGACAGTTATATTTGTGTTTGAAATTTGAATGATAGAAAATAATTTTACGTTAAGTTAAGGAATTTCTTTTATGTTTATGCTGTAGCTTGAATCACAAATATTATATAGTGGAACAAGTATTAAATTTAAAGTAAGGGAAATTAGATTTTAGTCTTAGTTTCTGCTACTATTTCTCTATGTGACAAACTTGAAGAAATTGTCATATTGTGTCATTTTTACATTCACAACATTTCACCTAAATGTTCTCCCAATTTATTAACCTTCAACCCTAATTACCTCTCAGCCAGAGTTTTGTAGTACCTGCTAGATGGTCTTCTGTTCTTAAGCCTCAGCTCATTCCAGTCCATCTTCTAGTCAGCTATCAAAAGTGATTTTTCTAAAGATCAGGTCTGACTCTGTATGTAAGTCTGAACCTGTTACTAACTGCTGCCTCGTTCAATTAACTGCAGTGACTCCTTATCACTTCCAAGATCAAATATGAAATCCTCTGTTTGGCATTTAAAGCCTCTACAACTGGCCCCTTTTAACCCTTTTAGTCTTCTTATATTTTAATCCTATCCCTCCATTCTCTAACCCAGCTATGCTGAACTGTACATGAAAAAGAATGATAACATGTAATAAGTCTGAAAAGGGAATCTTCAACAAATTTAAAGGTTTTAAATGTCATATATAGATGTTTTATTTGATCCTAGAAACAATAGGGAGTCACTGGAGTTCCTCAAGAAGAGTTGAGATGATCAGAACTGTGCTTGAAAAAATTACTTTGGTAGATATGTGGAAAATGGATGGGAGAAACAGATTTGAGGCAAGGATACCAATTAGAAACTATTGCATTAATTCAGGCTAAAGATAATGAGTGCCTAAACAAAAAATGGTGATCTTATGAGTGAAGATAAGTGGACAAATGAAAGTAGAATCTGTAAAATTTAGCAACTCGTTGTAATTGTGGTGTGAGTTAAAGGAAAGAATGGAAAATTCACATTTGGTTTACTTAAAGGATATTGGAGCTCTCAAAGGAAATAAGGATGGATAATTTTTCCAATATCTAATCCTTCTTCACCTTGGATCAGAACATGGAAAGGTTCTAATAAGGGATGCTATTAGGATATAGATCCAAGTAAAATAATAGAATAGAGACAGCTGTCAAAATTGGGTACCCTGGGGAAAGCTGAAAAGTATAAAATAGTAGAGATGGAGGAAGAAAGAGCGATAGACCAAAAAATGGAGATTAAAATGGTCCTGAAAACAAATCTTTGCTTGCTTTACAATTTTGCCTAGGGTTACCATAGGTTCTATCTAATAAGTTGGCACCTCATTTCTCAAATAATGATGTTTTCCTTTTCTCTCCCTAACAATTCCACCTAAAAGTCAGATGGCATTTTGTGGTCTAGAATCCATTTTAAACAATATATTAAAAACTTAATATTAAACATTAATTCAACAAGCTAAACTTGAAGTTATTTATTTACATTTAAATATGTTTCAATGTAAAAGATTTTAACTCTGAAAACTGTGCTTAAATTTTGAGAATACTCTTTATGTTAAAAAGAGACTCTATAGTCATTTTCTTTAATCCCTTATCAAGGTTCCTTGTCTAGTTATTTCCATTTGATTTTCTTCTTTTTAGAGTATATTATCCCAGATCTTCCTGATTGTGAGGCTAGTTTATATCCACTATACCATAGTTCCTCGAAACTTTTCCATGCACATGTAGTTAATAAGTATCATCCAGCATTTGAATCAGTTCTGACAACAGATCTAGTTCCCACTATACCATGCTGCTTTCTTTGGGTAAAGTACATGGGATTCTAGGCAGAAAAAATAGTATGAGAAAAGGCACAAAGATAGGATAGAGTAGGAAGTACATGAAACATAGTGAATAGTAGAGTTTAAAACATAATATGTTCAAAGAGTAATGTGATATAATGCTGGAAAGAAAAACCCGAGCTTATTATAGAGGGTGTTGAAGGCCAGGATAAGTTTGGATTTAATTTGGTAGGCAGTGATGGAATCATTGAAAATGATTAAGTACTATGTATTAGGAAGAGGAATATGGCAGTAGTGTATAGGATTGGTTACAAATGGGAAAGATTTAAGGGAGATGAGTTGTGAGTCAATTGCAGTAGACCAAACTATAGATAACAAAACTGAACTACAGGTGTTACATTGGGAATGGAAAAGATACAAAAGATCTTGTAAAGAAAAATTTGTTTATTCTTATATCAAAAGGAAGTCCAGTGGGAAGTATAGTTTTACCTTTCTTTGATGGAGGGGTACTGAAAGGTGATGGGAATGAGATGGGGAAGTCTGGAATCTCAAACTTTTGGCCTGAGGTTGGAGTAGGTAATGGAAAATGAGCCAGTAGTGAGTGAGCTGATTGCAATAGAAGGACATTTGTTACCCCAAATCGGATTATAATTATGAGCAACTGGGGACCGTTTCTGACTCACTGATCTGCTTAAATGATAATCTGCTGATTGTTTAAAATGCTATTGATTAGAGAAATGCAAATTAAGACAGTTCTGGAGTGTTGCTTTATATCTCTCAGATTGGCTAAAATGATAGGAAAAGATGATAAATGTTGGAGAGGATGTGGGAAAACTGGGACACTAATACATTGTTAGTGGAATTGTGAAATAATCCAATCATTCTGGAGATCAATTTGGAACTGTCTAAAGGGCTTTCAAACAATGCATACCTTTTGATCCAACAGTGCCATTATTAGGCCTATAGATAAAAGAGATCATAAAAAAAAAGGGGGAAAAGACCCATATGTACAAAAATGTTTGTGGTTGTCCTTTTTGTAGTGGCAAGGAACTGAGTGGATGCCCATCAATTGGAGAAAGGCTGAATAAGTATGATATATGAATGTTATGGAATAGTATTGTACTATTAGAAATGATCAGCAGGATGGTTTCAGAGAGGCCTGGAGAGACTTACAGGAACTGATGCTGAGTGAAGTGAGTAGAACCAAGAGAGTGATTTCAAGTAACAGCAAGATTGTGTGATGTGATATAAAAAAGGGGAAAAATTTAGAACAGAAGGTTTTGCAAAGGTAAATTTTAAAAACACATGTATTTGAAAAAATACTATTAAAAAGAAATAAAAATAGAAGACATTGTAAAACAAAGAAAAAAGCAAACAAAAAGAAATGATCTTCCAGAAAAACAAATTTACTTTCAATTCAAGGAAATTATTTGAATGTGGTTTTCACTTCAACTCTATCACTTGAGAAGCCAGTCACCAAGTGACTGAGAAGAAAAGTTGTGCTGTAACCAGAAGTAGGGAAGTCAGAAAAGAGACAGTTTTAGAGAAAAAGAGATATTTTTAGTTTTTGACATGTTGAGTTTTTAAATGCTGACAATATGCAAGCAGAGACATATGAGATTAAGTAATTGAAAATAAAAGGGACACAAAGTTTTGCTGGGATTTTTTTTTATCTCAACAAATCTGTGGTGTTTGCATGCTGCAATTCACTACAATAGTATTAATATAAATATTCAGAAGTGATTACATACTACCAGATTTTCTGGGAACTGAACTCCAAATCATTGATTTTTCTTTTTCTTTTCTTTTCCTTTTTTCCTTCCCTTCCTTCTTCCTTTCTTCCTTCTTCCCTCTCTTTCTCCCTTTCTCCCTCCCTCCTTCCATTCCTTCCTTTTTTCCTTCTTTCCTCTCTCCCTTCCTTCCTTCCTTCCTTTCTTTCTTCCTTTCTTCCTTCCTTTCTGCTGTATCACAAAGAATTACGGTGTAGTGATTGTGATGGCTAAAGGAACAATGAGTACTTGCTTTATTCCTATTTCCATAAATCTTAAATAAGTTAAAAAATAAAAACAGTTTAAGGGAAGGAATACCTAAATTTACATGAGAAAAGAAGAAGGAAGTCTTAGCAAACAATGCAGTTTTTACTGAATAATTGCCTAACTGACCACTATGAAGCTTCCTATTTTTACACCCACACCCACACACACACACACACACACACACACAGAGATAGCTGATTATCTGTCTCTATGCATATATTCAAATATATTTTGCTAGAAAGAGGTTTTTATTAATATTATTTTAACAGCTTAAAAAACAAATGCAACAATGCATCAAGCTTCCTTCCAATTCTCTTTAAACAGAATTAGGTACCACTGTTTAATGTCACTTTTAGGTACAATTAGAATCAGTTGGCATCCCATCCTGAGTTTATGTAATAAAGCTCATACCAAACAACTATTTCCTAATATCAGGCATAAGCATGTAGTTATAAGGAGTAAATACAATAAAAGTTGAGTGAAAAAGTCAGATACAGAATTTGTGGAACCTTACCTGCAGATAACCAGAGTATCTAGTACTGATGGGTCTCTAGTGGCAGTCAGAGAGTTGTGGAAATCCCTTTTGGGTCGGCACAGGTCCTTCGTGAAAGAATTCGCAAACCTGAAGAGTTTTAAGTGGCAAAATGGAAGTTTATTGTTGGATGAGAAGTCAGCTTTACTAGAAAAACTGACTTCTTCAATGGCAAAGTCCTGTTAGGGAAATGGAGACTGGCACTGAGAAGAGAATGTCTTCACAGTGGGCAGGGTCCTGGCAGTTTTGCCAAAGAGGCAAAGCATGCTGCTTTGGACATTCTGCAAAGAAATGAGAGAGCAAAAATCTATTTTATGAGTAGATCTTTGGCGGAGGGACCGGGGGCAGTTTGAACTGATCCGACCAGAATCTCCCAATTGAAATTACTTTTGAAGGCTTGTTCAGCCTGAATTTGAATAGAGATATGGCTATCACTGGAGGTGATTTACCTTAGAAATGGCCGAGCCTGAGAAATGCTGGCTTACAGACTCCATGGAGCCTGAGAGGCCAGGAATCAAAGAGGACAGAATTTCAGAGTGCTAATTTTACAGATCAAAAGGGAACACAGTTTCACACCCCCATCAGTACATCTCATATGGAGCAATGCATGTCATAAATACGCATTTGCACAGTGTTACTAGTCTATGAGGTTTTTGAATTGGAAATAACTAAGTTCTGGCTAGTAACATTTTTCTGGTTTCGTATTTTCATTATCATGATAGATATTGGCAATTAAGACAGGATAATGTGGCAATTAAAAAGGTTTGAGAGACATAACTTCTGACATTAGCAATTACATTGGACCCAAAAAGAAGGTCACTGAAATATTTTTTAGAATGCATTGTTATGACGGAAGTTCAAAAGAAAACATGGATATGCCAGACAATTTTGAAAAGATCATGTGGAATTTATTATATATTTTTAAAAGGTGGCATGAAGTGGTATATACATTTAAAAAGTGGTATTAATCTTTATCAGATTGTTTGCTGTCTTGGGGAACCAGTAAGAGAGTAGAGAGGGAAAAAATTTGGAACAGAGTGTTTTGCAATGTTGAATATTAAAAACTAACTTTGCACATATTTGGAAAAATAAAATAAAAAATGAACATTGTAGGGAAAGGTGATATGAAAGGGAAACAATTTTTTAAAATCTTAAATTTTTGTGTTCATCTGTATAATTCGAAATGCTTATCATTCTTGGTGTTTTAATTCATAACTTTAAAAAATCAGTTGAACCAGGGAAGTGGATAAGATCACTGACAATCTACAGAAAATGCCAGAATGTTGGAGGGCACCATTTAAGTGTAGCCCATTTAATCTCTGAGGTTCCTTCTCCCAATTCCAATTCTCATCAACAAGTTGGATTCCCAGAATTAGACTGACATCTCCCCATCAGGATTCTAGGACTATCCCTGAAGAGTCGATGGTAATTCACTAATCATCTTTATCAGCTCTAGCCCTATGGTGATAACCTCCAGTGAACATCAATTAGCTTATAAAAGGGATATTTGCTAAGGCCAAAAACAGAGCTACAAATATTCCTTTCAAAATAGTAGCATACTCTTACTCTTCCCATAAAAACTTATGAAATCTGTAGAATATGCTGTCATGCTTACAGAGCACTTGCTACAAGGGGATAACTCATAGTACTTTGTTACTGGAAGTCCTTTTTTTCTCATTTGTGGGATATTTAAGAAGTTCCACTTAGATATAATAACTGTGTCCTTTTATCCTCAGTTTATTGGCAGATGTGCCAGGATACTGATGAGGAGATTGGAAATGCAAAATCCTCTAGACTGTTCTGGGTTCCTTAACTCATCCTCTAGCCTAAAGAAGTTGGAAGATATGGCCAAGTATGGAGTCTTTCTCAAAAACCTCTCCCCATGGTGGTTCCTATATTAGAAAGCCACACTGGCTCTAATTTTGGAATTTACTTCTTCTCAGCGCTGGGCCTGATGGCAGGAATAATTATTTTCTGTATGATGTGTTACCCTAGTCAATTCACTTAAAGCCTGTTTGTGTTTTTTTCATCTGTAAAACGAGTAGAAGGAAATTGCAAACACTTAAGTATTTTTGCCAAGAAAAGCCCAAATGAAGTCACAAAGAGTAGGACAGGACTAAAACAACTAAACAATAAAAACATGCTGAGCACCAGGATTACAAAAACAAAACCAAAAAAGGTGGTCTTTCTGTCCTGTATACAGCATTATGCCTTTATTATAAATGAGAAGGTTCTTAAATAATGAATATGGGGGAAATGCATTCATCATTTTTTTCTTTTATTTCTTAGAGTTATGAAAATTATCAAAAATGAATAAGGATAATTCCAGTTCCAGTGATTCTGATGAAGAATCTAAAAAGTCAAAATCTGACAAATCATCCATCCCTTTTATAGAAGCTCAAGCAGAGTTTATTGCTGCCGTCGTACCTACAGTTAATATTCAGGATGAACGTACCATTGACATAACCACATGTCCCGCATTTAAATGTCTAGATGAGGTATGATTTTATTTTTACTTTGTTATAATGTGTTGGGTTAATGATTTTTAAGATTTTTTTAAACCCAGGGATGGGAAGTGAGGGGTGGGAAATAATACCTCCAAATCTTTAATGGATCTTTTCAAAGTGGGATATTCCTTCCAGTGATGTTGATCACAATCCATTCATCAGTACTCAATCTGAAGGACTCTTGTTTATGTCCTTGTGTCAGTTTACCACCAAGGATCCACCTAATATACTATAGACTTTCTTTGAGACTATTTTTAGTCTATATTTAGCATTTTATTTTCCCAGTTATATGTAAAAGTTTTTTACATGTTTTTAAAACTTTGAGTTCCATATTCTCACCCTTCTTCCCCACCCTCACCTCCTTTAAGAAAGTACATGTGAAGTTAGGCAAAACATTTCCAACCAAGTCATATTGTGACAGAAAATATAAATCTCTATTCCCCTTTCCCCCCCCCAAAAAATCCAACACTCGAGGAAAATAAAGTAAAAAAAATATGTTTCCATCTGTATTTAAATACAATCAGTTCTTTCTCAGGGTGTGGATAGCATTTTGCATCATAAATCCTTCAGAATAGTTGTGGAGTAGTACAGAGAATTGCAAAGTCATTCACAGCGGATCATCCCACAAAATTGCTGTTACTTTGGACACAGTACATTTCACTTTGCTTGAGTTCATGGAGGACTTTCCAGGTTTTTCTGAGAGCCTCCTGCTTATTTTCCATAGAACAATAATATTCCATAATAATCATGTGCCACAATTTATTCAGTCATTTCCTAATTGATGGACGTCCCCTCAATTTCCAGTTCTTTGCCCTGAGAAGAGAGGTGCTATAAATATTTTTTGTACATATAGATCCTTTTCCTTTTTTTAAAATCTCTCTTGGGATTCATGTCCAGTAGTGGTATTATTAGGTTAAAGGATTTGCATGATTTTTATAACCCTTTGGGTATAGTTCATAGCTTTTTATCTTTCCTTGAAACTTTTTGATGATGAATGTATACCACTGGAGCACCAACCTATCTTATCTCTCACTTTTTCAATGTGACTGACTCATTTCCCTTTTTGATCAAGCATTTCTTTGAAGACATCCTTTGTATCTCTATGTAGTTCCTCATTTATGTCTTGTAGCTTGCATCTCCTTTGCCTTCTGGGTTATCTGCAACTTCTTTTTTTTAAGATACTGTAGACTTCTACAGCACAGCCATTAAGTATCACCAGAAAAAAAAGATGAGTATTTTTTTAAATAGCCTTTTGTTTCCAAAAATTTAGGATCATTAAAGTTAATTTTGCAGTTTCCTAAAGTAATCCAGCCTGTTCTCCTCCTGTTAATTCTAAGTTCAATTCAGTACACACAGCACACACACACACTTATAGATGTATACACACATATAGACAAACATATAGACATATACAGATTTTTACATATACATAATAAACAGCGCATATGTGTGTTTATATATGTATATACATGTACATACCTATGCATATATATATATACACATATAAATATAAACACATCCCAGTTGATCAACTCTTATATGTTGTCCAGTCAATTGTATATAATAGTCGGAACAATAGCTATTTTTTAAATACCTTTAGTTTTTCTTATATGAAAATTGTAATCAAAGTCTTTGAAACTCATGTAGAAGTTTCTTGAGCATTCTAGAACTTGATGTAGATGTAGTCAGCACAACTTGTCATTCAAACAGGAGCATACATTACCATCTATATCATTCTTCAGCCCAGAGACTATATTCAATCTCCTTTATAACACTGATGACATCTTTCTTTCTTTTTGTGAGAAAGCCATATTTTTTGTTTTCTTTTGTTTCATATTGATACTTTAAAGGATTATCAAGGTTATCTCCATTTTTATTTTTTCCAAGAACTTATAATTTTGACATTAATTGAAGATACCCTGTTGGGGTAGAACCTTTAAGGTAATGTTTTGTTCCACCGAATCAAATATTTGTTTCCCTCAGTAGTCAATAGACAATATGTACAGTAAGGTCTCATATCCCTGGAATCTTTTGACCACCTGTGTGATGGTAATAATGTGTTCTGTAGAATAATGCTTGTGAAAGCTTTGCCATTCCTCTTTTGATAACCCTTATCAAGGATACCTTTAATGAGTTGTCTGTGTAGATCTCATAAAAATGCATGTATCTGAAAATATGGGTTCATAGTTTAGAAGTCTATTTAAAACTTCCTTTTTATTTCAGCTGAAGATATTAATAATGTTTCTCTAGTTTGAAAGCCTTTTTCCAGATATCTCCACCTCCTTTTAGAAAGTTGGGTAAAGAACAAAAAACTTTTCTTTAAAAAAAATGGATTAGGAGTTCAAGCTAAACTTTAAACAAAGACTATTTGTGATTTTTAAAAAGATCTTCATCTACACCATTACTTCAAGTGAATGGGCCTAGGACTTATCCTTCATTCAGAAATGATTGAGAGGATTAATCTCTGGGAGGAGACCATTATAATTATTGAGAGGAGTGATTAAAGAAGGAATCTAGTGATGGATATTTTTTCAGGAATATTAACCCAGAACTTAAATGTTACTTCAAATCACATTGAGCTAGGACAAAGGGACAAGTCTGAGGGCAGAGGGCTGGGGAAAAAAAGGGGACTCTCTATGGTAGATATATTTGGATATCAGATTTTAATATGAATTTTAAAAACTGTTTCCGGCAGACTTGTGCCTATAATAAAGAATAAAATTTTAATACTTTTCTTTAATGTTTATTTGGTTGTTTTTTTTTTGGGGGGGGGAGGAAGGTAATAATAACAAACGGTATTTTTTATCCAAACCTTTCATATCATCTTCCTCCTACAGATACTTTAGCAACTTCAAAATTATTTTGCCACTCAACCAGAATTCTCTGCGCATTTTGTCTGGTCCAACTGCCTTTCCTATCTTTGGTTTTTTTCAATGATAGTTCAATGTCATTTCCTTGTACTTGTCAAGAAGTACATCTGGTCTATGATGTTACAGTCCAAATGTAGACTCTTCATTATAGCTAGTGTTATAGCTAGTGATGAAAAGGGTTAGTATAAATGATTTAGAATTTAGTATAAAGGGTATTATAGTTCTTTTCCATTTTTTCCTATAATCTTCCCAGTTTCATTTTTAAATGCCTTCAGGCTGCCTTTGCTTAGATGGTTCTCTCCCAAGTATTTTGTCATTTTTTAAAAACTTGATCTTTTTTCTAATACTTCTCTTTAAAAAAAAAAAAGTGATGCTGCTAAAAATCTTTATATTCTCAATCAGTATTGTCCTTGGCTGCCATATCTTTCCATATGATACATAAACCAAGTTTTTCTTGGCTAGGACAATCTTTGATTTTCTGAATATGGCAATCAATATGTACTGGTTAAAATTTATATGAAATTGTTATAATTGATAATGAATCTCTCTCTAAACTTTTCCCTCTTTGGGGGTCTCAATATACTCTCCATATTATTTTATTAAATTATATGCTAGAAATATCTATTTTTCACTTTTTCTAACCCTATATTACATTTGATCTTTGCTCTAATAAGGTAATACTCAGACTGTAAGACAGGTGATTCAGGAATGATATCCACATCAGTAATGAATGATTTCTTTATCTGTTAAAGTATAGTTAATTTCAGTTTTATGATGTTATTTGATGTTTATCATGTCTAGTACTTCTTACTTCTTTAAAAATATATATATTTATGATATTATCCATGAAAATTCTAACAATAATAATAGCTAATATTCTTATATCACTTCAAAGTTTACTTAGTCTGTGAGGTCATGTTTTTCTTGTCCTCATTTATGAGTGAGTCCTTCACTTTGAGATCACCAAATATGAAAATATGTATTGATTTAATGTTGAAGATTTTATCAAATTCTTCAGAGAATTTCCCTTCATCCTTGGCAACAGATTTTGTAAGAAATGTAAGTTGCAATTTCTCCCCATGATGGTCTTTTTGCAAATACATGAATACTGCAGTGTAAGATGACTAAATTTCTATGTCAGAGAACAGAGAAGGTCTTTAGTGTGTTTCTCAAATGCCTAGGACCTGCCAGAGATTGCATTTTGCAATAGTACCCCTGAGAACCTAGGTACCCTTCTATACTATGTACAGACAGTATAGTTTTGTGGAAGTGCCTAGAGCTTTATCAAAAATAATTTATTAGTTATATGGGATGTGTACCAGGTTCCATGCCATATCTCAGTAAGTTAAATGAATTTGATATTCTTTCTGCTCTTGGTAATTGACAACAATAATGCAGTCAGAAATACTGTAGAGGGGAATGAATAAACTGTAAAAAAAGTTTATCTTATGTAAACTGTCTTTGTATCCCTAGTGCCTAGTACAGTGCCTTGAATATGGTAGATATTTTTAAAATGTTTGTTATATATATTGTGTATATATTTTCCATAGTACAAATTAAAATATAGCATACTTTATTATAATATTAATATATATTATTAATAAATAATTAGTATTTATGTGTCAGGATTAGTATAATTAGTATTTATGTATCACATCAAAGATTTGCAAAGTTCTCTGTAAAAATTACCCCATTTTATAATATACATGTAAATATTTGTTGATTTTTTTTTTTCTGCTGGACTTGCAATTTCTTTGAGGTGGAAAATTCTGATAGAGAAACTTCCTCTAATGATGTGGAAGACAGTTTATCTGTCACCCTATAAAATATTTTGTTTCCTAGAACACAACGAGGTTAAGCTACTTGTGAGAAAAACACAGCCATAATATGACAGCAGCAGGATGTAAACCTAGAATGTTCTCATTTTTAACACCATCTACACAGTCCTATTAAATTAAATTTATACAGTAAAAAATATGTAAATGGGAAATACTTAGCCAGCTTGTAACCCTGGGCATAATGTCCGGGTCATCTAATGCATCCTGAGTCACTTCCAATCATCCTGACTTTTGTCTTGCCATTGGACCATGATGACCCTGGAACAGTGAGGATGATGACTTTGCACTGCTCTGCCTCACCTAAATCCAATTCACAAGCAAGCCAGAGCATCACCCTATGATGTCATTTGTCCTTTTCAAAAACGAAGAACAAATAATAACTACTAATGGAAAAGAATTCCAATAACATGTATAAGTTTTAAATACAGTTCTGAATTTATATATAAATATATAGGATATTCATATCAGGAATGTCATTTGTGCCAAAGGAAGTATAGTTCACATAAAAACTAAAAACAAATGTTACTACTATAAGATTTATAAATATGTGATCTATACTACAGATTTGTTCATATTCTAGTCATGTCTTATTTAAAATAAAATACTTCTGTTAATAGCTAACCAATTTATAAATAGTACAACAGTTCAACTAATTTTCTAAGGTTCCAGCTGGGGACCATCTCCAATCATCCTCATCTTTGTTTTCCATCGGATAGCTTTGGAGAAGAGGATAAGACCTGGTGACTTTGTACAGCGCAAGCCTCAGTTAAATCTAATTCACTTCCAAGTCATAACATCTCCCCAAAGTCATGGTCCTCTTTGAGAACAAAAGACAAACAATGTGGGTCCAGGAGCAAAATCTAATTGCCAACCAATTTGAATATACATTAAGAAATTAAAAGATTTCTGAGAAAAGGAGGTAGTCATTTGCTGTGACCTTTTCTGCTGTCCACACTGTTAACTATTCCTTTTGGTTTTAGGTCATCTACAATTATGCTAACTATGCCTTTATTCAAATCAGTGATAAAAATGTTAAACACAACAAGATCAAGATATTCCTCCTGAGCAGTAGCCATCAGACTTCCAATCCCAGGACCCTTTTACACTCTTAAAAATTGAGAACTCCACAGAAAACTTTGGTTGAATTTACTGAATTAGAAATTAATATATCTTGATGGTATTATAAAATTTTTTTGACCTCCAGAGACTCCCTGAAAGGATCTTTTTTTTTGGATCCCCAGGAGTTTACACTTTAAGTATAATTGCTCTTCAGTTAATGAATTGAACCAGCTACACCCAGCGAAAGAACTCTGGAAAATGACTATGAACCACTACATAGAATTCCCAATCCCTCTATTTTTGTCTGGCTGCATTTTTGATTTCCTTCACAGGTTAATTGTACACTATTTCAAAGTCCGATTCTTTCTGTATAGCAAAATAACTTTATGGATGTTTATAATACATATATTATATTTAACTTATACTTTAACATATTTAACATGTATTGGTCAACCTGCCATCTGGGGGAGGGCATGGGGGGAAGGAGAAGAAAAATTGGAACAAAAGGATTTGCAATTGTCAATGCTGAAAAATTACCCATGCATATATCTTGTAAACAAAAAGCTATAATAAAAAAAAATTACTGTAGACAAAAAAAAAAAAAAAGAAAAAAAAAAGAATCATTGCTCTTGAGAAATCCTTCCAAGATGTCAGAAAAGTTTTATTGATTAGTCTTTCCAACTGGCTATTCAACTACTTCCAAATCCACCCAGCTGTATTTTCATCCAGCTCTGTTTAACCAGGATTATTCCTCTGCAAAAGAAAAATGAGGTCAGTCTGGCATGATTTTTCCTTAATGAAATGATCTTGGATCTTTTGGTCATCTTTTCCTTTCCTAAATTCTCATTGATCATTGCTTTAATGAAATAATTTTAGATTTTTCCAGGAATTCAGTGTAAGCTCTTCTAATTAAATCACCTACTATGGCTCAGCAATCATATGCATCAATTCTTTCAGTGTCCTGGTATGTAGATTGCCTAACTCTACTGAATTGAGTTTGCCAAGGGCAGCTAGCTATTCTCTTACTATCTCCCTAATTATCTTTAGTTGCAACTCCCTGGTTGTCATTTTTAGTCTATCTTTTCCAATTCAAGGATTATTCTTGGCAGAATAAACAGAAGCTAAATAGAAATCGAGAATTTCTCCCTTTTCTACATCAATACTTATCCCACACTCCCCAAACTATATTCTTATCTTTTCTTTGTCCTTTCTTTTCTCCTCAGCCTAGGAAAATCTCCATCAAAAACCCTTCAAACTTTCCCAACTATTCCATGCTTGTCTCTTTGAATAAATCATGCCATGTGTCACATTTTGGGGTTTTCGTGTTCATCATCCAAGGTTGGTTCTTGTTTACCATCTTCAGAAGGTATCCTTTGTTCCCTGTCCATTCTCATTGGTCTTTTTAGAAAACTCCTATTTCTTTTTTGTGTCTTCAAGAATTTTAATTTTTGAAAACCTTTTGTGCTGCTTAGTCTGATTTCCTCACAGAATTTTGTTCACCATAAACATGCCTATTCTTTCTTTAAACCCTTTGAAATTTGTTCTCCAAAAATAGTCAACTTTCCCCTCTCTCCCCTTTCCTTTACAAGATATTCTAAAATGGAATAGTGATTTGCTGTTCAGTTTCTAACATTTCTACTTCAATAATCAGACCTTTCTTGTTGATGAGACTTATTATGGATCTTATCAATTCTTTATTTGAAGGATGAAATTATTATTATTAAAGAAAAATTAAGGGTTTTATAGCCCTTTGGCAATAATTTCAAATTCTCTCCAAAATGGTTAGATCATTTCACAATTACCAACAATGCTTTAGTGTCCCAGTTTTCCCACGGTCCCTCCAACATTTATCATTATCTTTTCCTGTCACCTTAATCATTCTGAAAGCTGTGAAGTGGTACCACATAGTGGTCTTAATGTACATTTCTCTAATCAATAGTGATTTAAAGCATTAAGTGGGATTTCTACACTTTGTTTCAAAGTATACAAGTTCACAAGGGTAGAATTTGGGAGCTATAGCTAGACAAAAGTGCACATGATTGCAACAAGTTAAAATCAGTCAACATTGTAACATCAACTAGGAAAAACAAAAACAATTATTAATTGGGTTATTAATTATTATGCTACATTATAAGAAGAATGATTTTCAGAAGGTAGAAGATGGGTAATCTTGTTGCTCTTTACCCTAGAGTCTAATCTGAACAATTGTGTTTTATTCTGAGCTCCACATTTTAGGGAGAACAAGCAGTACTATGGCCATTGGGTGCTGATCAGGATAGTGACCAGTCAGGATATAATGCCCTCCAAGGGTCTTGAAGCAACAGTCAAACATGATAACAGTTTTCAGGTATTTTTCAGATTTATTATGTACTTTTAGACTTGTTCTGGTTTGACCCAGTGGGCAGAACTAGGAATGGGAGGCAGGAATTGCAGAGAAGTTGGTTTAAATCTTACATAAGAAATATTTATTGAGGTCTTATTGTTGTGTTAATTTATAGTATAATAGTTCCAGAATGTAGTATTTGATTGCTGTGTTCCTGACTGTGTCTTTGAAGTTTTTTCCTCCTTTAATATATTTAAAATAGGTTCCTTCAATTGAAATAATGACTGTGTCAGCATGATGAAGTCATGAAGTTATAGCAGCAAAACTCCTGGGGCCAAGATCAGATTAAAATGTTATTAGTAGGTGTGTTTAACAAAATAAATAAAAATACAAAAATGCAACATTAATAATATTAACTTTTTGTTTAAGGGGGGAGAGAACGTTTTGATCTTTCTTTATGTCCCTCTGCACCTAGCACATATATAATTGTTAACAAAATGTTTGTTGACTTAACTAAATGATTGATTTGCTGGCTAACTGCTCTTCTCCCTGTCTCATAAATATGTCTTGTGAATTACTGCATCTGTATCTCTGATCATGCAAAAATAACATCTTCCATCATTCTCTTTCTTCCTGACCAATTCCTACATATATTCTTTTTTTTCTATAGCAGTTCTCTTCTATTTTATTGTCTTTAAAGCTTTTTATTTTCAAAACATATGTGCAGATAATTTTTCAACATTGACCCTTGCATAGCCTTGTGTTTCAGATTTTCCCCTCCCTCCCTCTACCCCTTCCCCTAGATGTCAAGCAATTCAATATTTGTTATACACTTACATATATTCTTCAAAGTTCAGCTCAGTTCCCACCTTCTCTTAGAAGCCTGACTATTTAAAACTACACTGATCTCTCACTTCTCTTAATGACAGCACTTATTTCATTACTCATTTGATTCTTCTCATACACCATCTCATCTTGTTATCTTTTATTTAGTATAAATTTTATTTATTTTATACTTTGTCTCTAAAACAACAAAATAACATTCTTTGAATGCAGGCATTATTATAAACTATCTTTGTCCATAGTAATCAATCAGTCAATCAATGTAAGCCTGTCAATGTGATAGGTATTGTACATACAAAGACAATGAGTTAGGCCCAAGGAGTTTGCCTTCATTGGGGAGGGAAATGGAGAGAAGAGAACAACATGTACAAATATTGGGGGGAGAATTGTAGCTGAAGGCATCAATAAAGGCCTTTACATGGGAGGAAATGGTACTTGAGCTGAGTTTTAAAGGAAGCTAGGGATTCTGAAGATCAGAAATGAGGAGAGAAAGTGCATTCCAGTCAAGGCATATGCAAAGGCAAAGAGAGTGGAAATAGAATGACATTTATGAGGACCATAGGATTAATCCATTTATCTGAACTATAAAATGAAGGAAAGGAAGTAATAAATAGTAACCCTAGAAAGGTAATTTAAAGCCAGATTAAGAAAGTCTTTAAATGATAAAAAAAAAAAAATTGTATTTGAGGTCATAGGAAGCTACTAAATCTTGAAAAGCATGGTCAATCCAAAGCAATCCCAATAGATGTTGGACAGAAAATGCCATCTGCATCCAGAAAAAGAACTATGGAGACTGAATATAAATCAACACATGCTATGTTCACTTCTTTTTTTCTGTGTTCTCTCCCATGATTTTTTTTTCCTTTTGCGCTGATTTTTCTCTCCCATGATTCATAAAGCAATGTGTATTAAAAATAAATTTTAAAAAATAACATGGTCAGATACAGATTTTAGCAATTATATAGAGAATGGTTCAGAGAAGTGAGGAACTTGAGGCAGGGTATATCCTACAATGCTTTGAACATATTAATTACTTTATACATATTTATCTTTAATGTTTGTAATTCCCTTGAAGTTAGATCAAGGCTCAAAATATATTTAATCATTTGGTTTTGATTTTCAAAAAGTTTAACTTGTAATATTAACATGTAGTTTAATGCTTCTCTTATTCCAATTTAGGTTTATTCTTGATCCCAGGGATTTTTTTTTTTTTTTTTGCTACATAATTCAGAGTGTATTTCATTTCTGTACCTTCAAAACACTTTCATATGTCATCTGACTTTTAAAATAATTTTATTCCTTAGAATAGAGTAGGATAAATATAATTATATCTGTAGTATAGATATGGAACCTGAGTGGAGAACTATAGAGTGTCTGTTTAAGATTGCAAAGACAGGATTATAACTCAGTTTGATTCCCAGCTCCAATCCATTATGGCCCTCTTCAAACCTGATCTCATAAACTTCCATTCTTAGGATTTAAAAAATAAACATTTTATAACCCATTTCAGATTCCATTTCCATTTAGGGTTTTTTAATGCCAAATTGTGTTTTACACGATTAGTTTGTAGTTTTTGTTCATAAATTACACATGATTCGTGTTGCTTTCAAAAGTACAAGTATTAAAATAATGTTTAAAAATCTAATAAAAAAAAGTATACCAAAAACTACATTATTATTAGTTTCCCTTTTACTTGGCAACCTGACACACGCAATTTTGCAAGGTTCTTTTTAGCTGAGAAGAAACTCTAAACAGGACCAGCGTTTATTAAGGTAAAAAATTAAATTCCATTTTCCAAAAATACTTTTCAGGTTATAATAAGTACATATTTCTTGCATTTTGGAATAAAGAATAAAAAGAAACAACCATTTTATGTGAAAAATAAAAGCCTTGGTTGTTTTGGTGTCTGGAAATATAATTTTACCAGTATAGGGAATACAGTTCCTTTCTACATTGCTGATGGTAATGATAATACATATGTACGTATATGTGTATATGTTCATAATATTTCTCTTCTTGGAACATCACCATGGAGACTAGATGAGGCAAAAATGCTATTCAGCAAACATTACTCAAGTTCTAGGGATATTTTCCTAAGAGAAGGATGGATACATACATAGTACATTTGTACATGTACACATGTATGTATTTGTATGTACATATGTATGTATGTATTCACACAGATATAAACATACCAAAATAAACACATAGTCTATATATAAACTTTAGCCAAGGGACAAAATCTGGTATTTGCCTCAATTTTAACTGTCTTGGAAATAACTATAGTAAAAATATTTGTTCTCTAAAAAATAGAAAATAGAATTAGGTTAAAATAGAGGCTATCATCCCATACAAGGATTTTCTTGGGACAAATGGGGAGAGGAGACAATGGAAGGATTACTTTTTTCATACATACTTTAATATTTTATTTTCCCCAATTACATGAAAAACAATTTTTTATATTTGTTTTTAAATCTTTTGAGTTCCAGATTCTTGCCTATCCTTCCTATGTATACCCCGCTACTGAGGAGACACATATGAAGTTATTCAAAGCATTTCCATAAAAGTCATGTTGCAAAAGAAAACATAGCTCTCCCCCCCCAAAAAAAAATCCTCAAGAAAAAAAGTTATTAAAAAAAGTATGCTTCACTCTGTATTCAGACACAATCAGTTCTTTCTCTGGATGTGGATAACATTTTTTTTCCTAGTAAGTGTAACTTTTTTTCTTTTTTTTTTAAATGACTTTTTATTTTCAAAATATGTGCAAATAGTTTTAAACATTCACATTTGTAAAACCTTGTGTCCCAAATTTTTCTAATTTCCTCCCCATCCTCTCCCCTAAATAACAAATAATCCAATATATGTTAAATATGTGCAATTCTTTTAAATGTATTTTTATATCATGTTGCACAAGAAAAATCAGACCAAAAAGGAAAAAAATGAAAAAACAACAAAAAAGGTGAAAATACTGTATTGTGATCCACATTCAGACCCCACAATTCTCTCTCTGGATGTAGATGGTTCCCTCCATCACAAGTCTATTAGAATAGGCCTAGATTACCTCATTGTTGAAGAGAGCCACATCCATCAGAGTTGATTGTATGATCTTGTTTTTGCCGTGTACAATATTCTCTTGGTTCTACTCACTTCACTTAGTATCAGTTCATGTAAGTTTCTCCAGGCCTTTCTGAAATCTGGAGAGCATTTTTCTTTTTTTTTTTTTATTTAATAGCCTTTTATTTACAGGATATATACATGGGTAACTTTACAGCATTAACAATTGGCATACCTCTTGTTCCAATTTTTCACCTCTTACCCCCCCACCCCCTCCCCTAGATGGCAGGATGACCAGTAGATGTTAAATATATTAAAATATAAATTAGATACACAATAAGTATACCTGACCAAAACGTTATTTTGCTGTACAAAAAGAATCAGACTCTGAAATATTGTACAATTAGCTTGTGAAGGAAATCAAAAATGCAGGTGGGCATAAATATAGGGATTGGGAATTCAATGTAATGGTTTTTAGTCATCTCCCAGAGTTCTTTTTCTGGGCATAGCTAGTTCAGTTCATTACTGCTCCATTAGAAATGATTTGGTTGATCTCGTTGCTGAGGATGGCCTGGTCCATCAGAACTGGTCATCATATAGTATTGTTGTTGAAGTATATAATGATCTCCTGGTCCTGCTCATTTCACTCAGCATCAGTTCGTGTAAGTCTCTCCAGGCCTTTCTGAAATCATCCTGTTGGTCATTTCTTACAGAACAGTAATATTCCATAATTTTCATATACCACAATTTATTCAGCCATTCTCCAACTGATGGACATCCATTCAGTTTCCAATTTTTAGCCACTACAAAAAGGGCTGCCACAAACATTCGTGCACATACAGGTCCCTTTCCCTTCTTTATAATCTCTTTGGGATATAATCCCAGTAGTAACACTGCTGGATCAAAGGGTATGCACAGTTTGATAACTTTTTGAGCATAGTTCCAAACTACTCTCCAAAATGGTTGGATTCGTTCACAACTCCACCAACAATGCACTGGAGAGCATTTTTCATCACAAGTCCTTCAGAGTAGTCTCGGATTATTTACTGAGAATAGCAAAGTTATTCACAACTGATTATCCTACAACTTTGCTATTATGTCTGTAGAAGAGTACATTTCACTTTGCTTCAGCTCAGGGAGGGCTTTCCAGGTTTTTCTTAATGTATTCTGCTCATGATTTTTTTTATAGAACAGTAACCTTTTATTCTAATCACATATTACAATTTATTCAGTCATTTCCTAATTGATGAGCATTCCCTCGATTTCCAAATCTTTGCCCTAAGAAAAGAGCTGCCTTCAATATTTTTTTTTGCATCTAGGTCCTTTTCCTTTAAAAAAAAAAATTTGGGACTCATGCATAGCAGTGGTATTGTTAGGTCAAAGGATATGCATGATTTTATAGCTCTTTGGGTAATTCATTTCTTTTGATCATTTATCAATTGGAGAATGGCTCTTATTTTTTTTTATAAATATGACATAGTTCCCTATACATTTGAGAAATAAGACCTTAAGAGAAACTTCAAAATTATTTTCATCATTACTGTTGCTATTTCCCATCCATTCTTTTCTTTCTCTTTTCCTTTTCTCTGTCCCTTTTCAAAAGTGTTTTGCTTCTGACCAGCCTCTCCCTCAATGTGCCCCTTTTTCTGTCATCACCCTTCCCACTTCTCATATCCTTTTTCTCTCCTATTTTCCTATATGGTAAGATAGATTTCTATAATTATATTGAGTGTGAATGTTATTTCCTCTTTGAACCAATTCTGATGAGAGTAAGGTTCACTCACTCCTCCCCTTCCTTTCTTCTTTATTATAAAAGCTTTTTTTCAACCCCTTTAATGGCAAATAATTTATACAATTCCACTTCTCCTTTTCCTTTTCTCCCAGGAAAATAAAATCCTTTGATTTTATTTATTTTTTTGGACACTATCCCTTCATGTTCAACTCACACTTGTGCCCTCTGTCTATATATACTCCTAACTGCCATAATAATGAGACTGTTCTAATGAGTTACAAATATCATCCTCCCATGTAGGAATGTTGTTAACATTCCTTGTTATCTTGTTAATAAGATAAACCTTGTTAAGTCTCTTTATGATTTCCCTTTTCTGTTTTTTTTTTAAATGTTTCTCTTGAGTCCTGTTTTTGAAAATCGAATTTTCTATTCAGCTCTGGGGTTTTCCTTATGAATGCTTTGAAAGTTCTCTATTTCATTAACTATCCACCTTTCCCCCTGAAAAATTATGCTCAGTTTTGCTGGATAGGTGATTCTTGGTTGTAATGCTAGCTTCATTGTTCTTTGAATATTATTTTCTATACCCTCCAATCCTTTAATGTAGAAGTTGCTCAATTTTATGTTATCCTGACTGTAGCTCCACTATACTTGAATTATTTCTTTTTTGATGCTTGCAATATTTTCTCCTTGACCTGGGAGTTCTGAAATTTGGCTATACTATTCCTGGGAATTTTTATCTTGGGATCTTTTTCAGGAGATGTAGATGGATTCTTTAGTTTGTTTGTTTGTTTTTTTAATTGTTTTATTTTTCTGGTTATACATGTATTATAGTAACTTTTTAAAATACATATTTCTTTATGAATCATGTTGAAAGAGAAAAATCAGAACAAAAGGGGAAAACCGTGAGAGAGAAAAAAAAAACAACAGAAAAAAGAAGTGAACATAGCATGTGTTGATTTACATCCAATATCCATAGTTCTTTTTCTGGGATGCAGATGGCATTTTCTATCCAAAGTCTATTGGGACTGACTTGCATCACTGTAGAACTGAGAAGAATCAAGTCTTTCATAGTTGATCATTACACAATCTTACTATTATTGTGTACAATGTATTCCTGGTTCTGCTTGTATTGCTCAGTCCCAGTTCGTGTAAATCCTTGCAGGCCTTTCTAAAATCAACTTGTTCACTTTATTTTTTATAAAAAAATAATATTCCATTACCTTTATATACCATAGCTTATTCAGCTATTCAACTGATGGGTATCTTCTCATTTTACGATTCTTTGCCCCACAAAAAGGGCTGTTACAAACATATTTGCACATATGGGTCCTTTTCTCTTTTTTGATCTCTTTGGGATACAGGCTCAGTACAGATGTTGCTGGATCAAAGGGTATGCACAGTTTGATAGTCCTTTGGTCATAGTTCCAAATTGCTCTCCAAATGCTTGGATCACTTTACAACTCCACCAACAATTCATTAGTATCCCAGTTTCCCCACATCCTCTCCAACATTTATCTTTTCCTATCATTTTAGATAATTTGAGAGATGTGAGGTGGTTAGGTGGATTCTTTTAATTTCTACAATATTCCTGGGAGTTTTCATTTGGGGATCTCTTTCAGGAGATGCTTGGTGGATTCTTTCAATTTCTATTTTATTTTCTGGTTCTAGAATATCAGGACAGTTTTTCTTGATAATTTCTCAAAAGATGATGTCCAGGCTCTTTTCTTTTGATCTTTGCTTTCAGGTAGACCAATGATTTTTAAATTATTTCTCCTAGGTCCATTTTCCAGGTCAGTTGTTTTTCCAATGAGATATTTCTTTTTTTTCTTCTATTTTTTTTTCATTCTTTTGGTTTAGTTTTATTGTATTTTGATTTCCTAGCTTAACTTCCATTTGCTCAATTCTATTTTTAAAGAATTATTTTCCTCGGTGAGCTTTTGTACTTTCTTTCCCATTTGGCCAATTTTGCTTTTTAATGCATTTTTCTCCTCATTAGCTTTTTGTATTTCCTTTTGCATCACTCTCATTTCTCTTTGCAATTTTTCCTCTGCTTGTCTACTTGATTTTCAAACTCCCTTATACATAAGAAATGTTTGCTGGCTGACTGACTAACTCACATATTCCAAAGAAATAATAGGTCCAATAGCTTTATGTGCTTGCCCAGGATCCACAGAGTAGAGGCTCTCCAAGAATGAGTAACATCATCACTAGAGATTGCCTCGTGCATGATCCCTTAAAATTAAGTGAGGACAAATAAGCAATATCAATAAATTGTCATTAGAATATCCATGATTTATCAAGCCCAGGTATGATAGGTCCCATAGAGAGGAAACCTATGTATTTGAGCTTTCTCTCTTGGTAGATGTTTATAGGCAGTTTTCTGTTTCCCTATTTTTTTTTTTAAGTTTTAAAGGCTATCACACACACACACACACACACACACACACACACACACACACACACCCTGAATCCACAACTGTGGTAATGAATGAAGCTCATTATCTAAATTATCTGAGTTCAGTCGGATGGTTCTGGGCTGAAGAGTTTACTGAAGAACTAGCCTGGCTCTCTACCCAGGTTGCTTGCTTTCTTCTTTTGCTGCTGCCTCTGGGGACCTTTCTATCAGGAGGAGAGTAATATATTTCATCATTAGCTCTCTCAGATCCTTATTGGTCATTATACTGATCAGAGTTCCTAGTTCTTTCAAATTTGTTTATTTATACCTTATTATTGTCACAGTATAAGTTAATCTTGTTCTGTTCACTTCATGGTGCATTAGTTCACACAAATATTTTTAGGTTTCTCTGAAACCATCCCTTCATTTCTTATAGCACAATAATACTCTATCATATAAATATACCATTACTTGTTGAGCCATTTCCCAATTTATGGGCAATGCATAGTCCCATTCTTTTCCACCTCCCACTCCCCAAAAAACTATAAATATTTGTTTGTATATCTTTAGTTAGATTTATTTTGTTTGGAACTAAACTCTCTCTTAATCTGCCTTCCCTCTAATTTCTTTTTCTCTCTTTTCTCTTTTCCTTCTCATTTTCCTGTTGAGTAAAATATATTTCTGTACTCAATTATGTGTTAGGTACCTTATATATGTGTGCATATTTTTCTCTTCTTTGAATACTTCAGATGAAATAGAGGAGGATGTGTTAGTCACCCCCTCCTCCTCATTTGTATAGCTGTATACTTATACATCCTGATAGTGAGATAATTTCTCTTTTCTCCTTTTCCCTCTTCCCCTACTATATTCCTCTTGCCCGCTTTCCATTCCCAATGGAATAGGGATAGAGGGCTAGTCCCCAAAATATATTGGGGTTCTGAATTGGTGTCATGAGTGTCCCAAAAGAATTTGGAAACTTAGATAATTTCTAAATGAAGAGATAAAGTTTTATTAGAATTTTAGTACCAATTAAAAAGAGCTGAATTCCAAGAGAGTAAGATAGCAAAGAGCAGGGAGCAAGTTGGTAAATTGATGGGGAAAACAGAGATAAAGTTGAGGAATATAGAACAGGAATAAATCAAATAGGATAAATGACATGGGAATTAGGCTCACATGATTGGTAAGAAGTTTGGTAATGATCAAAAAACAACCCCCCTTTCTTCTCCCATGAAACTAATAAGTGCTTGTTTGAGTCCAGATGTGAGACTTTTGGATAACAAATTGAACTTCCTTGAAGAATAAAGATACCAAGTCCAACTCTTTTTGACACATTCTCTAAGGTTGTATCACATCACTCCCAACAGCTACATTCCTAAATTGACTACATTATTTCCAAGGCCAGGTAGCCTGGGGCTTATTACCATAACATTCCTCAGGATTACACCACAACACTTAAGATCATCACAACAGAACCATTCCCAGCTCCTGTGTAATTAGAACCCTTCTATGACCCATGATGATGATAGAATTCACAGAGGATTATGAACAATTGATTCTCATCTAGTCTCTTTAATATTTATTAATTATGAACTAACAACTCCTGTATTTCAACTTCAAAGTTTCTATGCAGATTCTATGCAATCTTTTCATTAGGAAGGTTCTCCCATTAAAATGCATTTTGCCCCCTGTAGTTTTTCTTGCTAACATTCTTGGGTCTTATCCAATGACTTTGACATTCATTTGACTTCTGGAATATTATTTTATGATCCTTGCCCTTTGTATTATCTGTTGGTTCTATCATTGTGTTTTCTGACAATCAAATACTGAGTTTTCATAAATCAAAGAAGTAGCATGGTTGCAGGTTGCTGCAAATCTTGAAAAAGTACTAACCAGACAGATTTAGCATAACTTAATTCTTGGACTTTCTCAGTTATAAATCTTGATTTGCATCTAAACACTGAAGATGTGATTGGGCACAGTCCTGGTATCCAGTTGCTGTCCTCATCCCCAGTTGTGTTCTGAGCAACAAATCTGCAGGTCTGCTCTTGTTCCGTAGTTCCTACCCTGATTACTTGCCCTTAGACTTAATTTGTGATTTGGGTTAAGAAAACTAACCCACTATGGTTTCCTCATAGTTTTCATGAACAGAACTCAATATGATGCTCTTCTTAAAATTTTTAGAGTAGTTTTGGGGAGAATTCGAAAGTATTGCTTCATTCTTCTCCACTATCCTTGCTGCTGGTCCTCTGATATTATTTTTTAAAGACTTTTTTTTATCCAATTATGATGTTTTTGCTTTGTTTTTGAAAAGTATATTATTATAATAGTACTTCCTTAACAGTGATTTTTTTAAAAAACCAAAACTTGGAGAAATTTTTCCTTTGCTTTTACCATTATGTAATTCTATAAATACATGTCTTTTTTTAATCATGACCAAATTTTTATTTTTTTTAAAAAAAGAATCGACTTGAAATATTTACAATTAGCTTGTGAAGGAAACAAAATGGGGGGCAAAATAAGGGATTGGGAATTCAATGTAATGGTTTTAGTCATCTCCCAGGTTTTTCTCGTAGCTGGTTCAGTTCATTACTGCTCCATTGAAATGATTTGGTTGATCTCATTTTGAGGGATGGCCAGGTCTATCAGAACTGGTCACATGATTGTTATTGAAGTATATAATGATCTCCTGGTCCTGCTTGTTTCCTCAGCATCAGTTCGTAAGTCTCCAGGCCTTTCAAATCCATTGGTCATTTCTTACAGAACAGTAATATTCCATAAATTCATATACCCTTTTATTCAGCCATTCTCCAACTGATGGGCATCCACTGTTTCAGTTTCTAGCCACTACAAAGAGGGCTCAAAATTCGGCACAACAGGTCCCTTTCCTTCTTTTTGATTTTTTGGGATATAAGCCCAGTAGTAACACTGTGGATAAAGGGGTACAATTTGATAACTTTTGACATATTAAATTGCCTCCAGAATGGTTGGATTCATTCACAACTCCACCAACAATGTATCAGTATCCCCATTTTCCCGCACCCCAACAATCATCATTATTTTTTCCCTGTCATCTTAGCCAACACGGGTGTATGGATCTTAGGTTGTCTTAATTTGCATTTCTCTGATTAATAATGACTTGGAACTTTTCATTGATAGAAATGTTTTTTCTTCATCTGAGAATTTTGTTCATTCCTTTGACCATTTTTTCAATTGGAGTGGCTTGATTTTTTATAAATTAAGTTAATTCTCTTTATATTTTAAATGAGGCCTTTATCAGAACCCTTTTTTGACTGTAAAAATATTTTCCCAGTTTATTTTCCCTTCTAATCTTGTCCATTGTTTTTTTGTACAAAAAACTTTTCAGTTTGGGTACATAAATTTTCTATTTGTGATCAGTAAGATTCTAATTCTTTTTTCATAAATTCTTCCCCTTCCACAGGCTGGAGGTAAACTATCCTGTGTTCCTCTTTTATTTATAATTTCATTCTTTATCCGATCATAACCCATTTTGACCTTATCTTGGGTTCGGTCTTGGTGGAACAATGCCCAGTTCGCCATAAGTTTCCATTTCCCACTTTTTGTCAAACAGTTTTCTTATCCCCAAAAGCTGGGGTCTTTGGTTTTCAAAGACAGTTGCTATAGTTGTTGACTGTTTTGTCCCTTGAACCCAACCATTCCACTGATCAACAATTATTCCTTGCCAATACCAAATGGTTTTGGAACCTGCTCATAATATAATTTTAGATCCTGGTAAGCAAGGCCCTTCATTTGATTTTTTTTTTCCATTAATTCCCTTTGAAATTCTTGACCTTTTTGTTTTTCCTATGAATTTTTTGTTATTTTTCTAGGTCATTAAAATGTTTTGGGAACGATTGGTAAGGCAAATAAAAGATTATTTAGGGTAATATTTCATCTTTATTATATTTCTGCCCTATCCAAGAGCATTTTAATATTTTTCCAATTGGTTAAAGACGACTTAATTTGTGTGAAAAGGGCGTAATTTTGTCATGTTTCTGATTTTCCCTTGGCAGATAGATTCCTAAATATTTTATATTATCAGTAGTTACTTTAAATGGAATTTCTTTGTAACTCTGACTGTTGGATTTTGTTGGTATATAAGAGTGTGATGACTTTTGTGGGTTTATTTTATAACCAGCAACTTTTAAAGTTTGGGATTATTTCAATAACTTTTATAGAATCCTGAGGTTTCTAATTCATCTTATTGTCAAACAAAGAGTGATAATTTGGTTTCCCTTTTCTATTCTTTTCTTTAACTCTTTCTAGCCTTTTCCAAAGTAGCATTTAATACAATATTAAATGGTAAGGGATAGGGGAACCTTGTTTCACTCAGATCTTATTGGGAATGGTTGCAGTTTGTCTCCATTACATATATGTTACTGATGGTTTTAAATAGATGTGCTTTATTTTTTAAGGAAAAGTCCATTTATTCCTTACCCGGTTTTAATAGAATGGATGTTGGATTTTTCAAATGCTTTTTCTGGATCTATTGAGATGATCATTGGTTTTTTAATTTGGTTATTAATATGACCAATTATATTGATAGTTTTCCCTAATATTGAAAGCCCTGCTTCCTGGTATAAACCTACTTGATCATAGTGTATTATCCTGGGGATGATTTTCGTTTTTTGCTAATATCTTATTTAAGATTTTAGCATCAATATTCAAGGGGAATTTTATAATTTTCTTTTCTGTTTTCAACCACCTGGTTTAGGTATCAGTACCATGTCTGTGTCAGAGAAGGAATTTGGAGAACTCCTTCATTCCCTATTTTATCAAATTTTTATATAGCATTCCCAATTGTTCTTTAAATGTTTGGTAGAATTCACATGTAAACCATCTGGTCCTGGGGATTTTTTTTAGGAGTTGTTTAATTCCCCTTTTTTCTTTTTCTGAAATGGATATTCCAATTTACTCCTCCTCTGTTGTCTGGGAAGTCATATTTTGGAGGTACATCCATTTACTTAGGTTATCAAATTTATTGGCAAAAAGTTGAGCAAAATAACTCCTTTTTTTCCAATTTCCCTTCATTGGTGGAAAGTTTCCTTTTCATTTTAAGACTACTAATTTCATTTTCCTTCCTCCTTTTTTCTAATCAGATTTACCAAAGGCTTGTCTATTTTATTGGCTTTTTCATAGAACCAACTCTTAGTTTTATTAATTAGTTCAATAGTTTTTTTTTTACTTTCAATATTTTTATAAATACATGTCTTAATGAATCAACACGACACGAGCATTTCTCCTTGCTGCTATACTGCATTTTCTCTTCAAGAATACTTCCTAATCTTGTCCACTCCAAAAAATTTGAGTTAGCACTTTTTACAACCAGGATCCAATCTGTTTTTCCAACATCACTGAAAAGTATTCTCCTTCCATCACTCTATATAATCTTACCAAATATGACTTGGTTTTTTGTTGCTCCATCTCCCATTTCTATATCTGAAATGCACTATTTTTACCTTAAAGAATTCATCTCTTTCTTTATGATAACAGCTCAAACCCTATTTCCTACATAAAGTGTTTCATGATACCCCCCCCCCCCAATGCTAGTATATTCTCTCCCAGAGAATCTTGTATTTAATTATGTTATGTATGTAGATGTGTATAATATACATAAATATATATTTTAAATTTATATTTAAGCTGCATGTATTTTATATGTATTTGTTGCCTCCCTCATTAGAATGTAAACTCATTGTAAACTGTGATTATTTCATTCTTTTCACTTAAAATCCCATTAATTATCACAATGCCTAGCATAGAATAGGTGCTTGATAGATTGTTTGATTGATTACTAGATACAAAACCTCTTTACATAATCTATCTTTCTTTTAATCCTATCCTCACCAGAACCTCTTCATTTATCACTTGGAGTATTACAATAGCCTTTTTTTGGGAGGGTAAATGAAAGGTAATTGGGGTTAGATGACTTGCCCAGAGAACCACAGCTAGTGTCTGAATTTAGATTTGAACTTGGGTCCTTCTGATTCCACAGCCAATGCCCTATCCACTGAGCCCTCAAATAGCCTCTTAACTATGACTCTCTCTACAATACATCCTCCATACAGTTGTCAAAATAATACTTCTAAAGCACAGGTCTGAACATGTTCACTGTGCTGTTCAAGAAACACTGGGAGCACTCTCTTGTCTCTAGGATAAAATACCATCTCTCTTGTTTGACAATGAAAGCTCTTCTTAATACAAGTTCAGTCTACTTTCCCACACTTCTCACCTAGTGCTCTCCCTCATACAATCTGCATTCTAATCAAATTGACTCACTGGCTGACAGTGGCTGTCTCCATCCCTGTGTCTTAGCTACCTTCTCATATATGAAATACACATCTGTAGTTCAGATATTGCACACATTATGTTATCTCTTGTTGTCCTTTCCTGATCTCATCAGCTACTTCTCCCAAATTCCCTTGTGTTTACTCTGTATATCTTTTATATTTACTTGTATTTACTCTGTGCTTTTTTATATTTATTTGTATGTTTACATACTGTTTATTCCTAAAAAGTGTAGTTTCCTTGAGGGTCAAAAGACTATTTCATTTCTATTTTTGTATCCTTGGTGCCTAATATAGTAGCCAGCCTACTTAGACATTTAATAAATGCTCATTGATGGAGAAACAACAAAATGTTCCTGAGCCTTGCATGAATGTTTCAATTCAGCAGTGTGGAAAATAATGTCTCACAAGACTTGCACATACAGCTCAATACAATTCCCAAAAAATTTGAAGTTCAGATATTGCAGATATTTCATATATTATTATAAAGCAAGATTTTTCTTCTTTTTTGCCCTTTTGTTGATTTCTTGTTCAGTCATGTCCAACTCTGTGTGACTTCTTTGGGGTGTTATTTTGGGGTATTTCCTTTTGGTGAAGATACTAGAATAGGTTGCCATTTCTTTCTCCAGTGGATTAAGGTAAACAAATTAAGTTTTGCTCAGGGTCACATAGATAGTGTTAGAGGTTGTATTTGAACTCAGGTCTACCTGACTGGTGCTCTATTCTCTTCGCCACTTACCTGCCCAATCAGTGTTATATCAGTATCATTTTACAGAAAGAAATAGTTTTTTCATATAAAAGCAACAGATAATTTCAGATTACCCTTTTATTTTACAAAATTTAAAAGATATGACATAAGAACATTTTAAACACTGAAAAATAATCATTTTTACAAAATCTATCAACTTTACCCACAGATTTTTTTCACTTTTATCTTAAAATTGTATATCACAGCTAAGACGGATATTGAGTAGCTATGCAAAAACATAGAATAGTGATTAACAAATTCATATTTTAGCTTGCTTTTTACATTTATGCTATTTAAATTTCCTCACTTTAATATGTTCATTAATCTCTGTCACTAAAATGTTCATTTTTCCAGGTATATATGAATTTAACATAATTTTCATTTTCAAGGCTCTAACATTAGTCAATATTTTTATGGAATACTAGATGTCATCAAGATTGCTTACAAATGACTTTTCCTTCATGACAGAATCACACAGGAGTTAACTAATGAATTAGATAATTCCTATTCCCTGTATGTGTATATTAGCCAAAGTTAATTTTTAATGGTACCATGTATAGTATCAGTACTGTAAGTTTAAATTATGTACTAATTTAGTACCAACCAAAAATTCAGAAAAGATCTACTTAATCTTTTTAAATTAAAGAATAAACTGAACTCTTGAGAATAGAGGTACCATACTGTCATAGAGTCCTCTGCAATTCATGGGTAACTTAAACTATATTGTGACCATAGCATAATTAAGGAACCTGAAGCCTCATTCAGTGATGCAGTACTTTGGAGAATAAGACATCACTTTGGCCAGCCCTAGTTTCATTTATTCTCACCAAAAAAAAAGTTTAGAGGATCATAATCTTAATATATTTGAATAAAATGAGATGCATGCCTTTTAATGGGCAATTCTTCACAATATTAAGTCTGAAGAATTTTGCAAAAAAAGAAGCAATATAGAAAAACTCTGGAAAGTTATGAAAGAAGATGCCACTTTGGCCCAATAACAGAAGTTAAAAGAAAATATTTCTTGAATATCTATACACAACAGTAACCTACCAAATTCTAAATTGTAACAATGAATTTACCATGAAATCAACATTATTTCCATGCATACAAGCAGATTTTTGATAAAGATATTTTCACCAAAGGGTATCTTCTATTACCTGACATCATGTAAAATAACATACATTTATTTAGTAAATTCTTTCATATATTAATTGCAATAAATACTATGATTTTTAAAATCTTAAGCCCCAAGTTACCTATTTTACAATATTGGCATTTTAAAGTAAAAGTAGATATAAAAATTAACCAAAATATAAAAAATATGTTTGAAATCCTTTTAAGATATATTTCCTTAAAATCATTCACCAGTTATCTATATTTTGGGCATTGCTGAACTTCATTTTCCACTTGAAAATTTATTAATTTTACATTTTAAAGTTAGATATATTGTGGTTAAGTACATGATCTCCATGTTTAGCTGAATATTAATTTGTTGGTTCATGTATTTCATATAATTTGGAACAAAACATTTTCACTCTTAAAGTGGCGGTTTTATATACCATTTTTAGCTAACATAACTATGACCTGAATGTTTGGGAAAATAAATTGTGGTTACTAGAAGCAGCTATGTGCCCTATTCTATGAAAAAATAATTATAAAACAATGAGCAAAACTTGCAGCTTTATTAAACATAATTTGAATATTTTGCTATCAAATTAGAAAGAATCACTGAAAAATGTAAAAGCAAATGTGTTTAAGCCAATTCTAATATAATACAGAGTGTGTTACTGTGGCATTTTTGGGGCACTCAGCACATTTTATAGGATATCATTGTAGACCTTTCAGATTCATATAGTTTTTACAATTGCTAAGTTAGGCATACTTGTTTGTTTTGTTTTGTTTTGTTTTGTTTTGACAGATTCCATACAGTATGATGTATGTGTTCCAAACTAATGGATTAATTATAAAAATTCCAGAGACTATGTTTTTTCTTTGTCTTTTTGAAAGAAATGTTATACTAATCATGAACAAATAATATATAGGTTAAATCCTAACTATATATGGATATATATGAGAGACAATTTTAGAAAACTTAATTTTCTATGTGGCAAAACATTTTATTACAATATCACAAAGAAAGAAAATTAACCTTCAGAGTATTTTGACTTACAAATACTTCATTTTCTCTTTTCCTAAAAAACCCTCTACCAGTAGTCTGGCACAAATAAGCAACCTTAAATAAAACACCATTGTGCAAAGTGAACAGAGAAAAGACTTTTTTTAATATTAAAGTGCTTTTTAGTATCAAGCATCTAACAAGTTTAGGAACAGTGAACAGATTATCTTTAAACTGTGGTTGTCAAGTCATATTATTTCCAAGTGTGTTTATGACTTGCAGATTTAAAAAAATGTTAAGATGTTTTCAGAAAACAATGTGAACATTCTTTCATAACAGTTATAGAAAATTAGGGTCCATAAGTCTGCTTAATAATTATTGAGGATATGTACTAGATATAGAATCAGGCCTTATCAGAAAATTCCAGGATATGTGTTAGACATATAGGGAAACAAAAGGAGTATCAGAATCACAGTTTATTCAGTTTTTAAACAGTGTAACTTAAGACTAGGAAAAAGTTTGTGTATCAGAAGTGTCTAACATACCCAGGCATACTTGTATTAAAACAGGCCATTTGGATGAAGAAATTAATAGTTTTAATTGTCAAAAATATAGTTACTATCTCTATAAATGAGATATTTCATTTGAACAAATATTGATTAATTAGAATTGTAAATATAATTGAATTAAAATCTAAATACCATTGTTTCCAAGTATAAATTTAGATAGTAGCAACAACAATAACAACTACAAAAACCTTAAGATTTTCACAGGAACTTATTGCTATCTTTTTGTATTATTTAAAATACTATGTCTGCTTTAAACTATTGGAATGAGATATATTTTTGTTCATGGAAATGATTTTAAAATTAACTTGTAGAAAATATCAAATTTTATATAGAAGGCATTTATTGCAAAAGGAAACAGAAGAAAAAAAAAGGAGAGAAAAGGAAAAGGAAAGAAAGTGAAGGGAAAGGAAGGGAAGGGAAAATGCTGAGGAAAATAACTAGATGAAAACCTGGTAGAATGAATAGTAACTTATGATGCAAGGAATTTTGGCCTAATCATCATTTTTGCCCTCTTGAAAGAATGTTTAAAGCCATTTGGTTCACCAGTACTCATGCCAGGCCATGTACCCCAATAAATCCCATTGAAGACACCTTTGTATTTTTGGTGGTAGTATTTACCATTTAAATTCGCAGACAAACATGCATCAAACCACCAACCAGAACTGTAGTAAAGCCCACAGTTCCCAGAGGGATACCTATCATGATCTTTGTCTGGGGTAGTGAAAAATTTAAGGTCATGGTTATAATGTCTATTGAAACGCAGAGCATTTCCAGCAGTACCACTATAATTGCCAATATGTAAACGGTATTTGAGATATTCATTGGCCACATAGAACTGATCATACAGAGCATACAATTTGACACCATTAAAATCTTCAAGATCAATTCTAAGGACCATTTCCTTACTCTTGGTCAGAAGGTGAATTTTATCATTACCTAACCAGAACTCCCTGCTAAGATTTCCAAAGCCATTTTTATAGTCCTTCCATGTTCTGTTGAAGTTAGTACTTCCATCTAGACGATTCTGCATTACTGTCCAACCTCCACCCATGGTTTCCATGTCACAGTAAACTTCAAAAGTCTTATTTTTTGGATCAGGTGTAACTTTGTAGATTCCATTGTTCTTTTGGCCTTTCCCATAATAATCCCAACAGTCTTTGTATAGTAGATGTTGAGTAATAGCGCCTGGTAGGGCAGGAGAGAAAAGAAAACTTATTTAATTGACAAGTATAAAGTATGCTTACAAAGAATTGTGGGTGGAAATAATTTATAGGCACAAGAACATAGTTTGATCTAAAAACTAAATATTAAAGAAGGAATAGCAAAAATAAAATTTCTACATTTCTCTGTGAAATTGACTCAAACTAATTTATCCTAATTCTACAAAAACCCTTTTGTTATTGTTGTGTTACTTCTTTAGCTGTTCCAATTGTGTCCATCTCTTCATAACTCCATTTGAGGTTTTCTTGGCAAAGATATCATTGGGGCAGAAGGTGAATAGATGAATTGGGAAATTTTATGCTATGGAAGCTAAAGACTGATAATTGTAATTGTACTAAGTTATGGTAACAAAAGTACAGTTATCCTACGACTGTGCACAGACTACTCATGGAATATTGTCCAGATTTGTATTTTCTTCACACTGCTTTTAATTAAACTCTCTGGGTGCTACATTTCATGAGTTCTCCTCCTCATGGGGTCATCCTCTGACAACCTTGCCTAGTAGCCTAGGAATATGCAATGTGACTTCAGTTGTTTAGCAGAAGTTTAAAGAGTTCAGATATGTCAACCTTTGTTTGTTTTTTCTTTTTTGACACTACTAAGTCTCCTGGAAACGTTTCAAGTTCTGACCATGTATTGATAGGACAATTAATAAAATAAAATTCTTATATTACATAAAATGTCTATAATAATTAACCAATAAGTCAGACTGATTATAGAATAAACTATTCTTTGATTGCAATTCTTACTTGTGCTGGATCAATCAGCTGCTAAATGTTAAGTGTCTGAGGGTGGATTTGAATTCAGGTTCTTCTGACTCCAAGATGAGTACTCTATCTACTGCTACCTAGTTTCTTTTTCTGTTGCAACATAATCAAGTAATCTAGATTACTTGGATTTTGTCTGAAATTGGTGAAAAAAATTGAAATCCACTACCAGCCAACTTTTATGAGAATTGATGGCTTCGGAAATAGGATAAAGTTTTTATTAGGTATATCCACATGTTACTGATATTCTATAGCTCAGGCTATATTTATCTACACACACATACACATATATACATGCATTTATCTTTCTATGTGTAATATACATATATATTTAAAAATAGGAATCCTTTAGTAGTATTTCAATTACAATCTAAATTATTCTAGATTAGAACCTCATTTTAATATTACATGTTATGTCATTTACAATAGAATGTGTTCCCAAACACATCCCTCAAGATTCTGACATAGCAACTTAAGGGATCCTGCTGGTTCCTATGTTTCTTCCAGGAAGCCCTTATTCCCATTCCTTAGGAATCCCTTTACTGAGCCTTTCCCCAAAGAATATACAGGCACTGACTTTGGCACAGACCCCAAAATGTTCCCTGGACATAACCAAACCCCAAGAGGATCTATCCTGCTGGCCCTCTTTAAGGGTCTCACAGTAGAACTACAGGTACCTGCTACCATTAGAATTTTCAGGAGCTACCAGAACTATCATCTGTGGTAGTCCCAGAGTTCAGGTGTGAAACCAGAATCCCCAGGGAGACCAATACCAACAATTTCAAGAAGTCCACAATTAGGCATATGTCTGCTAGGGTATGGGTGTAAGGTATTTTACGTTTATTCCTTGTGACTCTGGTATCACAACTATTGATGACCACAGATACCAACAGTAGTGGTAACTCTCCTAAAGAGACCTGATGTGTCTGCTTGGAAGTAGTAATGTAAGCTATATACTTTTATTTTGACTTCTGTTAAGTGATTTAAAAGAAAATTTATTTGAGACATCTAAATAACAAAGTAAAGTTTAGTTCTAATGTTTAAGCTTAAGTTAAATTGATTTTTTGGGGGGGGGGTGTGTATGTGTGTTGGCAAGGCAATTGGGGTTAAATGACTTACCTAGGGTCTCACAACTAGTAAGTGTTAAGTGTCTGAAGTCACATTTGAACTCAGGTCCTCCTAATTCCAAAGCTGGTACTCTACTCACTGTACCACCTAGCTTCCCCTTAAAGTTAAATTTATTTTGTAATATAATCTTTCCGTTGTGTTTCTTTAATTCTATCAAAGGATTTTTTCTCCTTTTAAAATGCCATGGTTCTGGCCAAAAAAAAAAAAAAAGAGATAAAGGATAAAGAAATAAAAAAAAAAAAAACGTTAGTCCAAGAGTCTTATTTTTCACTATAAAAATATTAGCTGCTTGCCAAAAATCTCCACTTAAAAGGATTATATGCCATTAGGAAATGTTAATGTGGAAAGACTTGCATAGATATGAATTCACATAGTTGTTTTTATTCCTCCCATAAAATCTTTTTTCCCTTTGATTCTTGTGGTTATGTGATTTTGAACTAAAAATTGAACATCTGTCAAGGATCCTTGATCCTACTTAAAGAATTTAATAAGTGGCAGTAAAAAAATTCATGAAATGTCTCTAACCTGTTAAACAAAACTTCAAACATTGATATGGATTTTAAGTAAATCTTGATTAATCACACTGATTAAATATATTAGAAAAATTAAGCAATCAAACTGTATCTGTGGATATTTTTCATTTGCTTTTATATGACATTAGCAATCTTATGTTAGTGAGAATTCTGTACAGATCTTCATTATAGAAGTATATCTGTGGATATTTTCATCTGCTTTTATATATTTGCAATCTTATGTTAGTTAGAATTCTGTATAGATTTTGGTACAGAAGTGTATCTGTGCATATCATTAGCAATTTTATGTTAGTGAGAATTCTGTACAGATCTTGATACAGAAGTGAAATTCAAAGTGCTCTTTAGTGAATCTAATAAAATCCAGTATAATTTCATGAACAAATCAGAGAAATGCTCTATTTCAAAATTGCATTAGTTTTTGTATCTTAACTTGGCAGGCACACACAAAAAGCTTTATCTAATTTACCCTTTTTACCATTTTACTTCTAGTTTTATTTTCAAAATGTTATTTGCTTTCAAATTTCTTGATCTGTAAAAACATATGATAACAATGCACATTTCACATACCAGAATTTGACTGCAGTCCCGACAGGTTTGAACACCTAGATGAACATCGACCGTCCAAACTGTTCACCACAGACGTCAGATTAGCCACTTTGCTGTCAACATAATTTTCTATGTTGTTCATGTTTACCAGATTCAGACTCTCCAGGCGACCGTGAAGTGAATTGATTTCATCTTTGGCATCCTTCAGATTGGAAAACAGCCTACTAACTTCAGTCTCCAATTCTTTAATTCGGTTATCACTCTCCTTTTCAGCAGCATCTGTATTGGGCTGCAATGGATCATTTCTTCCCATTTCTTGGTTATCATCAGCTTGCAGTTTGCATTCTTGGCAAGATTTCTTCAGATTATTTACAGTTTCCTTGAGATTCTGAACATCTTTAAAGACCTGTTCAATCATGCTGAATGACTTGGGTAGTTGGATGGTCAGGGAAGGCAGATTCATCTGGTAGGGACACTCCTCTCCTTCCTTACAGTGTCCACTTGTTTCCAGCCTCACCGGACAAGTAGCATCAAATTTTTCTTCTTTAGTTGCCTTTGCTTTGTCTTCCACTGCCCCGGCATTATGAAAAGCTGGTACAATTGAGCTCAGTAAGTAAAAGTAAGCTAAGTTCATCTTGGCAGAGGAACTCGCCCAAAAGGGAAGTCTGGAGACTGGAGCAACTTTAATAGAGACAGCTGCCTGTGAGGTATCAGACTGAGTCAGGGCTTTTTGTATTCTCAGAAAGGGGTGGGACAGCTTGCATCACAACTTTCAGAAATATTAACAGCAGAGGAAGAGTAGGTAGTCCTTACCAAGTGGAATTTGTCAATGCAATTAGTACTGGTTCTCAGCCAAAGGGGTTTGTTCCTCACAATGCATGTGCTTTCTGCCCATGAATAGTGAATATACTTTACTTTTATGTTTGAGAGTGTGAACTCAAATAAAATTCTTGGGCTTTAAGAAGTGATTTAAATAGTTTGGAAGCAGTCGTTGAATTAAGTTTCATTTCAGTGCATTTTTTGAAATAAAAAATGAAAACAATGTTAGTAAACCTAGATGGTTTGAAATACAACATGAATATGAAAAGGATCAATGCAACCCTTTTTTTCTTCTGAGATAAGTACATTGTCATTGTCATTTTGTTTGGCCTTTCAGGTAAAACTTCTAAAAACTTTATAATTTTTTTAAATACTAGAATGAATGACCCTCACAATGAGCTTTCATTTCACCCATCATTACCTTAATAGTAACTATATACACATACAAATCTGTTGCATATATAATATATAGATGTACACATACATCTATATATTATATATGCTATGTTTACACACATACATATATATATACACACATTTACACAATACACATATCCATCTAGCCATATATTATTATATAACACATACACATACATATAACACTCTAAAGATTTGGCAAAGGAATTTGTATTCATTATTTCATCTGTTCCTCACAACAACCCTATGAGGTAATCAATTATTTTTATCCTCATATTGGAGATGAGGAAATTGACCCCAAAAGAATTAATTGATCAGGATCACATAGATAGTTAAAAGTTTGAGGTGATATTGGAATTTCCAGAGCTTTATCTTCGCTGCCATGTTAAATAACTGTGAGTTCTACTCTCTGTTCTCATTATAGATTAATATGGCAAAATTTATTTGAAATCTAGCAAAAAAACTTAAGGCACACTTTTGCCAAAACCTACTATGAATACCAATTGATAAACAGGTGAGTAAGCCAATAATGCCAGAAATAATAGTACTTACTCATGTCAATAGCCTCAGAATCTTGGAATCACTTTTTTTTTTCTCTTTTTCCTCTTCTATACTCCCTCCCAGATATCTTAGTAAGTCTTTTTAAATTTAATAGTCCATGTCTTCATGGAGCTTTTGGGCAAAACAAATATATGTAAATATATGTGGAATACATATAAAAATACAGGATAATTTGGGGGAGGAGGGCATGAAGATCTTGGGGAGGAGATCAGATAAAATTTCAGGTAGAGGGGGATGTTTGAAAACTTGATGCAAAAAGAGATTCAAAGGTAATGGGATGACTATTTTGGAGTATGGGTAAGATTAAGTTTTTTGCATGACAGTATGCTATAATGATCAAATAAAATTAAAATATTAATTTAAATCAATTTATTAAAAAATAACCCATAAATATTTTTATAATTTATGGTATAGATTCTTAAAACTGATAAAATTTCCTTTAAAGTTTGCCTTTGCATTGCTTTGCTTTCCTAACACTTAATGTTGATTGAGTGATTGAAATAGAAAGAGGGACAACACTTCATTAATCATTCACTTAGGGAAACAAATTTAATGAAGATGTGAGAACAATATTCGTGAAAAAGTACAAAACTGATCTGATCAGTAGTGGGAACTAAAATTAGAAAGGTGGTATAAAGTGAGATGACAGAGGAGGATTGAAAAGTGGGCACAACTGTTTCTTGATAATGAAGGAAATGGCCATTGAAGGTTTCTTAGAAGAGGATGGAAAACAGTAATAGAGAGAAATAGATATATAGAGAAAGAAACAGTCAGCTGAATAGATTGAAGATGGAAGTATCAGGTAGGCTAAGTAGAATCATCACCATAATATGGGTGTAAAGTGACCAAGGGCCAAGAAGAAGAGGACATGGAGGAAACAGCGGTTCTGAGACATTTCTAACAATTGAGTTGTTTCTTAGAAAGTAGGATATAAGGAATCAAGGAGAAAGGAAGAGCAATGATCATTCCAAGATTTCTAGCTTGGGAGAATAGGAAAATATTACCACTGACAAGAAAGATTTAGTTGGGAAGAACTTGTTTGAGAAGGTTTTAAACACTTTCCAGGAATTTGCTCACTAGAATCAGCTACTGTTCAGGTCCTACTTATGCTGCCCACTGTAGCCAAGTATCATCCTACCCACAAGAGACAATCTTCTTTGATATTTCCTGCTGTCTCGTGGGACTCATGGAAGAGCCCAGAAACAAAGAAAGAAAAACGGATTGTGTGAGCTAGCAGCATGTACAATGATAAATATTCCCCTTTGTAGTTGACTTGACCTTTCAGCTCTGTAGAGTCACCAACCTATAAAGTTACTTGCTGTATACTGGGATTATTCTTGTACCCAAGCCTTTCTTTGTGGAATGCTGGTTCTCTGACACAAAGCTTGTGCTGACCCCTGACATTTATCACTCCCTCTTCACTTATTCTCATATCCATACTTGTCCTGTTCTTGAGTCCTGATTTACTATGATTCCCAGGATGTGTATCTGTCCTCATCTACTACTGTTGGCCTTGGGGTATATATTGAGCCTGATTTCCACTTTAGTTTCCTTTCCATGGAAAAACTTGAAACAAAGACTTGATTTCATTGGTGATATTCTATGGAGAGGGGAAAAGGAACCTGACAAATTTCATTCTGGTGAAAACTGAAATAATAATTGTTAAGACTAGAGCCATTCTTGCATCCAGTTAGAAGCGTGACTTAATTCGAGAATAACAAGGGTACACATCCAGATTACAGAATCTTCTCTGGTCTGAACTACCCTGGGATTTCCAGTAGATTTGTGCAGATAGGAGTCGAAAGGAGCTAGAGGCCTTTAAAATTAGAACATATTTTTTGACTATATAAAATACTAAACAAGACTCAGTATACATCAAAATTGACAAGGATTGTAGGTCACATGATATTCTTATGACACACAGATCATCCATAATTTATACCTTTCAGAATTTGAGGGGCACTATTAGTATGTTGAAATATTGGAATGTATGTCAACAAATTTGATTCCATCGAACAATAAACTCTATATTACTTGACTACTATGTGTTTGATACCTTGCTACTAATCAATGGGTATTTCTTAAGCACCTATTATATGCCAAACTCTGGAAATACAAGTGCAAAGAATGGAATAATCCCTACTCATAAATGATTTACATTCTAATGATAAAGACAAGTACATTTATTTGTATGTATATGTATTATATGTTATATATAAAGTGAAAAACATGCAAAATAATTAAATACAAGGCACTGTGGGAGGGAAGTAGTTGGTCAGGAAGGGTTTCATGCAGAAATATGGAGGGAGTATATTCCAGGTTATTTGAAAGCCATAGACAGATGTTCTGTTGGAGGAACAGAAAGAAGGCAAGTTTGGCTGAATTGCCAAAGTAAGGAAGAGAGAGTAATGTGCAATGATGCTAGAATAAGTGATTTGGGTAAGGAATAGTGGGATTTTTCTCCCTTGATTCATATTTTATCCATTTATGCAAAAATAGCAGCATTTATTATACATGAAGTATATCTTTTCATAACATTAACATCTTCCTTGAATCAAAATGTAATGGAGGAAATGAAAACCAAAGTTGTGCCTAATTTGACCTGGTATGTATACCTCAACTTACCCTCCCAACGATGTACGGACAAGGAAAATTTTATAAAACTCCAAGGTTCCATCAAATTTCCTACTATGAAATTGCATAGACTTAAAGGCTAATCATCTGATAACATGTTTAAGCTAACTAAAACAGATAAATTAGATTTAAAATTCCTTGAGTGTAGCTAAATCCTCCAGATATTGTTTATTTAATCAATAAAGTTTACATAGGAGCAATAGAAAGCCACTGGAGTTGATTGAGTAAGGAACTTGCATAGTGCCACTTAAAGGAAAACTATTTTGGCAGAAACAGGTAGGATGAAGTGGATAGACCTAAGGCATGGAGACTTATTAATTTTATTGCAACATTCTAGAAGAAAGTTGATAAGGGTCTGAACTAATGAGGTTGCTATGGGGATAAAAGGGGTTCAGTGCAAAAGATGTGGATTAGACGCAACAACCAATGGCAACCAATTATGTATAGAGGGTGAAGAGAATCAAACCTGAAGTTAGAAGACTAGATGGGTGGTGATAAATTCAACAGCAATAGGGAAGGTTGGAAGAAGAGCAGGTTTGGTTGAGTTCCATTTTAGATCCATGTTGAGCTTAAAATACCTTTGGGACTCCAGTTTTTAATGTCCTATTTGCAAATGGTGGTGTGGGACTGAATCTCAAGGAAGCTATTGTAGCTGAATATATGGAGATGAATAGAATGCATTCACCCATGGATGCATAGAGCAGATGCTATTGAAATCCAGGGGAGCTGATGATATTAACAAAAGAAAAAATATATAGGGAGAAGAGACCCAAAAAAGGGGTTAGGACAGAGCTATAGAGAAAGCACAATTAGGGAGTATAATGTAGATGATGAACCAAAAGAGATAGCAGTGCAGATAAAGAGGGAGAAGAGAGTAGTGACACAAAAATCTAGAGGATAGAGTAAGACAGAGCAAAGGGGTTGTAAGATGTTCTAAGAATCCAAACCATGGTCAGGCAGCTAGATGGTAGAATAGATAGAGCTCTGGATCTAGAGCCAGGAGTCATCTTCCTCCTGTGAAATCTGGCCTCAGACACTTGTGACTCCAGACAAGCCAATTACCTCTATTTGCCTCAGTTTCCTCATCTGTAAAATGAGTTGCATTAGGAAATGGCAAGCTACTCCAGGATCTTTACCAAGACAACACCAAATTAGGATCACAAAGAGTCAGACACAACTGAAAAACAACTGAATGATGACAAAAAAATGGGCTAGACTTCATTTCCTTCCTGTAATTTTAGAGCCTGTGAAATTCCTAAGCTTTTAAAATTTAACAAATTTGGAAAACAAAAATGTGTTTTTTCCTATCATTAGCTGTAACAAAGTCACAGCTAGGTTATTTCTCCCTACTATGTGACACTGATTGAGCTTCATCAAAGAACTAAAGTGGGCTGTGAAATCTATAAAAGTTATTATATGAATCTATTGAAGTTCTATTCCTCATACTCTGGAGAGATTGCTGATAACATTTTGGATTATATGTGTTACTGCCCTTACAAAGAATCTGGGAGTTATATTTCTTGTATTTAACAAGAAAAGAAGCTAACTAAAGACCAGAACTGGATAAGGTAAGGATTTTTTCCCAGTACCATTCAAGAAAGTTTTTTTTCTTCCCAAGGGAGAAAATCCCACTCTCTAGTACTGATATTGAAATGTCTTCTCTTCTTCATCTGGAAAGATATTTAATTTCCAGGTCTTTTCTGATGAGTTAGAAGTTACTATAAAACAATCATTGGTAAGGATGTTATTGAAAGGGGGGTAATCTGGAGTTTCTCTCTTTGGATCCATTTTTTTGAGCAGATTAGAAGGCTGTTTCATATAAGGTTGGGAGGAGAGTCCGAATTGGTTTCTATTGATTTATTTTAGACTTTGAATGTCAATGTAACCTCTTCTTCCTTGGGTTTCTTCAAATCTCAGCTAAAATCCTACTTTTTACAGGATGTCTTTCCAGTCCCCCTTAATGTTAGTACCATTCCTTCTGGTATTCATCTCAGATTTCATAGATAGAGATAGATAGATAGATAGATAGATTAGATAGGATCTATTTTTACTTAGTTGTTTGAATGTTATCTCCTCATTATATTCTGAGATCTTTGAGAGCAGAGAGACTATGTGTGTGTTTAACATCCTAACTTCTAGTACAATGCCTGGAACAAAAAAGGTCCATAATAATTGTTTAGACTGACCCAGGGGTCTGTTAAGGAGGAGGAAAATGAAAATAAACTGGATATTCAGCACCTAGAGACAGAACTCTTAGATTTTTGTGGACCACATCTGGATGGCAGTGGAGAAACTGAGAGACCTGATAAGAGCACAAGTAAAAGGGGTGATGCTGCTGAAAGAAGGGACATTTAATAGTTTTCAATTCAGAATTTTTACTGAGACAGGGAAATATGTGAAATGTGCTCAAATCAAAGCTATGATAGAAGAGAATGGTAGCAGGAATAAAGGTTGACAAATGTGAATCAGCTCCAGTAGTAAGAGAATCTTGGTCTCGCTTTACTATTACCTAGAACAGGGTGGAAAGGCTTCTATCACCTAGGAACTTGAAAGGAAATGTTTGAACAATGGCACAGTGAGTTGTAAAAAGTGGTTAGTAAGGATGTGGTTAAATAGGAGATTATGAAGTTTCTCACTGTGGAATAGATCCATCTCTTCAAGAGAGTAGAGAATTTACTTTAGTTAAGTTAACTAAAAATCAGTTAGAGGTCCTAATAAGGACCTACCTTTGCTAATATGGGGAGTTGTACATATCTGTGACCAGGAGGATGAGTTCTCACTGCACCCAGATTACCACAGATGATGTACAGTAGCAAGGAGGAGGCAAAGTTTCTAAAAGAGAGATTGAATCTAAACAGCTTGTCAGAATTTATGATAAGCTTGCATTGGGATGTGGTAGTAGGGATAGTTAGATCCCTACGCCTTCTAGTTGATATGTGGAACAGACATTTAGCCCTGAGTGCTGCCCTAAAAAATTAAAATGTAATTAGGAAATCTAAGCCATACCTGAAGAAGGTAGAGTTTTTAAACTATGAGCCTTCCCCATCATACCCATATTAAAATGGTAGGCAGATCAACTGGTGAAATCTTGAATGGGAGATAGGAAATGCTACATTATTCATCTGGGCAAATCTCATCATCAGTGTAAACACATAGACTGCGGATGGCTGAGGAGGCACAGTGGCCAGTTCCCTACTAGGCGGGCAGAGAGGGATAATAACTCATCTGGAGGGAACTTTGCGTGTCACACCTGAAATGTAAAATGAAAAGGAAGTAAATGATGGCCAGCTTATTGAATCACTGATTTTAAAAAAGCATCTGGCACAGTGCCTGGCACATAGAAGGTGTTTAATAAATGCTTCTTGACTGGCTCACTGACTGACTGTAGTCAGCAATATCTAGCACTGGGGCAGAAAAGAGCCTTCAGACTCTTCCAAGGCTAAGGCATCTGCCAAAGGTCCCTGCCCACTTGGATATGAAGTTTATTAGGTTGGAAAAAGATGCAGAAAACTATTCAGCCATCTTGCCAATATTGTGACCTCCACCCCTCTACTCTTTTTATGATCAATATAAATATAATATATTGTTTCCCAATATCAAAGGAAAATGACACAATTAATTAGAAGTTGAATATATATATATATATAAAGATATATATATATATATATATATGTCATTGCTGGCAAACTCAAATAGAAATGGGGGCATCTAATCAATGCATAAGAATCCTGAGGCCAAATAATGACTTAATATTAAAATGTAATATTTACATTTTATTATGGTTGTATATATTTTGTAAATATTTCCTAATTATATTTTAATTTGTTTAGGACAACACACAGGACTGAATATCAAACCCCTTTGTTCTACATATTACCTAATAATTAACTATCAAAACTTTGTGTAGAATAGACTTTTCAGTATTAAAATTCCTTGTTATTGTTTTTTAAAATAATTTTTAATATTTTCAATTCTACTTCATTTGTTTTTCCTACAATTTATAGCTTTGGGGAAAAACATTTGGTTTTCAGAATGCTATGCTTCTGATAGCCTTATCAAAATGCTCTTTTATCAAATCTTTCCTAATTCTCTTAAATAGGGGAAGATGGTAATTGTCTTCCCCCCTACACAAACCTATCACTCACATGTCTCACTCTCACTGAATACCTTACAGAAACAACAATGCCTACAGCCACTGAATTTTATTTTATGTGTGCTAAACACCCAATATTGTTTGTGGTCTTTATTTGCCTTTATCCTTGAGAATGTCATCTGATTTAGATTATAAACTTCTGGAGAACAAGGATTACTCCTTTTGGCAATCTTGTTTGATTAGCAATGTGCTGAATATGTGGAGGCACATAATAAATTTGTAATATCAATGACTAAGCCTAAAGAAGAATTGTGATTATTTCTAACCTAACACCCCAAGTTTATAAATATATTAGCTATTAAAGTAGAACTATAGCTAGATGCTGAAATGTATTACTTTCCTAGTGCTATATTATTTGGGAGTGTCTGTGTTTTTCCATATTAAATTACTTTGTGTAGGGACATGCATTTAATTAGCATTCTCTTCATTCTTCACTACAGTAAAACACTGAAAAAACATAGATTTATGGTTCCCTATTACTACATATATTTCCTGTCCAACATATATAATCAAGAGGAACGCCAACTAAATTATTTCCACTTTACCTTGCCCATTTTCCACTTTTTCTGATGATGATGTATATCTCATTAATTTTTTTTTGCCAAGAATTAATAGTACAACTAAAATATGTTTGCGAGATTCAAGAAAATTATGGGGAATAATGACTTTTTTTTGATAGTGTGTCTTTCTATGTTTCATCTTTCTCTGTTTCTCTATGGCGCTTCTGTCCAAATCTTAGCATTTCTATTAAGGAGATCACATGCTTGGACAAATTACATAATAGTACAAGACCAAGTATTATCTAACAGGAGCACTCAAGAAGTTCTATGTCACAAACCAATTTTTATATCAAGGAGAGAGGAATTAATAGTTTAGTAAACATTAAAACTTGGTAGGCATAACTGATGCATAACTAACTCCTAGCTGATGCTAGGAGGAAAAAAATCACAGTAAACTAAAAATATTGCCCTAAAATCACTCTCAATACAACCTTATGTCTTCACTTACTACGATATTTATAGGGCAGCTAGGTGGTATAGTAGACAGAGCAATGGGCCTGGAATCAAGAAGACATTTTCCAGCCAGAAATACTTACTAGCTGTGTCACCCTGGACACTTCACCCAATTTGTCCCAGTTTCTTCATCTGTAAAATGAGCTAGAGAAGGAAACGGCAAATCCTTCCAATGTATGTATCAAGAAAACCCCAAGGGAGGGGGGGGGGTCATCTAGAAGAGTCAGATGTAACTGAACAACAACAAGGTATTCAGAGACATATAGGTCTCATTCTTCTTTTTAAAAATGCTAATGACTACATCCACACATCACCAGGCCATAATAGAAGCCTATTCCACTGCTTCCACTGGCATGACCTTCAAGACCCCTGGGTTGGCTTCATGCCCTATTCGCCATCTGTGGTAGGACGCAGGGACTCTTCCCCTGCAAACATCTCCAGAGCCCATATGGGAAATGTTGCATATTTCTGCTGGAATTTGCCCTTCCTTTAAGAAGGACGGGCTTACAAAGATGGAGATGAGCAATGTACCCTTAGCAGTCCAGTTGGATGGAAAGAAAAGGGAAGAAATTAAAAGTATAGCTCTCCCACGGAACTGAGATTGAATTAAAAAGGGATGACAGGGCTATTGTTGCTTTTATTCAGACTTTCTAGGAGTTAAACATTTAATTAGTCATTCCTTTGAAAGTAGTGGATGTGAGTTGGTGCTGGCTCGTTCCCGTGACATGGATAACCTTCGGAACACTTTGGAGTGCCTCTTGTAATTTTCCTCCAGGACCTCAAGCGCCTTGGTATGATCACAGGGTAGAAGAGGTTTCCCCTTAAACATCTTTCACATAGCAAGTGAAGCAGCAAAGTCCCATGGATACAGTCAGAAAGGCCTGTATTCCCTCCTGCCTCAGTTGCCCCACCAGTTCTCAAAAACTCTGCACTACAACGAGGGTAGAGCTCTGGGCCCAAGTCAGGATGGCCTGCTCAGTGCTACCTGGGCAGCCCCAGGCAAATCACACAATGTCCCTGAGCCTCAATTCCCTCATCTATAAAATGAGGGTAATAACACCTGTGTCACAAGAGTTGTGAGGATCAAATGACCTAACATATGTAAAGCACTTTGTGAACCTTGAAGTACTAAGTAAATGCCAGCTAATACTACTTTTACTATTGTTGTTATTATTAGGCAGATCTTTTACTTTCTAAGGGTGAAGTTTAATTTTAGAAACAGCCAAAATAATTTGTACAAAATTCTGGTAAATAAGGTGGATGATGAAATAGACTAAGTAAAGCAAGTGATTTTTCTCTGACTCAAGCTAGTTCTGAAGGGTATTCCCAAAAGAAGTTCTAACGTTCAGTGACATTACTAAGAAGTATAGCATCCCAAAGGGAGTATTTTGAAGGGCAATGCTTAATTTTGCTATAAATTAATTTGATATATAATATTGGTAGGTTAGGTTAAAAAGAAAAGTTGTTGTGATTCTTTATAGTCATATCTCATCACATATAGAAAATGTCTAAATCCTCTTGAAATTTAGAATTTAAGCAGCTTTATGATGTTATTTGTGACTTTCAGATAATCATTTTTATACCCAGTAAATTCACTTAGGCTGAAATGGAATAATAGCAACTCATTTAGCAAATGTTAATTGATTTGAAATCTTTTTTTGATACCAAAATTAGGATAAAATATGAAATTTCAGGAGTTAATTTTTGACCAGATGATTTCACTTTAAAAACTCACACACTTACGTATCATTTAACTAGAAAAAAAGATGTCCTCATTTGATTTCTTTCCTGGATGTTCGCTTTCCTATTTGGCTCAAATAAACTTGACTAAAGTTACTGGAAGAGCAAACTGTTCATACTTTAACCCAACTTCCCTTATGAAAAACAATTTGCTTTTTGGTCAGAACTCATGAGCCACTAAGTCACGCTGATCACTACCAAGATAGTATGTATAGATAACTCTGCTAACGTTAACTGCATGTTTCCTGTTTTTTAGCCTCTTTAAAAAAAAATGTATCTATCACATACTTTTTTGTAACTACTAAATTTTTTGTCACATGTTCATAATCTTTTAAAAAAATATTTTCCTTTAAATTGATGACAATTGTAATGAATTTGAACTTGTATTAATATCTCAAATAACTTAAAATTGTTTTTTTATTTATTAACTAAGGAATCAGCTATGAAAACTTGAATTTATATACTCTTTCCAAAAAGTTTTACTTTTTTGAAATGGATTCGTTTTTCTGAACTTCTGAGGATGTACAAAAATATTACTTTTTGCCTGACTTCGGGTACTTTCAATCTTAAATGAAGGAAAAGACAAATATTTAAGCAACTAAATGGAAGCATCTAGAAAGTTAGTACAAGATAGGAATGAATGAATGAATGGATGGATGGATGGATGGATGGATGGCTGAATAAGCATGTATTGAGTCTACTATTCAATCATGGCACCAAGTATTGTTTGTCAAAGAGCTCTCATTCTTTAATATTAGAGTAGGTAATACTTGATAGGCAGATGAAACAGAATAGATTGTTTCAGTCCACAGAAAAGCATTTTATGTAGTTGGTTGGTTTGTTTTTAATCACCTATGCTTAGTATAGGATAGTGAATCAACATATTTGTATTTCTAATACAAAAAAATAGAAAGTTACTTTGTAAATCATACTTTTTCCCATGGATCACACTGTTGAATGGAAAAGAGAAATCTGAAATATTCCATTATGGAATTTCTCAAGGTGTTAAATATCATTTTTATTTCCAATTCTTTTCTGCACCCCATTGAATGAAGATACATATATTGCTGGTGAGATGGACACATCTTAAACTGTTATGAGAAACAATGTTTCACAGTAGATAATTAGCTGGCATCAGACTTGGGAAACCTGGTTTGAATCTTGCCTCTAACATATATTGGCCTTGTGATCTTGGGCAAGTAACTTAGCTTCCTAGTGCCCCTAGTCAAATTTTTAAAACAATGAGTGACATAGTGGGTGCTAATCTACATTAGTGGAAGGGATTTCCCCACTGCAAGTTCTCTAAACAAAATTGTAAGTCTGGTCCAAGAACCTATTATGATCCATCAATAATTAACTGGAAATGTATCATTTGCATAAAATTTGGAAAACGAAGCTATTTGTTTTTGCCAGAAATTGTGCTTTAAAATATTTTTGTAAGAGTCAGCTGAGAGAACTAGAAACAGCTGTGCTTGTGAAGTATTTGGTTGGAATTAATTTTTTTTCTCCAATTTTCATTTTCTCAATTTCTCTTTTACTTGAGGATCAGCCATTGTTTAATAAAAATCTCAGAAAATGTTAAGAAAAGCTCAGATTTGTTCATGGGAATGGGATAAAGTGTGTAGATTAACAGGTATAGAATAAACAGCAAAGGAAATGATGGGGAGGAAGATAAGAGAAGGATCCTGGGGGGGAGGGGAAGAAGAGGAGGAGGAAGTTAAGTAACAGCAAAGAAAGGTAGCAGGTAGACATAAAGCAAAGGAATCATCAGGGATAGAAAACAAGAGCTACATACATAATAATGATCAGGAGTAGAATTTATTTTAAAAAAGCAAAAAAAAATCTCAAAGGTAAAAATAGATTCAATAAAAAGAGAAAAATAGGAAAACTATACTATATATCAGCCAAATTAATCAATGTTATTTTAGACTATTTAAAATAACTGTACAGTATATAGTTACAATATTGCTAAGGTGTAGGAAATGATGGGTTAGTGAATTTAGGAAAATATGGAAACACCTGGACTTATGAAGGAAGATGTTATCCACCTTAGAGGACAATCAAGTCATATATATATGTATATTATACATATATATATATATGTACACACACACATATATACATATGTGTATATATAAACATCTGTGTATATATGTATATGCTTATAGTTATCTATGTATGTATATGTAAGTATATATATATGTATAATACATGTATGTGTGTTTACATAGAATCATACTTAATTGTAACCTTGTTGGGGAAGCCTTCTTGGTAGGGGAAGAAAAGGATTAAAAAAAAAAGAATAAAATAAAAGGCACACAGAGGACAAAAGAAAACCTACAAGGAAGCAAAGGTGGACAGCTCTGAACACAATGTGTAGTATTAATTATATAGGTTTTCTTGAAATGGAAACTTATTGTTTCATATTTTGAATCCTCTCGTGTTCTGTTATGCACATGGCAATGTTTCTTTTTCTTTTTGTATTTTGTTTTTGTTTTAAATAAATCTAACAAATAAATAAACCAAACAAACAAAGCATATCAACAAAATAAATAAATATGAACAAATAGATAAATATAAATTAAATAAATAAATAATATATTTAATTTTAAAAAATTAAAGCATTACAGAGCTATAACTAGGAATTTTTGTACTTGGAGCAACAACTACTCAAAAGGCACTGAGATGATTAGGAGGGAGAAATAGACAGGACACTACCTCATGGAGGAATATAGAGATTTGGGGGAATATAATGATGTCACTGATAGAGGAACTGTCCATCTTTCACACACAATACCAGTAGCCTCTTAATTTTGGCTAATTACTTTGATGGCTAGAAGGTATGGCCCATTATTTCTTTATACTTGCCTGACCAAAGTACCCCCTCTCTCTCTATGCAGCTCTTAGGATCACTGTTGGTGAAACGAAGGGACAGGTTCATTGGTCCAGAACCAGAGGTAGGGCTGTCTCCCCATCCTAAAGCCAGGCAGGAACTCAGGTATAGGTGGAACCATGTTTCCTCCCTACTCTCAATCCCCAGGAACCCTGAGATAAAAAACTGGAGAAACAGCTGGACTTTTGTTCCTTTCTTGTTATTTTCCTCCCACTGGTTCCTCCCACTACTGGCTCTTCCTTAACTTTATTCCTCATAAGTCCTCTCATCAAACCTTTAAATTTCACATCTTGGGACAAGACCTCAGCACCCCACCCTAATTCAATCTTCAAACATATGTGAGTGGCTATAGAATTGTTACTGCTAATCCCTAAACTTTGACTCAACCACGCAACTTCTCTGAAATCACAAAGAATGGTTTTCCTGGAAAACCATATGAATGTCTGCATATATCATTGTTTTCTGAAGAAGTTCTCCACTGGTCCATTAAATAAGGGCTAATGGGCCTGTGTTTTGCTCTAAACCTGGGATTTCACTGGTATGGAGAGTACCCAGGGTATAATCCTTTCCACCAACTCATCATGGAGTCTCAGCCAGAGACTGGATTCTAGTTCTTCCTGGCTTTCTGGCCAGCTCTCTCAAAAGGGAATTACAAGAAGATCGTAGGAATGCTCCTAGAGAGGCACTGGGATGTAGTGGATGTGATGGCCTCAAAAGAAATAGGTTCAAATTCAAACTCATCTATGCTGTGTATGACCCTGCTCATATTACTTAAGCTCTCAATGCACCAGACAGCTCTCCTGAGCAGTTAGATGCAGAAGTGCAGCACAGAGCAGCAAAGGGAATTTCCCAACCAGTTTCCTCATTAATGCAATCAAAAGTCCAGCAGCCATAATAATATCAACATATTTACTGAGTGCTGTAAGCTGTAAGCTTACACTATTTTTCACAGAAATCATAAGAAATAGGAAAGGCAAGTAGAGGTTGTCTTCCTCCATTAGAATGTAAGTTCCTTAAAGGCAGGGCTTATCTGTGTTTTTTGCTTGTATTTGGCCTGGAAGATAATAATTTCTTAATAAATGTTCCTTGCCTTGCTTAAGGACCATAAGAATCTCAGACACACTGTCTGAACTTGATCACTTTAAGTCTAGATCTGCTTAAAAGGGGAAAACATGATTGTGGTGAGCTCCTACAATGTGTTCTAGACACCAGGATCCTGGGGATGTTTGTATTTATTTGCTTTTCTTTGCATTATGGCACTTAACAGTGCTTGGCACATAGCAAGCTTTTATTAAATGCTTGCTTCAAATCCATCCTCAGACTCTCCTGACTTGGGACCTGAGTACAGATCCGACCTCAGACACTTACTTAGCTGTGTCATCCAAGGCAAATTATTTAACCTCTGTTGTACCTAATGCACTGGAGAATGCAAATGGTATACCATGCCAATATCTTTGCCAAGAAAACTTGGGTCATGAAGAGGCAGACACCACTGAACAGTGAATTCAAGATCCTGAAACAGGAGCAGTGTAAAGGGGATTTGGGCATCCAGAGTTTGCAGGTAAGTCCCCAAGAGTAGCATTTATGGGTGGAGGTTTTGAGGGCAGTGCAAGAGAATTCTAGTAGCACAAAAGTGGCATTCATAGGAGAGACTTTAGTGCTTTTAGGCAGGGTTGCAAAGGAGACTGTTCCATTGTACAAGGCTTTTTTTTTAAATAGCTTTTTATTTTCGAAATATTTGCAAAGACAGTTTTCAACGATCACCTCTGCAAAATCTTGTGTTCCACAATTTTCTCCATCCCTCCCCCTCTCCTAGAGGGCAATGCAATATAGATTAAAGATGTGCAATTCTTCTAAGCATATTTCTATATTTAACCTGCTGTTCAAGAAAAATCAGAGCAAAGGGGGAAAAAACAAGATAAAGGAAATAAAACCAAGCAAACAAAACAACAAAAATGGTGGAAAATACTATGCTTCGATCCACATTCATTCTTCATAATAATCTCTCTGGCTGCAGATGACTCTTTCAAACATCACAAGTTTATTGTTATTGTCTTGTAGAAGACATTTAATAAGATGAATCTTCATAAGGCAGTGCACAGAATGATGTGTCCAACTCTAAATCATGATTTTCAAAAACAAATCTATATTTTCTATTTGACTATGCAAATATTAGAATATGCATAGGAATATATTTTGAGCTAATGCTTCTATCTATTAGGACAAACCTGATAGGTTTAATTTTATATACATATGTCATGGAATTATGGTATCCAATTTTATAGGTAAGGAAAATGAGATCCAAAGTGACAAAATAAATCTTTCAAAATCACAAAATAAGGTTGTGAGTCAATATGAGAACTCAGGCATCTAGGTGGGATAATGGGTAGAGTGCTAGATTTGGAGTCAGGAAGATGTGATTTCATATTTTGCTTTAGATATTTATCAGCTATATGACCTTGATAAATCATTTTATAGCCTGTTTCCACCACAGTTTCTTTCTCTGTAAAAAGGATGGTAATAGAAGCAAGTACCTCATGAGGTTGTTGTGAGAAACAAATGAAATAATATGTAAAATGAATTTTGCAAACTTTAATGCAATATATTAATGCTATTACCTATTCTCAATTCAGTATTTTTCCATTATTAAAAAAATGTCGCCTCTTCTTTGACATAAGATGATGAGCATATGAACATACTCATATCATGTTAAAGAGTATTTAAAGAGTTAAGATTAAGATTATATCATGAATTTAAGATTATATAGTACATCAAGACCATCAATTTCAATAATTACTTTTATTCTAATAATTTCAGTACACAAAATTAAATAATTTGTCCAAGGGTCCACCTGTAAGACGAGAATTTAGAACCAGTGAGTATTTTCCTAAATGAATAAAAAAGTTAACAAGGGTAGATTTCAAACATCCTCATCTTCTGTTCTTAAGCTTCCACCTTATAGTATCAATGGAGAAGTTCAAGTTGAAATCTTAAGTTTCTGTTCTTTTAAAAATAAGAATATTTTTACAAGTAACTTCACTAAAAATAAAAAAGCGAGTGTCATTGTCTTTCACAATACTGGATTATGGAAGTGGAAATTGAAGGACACCATTACGTAGATAATATTCTTAGAATATTGTACTAGAAACAAATCAAGTATTCATAAGAATTTTACAGAAGAAATTTACATTGTAAGCAGTAGCATCTTCAAATAGTGAAGAATTCTTGCTCTCCTCTCCCCCCCCCACTTCCTTCCCTTCTTCCTTCTGTTTGTGTGTATGTGTGTATATATATATATATATATATATATATATATATATATATATATAATATATGTATACATATAATATACATATATTCAGATGCTTTCTGTGGTGAACAGTTATTGTGGCTCTCACAATGAAGCAGCCTTCTATCTGACAGATGCAGGAAGTGAAGACATGCTGCAATATCCTCAGAGCCGAAGGAAAGCTGTCCCCTGAGATGCCGTCCCTGTGCCCAATCTCCTGCAGCCTCCAGTTTGAGGCCAGCCAGGCTCACTCCTTGACTCCACTCCTGCCTCTTGATTTCTCCACTCTTCCCCATGTATGTTTCTTCTCTTTCTCACATTCTGGTTTTCATTTCCCTTTTATGAGTTGTCTTCCCCCATTAGAATGTAAGCTCCTTGAGAGCAGAAACTTTCTTCCATTCTATACCTGGTTCTTTACAGAGTGTTTGCCGTAGTAAGTCCTTAATATAGAGTTTGTGGTCTGACTGCCTATTTCTTGTTTTTGATACAAAGATAAAAACCACATTAGCCATCTCTCTCATTTCTTTAGCTGAACCATTTTTCCATCCAGCAACTACTTCCTTTTTATGTTCTAATTCTGTTTGTAGCAAGAACATAAAGATTGATGTGATTTATTTCCTCTGGAACTATGTCTCCTCATTGGTCAGTGGAAAAAGTTCCCATGTTTTAAGTACCTGTTACAAAGTTAATGCTTAGGTGGATTGTAAATTATATAATTCTTAATACCCACAGTCCCCTTTTCTACCATTCTGCCAAGTCACTGTAGATGTGTAAGGGAAACCAGGCAGGAATTAGGACCATTTTCATTTTTTGTTTCATAAGCTGACAAAGAATTCCTCACCAAATGTCCAATTTAGGGGTGATGAGCCTCTTTGTATCTAGCTTCATTGGTGACTGCTTTGCTGGCATGGCAGAAACTTCCAAAGCATATCTTCTACCAACCTTACCCTCAGTTACACAGGTCACCTTTGAGGCACAAGGATAGGACTGGAATGATTTTGTGGAGCATTAATGGGCAAAGTTATAAAAAAGTACATTCATGTACATCCAATATTATAATATAAATACACACATATTATTCTATGTATTTCTATGTATTTTATATGTATATTATAGTGATATTAATATAAGATATAAATATTATAGATAAAATACATTATGTGATATAAGCATGATATATAAAATATGTAAATATAATGGATAAAATACTGAAGAGTTTGAGATTATCTTAACAACAGACTAAGAAAGTTATAACATTAACATAGCTGAATTGAATTAGTGGGGACATTTCACTTTCTATGTAAAGCAAAAATAGTCATATTTCTTAGGAAAATATTAAAAGTTGGACTCAAATATTCCTTAATGTGTTTCACAAAAGATTTTTATGTGACTGTCATTCCCTTTAACCTTTATAACTTGTTTTAGGAAGCTTTTTAACCATTTAAAATGATGATTTGGTAAATATGAATTAAATATGGTGGCCCCTCAAAGACCCAAAGGTATTGTTAAGAGCCTAAGAATGATTTTGTTCAAGGCACTTTCAATCACTCATGCAAGATGATCACATAGTTTAATATAATTGCATTTCATCCCCAAGTCTAAAAGGGCTTTCTCCTTATCTCATATCTTCATCTTCCCTGACTCATCTCAAATCCCACTTTTTATAGGATGCCTTTACATGTATCTGCCTTCACACACACACACATATGATTTCCCCACCCCCTTCAGAATGGAATTATTTTGAGGACAGGAACTGTTGTTGCCTTTTTTTTTTTTTTTTTTTACATCCCCCGTGCTTAACCCCATTTTTGTTGTTCAGTAGTTTCAGTTGTATCTTACTTAGTATATCTGTTAATGTTCCCGCTAACAAAAATAAAAAAACAAGATTTTCATGTAGTACTACTAGTATATTTACACCTAAAATACCTGGGCATCACTGTCCAAATTAGGTTCTTGTCTATCATTCATTTTTAAAAGAAATGTTACTTCTAAGAGTGACTCCAACTCACCATCTGTCCATCATTGTTATAGGCTATCCTTGCTGCCAAAGAAATTCTCAAGTTTTTCACTCAAAATTTCTCATGATCTTATGTTTCCTTACAGAAAGTATAAATTAGGCTACTATTTTTGGCCAATGCCATTAGTTCATGCAAACAGCAGTGGATAGAGCACTGAGTCTGGAGCCAAGAAGATTCACCTTCCAAGTTCAGTTCTGGCCTCAGACACTACTAGCTGTGTGACCCTGGGCAAGTCACTCCAGTATCTTTGCCAAGAAAACCAAATGGGGTCATGAAGAGTTGGACACAGCTGAAACGACTGAAAATCAAGAAAAGTTAGTTCATGCAATGTTTTGTTTTGTTTTGTTTTGTTTTTACTTTTTTTTTTTTTTTTTGCAACCTATCTTTTTGAAGAACCTATTTTTCCCTAGAATTCTAGCTGTGGTCTGCATCTTATACAAAAAGTTACTTGAGAATAAATGAGTAAACTTCACATTGCTAAGAAACTCATCACACTGTTTGTTTCACTACCTTTTTTCCACATTTGAGAGGAACTATAGTTTTGTAATACTTTGCTGATATGCTCAGTTATTGTGCCTTTATGTTGAAAATATCTGCTTTCTAAAAAAATTCTTGATAAGTTTATGAAAATAAAATAATATTAAAATTCCATAGAGAAGAGAATATTCTCAATGAAGGAGAACCTACTACCAACTAAAACAGACTATTTTGCTTCTGAAGAGCTCCAGTTATAAGGGAGTTTTTCTTTATATCATTTAGAAATCTACTACTCAGCTTCTATCCATTGTGCTTCTAAGGAAAGCAAATCTAATGTTTCTTCCATATGACATCCCTTCAAATACTTGGTAGACATCAATCATGTACTCCCTAAACTTTTTCTTCTTGAGGGTAAGCATCCCTATTCTCTTGAATATAAAATTTCTCTTTTTAACTAATTTTTTACAAGATAGGATGCTATACTGGTTACCCTATGAATTATTCTAGCTTGTCACTGTGCTTCCCAATATGTGATGTCCTTACTAATCAATTCTCCAGATGTAATCTGAACAGGGTACAATAGAATTTTTCTCTTTGAGAGTTCATTTAGGGTTTATTCAGTTTCTTTTTTTCTGAATCTTGGTTAGTAAAATGTTCTATTTCTTGTTCTGTTGATATGAGCATTTAATATTTATGTAAATATTTATCAATTTATTAGGGCTTAGTTTCTAATGATTTCCTTTATTTCCTGTTCTGTTGTGAATTATCCTTTTGCATTTTAAAATTTTGTAACTTGTATTTTCACTATTTTTAAGAGTTAAGCAAGCAGTTTATTTAAAGAGCTTTTTGCTTTATTTATTAATTCAGTGGGTTGGGATTATTTTTGTTTTCAGTTTTCTCTCTTTTTTAAGTTTCAGAACTTTGTTTACTTTAGCTTTTTTAATTCATTTCTTGGCAAGTTTTTTATATTTGGATATCCAATTCACTGATTTTTTAAAATTTCTTATTGCTAATGAAAAACGTATACAATATAAACTTTCTCCAAAGGGCTTCTTTGAATGCATTCCAAAAGGTTTAGGATATTTCTAATCATTGTCATGCTTTGATGGGATTATCTGTTATTTTCTTGATTTGTTCTTTGAACTGTATCTTCTTTAGAACACAGTGTTTGGCACATAATAAATGCCTATTCACTGACTGTATTATCTAATCTTGATTTAAGATTTAATTCTTTCTTTTAAATGCAATTTGTAATCTTCATTGTTTTTTGATCAAGAAAGAATTATTTAATAATTTTGGCTTTCTGTATTTGTATATAAGTTTTTTTATGTCTTAGCATACATCAGGTTTTTTAAATAAACCATACAAAGCATATGTATTTATATTTACATGCTTATATGTATTTCTATATACATATACACTGCTTTTAATTTTCATTAAGTAACTTAACTTTTCTAATATTCCCTTTAGGTTCTTAATCCTTTTTATCTTTTTGTCAAATTTTTCTTTGGTCTGAAAGGAGCACATATGGATCCTCAACTATTAAACTTTACTGTCTACTTCTCCCCATAATTCATTTAGCCTTCTCTTTTAATACGTACTTTGCCATTAGGTGCATATGTATTACATATTTGTAAAATTTCATTATTGATGATGCCTTTAAGCATAATGTGGTTTCCCTAAGCATTGCTTTTAACCATGCCTAACTTTACAATTTCCTTGTTTGAGATCATGATTACTACCCCTGCTTTTTTTTTTTTTTTTCAGTTGTCTGGGACCACTAAATTTTATTCAAACCTTTATTTTAATTCCGTATGAATTTTTGTTTTTAGCATGTTTCTTATTAATAAAAACTGATAAATTTTATTTCCTAGTTCATTCTATTATGTACCTCTCCTTTCTCATAATCAATTATGACTAAAAACTAAAATAAGTTTTCCCCCCTATTTTTGCTAGGAGATGCCCCATATATTTCAATTTTAACGTGACATTTTTAAACATTTCTAATTAGGGAAAGAATTGAGAGAGGTACAAAAGGAAACACAAAAAAGCTAACAAGGAGAAGAATACCTTAAAAAGCAAAATTGGCCAATTGGGAAAGGAGGTACAAAAGCTCACTGAGGAAAAGAATTCCTTAAAAAATAGAATTGAGCAAATGGAAACTAATAACTTTATGAGAAATCAAGATACAATAAAAACAAAACCCCCCAAAAAGAAGAAAAAATAGAAAAAATGTGAAATATCTCATTGGAAAAAACTGACGTGGAAAAATAGATCTAGGAAAGATAATTTAAAAATTATTAGTCTATCTGAAAGTCATAATTTAAAAAAAAAAGGAGCCTGGATATCATCTTTCAAGAAATTAACAAGGAAAACTCTCCTGATATTCTAGAATCAGAGAGTAAAATAAAAATTGAAAGAACTCACTCACCTATCACCTCCTGAAAGAGATCCCAAAATAAAAACTCCCAGGAATATTATAGACAAATTCCAAATCTCCCAGGAGAAAATATTGCAAATATCCAGAAAGCAACAGTCAGGATGGTCCAAGATTTAGTACCTTCTACTTTATAGTACTAGAGGATTAGGAAAATGATATTCTGGAGAGCAATGGAGCTAGGTTTGCAACCAAGAATCGCATACCCAGCAAAATTAGTATAATTCTTTGTAGGAAAAAGTGGTCATTCAATGAAATAGAGGATTTTCAAACATTTGTGATAAAAGGACCAGAGCTGAATGGAAAAATTTGATTTTCAAGTACAGGACTCAGGAGAAACATAAGGAGGTAATGGAAAATGATTTCATAAAGGACCTAATAAGGTTTATCTGTTTACATTCCTATATGGGAGGATGATACTTTTAACTCATTAGAACATTCTCATTATTATGGCAGTTAGGAGGAATATATATAGAGGGTATGGGTGTGAGTTGAATATAAAAGGATAAAGTCTTTTTTAAAAAATGATAAAATTAAGAAATGAGAGAGGAATGTGCTGGGAAAAAGGGAAAGGGAGAAGTGGACTGGTGTAAATTATCTGTCATAAAAAAAGAAGCAACAAAAAAGCTTTTACAGTGGAGGGGAAAAGGGGGGGTGGAGAGGAAGAGCAAACCTTACTCTCATCAGAATTGTCTCAAATAGGAAATAACATACATACTCAACAGGGATATTAAAATCTATCTTACCCTGAAGGAAAATGGAAAGAGAATGGGATATGTGAAGAGGAGGAGAGAGTGATAAAAGAGAGGTCATATTGGGGGGAGGGAGTGGTCAGTAGCAAAAAAACACTTTTGAGGAGTGATAGGGTAAAAGGAGAGAAAAAATAAATGGGGGAAATACAATTAGCAATAGTAATTGTAAAAAAAAATTTCAAAACAATTTTCTCTGGTGGAATATTATTGTTCTCTAAGAAATGATAAGTAGGATGCTCTCAGGAAAAAAAAAAAAATCAAACCTGGCAGATCCTCCATGAACAAAGTGAAATATCCTATATACAAAGTAATAGCAATTTTCTAGGATGACCGGTTGTAAATGACTGTTATTCTCAATAGTATAATTATTCACAACTACTCTGAAGGACTTATGATGAAAAATCCTACCCATATCCAGAGAAGGAATTGATTGTGTCTGAATACAGATTGAAGCATTCTCTATTTTTCTCTTTATTTTTAACTTAATTTTTCTGGAGGGTTTTTATTTTCATTTAGATTGGGAGATCTATGTTTTCTTTCACAATGTGACTTTTATGGAAATGTTTTGCATAACTTCATATGTGGTTTCCTAATTGTGGGTGAGGATTAGGAAGAGAACTTAGAACTCAAAAATCTTAAAAACAAATGTAAAAAAATTTGTTTTGTAACTTTTGTAAAAATTGTAACTGGGGCAAAATATTAAATAAATGAGAGATTGAAAGAGTAACAACAACAAAAAATGCCTTCATCTTATAGAATCACTGAGTTCGGTTTGCTCCATTTTATTTTCCAAGGAGTCCACAAATTGGCAAGATTGTCCACTTTTTGTTCTAAGATATTTATTTTCTTATCAATGTTTTCCCCCCACCAGAATTCTGAATTCATTTTTATCTCTTGCTTCAGTTCTTCCATCCATTCTCAGGAGATCAGAAGTTTTATGAAAAGATCTGTCACAGGTATTTGGTCAGTTCCATACTAGAAGTCAGCTTTGTTTTTAACTGTGACAACAAGCCACGGCCAACAGGCTGCTAACTTCAGGTACCATTTTCCAGATCTCCAGCTGATTTTACTCTCCTTTGGAATTCCCCATAGAGAAGTCCACCAGTAGGCTTCTAGCAGTAATCTTGTGAAGTCCTGGGTTTGATGGAGCAACTTCCTTTTGGTTTTTGTTAAGCAGTGCTTCATGTGGGGTACTCTCAATCTTTGCTGTGCTATTTGTTAGGGGAGTTGACCTCTGCTAAGAAACTTTTTTATTACCATCTAGTGTCAATTTAAAAAAATACCATCTACCGTGAGCAGTGGTGCCTAAGACTGATCTTGCCCCAGCATACCTTTAAAAAAAACCCAAAAAACCCAACAAACCTTTTTTGATATTACTCATATTCATCATCATCCATAGCTCATTCTGAGATTTATCTCTTTTGACTTTATTCTTATAGGATTGTACCACTTTTTCAGACTGCTAATTAGTTACTTCCCTAAACTCCATCAACTATATCTTATCTTTACATCAATTTTTAATAACTTTTAAAGTTTAAACCCTTTAAAACATTTTTATCTTCAAAGGTTCTGATGATAAAGGCCTCATTTCCAAAATATGTAGAGAATTGACTCACATTTATAAGAAATCAAGTCCTTCTCCAAATTAATAAATGATCAAAGGATATGAATAGACAATTTTCAGATGAAGAAATTGAAACTATTTCTAGTCATATGAAAAGATGCTCTAAATCACTATTTATCAGAGAAATATAAAAAATGTAAAAAAAAATAAAAGACAACTCTGAGATATCACTACACACCTGCCAGATTGGCTAAGATAACAGAAAAGATAATGACGATTGTTGAAGGGGATGCTGGAAAACTAGGACACTGATACATTGTTGGTGGAACTGTGAACAAATCCAACCATTATGGAGAACAGTCTGGAACTATGCTCAAAAAGTTATCAAACTGTGCATATCCTTTGATCCAGCAGTGTAACTACTGGGCTTATAAACCAAAGAGATCTTAAAGGAGGGAAAGGGACCCGCATGTACAAAAATGTTTGTGACAGCCCTATTTGTAGTGCTAGAAACTGGAAAATGAAAGGATGCCCATCAGTTGGAGAATGGTTGAATAGATTATGGCATATGAATGATATGGAATATTATTGTTCAGTAAGAAATGACCAGCAGGATGATTTCAGAAAGGCCTGGAGAGACTTACATGAGCTGATGCTGAGTGAAATGAGCAGGACCAGGAGATTATTATACACAGCAATAACAAGACTATACGATGATCAATTCTGATAGATGTGACCCTCTTCAACAATGAGAGAATTCAAACCAGTTCCACTTGCTCAGTGATGAAGAGAGCCATCTACACCCAGAGAGAGACCCATGGGAACAGAGTGTGGAACACAACAGAGCATTTCTACTCTTTCTGTTATGGTTTGCTTGCATTTTTGTTTTCCTTCTCAGGTTTTTTTTTTCTTTCTAGATCCGATTTTTCTTGTACAGCAAGAAACTGTATACATATGTATACATATATTGTATTTGACATATACTTTAACATATTTAACATGTATTGGACTACCTGTCAGCAAGGGGAGGGGGTGGGAGGAAGGAGGGGAAAATTTGGAACAGAAAGTTTTGCAAGGGTCAATTTGAAAAATTACCCATGCATATGTTTTGTAAATAAAAAGCTATAATAATAATAATAAATAATAAAATAAATAAATGAAAGGTTAAACCTTTTGTCTTAAATGCATGAAATAAAGATGGAAGCCAAGTATGTATTACAGTGAACAATGGACAAATTCATTTTCATCCACAAGGCTAGTTTTATTGTAAGGATTTGGTACTAAAAACATTTTCTTCTAGTTGTAACCTCATCAACTAATTTTTAGGGAGATGTCAAATCAGTAGGCAATTTAAAGGGTGGGATAAGTTGAATTTATGCTCTTACTTGAAGAGGCAAAGGTTATACAACAGGCAAAAAGAGAAAGAGTTGGGTATTCCTCAGAGTAGTTTCACACTGACCCTCTTACAAAGTTCATGTTGATAAAGTGTTTACTGAACAACTACTTCCCTTGGAATGTCCTAAAATTTGAATCTCTGGAAATTTTTCCATCTCCCTCCATGGCAGCTATGAAATCATGAATTTATTGCTTTTAACATTAAATTTTCTTCAAGTCAAAATTAACAAGTCAGCTTACACACACACACACACACACACACACACACACACACATACACACATGAGATACGTATATATACATATGTATGTATATATGTATTAACAACAAAATGATTTTCCTAGCTCAGAATCTATGATCCTATAACTTTGTGAAATGTTACCATGCAGCCACTCCAAATTTTCTCATCTCAGGCAGGGTACATGTGGATTTGTGTGCCAATTGTAGGTATAGGGATAATTTGGGGTTTTTTCTTAACTTTTTTCCCCCCCAAAGCAACAACTGATATATCACCTCACTCCTTCCCTGGATGCTACTTATCTACTCTACTGGCCTGGTTTCCTAAGCAATTCAAAGTTTTCCCAATTATGGAATTTAGAATAATTTCCCTAATCTGTCATTCTCTCATTACCATCCTGATTTTGTATTCTACTCAAAATGTACCTTTCTTTATAGGAAAAAGCAACATAGAAAATCAAGAGGTAAGTGCAGGTAGAAGACCTAAGTGCCATATTTTTCTTGGAGAGATTTCTGCATTCGCCATTTCTTAAAGAAACAATTTATGAATCAGTCCTAAGCCCTTTCCTTTCTGTAGTGGCAGTGGCAGGTTGTGGTGTCAGGTTGGTTCTCAGTCATTTCCCTACTTCTTACTCTTTTGGTACTACTTGATACCACTCTATATAAATTACAATGGAAGGTGAGCCAAAGGTGACATACTGTCTATTTCTTATGCCAACAGAATTGTTTGTTCTTCCTTTCCATTACTGTAGGTCCATCAAGATATTGATTCACACATATTGATAGAACAACATACTTTACATTTAATTATTATTCCTACATGGACCTGAAACAATTAGGTCAGAAGCATATGCAAAATAGTTTTAGCTCCATTTTGGAAGTCTGTTAAAATGATCTGATTAATTTAAAACCATCTTGCATACACAGACTATAAAGACATAAAAAGAAACTTCTGTAAAATTGGAGGTCTTCTTAGACAGCTCTGACTGGCTTAGAAAACTGATGTTAGTTCTCATAGATGAAAATAATTCTGTCATAATAAATTAAGAGCAACATGGAAAAAATGGTGCATAACAAGCAGATTCAGAACCAAATTTATCATGCCTTAAAAATGTATGATGTATGAGATATAACATAAAACTTAATATGAAATGGTCAAAGAGCATATACAACTGAAGTTAAATAGAATGTCAGTAAGTCAAAAATATGAGATCATAATTGATGCTTGTGTTCCTAAACTGACTTGTTAATTTTGACTTGAAGAAAATTTAATGTTAAAAGTTTAGTAAGTCATAGCAATAAGCTCATGATTTCATAGTTGCCATGAGGGGAGATGGAAAAATTTCCAGAGAGTCAAATTTTAGGACATTCCAAAGAAAGTAGTTGTTCAGTAAATACTTTATCAACATGAACTTTGTAAGAGGGCCAGTGAGGCTACTCCAAGAAATATTCAACTATTTCTCTTTTTGCTTGTTGTATAATCTGCCTCTTTAAGTTAGAGCATAAATTCAATATTACTTATTGAAGAAATAATTTGCTATGCTGATAAAAGTTCAGTGGTGGGACAAGAGTCAGGGCGGGCAATGGCCTGCGACGTAGTGGATGGCCTTGGCATCTATGGCGACTGACCAAGCTCTAATTGCTCCATGGTGTCAGCTGCCTTGATGGCTGCTGGAACAGACTGTTCCCATCCCCCCATTCTGCTGGGGGAAGTCTTCACATGCTTAAAATAGACAGTCTCCTAATTCACTGGATGGTTTGAGGCCTATAAGTACCCTCAGCCTGGTGAAGCCTGTCTACTTGGGACAGGTCACTGGGGAGTCACAGGTGAGAGGTGGATGACAAGTACATACCAAAGATGAGAGGAGCTCAGCAAGCTCTCACGCTTGTCCTTCCTGAAAACCCCATACATCCCTTCCCTCTATGCAGATCTTCAATAGTTATCTAGATATAACCTGGGGCAGTTAGGTGGCTCAGTGGTGGAATGCCAAGCCTGGAGTCTGGAAGACCTGATTTCAAATATGGCTTTAGACACTTAGCTATAAAAAGAGCTATAGAAGGAATTGGGAAACCACTACATTTCTTTCTAATTTAGGACTACTTTTTAGACAATTTGTATGTATATGTAGCTAAAAAGTCTATCTACATGTGAAATATGAAAGTAGTATAAAGAAGTGAGAATCTAGTTATTCTAGGTAATTATAAGCCACAGTTATAGAATATTATCATTTATCTAGTGCTCAGATATATAGCTTTTCTCTATTGCCTTAGTCATAGTAAATAAAATGATCTCCAAAGCATTTGTAGTGGGGAAAAAAGAAAAACTGAGATCTGAAGACAAAGTTGTGGTGTGTGTGATTGATCTATTTGCTAACCAGAAGAAAGGAAGAAATGTTCTCACTGATTGGTAGAAATAAACAGACTCAAAAAGATGGAATCACTTAGAAGAATAAATAGATGTTGTTAGTTAGGAGCTGGTCAATGGTCAAGCTAGTGCCTGGGATTAGTATTTTGTTGTGGTGGTCCAGCTGTGTCCTATTCTCCGTAACTCCATTTGGAGTTTTCTCGGCAGAGATCCCTGAGTGGTTTGCCATTTCCTTCTCCAGCTCCTTTTACAGATGAAGAAACTGAGGCAAACAGAATTAAGTAACTTGCCCAGAGTCACAGAACTAGTTAGTGTCTGAGGCCAGATTTGAGCTTAGGAAAATGAGTCTTTTTGTCTAAGCAAGCACTAACCCACCTCATCTCTAGCTTCCTTTACTATAAAGAAAAGAATAAGATGATTTCCTGCCCTGGCTTCTTGGCTTTTATACGCTTCTTCTCCAGTTAGAATTGTACCCATGTAGCTTGGGTTCAATAGAGGAAGAATAAAAGTGTTTTCTGGCAAGAAATCCTATGAGTATGGGAATAGTGGGAGGAAAATGAAAAGTTTGAGGCAAGAAAGAAAAGCCCCAATTGCTGGGTTCTTGTTCTTTAAACTATAATATATAAGATGGTTCTCTCTGGGGGAGAAGTTTTCTTGGGGAGGTTTTCTGGAGGCAGCTTTAGTTTCAGTTACAAGTAAATAATCACCCCAAATCGCAGCCAGCTGATAAAAGTTCAGATCTTTATTGTGTCCTTCAATATAGCCCAGTTAGCTCAGAAACCTCTCTCTCTGCTTGGTTCCAAGAGCTCTTGCAGCTTTGTCCTTTGCCTCTGCTTCCTTCAGCCTCCAACCAGCACCAAGGTGGAAGATGCAATGAATCTCTCTTGTCTCAGAGAGAGGGCTTGTAGGCTTCCTTCCAGAGTACTCCTCTCCGACCCCTAGGAACATTCCCAAGTAACTCCTTCAAGCTCTAAGAGCTTCCTCTCTATATATATGATCTCCCAAAGGTTAACTCCTCCTTCTGGAGGCAGGGCTTAAGGGAGGTGTAAATTCGGATATCTCATGCTAAACCATGTGAACTCCAATGAGTACTTAAATATTTCTTGCTTCTATGAGCTCTCTAAAGGTGTGAACACAAGCATCGTTTCTATCAGTTGTACTTAGTACTTGTTTCAAGTTCTGGCCCAAAATATCTCCTTCTAAGATCAAATCAATCATATTGAACCATGCTAAATTAGGTAATTATTGTCTCTATCAATTCTAATGGCTTAACAGTTTGTAAAGATTCCAACACCCAGTGAAGATGTGAAGACCTTGCCATAACTAAACTCAACAACAACAAAAAGACCTTGCTTTTCTGGCCACATCCCAGCAACATGTCTGATAATCCTAAAAATAGAAGATCTTTTGAGTTGGAAGGAGACTTATAAACATCTCATCTAGTTACCTGATTTTAGAGACAAAGAACTGAAGTTGTCATTTGTAGTTTGTTAGCGATAATTGGTTGTGAGATGGAGTTGGAAGCTGCTCAGTGTTGATTAATTAAACTAAGTAGGTTTATTTTTCAATAATAAGGCTGATTTTAATATAAGATGATTAGTTTTTTAAAAAACTTATACATAAAAGCAGGGCATGTATGAAGCAAAATATTTTTTACAATATTAATTCCTATGTTTCATCTCAAACCTGTCACCAAATGCTGTGACTAGAAAAGTGTTCAGATTTTTTTTTATGCATCTATTGTTAAAAAACAAAAACATGGATCAATATTATCATTGTCGTTATAAATGGCCCAGATGTCACTTCTCAACTCAAAATCCTGAAATTGTTGCTCTAGCTACTTTGTAAGGTTATGTCACAGCCTTGTGTGCAAATATGCTGACCATAATGTAACAAAAGAACCTTTTATTAAAAGAAAAAATTAATAATATATATTCTGCAGTAGGCGAATCTCGGCAATTAAAAATCCTTCGACACATCCTGGTCTCTCAATTTATCACCATGAATATTCCCCATGAATTTCTTCCTGTGAGAATCTTCACATCAGAGTGTGCTATAAAATAGCAAGGAGTCACATCCATGAAATTTACTAAATTGTCCTCTGCTGGTATAGCGTCACTCCATGAGAAAATAAAGTTATATTCATCTCCTATGTGTCCACATAGGACATAGTCATACACGACACTTTCTGCTTATGCTAAGCACTTCCATGTTGGCAGAAGCAGTCTCAAAATTGCTCTCCTCATTTGGCCAAGGGTCAGAGTTCTCTGCAGAGCTCTCAGCACTTACAATAACCTGAAATTGTCTTCTTTTTTAGGCTCTTCTGTGTTTTATACTTCAAGGACCTCTGGACACACATTTATCTGGAGTCAGGGAGCACCCTTAGGTCTTCCAGAACAACTAGGTGATGCAGTGGATGGAGAGGCAGGAAAACCTGAGTTCCAAACCAATAAATTGCTTAATCTCTATTGATGCACAGTGCAGACCAGTTGGTCAAAATTCTTTTTATCTCCCATTGTCACTTGGACAGTGTGTTTTAATGATCATTATTAATGACTATACAACCCCCATTCCATCTAAAGCTATGTTCCCAGTGCCTTCTAAAGAATATACTATATGTTCTAATTCTAGAAGTTTGGGATAGAAAATGCCCTCCACATCTAGAGAGAGAACTATGGAGACTGAATGTGGATTAAAGCATAGTATTTTCCCCATTTCTTTTGTTTTTCTTGTGGATTTTCCCCTTTTGATTCAATTTTTCTTATACAACATGACAAATATGGAAATATGTTTGAAAGAATTGTACATATTTAACCTATATCAGATAGGGAGAAGGAAGTAAGGGAGTAAGGGAGGGAGAAAAATTTGAAAACAGTCATACAAAAATGAATGTTGAGGGTACAGCTAGATGGTATAATCAATAGAGCACTTAACTTGGAGTTAAGAGAACCTGATTTCAAATTTGACCTCAGACATTTAATATTTATTAGCTGTATGATCTTGGGCAATTTATTTTTCCCCCATTGCCTCACCAAAAACAAAACCAACAACAACAACAACAACAAAAAAAAAATAAATGAATGTTGAAAACTATTTTTACAAGTATTTGAAAAAATTAAATAGTATTAAAATTTTTTAAATATAGTCTTATTTTCAAAAAATACCCTCTGAAGTCCCATATACTCCAAAATATTTATTTATAGCATTACTTTTTTGTGATAACAAGAACTTGAAATAGCAGGTGCTCATCGATTAAGGAATGGCTAAACAAATTGTGGTATATGAATGTAATGTATTACTATAACACTCTAAAAATGACATATATGATGTATGTGATGATTTCAGAGAAATATAGAATTAACTAATGCAGAGTAAAGTGAGCAAAGCTAAGAAAATGATCTACACAGTATATAACAACTTAAATGGAAAAACTGAAGCACCAAAAAAATCAAAAGTAAATGTAACAAAATTTTAGAGATCAAGTGCGATTCAAATGAAGATAAATAAGAATCTATCTCTTTATAGTATATTTCACATTGGACAAATTTTTGGACTTTCTTAATATAGTGACAATAATATTGTTTTTTTCCTCCCTAAACCCCGCCCCCCCCCAAAAAAAACCACTGTTTATCATATAGCATGGTTCTTGGGGAAGGGGAAGAATACATGAAATATGATAGGGATGTAAAAAATAGAAGAAACTTTTGAAATGAATAAATTGCATAATTCTGGAATTTTTACTCAAATTAAATAAAACTAAGAAACACTTCTAGAGTAATAGAGCATGGCTAACACTGAGTATTTTGTTTCTCAAATGTTTAATGCATCTAATCATGGAATGATGTATATTATATTGTGTCTTATTCTACTCATCATCAGGAACATGAGATAAGATCATAGTTTATGAAATTTCTGCATTCCATGTATATATCCTGTAAATAAAAGGCTATTAAATAAAAAAAATTTAAAAAAAAAAAAAAAAAGAAATTTCTGCATTCCCCAAACTCTTGGAAGCCATTAAACACTTAATAAAATAAACTGAATTCATTCTATTTAAAAAGCATGATTTTAAAATGACATTTCTTTCCCTGTATTAGTTATTTGCTGCTGGAAAAATACCTGGGACCAGAATGGCTGAGTTGAAAGCAAAGTATACTTTGCTGCATGAGCTCCTGATAAGGTATATTGTTTACAAATTTGATGGAATATATTGCCAAATTTACATAATTTCCCAATTTATAAAAGCTACATTACCATTTAAAACAAAAAATAGATAGTTATTCAGGTAAATTGATCCCTGTTGCCAAAGTTAACTCAAAATTTCAGCCAAGAGAATCATCTGTACCAACACCTACACATAGAGCAGTTTTTTTAAAACTATTGTATCCTTTATACTTTGTCCAAAGGAAGAAAAGAAAATCATACATCTTGAAGTGTTCTGGCCAAGCTTTTAGAACACTTCCTAGTATTTAAAAACAAGACAAAACAAAACTAAAAAAAAAAAATCCTAGGGGAGGAAATAGACTGTTATTCTTGAAAGCAAAAATCTTTGTTCTTACATGGGGTCCAGAGACTCTATCACAATACTGATCTTATATTAGAATTTCAACAAATAATTATTGATCGAAAGAAAATATTGTATATTTCCTTTTCAAAAACTTGCCAGAAGCAAAAAAAAAATCTAATGTTGGAAATATGCAAATTTATGTTTTTTATTTGTGGTGTTCACATTCTATGAACAAGAATTCAATTAATTAGTCAACTGATTGAAGCATTGAATACAATTCAAAATAAACATTTATTAAGCACCAACTATGTGCTAACTATGAACTCCCTGACTTCAAGGAGCTTACCTTTATCAAGGGAAATAATATATATATATTTCTATAATTAAAATACAAAGAAAATATGAGGAAATTTGGGCATTAGGCAAAGACAAGAAGCTGGGTAGATCAGGAAAGCCTTCCTATAGAAGATATAATTAACGCTGGACTTTGAAGGAATCTAGGGATTCTAGATGAGTGGCTCAGTGAATAAGAGCAATAGACTTGGCATCAGGAAAACTTGAGTTCAAATACAGTCTCCTAGCTGTGTAATCCTGGGCAAAGTCACTTAATCCCCGATTGCCTGGCAAAATGGATCCACTAAAATGAAGCCATCTGGGAAATGGTCACAGCTTTCAAACAGACATAATGCCAGAAGAGTAGTAGTTGCCAGAACCCTTGTTTTTCTGTTTCTATTGTAAATAATTTTTGGGGAAAAGATCCTAAAATTACATGAAGCACATAATAATTGTTTGCTGTAAATTTTTCCTGCTCAATTTCTCACCCATTGAGTCAAAAGAAACAGCATTTCTGATAGGCAAAATGTAAAACATGTATAAAGTTGTTCAAAATGTCGGATTTTTAAAAGTATTTTTCCCTTGAAAAATTATGTCCTCAGCTCATTCCAAAAATAATAATAATAATAATATGACCTACATTAAAAAAAAAATTTGGATCCATTAGATCAATTGGAGAAGGAAATGACAAACTACTCCAGTATCTCTTGCCAAGAAGACCGCAATGGCGTCACAAAGGGTTGGACATGACTGAAAAATAACTAAAGAAAAATAGAGAGGTAAAGAAGCAATTAACTCTAGGCATGAGGAAAAGCGGAAAGTGATAGATGGAACAGCCAAGTAGGCTGAAAAATAGAAAATGTGAATGTTAGTAATAGAAAGTAATCCTGGAAGCTTAGATTAGAACCAAAAAGGAAAGGGTTTTAAATGTCCAGCATATGAATTTGCATTTTATTCTACAGACAATAGAAAGCCAGGAAAGCTTCTTGGGCAGGGAAATGACATAGATTGAAGACAGAGATATCAGTTAAGAGGCTCTTCTGGTACTGTCCAGAAAAAAGAGATGGTAAGGAGCTGACTATTAGGACAGTAGCTGTATCAATATAAAGAGAACAGATACAAAACTTACTGTGGAGGTAGAAACAATACCTGGCCCTGATTAGATACAGGGGTGGAAGTGGGGTGGTGGTAGAAGAAAGTAAAGAGTTAAAGATGACTGAGGTTGAAAACCTAAGGAACTGAAAGAGTGGTAGCCTTATGAAAATAGGGAAGTTAGGAAGAGGCGGTCAGTTTTGAGGGAAAGATGAGTTGGGTTTCAGATGCTGAGAGACATCTTTTGGGAAATGTCCAGTAAGAAGCATAAATGGGGGACAGAAGAAAAACCGGGGTTGGATATTTAGATGTATAAGTCATTTGGGTATTGTTTAAAGATATTTGAAGTCATTAAGAGAGTTTGCAGAGAGAGGAGAGGACTCAGAACAAAGCCTTGTAAATGCATACCTATAATTAAAGTGAATGTAAAGAAAAAGTGGAGGTGAGGAATATATAATCAGTTTTGTATTGTTTTCCTCTGGTAGTTCAGTGATGGAGGAGGTGAAGGAAAAATAGAAGGATCATAGCATAAGAAAAGGATCATAGAAAAGGGAAGAGGAGTTTTTGATAGGAGAGAAAGATGGTCAAGCATGTTGTAGGTGCAAAATAGAGATTAAAATTTAGAGGGGGTGATGATTTTAGAGGCAACATAATAAAAGAGCTAGAAGGCGATGGGGTGTCTAAATATAAGTAAAGAGAAAGGCTTCCTTGAAGAGAAGAGCCATCTCTTTATCAAAGGCTAGAATAAAGGAGATAAGAAAGGGGAATCAAATCAGGGGAGTTTGAGATCAAGAGAAGGGAAAAAAAGGAAGTTAACTGTGAATGACCTCTTTTTTTTCATAAAGTGTGACCTGAGGTCTTATGTTGAGAGAGAGTATAGTGGGAAGCTTGAGTAGACAAGAGATGTTTGGAACATCTACTTGAAGAAATGTAATAATTAGCTTAAGGGCCTAGTTCAGATAAAAATATAATTTGACTTTCTCCATCACCATTAAATACTAAATGAGTAAGAGCAAAAGAACTAAATTGTACCCAATTTCAAGTCTGGATTCAGAGATTTACTAGCTGTGGGATCAAGGGCAAGTTTTTTTTAAAAACTGCCTCAGTTTCTTCAAATGAAAAATGGAATAATAATAGTACAAATCTACCAAAAATTTTTGGAATATCAAATGAGATATTATGTTTAAAATGCTGTTTAAAAACTAAAGTAATATTGTATATGTGTATGTGTGTTTACTAGTTATTAGCAAATGGATTAGGAATTCAGGATTAGAATATTCTATAAATTGGAACAGATTAATTAGATTAGGTTCAAGAAAAGAAGGGAAGTGAAGCTAAAGAATGAAGGAAATATGTCATGGAAAAAAATGAAGAAAAAAGAAGCACAGAGAGAGTAAGTGATAGTTATAGTCATAACTTTTAAAATTCAACAAACTGAATGATTTGGGACTAGAACTAGACCCTCTCCTGACCTTAAAATGTGTAGGAGTGATAAAGTAAAAAGATATATTCAAACTTGTAGATAGTTCCTATTTTTTGAAATACCCAAACATACAAAAATCCAGAAGGTCTAGCATGCTATATCTACCTGATATGTGTTAATTTAGTGCCTATTCTTTGCTCTGACACTGTGGGGGATACAGAATTGTAAACTTTAGAAGTATAAGTGAAGTTTTATTTGATTACATATTAATTTAAGCAAAAGAATATTTTTTTTGTGTTTTGGTGATAGTATTACTTAAGTAAATATATTTTTTAACTTATTTATATTGTTTTTATAATCAGAAGGTTATAACCATAACATTATGTGCTATATTTTTAAGACCTCAGCAATGCAAGAAGAGGGCACATACATTGCTGACAAATTAATGACAAGAAGTCTCCCTGCCCTCTCTGATTCTGGGAGGGCTTTTTTCAACTTCTCTACTTTGCTTTAACACTAATCATCCACTATGTGGCCACTGCAAAAAGCTCTGCCATCATTCCTCACCGTTTCCCAATCCTTTCCCTGTTTCTTTCTTTACTCCAATGCCTGCTGGCATAAAAAGAAGGAAGAAAAAGACAGAATGGAAAACCTTGTTATTACTTCCACTCCTCAAGCTCCTGCTCCTCCCCTCAATATCTGCTTCTCTTTCCTAATTGTGGATAGTGGTGCTGTCAAGAGTGCAAGTCCTAAGACTCTTGAAAATCCTTGCTGATGGTTCAAAACTGGTAGAATTTCTGCTCCCACTCTCCAGCAGATTGGACAGATAGAAGGGAACGGGAAAGGGTCCTGCTCCCCGCACAAAAATGTATTCTAAACTTCCCAAGTGAGAACTCAATGTATAATTACATGAGATGGTTAGGCCTAAGAATGCTATTAATAGAACACTATGCTTCAGATATATTACATTTAAATGGGTTTATGCCAAATGAACTGGCTTGATCTACCCAAGCACCATCTGTGATATTGCTTTTATGAGGGAAATATATTCCAAATTCCAAACAACTTACATAGAAATTTATGTAATATAATGTGTTTGTAAATTAGGGTGTTTGGGCGTAATTATTATAGAGTACCTTTGAAATTGAACTAAGAAATTTAGAGGGTACCTAGCATGTAAAGAAATGACTCTCCTCTTCCCTTGGTGGAAATACTATGTCTATTGTTACTTTAAAGTTAAATTATTTGTTTATTGTAAAACTGTAAACATAGAATTTATGGAGACCATTTTTTAGGGATTTGAGTAATGAATCATCAAAGAAGGAAAAGCTAGGACCAAGCTGGCAACCTGAGCTAGAGAAGAAGTTTCATCAGTCATAAGATTAAGGGCATGTGATTTACACCCTAAAATAAGGCTGAAAATAGGGAGGCATTGCTGGTAAAGGAAAGAGAAAATGGGCAACCCTAAAGTGATCATTGATTTTAAAACAAAGAGTGACAGAGAATCTACTTCTGGTCTTTAAAAGGAGATTGTATGATGCAAAGAGGCCCAATGGAAAATGATTTCTACCATATAACCAATAATGAAGTCTTAGTTCAAATCCCCCACAATACCCCCCAAAACCCATTAAACATCAGTTATATTAAAGCACTCTCCTGAGTACAAGGAAGAATACAAGGATTTAAAAAAAAAAATTAATAGCCCTGCCTTCAAGAGGCTTACATTCTACCCAAATAGAATCAGTACACACATATACAAGATCATTTGAGCAGTAAGAGTACACTAACAATTGGGGGATCAGGAAAGACTTTGCAGAGGAGGTAGCACCTGAAATGAGAAAAAGATGAATTCTAGGATTGGGGCATAGGTTATGTGAAGGAATAGAAACAGAAAATGATATGCAGAGTTTAGGAAATAATAAGCTGGTTAGTTTGCAACATGGAGAAACTGAAGGATAATATGAAATAAATCAGAAAAGGTTGTTTGGTGTTTGGAACCAGATGCAGAGGCTAGACTACAGACATTAGCATAGAACACTTATGTTAAAAAAAAAAAAAACATAATAGGATGCTAAATATGGAAGTTTAGAGATCATACAAGTTTTAGTTAGCTAAGAGGAGAAAGAGTCTTAACAATCAATTAACAAATATGCTTTTAGTAAACAAGGCAAATCATATAGAAATGGATCAGAAGTAAAAATGGGCATTCTAGACATTCCAAACCACAGGAAAATTGCTGGTAAAGATCCTTGCAAAGTTAATGCAGGACAGCCCAGGGCAAAGATTTTTAAGAACTGGATTGGAGAATGCCATTTCTTATCTAAACTCTAAGGACCAAGATGAAAATGAAGGCCTTGATTTAACTTGTTTTCTATTAGGTCCTAGTCAATTTTCCTTTTGAAAAATGCTAGATCTTTCTTGGCTGAATTCAGAGGAATACAAATATTCACATAACCTAAATCAGAATAGTTGATCACTAGGTGCAGTGATGACAGCAAGAGTGAGGTAGCTCTGGGCTTGATAGAGAACTAACAGATAAAGAGTTAGAAAGCCAAGGGGGAAAGGCATGGATGTGGACATAGATTTCTTCCCACTCTGGTCCAGCTATTTGGGAGCAAGCCCTTTTTAACAGTACATCTCTTTTTTTATATATAAATATAGCAGCCAAGAGTCTGAGCTCCAACTACTGCAGGATGCCAAAAAATTTACCGTGGATATAGAACAACTACAGCAACGCCTGGAGATTGTTCAGACATTTCCAGTTGGAAAGGGCTCTGAGGTCTCCAAGATGAGAGAACAACTTCTAAAGTACCAAAATGAATATAATGCAGCAAAAGAAAGAGAATTCCAGACACAGTATCGGCTGGATAGGTATGTTCTTCATATCAGCAAATAGATGGAAAATAGATGTGAATTTTAAGGATAGCAATTGGTTTTTTAGCCTGAGAATCAATTGTGCATAATATGGTACAGCCTCATTAATATATTTCTGGATTAATTCTCACTGCCCCACTAAATTTTAACGTTGGGGAACTGCAGATGGATGGATGCAGTCTCCAAAGAATCAATCAGCCATATAGCCTGAACTCTGAAATATCCTGTCAGCACAGACTTAGCCTCCCAGTGACTTGTCAGACAATAAACATTCATTAAGTGCCAAGTATATGATAGGTATTACGGTAATAAGGGTCGAGGTTACAAAAAGAGACAAAAGACAAATGCCTCCCTTCAAAGAGCACATACTGGGGGAGACAACAAACAAATAAATACATACATATGTAATATATATATATATATATATATATATATATATATACACACACACATACAGGAAAATAGGAAATAATTAGTAGAGGAAAGGAACTGGAATTATGAGGACTTGTGAAAGACTTCCTGTACAACAGTGGTGTCAGACTCAGATGAAAACTGGGGTTACTAAGGCATTTGTAGGGATCCCTGCAGGCTGCATACGAACTTAGTTATAAAATGTAGTGTTAATTGTATTTGATTCTATTTTTATTTCTTTTGCTAGTTTGCTAGTTTGGGAGTGTTGCATGTGGACCAGGGAAGAGATGTTTGACAGGTCTCCTGTAGAAGGTGGCATTTTGCTCTTGTTCAGACTTAGTTCTCAAAGAGCACCAATGACTTCAGGAAGGTTATGTCTTGATTTGCAAGTGAATTGGATTTAAGTGAGGGAGGGCAGTGCAAAGTTATCAGCCTAGTCTCCTCCAGGCCTAAGTGCAATGTCAAGATGTCAGGTCAACTGGGAATGACCCAGGAGAGAGCAGGAGACCTTGGCCCTTTTAAGCCAGGCGTCAGTCTGTCTGAGGCAACACCGTTCAGTAATTTAAGACTAGGGAAGAACCGAGGCAAAAGGTGACCTAGTGGCCTTCACAAAAGAGTCAATCTGGCCAGAACAAAAAACCTTTTTACACTCACTCTGAGGCAAAAGAACCCAACAAAGGAGCAAGTCAGCATGACTGGGACCTGTCATTGGCCAGTTGGGAAAAGCCAGGGTAATTTGGGTTTCAAGGCATAGTCAGTTAGTTGGAACTTGAAGGAGTCCAGGGAGATGGAGGTGGAGATTAAGAGGGAGGGCCTCCCAGTTTAGGGAACAGCTGGAGAAATGCCTGAAACACAGAGATGGAGAGCCACGTTTGTGGAACCTCCAGGAGGCCGGGGTCGCCAGATGGAAGAGGAGTGGTAGGGAGGAAGGATCAGGAGAAGAGCTCTGGAAGCCAAAGGGAGAGCTCTGTCCTGATCCTGGAGGGGATGCGGAGCCAAGGTGTCAGGGAGTGGCTTTCAAGGAAGGAGAGATTTGGTCAGGCAGGCCCACCCCAGGCTGTTGCAATAGTGCCAGTGGATGAGGACCTGCACCAGGGTGGCGGCCATGTCAGAGATGTAGACTAGAGATGCTGCAAAGGTAAAATCCAACAGGCCTTGGAAACAGCCTGGGGGAAAACAGTAAGGAGGCTGGCAACCTCTGGGCAGTGAGCCTGGAAGACTGGGGGAGCCTTCCCTCACCAAGGGGAGGCTGGGGGCCTGGGAGGGGAGGAGAGATGCAGACACAACCCAGCTATCATTCTCCTGACAGGACCTAGCAGGGATCCTCAAACTTTTTAAGTAGGGGGACAGTTCACTGTCCTTCACACTGTTGGAGGGCCGGACTATAGTAAAAACCAAAACTTTGTTTTGTGGGCCTTTAAATAAAGAAACTTCATAGCCCTGGGTGAGGGGGTTAAACGTCCTCAGCTGCCGCATCTGCCCTGCAGGCTGTAGTTTGAGGACCCTTGAAGTCTAGGTCTTTGTCTGAACTTGTGCCTCTAACTCAAGAGAGGAGGCTTAAAGGGCCTGGTCTGTGGTCCCACAGACACATTCACCCTGGCTGGCTGGCAGGAAGGAAACATTGTCAAGTGAGACAGCCAACTCCCTGACGCCCCTCCCAGCTGGTCTGGGCTGGCCCAAGTCTCTGTTCTCCTACTCGGTTTCCCACTTGCCTTGACTGCTGGAAGAAACTCCAATATTGGCCTGGTTCGGCCTTTTGTCTGCCTTGCCCCCAGTTGAGACCTTGACCCTCTATCGTGGCAATGCTTCTCCCCCTTTTCCCAGTTATTAGTAATTGGCAACTCTGCCCATGTGGGATAACAACAGCACTCGACTAGAAATGGCCCAGAGCTGACAATGATGGAACAAAGCAGCTGCGACAGAGAATTAAATCTGGCATACCAGGAACTGGCTTCCTTGGAAAGGCCCTTTCTCCTCTGATGGAAGCAAAGTGCTAGCTTAGATTATAGCTGAGAGCCAATTGCTTTGGCCATAGATTGCATTACATGGCCCTCTGCAGTAGGCGAACACTGGAATTTCCAAAGTTCTTGGATCAGGGCAAGTTTTTTTATGTGCCAAATCAAGATAGTTTCCTGGTGTCCTGCCTGACAGAGCAAGCTGTCTCAAGCCATGTGAACAAAAACTAGGCCATGTCCTACCTCCTTAGAATAGCAAGTATTTGATAGTATAGAGAAGTTCCTTAAGGATCTCTGACAAATGTTTTACAGTGGACTTGCTGGCTTTTACAGAGGAAAAGGGCTATGGGATAGGATAGATGGATAAGATATATAGATAGATAGGTATCTGCATACATGCATTTGTGTGTATATATATTTGCATATATTTATATATATATATATTCATGTATGCATACATGAGTACATATGTTTTGTGCATATCCTGTGACATTTTAGATATTCACACTATACAAAAAGCCTTCTTCATCCAAAAGTCCTCACTTAATGTTTCAAACACAAACTATGTGTGACTGGCCAAATCACTTAATTTCTCTCCAGTGGTGTTCTGGAGCTTGTTCATGAGAGCTCATTGCTAAATTTTCAGTTTGAGCATTTACACTTCAGGAATTGAAAAATGCTGCACATTAGGACTTGGTTTATTTTTTACTGATTATTGGTTTATAGATTACTATTGATTTCCATACTTAAATAATGAAAAATGTTAATAATGCAGATTAAACTTAAAAAATTTGTTGTGCATAACTTTTTTGAGAGCCTGTTGATAAATATTTTTCAGCATTAAGGTGATATTTACCATGTTGTGATGAGGAAAGGACTTTGCAAATTTTTATGGACTTAGTGCTAAGACAGAGTCATTTGAACATTATTTAATTACAATTACAACAAACTCATACTAGTACTGAAGAAGTTTTTGTTTTTTTTTTTTAAAGAAAATTTACTTACCTCTTTTCTTTGCAAAGTAGAGATCTGTGGTTAAGGAATATTGTATATGCTCACAGAGTTGATCAATATATTGGTTGATTTTCTTGAATTACTTCCTTCTACCTCTTTTTTTTTTATGTAGCAATCTCTCTGGGACTCCTTCCTTGTCTTGTACTATCACTGGTGGTTTTGCTCTTCGGTAGGCAGTGATGGCTTCTCATCTCAGCAGCTTCAAGATGACCTTGAGGGCTGAGGTTTCCATTACTGTTGCTTCTGAACCTCCTACTAGTATGCTCCCTGTTATCAAACAGTTGGTTTAATTAGCATTTAGCAAAGAATGTACACTGCGGTCATATACCCAGAACAGTGGTTACAAAAACATTCCCCTGAAAGAGAATAATGGAGAAGATATAAAAAGAATCGTAACTAAAGAATGAGAAAGCAGACATATAGTCTGCATATTGGTAGCAATGACACACTGGTGAAGGACATCTGTCTTCTACAACGCTACAACTCTTCAACTCCTGCCCTCAGAAGTCTTTTTCTCTCTTTGTGCAGTCTTCATAAGAAACTCTGAAGGCAAATCTGTGGGACTCCAAGAATCAGCACCTACCCTTTTCTCCATTATGAGGGGTCACATTCCCTGTAATTGGTGCCATCTTTGAATTAGTCTTTCCACATCCATTTGTAGGTGTTTCTCTGAGCGGCTGCTACACCTGCCTCTGGACACTGCTACTATCTCTGGTAGTGGAACTCTAGTGGCTCTGATGGATCTCCTGAACTCACATAATCTGTACACTCCCAATGCTCACTCAAAATCAGGAAAGAATGAAGCAAAAGAAACAGAGGTGCTATATGACCCTGACCCACAGAGGCTGGGGGACAGATCGGGCAGCAGGCTGTTCACCATCCAGCAGCTCACAGTCTGTTTCTTACCTCATTCACTGCCAGGAAGGAAGATTATTGAGATCGTCATGTCATAGTTTTCACATTCACACTCAGTTCTGGAGAAGCAGTGCTTGAATCACTGTTCTTCAGCCAACAAGAAAACTTTTTATCATCACACAGAACCTACCATTCAGTCACGTGTGGATGGAAACCACCTTCCTAATTTGTTCCACATGTGAATCTGGAACTGGCCAGGTAATAGATTTGTGTGTGCTCTGCATAACTCAGCAGGAAGGACAAATCTGAAGATCATCCAAAAACTCAACCGCCAATGACCACTCTCCTCCTTATTGTTTGCTGCAAGGGATGACTCTATGGGGATAAGGAGGAGAAATATATTTGAAAAGGAAGATAATATAAAACAGAAGTTATCAATAATGTTTTAAAAGACAAAACGAATGCACCTTGATACTGGGCCATTCTAATAGTAGTTGAAACAATTTGAAACTGACATTCTAGTGAAATAATGCAGGAAACCAAGCCCTTGTGGGTCCAACTAGAGAACTATCATAAGGTACAGTTTCCTCATCTATAAAAAGGGCTAGGCAAGGAAATGGCAAATCACTCCAATATCTTTGCCAAAAAAAACCCCAAAAAACCCAAGGGGGAGTCACAAAAAGTTGGACATGAATGAAAAACGACTCAACAACAGCAGAGCTTAAATTTAACCTACTCTCTATTCCTTTAAGAAGTATTAACAATTGATTGTCTAATACTACTTAATTCAGCCACTCTATTTCCACTTTAATTGAGCACTTTTCTAATTTGGTAACCAATTTTGCATACTGGGAAGGATTATAGAGAGTAGCTGTCGATATTTGAGATAAAATAGCACTTCCCGGGATGGATACAGTAGGTCTTATGATACGAGATTTATGGATCTATAAAAAAACCAGATGATAATACCCAATCTTCACAAAGGTTGAACTGGAAAGCCATCTTCCATTCATTGCCCCGTTTGTATGTGGCGTATATTACAGGCTTTTTGGAAATCTAACTTGGCAAAAATTTCCATTCTAGCCAATAGGTTCATCAAGCTAGACATTCCCACATAAGGGTTGGGGAGGGAAGGGAATTTAGTTTCCAGAATTCTTTGAATATAGGAACCTATCTTTCTATATATACTGTCTTAATCTCCTGTTCTATATAGTAGTCATTCATTAGCACTCAAAATAGCTTGGTTCATCTTGGTTTTTGCAGCACCTGTGACTACACCAAATCTATAATTTATTCAAAGAACATAAGTAGTTTCTCAAATTGTCCAATTTATCACTTGGAAGTATTTTATGCACCAGAAGAACTTGGCTCATCAAATCCCACTGTGATTTATATCAAACCTCAAAATTTTTAAGATTTAGAAAAATGAAATTTATTCATCCTTATTTAGAAAAATAAAATTTATTTAGTTTTTATTAAATAAGTATTTATTGAGTGGCTATTGTGTTTCCTTAGAATACAGTGAGGGAGAAGCAAAGGCAAACAACCAAATTATTTTGTGACTTTTAAGCTAAAACTATTTCAGCCTTACCAATAAAATCTATAAAAAAAAAAAAAAAAAGCATAGCTATTTCTGTGTTCTACAAGCAGTCCTTCAGTGTGGAAAATAATGAAATTAAAACAATTGCTGGTTGTTCATTAGTGGTGGAAATGGGAATGCCTGACATTTTCGTGAAAGGGTAAGACGAGCAAGCATAAGTCACTTGCTATTTAAATGACTTGAAATTTCCAACTTCTCCTGACAAAAACAAAAAAGTTTTGTCTTCTAGGTAAAATTATACAGGCAAATTGTTCATGGAGACTATAGATGTGTAGAAAACTATACTTTGACTATAGCAGATTCTAATGTTCATTTCTAAAATATTTTGTTTGCAGAAATATTTTAGAAAAGTTCTTATTTTGCAGAATTTATGGGCAAACTAGCTTAGAACATAATCTTTAAATATCAGCAGCTAAAAAAACTCATTTTTATCAAAATACTTTTAATTTATGTTTGAAAGTTCAGAGAATCTTTACAAAATAATTTTATCTGGCTGAATGTAACCATACATTGAAAGGCATTATAGCAAAGCAATGGAAGGAAGAGCTTAGAGTCAGAAAGACTTCAGTTCATGCTGCCATGGGTAAAGCACTTAAACTCTTTTTAACCTCATGTAAATCTCAGATGCTAAATTAGAGGAGGTGTTAATTTACATTGATGAAAAGAACTTCTAAGCTAGGAATTCCCCATTTTGATAATGTCTCATGCCTGGACCAAAGACAAAAATCACATGTAATAAATCCCTTAATATCTATAGAAAAGTAGATATTAATGTACTACACAGTTGAAGAAACTGAGCCAAAAAGATTAGGTGATTTTTCCTAGAAGCAGATATGCAATACAGTACAGTACAGTAGTCTTATTTATCCAGAATCCAAATACCCAGTAGCTCAGATAGCCAGATTTTTCTTTACAAACTGCTTCAGAAAATGCCAAATAGCTTCAACAACAAGAAATCTCCAACAGTAGTTTGATATATATGTTCCATTATATTCTAATTTGTGAAAATTGGTAATTCACATAGAGCATATAATGTTCACTATATCCAAATATTCATTTAGCCAGATCCTATACCCCATTTATTCCTGAAAACCAGGAGTTTTTTCGATTATTCTAGATATTTTTTTCATGTTCTTTAAAAGTTAGCCAATTTTTTCTTAATTTGCCAAATTAATATCTAAGTTTTTTATTGTTCCAAGTCATACAAATTTTCCCTTTCTTTCACAGCAGAGTTAGAATTGAAATATTCAGCTTCTCATATTAATTCAAGAATAGGAGATGGGATAGAAGAACTCATTAAATCTTTAATTGAAATTTTGCTCAGGTACAATTCATCTTGATTATAGTGAGGATGAAAGAAGAGGAGGCATGGACCAAATGCATCAGAATGAGGGATAGTTGGAGGAGAGGGAAAAGGCAGTAGGTTCCTAAGTAAGTAGGGGAAGGACAGATACTGGATGTCAGAAATAGAAAAAAATGGTGGGAACTGTCAGCCAAGCAGAGGCCTAATGCTACCAGGAGGGAGTAAGAAAGGAACCATTGCTTAAATGTCAGTTATGCACCTTGATAGAAGAATTTGGTCTTAGCGAAGTGAATTAGTCCTCTCAGTGCCCCAGGGGCTAAAGTTAGCCTTTTTGTGAGAGCCCTTGTCCATGCTTCAGCCCTGAGGCTGGGATGGAGGTGTGGAGTGCAATGATGAATCAAGCCAAATAACATGGCCTAGTTTATATCATGCCACAATGTTTAAAAAAGTAAAAATTGGTTAGTTGATTATTTTTATATGTGTAATCTCAAGTAACCAGTTAATTTTTTTATTGAAGGATTAAAAATACCAGTCTTTCATAGAGTCTATAACTGCCTTCTCTAAGATTATTATTACAGAGAATATACTAAAATGTATTGGTTGCAGAAGTTTCCTTACCCAGGTCTGTGTGTAATCAGATGATTGACAGGGTAGAGCAAAGGTCAAAATCAACATTAAACTAGAAAACATTGACCTTGGTTACTCCCATCTCTGTTGGAGTTTAACCAATATAAAGCAGACAGAAAGAAGGAGGCTCAAGGAGCCAAAGGAGCTTCAAACAGCAAAGTACTGATCTTCTGGCCAAGCAGAGAGATATAATCCAAAGGAAGATTAATATAAAATTGTAATGCCGAAGAAACTGAGCAAGACAAAGATTAGAGACCAATTCAATAATTTATTAAATGGAGAGAAATAGTGGGACCAATGGATCCATGTTGATCGCAGGGCTAGACGAGACTATCATCTCAAAGAGTTTAGCCCTAAGTATCAGGGTGGCAAGCTTTTTATGGAATAACAAGAATAATGACATAATGGAGGTACTAGGTGGGGATAACCTAATAGAGAGAGGTTATTGATATACTAATGACATCTAAAATGGATAAACCTTTATCTTGTCAAACATTAAGGAATGTCTATAAAATCTTTATCTCAAACATTAAGAGGGGACAGTTATAACCTAAGGCAGAATAACAAAATAGGACAATTGGAGGAACTGGTCACCCCATTAAAAGGGAACTTTAGCATAACAAAATCATTTGCAATATGATAAAATTGGAAATTATGTCTCGTAAAACACCAAATATCAGTGGAAACCTAACAAGTCTCCAGAGATTTGGTGAGCCATATCATCCCAAGAACTGAATAAAATTGGATAAAATTGGCAGGGTGACAACAAATACAAAATGGAACACACTTTCTCCAATTTTCCTACAATCCTTTATCATTACTGATGAGAAGGCAATCTGAGATATTGAGTAAAGTATTATTTCTGGAGTCATACTAAATCCTAGGTTCAAATTTTATCTCTGAAGTGATGATTTGTGCATTCTTGGACAAATCATTTGACTTCCTTGAACCTCAGTTTCCTCATCTGTAAAATTAAGGAGTTGGACTCAATGACATTGTGGTCCCATCTAGCTCTTGAAGTATGAGTCTATGAAGATCCCAACAGTATGGAATAGTAGAGCTTGAATCTTATAAGATGAAATTTCATCATAACAAAGTCCCATATTTAGTTTTTTTAAAAAATCAACAGCACAAATCAAAAATGAAGGAGACAAAGTAGAAGGCAGATCATAGAGATTCAAGTCAGTCAATAAGTCTTCTCAATTCATTCTCTAACACCTCTTGCATCTTCCACTTCCCTAGGACTGAATCTCCCTTACATCTAATTTATTATTTTAATTGCTTTCTAATAAGAATTTCCACCTTGGTTCTTGCCCCTCCAGTCCTTCCATCACAATAAGATATCTACTTTGTGCATCTGCCCAGTATTCACCATAATAACTGGCCCATTGTGGCCACTTAGTAAAGCTTGTTGGTTGGTGGAAATAATCACTTCTCAGAATACTTCTAGGGTTCCCATAGCTTAGTAAGAAAAGCTCATATTCCTTTTTCTAGAATCCAAGTCTGAATTTGTATGCCCTGCCTTTTATATGCATACCTTGATTCTCTACCTATACTATCTTATCTCTCCATCCCAAGCAAGTGTTCTATCCATAGGAATTAAACAAGGCAAAAACAAGATAGAGAGATAAGGCATTAAGAAGACTGAAACCATTACAGCTGATCCCCCCCCCCAAAAAAAAAAAAAAAAAAAAAAAAAAACTTTAAAAAGTAAATTTAAAAAAAGGATGCTTTCAGAAAGGCCTGGAGAGACTTACATGAACTGATACTGAGTGAGTGACATAAGCAGGACCAGGAGATCATTATATACTTCAGCCACAAAACTATACGATAATCAATTCTGATGAACCTGGCCATCCTCAGCAATGAGATGAACCAAATCAGTTCTAATGAAGCAGTAACAAACTGAACCAGTTATACCCAGCGAAAGAACTCTTGGGAGTTGACTAAAAACCATTACATTGAATTCCCAATCTCTATATTCTTGCCTGCCTGCGTTTTTTGATTTCCTTCACAGGCTAATTGTACAATATTTCAGAGTCCGATTCTTTTGTACAGCAAAATAACGATTTGGACATGTAAACTTATTGTGTATTTAATTTATACTTTAATATAGTTAACATCTACTGGTCATCCTACCATCTAGGGGAGGGAGTGGGGGGAAGGAGGGGAAAAATTGAAACAAAAGGGTGGCAATGGTCAATGCTATAAAATTACCCATGCATATAACTTGTAAATAAAAAGCTATTAAAATTTTTTTTAAAAAAGGATACTTCAGTCTGTATTCAGACACAATCCATTCTTTTTCTGGATGTACATAGCTCTGTCTTCACCCCATCATCTTGGTGGAAAAATCTAAAAGAAAACTAAAGAACAAAAACACAGAAGGGTCCTCATGCATTGGATAGATTCTTTGTCAAAGAAATCCACTTCCATCAGATTACATCTTCATACAGTATCATTGTTGACGTATATAATGATCTCTTGGTTCTGCTCATTTCACTTAGCATCAGTTCATGTAATTCTCTCCAAGCCTCTCTGTATTCGTCCTGCTGGTCATTTCTTACAGAACAATAATATTCCATAACATTCATATACCACAATTTACCCAACCATTCTCCAATTGATGGGCATCCACTCAGTTTCCAGCTTCTAGCCACTACAAACAGGGCTGCCACAAACATTTTGGCACATACTGGTCCCTTTCCCTTCTTTAGTATCTCTTTGGGGTATAAGCCCAGTAGAAACACTGCTGGATCAAAGGGTATGCACAGTTTGATAACTTTTTGGGCATAATTCCAGATTGCTCTCCAGAATGGTTGGATTTGTTCACAGCTCCACCAACAATGTATCAGTGTCCCAGTTTTCCCGCATCCCCTCCAACAATCATTATTTTTTCCTGTCATCTTAGCCAATCTGACAGGTGTGTAGTGGTATCTCAGAGTTGTCTTAATTTGCATTTCTCTGATTAATAATGATTTGGAACACTCTTTCATATGAGTGGTAATAATTTCAATTTCATCATCTTAAAATTGTCTGTTCATATCCTTTGACCATTTATCAATTGGAGAATGGCTTGGTTTCTTATAAATTAGAGTCAGTTTTCTATATATTTTGGAAATGAGGCCTTTATCAGAACCCTTAACTGTGAAGATGTTTTCCCAGTTTGTTGCTTCCCTTCTAATCTTGTTTACATTAGTTTTGTTTGTACAGAAGCTTTTTAATTTGATGTAATCAAAATTTTCTATTTTGTGATCAATAATGGTCTCTAGTTTGTCTTTAGTCACAAATTTCTTCCTCCTCCACAAGTCTGAGAGATAAACTATCCTATGTTCCTCCAATTTGTTTATAATCTCATTCTTTATGTCTAAATCATGGATCCATTTTGATCTTATCTTGGTATACGGTGTTAAGTGTGGGTCCATGCCTAATTTCTGCCATACTAATTTTCAGTTAACCCAGCAGTTTTTGTCAAATAATGAATTCTTATCCCAAAAGTGAGGATCTTTGGGTTTGTCAAACACTAAATTGCTATAGTTGACTATTCTGTCTTGTGAACCTAACCTGTTCCACTGATCAACTAATCTATTTCTTAGCCAATACCAAATGGTTTTGGTGACTGCTGCTTTATAATATCGTTTTAGATCAGGTACAGCTAGGCCACCTTCATTTGATTTTTTTTTCATTAATTCGTTTGAGATTCTTGACCTTTTATTATTCCATATGAATTTTGTTGTTATTTTTTCTAGATCATTAAAATATTTTCTTGGAAGTCTGATTGGTATAGCACTAAATAAATAGATTAGTTTAGGGAGTATTGTCATCTTTATTATATTCGCTCGACCTATCCAGGAGCACTTGATATTTTTCCAATTGTTTAAGTCTGACTTTATTTGTGTGGAAAGTTTTTTTGTAATTTAGCTCATATAATTCCTGACTTTCCTTTGGTAGATAGATTCCCAAATATTTTATGCTGTCGACAGTTATTCTGAATGGAATTTCTCTTTGTATCTCTTGCTGTTGGATTTTGTTGGTGATGTATAAAAACGCTGAGGATTTATGGGGATTTATTTTATAACCTGCAACTTTGCTAAAGTTATGGATTATTTCTAATAGCTTTTTCGTAGAATCTCTAGGGTTCTCTAAGTATACCATCATATCATCTGCAAAGAGTGATAGTTTGGTTTCCTCACTGCCTATTCTGATTCATTGGATAGATTCTCTACAGGAAATTTGCAGATGAATTTTCTGTTATAAGAATGTATGGGGGGGGGAGGGGAGTCACATGGATGAAACCAGAGATCCACTGGTTTATTATGGTAGTATATGAATGATTATGCAATAATTTTATATAGATTTAATTTGTGAAAGCAATGGACACATGTGTGTGTCCTTCTACTAATACCAAGCTGACTCAGAATATTTAATGTTGACCAAATAAAACCTGATTAAGCTATGGTTTCCTGCCTTTACTTAGTTCTCTATCAGAAGAGCACTAGATTTTGTGCCAGAGCAAGAAGAGTTGCATTTTTCACATGAGAACACGTGGTATTTTGAGAGCAACTAATTTAACAATATAAAAATCTATAAGGTCCATTGTACAAGTCAATACATTTAATTATTTTACTTTATCCCCAAAAGTTTTCATGTGTTGTGTATAAGACATTATGGGGATATAAATCAAAGTCCCTAGTTTGACTTGATACTTTATTCCTCTCCCTCTAACAGAAAAAGGAAAAGAAGTTCATTCTTCCTAGACCATAACTTTTTCCTTACTCTGGGCCAAACCCAGATCCCCATAGCCCTTAGCCCCTCACTTGGAGAGTAGAGGTTCCCTGTTCAAAGCAACCCAACCTGGCTACCACAAAAACATCTTTGCTTTAGCTTAGGGACAAAAATAAATGCTTTTTAAGAAATTTACCTTAAAGGTATCGGTAAAATCATAACCATAAAATACTCACACTTTGGACAACAAGCCCCCAAATTAGAAAATTCCTGATATTCAGATAAGAGATTTTGAATCTCTATTCTATTTTAATTTAGTATATTTCAAGCTTGCCATTGGCCTCTTGTTTGTATTCTCTGTATCAACTATACAGATACACATAAGAATTCAGGATCAAACATAGATAATGTATATGAAACAAAATCGGAAAAAAAGGAACATCTTAGAGGAATAGCAAGAAAAAAATTCATTTAGCAGTGCCTGTGAGGAAAACACTAATGGGAAAATGGTGTAGAAGCTCTGCTTTTCCTCATTTCTAAAAAGAACAATCACATCTAACAAGTTTAGTTCCAGTTTTGTTCCATAAAGCCTAGGCTGGTCTCAGATACCACCGTGGCACCCTTGGACTTTAGCCTTTGAATGCTCATTGTAAGACATTCTCAGAGACTTGATTGCCCTAGCACTGTCTCTCTCCCAAACACAAGTTGCCTCTGCCTCAGCTCTCATATAGGCTCATTCAAAAGCTCCTGCCATCACAGGAAATCTAACTCATGTGCCAACTCAGAGGTTATGACATTATGAGTGTGCCAATAAATTTTTAACAACTGCCGTTCCAGAAGAAAATTTTTTTTTGTACAACACAATTTTAACTTTAATCTTTAATATTTTCTCCAACATTTTTAGATAATAATGTGAACAATAAATCAAGCCCTACTTTGTAGTGATTTCCAATATCTGAGGTATAATTTATTTCCCTCTGAAAATTTAGCATTCTCTCTTGATCCTTCTGACTCCAGGGTCAGTGTTTTATCCACTGTCCCATCTAGCTCTCCTATTTCCCTTTTTTGTGAGTCAATTTGGGTTAAGTGACTTGCTCAGGGTCATACAACTAGAAAGTGTTAAGTGTCAGAGGTCCAATTTGAACTCAAGAGCATTCACTCTTGGGAGCTTGCTAACTGGCTTAAACTGCTAACATATCCCTGGCAAAAATATGGATACTACAGCTTCTAGGATTCCTAATGAGGGCTTCCTGCTTTGGGGATAGGACAAGACTCTGCTATAGTACACTACAAAGGCAAACTCAGAAGTCTAAGAGGTTTCTTGTTAAAAGATTTATATGTTGAGTAAACCCCAAATCTAAAAAAAAAATCAAGGACAAACTGTTTACATACTGCCAGGCCTACATTAATACTCTGTAAATTATATAAGTTAGCTTTCTAATTGAGATCTGTGTATAATACAAGATTCAGATTAAAGTAAGCAGTGGAAAGAAAATCTTAAAATGTAGTGAGAAAAGATTATAGAATATATTTCTTCCTAAAACTATATTCTAAAGAATTGAAAGACCAAGCCCACTGCATTCAGGGTCATCTCCAGTTGTGCTAATCTATAGTTTACCACTGGACCCAGATGGCTGTATTACAGAATGATGCTGGTGACTGCGTGGACCTCCCTCAATTCAATCTAATTCACTTGCAAGCCATCTCCTTCCTGATATCATTGGTCCTCTTCAAGAATGAAGGACAAACGACCATTTCAAAGAATTATCTACTTTGTTTAAGTCTGCTTAAGTTTAGCTAGCTGATAAAAATATTATTCCATTAAAAGTGAAGTTCTTCCTACAAAGCTTAGGTAAGGTAATCAACATTTTGCCTTTCAAAAAAAGCATATATCTGTAATCCAGGCTATACCACTATGTGATCAAGAAGGACTTAAGTGCCTACTATAATCCAGGAATTTTGCTAAATATTGGGGATTCAAAAAAGAGGCAAAAGGCAATTTCTGCCTTTAGGGAATTTACAATTTGATGCTAGCATACCAGAGTGCAAAACTAAGAAACAAAAATTCACCCCCAACGCTGAAACTTCAAAAAGTCATCAAAATAATTGTGATGCTTCTTTTAAAAGTTCCAATATTATATAAAAATGTATTGTCTCATCATCCCAATAACCTGTTTATGGTGTTTTCCCACCCACAAAGTATAATTGATTTATCCTCACCAGAATTTGCAAGGATGCTTTTATTTTTCAAATTAAGTGTTTTTATTCTTTTATAAAATTATAAAATTATATCTACTTTTATCAGAAAGTATTTCTTTTGATAGTTCACATAATCCTTCCTCTGTTTAAAAGTCTTCTACTATAAATAACTCTCCTACAATTGCTACCCCATTTTTTAGAAAGCAATTGAAATTAAAAGTTTGTTACCATTATGTCTGGAAAATTCATGCTCTCCAGCATTTCATAATTAGCTATTGCATTCAGAATAACAAGAAAAGAGAAAAATTGGACATTTAGACTTCTGGAATACGTTTTTCATCTGGTGGGCAAAACAGAGTTCAAAACAAGGTTATTGAAGAAAACAAGCAGGAAGCCAGTGAGTCCCACCCATTTAGTATTCATCTTTTTGGTTTAGAAAATGCAAACTAAGCACATTTAAAACAATCTCAGATACTGGCATCTTATCTTTGATATGCCAGTAACAGTGCAAATAAGCTATAAAGCTTTTGTGTAATGTGTTCACTGACAACTGAAATAAACCATTTGCCTTCATCGAAAGTCTCTGGTCCCTAAACTTTCATATTTTTCCTTGTCAGTTTGCAGCTGTGACTGATTCTCAGGAAAGGAAAGCGCTGGCGCTTTTTCTGTTTATGTTCTATCTCTGTTACATAAGTATTACCTTCTGTTAGGCGACATTCAGGCAAACAGATGATTGGGGAACAATAAAAACTCTTATCCAACTTTGTAAATAATTTCTATAATGTCTCAGAATTTATTCATTTCTCTATTTTGTTGTATATTTATATATAAAGTATGAGTAATTAACCATGATGAGAAAAAGGGAAATTTTAAAGAATTAGAATAAAAGTATCTGATGCTTTTTAAGCCTTTAGGAAAAAGTAGGAGATATTATTATCTATATTTTCTAGCTGGGAAGACTGAGACAAACATAAGCTAAATGATTTCCACAGGATCACACAGGTCTGGGGCTGGATTTAGACTCAGGTCTTGCTGAATCCATGTATAGTATTCTTTAAGGAATCAATGACATCTATAAAGAAACAAAAATACCATACCCAAGAGAGTTATAAAGATAGAAATATAATTTCCCCCTTCTATATCAACTTTTATTTTTGAAAATCAGTAAGATTTCTCAACATTTTATTTGTCCATTCATTCAACAAATGAAATGAAAGGCATGATGACATAAAGATTATGGTATCGAACCTGGAGTAAGGAAAAGTAGGATTCAAATTCTGCCTCAGATATTTATCAGCTATGGGATCCTGGGCAAATCATTTAACCTCCCTGTGCCTCAGTTTGCTCATCTGTAAAATGAGTGGTTTGAATGTGATCTCAGATTCCATTACAGCTCTGAATCCTTGAACCCCTGAAATATTTATTAATCACCACTTTTGTGCAATGAACTATGCTAGGCACTGGAGGAAATATTATAAGTTATGACTCTTTTCCTTAAGGTTAGGGATAAATAAGTCATTTGGAGAAGGGTTTTCATTTTATTATAAAGGAAGCATGATCAACAAAATGAACAAAGTATTTGGGGTATATTTGTAGTCCATATCTTTTAAACCCATCCTTAAGAAATCTTCTTCCCCTAAAGTCCACCAGAATCATTTCCTTATTTTCTATCCTCCCAGGGCTTACATACATGAAAAGAAATGTTGTTTTGGTATTTTTCTCTACTCATTTGAATTGGCAATCATAGTTATAGCAGTTAACTAGGCCTTTTCGTCAGGAATACCTGCTAAAATTCCATCTATGTCACATATCCAGGAAAAGCCCTAAACTTCTTTGATGCTTATTTTCTTTCTGTATGTCTATAATAGCCATTTTGTACCTACTATTAGGTTGTTGTAAGGATCAAATTCTAAATGTAATTTTTTAAAAAAACAGAGCATTATATAAATATCTGTTATTACAATCAAATAATTTTGTATGATCTTAATATGAATGGGAAATACTTTAAGGAAGAAAGGAAAGAAGAAAGGAAGGAGGGAAGGAAGAAATTTTATTGGTGTGTTTTGTTTTTATATTGCCCAACTGTCTCCTGTATCACTCCCCTTTCTTCATCTCAGAGAGCTATCTCTTGTTAAAAAAAAAAAAAAAAAAAAAAAAAAAAAAGTTAAAAAAAGAGAGAGAGGGAGGAAGAAGAGGGGGAAAACCATATACAAAATAATAGAAACAATCTGTCAATATGTATAATATTCCACTCCCATGAATCCTCACTTCTACAAAGAAGTTTGGGGGAAGGTGTCTTTATGATAATATATCTTCTTAATTTCTTCGATTTTAAATCTAAATTTAGAATCTGAGCTACAATCAGAGGCAAATCTTGTTTTAACTGATGGTATAGACTTCTCCACCTTTGGTTGTAAAATATGTAATCAAATCTAGTCAATATCTAGTCAATATCTAATTTCTGTGTGCAGAATCACCTTTTCCATTGCTGAAAAAGAATATTTGTTATGACTTACAAGTTATTTTGATAAAACTCTTCTAGTTTCTGTCTTGTTTCATTTTGTATCCCAAGACCAAACTTCTTTTGATTTCCTTCTTTAGCATTACAATCCCCTATAATGAATGTGACATCTTTGGTTGATGTTATTTCTAGATGATGATGTGGGTCTTCATAAAATTGAGCAAGTTTCTCTATTAAAGATCTCATAGCTGTTTTATATTGCTTTTCTTTAATTAGTAGTGATTGGAGCATTTTTGTATATGGCTATAAATAGTATGACTTTCTTCCCTTGGATTCATAGCCTTGGTTCATTTATCAACTGGGAAATGGATCTTATTCTTATTAATCTGAAAGAATTTTTTTCTTGGAAATGAGATCTTTAATTGAGAAAGTTGTTGCAGCAATTTTCCCCCATTTATTTCCTTTTTGCTTTCATCTCAAATAGCTCCTTAATACTTTGGATCCCTGGACTTGGACACTCTTGTCCTCATCTACAAAATGAAGAGATCAGACTAGATTGCCTTTGGGGTTTTATTGCCTCTGGAATTCCGTTGGTCTACTAAAGTCTTGCTGCCTGATCCCTTAGAAAAAGAGCTGAAGAAAGGCAATGCAATCTCTGCATATTAGAAGAATCCCCAGGGATTCAAGGACATTTAAAAAAGAGAGAAGAGGTTCCATTCCATAAAACCTGTTTTTCTCACAAAAAACAAGGTAGTAATGAGTCTGTAGTCCTGGGATCCAACTGTTGTACCTAAAACACTTTTTCTCAGAAGACTGAAGGTCCTGCCTAATTTACACATTTCCTACTTGCTTGAAGATCTTGGCAACTTCTTATGCTGAAAATTATGGTAAATCTGTCACGTTTTTGTTTCCAATTTCTTTTCAAATGTCTTTTAAACATTTAAATTATAGGGAAAACTTATATATGTATATATATACATATATATATATATATAAACATAAAATCTTTATAGTTTTCTAATTTTCTTTATATTGAAAAATGAACAAACATCAGAGAGCCTTTGCTCTCTGAGAAAAACACACCTTGGGCCTTAAAAGGGCTTTAGAGTTGAATTAAAGACTATGAAAGTTGAAATCAGAAGGTCTCTTATTTGGCACATTTGGAAACCTTCAAGATCATGAGGAAATGAGCACTCCCAGGATCTGGAGAGGGGCAGCATTCACTGAGTTTAGTAACAGTCACTGATAGAACAAGAGTACAATCAAATTTGGGGAACTAAAAAAAGAAGAGGAAATGTAGGGGAGCTCCAGAGCCTGCCCCTTAAATCTAAAGTACTATTACACCAAGCTGTTTTTTTCTTCATGCCTCACAGCACTTCAAAGACCCTAAATAAAATCAGATACTTTATAGGGAAGGGTAGTTTTTCTACCCAATATTCTTGTCTCTGTCTCTCTGCAATCTCAACTAGATTGCATGGGAAAGTGAGAAAAGGAAGTTGCCAGTCAGGAGAAGGTAGGGCACAATTAGGGCAGAGATTGTCTTTTAGAGAACGATAACAGCCCTCTACACCAGAGGTTTTGCTGGATTATACTACCTAGTTTGTTGGATCAGTCACCCAGAGGGTTTGCTTTCTCTGTGCCCTCTCTGAATGAATTAGACTTTTGCCTTCCAGCTTCCACTTTCAAGACTTTTTCCATGCATTTCATAGAACTAGTACTGTACTTGGCACTGGTTTCGGAGAACCAGATCCAAAACTTTATAATTGTGTTGTCAGGGGACAATCACAATCACAATCATTCTTTAACAAAATGAACAAAGTAGTACTTACACTTTTTATGCAAATTATTTTGCATTGTAAAGCCTAATTATAACATTAGATCTATACTACCTACAAATGGTACAGATCACAACTCAACCACAGTTTCTAATTCTGTGAGATTCTTATGTCCTTCCATAAATTTTCACCATAGAAAGTCCATATAACATATAAACTAGTAGCTCTTCTCATTGTCCTTTGGGTTGCCTATTTATTATACTTAATTTATTTTGGTGACATGAATTTTTGCCTCCTTTTCCTGTTATATAATTCTTGAATCATGCTTTTTATTCCATTCCTTAAATGCAATTCATAATTGGTAATGTGCTACAGTCTGTTCTAGCCCACTTACATTGCATTGGTTGATTCATGATTTTGATTCTTCAGTGATAATTGTATTCTGTAATTTGTGATAATATATTATCAGAAGGACATAATTTTGATGAGTTTGTTTTGCTTTAGAGAACGTTTGTGAGAGAAGGAAAATTTGTTGACATCTGATTGTGCTAAACTCTATTGACTAGGAGATCACCACCCTAGTTTGACCAATGTACAGATTGTGTTGAAGCTCAAAGCATCTTGTGAATTATGTGTCTATATGACACCTATGCAAGATAGCACTAACAGCAGCATGACAGGAAGGAAACATTTAATCAACTCCTATATAAAATAATGGAGTACATCCCTTCTGAAGTTTTCAAGAATTTTCTTTCCAGCTTCAGAGTAAAGATTTTGACTTAATTGATTATTTTTTCTGAAGGGAATGAATACATCATTTTGAGTTCCATCAGTATACAGACAATCCTAAATAAATTAAATAAAATAGGACTCAAATTGTGAAAGGTATTTCCCAATAAAATGATGTTTTTGAAATATCTTAATCATTCACACTGCTAAATTTTCTTAATGTTTCTACAGCTTAAAAGAAGAAAAAATGATTGTGCAAAGGGAATTTGAGAAGATACCTAAACCTGGAGTAAGTGAAATTATATGGAGAACTTGGAAAAATCCCAAAGATTTTACTCTTGAGTGACATTCAAGATAAAATCTATGTGACTTGTTGAGTAAACATGCATCTAGGTTACTAAATTTATGCTTTTCAAAAAGATTTGAAATCAAGTAGAACCTTACAGAAGTATGTAAGAGACCCCTAGTGACTTTGATCTTTGCAAAAATGTATTCTATTGGATAGTTGTCCATTTTATGTATTGCAGAGATGGTCTCGTTATTGGTGCTCAAAAGAACTTTTGCTATTGATCCATACTTCTACATTATGATTTTTTTGAGGATCTCAAGCCTATTAAAGGAAATATTTATGTGGACTAATGGGAATAGCATGGAAATCATTCATTTGAATATACAATTGGTAATAAATAATGAAAGTGTGTTGTGTTACTTAGTAGAATTTCAGAATACATTTTCCAACTAAAAAATAAATAGCAGCTAAGTTATTTAATATACCTAAAATATGGTATGAGTGTTTATAATGAAAATGTTAATATTATGAGTATATTGCAATGAAACCTATCTTTTTTAGCATAAAATTGTTTCTAGGGAAAAAGCATTCTGAATTACAGTCTAAGATGTCTAGAGCAATGTCATACACTTGTTTCCCTGCAATGGTAATCAAAGGTAGTAGTTGAAATGATAAGTAATCCTAGGCATCAGCAATTTTTACATGTGGGGATATTTAATAAAACATACCTTTCTGGCCAGTCACTCTGCAAATATTCTGTATTATTGGAGCAAAGAGAAATTGTACCCAGAAGAAGTGAGAAAATAATGAGAGACCTTTGGAGAGACTCTGGTCAATTGTTTGCATTTATGGGCAATTTATCAAGCTAAATATACATAAGTGATTTTTACCATATTATAGGGCCACAAAAAATTTCATTTACAATTTTAGATGCTTAAATCAAAGTCTATCTGAAAAAAGAAAAATATATCCAATATTAAAAAAGAAAAAAGCAATTCTGATCATTTTAATAGTAACAAAAGTAAAATAGCTCCAATCTGACCTGCCCCTATAAGAGTATGCCTCATAATTATCACTCCCCTGTAACATGTTTGAAATTTTTTTAATTGGCCTGATCACTGAACCAAAATCACTTTATAAGTATTTTTAGAAAAATTCAGTAATTTTAAAAATGCTACAATGATTTTTCCTATATTGAAGAATGAGATCTCATTTTTATGTGAATTTTAAAGGAAATGGAGAAGAAGTTGAAACAATTGAAAGAAAGCAGTGAAGAGTTACGTAAAGAAGTAATGCAAAAGAAACTAGAAATTAAAAACTTAAAAGAAGATCTGCAGTACAAGCAAAAACAGTCACTAAAGGACCAAAAAGAACTAGATGATTTATTAGAAGAAGAAGATAATTTAAAGGTACAGTAGTTAAATAAGCTAAATAAATATTGTGTGCACGCATGAAAATAACAATCCATGTAACAATAATAAGAGCTAATTTTTAGCTTTTATTCACTTACCTCATAACTGATAGACTGTTGTTCAATTGTTCAGTTGGGTCTCATTCTTTATGACTACTGGGCCATATCTGTGTGTGGTTTTCTAGGCACAGACACTGGAGTGGTTTGCTATTTCCTTCACCGGTGTGTTCCCATTTTATAGATGAAGAACACACAACTAGTAGGTATCTGAACCCTGGTTTGAACTCAGATCTTACTGAGTCATGCCCAGTGTTCTATCCGCTGCACCCTCTAACTGCCTCTCTGAGACAGTAATACAAGTATTATCCCCTTTTTGCAAATGGAGTAACCAAGTCTCTCAGGAGTTAAATGACTGAGAAAACCACACAAATGATTTTTAGAGCCAGAACTTGAATTTGGGGAGTCCAGATGCAACACTGGTTCTCTCAGAATAACTGGAGGCAGGCTTTACCAAGGAGGCCCCCTTTTCAGCTATGGGGATTCTTCTAGTGGAATTCTTTATCAGAACCATAATCTCTTCTGTGTGGAAATTATCCTTTCCTATTTGTAAAATAAAAGCATTATCTTAGATGATCTCCCAGTTCTAAATTTCCCTTTCTAATTCTGAATTTCACAATTCCCTCTTTTTTATAAAGTTTCATTTTTTAAAAATTAACAAATTCTCTCTCTCTCCTATTTTGTCTCCTTCCTGTTTACTCCCATTCATTGGGAGAAAAGGGGGGAAAAGCAAATTTCTTGTAATAAATATACATAGTCAAGCAAAACAAATTCTCTTATTGTCTGTGTTGACAAAAATCAAAAGATTTTGCCATGTTCCACACCTTGAATCTATCACCTCTCTAAGAAGAGGTATTCAGCAAGCTTAATCATCTGTCCACCTCCCTGTAGTGAAGATTACAACTTCTAAGAGGTTTCCTGTCTTATGTATGTCTTGTCTCCCTGTCTTTCCATTAATGATGATAATGATAATAATTCACATTTATGTAGCATTTTAAAGTTCACAAAGTACTTTGCTTAACAACAATACTTGTTAGTAGATAGTGCAAATATCAATGTCTCCAATATGGAAAAGAGTATACTGAAGCCTTGTGAGATAGTGACTTCCCATGATCATATAACTGATCATTTATTTAAGCAAAATTTGAACCCACATCTCTAAGGTCTAAATTGAGAGCACTTTCCTGTACTCTACTCACTATGAAGATTGCCTACACTGTTTTGATCCAATTATCATTTTAATAACATAAATTAATAACATAATTATTAAGATTTGTTAAGTATTTTATATGCTCTTATTTGACCTTAGATATTAGAGGCCTTCTCTAAGGCCTTCTTTTCACATTTCAAAGGTATAAAGGTAATTATTCAAGATGTACATCAATTATCCCTCATTCTCATTACGTGACTACTTATGTCATGGTAACATGTAACAAACAACAGTTTAGTTGTACATGTTCTTGATGACATTTTAGAGCATTTAATGCATGCAAGTCATCCCTGATAAAATGCTGCAGCTTGATTATTATAGTTAATCATGCAACAGCTACAAAGCAGATTTTAAAAAACAAATTACCCAAATTTTTATATGCAATTGGCTGGGAAGCCTAGAATGGATCCATAACGAGTTGAGTAATCTATTTTGAACAAGTTCTATAGATGGACAATGATTTAGGTTTAGAATTGGTCTAAGTCATTTTGAAATACTATTTAACACTTTCAATGATCCTAAATCGCTTAATGCTGAAAAAAATCATGTTAACACCAATTATTTCTAGGCATAAGTTGATATGCCTAGTGTTCCCAGCTTTAGGTCTAGTAGTTTCTCCATATTTTAGAACCCAGAAGTCTTATTTCTGGGGGGAGAACGCCTAATCCATCAAGATGTAGTAGAAAGTATATATTCAGAATATTCAGGTTCTAATTCTATCCCAACTCTTTTCCCATGGACAAGGTGCTTAGTCCTAGTCTCATTTTCTTCATCTATAAAACTGATAATGTCCTGCCTATTTTACAGGGTTTTCATTTGACCCTCACAACTAAGCAAATGTGAAAGAGCTAGATAGATGATAAAAAGGTTTATTGATGTAGGTTATTTCATTCTTCCTACTTTTTCCAATGGTATTCAAAGAACAGTAGTCCAGGGACAAACTTTATATTTAGAGCATTAAGGATATGTATAAATGGATACAATAACTGCTTTTTGTGGTAGACATAAGGATGAGGATGGACACGTCCTGAGGAGGTTCACTGAGAGCATCTTCAGTACAGTCTCAGTAACAGAAAAGGCATCAGGGATCATCTATATCTCATTGTGTTCCATAGCACTTTGTCTCTTCTGATAGGAAGGTCACTGTTTCTGTCATACAGCTTGGAGGTTATGAGTGTTTTGGTATGATGACAGTGATTTAAAGAGAAGTTATTAAGTTTTTATGGATCGATGTTTTGTTCCAATGTAGGCAATCCATGATAGTAGTACATAGTAATAGTTCAGTTCTAATATGATTTATTGTTTGAATTATTCAGGATATTTTAAATCTGTTTTTGTAGCAGAGAGATTTACTGCTATTAGTATGCAAAATATAATAAATTTGTATGTATAATCTAGTTATCAAGTTATGGCTTACTAGGTATTTAATAGACACTAAATTTTTATAGCCTATGGTAATTCTTAAAAATAGTTTCTGGTGGCATTGACCTGCTCCTGAATTGCCATCATTAGCCTTCATGTTTTTACAAATTCTCATTTTTCAGCCTTTTGAGTGATCTCTTTTTCATATATTGTTGCTTGAGTTCATAGGGACATTTCGAACTATTCTTAGTTCAAAAAGACATTTTGATTCTATTCTTAGATCTTAGTCATTTTAAAAGCTTCATGCAGAGGTAACTCATTTTTAGTTACATTTGACAAATCCAATACCAATCTGATATAAGTCTGTCTTCTTCTTCTTATTATTATCTATTTAAAATAGTCTCTTTAAATGTTGATGGATCTTTTCTGTCTTAGCAATTGTGGGCAATAATTGAGTTTGTAAGAATGCTTCAATTCCAGTCCAGTGTATCAGTAGAGTTCTTAAAGATATTTTCATTCTTATATTTGTAGCATAGAGAGTAGTCATCTAGGAGTTCATAAAATATAATGATATTTTTAAATGTTTATTATTTAGTTTCATTATTTCTCAACTTTAGGAACAAGCTTTATGTATATAGTTTTTTCTTTACACTGAAGCCATAGATTGACATTAGCCTCAAAACCATAAAACTTTTTCTAAAAGTACTATATGGCATATGTTTATGTTTTTAAAGTAAATTATAAAAGTAAATTAATTATATTTATATAAAAATATAAATAATAAATTATATTTTATAATTAACATATAACTTCTAAATAAATTTTATGTTTAATATTGGCCAAGTTCATCCTCCCAAGCTAAAATTAGAGAGGAAAAACACAATCTAGATTGTGTTGATAATATAGTATATGTGTAAATGCTATAATGGGTGTTTATGTATAGATGCTAAATCAAAGGAAAATTAACAAAATTTAATTCTCAGAAATGTATGAATTAGAGATGTGTATCAGACAACTTAGTTTAATGTTTTCCTTTTTTTACTAGGATGAAGTGGTCCGCCATCAAAACATCCCTTTGCAACTTGGAAAAGAAATAGACAAAATAGTCCGAAAACTACTGTATGATTTAAATCTTTATTTAAAGTATTTTTCACAGTAATAAATGTATACTATAAAATAAGAAAGTAAATTTAGATATATAGGAATTTTTTTTACAAAATTCATCAAAATTAATGGCATAGATTGAGAATTTAAATGAGTACCAAATATCAAATACATTAAAAGAAAGAATTTTTTTCAGTACAGCAAATGATTGCTTACATACAATCATACTTCCATGCATATATACATATGCAACATTTATGCAGCCAGATTTTCTTTCTAATTCACAATTCCTCTTTAATTCTTATGTGGGTATAGATATAAAGTATATCTATCTACCTACTTATAAAATATGAAGATGGACTAAAGTAGTAAGAATCCAGTTTTTCCAGGTAAATAAATACAATTATGGAATATTTTCATGTATGTAGTACTCAAATATATAGTTCCATCAAAAGCCCAAAATAGTCATAAAATAAATAGTCTCCAAAGGATTTGCAGTGAGAAAAAAAGAAAAGGAGATCTGAAGACATAAAGTAACTCTGTGGTTAATCTATTTGCTAAACAGAAGAGGAAATGATCTTACTGGTTGGTAGAAGGGAAAAAAAGGCAGATTCACACAGATAGAATCTCTTAGAAGAACATCAGACGTCAGTCAGAGATGGTCATTGATCAAGCTAGTTACTGGGATTGTTTGTTGTTTCCTTGCAATCCTATTCTATGACACCCCATTTGCAGGGTTTTTTTTTTTTTTGGTTTGGGTTTGGGTTTGGTTTTTTTGTCTTAGATATTGGAGTAGTTTGCCTGTAGGTGGGAGCATATATGTCATTGTACCCTTGTAGCTGAGATTCAGGGGCCTCAGAAACAAAACTATTTCTAGCAGGAAATTCTAAGAGTGTAACAGAAGTAGCAGGAAAATTAAAAAGTTTAGACAAGAAGGCAGGGGAAAAGGATAAAAGCAGTGATAGTAAGGGTGAGAAAGATATCCCAGATTTCTCAATAGAAGGAAAAAGAGCAATTATTATGATAGTAGAGAGAAAAGAAATACCACCTAAACAGCATATCCACCCAGTTTGTGTACATTATAGGAACAAACAACCCAGTACAACTCAGTAGACCCAAGAACTTTACTGAGCCACACTGAGAAGAGCAGAGTAAATAGAGACTATTAAGTGGGGAAATAAACAACCTTACACATGCTAACAATAAAGATATTCATCTCAACCCTGAGTCCTTAGCAAAAAGATCAAATTACATTCAATATTCTTATGCTTTGCTAAGTTTATAAATTGCAGGTGCTCATCTATGTTGAGAAAGGGAATACCCTTATTGGGATTTCCCTATACCAAAGAAATCACTGGTCAATTGGAAAAAAAATACCTACAAAAAACAAAACTTCTGTTTATGGAGTCAGGTAGGGAAATAAACAAATTTATTTTGAAAATTCTCAGTGAAAAACATTTTCATGATGTTTAATACTAGAAGGCCCAACAGTGTCAAATAGTGCGAAAATGTAATTATAGTTTTATTTTGAAATAAGTATTTTCATTCTTTATTTTCTTTTCCTTAGGGATTAAAAAAATGCATTGTGTCAAATGATGCAGCTTGATTTTTTGAGTTATTCTTGCACAGGACATGTAAATTCTGGTCCTTTTGGTTGCTTGGGAATTCGCTTTCAATTATGTAGAAACTGTAGTCCCCTACTATGCCAGAGAATTGAGTTATTATAGTGCCAGCCTCTTACCCTTTCATTTTTCCCCACTGATGGCCTTGTATCTCCCCACTGTTCATTCCTTCTTAATGACCTCTGCCCTTCTATTAAATTTTTTTTTTCTCACCTACGCTCCTTCTGAAGAGCTTTGGGAACTAGTAGATTTAAAGTGTACCCATTATATCCCACTTTTCTACTTCTCACCTTTTCTGACCTTCTAAGCTTTCTGAATTCAAAACAATCCAAGTAGCTGCTTCCAAAATAGTTCTGAAACAAGCCTGGCAGAAGCAGTTGACCTAAGAGCCCAGGTTTCCAACTAAACTACATAGAGATGACAATCCAATAGGAGGAGGTGAGAAGAGAGGATGAATTTCTTTGACTATATAAAATTACTATTTACAAACTTTTCCCATAGAGATACCGAGAAGAAAAGAGCAGTGTTGGTAGATCAAGTAAATGAGATAAGTGAAATTCTCAAGAACTCAGAACACAAAGTTAATAGTTTATTGACAGAGAAGGAGGAGGTGTTAAAGGAAGTAGAAGGGAAGAGAGCCCTACTTGAAATCAAAGAAAGAGAATTCAACCAACTGACAAAATTATTGGACTTAACCAAAGAAAATGAAGCCAGTTTAATGACTGAAAGGTTAGTCGTATGATATTGGGATATGATTTTTTGGTAATTTTTAAAGACTCAAAAATGTTAAAAAAAAAATGTTATACATTAACAAAATATCATTAAGCTTTTGAATAGGAGTATGATGTTATTTTCCCCTTTTTAGTATTCCCCCCCCCCTTTTTTTTTATATTACTATCACTTTTCCATTCAAATTCAGAATTTAGTTTTAAATGCCTTTTGTGTTCCAGACACTATTCTAGAAATAGAACCTATAGAGTTCTTGGCCTGAAGGAGTTTATACTCATCCCACCCCCAACCAACTTCACCAAGAGAACTTTCTCTTTGCAAATACAGCAAAACAAACCAAGCACACATTGGTCATGTCTGAGAATGTATGACTCTTCTGTTGTTGGTGTTGTTTTCCATTTTTTTTCAGCATGCCCCCTTCTTCATGTCCCCATTTTTTTTTAATTAAAGCTTTTTATTTTCAAAACATATGCACAGATAATTTGACAACATTGACCTTGCTTAGCCTTGTGTTTCAGATTTTCCCTTCCTTCCCCCTACCTTCTCCCCTAGGATGGCAAGCAATCCAATATATGTTATACATGTTAAAATATATGTTAAATCCAATATATGTAAACATATTTATACAATTCTCTTGCTGCACAAGAAAAATCAGATCAAAAAGGAAAGAAAAAGAGTAAGAAAACAAAATGCAAACAACAAAAAGAGTGAAAATGCTATGTTGTGATGTGGTTTCTTGAAAGAGATATTGGAAGGTTTGCCATTTCCTTCTCCAGCTCATTTTACAGATGAGAAAACAGAGGCAAACAGGGTTAAGAGAGGGTCACACAGCTACAAAGTGTCTGAGGCAGGACTTAAACTCTGGGAGATAAGGATTCCTGACTCCAGGCCCAGCGCTCTGTGCACTAGAGCACCACCTAGCTGCCCATGTTCTTCTTTGATACATCTTTGAAACATCACCTTTGTTCATAAGGGGGTGTTTCACCATCTGGTTTTTTAAAGGCAAGTTGGGTTTTCTTTTAATGGTTCAGATCTTTGTTGTTGTTTTTTTTTAATTCTTTTGAGAATCTGTTTTTAGGAAACTGTAATTTTCCTATACTTTTCTACCTCTGATATGTATCAGTGTTATTTTTCCATCATATTTATGCAATCATTATTTAGATTTTCTTTGTTTCATACCACGTCCTGTATCAATTCATTCAGATCTTCGCAAGTTTCTCTGAATTTCTCTCATTCTCATTTCTTACCACACAATCATCAAGGAGGTTGAATGATTTGTCCAATGTCACTAGTGAATGATCAACCCAAGAGATTCCAAAGCCAGTGAACTTTCCATTATGGCATGGAATTCTTTCATACTCCCTTTCATACTCCCTTGTACTCACATATTTGCTTAATTACTTCCCATTTGACTTGTACCCACTTTGTTTATATTTGGGCTACCACAGAAAGTGTAAATAGCTTTTGTACATATGGGACTTTATCTTTGATACTAAATAATAGTACCAAAGGACACAAAGTGCCTTCTCATTCTCTCGGTTTCTCTCTTTCTCTGTGTATGTATTTTTCTCTGTCTCTGTCTCTCTCTCTTTTCTCCTCTCATTTCCTCCTCCATTTCCCTTTCTCCTCCTTTCTCTCCTTCTGTTCACCTCTCTCCATTTTTCACTCCTTTTCCTCTAACTCCACACTCCTTCTCTCCCTCTTTCAGAATAAAATATTAACTTCAAACAAGCTCCACAAATGAGAAAGCTATATGTCTTTTGAATGAATTATTTAAAAAATAATTGGAACATATTGATGTTTTCAGTCTTCTTTCTTTCCTAGATCAAACTATTTAATATTCAGATTTTTTTTTCTTTAAAAAGTCCAATATACATAATTATTTGTTTGTTTGTTTGCTGAGGCAATTAGGGTTAAGTGCCTTGCCCAGGGTCACACAACTAAGAAGCGCTAAGTGTCTGAGGTCAAATTTGAACTCAGGTCCTCCTGACTTCAGGGCTGGTGCTCTATCGACTATGCCACCTAGCTGCTCCAAAGTCCATTATATTTTTAAAATTCATAAATTACATACACATGCCAGAGCTTGCCATTATTTATGGAATTTCCAGACCAATGAATGATATTTCCTCTTTTAAAAATATATTTTTTTTATTTTTCCAGTTATATGTAAAACAAATTTTTGACTTTTGTTTTTAAAAATTTTGAGTTCCACATTCTTCCCCTTCTTCCCATACCCCTCCATTGAGAAGGCCCATGTGAAGTTGTGCAAAATATTTCCATAAAAATCATGTTGCCAAAAAAAATTACCCCCCCAAAAAAAAAAAAAAACCTTAAGGGGAAAAAAAAATTTTTAAGTATGGTTCAGTCTTCATTTGGACAGTCACTTCCTTTTTCAGAATTTCCAATTCTTTGCCCTGAGAAAAGAGCTGCTATAAATATTTTTATACATATAGGTTTTATTTTCCTTTTTTAAAAAAAATCTCTTCAGATTCATGCATAGGTTTTACATGATTTTTATAGTACTTTGGGCATAGATCATATCAATTGAAGAATGTTCCTTTTTTAAAAATAAATCTGACTCACTTCTTGATATATTTGAGAAATGACCCCTTCAATGAATGATTTTTTCAAGAGTGTGATTTTTTTTCCCCAGAAAGAAACATCTCCCCAATACTAATATGTACTGGAGATACACATATTTTCTCTATTCAGTTAAATGCCAGAATATTGATACGTTTCCACTTCGGGTAACCTTCTTAGACTCTTAGCTTACACTGATATTAACTGTAATTGAACCTTTATGTTACAGTAGCAGTGCTTACTGTGATTCAGGGATCATTATGGAATATCTCCATGTACTTTCCTATGTTACACTATAACACTATTATCTACATGCCTTGAACTATGGGTATCAATGAATAGCTGTAAGAGAAAAAGAAGAGAAGTCTTCGGGTAGCTAACGTTCCCCCCACCCCTATTTCCTTCTTCAGAGGGATAGCGGAGCTCAACTTGCGTAACTGCCTCATTGACAAGCATAATTTCCATGATGAGGTCACTCGTAAGCAGAGAGAGAAAGATCGAGACATCAGAAATTTAAAAAAGATGGAGTTGCTCTTGAAAGTAAGCATGGATTCACTGGCTCAAATTCAAGCACTGCATCAGCGACTCACATTAGAGGTATGTGCTGTTCATTGTGGCTATTGTGGCTGTGTGAGTTCAGCATTGTATATGAAAATGAACATATTTTAGTAAATTCGTGGTAGGGGTTTTGTGTATTTTTTTCAATTAGCAATAAAGAAGGGAAAAAAGCAAAAGAAAAAGAAGAGATCAGGGGAATGGGCAACTGAAAATTAAGTATATTTAAATGATATTTTGTCAATTGTACTACCCTACAATGATAATTGATAATTTTTTTTTTTTTTTGCTTAGTCATTTTAAGTTGTGTCCGACTCTTTGTAATTTCTTTGGGTATTTTCCTGGCAAAGATATCAAAGTGGTTTGCCATTTCCTTCTCCAGATCATTTTACAGATGAGGAAACTGAGACAGACAGGGTTAAGTGACTTTCCCAAGTCTCATAGTTGGTAAGTGTCTGAGATCAGATTTAAATTCAGGTTCTTCATGACTCCGGGCTCGTATTTTTTCTGCTGGACCATCTAACTGCCCAATAACTAGCCCACATTTAAATAATACCACCTGTTCTGATTATTATTTTATTTGATCCTCACAATAATCCAGCATAGGAGATGCTACTACTATCCCCATTTTATAGATGAGGAAACAGAGGCACATAGAGGTTGTTACTTGGTCAGAGTCACACAGTTAGTAAATATTTGAGGTCAGGTTTGAACTTGGGCATTCTTGACAATGTTTTATCCTCCTCACTGCTTAGGTGTCTACAACAGTAAAATGGGGACTAGTACTTTTTCAAAACAGGGAATTGGCTCTTAGTCTATGGTATATATAAGGGGGTAGTTGGGGAGTAGAAATCATATTGTCTCCCACTGGTAGGGGAAGATAATATTATAGGAGTGCTCTGGAGCCAGTTTGCCTCTTGTTAAATTTTCATTATTAGAATTTTACACCTTACAAACCAGAATATACTACGAATCAGGGCTTCATTTATTGTTTTCTTGATTTTCTAGTAAGGGATGGATAAAATGGTAATAATACAGATTAATCTTCAAAGTGTGTCATACATACATTTCCCCTCCACCCCACAGAGCCATATTCTTAACAGTAATTAATGTACCTCTCAGTGTGTGATGGAAAGATCCCTTCATTTAGAATCAGAAGAAGACAACTCTCCAGCCTTTTTAGCCCCAAATATTCTGCAATCCAGTGGCAATGACCCTCTTGCTATTCTGACCCTGTAAGTTCCCCCGACTGCCTCACCTCCTTCTAATTTTCTCCCTCCTCATCTCTACCTCCTGGCTTCCCTGGCTTCAAGTCCCAGATAAATCTTCCTTTCTCCAAAAAGCCTTTCCTGACACCCTTTAATGCTGGTGCTTCCTTCTGTTGATTGTCTGAAACCTATCCTGTATGCTAGCTTGCCTCTTACATTGCATGTTGTCTCCCCCATTAGATTGTGAGATATTTGAGAACAGGGAACGATCTTCTGCCTCTTTTTGTATCCTTAGTGCATAGCAAGTGCTTCCTGGCACACAGTAGGTACTCAATAAATGTTTGTTGGCTATTGACTAGTGCCGCCAATTTCCAAGAAGCTAAGCCAAGGCCAAAAGAACCTTTTAAAGATTCAATTTCTTCACCTATAAAATGAGAATAACATTTGCTTTGCCTACATCAGAATCACGGGTCCTCAACCTTTGGTTCCCAGAATTTCCTTTCCCCAAAAGACAGAAAGGGAGATGATGGGTCAGAGCTGAGAGTTTACTCAAAACTATGATAAAAAAAATATATTTATTCTTGATGCAAAAAAAAAAAAATTCTTCTGATTGACCTCACTAAAAGATATCCTGTCTCTTTGTCTAGATAAAAGACATCCTGGCTCCTTCCTTATTTTTTATAATTTATAACCTTGTAGGCTGTTAGCTGTCGGCTAAGTCACAAGTTTTCAGTATATAAAGCTCTCCCCAAATTATTTCGAATTGCTAGACTCCCTTGAGAGACTAACCTGTCAACTATGGTATAAACCCATTTGTGACTTTAAGAGAATCTCTTTGAATTCTTTCAAACCGTGAACCATGACTTTCACATACTTCAATCTATCAAGAAAAGATAGCAATCTTTGCTCTGTCTACCATTCATGGTGTAAAATTAAAATAAAGTCATAAATGAGAAAAACATTTTGCCAAAATTCAGATAATTCTATTTGTAGGACAGTTTCCAGAGGGAAAAAATGATAGAAATATAAATAGGAAAAAAAAGATTGATTTACAATTCTTCAAGATTTCAGTGTTCCATTAAGATGAGCCCAAAGATGTTAAAAGCCATACCAGTGGAGCACCACCTCTGATAAATTCTACCAAGCTAGAACAATGTTATGTATAGTTTAAGCAACAGTGTGAACCTAGTTGTATGAAAAAATAGATCATCCACTTGACCACTAGGTAATGAATTCTTTAAATTTGGCAAATGATGAAATAAACCAAAATATCAAATGTTTCTCATTCCTGTGTAGCCTTTTTCACTTCCACAGTGATGATGCTATATCAGGAAAGGGGATGTATGGTGATAACATAGTTTTAATTAATATGTATATATTAATTAATGTAACTGTTATTGCTTTAAACATGAGCTTTGTCCAACAACCAATGAATTTGATATATTACTGAAGAAGCTAAACCTCATCAATATTTACTTTCTTGTTATAAATTAATTCAATAGGATTCAACAAGTATTCCACTAAAATATTTGTAAAGAGCTTAACACAGATAATAAATAATAAGAACTTAATAAAAATTTGTTGCCCACCTCCCTCCTAGTATTCAGCAAAGTGCCAGTTGTCAATCAGCATTGGTAGTGGGAGTTTGTTTCCCTCCCAGAAACTCTTGAAAGCTGATGAAATGACAGACTGGAAGAAAAAAAAAATTCAGGAATTGAAATAATTTCTGAGCACTCAAAAACAAAAACAAAATAATCCCTACCCTCAAAGGAGTTTACATTCTAGAACAGTGGTTCTCAAAGTGTGGTGCAGTGAATCCTGGAGGGTCTCTAAAATCCTTTCAGAAGGTCTACAAATTCAAAATTAGTTTTTTTTCTATTTATGATAAATATCTTTTATGTAACCATATAAACAAAAACTCTTTGGACATATTCTCAATAGCTGTTAATACCGTAAAGATACTGAGAAAAAGAGTTTGAGAACCACTGTTCTAGAAGAACCAGAAGACCTAAGGAAATCACAATTAAATGGAAGAAATAACTTTTGGGAGAAGAAAATTTAGGAGCTGAAGGAGTTGAATTTCATTGTACACCAAATGCAACAATTTGTGAGATAATCCTTTTTTTTCTGTGCTAATAATGAGGAAGAACAAAGACTTACATGAAGATAACTTAAATATATGTTCTAATATCTTGCAAAGAATGAAATAGACAAATTCTATTGTTTAAATGGATGTATATCTTAATTCAAATTATTTCAATAATTCAATTTTTCAATAAGGATACAAGATAAATAGATATCACATATATGCACACACACATATATATAAATAGGATGAATATGTATGTAGATTATATAGTTAGGTAATAAATAGATAGGATTAAAAAACCAAATATTTTTCAGGCTACTTTGAAGCTTCATGTCTATATGTACTATGTATCAAGAAGAAAGCCAGAAAATGGTGAATATGTCAAGCATCAAATAATATCATAAAAATAAAAGTGATTATGTTTTAAGATAGGAAATAGTTGGTTTCTGTCTTTTTAGAATCACTTGTCTTTGTATTTAAGCCATCAGCTGTTCAAAGTAAGGGTCAAAATCAGCAATAAATTAGAGGAAAGGATAAATATGACAATATATGTTGCTCAGTTAACAGCCTAACAAGTTGTTGAAAAATGTCAAAAAGGCAAAGACAAACTGATCATCATCTTAAGGAAGTATAATGAAGCCAATCAAAATAAAGATGACAAAAGTCTATAAACCACCTCAGCCAGGGAACACTTGATTTCAAGGCAGAGTGGAAACATGACAGACAGGAACAAGGTTGGTTTGTAGTCATTCATTTGTAAAATATTACAGAAGAAGATATTCTCTCATTAATAAAGACAAACAGAAGAGAGGAAGAGCCAGCCAAACCGATGTCTCAAGAACAAATTTGGATCAGAAGGAAAACAGAGCTGTAAAATTAAACAGATTTCAGAGTTTTTCTAAACTAATCTCTTCCTGTTCTTAATAGCAATGGGATCAGTCCATGTGGACTCTTAATACCACAGTTTTAACCAAATGTTAGAGAAAAATATAGCAGGCACTTAATAAAAACTTGCTGAATTGATGTAGAATAGCTCTTAAATGAAGTTTTAAAAAAAGTATTTGGATGTTACCACTTATAAATAGAAGGAATTCTTGCCAGAGATGATAAATTTTGAAGATATTAAGGGACCACTGTTTAAGATAACTCCGAAAGGGGAAGAAATTTTTAGAAGTTTTTTTTTTTTTTTTAATCACAGGTAGTAGTATTATCTCCTTCCATATAGTGATGGCTATTGTTGTTCAATCATTTCAAGTGTGTCATTCTTTACAACTCCGTTTGAGGTTTTCTTGGCAAGGATGCTCTAGTGGTTTGCCACTTTCTTCTCCAACACATTTATCAGATGGAAAAACTGAAGCAAACAGGTTTAAGTGATATACACAGGGGCACACAGCTAGCAAGCACCTGAAGACAGATTCAAATTTAAGAAGATTCATCTTCTTGATTTCAGGTCTGGCACTTATCTACTGTGCTACCTTACTGTTCATAAGAACTCATTAAAATCTAATGAACTACCTATTTTCTTAGGTAAAAAAATTTAATAGGAATAGTTTTATGTATGTATTGAGGACATCTTTAATCAAAATATGAAAAAATAATAGGCAGGTTTTCTCTAATGATTTTCTGCAACATACCACCCCTTCATTTCAACAAAATTATATCAAGAATTTACTATGTGCTAGTCACTGTTTTAGTTATCCAAAGCACAAGAGAAACAGTACCATGTTTGTTATTTTTTTAAAAAGCATTTAGTTCAGAATAGCCAAGTACAATTTTAAAGGCACTTCACCACATGGTTTTAATAGCTCTGTTGAAATCATACAAGATTTCTTCACAGACATAACCAATGAGCTATCTTCTTTTCAACAACACTGATTATCATTATGAAGTTAAGGATAAAAACAGGGATATGAATATTCTCCAAAGGTCTTGGCCACAGAGTATGTGAAACACAAATTCCAAATAAAAAATGGATTCCCTATAGATGATTCTTTTCTTTGTAAATGATTTTGTGCTCATTACATCAAGGTAGCTCAGAATACTACAGATCTTCCTTAAAGAAATCTACACACAGCTAGTCAAAATAGAACACAGATGCAAGAAAAATGACTGAAAAGCAACAAAAATTCAAGACAAAAAAATTAAATTATTGGATATAGCATAGACTGGGTTGAAATTTTAACATGCAACATTTTCAATGATTTCAAATTGCTCTCTCCCAAAAACCTCAGTTCTTAACAAAAATATTCTTCCATTGATGCTTTATGACTATGAAACACACATCACCACAATCTCCATGGAACCAAAATGGAAGTTCTAAAGGTTAATCGAGGAAGCACATGGTAGGAGTAAGTAGACAGAATAATATTATTAAAAATTCATTGTATACAAGAATTAAAATATAAGATGTTATCAAGGAAATGTTTTAGAGTTATATCAAAGTATTAAGGAATAATATTATACATCCTGGGTGTTTCACTACTAATTTTTTTTTTAAGACCTAGAGGAATTTCTATGGAATAGATATTGGGTAAATAGAAGACTTCTTGAAGATCACTAAGGTAGACTACCTCCCCTCATACTTGTCTGAGAAAATTGAGGCCATCCATCCTGATTTACTCCTTTCTCCTACTCCACACACTCAAAAATCACTATACATCTTCACCCAACATCTCCTCCATTGTTCTACTCTCTGTCTTTATATATTAGTCCTACTCTCTCTTCTAAATAGCATTTTCAAATCATTTTCTAAACATATTTACTTGGATGTCCAATTAGTACCTCATATTCAATATGATCAAAATGGAACTTACTCTCTTCCTCTCAAACCTGCCTATTTCTGTTAGGACATTTCCATCTTCCCATTTATTATTATTATTGTAATATAATATTATTATTCCCATCTTCCCATTTGTTATATTGGAATCAACTTTGATATCTGCCTTCTCCCTTAACTTTAACATTCAACCAATTGTCAAGCCTTGTCAGTTCAAATTCCATAATACCTCTTGGATTTATCCCTTTATTTTCACTTAAAAAGCCACTAAACCTTATTCCAATATTCATTATCCCTTTCGGGGACCACTATAATGGCCCACTCCTTGCTTTCAGTCTCTGTTCTCCCTATTTATCCCACATATACTGCCCAAATAATATGCCTGTTCACGGCCACAAGAAGATTATGTGATGGATGTAGTTCTTTTCAACAACGAGGTGATTCACACCAGTTCCAATGGTGGTGTGATGGAGAGAGCCATCTGTAGCCAGAGAGTGAATCATAGGGACTGAATGTGGATCACAGCATAGTATTTTCACTTTTTTTGTTGTTGTTTACTTACATTTTGTTTTCTTTCTCATTTTTTCTTTTTGATCCGATTTTTCTTGGGTAACAAGATAATTGTGGAAATATGTACAGAAGAATTACACACACACACACACACACACACATATATGATTTGAGGGGAAAATTTTGGAACACAATGTTTTGCAAGGGCGAATGTTGAAAATTATCTATGCATATGTTTTGAAAATAAAAAAACCTTAATAAAAAAATAAGAAAAAGAAAAATCAAAACCAAGAAAGTTTATGGAATTCTTCTTAGTCCCCATGAACCCCAGATAAAAAGCTGTTGTAGTAACAGGCTTACTGTTTTTAAAGACTACTTCTAGCCTATAAATCATCACTGGCAATGTGCTGCAACCTACTCGAACCTGCCAAATAAAGCTGTATGCCAAACACGATCTCAAACTATTAAATAATCTAAATTCGGCAACACTACCAGGCTTTCTTCCTTAGGTGAGGAACCACCTAAGGTAGTCAATTACCAAGTCTTTTTAGTTTTTTCTTCAAACTCTCTCTATGCATTTTCTTGGCTACTTTTCCAGCCAAGATATTTAGCAATATAAGCCTATATTATTGCAACAGTTTATAATCTGGATCCACTGTTTTCAGGTCCTTCTCTTCTCATCCCTCCTTCATCTACCAAGCACATTATTTAAGCATCATTTGTATATTGTCACTGTCCTACTGAAAAGTTTTCAAAAGTTCCTTATTTCATAAAATGTTAGCTGTAGAAGGAACCCCTTATTTTATAAACAAGGGAACTGAGTAATGGTTTACTAGGTCATAAAGCTAATTAAAATTACAACAGGGACTAGAAATGATTTCTATTACATCCTACTAAAGTGTTTTATATACACTTTATTACATTCTTACTCCATCAAGTCTAAAGTTCCCTTCTTGGCTTTCAAATCTTTCAATTTTTTTAGAGAAAAATAAGATAAATAAAACTCTCAGGTTTCATCTTCCGAAAGCCTACTTTCCTACCTTCCCTTCAATACTGTGCTCTAGTCGTGGACTTTTCAGCAATTATTCTTCAGGTAAATACTAATTAATCAAGCCTGGGAGCAGTGTGTTCCGCATTAGCCTTTCCTGTCATGTTTGCAATCTTCATATCGATCTTTCCCAAAGATATAGTCACTGGCACTCCAATGGGCCATTTCCCCTAGGAAAAGACTTGGAGTACAAATCTAGTAATAGAACATATATCTGGCATCTCAGAACCAGCCAAGTTAAGTTTAAAGAAACTTTACAAGACAGCTTGAACACCAAGTTACAAACTTTTTGTCCATTAATAACTAACAAAGATTACCTACTAGAGTATGGAGGCATTGGTTTCAGAAGCAATGAAGGAATTACCCATACTGATTAAATAAATCATGGCTTTTCTAAAATGCTAAATCACAAAGTATTTCTACCTTACTTCATATTGGACATATTTCATGGCAATTCCCTCTTTTCAGAAGACATAAATATAAATGGGTCATAGCTCTGTTATACATATGCTTTATAAACCTTCAACAATCTGTTCTAAACTTTCCAGAATAGAAGAAAATTAAAAATTAAACTCTTCATGAAAGTTTAATTTTAATTGTGATTTTAAAATCACATTTTTGCAAATTTAATTCATAAAATAATTATCTTAAAAGCCATCAGAATCATAAAAGCTATATGACTGTCATGAACAAATATTTTTGAACTGTTATATTAAAATGTTATATAATTTTTTTAACAATTAAGATGCTAAGTTACCCATGCATATATCCTGTAAATAAAAGGCTATTAAATAAAAAAAAAAAGAATGAGGAAAAAAAAAAACAATTAAGATGCTATAATATTTTAACAAAAGTTTGGCTATCTGACTAAAGACATTTTGGAAGTTTGACTATATAACAGAGAAATTTTAAAATAAAAACAAAGTGCAAGACATTGTCTCTGACCTAAAAGAGCTCATTATCAAAAGACAAGAGTAACACTTGCTCAGTAAGTGATCAATACAAAGACTAATGAGCCTATGTTTTGCTAATCATTTTAATATTTTCACTCTGTTCACAAAATTAAAAAGAGGACAAATCTAATATTAAAACAAAAGGTTCCATTGGACAATTTCTTCCCTTACACTAATTTTTTTTAAAAAATCCATTTTTCATCCTTTTTAAGTTTTAATAAGTTCCCTTTGCTCTTAGGAGATTGTTGATTTATACCAAGTCCAGACATCATATTCCTTGGTTACACTGGGAGTAAGTGTCTGGCCATTAAAGCCAATTACAACATTAACAAGATTTTTAGACCCAGAAGCAACACTTCAATATCTTCAAAACACTGGCCATTTCATTGGGTTGCCTTCTCTTATTTCTCCCAAGGTACAATTAATTTTGATACTTTTATGACCTTTGGCCAGAATAAATAGCCCTTCCTAGATCTGCAGGCACCAAAACTCATAGATTGGAATAGTTTGGAAACAGATCAGTCTCAAAGAAATTCACAAATATTAAATAATTTAATGTTTACAACAGTAGAATTATAAGACATTGTTGATTTGCCTATTACCTAGTTCCTTGTCAAAGATGAGAATATTAATAAATTAATCTTCTCAGACTACATAATTAGAATTTGATGAACTTTTTCTCTCTCCATTAATGATTAGTGAAATCCCCATCTACCTAATTTTTTTCCAGATTGCTTTAGGGAGTTTTTCTCTCAATTGATTGTCTTACAGTTTTATAGAGTTCATACAATATTGTGTGTTTTGAATATGGATCCAGTATAATACTCGGGTAGGCATTGCTATAGCCTTCCAATGATATTCCAGTTGGTATACTGGCATTGGAAATGAAGATAATAGATAGCTATGCAAATTAGCAGCACATAGCAGATGAAAGACACAGTGTTTGTTATTGGGTTCATATCCTTAAAATTAAGTGATAAGTTTGGGTAGTCTTCAAGATCACACAGATTGAAATAGGTCCATGAAAAAATTAGATAAAAAAAGGAAACATGTGAGCACCACATCACAAGTCAGAGGTATTTGGCAGTCATAAATACAGAGTGAAACTTGCAGCCCTATTTTGAGCTAGAATTAAATTTATAACCAAAAACTATATTCATAAATTAACAAAGGTTTGCCTATGTGGCTAATATAATCAATTAGAAGATAATATTACTGCAGTATCTGAAAAGATGATTACATATCTGTGCCATTCATTTTGAATATTACTGGAGATCAAATGATTGTTGAAGTTTAATAAGTAAGGTATCCTGGAACCTAGAGATTTAGTGAACCATGATATAAAAATTGTTTATAGCAGCCCTTTTTATAATGGCAAGAAACTAGACATTGAGTGGATGCCCATTAGCTAGAGAATGAATAAATTATGATATATGGATATTATGGAATATTATTAATAGTTCTGTAAGAAACAATCAGCAGGATGATTTCAGAAAAGCTGGGAAATTTATGCAGCTTGATGCTGAAGAACCACCAAAAGAACATTGTACACAGTAACAACAAGATTGCGTGATGATCAATTGTGATGTCTTGGCTTTTTTCAACACTGAGGCGATTCAAGATAGTTCCTATAGACTTGGGATACAAAGTTCCATCTGCATCCAGATTGAGAACTGTGGAGACTCTATGAGGATCAAAACAGTATTTTCAACTTTTTGTGCTGGTGGCATTTGTTTGCTTGAGTTTTTTCCTTCTTTCTCATATTTTTTACTCTTCCAATAGCATTTTTCTTGTACAGTATAATGAATATGAAAATATGTTTAAAAGAATTGCACATGTTTAGCTTATATTGAATTGCTTGCTGTCTTGGGGGCGGGGAGAAAGGGAGGAAGAAAAATTTGGAACACAAGATTTTACAAAGGGGAATGTTGAAATTTATATTATGTTGCATTTATTTGGAAAAATAAAATATTATTTTAAAAAATAAAGATTTGCTTCTGGGTGGACTGAATCTTTTCTTTTCAGGCAAGACATCTTGCCATTTGTAACAAATAGTGCCATCAGCTGTTGGTAGCAAATAGTACTATTGGCAGTTACATGGTATAATGGATAGAATACTAGATCGGGAATTAGCAGGATCTAAGTTCAAATCTGACATTAATCATCTACAAGCTTGGTAACTGTGGGCAAGCCATTTTAGCTGTGCCTTGGTTTTCTCATTTATAGATGGATAATAAAAGCACTTATTTCCCAGGCTTGTTGTGGATGAAATGAGATGTTTGTAGAGTGCTTTGCAAACCTTAAAGCAATACATAATTTTTAGCTTTTATTTTTATTTTCTATAGAGCCCAGAAAAGTCGGACTGGGAACTTTGATTAAGGAAGAAATGATGGGCACACTTCCACCATGGTTTTTGTATTTATGAATTATGTAGCTCCTATTAGCTACAAATGATGATCCCCATTTGTAATTCTACACTTCAAGTAGCAAGCTGCCAGTATTAAGCTCCAGCAAGAATAAGACAGAAGCAAAAGGTGTTCGGGTTTCCCTTTGACTCCAAAAAGGAATTAATAAACTCCCTGGAACTTATATCTGATGTTCACCTCCTTTCTGAAATGTTCTTTTATTTCTTTGGTTCATCTTTTCCTTGAAAACTTCTATGGTTTTCATTCATCTATAAAACTGGTTATATACCTTTATTTGTTTATTTTAATAATAATAGCTTTTTATTTTGCAAAATACATGCAAAGAGTTTTCAACATTCACTCTTGCAAAACCTTGTGTTCCAAATTTTTCTCCCTTCCTTCTCACCTTTCCTCTTCCATAGACACCAAGTAATCCAACATAGAAATTCTTCTAAACATATTTCCATACTTATCATGCTGTAAAAGAAAAATCAGATCAAAAAAGGAAAAAATGAGAAAGGAAAAACAAGCATAGTTAATATACTTTTTAAAAAAATTATGCAACTGATTCACCTCTAGAATTATATTCTAGTTCTATATATGGAACACTGAAGAATTTTCTCTCCTGTTCTCTGTGTGTAGTAAATGTTTGTCCTTTGTTTCCAAAGAGGATCAAGGACATCAGGAGTTTTGTCCTGATTTGTCTTGACTTGTAAGTGAATGGGGATTTTAATTAAGACAGAACTGTATAAAGTCATCAGCCTCACTCTTTCCTCCAGAGTCCATAGGAGTCCAGTGGCAAGACATGAGTCAGGAAGACTGGCGATATTTCTCTATATATTTGAAAAATGTGACTGAGTCAAATTTATGAAAATGCAAGTCATTCCCCAAATGATAAATTCTCAAAGGATATATAAAGGTAGTAAATAATAGGGAACTACTAAAGATTTTTGAACAGAGAGACATGAATAAGTCTATTTGTAAAAAATGTTCTGGCAACAGTATGAAAAGCAAAATAGAGAGTGGAGCAAATAAAAGATGTACATTGTTACTGTTAATATAAGTGCCTTTTCTGTGGCTTTTTCTGTTTTGATTAAATGTCAGTAATAAATTTCAACACAAAGATTATTGGGGTCAGGACAGAAGATTTAAAAAATTAGACTTAAAAATGTAGACTACCTGCAGTAATAATCATGATGACTGATATAGTGTTTAATATTTTACAAAGTATTTGACACATTTTACTCTACACCTATGTTAATAATTATTCATGTCCTAAAGAACTTCATATTTTAACTTTTAAAATCCTTACTAAAAAATATGCTCAGTTTGGAACAGTTATCTTTAATGCTTGCTAGGTTCTGACAAAATGCTGGACCTGAAATCAGAAAGATATGGCTTGCAATCCTGTATCAGACGTTTTTTGCTATATGATCCTGGGCAAGCTCTCAGTGCCTCAGATTCAGCTCACCCATCTATAGAATGAGAATAATAATAAAACCTACATCACAGAGTTGTTGTAAGACTCCAATGAGATGATTAATGTAAAGTTCTTTACAAACCATATATAGCAAAAATTGAGATACAGATATGTATATGTACATGCATATATATATATATATATATATATATATATATATAATCTGAACTTGTGATAAAATTTAAAAATATATTTCAGGAGATTACCTATGAGATATTGGATCATTTCCTTTTGTGTATTTAATTGTCTGTATAAATCTTTAATTTTTTTCAGATGGATAGCATACCTAAAGATGAATCGTTGATTATGGAAAAGAGGAAAGACCTCCAAAAAGAGGTTGAATTAGCTAAAAGGAATTTGGCCCAGCAGGTTAATATTAATTCTCAATTTTTGCCTTCTACATAAGGGATGCAAATATGAAGTCATTAAATAATTCTCATAGAATCCTATCAAAAGGGGCTCTTTGAAAGAAAATGAGGACTTTTTTCTCATGTCTTTAAATCTCAAGTGAACCCTACTCTCCTTGACCCCTCTCTCCTTCCTCCTCTCCCTCCCTCCCAAAAAATTAAAATAGCCTTGATATCTTTGATAGATATGGACATGAAAGACAGTTCTTTACAGCTTCAAAAACTTTAAAACAGTTTAAAGGACACATACAAAATAATACTGGTTTTTAAATAAAATTATAATTATATTTACAATTTACTAAATTATTTTAATACTTTTTATTTTAAAAAAATAATTTGTTGTAAAGCAACTAATGGATATTTCGGTTTCTCCAGATAGAATGCAGTACTTATTAAAAATATTTCCAAAGTAGTTTTAAAAATTCAAATTTTTTTATTGACTTAAAAGAAAAATATGATAAAACATGTTTTCCTATTGTACAAATGTAATGAGTTGTACATTCAAAAATTAAGTGATTTGGATTTGAGGGTTGAGGTTATTTTGTTTTTAACAAAGTTGTCACAGACTTGGATAGTCCAAGATATCGCACCTACCAAAAGATAAATCATTATTACTGCACTGTGTTTCCAAACAGAAAGTTGTAACAGATGTGGAAGCCCGATTATTAGAACAATACATTGCAGAAGAAAGCAAGCTTTTTAAGGAGCAGGAATTCTTCAGAGCACAATTAGGAAATCTTACCCGTCTACAACAAATCAAAATAGAGGAGAGAGAAAAGAAAGCCAAAGATTACATAAAAGCTCAGGTAAAAGCACTTCTCTATCCTTTTGTTTCTACATGTGAACATTATCAATAGAATATTTCTTGCTTCAGACTAGATGGTGGTCTAATGGTGATCTAATCTTCATTAAAATAATACTCAAGAGTGAACAGGGACTCCATTTATGTTCAAATCCAACAAAACATGTCCCATGGAATGTAGAGTATCTCCTAATAAGACGAGATTTCACTATCCCATTAAGAAATCATAATTGTACATTTGATTAAATAATATTCAAAAAAAGCAGTGGCTCCAGGGAGCTGAATTTGCATTAGCAAGAGCCACAGGGAAAGTAAATACAATTAGGCTTTGGTCAGAAAAGTTCAAGGCAAGAATCATGAAGGAAAGAATCAAGAAAAGCAGCAGTCTGAAATCTTTGGTTTCCTCACTGAGAGACTCAATTCCACTCCCTTTACAAGCCACCATAGTAGTGTCTTGCTACCATAGCTAGATGTCCTCATATTTCCTCTTGGGAAATACGTATTAGAAAGAAACATGTTTTAGTGGAGAGAGCAACAGGCTTGAATTAAAGAGATGCGCTTAATTCCTGTTCTGAAATTTAACTAGCTGTGTTACCATAAACATGTCTCCAAACTGTGTATACTTTGGTTTTTTGTTTCTTTTTATCTGTATAATGGGGGTGATGATATATATGATTTATCTTGCAGAGGAGGTGTAAGAAAAGTATTTTGTAAAAATAAAAGCAGCATACAAATGTGAACTGTTGTTTTAAAGATGTGAACCTTATTCTTGGGGAGGAAATCCTTTCTTGTTTTCTGCTTTTGTCTTAAAACTTTGTCAAAAAGAAAACAACTTTGTGAAATTAATATTTAAATCGCACAATCTAGCCCCATGCTATCTTTATAGCCTTAGCTCTTCTTTTTGTTTCCGACATCCTTGCCAAAGGACAAGCTGGAATTTTCTTTTTCTTTTTTTCTTTTTGCTGAGGTAATTGGGGTTAAGTGACTTATCCAGAGTCACACAGCCATGTAATGTTAAGTGTCTGAGACCAGATTTGAACTCCCATCCTCCTGACTTCAGGGTTGGTACTCTATCCACTGTGCCACCTAGCTGCCCTTGCTCTTCTTTTAACAATAATCTGGCCAAACTGACCTCTCCATTTCTCATCTACCATGTACTTTCCTGTGATCCTACTTTTGTCTGGACTGCCCCCAACTTCAAAAATATTCTCTCATTTTCCCTTTTCTTCATCCTCTCTTCCTTTAAGAGGCTCATGTAAGAAATAAAACATCTTACTAAGAACTAATGATTGATGAATAATGGAAAGATTTTATTTTACATTCTTGTAGGAACAGTTGTATCCAATTCCATAGAATAGGAACCCACCTTACAGAATCCAAATCAAGACTTGTTATGTTAGTTAACCCTACTGCTCCCATCAGGATCCCTATTAGTCAAGATCCTCAGTTACAATTCTCTTATAAGGCAGTAGTATGCCCAATTCTAAGCAAAATGTGACTATAGAACAACAGTTCCTTTTGTTCTTTGAGTTGATGCTGTTGGGTTATGTCTCCAATTTCCCAATCTTTCGTTGTCCAACAGGCAACCTTCTTCTCTCCTTCCTTAACTGCAAGCCTAGCACATTTTCTGGGGTATTTACCCTTTCTCGAGGATATCTATGAAGTAAACCAGCTAAGATTGCAAAACCCCATTTCTTAACAATTTCTCCCTTTTTAATAAGGATTTTGCTTCCAAATAATGCTGTCAAATTTTATCAGTCTGCATTCATCTTCACTATTGATGCAGTTATTATCTTTGACAATTATCATTTTAACATTATTACCCCTCGATATAAGAATATTCCCTATACTCTGGACAGTGCTTTGAACCACTCTCAATCAATTGAATAAGGCATGGTATACACAATCTTAGGGATATGAGGGCCCATAAACCAATTTATATAATACTAAATTTGTTTCCAGCAAGATCCATTGAACCAACTTAACCAAGAAGTGTTGAAGGGACTTGTCCAAGTTTGCACTGGAACGGGGGGTAATTTCTTAATCTCTTCAGTAATATCTTTTACAGTTTGTCCATTACTGTCAATTTTTATATGACAATTTGACAGGTTTAATTTTCTATAAATTACTCCTCCTCCTGCTAACAACCTGTCCAGAGCCATTTTGTTTTCATGATTTTCTACTAGTGGCATCCACTTGGCTCTGCTAAGTAAGTGTCAGATCTCATTCAGTTCAAGAGGCAGTAAATAAGCAATCAAGCTTGAGACCCCCAGAAGTGATTTCTGTGAATAAACAGAGACCGCCTCATGGCCATTGAGATAGCATCGTTAACGGGAGGCATCTCCTTCTCCGATTGGCTGTACGTGTGACCTCATAGACCCTATTTAAGCAGTGGGGAGAAGGAAGTCACTCTCTTTGACCTGGTGTTCATTTGGGAGTCAGCAGGAGGTTAGCTAGGCAGGATGTGAACATGTGAATAAAAGACCTGGTGCTTGTACATGGCCATGCTCTAGAGCTCTCCTGCGTATCGAAACCATCATCCCTATGAAATGATGGCCAGAGATCTCTGAAGACCTAAGCTTGGTAAAATTGGTTTAAGTGCCACAAAAGACAGTGACCGGGGATTTCTCTGAGAGCCTGGGAATTAGGAGAGACTTGCAGTAGTGAATGCAGACTGGGCATTAACAAGGGTATTCGCAAATGTAGTGTATGTCTTGAGTTAACATTCACATGCCTGTTACCTCTCTGATGAAATTTATCCAACAATAATTATCCACCAGGATAGGAATGACCTAAATTCAGAACTAACTTGATTTTTAGCCTTGAATTCATCAGGTATTCCCTTGATTTACTTCTTCCTGATTCAATATTACTATCTTGTTCAAATGTCAGGGTAAAGGGAACACCCAAATTGGATCAGTTGCACAGGTGCCCGCTTAGTTCCCAGACAAAGTAGGTCTGAGAGTGTTGGCTCCACAATACCATCCAACGTTTTTTTGGCAGTTTCTCAAGGATAAGTATATCTCAGTTATCCTGATTTAAATTCCTAACTCAGGTACATGAAGTACATACAGTCTCTAGGTTTAGAATACTTTTATCCTGCTGTGAGAAGTAAGCTGAGTGATTTCCACAGATGAAAGGCTTGTATATTCTGGTATATTCCCTCACAGATAGAAATATGCAGAGCAAAAAACACTACAGTTCTCCCCAGAAGCATTATTTTGGGACAGGAGGACGGTGCACTTGAATTCACTCTCATGTTTTCTCATAGCCAAAGGGAATGGTACTATCTGGGCAATGGGGTAACCAGTAACACAGGAATAGCAATTGCTTTTGTTTAGATTCTGTACCCCTTTTACCTAGGCATCCCTTCTTCTATCTCTGTAGTTTGTCTGAAGTCCTTGACTTTCACTTGTGGCTTAAGAACCATGATTCCAATCTTAGGAGAACTATATATTTGTAACTTCTATTCCTATATGTTCAATTTACTCTTTGATCTGCATTTTCCAAATGTCCAGCCCTTGTAAGTTTTATTAAACTAAACATTATTCCAAAGTAGATGGGCAGGCAGTTCCATAAAATCCTCTTTCTCCATCAGGGCACAAAAACTTCTTATAATGATGGAATTGTCTGTGACTAGTCAAGCCTCTACATTCTATGACTTGAGAGGCATCAAACTAAATTGTTTGTAGGGTATCTTTTTTCAGTAATGTTTACCTAAATTTCAACCAGATTTCTTACATCCTAAGTCCCAAATATTATTGTAGAAGGGGAGGAGCATTAATACTGTATAAATCCTCACACACAATAAAATCCTTATTGGGGACCTACTCAGAAACTAGGTTGTTTGGGGTCCATTCCAGTTCCCACCAAATCAATTGAAGTATGGGGTGATATTTCATCTTCTGAAACTACTTCCTGCTGGAAATGGGTATAGAGTTGAGTCATCCTACAGGGTCTCAATTTGGAGACGTCCTGAGCTTAAAAGATGGACCAGGAGCCGATTAAAGCATCATCCAGTGGTTCAGAGTCAGATCTCTGAAGCTGGTCGATATAGCTATCCAGTGCTTATCCCTTTGTAGATGATTTGACCAAGCTGATCATTTGCTCTGAATATAAAAATAATTGTTAAGAGAGAAAAAACAAGAACATGATTATCCTTAGCTCTTTTTGACTTCAGAATCACAAATGAAAACCACACATGTCATAACAATGCCACCTTATAGCCAGACTCAGGAATAGGTGGGCAACATTTCTTTTAAGAAGCTCTGTGGCATTTTTCTGGTATGGTGATTTTTCTGAATTAGTGCTCCTCATCCATACCTAGATTCAAGCTCAAAAAAATAACATTAGTTATGATCCAAGAAATTTTCAATCAAATAGCCAAGTCCCACATTAGAGGCTTCAAATCTAAATAAAGGCTTGTAAATTATTGACAAAAACCTAGACTATCTCAGGCCTGATATGCATGAGTGTTTGGTGTTCTTTCTACCTCCTCCAACTAGTATAGGAGAAAAAGGGCTTAGGCCAGGACTAAGGAACAGTCACTTTCCCCACCACACCCAATGAGGGGTGGAATGGTAGATTATGGGCCTCATGTCCCAAGGCCAACTGATCTAAAATAAAACCATGAAATTATGTAAATAACTAGTATACAATTTTCATTCCCCAATTTCATATAACTATCAAAAATCCTAATCAAGAATTTTCAGAAATTTAAAGATGGAGAGAATTCAAAACTATTTCACCTGTATAAGGGAATTTTATCTCTTAATACCAAGCTCTTTTCCTATGACTGATATATTTACTCACAAAATGGTTTCATGAAATCTGGTGAGTTTACAAATTAAAGGAAGTGGCCCCAGAGCAGGAGCTGAATCTGCTTCCCTAGCCTGTCCAACTCCCATTTTTCAATCTTTAGATAGAAATATATCTATGGCTATGTTCTTTGTCTACCATCATTCCTCTTTTCCCCACACATAGAAATTATCAATTTTAGGCTCCAATATTGTGAGAGTAAACCAAATAGCTTCATTAACAATCTAAATTTTTATACCTAAATTCTAACTAGATGTTCAGCGTACTACTTTTATACTTTCTTTCAAGCCACTTTCTGCTCATAGAGCCTTATTACCTGTAACCACCCCCATTCTTTTATTTCCTGAAAACAGTAAGTCATCTACATATAGTATGAGAACAATCCCTAGGAAAGGGGAAAACTTTTCCAGTATTTGCCCTAGACCAAATAAGGTAGGGGGATTCCATAAAACACTGAGGAAGAATAGTCTACCCTAATTGTTGTTTACACACAATAAAGGGATTTTCCCCATTCAAAAGCAAAAAGATCTCTACTCTCCTTTGCTAGGGAGCAGACTCAGAAGGCATCCTTCAAGTCACCTACACTGAGTCATCCATGCTCAGATGGCTGAACAAAGTGCAGAAGTGGGGGTACAAGTGGGAATTTTACTGGACAATCTAGTTAAGTATATATGACTATATGAGTCTTACCCTCTAAAGGGGAATGACATTGTTTTAAACATACTATTTCCTTTCCTTTACCTAGTATTACCTTGGGGGGGGGGTAGATTTTCAACTCACCCCCATTTACCTCACCACTGACTCCATTTACCTCCCCCATCTTCTTCCTCAAGGATAGCCATAGTGACCATAACTTGTTGGTCCTACGCTTTTAGTTCTGAGCCAAACTAATTAAAAACCTTTCTAACAAATTACTTCCTATACCCACCAATCTTCCCATCAAAAGTCATGAAGTGAATTATCTTCTCTTCCTTCATGTTTGAAATGGTCAGACCTTCCACCCTGGTAGCACCCTGCAGGGGGGAAAGGAAGGGCAGGTCACCTATGACCATGGCCCCATTCCTGTGGGCCCCTTACTCCTCCTCTCACTCCCTCATACCTAAACCTCCTCACTTTCCCTTCCACATACACAAACCTTTAGCAGACCACCTTCCCATTCTGATTCCCCCATTGTCCTCCTGCTTTCATCATCATATTGATGTGGGAAAGATTCCTTTCTAGATTCCCACTCCCTTCTATTGAATGTAATTACCCTTTAACTCACAAATCCTGGTCCCTTTGAATTCCAATAGAAGATCTGGACCTGTCCTAGCCCCACTTGGATCTGAGCCAACTTTGGGGCTACATCCAAAAGCCCCTCTAGCTAAATCTCCCATTATAAAAGGGAGACGCTGGGACCCCCTCTTAGCAGAGATTCCAAACATGCCCACCATGTGAGGATCCTCTGTCCACTAAACCCTCTGTCTGGTGCCCTCCTTATCTCTACCTTCACCTATCTCCTTACTTCCAAACCCAATAATAAACCTCTTTTATCAGTCTAGCTCTTGGGCCAATAAATGCCTTTATTGGGGACTCCCACCGCTACTAGGTCTCATTTACCTCCGTATCCTTGCGCCTAATCCAAGGGGGTTGCAGGGGAGGACTCTGTTTGACTCTCTGTGCCCCAAACCTGCCACTAGACCTCAACTAAACCCTAACTTCATTTAGGTACCCCAAATCTAGACCTCAACAGTATCTCAATCTTCACTACCAAAATGCAGTAAGCTCTACCTTCCAAGCAAAGAAGAAAGCAAAATAGACACCAGAATTCAGAATAGCTAAACAACTTTGGATGAGACTTCACACAATCTTCCCACAGCACCTCATTCAGCGTGGTTACATATAACTTCACAAATTGCACAATATACAGTTTTTCCAAAACTCAGCCCTTGGCTCAAAATCAAGTTGAACACAGATTCCAATTTCTAATAGAATTACTTCAATATCAAAGATTAATGCACACAAAGTTTAAAAAAAAAAAAAAAAAGTCCCATGTCCAGACAGCATGCATAATTGAAAGTAATTCCAACCTTATCAAATGGACCTAATCAAATATGGGGTCAGATTTTTTTTTATTTTTAATTCAGCTTACTGAGAAAGAAACAAAGATAACACCCCCACATACACACACACACACACACACACACAACTGCCTTTAAATTCCTTTTCTTTCTGTCTAGTGTTCTGTTGTTCCTTCCTGACATTTCAGCATACTTATTTTCACCTCCTTTTGGAGGAAATCTCTCTTTTCTTCTGGGGCTTCACTTTTTAAATTCCCCATCCTACTCTTTCTCCCCTAGAGTTTCTTATAAATATCCTATTTAATATCTAACAAGTTTCCCTGTGCAGACCCTTTCTGCACTCCTGTGTGGATATATTCCACCTTCCCCTGGTCCCAGACCACCCTAATATTTACTCAACCCTAGATTCCAAATGACTTCCTGACATCCTCCCTAAAGGGACTATTTGTAGGAATGTCCTTGCTTCCCTCTATTTCCCTGGTGCCTTAAATTTCTCTTTCCCCCCATCTTATTTGTCTGAGACATCAGACCCGCACAGACGCCCCAACCACCAAAGGCAATTGGATAGTCTTCTTGCCCTAGGCCTGTGCACAGAGTTGTCTGGTTGTAGCAGTACTTACTTTCTTTTTCTCTTCCTCATTTTCTGGATTCATGAGTGGTCTTACTCACCAGCATGGTCCTAGAATCTCAAACTCTCCATGAGCAGGGATTCCCATAGCTGATCCACGATTCAGCTGAAATCAATGGGACAGGACTCATCTTTTCCTCCTTCAGCAGCAGCCACCTCACACTCAGGATGTCCAGATCCTAGGCAGAGCCCCCAGTCTGTAAAGAAAAAAAAAAAAAAAAAAAACATTTTACGTTCTGCAAGAATGGGTCTAAAAATTCTGTGGAATAGTAACAGACCTTACAGACGCCTGATCAATACTTTTCATGTTAGTCATTTCTATTCCTCCCATCAGCATCCTGATCCTTCCAGCATTCAAGATCCTTCTAGATCACAATTCTCCCCTATAAGATAATAGTATTCCCAGTTCTAAGCAAAATATGACCAGGGCAGCACTTCCTTTTGTTCTCCGAGTTCATAGTGTTGGTTACGCCTCTACTTTCCCAATCCTTCCTTGTCCAAGAGGCAAACTTCTCTCCTTCCTTAGCTGCAACCCTAGCACATTCTCTGGGGTATTTACCCTTTCTTAAGCATATCTATGGAAACAAAACTGTTAAGATTGGAAAACTCCATTTCTCACACTCAAGCATCAATTTCTGAGCATTTCCTGATATCTTAAAGGGTATCAAGGTGCCCTCCCTGCCAAACTACCTTCTATTTAACTAGTGTATGTGAGAGAGACATATACACTATTGTGTTTCCATTTCTAAATTCAGAAGCAGCAAAGACAAGGAAGTCTATATGTTATAGAGAATCTTTGACTTTTTCCCCATTTTGTTTAACTCTGGTATTTTACTTTAAAAAAAAAAAAAAAAAAAAAAAAGATTTTTTCCAAAGATTTCATGAGATTAAAATGACCAAAGAATTCATCTAATAGAAAACCTCCTAGTAATAAACTTCTGTTCTTGGCTAAACTGGTCCCCAAACAAAAGATTAGATTTGTCCCTAGAATTATATTCACACTTTTTTTCTTGATGAGAGTGAAAGAAGAGAGTATAAAATCTGGCTTGAAGCCTAACATTAAAAATATTAAGATCTTGGCCACTGGTCCCATTACTTCTTGTCAAATAGAGGGAGAAGAATTTTTTTTTTTAATTTTTAAAGCTTTTTTATTTTCAAAACATATGCACAGATAATTTGACAACATTGACCCTAGCATAGCCTTGTATTTCAGATTTTCTCCTCCTACTTCCACCTTTACATGGCAAGCAATCAAATATATGTTAAACATCAGACCTGCACAGACGCCCCAACCACCAAAGGCAATTGGATAGTCTTCTTACCCTAGGCCTGTGCACAGAATTGTCTGGTTGTAGGTCATATATATATATATAAACATGTTTATACAGTTCTCTTGCTGCACAAGAAAAATTAGATCAAAAAATGAGTAATGAGTAAGAAAACAAAATGCAAGTGAATAACAACAAAAAAGAATGAAAATGCTATGTTGTGATCCACACTCAATTCCCACAGTCCTCTTTCTAGGTGTAGATGGCTCTCCATCATAAGATTATTAAAACTGGCCTGAATCATCTCGCTATTGAAAAGAGCTACGTCCATCAGAATTGATCATTGTATAATCTTCTTGTTGGCGTGTACAATGAGCTTCTGGTTCTATTCATTTCATTGAGCATCAGTTCATGTAAATTTGTCCAAGCCTCTCTGAAATCATCCTAATTCAGTAGAAACACTGCTGGATCAAAGTGTATGCACAGTTGATAACTTTTTGAGTATAATTCCAGATTGCTCTCCAGAATGGCTGGATCCATTCACAACTTCCACCAACAATGCACCAGTGTCCTACATCCCCTCCAACATTCATCTTTTTTTCCTGTCATCTTAGCCAATCTGAGAGGTGTGTACTGGTATCTCAGAGTTGTCTTAATTTGCATTTCTCTGATCATACTGATCAGAGCAGTGATTTGGAGCACCTTTGCATATGACTACAAATAGTTTCAATTTTTTCAACTGAAAATTGTCTGTTCATATGCTTTGACCATTTGTCATTTGGAGAATGACTTGAATTCTTATAAATTTGAGTCAATTCTCTATATATTTTAGAAATGAGGTCTTTATCAGAACCTTTGAATGTAAAAATATTTTCCCAGGTTATTGCTTCCCTTTTAATCTTGTCTGCATTAGTTTTGTTTGTACAAAAACTTTTTAACTTAAAATAATCAAAATTATCTATCTAGTGTTCATTTATGAGTTTCAGATCTTCTTTGGACACAGATTCCTTCCTTCTCCACACATTTAAGAGGTAAACTATCCTATGCTCTTCTAATTTGCTTATAATATCATTATGTCTAAATCACAAACCCATTTAGATCTTACCTTGGTATGTGGTATTAGGTGGGGGTCGAGCCCTAATCTCTTCCATACTAGTTTCCAATTTTCCCACCAGTTTTTGTTAGTGAATTCTTATCCCAAAAGCTGGGGTCTTTAGGTTTGTCAAACACTAGATTGCTATAATTATTGACTATTTTGTCCTGTGATCCTACTCTATTCCACTGATCAACTTCTCTATTTCTTAGCCAGTATGAAATGGTTTTGATGACCGCTGTTTTATAATATAGTTTTAGGTTTGGCACAGGTAGGCCACTTTCATTAGAATTTTTTTTTTCATTAATTCCCTTGAAATTCTTGACTTTTTGTACTTCCAGATGAACTTTGTTATTTTTCTAGATCTGTAAAATAATTTCTTGGGAGTTTGATTGGCATGGCACTAAATAAGTATATTAATTTTGGTAGTATTGTCATTTTTATTATATTCTCTTGACCTATCCAAGAGTATTTGATATTTTTGCAACTGGTTAGATCTGACTTTATTTGTGTGGAAAGTATTTTGTAGTTGTGTTCATATAGTTCCCGACTTTCTCTTGGTAGAAAGGCTCCCAAATATTTTATACTATTGACAGTTATTTTAAATGGAATTTCTTTTTGTATCTCTTACTGCTGGATTTTGTTAGTAATATATATAAAAATGCTGATTATTTATGTGATTTATTTTGTATCCTGCAACTTTGCTAAAGTTGTGAATTGTTTCTAGTAGTTTTTTAGTGGATTCTCTAAATATACCATCTTATCATCTGCAAAGAGTGACAATTTGGTTTCCTTATTACCTACTCTAATTCCTTTAATTTCTTTTTCTTCTCTTATTGCCAAGACTAGCATTTCTAATACAATATTGAATAGTAATAGTGGTAGTAGTCAGCTTAGTTTCATTCCTGATCTCATTGGGAATAGTTCTCCAGCCCACAGCCACCTCCCTCTTCCTACTCCACCCTCTAAATCCTCCACCCCTTGTCTCTATATGCCAACAAATCAAGCCTGCACAGAATAATGGGCAGGGCCATTCTTTTTCCAAGAATATGCTAATAGAGTATTGTCCAATTGATAATTGGCCTTAAGTGCTCAGACCTCAGGGCATCAACTCAGTTTCAGCCCATTATAGAAAAGACCCTTTATTCCTATACTCTCTAGTGTTTTTTCTAGTGTTTTTAATAGTGTTAATAATAATGGGTTTTGGATTTTATCAAATGCTTTTTCTGCATCTATTGAGAATCATAATTTTTTGTTAGTTTGGTTATTGATGTAATTGATAATTAATAATAGTTTTTCTAATACTGGACCAGTTCTGCACTCTTGGTATAAATCCAACTTGGTTATAGTAAATTATCCTGGGGAAGACTTTCTATAATCTCATTGCTAATATTTTATTTAAGATTTTTGCATCAATATTCATCAGGGAAATTGGCCTATAATTTTCTCTCTTTTAAGCCTATCTGGTTTAGCTATCAGCACCATATCTGTGTCATAAAAGGAATTTGGTAGGACTCTTTCCCTATTTTTTCAAATAGTTTATATAGTATTGGAATTAATTGTTCTTTGAATTAAAGCAGCGTCAGATTTGTAATTTTGGACTCAAATATAACTCTGAATGACAACTACAATCATAAAATTAAAAGATGCTTACTTCTTAGAAGGAAAGCTGTGGATGCACACTAAAAAGCAGAGATATCACCTTTCTGACAAAGACCTATGTAGTCAAAACTACTATTTTTACAGCAGAAATATAGACAGGGAGGTTGGATTATAAGGAAAGCTGAGTACTGTAGAATTAATGCTTCTGAATTGTGGTGCTGAAGAGACTCTCAAGTCTCCTCATTTCCAAGGTCAAATCAATCAACATTTAAAGAAATTTCAATCAGGCTACACACCACAAGGTCAAATGCTGAAGCAAAAGCTGAAATACTTTGACCATATTATTTGAAGACAAGACTCAGTGGAAAAGATTCTGATGTTGGGATGTTGAAGGAAAAGGAAAAGGAGGCAGTAGTGGAAGATATGGATAAAAACAATGAACATGAACTTGGATAGAATTCAAAAGACAGTGAAGGATAGAAGGGGGCCTAGTGTGCTCCTGAATATCAGAACAAGATCTTATCAGGTACTTGAGAACACAGGGTCATATACCCCACTCCATCTATGATCAAGCATAGGAGGAAGACTTAGAGAAGGTGGGCTGTATTAGGCTATATGACAAGTCAGTGATCATCATCTACCAATATTGGATATTTCAAGTACTTTGTGAAGGAATATAAACCAAACAGGAGGAAAATTCTTCCTCTTGAGATATGAATATTTATCAAGTAAATCAGGAAGGGAGAAAATTCCTAATTTAAAATTTAAGATTTTCTGATGTTAGACATATTCAGTCTGCTACTAAACACTAACTATAGCATATATAATAAGAATATAAATAAAACAGATGACTTTTAAAAAAAAGTTTGTGAAAATCAAATTAGAGGGACCTTTCTCACATATAAGTGCCCATGTAAAAATGCCTATGATTGTGTTAAGGAAATTAAAATAAGTACCATCAATTCCCAAGATAAAATACCTGCTATACTTTTTTCTTTACTGAATTCAGTGACATTTGGTACCAGAGTAATCTACTGGTCAGAAAATAAATTGAAAATCAGGAATTCCTCATTTTATTCTATTTGGCCCACTAATTGTTGATATTTTACTAAATTTCTTAATGCTACTTTCTTCCTTTTTTCTATTCTATAAAATCTCCAGGTTTGGAAGACTTTAAAAATCATTTAGTCCACATACTCCATGAAACCTCTCTCTCCAAATACATCTCCCCAACAACAAGAAAATAACTACCTCATTTGACAAATTACAAAGTAGAATTTGTCCTAACCTTCATCAATACAAAGGTTTTGTAGCCAAAAAATTCACCATATTATGGCCATTCTTAAATAACAGACATATAGACTGTCATCAAGTCTGAACCTGGGGCCTTTTTTCCTTGGTATGAGTTGCAATGCACTAACATAGCTAAGAAGCTTGGGTCATCTCCATAATTCAATGGGGCATCAAAGTAGAACTTTAATGGAGGGTCCTTACTATAAATCATATACAAGTAACAATACAAGCATAAATTAAGGAAAGTTACATAAATAAAGTGAGATCTAAACAATTGGAAAAATATTAAGTGGTCTTGGATAGGTTGAGCAAATATAATAAAGATGACAATACTACCTATACTAATCTATTTATTTAGTGCTATACCAATCAGACTCCCAAGAAACTATTTTAATGACCTAAAATAAAATTCATCTAGAAGAACAAAAGATCAAGAATTTCAAGGAAATTAATAAAAAAAAAAAAATCAAATTAAGTGGCCTAGCTGTACCAGATCTAAAACTATATTATAAAGCAGCGGTCACCAAAACCATTTGGTATCGGCTAAGAAATAGACTAATTGATCAATGGAATAGGTTAGGTTCACAAAACAAAATAGTCAATAATTATAGCAATCTAGTGTTTGACAAACCTAAGACCCCAACTTTTGGGATAAGAATTCATTATTTAACAAAAACTGGTGGGAAAATTGGAAACTAGTATGAAAGAGATTAGATCCTGATCCCCACCTAACACCACATACCAAGATAAAAATCTAAATGGGTTTGTGATTTAGACATAATGATATTTTAAGTAAATTAGAAGAGCATAGGATAGTTTACCTCTTAGATGTGTGGGAAAGGAAGGAATCTGTGTCCAAAGAAGAGCTGGAACTCATAATTGAACAGCAGATAGATAATTTTGATTATTTTAAGTTTAAAAGTTTTTGTACAAACAAAACTAATGCAGACAAGATTAAAAGGGAAGCAATAAACTGGGAAAATATTTTTACATTCAAAAATTCTGATAAAGACCTCATTTCTAAAATATATAGAGAATTGACTCAAATTTATAAGAATTCAAGCCATTCTCCAAATGACAAATGGTCAAAGGATATGAACAGACAATTTTCAGTTGAAGAAACTATTTGTAGTCATATGAAAAGGTGCTCCAAATTACTACTAAAAGAGAAATGCAAAGTAAGACAACTCTGAGATACCACTATACACTATAGAAAGAAGAAAGTTCTCTCTCTTAGATTAGAACTTTCACTATTCACTATAGACTATACACTATACATTCTTATGCAACAACATAACTGTAAAAGTATATATACGTATATTGTATTTAATATATATGGGACTACCTGCCATTTAGAGGAGGGGGTGCAGGGAAGGAGGGGAAAAGTTGGAAGAGCTTTTTTGCAAGGGTCAATGTTGAAAAATTACCCAATCATATGTTTTGTCAATAAAAAGCTATAATAATAAAAAAAAATAAATAAGGGGAGTTTTATGCACAAAATTTGTAAGGTACATTACTTGAGATTAAATAGTGAATTCTTATCAGAAATTATCAAACTGGGAGAGTGGAAGTATATAATGCTGGAGATACTCCCTAGGTTTGCAATATACAGATATACAACTCAATGACTTCAATGGTGGCAGACACCTTGTCTTTCTTTCTAGGTAAAAATAATATCCACTATTGTGGTTAGACTAGATGATCTCAAAAATGCCTTTCAACCCCAAATTGCTGTAATTCTCCAATTATATTTTCTTTTGTTACCACTAGGAATTTACTATAACTATGAATGAATCACTGCTTCTATACTGGGGTCAACTCTCAACTACTTCAATGACCAAAAATATAATTCCATCTTGCTTATTTTTTTAATTTGAAAATTTTATAATTTGTAGACATTTATTAATATACCCATCTTTATATTTCAGCAAAAAATTACCAGCATCATTAAAGAAATCAAATCCAAGGATGTTGAACTCAGGATATATAAGAAGAAAAAACGTGAACTTCATCGAAGGTAAAAGAATCTCATGAACTTAAATGTATGTGTGTGTGTGAGAGAGGGGGAGAGATGGGGGGAGGAGAGAGAGAGATGGGGGGAGGAGAGAGAGAGATGGGGGGAGGAGAGAGAGAGATGGGGGGAGGAGAGAGAGAGATGGGGGGAGGAGAGAGAGAGATGGGGGGAGGAGAGAGAGAGATGGGGGGAGGAGAGAGAGAGATGGGGGGAGGAGAGAGAGAGATGGGGGGAGGAGAGAGAGAGATGGGGGGAGGAGAGAGAGAGATGGGGGGAGGAGAGAGAGAGATGGGGGGAGGAGAGAGAGAGATGGGGGGAGGAGAGAGAGAGATGGGGGGAGGAGAGAGAGAGATGGGGGGAGGAGAGAGAGAGATGGGGGGAGGAGAGAGAGAGATGGGGGGAGGAGAGAGAGAGATGGGGGGAGGAGAGAGAGAGATGGGGGGAGGAGAGAGAGAGATGGGGGGAGGAGAGAGAGAGATGGGGGGAGGAGAGAGAGAGATGGGGGGAGGAGAGAGAGAGATGGGGGGAGGAGAGAGAGAGATGGGGGGAGGAGAGAGAGAGATGGGGGGAGGAGAGAGAGAGATGGGGGGAGGAGAGAGAGAGATGGGGGGAGGAGAGAGAGAGATGGGGGGAGGAGAGAGAGAGATGGGAGAGAGAGATGGGGGAGAGAGAGATGGGGGGAGGAGAGAGAGAGATGGGGGGAGGAGAGAGAGAGATGGGGGGAGGAGAGAGAGAGATGGGGGGAGGAGAGAGAGAGATGGGGGGAGGAGAGAGAGAGATGGGGGGAGGAGAGAGAGAGATGGGGGGAGGAGAGAGAGAGATGGGGGGAGGAGAGAGAGAGATGGGGGGAGGAGAGAGAGAGATGGGGGGAGGAGAGAGAGAGATGGGGGGAGGAGAGAGAGAGATGGGGGGAGGAGAGAGAGAGATGGGGGGAGGAGAGAGAGAGATGGGGGGAGGAGAGAGAGAGATGGGGGGAGGAGAGAGAGAGATGGGGGGAGGAGAGAGAGAGATGGGGGGAGGAGAGAGAGAGATGGGGGGAGGAGAGAGAGAGATGGGGGGAGGAGAGAGAGAGATGGGGGGAGGAGAGAGAGAGATGGGGGGAGGAGAGAGAGAGATGGGGGGAGGAGAGAGAGAGATGGGGGGAGGAGAGAGAGAGATGGGGGGAGGAGAGAGAGAGATGGGGGGAGAGAGAGATGGGAGAGAGCAGAGAGAGATGGGGATTAGAGATGGGGGAGAGAGATTTTGGGGCAAGATAGAGAGAGATGAAGAGAGATGGGAGAGAAGATGGTGTACATCAGAGAGTATGGAGAGTAAGAGAGCAATGGGAGAGAAGAGATGGGGGGAGAATTTTAAGAAAGATGGAGTATGAGACAGGTAGAGAGTAGATGGGAGAAGTAATGGCGGCAAAGAAGAGATGGAGTAGAGATATGGGTATAGACTGAGGAGAGAATAGATATGGGGTAGATGAGAGATGTGGGAGAAGATATTATTTTGAGACGAGTGAGATAGTATGAGATGGGGGAGAGAGAGAGTATGGGGTAGATATATGATGGGGATAATGAGACTTGGGGCAGAGAGAGAGATAGATGGATGAGCAGAGATGGGGGGATATGTATGTAGATGTGGTATATTAGATGTAGATGGGGATATTAAGTGAGATGTTGGGGAGATTGATAGATGATATAGATATATGGGGATAGATTAGATTGGGTAGAGATGAGAGATGGGGGATGAGATGGTAGAAGATGGGGAGAGTAATGGCGGGAGATGAGCAGTAGAGAGAGGATGGGGAGAGAGTAGAAATGGACGGAGAGTATATGGAAGAGAGAGGGGAGATGAGAGAGATGGGGAGAGAGATTTCAGAAAGATGTCCAGAAAATAATGTATTTTAAGACAAATGGAGGTTTTCCTAAGAAGCATATGAGCCTGATCTGAAGTGAAGGACAGAATTGTGAAATTTGCAGCAATGGAAAAGAGAGATGGAAATAGAAGATGAAAAGCTAAATGGATCAGATGAAGATGGTTTTGAAGAGAGAGTAGATTATGGAGGAGTGTTGCAGCAAAGCAAATACACTATAACTTCTGTTAATTAGAATTAAGTGACTATAAAGTATTATGAATGGAAATGAAGAAAAAATTTACTTTCTTCTATCTTTTTCATATTTGCTACTCAATAGTAGAGTTCTATGTATACACAAACAAGCTCAAATGGCAAATTAGAAATAGGAACATCTATATGAATACAGCTTCACCACTCAGACAGGTAAATTATGATAACAGTCATATTTTAGCGTGAATATATTGTTCAAATTGAACTTTTGCCTTTATTTTCTGAATTTGACCATAAATATTATGATAGTAAGAGATTTGAAATGAAATAATCATCTATTTCATTTCTTTTGTTAATAGATTTTCTCTACACATAAATTGAGTCTTGTTGTCCTACATTTTAATTTTGTAAATGTAATCATTGAGCTATAATTGTCATGTTTTTTATAAGTGTATGTCAACCACTAGAGCAGTTGAATATTTATTGAAATGTATATTGTTTTTTTTTACAATTATTTCTTTTCTTTCTTGGTATTTTTGAATTTGATCAGAATTTCATGATTGTGTTAATTTGAATGAAGGGGACTTATTTATTTTTCCTAATTTTTTTCACTACATTAGATGCTGTTTTGTTTTGAGTTATTTTTATTTGTATTCTTTATATGTCTGTTTTATGGATTGTTTAAAAATTTTCTAAATTAGAAATACCCCACTCTTTTTTTTTTTGCTGTTTCCTTTGTTTCCTTAACCAATTTTAAATTTGGTTTGGTCTCTTTCCCTGAAATTTTGTTATTATTAGATCAGGACATATTTTTAAAAGCTGGAAAGGGGGACATTGTTGTGTATTAATTCCCAATACTTTTTCATTTCTCCATTGCCTATGATGCTGTCTTTTGGTTTTAGAGATGTATATTTTATTATGGGGAGGGAAAAAAAATATCCTTTTATATACCTCTGCTTTATAGGATTGTTAGAATATATTAGTGAATATATTCTAATATATTATTAGAATATACTCCCCATCTCCCTCCCTTTCCTTTTTTTCCCTCCCTCTCCCTCCCCCTCCTTTTCTTTCTTGTCCCTCCCTGTCCCCCCTCCTTTGCTCCCTCCCCCCTTACACAAACACCCACACGTACCGCATGCAACTATATTCAGAGAATTGTGAGTAGGACATCTATACCTAAAGAACCTGAACACTTTTCACTTTCACCATAAAATTAGCATAACAGTGACATCATTTTAAAGACTGTGAGAATGACGTGAGGTTGTTCAAATTTTTGCAAAATTTCGCAAGGTGCAACTCTTCACTTTTCTGTAAAATTTCCTTACTAAACCTTTATGATAGTAAAATGATTTCCCCTGATGACAATATATAATCAGCCTACTTACTTCAGGAAAATTATCAGTTAGCAAAATGAAAATTTGTTTATTCTTTGTCCCATTGTTAATTATTTTTAAAGAAAATTACAAAATTCTCTGCTGAAACGGTGCAACAACCTTACAATCAAAGAGAGCTTGGAAAATGATGTGTGCAAAGTTATAAAGATACTTCAAGAAAGGAGAGAGAAAAGAGAAGAACAATTAAACAATATTGACAGACTTGCCAATGTGGTCACATCCATTGAGGAAGAGATGGTACAGCTCCGGAAAAAATATGAGAAAGCTGTTCAGAGCCGAAATGAGAGGTAAAACAGAACCACAGTTATGAGAACAAAGTACTATGGGACTTTCAGTTTTTCTATCTGAAGTTAACTTGGGGCACTGACACATTTTTAATTTCAGTGTCATTTGGTATTTTTGGTGCTAGGCTGATTGAATATAAAAAAGAGTAGGCTACCTTGTTTAAATGCTATTTTGAGGTGAAGACAGGTAGGTGGGGAGGGACATAGATGTGTGTTTGAGAATATTTCAGTTGGGAAGCAAATACTATTTTCCAGGGCTTTTAACTAAGAATTCCTCTAATGTTAATTCAATCCATTAAATATTTATTAAATGCCTAGCATGTACCAGGCAAGGTGCTAAGCACTGGGGATACAAAAAGAGCCAAGTGACAGTGTTTGCCATTGATTCTATAAACTGTTGAGCATCACCTTGATTCTGCACCACTTTTGTGGCAATTTGTGGACTTTCTGTGAAAATTATTGAGAGATTCTCCCATCGCCTGTTCTCTGGAAGAAAGCAGGTCCTTTAAGCAGCTTTTTAAACATTTTTAACTATTAAGGACAAAATTTTAGCAGTTTAGAAACACTAAATCACTCCTACAGAGTTGCTTTTTTTGGGGGGGAGGAGGGGAAGTGGCTGAGAGATGGGAGGAATGAAGGAACTCCAGGTGTGAAAGTATCCTTCACTGATGCTAATGTGCAACTCCTAGACTTAAAGGTCAAATGACTTGCCATGAAGTTTATAGGCATCAGAAGGAAGATTTAATCCTAAGATTTCCTTCCTTCAAAGTCATCTTCCTATCCACTCTATTACAGCACCTCATTGGAGTGGCTTAACTGAAAAAACCAAGAACCTGGCATGTTACTGTAATATTCTGTAATAATAACCTAGATTCAGATCACCTACAGCAACAATTTATTGCTTCACCACCACATATGAGAGACTCTGTGGTGGGCACTGGAGAACTAATGTTCCCTTAGCTCAGGTGTCACGAAAAAACTTGATGAGCATTCAAAATGGACTGGGAACATGGGGGAGGGGGCAGGAGAAAGATGGGAAGGAGGAGACATTGATAAAATGGGGCTGGCTAAAAGGAAAGATTATGAAAAGTAATTTTGCAAGCATTAAAAACAATTGCTTTCAGAATAGGAAAAAAATGAACTGAAAGTATGAAAAGAGAAGGCAGTGATAAAATAAAAATTCTCATCAAAGAACATGAAATTTAAAAGATTTTCACAATTCAAAGGTACTAAAAAGAATTTTTTTTGGGGGGGAGGGGAAATAGGCCTCTTTCTTCCTCTTCCCAAAGGTGCAAATAAAAATATAAATGCATGAGTGAATACATAAGTAAATGAATGGCAGATTCAGAGAGACACACACAGACATCTCAATGTGCAGTCCTATTCCTTTCTTCTTATCCCTTAATCAGATGCCAATGTCTCCTGGAAGTAATCCAATCTCAATTTCTGTTTAAGGTCTCTGATAAGATTACTTGTGAATTAACTATTACCTCTGTAACACAAAATTTTGAATTTGCCCATAGTGGCGTTATACTGATTGAACGGGAGGAAGAGGTATGCATTTTCTATGAGAAGATAAACATTCAAGACATGATGAAGAGAAATGGAGATATTGAGTTACATATATTAGAAGAAAAACTCAGATTTCTGAAGCTGAAAATTGCTGAGAGGCAAAGAAAGATTTATGTGTACCGGAAAATGTTGCCACTGAAGAGAACTTTGGATATGGAAATAGCAGTCCTGCAGATTCAGGTAGGAAAGACTTCAATTGAGATGTTGTTAGAAATGAGTAGTTTTGTTGAGGGGGTTTCCTTTTTACTAATGTTTTAAGTTGTATTGCTGTGTATTGAAAGTACATGAAGTTGTATTTTGTGACTTATCATTTGCTGGGGAGAGGTGAGGAGAGAGACAGGAAGAGAAAGAGACAGACAGGAAGAAAGCACTTCTGGTTTTTCATCAGGGCAACATCTCTGGTCTAGCTAATAACATAAGTTTTGTTTTTAGTTGTTTAAAAAATAAATTTTCTTGATGCTCTGTGTTTTTACATCCCAGTTGTTTGTTTTGTTTCATTTTATTTTCCTCCTCAATCTTAATTCCTCCCCTCCATCTGAACCCATCTTTCTTAAAAAAAAAAAAAATTAAAAAAAAAAATCAAGATTTCCACAATTATTAATGTAAAACTCTAGAGTTATTTTATTTTCCATTTCTTTTATTCTTCATTTTCAGACCATTTTCTGACATGTCTTTTGAAAGCTTTGCTCATATTCTTTTTATCACTTATCTCTTGAGAAATATCTCTTGATCATTTTGTCAATTGTCCATACATCGAATGCAGATTTTTTTTCTTCTCATTCAACCATTTTATTTTTAGAAAAGAGCACTGTTGAAGATATTTCAGAGTTGGATATTTCTAAAACTGTTCTATGATAGGAAAGTTTTGTATTTTTACCAAACATATTTAATCATGCCATAACTTTTTTCTCTTCTGTAGATTTAATTACTGTAGCCAAAGAATCTTGTTTATTTCTGATTTCTGCTAGTCTTAGCAAAGACCTTAAGTAGTAGTTCTTTTGATATTAAGCTTGCTATCCTTTGAAGCTAGAACTCTGTTTATAATTCACTTTTTATTTACCTATAATCACAGCCATTGGTAACACCAGGTGAAGAGGTCTTTACCCCAGGGAGCCAAAATCAAGAGGAACATTCTTGCTACCACACCTCACTTTGGATCCTCTGCCAGTCCACGTAGCAGTCACCCCCAAGTCACCCCACCAAGATCTTATCATTATGATGCCATACTCCCAGGGCCCACCCTTCCCCCCCTATTGGGGGCAAGGATTAAACCCCCTGTGGGATGGGTCACTCCTCCCGGTGGGACTCTGCCCTGGCTAGACAGCCTGCTACATCACCCCTTTCACCATGACCTCTCACTAACCACCCCCCAACTATTCTTGCCTCAAGCATTTCTTTCCCATCATTTTATAACCTAGCCTTTTGCACAATCTTCTTTAAATATACTGCCTTTATGTTACCTATTCCTTATGCCTGAATGCTCTTGTTGGGGTTTAGAACCGAAGTTTAAAATATTGTTGGGCTTCCAGGATGGTATCACGAGGTTTTTCAAAACAGTTTGTAGCCTTAGACCACCTCCAGTTCAAGAAGCAAAGATTTTATTATTATGCTGTTAGCAGTGGGCAAAGTTCTAAGAAAGAAAGCAGCGATGGTGTGGGAAACTGTATTTATTGAAATTAAAAGTTTTCTGGTTTGGCTTTTTTTTTTTTTTTTTTTTAAGATTAGGGTACTAAGGTTATTTAGTTTCACAAAAAGCCTTTGATTTGTAATTTTATGAAGACTACTAATATGCTAATAGCTCAAATCCAGGATTGTACTGATAAACTAATTTTATGGTTTAGAGATCAATCAGGATTAGAGCTAGTCATCTTCCCCGAAGAACCATCATTACCTTTAGCTAGACATCTTTCTTCCAGAGTCAGCATAACTGAATCCATAAAACCAGCATTCTTTTGTAAACTAATGCAGTATTCCTAAAGCAGATATCTTGGGGTCAAAAAGCACATAAATACTTGAGACAATATAAATGATAGAGACAACTTGGAATCATGGTATCATATCCCTGAGATTACAATCACTTCACTGACCCCTTCACCTCCATCATCTTAATTTCCTTCAAGATCTAGCTAAAATCCTACCTTCTGTAGGAAGCTATTACCTAGATATTTATATGGTATCTGTTCCCATTAGAATGAAAATATCATAAAGATGGAGACTGTTCTGCATTTCTGTGAATCCTTAGCACTTCCCAAGTACATAACAGGTGTTTAGTAAATGCTTTCTGACTGGCTGACAATTTAGCCCTCACCATTTTAAATATTACAAGAATTCTAAATGAAGGAATATAGCTTCTAGGGAAATATAGCAGTGATTTTGAGGAGTCATTGTTCTGGCAATCTGATTCCAAAATCCTTTGGCTTTGCCCCCTCCCCACACCCAATTTAGAAATGCTATTGTTCTTACAATTTGTTCGATTCTGAATAGACCACTCCTCAATTCATTGCTTACTGATAATCTGGTCAATGATAATCTGATCAATGATAACCAAATTCAGGAGACCACTCCTCTGGGCCATAGAATTAGCATGTCAATGATAGAAAGCTGGATAAACGTGTCTCCTTGCTTCTGTTTCTCTGCTGAATTCTCTTGGAATTTAGTCCGCTTGTAATTGGCATTACAATTATAATAAATTTTTCCCCTTAACAAGGAGATGAGTTCAAGTCTACAAATTCTTTTGAGACACCTCAACACTAGTCTGTGACCCCAAACTTTTGGGGTCCCCTTCCCAACTTCAACATAAACACATCTAGGTAGTATTTTTGTTCACTTTTAGTTTATATCAACTTCTTCATAAAGAAAATATATCAGCTTGGTTATGCAGCCTAATTTTTAATTTCACTATCTCCTAGTATGAACAAGGAGTAATTCTTAGCATTCTTTTTATTGTTTTTAAAACTAACACATTTGCTTTTGACCCTATCACTCGATTATAGTTTGTTCTTGCTTTCTGACATTAGTTATGGTGCAGCATTCCCTATCTTGGAAGGACTTGCTTGAATGGAACTTATGACTCATAGGTATAGAATACTCTCTTTGGGCAAAGATCTCTGTGCCCTCTTTGTATTTGAAATTATTCATTGTCTATTTATAAAACTCAATGACAGATGTTTCAAGTATTAATTGCTCAAAACCAGAGATTACTTCTTAATGTCCTCATCTGATACTCAGTAAATTGCACATTAGAGATGGTTTGAAAGTCATTGTTTGGTTAATATCTTAAAGAAAATTAGTTGAGACCTCTAAGAAAGTCAGGGTTTCTTTCTTTGACAATAAGTCCCACAATTTCCTACATCAAAATGATACTATTAACTCACTAGCAACATGATTACATTTTGAATTGTTACTAAGAATAACTATGGATTTGATAAAGGCAGAGAAAAATCCCAGATTTTTGATGGGTGGGCTAATCCTTGATAAAAGGAGACACTAAGCCTAAATTTTATTGCCCAAGCTACTCCTTGTGACTAGAGGAGAGGAGCACCAATTATCTTGACCATTTGATCTTCATTGGGCCTTTTGTTATCTTTGTGAACCTTTATTAAAATCTCAATCCAGGTAGATGCCCCTGATTTCATACTTAGCAAAATCTTTGTATTAACAAAACCATCTAGGGTTACTCTATCCAATCAGAAAGCCAATTTATGGCATCAAACCCGAGGTTATTTTTCCCTATAAAAGAACCTACTCCTACTGTAAATCTCCTCCCACTCCTCAAACTCATTTTTTTTTTTTTGGGGGGGGGGGAAGGGTTGGAATTTAGCCTGCCAGAGGCGTCTAGGATTCATTAGGAATTTGACACATTTTAATAGCATCTTCCTCCTAAATGGCTTCTCTCCCTGCTTAATTGTAAGTTCCAATTGTAAGTTCTAAACTTAGCTTTTATCTTTTTCATTATCTGATTTAAAAAAAAAAAACCATATGGATTTAGCCCATTGTAAGCAGCATAATAAAATCTTTGCTTCTTGATTTAGAGTTGGTCTACACTTACAAATTTTTTTGAGACATGTTGCAATACCAGCTGTAACTCCAACATATTTTTGGGTCCAACATTCCCTCACCCCAACATTTGGTGACAAACCCCATCAGATTTGCACTGAGCCAACAGAATATGCTCTCTTACTTGCCCATGTGGTGATGATATTTTCAAATTGATTAGATACAGCTATAAAACAGAATTTTTAACTACATAAATCAAACTGGATTATATGGCAATATTTCAAAGTTTACCCAAGCTTCATTTGAATCAGTATTCAAGGCAGAGCCAAGATGGCCATGTAAAAGGCAGAGACTTTTCTAGCTCCTAAATCCCTCTAAATTCCTTTAATGACTCGAAACAAATCATAGAGCATCAGAACACACAAAAAGATGGAGAGAAATATTTTCTAGCTGAAAATAACTTAGGAGAGGTCTGTGGCACTAGAGTGGAAGTTCAGCACATAGTCCATTATAAAATGGCAAAGAATAAGTATTCCAAACAATTTCCCTTTTTTGCTTTTTTTGGGGGGAGGGTTGTTTTTGGGGTTTTTTGGAGAATTGAGGGAGGGAGAATGTTGAAAAAGGTATTTTTATCATACTTAGTGTTGCTTTTTTTCCATTTTTCCATATTATTTATTTGCATATAGTAAATATTAAGCACCTTTCCATATCTCATCTTGCTCTACCTTCCTCTGTCAAGTCTTGTCTCTTAATAATGATTTTTAAAAAGAAGAACAATTAAGTAAACCAAACACCACCATGATTATGTTTGACAGTTTATGTGAAAGAAAGGTACCTTTTCATTTTTGCTCTGGGGCCAAGCTTGGTCATTTCAATTATACAGAGTTCATTTTTGTTTTATTGTTCAATTTACATGGTTGTTATCATTGCATATATTGATTTCTTCATTCTGATTAACTCACTTTGTCCATGTTACTCTGAATCCCTTTTAAATTTAATCATTCAAAAAGCACTTATTAAGTAAATTCTGTGTGTCGGGGGAACCCAAAAGTTTCATATCCCAAGGTAGCTCAAAAGAATTTGTAGGTTTAGACTCACCTCCAAGGGGCAAAGTTTATTGTAATTGTAATGCCAGTTAAAGCTGGCTAAATTTTAAAGGAAGTTAGTAAAGAATCAGGAGCAGGAAAGATAATTTTATAGGGAAAAGTTAGAGAAACCTGGTGTTTGATGTCATTGATTTACTAATTTTATGGCTTAGAGGTAGAGTTGAGGAGTGATCTGGTTCTGACCGTGTGCAGGTTTAGTGCCCATAATTCTCTGGGCAGAGATGGGAATATGGGAATAGGAAAAGAAGGACAGGGAGAACCTTCCAGAGGCATTTACTTCTGCACTTGTGTCAACTTTAAGTACCTCATTGTTGTTACTCTTTAGTCTCAGAAACTCTGTTTTCCCTGACCAATAGGCTGTTATCTGACAATCAGTAATATTTGTAGCTTTGGCATCCTGGTCATGTCAAGTAAACTGGGGCAGGACAATCTAGAGGAAGAAATATATCATTTCCAACTTTATCATTCCCAAAGCCAGGTGGCTTCAGGGCCCTCCACCAGGAGATGTACCATATCGTTAGAAATACATTGTTAAATGTGATACAAAAAATGGGAAAAGTCCTTCCCCTCACAGAGCTCAACATTCAATTCTGAAGTTATTACTAACTGAAGTTGAGTACCAAAAAAAGTACCAACATTTTTTTTCATACAGAAGATTATATGTGAAATTGTGTATCTCTTATTAAGTGACTTCTTTATAATTTCAAAGTAATCATAAACCAAATCAACAAAAACAATTTCAACAGATTAGAATACTGGTTTGATTAAATCAGATGAAATACAATAGAACTATAAAAGACTACATAAATATCAACTCATCATAGATGACAAGAATTTGCCTTCAAGGCAACTCCTGGTCTCCTGATGGCAGAAAATCATCCTTGCTACCTGGTCATTAGGCCTATAGACTTGAACAGGGAACTCTGGGACCTATTCACCATCATCTACATGTCTCAAATCTCTTGAAGACTTTCTGCTAACAAAATAGTGCCTGTGGGCAGGTGCCCAGGGAAAAGGGATCATAAGCCAAACTTATCAGTCTGGATTGGTTGTGATTCAAGCACCATCACAGAAGATAAAGGTCATTGCAGGCAGGAAGCTGATAATAATAATTATCTGCATTTATAAAACTTTTTCATGTATACAAATCACTTTAGAGACATTATCTCATTTGAAGCCCACAGCAACCCTACTAAGCAGATAGTCTATGTATGATTAGCCCTGCTTTATTGATAATAAAACTGAGATTTAGAAAGTTAAGTGCTTTGTCTATGGTCACACAATGCATAAGGCTCAGAGTTGGTACTTCTACCTAGCTCTTATAATTCTAGATCTAATTTCAAAATTCCATCTACTACATCTCAAATATTGAACCCTAAGTAGGGAGTGCTTCTGAACCAGATTAAAATATAATTGGGAAATACTTAGCAAAATAAATTAAAATATAACATAACATAAAAAATGTTAATTTTTGGTTTTCTAAGAAGTCTGTATGCTGCTGGCAGAGAGAGAACCCCACTGCATCTATCATACTACTTGCCAAAGATAAATTTACCTGCTTTTAGAAGTTAAAAAGAAAGCCAGGAATCCTGACACAGGCCTTTAATCCAAGCTCCAGGGAACCAGAGGCTGCCTCATCTCTTCAGCTCAGGAGTTCTGAGTTATAATGGGCTGGTTGTGCTGATCAGGTGTCTACACTAAATTTAGCTTTTATATAACAAATTTGGGGCAGCAGAGAAGCAGAAGCGCCCGGGGCCATGGGATTACCTAAGGAAGGATGTCCCAACCCAAGTTAGAGCAGGTGAAAGCTTTAGGAGGAATCAGTATAAGGGATTTTAGTCAATGAATTACTCTCCACACTGCATTTTTCTAGGCAAGATAAGGAGACCCATTTTTTTTTAATGTTAAAAATATGAAACAAGTTAATTCAATAAATATGATACTTTAAAACATATTTCAATTCCCTATTATGATGAATTCGGATCAGTGAATGGTATAATGGATAGAGAGCTGGCCTTGGAATCAGAAAGACCTGGAGGCCAACTTCTAACATATTCTGGCTGGGTGATCCCTGGGCAGGTGACCTGCACTTGGGCCATACTCTAAGATTTGGTTGCAGAGAAGGTGTTATAGTAGTTAAGAGTTTCCTTAGCCAGATTTTTCCTGGTGAAAATCACAGATCCAGTGCTTATAAATATGATGATGAATGAAGGAAGAGGCTGGAGTAGAGAAAGGAAAGGAGGAAAAGATACGGAGAACAGGAGGGACAGAAGGGGAAAGGGAAAAGACTGAAGAGGGAGCTTAACTGGATTTAGAGGGGTTTGTTCAAATTCTACCCCTGATGCTTACTATTTGTTTGACCTTGGGAAATCATTTATTCCGAGTCTCTTTTTAAAATAAGATAAGAGTAGATGGTCTCTGAGATTTCTTTTGGGTATTTGACAAATTTTAAATTTGATAGAATTGATTGCAATCTTATCAGAATCAGCCTAGCAAGATAGTTTTGGATATGGATTTTGCCAGCTATATATAGTATTACCTATCATTCTCAGTATTATGTCATCCATCATGTTGTTGTTGTTTTTTTTTAAATACATACCATCTGGGGCATGATGGGTGGCACAGTGGATAGAGCACCAGCCTTGAATTCAGGAGGATCTGAGTTCAAATCTGGTCTCAGACATTTAAAACTTCCTAGCTATGTGACCCTGGGCAAGTCACTTAATCCCAATTGCCTCAGCCAAAAAAAAAAAAAAAAAAGCAAACCATCTGTGCCTTTACTCAAGTCATTGGTAGAAATGTTGAATGCCATAGTGTCAGAAATGATCCCTGGGATACTCCACCAGAGACTTCCTTCTAGGGTGATATCAATCCACAAATCATCATCATTTTTGTCCAATTGTGCAAACAATTTTTAGGTCATCAAATCATACTGTTATCTAACCTGTATTTCTCTATTTTACACATATGAATTTCATGAATGCCAAATGCCTTACCAAAACACAGGTATACTCTATAACATTCCCCCTAGCAGTAAACTTTACCAAAAAGAAAAGAAAATGAGATCGATTTAATAAATTCATGTTCTTTATTTAAAAAAATATATATTGACTTAATGAAACCATCACCATTTCACTTTATAAAAGCTCAAATCCAGTCTTTAATAATGCATTGTAGAATTTTTACCAAGAACTGATATAGTGAATATTTACTTATAATGTATTCCCTTTTATGAGAAAGGGACAGTTGCCTCTCTTTTAGTCCTGCTCCCATTCTTCATAATTTTTCTAACAACGTCAGTGGCTCAGTAACCATATCCCAGTTCTTAGAGCACCTTAGGATGAAATTTATTTGCTCCTGATGAAAATGAGGATAGCCAGGTGTTTTCTTTTTAATTTTTTTATTTTTTTTAACTAACAAATATTTATTTTCTTTTGATCTAGCTTTTTTTTTTCTCTCTCAACTCCCCACTAGTGGATGAAAACAAAATCCTAATATTCATAATTAAGCAAAAAAAATCTCAACATTGGGCATATCCAAAAATACAGGTCTCATTCTTAATAATTATTTCATTGCGTCTTTGTCAACAGTCTTCTGGAATCATAATTGGTCATTGCATTGATCAGAATTCTTAAGTCTTTTAGGGTTGTTAATTTTTACATTATTATTTTACAAATTTTTTTTCTCATCCTGCTCACTTCATTCAACATAGTTCACAAAAGTTTTTCTAGATATCTCTACATCCTCTACATTAAAAAGTGTCAATCTCACCTCCTCTGGGCCTACAAAACTCCTGAGTATAGGCTGAACCAGGTTAAAATGTAGTTGGGCAAGTTTAACAAAATAAATAAAAATAAAATACATTATATATAACAACAACAACATTGGGTTGTAATCAACTATGAATGATTTAGCTCTTTTCAGAAATTTGATGATCCAACACAATTAGGAAGGATTCATTATGGAAAATGCTATCCACTTCCAGAGAAAGAACTGATGGAGTCTAAAAACGGATCTGATTGTAGTATTTTTATTTTTTGTGTTTTTTTCATTTGGTCTTTTTCTTCTTTTATATTGTAACTATAGAGTTACAATATAACTAATATGGAAATAAGTTTTACATGATTGAACATATATAACTTCTATCAGACTACTTCCCATCTTAGAGAGGAGGAAGGGAAGGGGAGAGGGAAAAAAATTTGGAACTCCAAACTTTTTAAAAATGAATGTTAAAATTTCTTTACTTGTAATTGGAAAAAAATTACTATAAAAATTTGCTGAACAAAAATAATTTTAAAATAAATGTTCCTTTTCTTGTTCAATAGTTCTCACAATGTACAGACAGAATAAACTTGTTGGAGAAAAAATTTGTAGATCCTACTGGAGATAGAGCTCGCCTCCTGAATGGAAAAGATCTGACTCCAAAGGAAATGCTCTCCAAGATAGATAAGGTAACACATCCTTTGTGTATATTAGCTACTCAGAGATGTTTCATAAATAATTATAATACTGTTTCATATTAATTTATATAATATCACACCTGAATTTTTTTTGTAATCATACTTGTTTCCATGTAACTTAGTAATGTGAATTTGAATTGTCTTCAACTAGTTCATTAGAAATTCTGCTTTCAATTTTTGCCATGAAATGAAAATGAAAATTAAAATCCTATAGTGTTAAAGATGCCAAAGAACCTTTATTTGGCAGCCAAAAGGGACAGCTTTGGCATCTAACATTGAATTTGTTTGCCTCTCTGCTGGAAAAATATCAATAGAATGGAACAAAATAAAATAGCAAATGTTGAGACTGGAGCAGAATTCTTCTTATAATAGGAAGTGCTTACACTGGACATCTGGAGCCAGAGATATGTACAAGAAAAGATGGTTCCTTAAAAATGGCTAACATAAAAGTTGTGTGAGTAAAATTTAATGGGATACAGTGACTTTATCCAATTCTCAATCTATGACAGATATCTTATGAAAGACACTAAGTATTGTACTGCATCTTGAACCAAGTGACCTAGGAATCCATTGTCTCCTCACCTGGATGCTTGAAATTTCCTTCCTTTTCCTTCTTCTTCTACCCCACATATTCTGTGGTTCTTACTTCACTTCAGGACTAGTCTATGATAGGTTTTGAGATGATAGGACTGTAGGTGAAAAAAGAGAAAGAGAAAAAGCTCCATAAATCTCCTCTCCTCTTCCCTTTCCTTAGTACTGCTGCATCTGCCTGCCAGTGCTAATCTTCTCCAACAGGATCCTATCCCATCTCTGCAGCCCTGCTGTCTCATCCCCAAGGCTCCTTCTGCTCTTTACCCAAGAATCTCCACCCTAATCCTTGGTCTTCTGGTGAAATCTCCTATTTTTTAAAATCTCAGCCCTTTCTATACTCAGATGTATAATTTTCCCTATACATGAAATAAAAAAAAAGAAGAGCCTTTTACTTATTTCTCATTACTCATTTTTCTTACTTGTTGGTAGTAGTTCCAAAATAAGCCTTTAAAAAATCCTAAAAGATTGTGTGATCGCTTTAGCAACAGAAAAATAGAAGAGAAACTGTGAGACTTCATTCTGTCCAATGCTATTACCCAAAGAAAGAAACCCTGTTTGGAAGCAACAGATTCCCTTGGAACCTGAGGGAAGAAGGAAAGGGGATGATGGGGAACCAGACTAGACCTGAATAGTATTTGTGGAGGTTTACACTAGCAAAATGTTCTAACCCTATAAAATTCCATACTCATTGCCTTCTCTGCTCCTATTCACTACCCAACCCCAGCCCCAGCCCCTGTCCCAGTCTTCACCCAAGAGGCTCTACTTTTGTGTCCCCACCATTTAAAGCCTCTGCCTACCATTACCTGAATGTCTGCCATCTCTGTAGGATCAGAGAGAACTCAGCAACTGGCCTTTCCAGTTGAAAAATTAAATTTTCCCTAAAAGTTATGTTACATACAGTGGTGTTTTGTAGAACCATTGGTACAATACCAACCTGCAATTTTAATTCTGTACAATTTGTATGTATTTTGTATTTGTATTTGAATAGTGTATTGTGTATTATATTTGTATTGTGGCATAGTGAGTAGGCTCAACTATTTGAAAGGTTGTCATGTGTTATGGGCCAGAACTTGAAACAAGGTGCTAAGTCAGTGGAATTGATAGAGACAATGGTTGTTTAGCATGGTATTTAACAGTTCTCTAGTTCAGTACATGTGCTCAGTATAATTCCACAAGATTCACACCTTTAAGAGAGTATATATATATAAGCTAGGAGCCTCAACCAGGATTCAGGCCTGGAGATTCAGAAGCCAGAGCTCAAGCTTTTGGAACCAAGACTACAGAAGGCCTCTAAGAAAGCTAACCGGGCCACAGGAAAGGACTTTGAAGGAGACAATAAAAGATTTGGACTTTAACTCCTGGCTGCATTTGGGGTGATTACTGAACTGAAACTAAGACTGCTCCCAGAAGCCCCCCAAGAGAAACCTGCTCCCAAAAAACATTAAATTTTAGAGAAGAATATTACAGTCATGTGGTCTTTAACATGATTAGATCTGTTCTGTCTGATCCTGGCAAGTAGTAACTAGAGCTGGTGGATCAAAGTCAGAGAGAGGCAATTCTTGGATCAATATAAAGAAAAACTTCCTAGCAATCAGAGCTTTCCAAACAAAAATGGCCTCCTCCTGTAGGCGGTAAGTTTCTTGTCACCTGTAGTCTTCCAATGCTGAGTGACCGCTTGTTGGGGATATTTAAAGAAAAATTTATTCTTCAGTTAGATATTGGACAAAATGATCTCTGAGAACCTTACCAGTTCTGGAAAGTCCAGATTCTATTTGAGGTATCAACAGACTCTTATGGGCTAATTGACATTGTTCTTATGATAAAATATATTTTGAATTATGAACTATTTCTCAAATTTAAGAAAACATCTTATTCATAACTTGGGGAATACTTATAACTGGTATAACTAACTATACCTATAAATATCCTATAATTGGGTATTTTAAAAATCATATGGATAAATTTACACACACACCCCACACACATCCAAAACCAATCATTTCAAGATTATGGAGAATGGGTAATGTGTAACAGGGTTCCAGCTCTGCATAGCAGCTATAGCCCCATTAGACTGACTTCTTCCCATTTTTACAAACTAGCTGGAATTCCATCTGGCTGAGAAAGAGGAGAAGTTACTGGAGAAGGAGTTCCTCTTTGAACAGGTGGCCCGACTTACAGACAGACTCCGCACTAGAACGGAGACCTGCAAGCAGGATACGCTTCTCTTGGCCAAAAAGGTTAGTTCTCGGGTCCTTCATCTTGTTTTGTTGCCTCTGTGTGTGTGTGTGTGTGTGTGTGTGTGTGTGTGTGTGTATTTTTCATAAAACTGTGGTCTCCTAAAGGTAGAAGGCATCCTTTTATGAAGTACAAATTGTCTCTCTCATTCCTGACAGAGGGCTATTAGACATTGTCAAGACAATTCTAGTGATGGGAAAAGTTCTGGGACTTATCTTTGAGGTTTAGAGAGATCTGGAGGAAGGACTGGACAATGCTGAAAGCAATCAGCCTTTTATTTTTTTTAGAGAGAACCATATGGCTTAACTGAATGCTCTGGAGGAATCAGGGTGGGGGAGATAACAAGGGAAATGTAGGAGGACACTCCTAAGCTAGAGAAGCAGCTGGTTGCTCTAAACAAGAGCAGCTGATCCACTCTCAATATGGACCAGGATCAGAATCCTTAAAGTGAGACCAAAAAGCAGAGAGGGAAAACATTGTCACCTGGGCAGCTAGGACACAGTGGTCTTGAAGCTATGATGGCAGAAGGATACTTGGTTCCTGGCCTGTCCTTATCAATACTACCAGAGGAAATTATGCAATCTTCTCTGAGTCTCTGTTTCCTCATCTGTAAAATGAAGAAATTGGCCTTGGTGATCTCTAAAACTTCTTCCAGCTCTGAATCTAAGATCCACTTCTTTTATAAGGGACTCCCTGACGCTTTTGCAAGAGGCTGCTCCCTGCACTTGGCCAGTCTTTAAGCCAGACAGTGGGTGAGGCTCTGAGTTCACTTTCTGCCTCAGGACAGTTCAGAAGTCAGGGATACTTGGGATCAGATTAGTTCAGGGACTTTGAAAAGTAGGAAATGAATAAAATAATGAACACTGATAACAAATCATTACCTAAGGAATGTCAATCAATTACTAGCACATGGAAACCAAGATCCTAGAAACTTCCTCAGCCAGCAAATCCTTGATTTTGTTACCAAGCAGAAAGATACAACAGCCATGTCTTTGCTAGAGATGACTCATTTTGAGGGGGATGAGGGATCAGTTCTCAAAATAACCGAAAGAGGCTTATAATAAAGACTCAATGGGGGGGGAAAGCAATCTTATTATTAAAAATGAAAAAAGAAAATTATAAAAAACATTAGCGTCTCTTGATCTAGCTTGACAAAATCTCTATGAATATAATCTATGTAATTATTAATGATTATATGAGAAAGATTGTTCCAAATCACAGGTTACAAAAATACAAATCAAAATAACCGAGTTTCATCTCACAACTAGCAAATTATCAAAGATGATTGTGGTATTCTTTTCTTTTGTATAATATATGATGGTTCTGTGAACCAATAAGCATTGTATCAATTCCATTGAGTTAACACTAGGATTCTAAAGGATGATCTCAAAAAAAAAAAAATGTAAAATTCAGTGTTTGAGTGATTGTGGAAATTGTTAAGAAATTTGCCAAAAATGCAAAACCCTATCACCCAAAAATCTCACTGCTAGAAATATATACGACTCCAATTTATACAGTCCATGAAAAAAAAATATCCCATAAACACATGGAACCTTAGATTTTTCAAACCTGTGCATTTGCATAAAAAACTCCTCATTGGGGAAGAGAATGAATCATTCAATACCCTGTGCTTGCAAGAGGGGAGGAGCTAGTGAGGGCTTGGGGAAAAAGACATTTTCCCTTGATTTTGAGAAAAGACTCATATAGTTCCAGAACTAGAGGGAGAGATTTTGGAAAGAAACAGACATGTAAAGGAGCTGGCACTAGAACATGTTCTTCAGTTCTAGTTTGTATGAGACATTTTCACAGAATTTCTCCCTGAGAAACTGGGAACTCTTGGCTGAGCTGAGATATATCACTATAGTGAAAAGGCTCAGTCATTCTGTGTATTGTCTGGTATATTCTATCTAATTTTTATAATTTCTTTGATTTCTCTTTGCTATCAGATTGAATGGATAGGTTTGTTCACCATTTTGGATGGTCTTTGTGTATTTTCATTTGGTGAAAAGTGAGTAAAGATTTTGGGATATACTTTGGAAATACTTCTTGTTAATTAAGGGATAGGACCCAGAAAAGCAGAGTGAATGTAAAAATAGTTTCCCCTACATTAATAATACTCGGAGGGAATGATAGCTATTATTCTAGTCTAGTATCTCTTCTCAGAAAAGATCAGAGTGAGCCAGCTCCTGGTCCCAAACTCTTTCTCCTTTCCAAGCATGAATCAAAGTCTCCATTAGAAAGATGTGGAATGGAGCAAGGTTATGAGATCCCAGAAATAGCAATGTATACCTCCTTATGAACTACAATTAGATTAAATTATGTGGACATGCACAATAACCTACATGGGCAATAAAAACACCTTAACAAAATATTTATAGAGCCATTTTTTGTAGTAGTAAAGAACTGGAAACAAAAAATAAAAGCCCATCAATTGGGGGAATAACCACATTGAAGGAAAAAATGTATATGAATAATACAGAAAAGCATGAGAAAAAGTTATATGAAATGATATAAAGTAAAGGAAGTAGAACCAGAAGTAGAATGCACACAATGACCACAACAATGTAAATGTAGACAAAATCAGTAAGACAAAACTGAAATTGAGAAATAATAATTCTCAAGCTTGGTATCAAAGAAGAGAGATGAGAATGTACTTCCTTCCCTCTTTTTATAGGGAGAGGATCGATGGGTATGTAACACTGCATATGATGTTGGTTAGTCTTTTTTATTCTTTATAATAAAATGTGCCTCTCTAAGAAAGGGAAAGATATACTGTAGTAATGTAAGTGATGTAAATATTTTTAAATAACAATGGGATTTTAAAAAAAAAAAGGAAGAGTCTACAAATGCATCAAGGACATTCCTGATAAAGTTAGGACAAAAGACTTTCATAAATAATATTTACAACAAACAGTATCTTATCAACCACATAATTGGCTGAGAGATGTAGAGGATACAGGCAGGATCCCAATTTGCTTTTTTCCTGGCTGAATATAACAAGGCTCTTTCCCAATTCATTGCTATTCAATTCAACAAACATTTATTACATACCTTCTAATGGCAAGATAATGTGTTGAAAATACAAAGGCTAAAATTAAACAAGCCCTGCCTTAAAGAATTTTCTTTCAGTGGGAAATATATACAATATATACCCAAATTAGCAGAGGCATTCTGGCTTCAGCTCAAAAAGGTTCCTGAGCTGATGGTTAATTTTTTTATGTTAAGCATTTTTACCTCAGAAATTAGAAAACACTACAAAATAAGATTATATTTATTTTTGGCTGATTATTTAGAATTAATAAAGATATGGAGAAAACATTAATAATATGGATTTAAAAGTGTTTCATGTCTGTATTAGGGTGTTTGTTTTCCTCTGGAGAGCTGATTATTAAACATGTCAATGCAGCACTGCAGATAAATACAAAACAATTATAAACAGTTACACAATGCAAATTTAAGGAGAGAAAATTAAAAATTATGTGTCTGGTAGGGGTGAGGGGAATCAGTGACAGTCTCATGTAGAAAGTGGCATTGGATCGATGTCACAAAGGAAGCTAAAGGTTCTAAGAGAAGAATGTACATAATCAGGAGTTCAGATGTTGAGTTGCAATAGTCCAGTTTGGCTGGAAGAGAGAGCATGCAAAATGGAGTAATATAAAATATGAGTGGAAAAGTAGATGAGCATATCTAGCAAACCTTTCCCTGACAAGGGAGAACTTCTGTTGTTGTTTAGTCATTTCAGTCATGTATGACTCTTTGTATTCCTATTTGGGGCTTTCTTGGCAAAGATACTGGAGCAGTTTGCCATTTTCTTCTCCAGCTCATTCTACAGAGGAGAAAACTGAGGCAAACAGATTAAATGACTTGCCCAGTATCACATAGATAGTAAATGTCTGAGGCCATATTAAAACTAAGGAAGGAGAGTCCTCCTAACAAAAAGGTGATAGATTCAAGATCCAAAATGAGACATTCATTTTTGGACATGACCAATTTAAGAATTTGTTTTACTTGCCTATGTGTATTTATTATAAGGTTGTTGCTGTTCTTTCTTTTATTCTTCCTTCTGTCCTTTCTTTCTTTTTTTCTTTCTCTTCTTCCTTTCTTCCTTTCTTTCTTTTTTAAAGTAACATTGGAGTTCAGGGTAAGGAAAAGACTAACCAAAGTGTTCTGATAGAATTATTCCAGGTGTTTATAGTCAATGCTATAGGGCATTAGGTTCAGAGAAATAACTGGCACCAATTGAGCTTTTTTGTCCAGATGTATTTTGTACTGCTAGAAGCAAATCACCTTGGGAAGTCTATAGGCAAAGTTATGAAAACTGAGTAGCTGATGTGAAAAAGCCTTTGAAAAAAGTTCTCGCCATTAAATTTTATTAACACATTTTCCTCCGATTAGTGTCCATATTTAGGAGTGTCCTAGAGGATACATTAAAACCATGAGCATCATAAGGAAGATGTTCAGTAGTTATAAGTACACTTATTTTTGTTTCCATTTCAAAATTCCCTCAGGGCTTGAGCACGTTCTGGCTTTCTTAGCTAAATAAACTATAACTCTATAATATAGTTTTTTATTCTTCTAAGTATTACATTCCTATATAATTAACAATCAATAGAAGTACAAAATTAGATTTGAGAAAGCAAAAGTTTGGGATCCCTTCAAACTTTTACCAGGCTATATATAAGTGATTCAGAATTAGAGGGCTAAAAGGTATTATTTATCACTTAGAAGTTGTGTATCCTTAGGCAAGTCACAATCTCTCTGAGCCTCAGTTTTTTTTTTTTTCCTTGTAAATGAAACAGTTGAATTGAATAACATCTAAAGTTCCTTCCAGCTCTAAGAAGCTATGAATTCTAGGTGATCTCCTACCTTTGATCAGAATTTCTCTTTAGCCATCACTGAAAACCAGTAGCTGTCTGCCATTCCTTTGCTCTTCAGTCAAACCAATCTTTGCAACCTTTCAGGTTCTAGTGTTTCTAAATCTTGCCTAGTGATTAACATTTTAATGCTCTCTTGCTCCACTTGCTCCACTGATATAACTCCTTCTTCTCCTCGTTTTCCTAGATGGTATTGGGTTGTATTGTTTTGCTATATTTAAATATAAATAGATGTGGAAGGCAACTTTTAACAGCAAAAGCATCTGTGAAACTCACGAGTCATCCCATGTTTTTAGCCCTTGATGGTTTTTTTGTTCCTTTTCAGTAGGACTGTTATGGACAGGTCTACACATTATTCTTCCTTTTTTGACCCTTTAATTCCAGATGAATGAGTATCAGAAGAAGATAAAAGATTGTACCCACAAAATGATGGCTCTTGTGGCAGAGCTGTCCATGCAGCAAGCACTCTCTCTTGAACTACAAAAAGAAATGAGGGACAAACAAGAGTTCCTAACAAGTTGCATTGAAAGGATAGAACAAGGGCTGCCACTCAGTAAAGAAATTGAGGAAGACTGGCTGAAGGTGCTGCGAGATGAAGACATGCATCATTTAGCTGTAGCAGAAAGGGCAATGGTAAGTTTGAGATCTAGAACTGCAGTTGTAATATCTATGTTAAAAAACACAGGTAGGTTCGAGAGCCATGGGAAGTCACCCTTCTCCCTTCAGTACTATTCCTATAATTTGCCCACTTTTCATTTCATAGATGAGGAAAATAGGGCTTTGAGAAGTGACTTGTCCAAGAGCAAACAGCTAACAAATGACAGAAATAGAAATTGAATAGAGTGCCTCTGCTTTTGTGCTGTTGCTATCAATAAATATTTAATCAACAAAATTTATTAGGTTTTATAAGGTGCTTACAACTTACAATCTGACAAGATCCAAATCATTGTGACTTGCTATCTATTTTTCTACAAATTAAAGAAGGAAATCTTTCTTTGCAGCTTCAATTGGAAGAGAAACACAACTTGATGGCTTCTGGAGTTTACACAACAGCCATTCAGCGCCCAAATGCCTACATCCCAGATGCAGAAGCCACACTGCCTTTACCCCGTCCTTATGGCAGAGCACCTCCCTTCAAGCCAACTGAGCCTGGTTCCAGTATGAGACACATAAAAAAGCCTACTATAAAACCAATTGAAATTTGAATAGGTAAAACAGAAAAGAGCCCAAGGTCAAATTTTCCCATGCCTTCAAACGGGCTTGCATTAAACTTACAGCTGGGAAACTATGAGCAAAACAAAATCAACAGGGCTTTCACAATATTCAACAAATAGGAACAGGTACACACCAATTCACTTACTTTAGGCCCTCCTGAGGAAGGCTATTACTATCAAAAACCACAGATATATTTCATTTATCATTTTTATAGAATTTAGAATTGTAGCTAACATTTTGGCAAAGTATTTTGATCATTTAGTTATTTTCCAGTTGTATGCTGACCACTGTTCAGGTTAAGTTTCTCTTCAAACCTGATCCTACAGCTAGTTCAGAATTTTCTAAAAAGAAAATCAAATTCAACCCAGGGTGGTATATTTTTTAAAATTAAAAAATATAAATTAATTCAATGGTACTATACTTGTTCTTTGGGGAAATGTGTATCAGTATATTTAGTGAGGAGGAAAAAGTAAACATTTGTATTTTAAACAATGTATAGGTGTATTTCACTTGTAAAATAGTTTATTCATAAGACTTGATAGATAAATACTATTTAGGTTAATTTAATCTTTTTAAATTTACTAGGAAAGTATGTAAAGGAATATTATAATAAATCCCTTGGCAAAGTCAAGAATCTTTTTACAACAAAAAAATAATTTCTGAAATGTATCTGTCTTGTAAATCCAGATTTGTCATATCTGAAAGATTTTTTGTTTTCTTTTTAAATAAAGTACTTCTCTCCCTCTTTTTGGTTCCTGTACAAAAAACAAAACAAAACAAAACAAAAACCAAATGGTTATTTTGACAACCCTTCCAAAGTTCTTGTACCAGATGCTTTCACGATTTTAATAAATTCAATTCAATGGATGTTTATAAAGTGATTACTATATACAAAGTCCTGTGTATCGGGATCCAAGGAAGATGCAAGATAAAATAGGTAGTAGCAGTGATGAGGTCAGGGTAGCAGTTTCTAGTTTGAAATAAACATGTGATACATTCCCAATGGCCATTCTCTTTCCCAAAAGGCAGATTTATTTAGGAGAAATTACAGACAAAATAAGAGAGAAAATAGGCACCAGGGATGGTAAATATGAAGTACAGTTGGGGAAGCAATAATGCTTCCCCATCAAGGGAAAGAGTTTGGAAGAATCCAATAAAGGAAATGAGGTGAGGATATGCCATTTATCGGCAGCTTAGATCCACAGAGGAGTTTAGCAGGCTAACCAAAGTAGCTGGCTCAAGGAGAAAGCCGCCATTAAAGGGAGGACATTATGAGGAAGGAGAGAGAGTATCTCATAGAGGGCTTAGCCCTGAAAAGGACTTAGCAAAGATCTTCATCATGGACACATCTTTGATAGGGAAAGTACAACTCTGGGTATTTCTCAGGGGAGGAAGGGAAGTACCAGGAAAGAATTGGGTAGCTCAGGAGGCAATCAAGGAGGAGCCAGATGGAATACTTGGCAGATCAGGTCTTAGACCTGTCTAAAGATTTCCTAATCAATGTCTCAAAGTTTGTTTACAGAGACCCAGAGGTCTGAGGGATAGACAGAGGAGGCTGATAAAAAGTTCCAGTCCTATAAAACACTTTTAAACAGGATGTCGTGGGACTTTTTCCCTGATTAGATATTTCTGACAAGAGAAGAGTAAGCTCAAAAGTCTACATCAGCAGAAATCTTCTGCTAGAAGTTCTCCTCTGTTAAAGGAAATTAGATATATACATATATAAAACTATAATACAAAAGAGAATGTAACAAATGTACAACATTGATCCAGTCATATTAATGTTCAGAAAAGGGCAAGATCTTTTCCAGCTCATGAATCATAATGACATATGACATTATGATGCCATAATGACAACTGAAAAGGATCTCGGAGATTATCTATTCCAAGTACCTCATTTTATACACCAGGGATGTTTTCCTGGGAGGGAAGCAAGTAGGATGAGAACATTCCATGATTATCCAATATAGAGCCAACACATGGCAGTGATTAGGGCAATCACTGATCCTGAGGGAATACTCTCATCCAAAAACAAAAATTAAGCAGAGTACAAATTAGGATATAAGTGAGAATGTAAATGAGAGATTGGGCCAGGGCAGAACTCAAGAGTTTCTTGAGAACTCGAGGTCCAATGAACTAAGACAGATATAGGAAAGTAAACTGGAATGGAAGCTTTGAGCCATAAGGTTATACACAGAAATCAGGAAAGAGAGAGAAGAATAAAGATGGTAGTTTAGCAGGAAGTAGAGCCAAATTATCCCACACAACTCTTCTACAAAGAACTAGAAGATAAAGTCCTATTAAGAAAACCCAGTAAAACGCCACAGTGAATAATTCTCACCAGATTGACCTCAGAAGATGGGCAAATCCATAGGCACTGAGAATAGCGTTTAGCTAGGAACAGTTTTACACAAAACAATACAGTGCAGAGAGCTGAGGGTTTGCATCAGAATAAGAAGAGATCCCACATCCATGCAGAAGGATCTGGATCCACACAGCCTTAAGCTGAAGGAACAGGTAGACACCATCTGGCAAGCTCTGCTGCTCATCACTCAGTTTCTGGTCATGGATGCAGGACATGTACCTTAGGTAGTGTACTGAATAAGGAGCAAGTTCAGAAGCAGGTTCAGAATCCAGGTGCAAATCGGAGTAGGAGTCTAGTTCCAACCCACAACCTGAAATCTTGCAAGAAAATAACCGGAGCAGGAATCCAAGATCATTTGGAGAGTACTCAAAGCTTAGAGCACCCTATCCTGATCTGTCTCTTGAGATCATGGAATGATAACAATATTTCCAAAAAACTAGCAGGAATCAAGTGCATACAAGCTCATTAAGACATTTTTCTCAGAAGTAAACAGAGCCTGGACTTTACATAAAGCTGCAAGAATGAACAGTCAAAAGAAAAATCTTTCCATAGAGTCTTTATAAGAGGGATACTTTATAATAGGGATACTAAAAACACAAACCCAAAAGTAAATAACTTCAAAACATCTATAAGTCCCAAAGAAAAACAGGTTGTACAAAGTTTAGAATTCCTAAAAGAGATACAGTAAGAGATGTTTTTATAAATTTAAAAACTATTTTATAAAATATGAGTCCTTGAGGGAAAAATGGAGGGAGGAAATGATAATAGTAGTAGAAGAATTGGAACTAGAATTACAACTTGAAATAATAGATACCAAAAAATAGATACCAAAACTTAAACTCCTCAAGTATTAGAATAGACCAAGTTAAAATTAATTACTCCATAAAGCAAGATATAAAAACAAAGTTCAAAGACAGAAAAAATGGAAAAAATTAAGGTACATCACAGCCAAAACAACTAAGTTGGAAATCAAATCAATGAGAGAATAAAGATTTAAGGATCATTAGACTACCTGATATCTTCTAAATCTATGATCTAAAAAAAAAAAAAGGCCTACACTCTTTAAAAAAAAAAAAAGCATTAAATATTCCACATCTCCCAGAGCCATAGGGCAAGAGAGAAATAGAATTTAATGACAACCAAATGAAAACTCCCAGAAACATTATAAACAAAATCCAGAGTTGACAAGTCAAAGGAAAAATAATTCAGACAACCAAAAGGAATAAATTCAAGTACTGAGGAGCCATAGGATCACACAAGATTTAGCAGATACCTCTCAAAAGGAGCAGAGAGGTTGGAATACAATATTCCAGTAGACAAAAAATATAGACCAACCAAGAATAACTTATCCAATAAAGTTGATAATCCTGGGTGGGAGGGCAGAGAGTGGAGATATTTTTTTTAATAAAGTAGTGGTCTTCTAAGCATTCCTGATGAAAAGACCTAAGATGTGTAGAAAATTTGAAACTGTTCAAAGGAGGAAAGAATACACACATGCACACACACACACAAACACACACATATTCACTCAGAGAAACAGAATAGAAGGCACTCTGTTCCAGGACAAAGCTATGATGAAGAATCCAAGTTAATATTTGCTGTACCTGCTATAAACTGGTTTTCCAGGTGGGCAAACTACCCAGAGCTTCTCCTGTTCTGCTGGTTTTGATTCAGGTAAGGATAAGCCCAGGTTACATGTTTTACTTCCTAGTATGAAAATATAAGGAGATCATTCAGGTATGCAACAACAAATAAATTGAGAGAATGACAGGAAAGGATAATGCCGAATGTTGGAGGGGATGTGGGAAAACAGGGACACTGATACATTGTTGGTGGAATTGTGAACACATCCAGCCATTGTGGAGAGCAATTTGGAACTATGCTCAAAAAGCTATCAAACTGTGCATATCCTTTGATCCAGCAGTGTTACTACTGGGCTTATATCCCAAGGAGATACTAAAGAAGGGAAAGGAAAAATATGTGCAAGAATATTTGTGGCAGCCCTGTTTGTAGTGTCTAGAAACTGGAAACTGAGTGGATGCCCATCAGTTGGAGAATGGCTGAATAAATTGTGGTATATGAATATTATGGAATATTATTGTTCTGTAAGAAATGACCAGCAGGACGAATACAGAGAGGATTGGCGAGACTTACATGAACTGATGCTGAGTGAAATGAGCAGGACCAGGAGATCATTATTCACAGCAATAACTAGACTATATGAGGATCAATTCTGATGGATGTCATTCTTTTCAACAATGAGATGATTCAAACCAGTCTAATGATCTTGTGATGAAGAGAGCCATCTGTACCCAGAGGGGACTGTGGGAACTGAGTGTGGATCACAATGTAGCATTTTCACTCTTTTTGTTATTTGCTTGTTATTTTTTTCTTTTTTTGATCTTATTTTTCTTGTGCAACAAGATAATTGTATAAATATGTATAGAAGAATTGTACATGTTTAATATGTATTGGATTATTTAATATGTATTGGATTACTTGCCATCTAGGGGAGGGGATGGGGAAAGGGAGAAAAAAATTTTGAAACACAAGATTTTGCAAGAGTGAATGTTAAAAAAAAAAATAAGAATTTTTAAAAGTTTAAAATTTTTTTAAAAGAAAAAAAGAGTGAATGTTCAAAATTATCCATGCATATATTTTGAAAATAAAAAATTTTAATTAAAAAAATGAATCAAGAGAATCAGTAGAGATATTAACACTTAAAATGTTGCTGGAACAGGGTAGCCCATATTTCATAAAAGTTGCAGAATAACTTATTAATTTAATTATTATATTATTTATTTAAATTATTTTAAAAATCTTTAATTCAAATAAATAAGAATATTTAATTATTAAATTAAATTATTAATAACAATTATTATTTATGAGAGTTGGAAGTACCTCACAGATTATTTATCTGCCCAAAGTTATTTTCTACTAGGCTACCAAGTGGTCACTCAGCTTCCACTTGAACTACATTGATAAAGAACCTCTCCTAAAGTGATTCCAGATGATAAAGTACCAAGTGAATGGCCCAGAGAACAAATGCTGCAAGTTTAGATGAAGGAGTACAAGAACTCTCTTTAGTCTTGAATGGTCAAAGAAAGTTTCATGGATAAGGTAGGAATACAGTTGAGTCTAAATGTACAGGATTTAGACTTAGAGGAATGGAATGTTTCTGAAGAGGCAAAAATGAAAGTGTGTGGCTTTGTCAAGTGATAGATGATTCATCTGTTTAGTGCAAATAACTGAATTGCAAAATGGTGGGTTCTAAGGCTGGGTAAGTAGAGTTGGGCCAGAATACAGATCTTGAATGTCAAGCTAAAGGAAAATTATTGTAGCAGAAAACAGCATTGAGTAGGGAATGAAAGAATGGGAGCAGTTTTATGAAGTTTAATCTAATCAGTACATAGGACAGATAAGAGCAGAGAGAGACCAGTTAGCAAGTTGTTTGAAAAATATAAAATTGAGACAATGACATAAAAAATATAATAGTGGAAGTGGAATGGAAAAGGAAAAGATAGAAGAGAAGGGAAGAATCGAAAGAACATGAGAAAAGTTGAAATCAAAGAAAACATTTTTAGCTTGGGAGACTGAGAATTGATAGGAAACGATCAAACAGGAAGGCTGATTTGTGGAGTGTTGGGAAGGAGAGATAATGCATTTGGAAAAGTAGTCATATGAGCAGGAAGATTTCAGAAAAACCTGTAAATACTTACATGAATTGATGTGAAGTGAAATGAGCAGAACCTTGGTAATATTGTACACAGTAACAATATTGTACAATGATGAACTATGAATGACTTAAGCTATTCTAAACAATAAATGATCCAAGCCAATTCCAAAGGACTTAAAAAAAAAAAATGCTATCTACTTCCAGAGTAGAACTGATGGATTCTGAATGCATTTCAAGGAATACTATTTTTCACTGTATTTTTTGTGTGTTTTTGTCTCTTCCTTTCACAACATGACTAATATAGAAATAAGTTTTACATGCTTCCACATGCATAACCTACATCATATTGCAAACTTTCTCATGGAGAGGAAACAGAAGGGAAGGAAGAAGAGAATTTGGAACTCAGAATTTTAAAGAAAAATGCTAAGAATTGTTTGTACAGATAGGAAAAAATTAAATATTTGAAAATTTAGAAAAGAAGCAGTCATGGCTGGAAATAGATTTGGAAGTCATCTGAAGAGAGATAAACCTAACACCAAGACATTATAACTTCCCAATGCAGGGTTTTCAGTGTGAGGTCTGTGAAGTTGGTTGGTTTTGTTTTTATAAAATATTTTAATGACTGCATTTCGATGTAACTGATTTCCTCTTATAATCCAAGATATTTTGTTTTATACACTTAAAAATATTATTCTGTGAAGGCCTCCATAAGCCTCATCAGACTGTCAAAGGGGTCTAATATATAATTTTAAAAAAAAAGTTAAAAATCTTTGCCCTGTGGGAAAGCACGTAAAAAAAAATCAGAGCCCTAAGGGAAAAATCCTTGGGCAATGCCCACAAACCAGGACACAGAAGGAAAATGGAATTTCTAGAGCTGATAATGAAGGATCTGGTTGGAGGACAACTATTATATAGACTCATTAAGGTCAACATAGGACATAATTCAGGTAGTCATATATCCTGGCTTTTTCAAAAGAGTTATGATTTAAAACAAACAAACACCAAAGATCTTCTAGACAAGCATTTCAATGGAATTTTTAACATCAAAATTTATCTAAATAGATATTTTATAAACACTACAAAAAGTAAACATTAAATTAAAATTGTCTGTTACAATCATTTCAATTACAACTCTAAGTGCACAAATATACAAACATTACAAATTATTATACATTGGAAAGAAAGTCAACTTTAATTAAATACAATCAATAAATGAAAAGGTTCATAAACTCAAAATAGTTTTTATATTAAAAGTGTAACTTTTCCTCTCTTTAAATCCTATATTACTTACCAAAAAGGGCACTTATTTATTTTTCTTATGCTCTTCTACATATTTTCAACATATTTTTCTCCTGAGTTAAAAAATTTTAAACCCCCAGCCATTTGGGGTCCAGTCACCACATAATCATTCTCAAGTCTATTTTTTTCTTCAGAAAAGAGACAGTACAGAATCGGTGAAGCTTTTTTTCTGAACAGTATCTGGAAGGTACCTGTTCCTAGATCCTGTACATATATCTTTCATCTTCTGTTGAAACTAGAGCAATTTAGGCCAGTATTTATGAGCACCTCTTCAAAAGTTCAGCTTCTTGGAAAGGGCTCTCCTTTCCCCAAATGGAAATCATTATTTATTTTTAATAATGGACTGATGTCTGTACCACTTAGATGACTAGAGAACATCTGGGAATTTTTCTTCAATGTAAATAGTTCTAAAAAAAAAAAACAGCTGAAAAGTCCATGATAGATGGTTTCTTTGTTGGTGGTGTTTTTTTTTTTTTTTAATGGAAAATAGGAACAGCAAATTTCTGGAAATCAGTTGCTGTCATGGTTCTTTTACAAGTTCAACAGGATTGTGGTTTGTTTCAGTGCTGTTTCTGCAACAAATTTTGTGTCCACACTGTCACATCCTTCAAAGGGATTCAGAGCTAGAGAAAATAGAGGAGGATAGTATGAGCCTCTGGCATTTATGCATGTGGCCTTCCAACTCTTGCATTAAGTATAGGTTATAATTCAACTCAGAGAATCTCAGAGTGGGAAAATATGGCAACCCTTCAAGGTCCCTCTGAGGTCATCTAGACTAACCCAAGCAAGAAGTAGGAAATCCCTCTAAAATAATCCCCAAACACGCTACCAGCCCCTACCTGAAGAGCTAAAGAACACATTACCTAATGATACAAACTGCTCCATTTTAAATTGTTTTGTTTGAAATGACTTTCCTGTGACTGGGCCAAAGTCTGCCTTTATACAACTTTCACCAAGTTCTGCTTTTTGGGGCCAAGTTTTTCAAAAGAATGTAAGGTACATTTCCACAAGGGTTGCCATATTTTAAGTAATTTTAAAAATTTTTTATATCTTTAACACTAAGGAAAGAGAATTTGCATTTGCCATTAACAGTCAAATAGAATTCAAACTTTTTTTAAAGCACCAAAAATCTTAAGCCCTACCAATGACTTACTATGAAATACTGGGCAAATCTTATCTCCCACCAGAATCTCAATTTATCTCACCTATAAACCCTTTCTTAACTGGACATTATTTAATGTCTATTTAGACAGGAATGAATATAATTGAATAGAGAATGAAGGGTACCTTGATGAGTAGTCTCCATCTCTGTCAGTACTTCAATCAAATAATTCAGAGGCAGAAATTCTGTATGGAATGATGACTTGTCAATTGTAGATTTTTGTAACTAAAAAAACAATTCATGAGATTAGTTTATTCTAACGGTTACTCTAAGACAAGTAGTTAAAACCAAAACTATACAAAAATGGGATCAACTGCCTCAGGAACTACAAAAGGTTTTGCAACTAGAGGTTTATAAGCAGCGGTAGGAGGATCATTTTGCACGCTGTACCTACCTGGAAGAGATAGTCTTTGAGGGTCCTTCAAACTCCAAAAATGCTGTGACTATCTTAACTGATAACTTTGATCTAGGCAAACTTAATTTAAACTTTAAAAAGTCATCAGTATGGCTACCTCCTCCACTGGTACAGACCACTCATGCATGTCTCATCCATTAAGTATAGACTATAATTCAACTCAGATAATCTCAGAGTGGGAAAATATGGCAACCCTTCAAGGTCCCTTTGAGGGACCTTGTTCTGCCATATTATCTTCCACAAGAAGTCCACCAAAAATGCTTAGTGGAGGATCATCAAATCTTAACATTGCATGGATACCAAAGGAAAGCATAGGCTATATATGAGTCATCTTTCAGTTTTGCAACATGGTTCCCTCACTTCTCGTTCTAGTAGCACATTTAGAGTTATACAATCATGGATCCAAAGTGGGAAGGGACATCATTTTTCTTACTTTCTCATTCAGCACTTCTGTGAAATTCTTTGTAAGCAATAATTTCAGCCTACTCACGTCCACTATATGACTCTCTCTTGTCTCTTTGGACGACTATAATTTTAATTTTCAGAGACTGAAATATTTCATGCCGAAGAAGGGGGAGAGAGGGAAAGAGAGACAGAAACAGAGAAAGAAAGACAGAGAGAGACAGAGAAAGTAAGAGACAGAGAGAGACTGGGAGAGGGAGAGAGACGGAGAGAGAAAGACAGAGAATGACAGAGAGCTAAGTGACTTCTGTGTGTCAGGCACTAAGCAAATACAAATACAGTTTTTGGCACACACACAGGCCACCTATAATGAGGCACCTATGTGGAAGATTCTAGGATCCTGATCCTGTGAGATGGCCCAAGGTGGACTTTCTGCACTGACCTAACCATGAGGAAGGGACAGAAGCTTTTTTCCATTGGCTGCACAGATGAAACACAGATGAGTCTTTAACTCCACACAACTAAGTAATGCACATGCTCTCTCTTTCCCAGAAGTGTCCAGGGGCAGCAGAGGTATTGTACAGTAAGTTGGGGGAAAGGATGTGTTCGCCTTCCACCCCACACACACACACACTTAGACCCTGTGGCCCTGAGAAGTAAGCTTGGTATTTTGCTCTTATTCCATTTATGCTTTTTAATTTTAGATGCAAGTGGAGTCCTGGAACCAGGGCCTCAAACCAAAGGAGCCCTGGAGGCAAGTTTCCAAGCTAGATATTGCTAACATTTTTGCAATTGCCAGGATTCTAGGAAGCTGGGATGTCAGGAAGTATGTCCATCAGGGATTTACTCTGTGGGACTGATGCTAAGTAGAAAGTGAGTTAAACTGTGACACTAACTCCATTCTTCCCTCTAGAGACTGAGATATTGTAAAAGGGATTATTCACCCAGGTGTTAGGATGTTCCTTATGTATCTTTGAAGTAAATATTCCTTTGCAAAAACTAATCTGACTGTTAAGTGGCTAAAAAAGACTTGGGGGACACATTTTAATGGTAAACTCAAAGGCAGAGATAAGAAATTATCAATCTCCAATGGCAAAGACAATATATAACATGAAGCTGAAAAGGGAGGGCAGGAATACCAACAGGAAAAGTGGAAAAGTTTGGAGAATCAGGAACAGAAGCAGGAAAGAAGTGAGCAATGGCTGCCCTGGATACATCTTCAAATGGGGGTCCCAGGCAGAAACTCACCATTTGGGAGGAAGGGTCAGTCACAGGATATGAGTCATCTTCAGAATAAGAAGACAGTTGGAATGGAGATTAAAATAAAGTCAGATAGTCAGGAACAGAGCTGAGAGAAAAGGATATGTCTTTCTTCATGGAGAAGCTTAGGGATCTCATTAAAATCGCTCTAATTTAGCAAAAAATCCAATCCACTTCTAGGCCCATCTCACTGTCCATTTGTAATAGTTTATCCACCCACTTTACTCTCCATTTGTAGTGTTTATTCAAGACATTAATTACTGACAGACTAGCTCTACAGGCTGTCCTTTCAACTGTATACTGTGATCTGGACAAAAGGAATTTTTCCAATAATAGGCTAAACTTTGGAGTAATTATAGTTCTTTAAAGAGATCCTTTAATGTGCATAATCTTAGTTCAATCAGCCCAATGTAATCAAGACCTTCTGCCTTTTCCATGCTGACTCAGGTAGGCTTCCTACATGAAAGTGATGAAGACCTTTTGGCAAATATATGTGTCCCTGTTTTATGCCTCACTACAGATTTATAAGGACAGCTAGATGCTACAGTGGGTGCAGGGATAGAGTCAGGAAGTTCACATCTGGCCTCACATACTACCTAACTATGCAACCCTGTTTGCCTCAGTTTACTCATCTGTAAAATAAGCTGGAGAAAAAATGGCAAACCACTCTGCTATCTTTGCCAAGAAAACCCCAAATGGATTCACAAAGAATCAAACAAAATTGAAACAGCTGAACAACATATTTCTAATCAGAAGATCTGAACAAGATTTTCTCTGTTATTGCTTCTTTCAATATATTTTGTATGATTTTACCAAATGCATAGAAACATTGTCCTGGAGGATAGCCTTACAGTTATATTTGGTTTATACTGAATCATTGGGGAGGGGTATTTTATTTATTTTTTATTTAATATTTTATTTTTTCCCTGTTGCATGTAAAATAGTTGTTAAAGGATCCACTAATGATAGTGAGATTTCCAAGATGCTCTAGTAGGCAATGACCAAAAGGCTATTGTATCAAACCCCAGAACACTGCAGAGATCACTAAATGAGAATCATTACCATTCAAAATAATTTGTCCTATCTTTCTACCCAAGAAAGCCAAAGGGAGGAAGAACACCTATTGTCTAGATCATGAAGAGGTAGATGAACAGCCTAGAAGGCTCGAACATTAGGATGTGTGTCTTGAATATTCTTTGAAAATGGATAGTAAGTAACTAAATGATCTGGAGAGCCTGTCTTTGGGAAACTGGAAAGTTCTTTTTTTTAATGATCCCAAATGTCTCCATGAAGAAAAGACCATCTTTTTAATGCTGTTGTTCTATTTTAAAGGCAGCTAGGTTATAGGTGATAATGACAGATGAAAATAATAAACTGCTTTTGTCAAGAACTCCCCAAATGGTATCATGAAGATTTGGACAAGAAGGAAATAGCTGACCAACAAAAATTCTATGACTGTGAGCGATAGAACTCTACAATCTCCAAAAAAAATTATAATTAATATCCTTCAAAACCAATGAAGAAGCAGACAGTGGTTTTGAGCAGCCTATAAAACATAACACTGAAGAATCAGAGTAATGGATGTCAACAAAGATATGTATAAATGAAATAACAAGCACTAGTCACAAGGTAAGAACAAAAGATGATAAGTGGGTAATTTTGTATTCCACCAATATTTTCATAAAGTCAAGAAGAAGAGGCATTTAGAACTAGAGGTGTACTTCCCGTTGAGAACTTACAGAAAGACATTAACAAAATCTGCACAGTGTGGGAAAACATTGTCATAGCTCTGCTTGGCAAGAAAATCAATTGTTTTATAAATAAGTAATTTCTAAGTTTTTTTTTCTTTTTGATGTCTTTGTTGTGACAACTCATCTATATCATTAAATTTCCATAGGGAATAATGATACCCTGTGTGGGAAGTTTGGTATAAAATACATTCACTTCCCCATTTTTTTGATGCTAAAATCTCATTTAAGAGGAAATGTGATATTGTGGCTAGAGAGGCGGCCTTGAAGCCAGTAAGCTCTGGGTTCAAATCTCACAACTGAACTATATGGCTTTTGTAACCCCGAACAAGTTATTTACCTCTCCGTGCTCTGATTTTAGGGTCAGTATGTGTGAGAGGTAAGACTTGGCCCATGTCTTCCTGGAACTGAAGTGAGCTCTTTATCCACTGTGCCACACTGCCTTTCACTCTGGTGCAGTGAGTACAGAACTAGCCTTCATCCATTAAGATAAAATAATTTGTGTGGGGAAGGAGGGGAAAAGTTGGAACAGAAGGTTTTGCAAGGGTCAATATTGAAAAATTACCCACACGTGTTTTATATGTAAAAAGCTATAATAAAAAATAAACTTAAAAAAAGATAAAATAATTTTAATTTTTTGTGATGCTATTCATTGTACATGATGTCCAGCATTGTCTGACTCCCTTCTTAAGAAAATTATTTATTTAAATATTTGTGATATATAGTTATGAGGCATCTGTGAAATCTTCCATCCTTTGGCTACTTTCTTATTCCTGTATCATATTTCCCCATATATCTTTCCTCCTCCTCCTCCCCTATGCCATTTTTTTCAAGAAAATTGCAAATATTAAACTAGATATTGAGATAATTTGGAGTTCTGAGTTCTTAATAAAATTGCCCTACCTCTTCATTCTATTCAGCAGATGTTTGTACTTAAATGGTTATTGTTTTTATAGTTATCTTTTTATAGATGAGCAAGAATTGAGGGGAGGGGAGAGGGAGAGAAAACAAACATTTATTCATTGCCTTCTATGTGCCAAACACTGTGCTAAGTGCTTAACAAATATTATCTCATTTGATCCTCACATCTCCTGTAGGTAGGTGCTATTATTATTATTCCCACTTTTCAATTAAGGAAACTGAGGCAGATTGCATTAAAGTGACTTGATCAGGGTCACACAGCTGGTGTCTGAATTTGAATTCAGGTCTTCCTTACTCCAGATCCAATGTTCTATTCTCCATACCACCTGGCTCCCTGCCCTGATGGACAAGAAGACCAAATCTCAAGAAATGATACTTCATAGATAAACAAGTATTAAAAATATTTTAAAGTAAAATTTGAAAGCAACACTAACAATGGATGATGCTACATAGCCCTTTAAGATTACCTAAACTCTATAACACTATTAACTGTATTTTATCATTGGAGATTCTTTACCTCTGAGTGATAAAATGGTCTCAGAAGTCAGTAAATAGTAGAGCCAGGAGTTATTCCCAGCTCTTTTTACTCTAGATACAGTGATCTATGAACAAAAATAAATGTGATCAGATCTCACATCCAAACTTACCGGTCTTTTATGCTTTGGAAGCAGCCGTTTCACATAATTCCTTGAAATAATATGAGAATTGATAGGATGATCCCAGAATTGACTTGTCTTCTGCAGAATAAACTATTAAAGGAGAGAAAGTATAAAGGAAAAAACATTTATCTCCTAAATATACATAGTCAACTATTTTATTTAAGTTAAATTACTCAGAAAAGGGACTGAAACATTAAGGTTAACAATCTCTTGGAGAACACACTATTACCCTCTTATCTATGCTGTTGAATCCTGACTAAATACTTCTGAATTTTATATAGCAGATAACAGAGACTGGATTGTCAAGTACCTCTCAGTGATACATTACATACTTTTGGAAATCCACATATTAGTCTAAAGTGATTTAATTGTGAGAAAAATACACTGAATTCCTATTTGTTGCTTTTCCACACAGACACCAGTGATGAGCTTTTACTCAGCAGCCATTGCTTTAGTCTTTAAAGAATTATTATCAATCTTGGAGAAGTAAGGAAATTTCCCTATAGAGAAAAATTGGGCCAGAGGGAGTGCCAGGGCAATGTGGGTGTGTGCACAGGATGCATAAAGTATGCTGGGACCCTGATGACTAAGTATGCTTCCCCCATCCACCTCCACCCCAAACAGGGTCACATTTCTAAGAACTTGCCCTGGAATTTCACATTTTCCCATTATTTCTGGCTTTACTAGCTCATCTCTACCACAAAAACAAGGAGCGTCCTTTCTAACCCTTTCACCTCCATGCTTTTCATTCTTCCTAAGACCGGACTACCCTTTTCCCCAGTGGGAAGAATTGCTGTGGGAGGAAACACAGGTTTCATGACCTTCTGGCATCACCTGAGTTTAAATGACGCAACAGTTAAAGAGCCAAAGAAAATCATTTCCCTTACTTCTCAGAATCGCTGATGTAAATAATGCACAGTTTCCTAAATCATGGGGAAAACCCCCCCCACAGTGTTCATGGAGAACATAACAATGAATTCTATCCATGAGAATATGTCAGAGGAGAGTTCTGGATCTTGATATAGTATCATGGATAAAGATGAGAATTAGCATGACTTTGTGGAAAGGAATTAGAAAGTAAAACAATCCAATGGTATCTAACTAGAAATGAGCAAATATTCTCTTTCCAGAAAGGGATTTCAGCATTAGGGAGGCACTATTCCAAGACATAATGAAAAAATTAAGTAAAAAATTCAAGATTACCGGAGGAAGACGTTCAACTATACTGAATTTTAGTTTTTCATTCTTCTCTGTGTTGTCCAGATCTACAAAACAACTCCCCCCAAAACAGAAAGCAATTAAAATCAGTTCATTTTAGTATTATAGAGTGTTACTAAAGTTTGTATCTAAAATTCAAAAATTCATAAACATTATAACAGTGTTCTTTAGATAACACATAATACCATCACTGTGATTCCCCACAGATTAAGAGCTTTGGAAATCACACTTGTGTGACTCTCTGGGGAAACAGACTTTTTAATTAACTGTTTTCAATTATCTCAGAAAAAAAAAAAAAAAGCTACATAACATGCAGAAAATACGAATCCATTATAATCCAAAATGATTGATCCTGAAGACAACATGTGCACAAATCACAGAGCTAGAGCTGAAAAGAACCACAAAGCAATGTCAAAGCAAATTTCTCAGGATCCCAAGAGCAAAGATATAAGGCTAGAAAAGACAGATGTTAAAGGGCATCTAGTCCAATTCTCAGTTTTATAGAGAAACAGAACAGAGGGGTTAAATGATTTGTCCAGGATCATACAGGAAAAGTCTAGCACATCAATACTTCATAAATGCTTACTGACTAATTGACCTAAGTGCCTGAAATGAAACTTTTAAGTCAGGTCTTCATGATTCTAAATCAAATATTTCACAAATTATGGAATTGGGGCAATAGCATTTCATCCAAAAAGTTGCTGGACCACAAGGAACAATGGAAAGGTTGTTGGATTTGCAGTTAGAGGACATGGATTTGAATTTTGAATCTGCTCCTTCCCACCTGTGTTATCATAAACAATTCACATTTATGGGTCTCAATTTCCTTCTCTATAAAATGTGAGGTTGGACTAGATGGTCTCTAAGGTTCCTTCTTGTTATAAGTTTATACTCACAAGTTTCTGAATTAAAATATGCTGGAAATATACTAACAATTGTCCCCCTCTGATAAGCAACACTTCAACTTAATATGAGACTAATTTTATAATATAAACTCTCTAGCACAACCTGTGCTGATCTTATTTGAAATGAAATTCAAACAAGAAAAAAAAATATATATCTATATATAACTCTCCTGCTTTCCTAACATGAAACAGCCTGATTTTGAAATGGGAATGTTAAAAGAGCTGAGAGGGAGCCAGCCATTTGATGACACATTCTTGGACAACAAGCTGAGTCTTCCTAGCCTCAAGAGCCTCTATGTTCTGTAAAGGAATCTAACTGTAGGGGGGAAAAAATCACTAAGAATGAAGTGAGAAACCTCTAGGGCCTCTTCAAGAGCCAAAGCAGTTTAACTTGGTTGCTAAGAAAGAGTATTACTTACAAGAAATGGGATATATGGAGACAGGAACCAGCCCTCTAGCAGGATCAAATGCACTTACCTTTCAAGAGCTTCATGACCCCTGTTTCTGTAAGAAGTAGCACTCCATCATCAATGTAACGCAGAAGGCAGTGCAGGGGGAGACATCGTACCCCTAAGGCCATGTACACAGTATGGAAGCCTAGGAATGGAAATCCAGGGAGACAAACACAGAAGATGAACCTGGTTAATAAAGACAGACTTTACAATATGAGATTCAATGTTCCAGTGACAACTGGGGGGTACTTGAAAGTTTCAGATATCTAGTTGATAGGCAAGGGAACATAACTCCAAAAAAAACAATTAATAAGAGTGACCTATGGAAAGATATAATGAAACAAGTGGTAAAATGAAAAAATGCAAAAAGGAAAATCATAAAAGTTTCATTCAAGCAACCTCTGACTTATGAACATCCCCTCACTGATATACAACTGAAAAAAAGACATAGCCCATTGTGTTACTATATCAACATTTATGTATTTGATGGACAATGCCTATGGGCAATAAGCTGGGCTCAGAATTGAGTCGATTTGGCCTGGATCACATATGGGAGATTCCATCGTGTTGTCAATGATCCCAGGCTGCCCAGTGCCACATAAGTCTTTTTCTAGCACCACTCTCCTGATAATGTAATATGCATGGATGTTGCCATCTTGGAAGCTGAAGTTGTCATTGCAAATGCCCCAAAAGGTAAGAAATAAATAACAAATAAAAAATAATGGTAAGGCATAAATAGAACACAAAGTGTTGACAAAAACTCTTTTTATGTGAGACTTGGTAGAAAAGACCCTACCAGAAGTATGTGTGATTAGCAAAGAGACTGAACTGGCCACACAGTGAGAGAGAAAAAAGATGGATCACCCAAGTGCTCTATTCTTATGCAGAGCTATTAAAAGAAAGAGAGAAGAGCCTACCACATGCTGGGTGGATCTTCTTTGGAGAGTTTATGGAAAGGAATAAAAAAGCATCACACAGAATAAGAAATCTTTGATGATTTGGTGTCTGTGGAAGAACCCACAATGATGAAATTACTAAGTCACCAAATGCCAAACTTCCATTATCACTTCTTACTAAATCCAGCCTATTCTTTACAAGCTAGCTAAGAAAGAGTAAAAGCAATTACAAAAATGTTCATCTTCAGAAATTCTACTCAAAGTGGTTCAAATAAAAGAAGTTGAAAAGCAAAGAAAATATGGACAGTTCTGAATACAGTGTGTGGTATTTATTATATAAGCTTTCTTGAAATGGAAATTTATTATTTCATATTTTGAATTCGCATGTTCTGCTGTGCACATTACAATTTTTTTCTTTTTATAATTATTTTCCTTTTTATATTTTGGATTTGTTTAAATAAATATATTTTTAAAACAACAAGAAAAGACATCAATAAAATCAATTTAAAAAAAAGTTGGAAAAGATGACATACTAGTCTCAGCACAGGAGGACAAATATCTAACAAAAGCAGCATGATCCAGAGAACAGAGTACTAGAGTCAGGTGAGAGTTGATTAATATCCTACATGTGACACTTACAAGCTTTGTGACCATGGGTAAGGGATTTAACTTCTTTGAGACTCAGTTTCTTCGTCTGAAAAATGAGGATGTTCCCTACCCCATAGGGCTCCTGTGAGGTCCAATCAAGATAACGTATGGAAAGGGCCTTGAAACATGTCAAATGTATTTCAATATTGATCCATAGGCTAGTGAGACAAAAAATTCCCCATATACAGGATAAAATGAAGATAATCAACAGAGAAAAGACTTAGAATTTTGAAATACAAAAATAAATCTTCCTTTAGAACATGGCATTGTAGCTCAGATGTAAATAAATTCAGGAGATGGAGAGAAGTCAAAACAGAATTCCAAATGCAGGAAATAGCTGGGTAATAAATATGGACATATCTCTCCATTTGGAGATATGCACAAGGTTGAGAAATAGAATGCTGTATCCAAGGAATGGCAAAGGGACCAATATCACTAGATTATAGAAAACCTGGGAGAAGGTACAAGAAAACAGAAAAGCTAAGAGAGAGCCAACTGATGAAAGCAGGGACACCAACCAGCAAACTGCTGCAAGAATTCAGGGTCAAAGAGATGAAGGCATGTCTTAGGGCAGAAAGAAAGGGGCATTTATAGGAGATGTAAACCCTCCAGTTGTTAATCACATTGTTATGTGTATATTTACCTTTTTATATGCTGTATTCACCTAGTAGAATTTTATTATAATTATAATAGCTAACAATTTATATAGCATTTTTAAGCACAAACTGTGCTTTTCACTTTTCAGTCATCTCCAACTCTCCATGACCCCATTTGGGATTTTCTTGGCAAAGACACTGGAGTGATTTTCCATTTCCTTCTCCAGCTCATTTTACAGATGAGGAAACTGAGAAGAACAGAGTTAAGATACTTGTCCAGTGTTGAACAGCAAGACAAATTTGTCTGATGTGAACAGCTAGTTCAATTAGGAAGTGTCTTACTAGTAAGTGAAAATTACTTAGCATTGGTTAAGTGTCTCAGGCCAGATGAGTCTTCCTGACTCTAGACCTGGCCCTCTATCTACTATGCTACCTAGCTACCCAGAATTTATTGTAATTTATATATAATATTTACATAACATTTATATAGCACTTTGAGTATACAAAGCTCTTTTAGATAATGGAAATTAGTTCCCTTTCTACCCGTATATATCTAGTGTGTAGAATATAATTAGATGCTAGTAAGTGCTTGTAGGATTTGATTTCATTAGCAAATGATACAATACTGTGCAAAGTACTTTGCAAATCTTAAAACACAATGTATATAACATAGATTATTGTTATCTCCAATTCATATTTTTGATAGAGGACAGAAAGGTAATGTTCCAGGAGAAGTTATATTCTATTATTATTTTATATTTAACATTTTATGTACTATTGCACATATAGATAAAATAACTGTTTTTAATAGTTGAATAGAAGGGCTAAAATCTTTCCTTTTTAGGTTCACTGAGAGCATCCTTAGTACCAGTAGCAGATAATATAGGCATAATGTTCATTATATCTTTTCTCCACATTATTTTGATCTCCATTTCTAGGTCTTCATATTTTAACAACCTATTGTTCCATCTAGCTTAGAATGGGAAATATTAGTTTCTTATAAAATATTTTTCTTTAAGTTTTATGGAATTATATTATGTCCAGGCAATTGTGGACAAGAAATTTCAGTTGTAATAATGGCCTGGCTCTAATACAGTCTGTTATTTGATTTCAACAGGGGATTTGTCATCTGTTTTTCCAGGAAACATAACAAGCTTCTGATGTATGATTCCAGCTACTAGGTCATTGATTGCTAGGTCTTTGATAAATAATAAGTTTTATCCCTTAATTTTATATTTTGTACAGTTTCTAACATTATCTTGCATAATCAACATTGTTCACTAATTCTAGCTCCTTAAAGACATCCTGTCTATAATTAATTGATGTCAAAGATCTGGTTTTCAATTGTTCTCATAAACTCTTCATTCCCACCAAGAAATCCATGGAATTCAGTAATTTGTTCAATACTTCTTTACAGACATCCTGTTAGCTGAGTTTATGTGGATGTCACAAGGAAGGCCTTTTGATTCCATTCTTGGATCTTAAGTTTTTTCAAAGTTTCCATCCAGAGATAAGTAATTCTAATTCCAGCGTTGTTTTCCTGTAATCTGCCTTTGCTCTTACCCAGTGAAATGATGTCTGATCGTTCTAAAAATATTTCCATAGGTTCTCCCTCAGTTTAATGTATGGTTCAATGTATGAGCAAAAAAAAAAAAAAAAAAATGAACTGGTCTTATAGTGAGAGCAAGAAAGACAGTTTGTGTGTTCCACTGATCTCCATACAATTTCAAGAGAGCAGTGATAATTCCTTAAGTGTGCTAAGTGTATGTTCTATAGTAGATTTATGTGAGAACATGGATGAGAGTTATACAGTACAGGCAGATGTACTGTATGGGGCAAACTGCATTATTGGAAGGAATCTCTATATCACTGAGATAATATTTAGACTGGAGTATTAGAAAAAAATTTTAATATATAGGGTAGTTGTGGCCAACAAACTGTCATTAGGAATTTCTTTTTTCTACTCATATATTTTTTGATGATATTCTTCACAGCACTTCAGCAGGATAAACTCCTCATTTATAATAGATTATTTATATCTACAACACATCCCTCTGATGAATTTCCTCACCTATAAAACGAGGAATTACATTAAACGGACTCTAAGATATCATCCATCTTTAGATCTAAGGTCTTATGACCTTGTGAATCTAGCATTTGACAAAATCAAAATCTCAAATCCATTTCATCATTGAGTATGTTGTGATAATGGAGAAGGAATGGCTTATGACAGAAACTCAAGCAAAATTCTCAACAAATTCCTTCATTCTTTTTCTAAAAGGGTAGATCATGAAGTATGCTACTTACCTTCGAAATAATCTTAGTTCATGAATTTTCCCCTTAGATATCGAAGAAACTTAGCATATATTTATAAAGAAGCTTAGCATGTGGACAGAAAGGGAAGGGGAGAAGAATGAGAATTGGGCAAAGCAAAAGGAAATCTGATTGTCCTATATTGTACAGCTGACAACCATCCTTAGGGTGCAGCTGAAACTAAATTCAGGCCCCCACAAAAAACAGAAATAATATTTTCAAATAGAAACCATAAAGAAGATTGTCCAAACTGTATTAAATTACCTCCAGCCTCCCTTCATACCCTAAAATTCAATGAATGTTGTGAGAAATAAGTTAGGGTTAAAAGGATTCACAAAGATCTGGATGTATACATTCCTAGAAACTGACTTGAGAACTGGGTTGGACCTATTCCCTAGCTCTCCTGAAGAAAGCCACACAAAATATGAAAATGGCTTGCTTAACCTCTAAATTTGACTCTTCCTTCTATGTGTTGTGAAATTATCAATTAATGAGTATTTAATAAGTGCTTCTCTTGGTACTAGGTGCTAGAAATAGAAGTGCAAAGAATGAAACAATCCCTACTAAAAAGGAAATTAAATTCCTGGGAGAGATGAGAACATGTATACAAATGGCCAAAATAAACAGAAAGAGAATAAAGTCAAATAAACAGAAAGTCACTAAATAAACAGCTAGGTGTTATGGTGGCTAGAGTGCCAGGATTGGAGAAAGGAAGATTCAAGCTGGCCTCAGACACATACTAGCTGTGTGACCCAAGGCAAGTCACTTACCCTTGTCTGCCTCAGTTTTCTCATGTGCAAAATGACCTCCAGGAGAAGGAAATGGCAAATCATAATTAGTAGCCTTGTCAAGAAAACCCTAAATGGGGTCACAAAGAGTTGGACATGACTGAAATGACTAAATAACAATGATAACAACAAGCAGTTGGGATCAGAAGGGGCATGAGCTGAGACTAAGAGAAGATAAGGGTTCTTCAAGATCAAAGTAGAGATTGAAGGAAGACTCTTAAGTGTAGTTGGCCAATAATTGGTCCTAGAAGAACCCAGAGGTCAGAAGATGCACTGTGCAAATGAATGGATGAGAAAAACCCTTACCAGGAGGAAGAGGTAAACACATCCTGTTCACTGAATCCAAAATCTGGGTCATAGTGTGAAAAACTGCAAATTCACCTGCACTGCCACGCCCATCACTAAAATGAATTACAGAACAGCATGTCAGAAACAGAATTAATATCCTTTCAAGAACTATTTGGCCAGTGCCACAGGTTTAAGTGAATACAGCCTATCTATTGGGGAATTCATTTTTTCCATCTCTTGTGGATTTGGGTGGGGGCAAGTGTTATTCATGGCTCTTCTTGTTACATTGCAGTCATTTCTGAATAAACCCTCTACCTACCCCTGCTTACCACCCAACGAGCCTTCCCTTGGAATAAAAAAAAAAAATCAAGAAAAACAACCATATCTGAGAGTAAATGTGTAATATTTCAAATGGGGGAATTCAAAGTAATCATTTAACACTGCTTTGTGTTAACTTTAATTCACCTAATTAAATTGTCTTTGTTATTTCCTGGGGCTTTGATATTCATTAAGTTCCTACATAATGATAGAAAGAGATAGAAAAGAAGGAAGAATGACAGTAAATAGGGATAGGGAACTGGAAAGGACCTGTGATTTCACTGGTAAAAAGGAATTCTCAAGTGAAGAAATGTCCTCTACCAGTCCAGATCAGCAAATTCTCGTCAACTAATGGTCTTTAGACAGTTGCTCAGAGCACTGAGGTTAAGTGCCAGTCACCCAGCCAATATAAACTCTTTGTTCAGTTCTCTATACTGCTGAACCATCAATGGATGTGAGGGCAGTGTTAAAGAGTTTTGAGCTGAGAGCTTGGGAAAGGGGGGAGTTTTGAGTGGAGGTGAGTGAAAGTAAAGTACAAAAAGTCCCTTAACAAGCACACAGCAACCGAGAATTGTTTTGACTCTGTACCACATGGCAGATCAGGAACAAGAAATACTTGCGTACAAGTGGAAAACCCAGGAATCAAGCCTGTGTTTCCTCCAGCTAGTTTCCAGCATCTGGCAAAGGAGGTCCAGCTACAGTATAAGAGAAGAGGAAGCATGTGAGACCGCCTGAGGAGGGAAGTAATTAACCTCCCCTGAGTATAGTTCCCTTCAAATTCCATTTCAACAACAAGGGTCCTTCCAAGTGTCAGCCAAACTTGTTCACTGCAGCTGGTATTGACATTGTAGTTGGGACACAGAAAGAGTCCCTCTGAAGCCTCTTCTTTGGTACCAGCATCCAAAAATGGAAAAAGTGAAAATGAACATAACTGTCCAGAAGAGAATGCAACTAAAACTCAACTAAAATTCCACCTTTTACAGGAAGACTTTCCCACTTCCTTTTCCTTCCAACATCTCAGTTAATTACTTCCTCTATGACTCAGTCACAAGTATTTTAGGTAAAAATGCTAACTGGGATTCCATTCTCTACTGAGTAATTAAAAAATGAACTCCAAATATAATTATGAAACTTAAAAATTTTTTTCTTTTATTGGTGAGACTACATAAAGAAGAATTTAGTTCAAATCAACAAATGATTGAAATGACAAATAAAAGTGATAATTATTTAATATAAGTGTTCAAATTTAGCTAAAATGTTAAGAATTTCAGAGGGCTTTCTGTCCAACAATTGTATGAAATATATAATAGAAGTACTACTATCCCCATTGTATAGATTAATGAACTTATTAATTGTTCTTATCCATTTCAGATATTAGGCTATTCAGTATGCTAAATATTTGTGGGGTATCTCAAAAGTCTAGGTCAGTTTTAAGCTACTAAAGCTTTTGGGGATATTCCATATGTCACAAATTCTATGTGCAAATTGGCCCATTTGCAATTTAAACCTGGCCAAATGTGAAGAAATCTCTATGACTGTAGGCTGTATCTATGCAATGGACATATGTGTTGTTCCTACTTTAGAATTAGGTATTGTGAATATTTAATGAGTTAATATATATTGAAGTCAGGGATTAGGCACAGTGCCTAGTTCATGAAGAATAAAAAAAAAACTGAAATAACTAAACAACTAACTTATAGTAGGTACTTAATAAGTGCTTGCTGAACATCTGAATGTTATAATAGCTGATATTTATACAGTGCTTTAAGGTTTGCAAAGTGTTTTACATATGTGAATTAATTTATCTTCACAATAACCTTTGAGAAAGATGCTAATAATGAAATTGAGGCTGAAAAATATTAACTAGCCCATGGTCCAGTGGTTCTCAAAATATGGTCTAGAGAAGGGGGATCTCTGAAACCCTTTTAGAGGGTCTACAAATTCAAAAATAGTTTTTCTTTCCAATATGGTAAGTGTCTATAAATATAACACAGATAAACAAAAACGCTTTGGAGAGATCCTCAATAATCTTTAATAAGATAAAGATACTGAAAAAAAAAGTTTGAGAACCACTGCCATGCTCACATAACCGGTATCTAAAATTGGATTTGAATTGAAGTATTCATGACTCCAAATCTAGTACTCTTTTCCACTATGACACCTACAAACACATCTATGTAAAATTTTCCAATAAAAATATAATTACATTATATTATTGCCATCCTGCTGCCAATTTTTAAAAAGGCTTCAACTTTCTATATTTTTAGGAAAAACAAGATAGTCTCAAAAATGCAACTATCTACCCACACCAAGGTTAGTAACAGTGACTCAGATTTAGTAATAAAGATAATAACTGATCAAAACATTATGATGAATACCAAAGTGCTCTGTGGGCCTATGTTGTTATATAAGTATCAGTTATTCTAGATACTTCAGTCACTGTCTGACTACAGGATCCTTACATGATTTAGAAGCAATTATTTATTTTCCAGAATCAAATAAATGTGTATGTACATATTCTCTCTATTATCTTATCCCTATAAATTACTTGGGATAATAGAAATGTACTATATATACTTCTTACAATCCTATCAGTCAGTCAACAAACATTTATGAAGTCCCTACTATGTGCCAGGTACTGTGCTAATAATCACTGGGAATACAAAGAAAGGCAAAAGGCAAATTTATTAAACCAATGAATATTTGGCATGTTGCAGGATGAAAAAAAAAAAGAGGGGACATGAAAATTACAGAAACTCAGTAGGATTCAATGAACAGCCGATGAAAAAAGAAAAACCAACCATTTTTGAAACATAGTCGAGAACTAACTGTTCAATTTTCTTCTTTCCTATGAATTGTACAGGTAGATTTCTCAAGAGATGTTCTTTTAGTTCAGAGACCATCTATTTAAAAAAAATAATTAAGAATAGTTAGACAAACAACATAAAGCTTAGTTTCTCATTCCAGAATAAGTAAAAAATTATCATTTTATCTCACTAAGAGGGTCTGAATTTCACAAGTTATGCCAAGAACCCAACTGACACATAAAATATGATGCAAAAAGAATTCCCTTAATACTCAGTGTTCCCCTACTTGCTTACAAAGCACAGAGGGTCAATTATTGGGGTCTGCAACTTTGTAAAGATGCAACTTTCCCTTTGCCTAGCATTACCAAATGGATGAGGGTAAAAGTGCCAATATCTCAACACCTTGCATTTTTTTGGAGGCTTTATAGTTGACAGGAGTCTCATATTCACTGGGAGGGTAAATTACAATGGTAATTATGTAGTAGTATATTAAAATGGTCAGAACACTGGGCTTGGAGTTGGAGGATCTGAGTTCAAATAATAGCAATTCAGCTTAATATCTATGTAACTTTATACAAGCTTTTTACTTCTCAGTGTCAGTTTATTGATCTGTCAAATGAAGGGATTGTGCTAGATGGATGATTCCTGAGGTGCCTTCCAGCTCTGATCCTCTGGTCATAGGATCTCATCTGATTTACAATAGCTAAGATCAGTAGGTAGCATTCCCATTTTCAAATCTCACCCATTCATATCCAATCAATTGTCAAGTCTTATTGATTCTACCTCCACATCTGTTACATCTATCCCCTTATTTCTGCTTAGGAAATTGAATTTCAGAGAGATTAAAAGAGTGCCTATGGTCACATAACTAGAAAATGTCAAGGAACAATTTGAACCCAGGTCTTTTTTCCCCCAGAATTGTCATCTAGACATTTTAATAACTTCTGAGTCACTCACAAAACATTCAGTATTATAATTACACAAAATTATGAATCATGACAATATTTCGATTGTGGAAATGGACATTCTTTTTCATCAAATCAGGATTCCATGGCAACAAATCCCCTATGTAAACCCAGGTATTCTTGATCCAACTCTATCTACAACTCTGCCTTTCTAGATGGCCCATTAGGGACAATTGCTTAATAACCTGGTTTTGTGAAAGATCAAGGCAAATAATCCTAAGAGAAGAAAATATATGTAATAACTATCCTTGCCAATCGAAATCAGATATTTTGAATAAAACAAACACACAATACAAAGGTAACAAATATATTGCTCGTTGTAATTCCTTAAAACAGCCCTATTTTCATATTCTGCAAATTTGTGAGGAGAGGCAACATGTATCGCAGCTGATGTTCTTCTTCTCGTCTTCCATCTACCTTCTTTTCTTTTTCTCTTTTTCCTCTTTCTTCCTAGTCTTTCCTGGGTTCTCAGAAGCAATATTTATCTGATGGTATTTTGAACAAAAAGAGGCTACTGACCCCTAACGTCAAGCCATGAGAATTACACTCTAAAGACTCATTCTTTCATCCTCATTGAACAAGAACAAGGTTCCTGAAACATTCAAGTTCTATATCTGTTATTTAAACAGTCCCAAGCATAGGACCTGTGAATGAGATCAAATACCACCCCATTTGGGGCCTTGGCTGGACTGCACATAATTTTAATTTTTCTCTCTCAGCAGCACTGGCTAAAAAAGGCAATTTCCCATAACACTGGACATTCTACTGAAATTATACCTAGACCCAAACCAAGTTCTGTGTTTTTACTACAATAGAAAAACTGGATCTTATTTCTTGCCATAATGTTCCCATGTAAATTCCAAGTCATCATGCTGCCCTTCTAGAAAATATTACAAGAATAACCTCATCTAAATCCCCTAAAGGCAAAGTAAAGATTTACATTTATATAATATTTTAAGTTTGACGGACTCATTATAACCTCATAAGATAGATAAAGTTTAATGATCCTCATTTTGTAGATTAGAAAGCTGATGCTCTGAGTTTTTAAAGAATTTTAACACAAGTCAATAAGCATCTAAGGACACTCTATTATGCGATATTGCTTCAAATCAGTCCTTGTCAATCTTCCTGATTTTCTTTTCTAATTTTCTTTCATTGTTTATCACAGGGGGTGAATGAAATCTTAAAAGAGGGGGAAATTGTTGTACAGAGTACTGGGATGGGGATATTGACACTGGGAGCTAACCAAGTTAAAAGGGGCAGAAAGATATATACCTGTACGTTCTAGCTGAAAATCACATCTCATCTTTCTTTGAGTTACTAGACTTAAAAAAAACCAGCTTGATTAAGGGAAGAAAGATAGTATCAGATGTTAAATCAAGTAGATCTTTCTCTCCCAAGTTACTAAGTTGTACTAGCCAGGCTGAGGGGATAGAAAATAAGAGAACATAAGGATTAAAGTCAGATTCCCATACACACAGATATACAGACACACACAACTTCAGTGCTACACTCACTAATTCTCCTCCTTCAAAAATAAAAAATATATACTGTTCTGTAAGAAATGACCAACAGGATGATTTCAGAAAGGCCTGGAGAGACTTACACGAACTGATGCTGAGTGAAATGAGCAGGACCAGGAGATCATTATATACTTCAACAACAATACTAGATGATGACTAGTCCTGATGGATCAGGCCATCCTCAGCAACAAGATCAACCAAATCATTTCTAATGGAGCAGTAATGAACTGAACTAACTATACCCAGAAAAAGAACTCTGGGAGATGACTAAAAACCATTACATTGAATTCCCAGTCCCTATATTTATGCACACCTGCATCTTTGATTTCCTTCACAAGCTAATTGTACAATAATTCAGAGTCTGATCCTTTTTGTACAGCAAAATAATGTTTTGGTCATGTATACTTATTGTGTATCTAAGTTGTATTTTAATATATTTAACATCTACTGGTCATCCTGCCATCTAGGGGAGGGGGTGGGGGGGGGTAAGAGGTGAAAAATTGGAACAAGAGGTTTGGCAGTTGTTAATGCTGTAAAGTTACCCATGTATGTATCCTGTAAATTAAAGGCTATTAAATAAAAAAAAATAATAAAAAAAATAAAATAAAATAAAAAATATAATCTTAAGTCAAGTTAAAATTTAGCATATTCAGCGTGAAAGCATAGGCTTTAAAGCCCAAGTGAAATCCTAAAGAAAATTCAAGTATAATTAAATTCTTTTGAGTACACTGTATAAGCACCATAGATGAAGAGATTTTTGGCTTAACTACTCCCCGCAACCTACTTTTACATCCTCTTTTTTTCCACCTCTTCCTCTGGGCTAGAAAATCAAATAAATCCCACCATATTAATGTAATTCCTAAAATGGATTATCTGTTGACTTCCCTTTGGATCACTATTCTTTAGTTTTCCAAAAACTCTCTTCTCTGGCCACTACTCCCATATATGTATTTTCTCACCTAATAGAATATAAGTTCCTTGAGGGCTTGTTCTGTTTCATTCTTGTATTTATATTTCTAGTGCTTAACACAGTAATAAATACTTCTTCATTAATTAATTCTGAGAAACTTGTGATTCTGTAATTTAATGATACTGGGTTCTACTTTGTTGAATTTGGAAATTGATTGAAAAAAACTAAAAGACTTCTCTCTTTCCCTGTCCTGCAATAAAAAATATGCTAAATAAGTGAAATGAGCAGAATCAAGAGATCATTATATACTTCAACAATGATACTGTATGAGGATGTATTCTGATGGAAGTGGATTTCTTTGACAAAGAGAAGATCTAACTCAGTTTCAATTGATCAATGATGGACAGAAGCAGCTATACCCAAAGAAAGAACACTGAGAAATGAATGTAAACTGTTTGCATTTTTGTTTTTCTTCTCGGGTTATTTCTAACTTCTGAATCCAATTCTTTCTGTGCAAAAAGAGAACTGTTCGGTTCTGCATACATATATTGTATCTAGGATATACTGTGACATATTTAACATGTATAGGACTGCTTGCCACTGGGGCAAGGGGGGGGGGGGTAGAGGGAGAGGGGAAAAATCAGAACAGAAGTGATTACAAAGGATAATGTTGTAAAAAAATTACCCTAGCATGGGTTCTGGCAATAAAAAGTTATAATTATTTTTTAAAAAATTAAAAATATGCTAAAGTTAAAAAAAAAAAAAGGAAACTTTATCTATCTTGGGCTCCAAAGCACCCTGGTGTACTAATAAGGCCATAGAATACATACCAATCCAATGAGCAGTCTTTGCTGATTATCTTCCTCCTGGAAGAGGGGAGCTAATCGTGACTCTGAAATAAAACAGAGCACTATTTAAACAACAAATACTTTCATGGTTACTATATGTTTCCTAACCTTCAACACCAACCCCTTGGTTTCCCCCCTCATCCCTCTACTAAAAGAAAAAAAGTAAGAGGGATAATAAACTAGAAACTAGATTTTCCTCCCCTGGCTCACTAGGACATGCTGGAGAATGCAGTGATGGAATAGGAGATTTTGCAAATGTCACACAATGGCTTTTACATAAATTCAGAAGAGAATTCAAGAACTCTCTGAGAGAAAGAATGAAAGGATGGAAAGGTGAAGAAGAAAGATGCTCAATCCTGATAGGATCAAATTTCATTTTTCCATTCAAACACTAAAATTTTAGTCTGAGTGGAAAAAAAGGAAACCAGTTAAGAATGTTTTAGTAATTAGAATCAGAAGGACACAGATTTTATTAGCTAAGGAGACAATAAGCCAAGACAGGACAAAGCTTGATTTACCTCCATCCCTTTCTCCTTCCCACAGAGTATGCTGACACTGAGATTGCTAACTTTAGTTTGGAAGATTATATTCTGTATTATCATCTTAGCCCATCTAAACTTAGTTTGTAAAGTAACTTGATCGGGGAGGAAATGAAGTATGTGATCTTTAAAAAAATTCAAATTGGCATGATGCACCAAACAAGCTGAGGGAGTAGGAAGTAAAGAGAACACAAGTCCTGTAAGAACTACTTTTTGTGCTCTTTTTTTTTCAGTGGAAAAAAAAAAAAAGGAAGCTGAGGGGAATTGCTGAACAAAATACAGTATCTTGAATGTAATGGAATACTATTGTGATATAAGAAATGAAAGGAAGATCTTTTCAGAAAAATCTGGGAAGACATATGAATTGATACAGAGGATAGTTGGTTGATACAGAAGAACATATATATATATATATATATATATATATATATATATATATATAATAACAATAATATTGTAAAGTAAAGCAATTGTAAAAGAATTAAGAACTCTGACCAACACAATAACCAATTAAAATTGTAAAATAAAACAACTGTAAAAGAATTAAGAGCGCTGAAAAACACAATAACCAACTATAATTCCAGAGGACTCATGATGAAACATTCTACCCACTTTCCTAATGAAGGAGAGATGGACTCAGGCAAACTGAGACCTGAGACGTGTGTGTGTGTGTGTGTGTGTGTGTGTGTGTGTGTGTGTGTGTATGTTACCAATGAAGGAATTTTGTTTTGCTTGACTATAAATGTTTCTTACAAAACTTTTGCTTTATTTTCTTTTTCAGATAGAAGGGGGAAAAAAGGTATATTTTTAATCATTGAAAAAAAAAAAGCATTGACAAGAAAAATCATCTACTTGCTGTGTTTACTTCATATATGGATTCAGGTAGCTAAGGGCAAAGGAAAACAAGTTAAAGCTGAGTGATAGCTTGTTAAAGGAGCTAAGAAGCACTGCTCAAGTACATCTATGGTGTGATCCTAGAACATAGGGATCCTTTCACCAAAGAAGTGGTTATATTTCAGCAAAAGATGACTATATTTTAGCCAAACTCTGCTGCCATCTTCTCTTTATATTGATGATGAAATAGAAGGAAACAAAGATTAGTACCACTAGATCCCATACGCAGGTTCAGTTCCCAGCAGTGACAATGATTCCCTCCCAACAATTAGTTCAACCATAGCACATGAAAACAACACAAGGTTTCCTTAAGATCATTAAAAAAGAATGATCAGTAATCCAGACACAGAAACAAGTGATGTCAATGAGGAGGTGGGGCGGAGGCAGAAGGATGTGACAAGTAAACAAAGTAGGAACTTCAGTCAATCTGGAAACATTTCAGAGATTGTGAAACCCATTTCCAAGAGAACTAAAGTCAACTAGTGTCATACCACCCTCATGCTTCTAATTAAAGGCACCTTTAGTTTAGTGCCAATGGGAGGAAGCTCTAGGTTTCGATAGGGAAAGTTTTAAATGTCCCAAGGAAATGAAAATAAAAGACTATACTCTATAGTATTATTAAACATACTTGGGCACTGTCAGCCTATGGTTGGAGATAATTTCATCCTGACAACTATTGTGAAACCGTACTTGTGATGGCTGCAGCTTGTAGTGACAGTGTAAGTTTAAAGCAGTTCTTTAAAAATGAAACACAATGATTAGAAATCATTCAAAAGATTTCTCTGAATCACTGACAAGAGAAATATAAATCAAGTGCCTAAAATGTCCATATGATATCTGATCATCCCAATACTTGGTATATATCTCAAGTAAGTCAAAGACAAAAAGACACCATTCACACTAAACACACTAAAATATTTATAACAGCACTTTTTATAGTAGCTGTAAAAAGCATAAAGGACAAAGTAGATGCCCAGTGAATGGCTAAACAAATTGTGATACAAAAATACAATGTACCAAAAATGTAGTGTACTATGAGAAATAATGAATGTGAAGAATACAGAGAAGATAGAAGATTTATGCTAATTGATTCTGAGTAAAGAAGGAAAGCTAAACATTGTATAGCTAGAGAAGTAAGATCCCAGGAGTAAATGACTTTCTTAGGTGGACAGTGGTGTTAGAAGAAGGTTTCTACGAGACTGGTCCAGTTAACCAGGTTCATTCATGGTGGTGGTTCAATCATGTAAGTTGTGTCCAATTCTTTATGATCCCGTTTGGGGTTTTCTTGGCAAAGATACTAAAGGGGTTCACCATTTTCTTTTCCAGTTCATTTTACAGATAAGGAAACTGAGGTAAATAGGACTAAGTGACTTGCCTAGTGTCGCGTAGCTAGTAACTGCCTGAGGGTGAATTTGAACTCAAGAAGACTTATCTTCCTGACTCCAGGCCTGGTACTCTATCCTACTCCACTACCTAGCTGCCTGCCAATTTTACACTAATAACATTAATACAATATAGCAAATCCTCACCTAAAAATCACAAAATCCCATTTAAAAATTATTTGGATAAATATAACATTTTTTCATAGATCATCCATGTTTGCCATTGAACTAATTAGATTAATGCCCTGAATACACAAAACCTCTTTAGCAAAAAATCTATAAAAGTCAGAAAGTGATCCAACATCCACAGTGGAAAATCAAAAAAGATGGAAAACTTATCTTGCAACTATATAGATAACTCCACTGGATGAGAACAGCAACTTGTATATAATTTATGTAGATCCTGCAGATAGACAGAAAACTAGCCCCAGAAGTGAGTAGAAGAGATTTGCTAAACTCTGTTTGGAAAACCTTAATACTTTCAATGCTTTCCAGATCCTTACTGGTACTAAAAGCTCATCTCTCTCTAATATTGCAATTTTCTCAATGCTGCTAAATGGCTGTAAGTTATAGAATATTGGGAAGTGTATTAGGATGAGAGTTCTTTGAGGGCAGGGATGGTCTTGCTTCTCTATTTGTACCTTCAGAACACAACCCAGTATTTTGCCCTTAGTAAGTGCTTAATAAATGCTTTATTTATTCATTCATGTGAGTACATGATTTAAAGTTGGCTACAAAATGTTACTAATGTTGATATAAGTTGAATAAAATATATTCTCAAGGAACTCATGAATAAATAAGGAGGTGGTCCAGTCATAGAGTAAGAGTGAAATAAAAGAAATTAAACCCCTAAAGCAGAGAAGTATCAAAGGAAGACCTCCAGCATTTTGGAGGGATTTTCTACAGAGGGGAAAGAGGTCACCCGGTGGCTTACTCAATGATTAGTGAGTTCTTGTCCAGAACCTCTGTATTCTCAGAAGTCCCAACCATACTGCTTACTTCCTTCCTGCACTCACCCTTTGGTCAGCTTCACATCCATACTCTCAAAATTCCCCATAAGAGTACCCCATTTCTCTCCTCTACTATCTATCTTCCCTTTATGTGTTGTCTTCCTACATTAAAATCTGGTCTTTTGGGAATTTGGGACCAACTTGTTTTTATATTCCCAGCACTTAGGACAGTGCCTGATATGCAGTAAGCACTTAATCTTTATTTATCTAAGAATTGCATAAGATGAAAAGATGTGAAGAGAATGATCTCTCATCATAAACATTTACTCTCCCAGGACAAATCACAAATCTAGCTAAGTATAAATTCCTGTGGGATTGACTGTGGGGAAAAAATATTTTAAAAAAGGAATTAATTGCTCGTTGTAAAGTCATTTATTCTAACATTGTGTCCTATATAAATAATTCACAAAATTAGTACTGATTTTACTATTTAGATAAAGGACCAAATGGTCATTTCTTAGATTCACTGAGGTTCCACAAAGGAATATAAATAGGAAAACCCAGAATGAACTCTACATAGATTTCCCTCTTCTCTCCACTGATGAGGAGAGAAAAAATGAAACCTCAGGAGAACCTTTCTTACTAGCTAAAAGTGAAGTATTAGTTCAGGTCTTTTCTTACCTACTGTCCATGCTTCTAGGTTGGAAACTACCCTAGGTTGGAAATGGAGAAAAATTGACTCATGTTATTCACAAATATGAGCATTAAAAGAAAAAAAGGAAGGCTCCAATATTATACAAAACAATTACTACTAAAATACCTCAAATTCTAAAGAGAATGGTAGAAATTGTTCTCTTATCTGCCAAGAGCTTAACTTGGCCAAAAAAGTGACATTAAACAATTATAAAATCACCTAACATTTTTTCATTTTAAACCTCTGCAACAATTTATAACAATTATACATCTCAGTTACTGGAGAGAATAGAAACAAAAGATAGAAGAGAGGCCAGAATTTGGCCTACACTTCTATCCCTATGAGATGACTCAGTTTGTAGAAATTATACTAATTAAATCTTCAAAGTAAGGTCAAACTTGCTAGCAATCTCAAACTTTTTAACCAGCCTACCTATTACTGGTAGGGGACAAGGTTAACAAGGCTCAACATATAAATACTTTTTTTAGCATTCTCCTTCTTATAGCTACCTCCTTCCCACCCAAAATTACCTGCTATTATAATTGGATCCAGATATATAAATGCAATAAATGGACTATGGTGCTGAATATACACAATCGAAGAAAGAGGTATCTCAATCATCTATTGTTAGCCTGATTCAGTAAAGCTATTTCAAAGAATGACATCTGGCTTATTAAATATAGATGATAATACTTAGGGTTAACTTACTTTACAGCATTCTCAAGAATGTTCCTGAAATATACAGTAGATCTTCTTTTTCCCCTTTTCTGGAATGAGATATGTTAAAGAAGTGAAAGGTAAAAGTCATATGGATAGTGGATACCTTTCATATTTTTAATAAGATGCCCCCAAAATGAGGGGAAAATGGATATTTGTTTACTCCCCTAAAGCTGGAACAATGAGTTTGAGAATAATCAAGGAAAATAGGATTTATGTTAAAAAAAAAAAAAAAAGCATTCATATAGTGTGTAGTATGTGCCAAACATCATGCTAAATGCCTTACAAATGCTGTCTCAATTGAGACACACAACACTCCTGGAAAATAGGTGCTATTATTATTCTCATTTTACAGTTGAGGAAACTGAGGCAAGCAAATGGACTTCCCAGGATCTCATAACTACTAAGTATCAGAGGCTACATTTAAACTCAAGTCTTCCTAACTTCCGGTCCAATGCTCTATTCATTTTTTCACGTAGCTGACCATTACCTCCCACCGTTATGGGGATTTTAATTTTAGAAATCTCATCTAAGAATATGCACAGCACCCCAGAGTCCATATCCCTTAGCCTTCAGGAGCAGCATGGACTAGTGGAAAGATTGGTCCTAATCCCAGCTCTGCCATTGACATTGCAATCTTGGGTAATGTAATCCCAAACTGGGCTACAGCTTCCTCATTAGCAAATTGAATGGGCAAGGAAAAATGTTTTCAAAGCTTTTCTAACTCTAAAGATATATTTTCATCTTCTGTTTTGTGTTAATATAGGATTGCTACTCAAAGATTTCATTGACTTTGCATACCTCCTCTGAAATTAAGTTTCTCCACTCTCTTCTAACCACATTGTTGCTATACTGTAAGTGTGGTTTAGCATATTTGACATATTCCAAATTGGAGTTCAGTTTTTCCCAGTAGCCCTTAAAGCTTTGTATCTGTAAAATATAAAGACATAAGCAATTAATTAAGGCTGCTCCTTCATAAGAAGAGAGATAAAACCTAAAACACAGAGGTATCAATTGGTCAATTAACAAGTATTTATCAAGTACCTGTGATGCACCAGCTATATATATAGTCAACACACATACAGAAGCAATAATGAATTTATTCTTTACCTGTCACATGAGGGTACTCTTGGTTAGAATGTTTTGCTACTCTGTCCTTCTGCTGGCACTTTGATTTCATTAGTGAGGGTACTACTTTCACCAATTCAATCCTTGTGCTATTTTTGCCCATATGTTTTTCAAAATTCTTCATATCATGCCTACTTAATGTTGTGAAGCCTTGTAAGAATATATAATCCTAGAATTTGAATTTTTTATTTTTATTTAATAGCCTTTTATTTACAGGTTATATGTATGGGTAACTTTACAGCATTAACAATTGCTAGAATTTGAATTTTAAGGGGTTGGTAACATGCTTAACATAGGGTCCATGAATTTTTTTTATTGTGATAACTATATTTAACAGAATTGGTTTCCTTTGTAACCTGATATGGTTTATTTTGTACATTTAAAAACATTATTCATCAGACTAACAAAAGGAACCATGATATAAAATAAATTAAGGACCCCTGATCTAACCCAACCTCTCCAAAGCTAAGGGAATCAAAGCACACAATATTGTTGGTTCTTTTAATGTCTGAGCTAACAGAGTAACTCTCAGACCTGCATGATGATTCTAAAACTTAAAAGAAAATAACCTCTTTCATTTTCTTTTCATCTCATAATCCAGAACTCTCATTTTTATGTATAGTGAATAACCTAAGACTTTTATACTCATAGCCTAATAATTTATGACTAAGCAGGGGAAGCTTAAATTAAGGCTCTACTATGGCATTTCCATGGCAGGGGTGATAATAGTAGTTATTCATAAATACCAATATTAGTTTACAAAGCACCATTCCCCTGTGGGGTAGGAAGTATTAAGTATTATTATTTCCATTTTAAAGCTGAGGAAATTGAGGCACTGTAAGGTTCAGTAATTTGCCTAAGGTTTATGCCAGATCTAAGACTTGATCTTATGTTTCTAACTTCTTTTGCTTTCTATATCATCACGGTCCTTCACTGTGGATTTCTCTGTCTCGTGATATGCCCCAATCCACAACTTTTAGAGTCACAAAAGAATGTTATCCAAAATTGTGACTTTTTAGAAGGATTTATTTTATCCATTTAGTTTTTTTTTTTCCTTCAAAAGCCAGATGACATAGCTAACAAGAGTTAGAGCTAGGATTTAAACAGAAAAAGTAAATTAAAATAGTCTCATGGTCACCAAGCAACACATCATAGCAGAATGGAAAAATAAAATTACAAATGCATTTTGGGACAATGTAGTTCATGGGAAGAACATTATATTTTAAATTATTAGATTCTGGTTGGAATTCCAACTTTTAATTGAGTAAGCCACTTAACTTTGAGAGGGGCTCCATTTTTTCCATCTTTAAAATGGACTTTAATATCATTCAATTTAAATCTTTAAAGTACATTTTACTAAATGATCTTTAGAATCTTTTTTATATTTTAAATCCTATTAACATTTAAGCATCTACTATTCTGGTACTTAAATTTTGGATATTTTAAGAGAAAATATTAGAGCAAGAAAAAATTCATTCAATAATTTGAGCAATCATTTCATTTCATTTCAATCATGAAAATACATGCTGTCTTCCTTTACTAACACAATGACAATAGAGTATTTTTTTTTCTATTCATAGTGAAAGATTTGCATTCCATTCACACTTCCTTGTCCAGATACCCTCGTGACTGATAGCTTGCATTTATGAACTTTCTGGCTAGTGTTTACAATTCATACAATCTGTGACCATGGAACTGACTGAAGATAATTGCTCCTTGTGGGGATTGAACTCGTACTCCTGGCTTCATTTTAAGAGAGAATGGAGCACATGAATAATGTAAACAAAAATAGCACAAGGCAAAAATCTCTTTTGCTGGATATTTTATAGCATAGTCTCTTAAAATTGTAGGATAAAATATAATTTGTTGAGTAGCTATCATGTGCCAGGTACTGTGCTGAGATTACAAATTCAAAAGCAGAACTGTTCCTGTCCTCAAGAAATTTACATTTTCTTGATAGGAAACCACAGATACAAAATGTATCACAGTGAATGCAAAAAAAAAAAAAAAAACAAAATGTGTCTGTGTGGGAGAGGAAATGTAGAGGAAGCAGGAGGAGAGGTATCAAGAAGAGATGGCACTTGAACTGAGCCTTGAAAGGATCCAAGAATTCCCTGAGAAAGAATCGTTTATGCACTATTAGTAGACAAACACCATTAGCTATCAACATAATTCACATTGTAAAGTGTTTTAGAGTTTGCAAAACATTTTTCTCAAAACTCTGTGGAGTTCAGTATTATGACTCTTACTTTACAGGTGAGAAAACAGAGGCTCTGAAAGGACAAGTGATATAGCTAACAAGAGCTAGAGCTAGGATTTAAACCTGGTTTCAACCCATAGTCCTAGAGCTCTTCGAATCACAATGGAGCCTCCATAGAACACTCTAAATAATCATACTATTGCAGCCTGTAGTTTCAGAACCCTGACATACACTCCACTAACAAACATTTAGCAAAGAGAATAAGACACAATCTAGCATGGTAATTTGGAACATCTGATTTTAACCATGATCCTGCGGATTACCTTTCCTTCATCTTTCCTTGCCTGTGAATTCTAAACAAATCTATTGTGATTCATCCTACATTTCTTCCTCATTTCCCTGCTTCTTTCCCAAGGTATAATTAAAACAGTGTATCCCACACAGTTGAATAAATGTTTGTTGAATGGAGGAAAATTCCACTAATGGGGGAAAAAAACCTAACTCATCAATGATAATCTATTACTGTGGCACTTCCTTTGCTGGGAAAAGAAGTCACTTCAGGAGTGGGTGGGTAAGATGGAATTTATAAAACTGGAATATAAAATAATTAAATGATAATGACCTGACATCTAGTGGTCAATTAGGGTAATTCTTCTGAAAATTCATAGGGTAAATTATTACCTATCTATTAAAGGTAAATAGTACTGACCATATTTGGAGCAGAAAGAGATCTTATATATCATATAATTCATCTATCCCATTTTATTAATGAAGGAAGTAAGGTCTACAGAGGTAAAAGTGCTTGCCCAAAATTATATAGATAGTAAATGGGAGGTAGGATTAGAGTCCAGGATTGATGACTTCAAATGTTGTGCTTTTCCTTCTATATTATATTCAGTATTTTGTATCTTCATTTTTGGGACCCTGTCACATGGCTTTTACCTACTAGGTCTAGTGCTTCTAACTGCACAAAGAACAAATGTGCATACCCAAGAAGTACTTTATGTGCCAAAATCATCTTCTCTAGTTCCTATCCAAAACTCCTATTTTCTTAGGATGTTATTCTCAACTAAATAACAGGGAAAAAAAAGGTAGAGGGTAAATTATTGGAATGAAATAAATGATACAGAGGTGTGAATAGTAGATACTAGGTGTTAAAATACCAATTGCCAATTGAGTGTTGTTGTTTATAACTGTTATATGAATGGGAAAGTATACAGGGAGGAGAGAAAAGATGCATGGAAGGAGAGACAGGAAGAGAGAAGGGAAGGAAAGGGGAAAAGAAAGAGACAGAGAGAGAAAGAGAGAGGTGAAGAAAGGGGGAAAGAGAGAGAGAGATAAAGAGAGGAGAGAGTGACAGAGACAAAAATAGAGACAGAGAGGAAGAAAGAGAAAGACAAAGAGAGGAAGAGAGAGACAGAGATAGAGAAAAATAGAGACAGAGAGAGAAAGAGAAAGAAAGATGAAGAGAGGGGAGGAGAGACAGAGACAGAGATAAAGAGAGGAGAAGAGAGGGAGACAAAGATAGAAGGGTAGAGGGGGAGAGAAAGAAAGAGAGGGAAAGAGAGACAGAGACAAAGAGAGACAGAGACAAACCTACCAAGACAGAAACAGAGAGGAAGACAGGGACAAACACAGAAAGAGAGAGAGAGAGAGAGAGAGAATGAGAGAGAGAGAGAGAGAGAGAGAGAGAGAGAGAGAGAGAGAGAGAGAGAGAGAGAGAGAGAGGGAAGGAGAGAGAATGCAATTGTAGGGTAGAAGATCAGAAGACTTCATGTGAGATGTGATACTTGTTCTGGCTTTTGAAGAATTAGTAGAATTTAGAAAAGATAAAAAGAGAGAAGAGGGCATCTTAGGTTGTGGCAAGGAAGGGAAAACCCATTACGAAGAAAGGTTCAGAAACACGATAGAGGACTGAAGGGACCGGTAAACTGAAGAAAGGGGTTACAAATTTGAAGCAATGAGAGATAACCTTGAAAACTGGTTTGAGCAGGATAATGGAAGGAGGATCTTGAATACTTAAGATTTGGGGGCAAAGAGAAATTCCTCATATGTCATCCAGTAGAAATAATCACCATATCCTACCTAGATTAAGGTGAATCCTAGATTCAGATAAAACTCAAAATATAATCAACTTTTAAAATTATCTTCAGTATGCCCTAAATCAGGGACACAAAAGAAAGAGAACCTATGTTCCCTGGTCAAAAGAAACTTGGTTTCTAATTGACTATACAAACTTACAACCTTTATGGGGGGGGGGGGGAAATATATATATAATGTATTAGAAGGGAATAGACCCATGAAGATAATGCTAATTAAATGCCTCAATTCTGAGAAAAAAAAGTAAAGTCCAGAAGTAATCAAAGCAGGATGGAGATAATTAGGAAAAGCTTACTAGAGCCAGGAAATTTTGAAATAGATATGAAGGAAAGAAGAGTAGAGATTCAAAGTCTTTCTGCTTAGTTTAAAAACATCTCAGTTTACTCATAAGATTAGATAGATAAATTACATGGTATATTCAATAGAGGGGTGGCCTCAGAACTGGGATGTAATTCCTTTTTCATATTCTGGGATAACACTAATTCTCAAGCACCCCAAGAAATTAGGATTAAGCTCCTTCTACTCCTACAAAAAAAATTATATGAGTAATATATCAATACCTATTTATTATTGTTTTTCAATTGTGTCTTTTGACCCAATTTAGGGTTTTCTTGACAAAAATACTGGAGTGGTTTGCCATTTTCTTTTCTAGCTTATTTTACAAATGAGGAAACTGAGGCAAACATGGTTAAGTAACTTTTCCAGGGTCACATAACTAGAGTCCAAGACCAGATTTGAACTCAGATTTTCCTGACTCTAAGTCCAGCGTTCTATCCAATACCTAATGCATTCTCAGATATTCATTCAATCAAAGAGTTAAATTAAAATCTTGATTCTCTTGGAGGAATTGGATTGCCAGATCCTCTTCACAATTTTTATATAGTGCTCATTTCTAATTAGTGCCAGGAGAAAACATCTACCTTTCATCTCTAAGAGGCATGTTGGCAGCAAAAATATCTTCTGATTAACTGAGAACCTCCTGTAGAGAAGGGAGCCTGCCTAGAAAGAACGGTTTGATTCTGTGCCCAAAGAGAAAGCTGGCAAAGTTGAAACACTGATCCAATCTTGCTAGTCAGTGGACTTTTAAATCACTGATTTATCTCAGAAGTAGCTATTACTTGTGACATTTATAAACAGGCTGACTTTCTTATTTCCCAATACAGACTAAAATAGGGAGGGGAAAAAAAAAAACATTAAAAAGTATGTCTCGTGCAAAAGAAGTACACTGTATTAATCTGAGCTCCTCTGCACAGGGATATCCATCCTCTACAAAGAAACAAATTGATCTTCTATGGGGTCTTGATGCTCTTGGGGCCACTTTATGCCAGTATTGTTTGCAGTGGTTAGAATAAGGGTGACAGTTTATGGTCATATATAAACAGCACACTTCACAGTGTTCCAGAAAAGTCACTATAAAGCATACATGCTTAACTATAAAGCTTCAGAATAATAAAAAGCTAATTTTATATAGCTTTATACTCCAACACTACCATTTCTTTTAAGGTGGATCTCCCTAGCTTACTCAGGATGGTCATTCACAGACCTGATCCAACTATTGACCAGAAAAGAAGTTTTGACCTGCTTCTTTTTTTCAGATCTCGACCTGTTCACTTCTCCTTAAGTGGCCCAATAAGTCACTTGATTTGAGTTCACTATACTGGTGCCAGACTTAATGTAGACACACAATTGGCTTTGAGCCTACTGCAGCTCAAAACTCTCAAGCTCAAGTGATCCATCAGCCTCAGCCTTCCAAAGGGGCAAGGATTACAGGTATGCTCCACTGTATCCTATTCTTTAAAAAGCCCATTTTGCAGTTGATTATTGTAGATTTAAAGCAGCTAGACAGCCCACTAAATAAAATGTTGGACTTCAGATGTGTGTGTGTGTGTGTGTGTGTATGTGTGTGTATGTGTGTGTGTGCACCCCTGAACAAATCACTTAATCTCTCCCAATCTCAATTTCCTCATCTTTAAATAAGGATAATAATGGTACCTACTTCACTGAATTGTTGTGAGGATCAAATGAGATCACATGAAAAGTAGCTGCAAAAATTAAGGAACTATATAAGTGTAGCTATTACCTGGTACTTTTAGAGATATGATACTGTTTACATCTCTAGTTTTAAGTGCTAAACGCACATATTATGTCTTCAGCCAAGACTTAATGGAGGCTGCAAGATCTTAAGAAATAATAATTTAAAAAAAATAAAAACTGTCATTTTTCTTCTCTTTTGGCCTTAAGCCTCAGCCTTTTCAAGTATCAGTCTCTTTGTGCCTCTGTTTTTACTATAATGGAGGATTTGTGGGGAAGTATGCACAAGATTTGCATGAGATATGCTGTGATGTATAATGTTGAACAACAACAAAAAATGCCAAACTCTGTGCTAGATCATTGTTATGAAGTCACGTAAATAGTGGCCGCCTAAAATGGAAAGTGAGATTATGGGAAAGTTGCTTCAAAGGGGGGGAGGAAAAAAAGCCTGAGAAATAATTCATCAGATCTAGGAAAATGGCCTTAAGGTATGGTTATTCATTAGACCTAAGCTTCAAGAGAATGAAGGTGTTTAGGAAAGAGAAAGTTAGAAATTCAATACAAGGCCATAGGGTCATAAATTTTACTAACTTAACAAAAGGGCTAGTAAATTAACTATGCCAGAGGCCAATAACCTCATTATAGAAATGGATTAGAGAACTTGCAGAAAAGAAGCCATAGAGATGTCAGGAAAAGGCCAGTAGAGGTCTCTACAAAATCAGGAGAGGAGAATCCATCTCGCCATGAATCATTAGAATATTTCCCTAAGAAAGGAGAGGTCCTCTTCTACCAGGGTTCCTAACACATGAAGCAAGGAACAGAAAGGAAAAAAAAAAAGCTGCTTTTTAAAGCTATGATAGCCTATCTATGGCTGGAATAATATCAACACAGAATAAGATACATGCTCTATAAACTCATCAGTTCGTCACTTCATTTTTTTATTTGCTCATTTGTTTTATTTTTCCCTTCATTGCTTTGTTAAGCTCCTTCAAGAAGAGATTTGTCCATACCCAGTGTTGTGGAACTAATGGACCAATAAACTACAGAGATGTATTGGAAAACACCCGATAGGTTATTTGATCCAAGATTTTTATTTTACACATTAGGGCACTGAATATCAAAGAGGTAAAGTCACTTGTCAAAGTAAACATTTTTTAAAATTTTAATAGACATTTATTTAACTTAATAGATATTTATTAAACACTTACTGTGTGCCAGGCAGGCAGTACAGTAGAGAGAGTGCAAGATCTGGAGTCAGGAAGACTCAGCTTCTGAGTTCAAACATGGCCTCAGACACTCCCTAGATATATGATCCTAATCTCTTAACTCAGTTTCCCTCAGTGTCCTCATCTATAAAATGAGTTAGAGAAAGACATGGCAAACCACTCCAGTATCTTTACCAAGAAAACCCCAAATGGGGTCACAAACAACTGAACAAAAACAAAATGTACCAAACAAAAGGGGCAAAAAAACAATACCTGCCTTTAAGGAACTTATAAACAGTAAATGACAGGGGTAGGATTTGACTACACACACCTTTTATCTCCAAAGCCAGCAAAGCACACTTTTCTCTGTACCATATTGCTCATTCCCAAAATCACTTGTGATGAAGGACACACAGTGATATCTAAAAAATCTCACATCCTAAATATTGGTTGTTAGTCTGTAAGAGGGAAGAAAACCTTCCCTTCCTGATCTGGGAACCATTTCTGTGTGTATAGAGAGTTGACATGGTATCAAGGAAAGAAGTCCTGGATTGTAGGCTTCTTTTGTCATCATCTAGCTAAATGATTTTAATTAAGCAAGATCTACTGTCTGGGTCTCCATCCTATCATCAATAAAATGAGGAGGATGAACTAAACTAAACAACTAATTCCCTTTCAAGTTTAATGTGCTTGTTTTATTTCAGAAGGAGATGGTGGCGTAGGAGGAAATTTTAGATAATGAAAAACCAGCTAAGTTTCATTAGTTCATTAGCAGAGAGTTCTGGAAAATAGGGCTAAAGTCAGGAAGATCAGAATTAAAATTTTGCTTCAGATATTTAAATAGCTGTGTGATTCCAGACAAACTGTTAACTTTTCTGGGTCTCAATTTCCTCATCTATATAACAATATAGTTAAACTCAATGCCTTCTAAGGTCTAATCTAAGCCTATTTGGGAGTGGGGGGAAGTATGAGCCAAGGCATAGAGGCAAAAAAATCTCAGAATGTGTTTAAGCAATAGCCAGTGATCTAGATTAGCAGGAGCCTGGGTTCAAGATAGAGTATGGAAGACATTAAAACTTAGAGGGTGGCATATGTATGAAGGGAAGGGAACAAACATTTATTAAGTTCCTACCATATGCTGCTGTGCTAAGTGTTTTAAAAATATTATCTTATTTGATGTTTAAGCTACAAAGGAGTCAGAAAAGGAAAAAAAAAGACAAGTAGAAGAACTAGAACAGAACAATATTATAAAAGTCAAGCTAAGAAAGAATATGAAAGAAAAAGGAAGAAGAGTGTCAGGAAGGAAGGAGGGAAGGAAGGAAGGCAGGAAGGAAGGAAGAAAGATAAATTGGGAAGAAAGGAGGGAAGGAGTTTGGGAAGGAGGGAGGGAGGGAGGAAGGAAGGAAGAGAGAAGGAAGGAGGAAAAGAAAGGGAGGAAAGATCAAAGGAAGGGAGAGAGAGGGGAAAAGAAAACAAGAAAGAAAAAGAAAGGAAGAAGGGAGGATGGAAGAAAGGAAAAGAGGGAAGAAAGGAGGATGGAAGGAAGAGAGGGATAAAGGGAGGAAGGAAGAAAAGGAGGGAGACAAAAAGAGAAAAAGAAAGAAAAACAATGTATACATACTAGAGATCTGCAGGTTAATGTACAATCTTTCTATTCCTTTATATGCTCGTTTTATTTGGTGTTTATTCATTCAAGTTAAAAAAAAAAAAGTAACTCAGAATGAGATGCAACTACACTATGGATTTAAAGCTGAAAGAGGTTCATTCAGGTATAGCCATTTCATTTGAAAGATATATTAAGGAAAAGTAATGTCAGCACCCAGCATAGAGGAAGTAGGTAAGGGACACCAGGACTAAAAACCCCCAGATCTAGATACTACCAGCCTAAATAACAAATACTGACTGGCCGACAACTTTACTTAAGAAGGCATCCAGTTACAATCTCTCCAGCAGTGCTGACTCTGGGACCAGTCTCTGTACCAATTTCCATCCTGTTCCTGACTCCATCTTAAAACAGGAAAGCAAAGGAAAGAAAGGTCATACCTCTTAAAATCTACCCCAGCTACAAGAATAACTAGTAGCTTGTCTCACTTAGGAATAAAAAGTTAGAAAATAATAAATAATAAAAAATATTTAGAGCTAAATGATTAAAAGCCTATTTTTCTTAGAATGAATGAGATGAAAAGGAAGAAAGGGAGAAAAAAAATTTAAAAAGAGGTGGGAAAAGGTGGAAGGAAAAACTGGGAGTGGCAAAGGGAACATAATAGACAAATTTTTAAAAAATTTTTTCTTTTTCCCCTCAGGCAGGACTAATGTCATTTGTTATGAATACATTGAAGAGTAGGAAACTATTAACCAAATTTATCTTCCTTGTTCTCTTCCTCCACCCCTCTCACAGCCCACACCATAGTAGGACATCAGCTACCCACACTTCTGCCCAGTAACATAGCTTTTCTGTCTATGATTAAATTTCCCTCTTGGGAACCAAAAATCATAACCGCCAAACCCTTCCCCCAGCTGCTATTTTCCCACCCCACTGCATCACAGTGACCTCAAACACTTCCCAGCTTTCCCGCCAGCTGTCTAGGTCTTGGTCTAATATTAGTGTGTCCAAAAGAATCAAAAGTCAATAACGGAAGAAAGCCCAGTAAGCTGACATGCGCTGCTTACTGCCAGAAATTGAGATTTCCCAGTACTCGCCAGCCTATAATTAACAGGAGGCACTGCCAAAAACAACAAAGGATCTTCAAGGAAACTGTGCTAAAATACTCCCTAGTTTTTAATTACATACATATCCTTCTCTACTCCCTCCTTCTATCTATTGTACTTAACAATCCTTCTGAAACCACTGGATTCCAGAGACATGAATAGATGCAGTTCATGGGCAGGAAGGGGTGTGCGAGATGATTAGACCAGATCTTAAGCCAAGATTTGCAATCTCTGAATGCACTGACAGGCTGCTCTTGTGATGAGAGGAGAGCTGATAGGTCCTAACTTGAGTGTCTGTGATTGTTTCTAAGATGGGCATGTGGGAAATGGCTGTGGAAGTGGGGCAAAAAAAGGAGAAACAAGCATGAAGTTTACATCAGGCTTAAATTTATAGGGATATCAATTCCTCTTCTTTTAGTGGCTCTGATTATCTGATTGGAAATAAATAGGAAAAAGGAATAGCCCAATGTGGCAAAAGGGGCAAATGGCTATAAAAGCTAGGCTGTTAAAGAGAAGTTAAACTCACATACTTACTATTTTGGCAAAGCCTAAATGTCCACAAAATTGAGTAGTAGTTCGGTGGCACAGTGGATACGGCATCAGGCTTAAAGTCAGGATTACCTGAGTTCAAATTTGACCTCAGATACTTACTAGTTGTGTAAACTCAGTTTCCTCATCTGTAAAATGGGGCTATTGATAGTACCTACCTCCTAGGATTTTTGTAAGGATAAAATGAGATGGTAATTGGAAAGTGTTTAGCACAGTGCCTAGCACATAGAATATAAATATAAGTGCTGTACAAATGCTAGCTATTGATGATTCAAGTTAAGCTCTTCTGATTTTAGGAAACACTCCTTAATACTGTAACTTTTTAAAAAGGTTATGATGGCTATATAATCTATATTGCTTACTGTCTCAGGGAGGGGACAGAAAAAGGAGGGAAGCATAGAATTTGGAATTCAAAACTTTAAAAAAAATGGATGTTAAAGATGGTTTTCGCTTGTCATTGTGGGAACAGATATTACTATTTATAGCCTAAAGAAAAAAAGGTTATGGTGCTGTATACAGTAGATTCAAACTGGGCAAGGAGTTCTCCATCATTCTCCCTTCTACCATACCTGTTAAGCTTCTTATAACCTTTAATTTTTAACCTTGAAAAGACAAGATCAGTCACTTTATGTTTCAGATCACCACCAGAGCCTTACCTTCATTAGAGGTAATAAGATCTCTTCAGTCACCATCGTTACTCCTGGAATTTCCTATAGTCAGAAAAAAAAAAATTTTAAATGTCCATTGACCCCAACTCACTACAAGTTGAAGGTTGTAGGGAATGCTTTTCATTCTTTGACATGGATGAGAGACTCTGTACCATTTGCTTTGAGCGAAATTCAGGCTAAACATCATAATTTTCTAATCTCTACTCAGAAGAAGCTGAAAATAGTTTATCTCTGAGGTCAGACAAGGATATGTTCCCCCAACTCAGGATTAAAATAATCAGCAGAACTTAGATTGCTATATATATATATATATATATATATATATATATATATATATATAGGAAAAAGTTGGAGCAGTATGTTTTTAACATGGGTGCCATGTACATTTTTTTTAGATTATCAGGAAACGAAGCAGGTTACATTCTTCTCATCAAATGGTTTAGGAACTGTGCAAACAGGAAACATAGCCATAAAACGAAGAGAAAGTATTTTCAATCTATAAAGATTATCACAATTGCTTTTCTGATCTTGTTTATATATTTTATATTGAAGAATAGTAACAGCAACAGTAGCAGCAGCAGCACACATTTACAAAACCCTTATGGAATTTGTATTCAAACCCAACCTCAGACACTTACTAGCTGTGTGACCCTATTATCTGTTTCTTCATCTGTAAAATGGGCTGTAGAAGGAAATGGCAAACAACTCTAATGCCTTTGCCAAGAAAATTCCAAATGGGCACACAATTGACAGAACAGTTAAGAACAATCTTGTTCTTACTATGTTCTGGGTACTCTGCTAAGAGCTTTAAAATTATTGTCAAATTTGCTCCTCACAGCAACCCAGGAGGTAGGTGCTATAATTATCTTCATTTAATAGAAGAGAAAACTGAGGCAGAAACAATTAAGTGACTTATGCAGGATCACATAGATAGTAAGTATCTGAAAATGGATTTAAGTTCAGACCTCTAACATATACCCACTGAGCTACCCAAATGCTTTAAATTCCTTAAAGATAATCTAGCTTAACCTCCTTATTTTATAAAGAAAAAATGAGACCCAGAGAGACCTAGAGAGGTTCTTCAAGAACATACAGATTGTAAGAGGCAAAGATAAAAAATTTAACCTATGTCCTCTCCCAATCATTCTGCCACATGTCCCCTCTGTCATTAATGGTAAGACTTCTCATATTATAGTATCCTCTACCATAATGCTTAAAGTAAAGAACTGTCAGATATAGATAGTACCTCATTATCATAGCAAATACACCATGAAAGTTAATCCTAGGGAGACGAAGGTTATAAAATATACTTCATTTCAAATCCCCCCCAAAGTATGCATTATTTTTAATCACATGTTATAAAACTATTTTTAGTCTTCTTGTTTAAAAATGCTTTTGATGAAAGATGGAAAAAAAACATTTATAAGTAAACATTATATACCACTAATAATAGTTGTCAATTAGAACTTAAATATCTACAACTAATATTACTGGCACATAAAATTCTGAAGAAGCAATGCATCCTAGTTTATAAATCAGTTAATTGATCAATCAATAGCAATTTCTTAAAGACCTATGTTCCAATTACTGTTATGTTTTGGAAATGCAAATAAGGCAAACGATTACAAAAATTATAGTGGTTTAAAGTACCAAAGGAAGACAAAAGAATTGGGATGGAAATTGATCACTCCTTCTACCAGAGCTATCTAGGGGATACTTTTTTTTAAAAGTTATTAGTCTCACTGTGGTTTCAAATTATTTATAACATTTTTTATTTAAAGATAGTAGCAACTAGTGCAATAAATAGAGTGCCAGGCCTGGAGTCACAAAGACTCATCTTCCTGAGTTCAAATCTGACTTAACCCTGTTTGTCTCAGTTTCCTCATCTATAAAGAGAAATGAAGAAGGAAATGGCAAACCACTTTGAGTATCTTTGCCAAGAAATCCCCAACCAAATAGTAAGACACAACTGAAATGACTGAACAAAAACAAAACCTAAGATGATTTCAGAAAGGCCTGGAGAGACTTACATGAACTGATGCTGAGTGAAATGAGCAGGGCCAGGAGATCATTATATATTTCAACAACAATACTATATGATGATCAATTCTGATGGACATGGCCCTCTTCAATGAGATGAGACAAATGAGTTCTAATAGAGCAGTAATGAACTGAACCAGATACACCCAGCGAAAGAACTTAGGGAAATGAGTGTGAACCACTACATAGAATTCCCAATCCCTCTATTTTTGTCTGCCTGCAGTTTTGATTTCCTTCACAGGCTAATAGTACACTGTTTCAAAGTCCAATTCTTTTTGTACAGTAAAATAACTGTTTGGACATGTATACATATATTGTATTTAATTTATACTTTAATATATTTAACATGTATTGGTCAACCTGCCATCTGGGGGAAGGGGTGGGGAGAAGGAGGGGAAAAGTTGGAACAAAAGGTTTTGCAATTATCAATGCTGAAAATTTACCCATGCATATATCTTGTAAAAAAAAAAAAGTTATAATAAAAAAAAAAAAAACTAAGGGTAGCAAATCTTATTATCCGTAAGCTGGGGAATATAAGAGTAGTAGTAATTAGTATTTATGTAACACTTAAATGTTTGCAAAGCACTTTACAAATATATCTTACTATGTATTACCTCATGACAACCCTGGGAGGTAGATGCTCTTATTTTTCCCATTTTACAGATGAGGAAACTGAGGCAGAGTTAAGAAACTTGCCCAGTATCACACTGCTAGTAAGTGTCCCTGAAGTTTCATTTGAATGCAGGTTTTCTTAACTTCAGATTCAACAATCTCCAAACTGCAGCATTATCTTTCTTTTATACGGGTACAAAAGGCACCATATTGTTTGGTGTCCTTGTAAATATGATACTGTAGTATTCTTTTTTTGTTGCCATATAGAATCAAGGTGACCTATTACTTCTTTTGTGGACATAAATCAACAAATCTTTACTTATTGCATATTTACTAAGTGCCTCACCAGCACTATGCACATTTGCAAATTTAGGAAATAAGAGGTTAACCAATGTGTATAATTGCTAAAGACAAACCATTTAAAGTAATACATTAGTTCTTTAACTAGAAAGTGGTTAAAAGTGGTTTTCTAAGCAAATTTCTTAGCATATGCAAATATTGAAGTTATGTTTTTTTTATGTCTATTACAATGTGACTTCTCATTTCCTCAAGAACAAGGCAAAGCCAGACCCTAACCAAGAAGGACATCAACTATAAACCACCATTTTCCTTTATCCACCCAAGTTAGAGGCTCTTCTTCCTAAGATAATTCACTCAGATGATATCCAGCTAATATATGTATATGTAAAATCATATGGATAAGTTAACCTTTCTCTATTTCTCTACATCCTTGGCACTGATAATGAGGTATTCAAAAAACTAGGGGAAATAAATAGGGTGATTGGGGAAGGACAAAGATCATACATTTCCTGGCTTCAATGTGGTTTAACCTGTAAACTTCCTGTTGAATTGCTACAGATTCTGCATTTATTTTCAGAATGTAGTTAAATAAAAGGGATGAAAAGACAGAGTGGTAAGGAGGAAAATTGCACCATATAGACTGAGAAGTTGGCAACTGTATAAATACAGTCTAAAGTAGGAAGAAGGGTTTTTAGAAATGTGTAAACATTAGGACTCTACAAAAGTTTGAATAGTTTAGAGATTAACTTATTTTCCATTTTACTTCAAACATAGCTCATATTTACTTTTCGAGGACTATTTTCATATACTAAACTCTGCTCAGAATGACTCCCACTTGCCTCTTGAATCCAGTTTAAGCTATTTAACCTGACATTTGAGGCTCTTCACAATCTGGTCACCCAGTCAACCAACAAACTCTAAGAAGTTAGAAGCAGTGTGGAATAATGGACAGAGGTCAAAAAAAATTGGGTTGAAATCCAGCCTTAGATACTTAATGTCTGAGCAACTCACTTAATCTCTCCATGGCTCATTTTTCTCACACGTAATTAAGGGCAGTTGAAATAGATAGCCTGTATAGTTGCTTCCAGATCTAGATCTATGACTCTTTGAACTCCCATTTAAGAATCTACTGTGTATAAGACCCTGGAGATATAAATAATAAATGAAAATCAGTCTTAGTTCTCTAGATATCTAGGTTTTTGTTTGTTTGTTCTATTGAGGCAAATAAGGACCCTTGTCCAGGGTCATACAGCTATAGTAAGTGCCTGAAGCTACATTTGAACTCAGGTCTTCCACTATTTACTTGTCCCAATGTCTATGTTTTTTAGACATTTTCTCTTACAATACCTCTTCACACATTTCATATCCCAGCAAAATTAAACTATTCCCTGTCTTGCATTCATGTTCCATACTTTTCCCTCTTTACATTTTCCCTTCCCTTTTTACTTATTGGAATCCTACATATCCCTTAAATTTCAGCCCAAATACTATTTTCTATGTGAAGATTTCTTTGATTTCCTTAGGAATCTCTTTCCTCCTTAAATTGTAACACCTGACTTGGAGATCTTATTCTATTAACATGTGATATTTTATATTATAATTATCTGTGAACTTGTCATATCACCTTACTATGTCATAAATTTCATAAAAACATGGCCAGTGTCTTGTTTTACTAATCAGTTTCATTAATTATAAAATGGAAGATAATAATTAAATGAGATAATGGACATAAATAAAGTTCTTTTTTATAAGGTTATACAAATTTAATCTACTCTTCTCATTGCAGACATCCTAATGTAGGAGAAAGACCAGCAGGCTTAGAATCATGGTATGTGGGTTTGAATCCTGGCTTTGACATTTACTAGATCTCTCACCATGAGCTAATAATTAAGCTCTATGAGCTTTAGAGTCTATATCTATAAAATGGGAATATTTGTGTTATATTCTTGATAGGGTTGTTTGAGGGAGAAGAGAGCTTTGTAAACCTTCAAGACAAAGTGTGCTATCTAATCTTTATACCTCCTCTCCCTCCCCCCATCCAGCACCTATATAAAAAATACATAATAATGTTGAATGGAATTGTTAGTAAGAGTATAGTATATATTGTATAGTAAGGGCGCTATATTTTGATTCAGAGTGCTTGAGTTCAGATCCCACTCTTTACTACCCAGACAATTCATAATCTCCTTATATCTCAGTTTCTTCTTTAGTAAAATGAGTGGTGGACTGGATGAACTTTGAAGTCCCTTCCAGTATTAATTCTAAGAATGTTAAATGTAAAGAGTTAATATTTAAATCATTACAGTATTCTCAAAAGCTTGGTAACTTCAAATGGATTCTACCTTCTTTGCATCAATCTTTGCCTCAACTACTAACAGTTCAGTCCTGGAATATAAATGTAACAGGAGAAAAAGAAGGGCAACTTTCAGACACATTGTTTTTACTTCCCTAGTTATACAAATCATCAGCATGTTACACTGTGCCCCAAAAGGAAAGGGTTCAGCCTCTTCATTTAGACTTCCTAATAGGAAAAGAGTGCATTTGGTTGGATTGCATTTGGTTTATAGAAGTTACCTTGTCCCATAGCTTGATGCTCCACCAATGGTTGCATTTTTATAAGTTACTGGGCCTTATCAAATTGAAATTTGGGGAACTTTGAGAATGGAGCTATATATTAACTCTGATTTCAGGATAACTTCATGGAACAAAAGAGCACATAAGACAATAATGTCACTGACATAATTAGTAAATAAGAGTGGAAGAAAAGAGAGCCACCATTACTATAGCTCTTCAGCAATACTGATGAGCTCAAATACTAAGTATATTATAAAATTGCTCTAATACTAAGTATATTATAAAAACATTTTAGTATCTTAGTCATTGAAAACTATACTGACTTACTTTATTCCAAGAATGTAATGAGGAATGTGGAAGAAGTTTATCCATATTGTTAATATCCAGACAGAATTTCCAATATAAGGAGGCTAGATGAATAAAAAAAGAGAATGTTTAATTATAACAGTATAGAGGAAGTTGCAAGTCATCAGAAAAACACATTTTCCATGGCCTCTTCCCTCATCTCTAAAAACTGTCCAATATGTTGATTTTAACTATTTATTGTACTTTGAAAACTGTTTTATGTTATATTATACTTAAGAACTCTATTATATTATACTTTAAAACTGTCAGTTCTTAAGTATAAACTATATACATATGAAACAAATATATTTAATACTTATTTTGTTCTATGAATTGAAAATGAAATAAAAATTAAATATTAAAAGAAAATTTTAAAATTCAAAAATAAATATACATGATAAATATATTTTTGCAAGTTATTTGATGTTTACATAAAACAAAATAACAGAGGAATTTTATGCTATTTTTATGAAAGCAATTCAAGGCTATTCTAGGAAGATTATAACTTATAAAAAATTATTCACACAAGACTAGGATCACACAACTCATCGATCTTTAAGTAACTATTGATTTCCACCTAGTCACAGGAGGATGAAATTTAATTAGCCACTGACTACAACAGCTAAAATAAAAACACTCCTAAGCATCAATAAACAGACTGAGCTATCATAATTTACTGTGTCCCTGAAAGCAAAAGGATCAAATATTTAAACTACAGTATCAGCCATACCTACCAATTAAAAATTCCTGAATAGGATCAAATGCATAACAGGTCTTCATGTTCTCAAAAATCCATTGAATAATCTTTAAAAAATTAGAAAGTTAAAAAATCTATTAGTATTTTTAGACATCAATGTGTTACGTGGATAATTTTAATTCAAATTTCTATTTAGAATTTTTTAAATAGACACATTTCTTTGCTGTTTCAAAGGTCCATAATGCAAGATTATTAGAGGTGAAACTGTATTATAATTCATTCATTTATCCTACAAGTATTTATCCTATTAGACACTTCCAGGACACCACGACAAAGACAAAAATAGTTCCAGCTCTCAAAAAAGCTTATAGTCTAAGGGAAATGAAAGTACTTCTGACATATCTATCTAATAAATCCCTTGAGATAAGGTCTAAGAGAGATTTGCCTTAAATTGAATTCCACATTGTAATGGGTCTTATTACATTTATATGATCTATGTCCACAGGTTTAGTATATTTCTTACATGGAGCAAATGCCCAGCCCCACTCATATATCATAATCACTTTGGTGACACAGATATTTGAGACTCTCATCATTTTATCAAACCTCTACTATGTGTTTATGTTAGACAGTGATTAGTATATAGATATTAAATTTAAATTTAAATTAAGGCATTTATAGATATATAGATATTAAATTTAAATTAAGACAAAGGGAAAACTAGATTGTACATACATCTTTATGGTTCTACTGTTCAGTAAAGTTGAATGAAGGTGCTGTAACTGAGGAGCTTGAGAACAAAGTGGAGGACTATGGTAAGGAGAAGAGGTGGGAAAACATAACTAACAACTCTCAAATAACAATAACAAGGATATTTTCAACTACTGAGAAGATTCACAATGGTTTGCTATTCCATGTCTACATTTTAAAATATAAGTTCCATTCTAACCTGGACTTCTAAGACTCTTGGATTCCTGCCTTGTGCCAGCAGGCAATTCAACACAGCCAACCTTTCATAGTCCAAAGGGCTGCTCCATAGGAAATGTAACAAAGATGATTGGTTAAAGCTCACTCTAAAGAGCTTTCCAGAGCACCAGTCCCAAGCCAAGGCCCCTGAGAGTGACTGTAATGGAGCATCAGGAAGCAAGTTCATCTTTTCATTCTTGCCTAGGGAGGAAGGCAGAGGAAAAGAAACGGAATCAACAAAGGCAAGAAACCACCATCACTTAACTAAATATGAGGTGCCCATTTTTTAAAAAAATTGGCACTGTACCTGTAATAAACAGACTGTGGCACATCAAATCAGGATGCTGAGTGTTAAGAAGATGAAAGAAATGTCCAGGCAGGTAAACAGCCACATAACAGTCTGTCAAAAAGAAAAACACTATCTTTGTTTTTGCGAAATCAGAATTCAGAGCTTTTTAGATGAACATCAATTCAGGAATCTGGAATTAACCCCAAGAGAAAGATTGCCGATTTTTTAAAAGCAGTATCACAAAACCACAGACTTCTTATCAATTTAGAGTCAACTACTTGATAAAGATGAGGGCAACAACAATAACGATGGATAATTACATAGTGCTTTAGAGTTTGCAAAATACTTTACAAAAATTTATCTCATTTGAAACTGTAAGGTTATTACAGATGTATTATGAGCCCCATTTTACAGATCAGGAAATCAAGGGTCAGCATTCATATACCCTTTTTTGGTTTTGTTTTGGTGAGGTAAGTGGGGCTAAATGACTTGCCCAAAGTTACACAGGTCCTCCTGACTTAAGGGCTAGTGCTCTAGCCACTGTGCAATCTAGCTGCCCCCTTATTTGTCAATAGATGAAATAAAATCAGAAACAACTGAATTTGCCTACTTTTTGATAAACTCCAAAAACTTAAAATTACTTTAAGAAGAAGCTCCTATTTTGTAAGAATTTTCAAGAAATCTGGAAAACAATTTAGCGGAAATTAGAGCTGGATCAAACAAAACCTCAAAGACTATTTAGTTTAACACTCTCATTTTAGATACAAAGAAACTGAGGCCCAAAGTACTTACTTTTGTAAGTAGTAAGCAATAGAGGTGAGATTTGAACTCCAGCATCAGTGATCTCTCCCCTGTACCATGCTGTCTCTTAATCTCTTATACCATATACCACAAGAAAAACTCAAAATGGATGCATAACTTTAATATAAAAGGTCAAAACATACAAACAAACAAAAAACCCCAAAACAATAACTAAAAGAGAACCAGATGGGATACCTGTCACCATTTTGGGTAGGAAAAGGGTTGTTAACCAAAGGATAGAAGCAAACATAAAAGATAAATTAATTTTCATTATATGATATCAGAAAGTTTTTATTCAAATAAGTACATACAGAACAAGAAGGAAAGCAATTGATTTTGATTAGGAAAAAATCTTTGCAATAAATATCTCTGATAGGAATTTGCTATTCAAAATTTATAGGTATTTAGCATGCATATACAAGGCAAAGATCCATTTCCCCACTCAGTACAGAAGAAGTCAAAGAACTTGAACACTTCTTAAAAGAATTGAACTCTATTAACAAATATGAGAGATTTCTCCAAACAACTAATAAGAAAAACAAAATAAATAAACTAAAGAATTCACCTTATACCCAGCAAACTCCTAAAGCTGTGAATTGGAATGTACCCCCCTCTTCTCCTCTGCCTCTTAGTTTCCTTAACTTACTTCAAGATTCAGCTCAAATCCCTCCTTCTGAAGATCTTTTCTGCTGTTCCTTGTCAAGTCCATCCCCTCTTCCCTAGTTCCTAGGACCTTCCAATTATTCTGTATGCATCTTGAATGTTTCCAAGTCGGTTATTTTCCGTTCCCCATTAAAATGTGAGCTCCTGGAAGGTAAGGACTAGTTGTGCTTTTCTTTATATGCTCAGCATATAGCACACTGAGTGGTCTATAGTAAGGGGGTATAACTTTGCAGAAGAGAGTGCAGCTGATGACTTTGTGTAGTGTAGCTCTACCTCACTTAAAATCTAATTCATGTGCAAATCATGACATCACCCCCATGATGTCATTGGTCCTCTTTGAGAATAAAGGATGAACAACAACAATGAATGCTTATTGACTAACAATCTCACAAATGATTATGAATCCCCAAAAAATCAAAGAATAAAAAGAATGGTTTTTCATAAAACAAAATATTGATAGGCACATTTTATTTATGATAGCAAAAACTGGAAGCAAAGTGGTGCCCATCATTTTAGGGATGAATAAACAAATTATGCTATATGAATGGAATGGAATATTACTGTAATAAAAAGAGAAACATGAGATGACTTACATGAAAAAATACAAAGGAAAATAAGCAGAACTAAAGAGATAAATAGATTATAATAACATAAAAAAGCAACAAGAAAGGCAAATGAACTCAGGAGTAATTCAATTAACTATATTGAAACCTGATGACTGACTGGCTATACTAGCCTGTTATGAGAAATGAGGACAGAATATTTGCTGCATTGGATGGTTGTGCTTGACTATCTTTGTTAGCAAGGGAGTGTGAACAAGTGTGGAGATGGGAGATAAATGCTATAAAGGATGATATGAAAAAGATGGCATTTTTATATGAAAGAAAATGAACAAATTGTGGATCCTATACCTATCAAGTACATCATTACTGAAATTACAGTTTTTAAACTATTGCTATATCCCATATGTGACAGATTAATTTTATAAATACAATTAATACTACAAATAGTAACTTTTACTCCTAAATTAGGCTGCTTTACCTATCTAAAGGAATGCAAAAGAATGGGAAAGAGCTATTCATTAGACACCTCTGCTTTATTTTTCCCTTCAGACACTTCTACTTTGACAAATTACTTAACTTCTTAAGTGTTCTAGTCTCTAAGACTATAAAATTCAGAGAAGGTGCCAATCTGCATTGGTTGAAGGAATTTTCTCAACTGAAGTTTGTTTTATCAATAAAATAACAAATCCAGTATATCTTAGTCTCTGCATCTCTCCATCTCCCTATATAGATATGTATGTATTTTTACTGTCTGTAGCAGGATGTGTATCTCTCTGTCTCTCCTTCTGTATCTCTCTCTGTCTCTCTGCCCCTCTCTCTCTCTCTCTCTCTCTCACACACACACACCACACACACACACACACACACACACACACACACACACAGAGAGAGAGACTCCCAATCTTGCTCAGGCTAGAAAGGCAGTCCACTTATGGGTCTGATCCCAGAACTGATGAGCATGGAAACTTTGATTGGCTTCTTATCCAATCTAGGCTGATTTGTCACTCTTTATGTATCCTAAGGATCTTCTGGTCTTGGGGACTGACCATACTGTTACCAGATTTGTGTGGTCACCCAGTCAGCTTTAGGTATTTCAGAACTTCTAGTTCAAATGATCCACCATCTTCTCTCTTCCCAAATATCAGATTAGACGTGTGCCACAATGCCTAGAATCTAAGTTGTTACTTAATCCCTACACTTCTAAAAACAATTCAAATTAAAACCAAAAATGTCTTTTCCCAAATTTATATGATGAAAAAGCTCCAAGATGAACTGTGACTCCAACCTTTCTAAAAGTGTCTTATGGTACCACGAATAATATATACTGACTATATGATTCTATGCTTATTTTTTATAGACTGTTGGCAAACATTTTATTTGTTGCTAACATTTTTACATTACCTTTGAGAAATCAGAAATATTCATAGTATGATCCTTTCATGACTATAACCCTAAAATCGTAGGAGGCCATACAACCCAGTTTCTAAATTAAAAAGGGAATGACTTTTTTTTCCAAAATGTTCCCAGCTGGTTAACCTCCTTCAGGGATTTGGCAGAGATTTCATAAGTCAATGATTATAGTAGAAATAATAGCAGTCCCAAAGTGACAGTATAATTGCAGAATTTTTTTAAAAAATGCTCTCTGGAAGACTAGAGAATATCATCTATTTGACAGGAAGAGGGAAAATGACAAGAAAGCTGCAATTCAATCTCCTACCTAGATTAAGAAAAGTAATATCCTTTATTGATTGATATTCCAGTGTTCCAAGATCAACAGTGAAGGTCTTGCTATACCCTAAGGAAATAAAATATGAGACTATTTATGCAATACAGAAGAGATGATAATATATTAAAACTTCTACATAAGAAAGATGCCATTGCATAAAAAACTGTAAGCATTTTGTAAAATATAATACAGGGTACAACAATGGTATTTTAACCCTATAGTTCTATACCATCCACTAAAACCCAGCAATACATTCAGTTTGTCCTCTGAGTATATCTACAAGTAAAATGTTATAGCAGTCTCAAAAGTCTTATCTCTTATTTAGCATTACTATAGGTTTTAGAGAGTAAATTTGTGAGGGATCAGATATACCTATGGTACCCATAAATCCTGCATTTTCTAAGAAACTTTTAAAAGAAAACTTTTTTTAAGAAAGGGAAGTTAGTTTTATCAAAGTTTCGCAAAAAGAACTATTTTTTTGTTAGGCTATATCCATGACTTGGAGGACATGTACATTTATTCCATTGTTCACTGCCATCAATAGCTGATTCTTGGTCAATAAGACCCTATAAAACTGTTCTCTTCTTCCCCCCTAAGGTCTCACTTCTAGATTGAGAAAATGCTGGAATATGTCAGGCCGTTCACATAAATCACAACAATGCTGAGTTTATTAAGTTTTATTCTCCATTTTTCTTACCCTGACATTTCAGGTGATTCCCTCTATTGGTTTCAAATTTTAAAATGTGATTAAGTTATTGAAACTTTTCCCATAGATCTAAATCATAAAAAGTAAAGACATTTATTTTGTAGTTTAAATTTATACAAATATATTTGGATATTAATTTACTTTTACTCTCCTACTATGGAAATATTTTTCTATCATGGAAAACTGAGCAAGATGCAGAATGGCTGAATCCAATGCAACCAAAAAAATTTACCAAGATATATTCCAAAATTATTTTATTTCAACCCATCATTAGCCAGCCATAGCCCATCCTACATATAAGCTATATAAATTTGTAACATTCCTCAGCATTGATTTCCTTCTAAATTGATAGTTAATAACTAGAAAGACACTTATCTGCTAAGTCAATCCAATGAATACATTTTTGGACTACATTTAAATTGTTTCTTAATTTATTGATTTTTGTGCCACAAATTTCTGACCAGTGAGATAAAATAAATTGACTGATTGACCATATATAGTAAATGATGAAAGGATTAACTTTTAATTACAGGAGCTAGGAATAGCTCTGCAATTTCATTGAAAAAAAGAACTTCCAGGTGAGAACATTCTACTAACACAGGGCAGCACCTTCTCTGAAACTTATAGCCTAAAGTACAGGAATTAGAATCAGGAAGTTGTTCAGTCATTTTCAGTCATGCCTGACTCTTTGTGACCCCATTTGAGATTTTTTTGGCCAAGATACTGGAGGGATTTTCCATTTCCTTTTCCAGCTCATTTTACATATGAGAAAACTTCAGCAAATAAGTGACTTGCCCGGGGTCACACAGCTAGTGGCTGAGGTTGGATTTGAACTCAGGAAAATAAGTTTACACACTATCTCACTGCTCTATCTACTGAACCACCTAGCTACCCACATAGTACTTAACTATAAGGGAGTAAATATTAATAAATTTGTACTCTCATTCTGAGTAACAGTAAGGATATTAGCATGATTAAAAGCCCAAGACCTGAAGAAACATTCCAATCCAAAAAAATAAAATTATGCAAGATCACAGGATTATTAACAATAACCAAATATTTTTATTGTACTTCAGAGAACAGTTATTCATTACTATGAAAACTACCAACACCAAGAAACTAGAAAACATTGGAAAGACTTAAAAATTGATTATAATGAAACTTTTTTCATCTAGCTCCAAGTTTCTTCTACTATTTTGGAAAAATAACCAAATCAAAGTAAATAATCCAAGAACAAACTTGCATTCTACTGGACAACACCTTGATCTCCTAGGTAATAGGAAAGTAATTTTACTTCCACCAATTCTACTTTCCTCATCTGTAAAGTGGAAATAAGAATAACTACCTCTCAGGAATGTTGTGAAGATATAAACCTTAACATATTACACAAGTATCAGTGATTATTAGTATTATCTTGTATTTTCCTCCCTCAAAACCCTTTCTCATATTTCCCCTCCCTCCATTCCAAAATGCCTATTTCTATTCCAAATATGCTATGCAAGGCCCTTTATGAATAATCACTTCTTCCATGAAGGTTTTTCTAATATACCATCCCCTCTAGTCTCTCATAAAACTGGAAATTATCTTTCCTTCACTTCTCAAAGTTCAATGTCTTCTTTTATATTTAAAATTCCATTAACATGATAGTAATGATGTTATATTTATCCATGTATATGTCATTACCCTTTACCAGAATGAGTTAATAGGTGCAAAGTACTGATCATTGGACCTGGAATCTGGTTAAACTGAGTTCAAATCCAACTTTAGACACTTACTAGCTCTGTCATTTAGACTCTGTCATCCTCAGTTTCCTGGAAAACTAGAATAATAATGGCTATCTACCATACAAGGTTTTCTTGAAGATCAAATGAGATGATATTTGTAATATGCTAAGCACAGTATCTGGCACATAGTAGGTTTTAAATAATTTTATTTGTAAACCAATCCTTTGAGGAAAACCAATTTATCTTGGTGTTTCTTCTAGTCTTAAGCAAAGTGTTGCATAGTAGGTATTTAATTTATTCAACAAATATCCATAAATTACCTTTATGAAGGTAAAACACTAAATATGAAACTTGCTTCTGCACATCCGATTTCTTATTGTAACATACACACAAACTTCCTAGAAAGGAAACAGTAGACAATGATATTACAAACAGACTTGTATCCTAAAGAATACACAGTTAATCAAACTTACTTGAAATAATGCTTTTCTAGATGGTCTCTTATTCTATAAACAAATACCCTTTTGTTATACTGAGCATCTCTAATCTGGACAGAAAAGATCAGCTAAATAAGCTGTAGCTGGAAAGAAGCTAACAGACATACAGTGCAGGGTGTGTTGAGTCAGCTGAACTCAGCTTGCAAGAACTGATGATTAAATTTTCATTGTAAGCATTTACACCTGGGAAATAGGCATATGCTACATATCAAAGCTTGATTTCTTGTTTTGTTAATTTCTAAACTTAAGGAAGTGATGAAAAATGTTAATAATGCAGATTAGACTTAAAAGTATACTTTTTAGAAAGTATACATGCATACTTTTTTTTGAGGACTGGTTTTTAAATATTTACCAGCACACCATTGCATACAATATACAAATCCAGTTATTTTGATGAATATTAAGCTAGTTGATGGGCTTTAAATATAGTTTATAGCTTTATGTATGACTACCTCTTGGGTTTATTTTCATATTATTTGTGCTACATCCATTATTAGACTACATAATGACTGAGTTCATGTTTTTCCATTTCCTCTAACTTTCCACAGAGCCTTGAATAATCTTCATGAAAAGAGTGAACTCAAAAAATATAGTGACACATGATTTTTTTTCAAATCCTAGGAATAATATAAATAATATAAATCTATTCTAAGTCTGAGAAACAAAAAGATAAATCTGCACTATCTGCTTCCATAACACAACTCATTAATCTTACTGGAGGTTTTTTCTGTTTTTTTTTTTCTTTTAAAAAAAAATTCCACAGACTGAATGCCTCATCCAACAACTGAGGCTTTTGTTCTCTCTTTATAAGCAGATTTGACTTGAGTGATATTTCTGTACTTCATCTTAACCAGAACACTTACTATTCCAAGTTAATATTCTGTATTTTAAAGTTACATTTGCACCCACAGGCCCTATGCAATTGAAAGAAGTAAAATACTTCTACTCTTTCTGGTCTGGTCACCAAAGTAACTCAAAGGCTTCCAAACCATTCTGCCTTCAGAAGAGTGCATGCAAAAAATAATATAATCCTCGTTAAGAACATTTTAAACTTATATAACTTAAATCACTGGTTAAATAATAGAAGCAAAATTGCATCAATTCTGATAAATGATATATAAAACAGTATGTGGAGATATTTCTTCATCTGTAAAAAGATAACAGACTAAGAAAAAATATCATATACTTCTTAGTTGGAAGAAACCTCAGAAGCCACCTAATCCAACCCATGCCTGAAAGGGAACTGACTCAACAAAACCCCAACAAAAGATCCTATAGGTTTTGTTTGAAGACCTCTCTAAAAAAAAATACTGGCTCCAATATTGCCCAAGGCTGTCCATTATAGCTCTAATTGTTAGAAAGCTTTTTATCCTAGTTCTACCCTCTGGGATATATCTGCACATAATTTAAGATACCTCATCTCTACTCAAGGTTAAATATCCAATCTAAGCAGTTCTTTTAGGGTCTCAAGCCTCTTCACCATCCTATAGTGGACACCTTACAGATTGTTAATGCCCTTTCTAAAATATAGTTCCCAGAACTGAACATGATGCTCCAGACGTGGTTGGATCGGGGTAAGCTACGTGAAACTATTGCTTCCTATGTCCTGAATACTATGCCTCTCAACGCAATTTAAGAAATTTTTTTATTTTTATTTTGTTTTGTTTTTACTGTCATGTCACTTGGCTGACTCATTCATATCAAGCTTATAAATCACTAAAGCCCTCTGATCTTTTTCACATAAATTGTCATCCAACCACAACTCTTGTTCTTGTGCAGTTGATTTTTTTTTTAACTCAAATACAGAGAACTCTGTATCCACCTCCAGTAATTTTATCTTATTAGATTCAGCCCACTATTCTGGACTATTAAGAACTTTCTAGATCTTCATTCTGTTGCCCAGTGTATGAGCTATTCTACCCTTTGTGTTATTTTAAAATCTAATAAGAACATTAAAAATGTAGTCATAGAGTGCAGAAAGCCCAAATTAGACCTTTCACCTTCAAATCCTTAATCCATGAATTTGCTACCTACTCCTTTCTATTCTTCCTATTTTATGTCAGAACTTAGGCTTTATCCACATTTACAAATTCTTCTGATTGTGACCATCAAACCTATTTTTGAGCTTTGCTCTAGATTCTACCCAATAGTTGCTGCCATATTCTACGATTACCTCCATCCTAGGAACCCAAAAAGATGAATGCTTCATATTTTTAATTTTTCATCAATAACATATAATGCCTAAGCCCTAGACCATATATATTACATTGAAGTATAAGAAAGAGAAGACAGCAAAAAGAAATGATGTCCAAATACCCTTTCCTCAATCATTATCTCAAAATACATATTTAAGTCATGTTCCTGTTTACAGTATGGTAATTTATACGAATGCATTGGACTCCCCAACTAATTCACCATTTATGCAATGCTTTCTTTTGCAAAATTCTCATTTATTCTCAAAAACTATTGTTCCTGTCACCATTATTCTAAGGCAGATCAGAAATTTGGAGTGATGCTAAAATATGGCAGAAGGAAAATATGCCCAGTGAAAATACCTTGAGGCTAATTTTTAGTATTAAATAGATCTAGATCCATTGAGTATGACACAATCTATTCCAATTAGCATTTATTTTACACTGACTAGATATAAGACACTGGGGAAACAAAGACAAAATAAAAACTCGTTCCCTCTTCCAAAAAGTATGTATTCCACTCAGGATACAACATGTACACAGAGAAGTATTACCAGGATAATTTGAAAGGGAAAGAATATTAACAGCTGCAGGGAAGACTTGCTGCTTATCACTACCACAACCAATGTAACACTAGTGTAATTACCATACTGTGAACAGGAACATGACTCAAAATATCTGTACTGACTAAATGACTAAAACAAATGGTATTTGGACACCCCAAATCACAAAACAATGGCTACTACAGGGGGAACTGGAATGGTCAATTATGTTAATCTACCATAAATTCACTATTCGTGAAAAAATTAATGCAGGGAGAGAAATAACTTGAGAGGCAAAGCTTCTTGATGAATCCCTTGTACCTTGTGAATGTACTATAAATTTCCATTAATGAGGATGATCATTAAAGAATATCAAAACCAGCTGGCTAACAGAGAATAATTTTTTGACAATAAGAACTTATAATATTAATTTTTCATAGGATATTATCATTTGGAATAATTATAACATTGCATTAAAACCACCAAAATACCAATGTAATTTCTTACCCAGGAAACAAAAAACCAATTTTATAAAATTTTGTGAAAGTGACGTAGGATTGGGTTTTTTTTCCTATCCATCCCTCTCCAGTAGAAAGTGCCACAAGAGGGATTTAGTCAGCAGATTATTAGCTATTAAAATAGACTCAGTTCTTAACTAAAATTCAATTTAGAGCTAAATACTTTAGAGGAAAGGAATGAGAGTTTCCTCCCTTCTGTGACTAGGGAATTTATATTCATTTATGTGCATGCAGAGAAGAATTAAGCTTATTATTGTGTGGATAACTACACTGGACTTGGATATGATAGACCAGACCACCTGTTTTATTCCATCCCTCTCCAATTCTACATCTCTCAGGAAGTGATTTTTTAAGCACATACACAAAACAGGTCATTTGAAAAGGCCTTCTGTGGACCTCTGAACTGACAACTCATCATTTAATTCCCTTGGTCGGAAAACAAAAGTGGATTCTCAGAAGTGCTTGATCTTAGCCAATCTGGAAGCATCCCATTTGACATAGGCAGCATTCTGTCTCCAGGGTTGGCCATGGAAAACAGGGCACATTTTCTTCTCTCACAGACAGTGATGAGAGGAAAAAGCAGACTCATTCACAACTCATGCCATCTAACTTATCAAGTATTTTACTCAATATGATATGGCATATAATAGCCCATTTATAAAATCATGCAGTAAACAGTGAAAATAGAAAGAGTGAATCAGAAAGTACCACCTCTGAATGCAACAAAGAAACAAGAATAAACACAGCACAGAGGTTATTTTTAAAAGAACCATAGAAAGCAGTTTTACTCCACACAGTGCTGAAAGGCAGGTGGTAAACTATCTAAATAAGGAACACTGAGGATAGCTAAGGGACTCAACTATTAAAATACAGCTTTTAAGCAGATGCCTTTAAGATAGGCTCTCTTCTCTCTCTCATTTCCCTTACCATATACATCTAAAGAAACATTCCTTAGCTTTCCAACCTTAGGCTGGAAGAATCTAAACAATAATTATTCAAAATATATGTGCTGATGTCTGTCATATATTGGGTTTCAATTATGGCATGTAGAAAAGTTGAAAAAAATTGCACCATAACAAGAATACTTCCCAACAATGCAATTGTCTCATGTGCTCTTTTGACAAACTGAAGTTTCTAACTACTTTTTATCCAACACCTTACAAGGAATGAATCCATGAAAAAAAATTAATAAACATTGACTATGCTACAAAGCACTATCCTTATCATTGGATGAGGATAAGAGAGAAGCAAGATAGTCCCTGAATTTAAGGACCTCCCATTCTAATACATGTAGAAGGGTTCATTTGCAAGACAAAATGGAAAAGCCCAAATGGTATGCCCAATGATAATGCATCTTCCTTATCAATGGAAATTTATAGCACATTCACAAGGTACAAGGGATTCATCAAGAAGCTTTGCCTCTCAAATTATTTCTCTCCCTGCAGCAACTTTTTCATGAATAGTGAATTTATGATAGATTAACATAATTGACCATTCCAGTTCCCCCTGCAGTAGCCATAATTTTGTGATTTGGGGTGTCCAAATATCATTTGTTTTAGTCATTTAGTCAATACATATATTTTTTTCTGGTTTTGAGGTCCCTAACAGCATAAAGGACTTTGGTGGCAAAATCCTTCTTTTTGGAGTCTTTAGTAGGGATGGCTGTTGAATAGGTGGAAATTATGGCTCTTAGGCAGTTGTCAGGTCTCATTTCCACAAAGCTTGCTCCCTAGACAATGATTAGAGAGACTGGGACAATATTTGAGTAACCTGAGGAGTATTATTGCCAGAGTTCTTACGTTTATCAGGTGATGTTATAACCACTTGATATCCATCTCTACAAGAGTTTTTCCCTTGGAGAATGGCTACAGAGGCTGGCCTGGACTCAGTCCTTGTGACTTTTAGGGAAGTAAATGGGGGAAGGAGACAATGTTGCTAATACAACCAACAATTTGCAGTAATGTTTTTAAGAATCTTCATGTAAGTCTTACTTTGTTGACTCATCATACTTAGTATATGTCCTTGAAGATCAAGTCAATGAAATACAAACTCTAGATTACAGGGGTCCTCAAACTTTTAAAATAGGGGGCCAGTTCACTGTCCCTCAGACTGTTGGAGGGCCGGACTATAGTAAAAACAAAAACTTTGTTTTGTGGGCCTTTAAATAAAGAAACTTCATAGCCCTGGGTGAGGGGGATAAACGTTCGCAGCTGCTGCATCTGGCCCGCAGGCCGTAGTTTGAGGACCCCTGCTATCCTGCCAGGATTGAAAGGCAGCAGGAACAAACTTGATGAAAGACTATATGTCTGTTGTCAGAATCAAACTATCTAAATTTTGAGAAGCTCAACAATGGGTTAGCTACAGGTAATTTCTTGGGAGAAGGGAGCAACAGAAATTTTCAAAGACCATTTACTTAATTATAAAAGGATTCTAAGATTGATGTCACTGGAGGGAGAAACCATATTGATAAAATTTCAGATCTTTAACAATTAAAGAAATGTCTCCGAAAGCTTTAGAGCACTATTTATTAAATATTTATTCCATCTAACCTCCATCTAACATTGACACTAGCTTAAAGGGCTAATGCACTGTGACAGACTTTCAGGATTGGAAGAAACCTCAGAGGCTGTATACTCCAACTTCTACCTGATCACAAATCTATGAAATAATGTATATAAAGTGCTTTAGATGTTATATAACTTAGAAACTAACATTTGTATAATATCTAGTTGCTAGAGTATTTCTCTACAATGTTACTGAGAAGGGGCTGTTGGGTTTTTGTTTGAAGGCCTTTCATGAAGAACTCTTGAGGTAGTCCATTGACATTTGGACAGTTCTGATTTTTAGGAAGTGTTTCTTTGTGTCAAACCTAAATATGCCTTTTTGTAACTTCTTTTCTTGTCTCTAATTCTGCCCAAGCAGAATTCATCAAATTCTTTTTCTCAGACAGTTATTTGGAAACAGTTTTTATATTTTTCTGCATGCTATGTTTTCTTCAGGCTTATATTCCCTATTTCTATCACCAAACATCATGTGGCAAGACTTCACTATTCTGGTTGAGAGCATTTCAAAATGCCCCCTAAGTTATCTATCTCTTTCCTAAAAATTTGACTCCCAGAAATGAATACAACTGTGGACTTTTTTAAGGTGGCCTACCATAATATTAGCTTTTTTGGCTATTACATTATATTTTTGATTCATCTTGAGTATGTGCCCACAAAAACAGTTGGATTTTCTTAAAAAGAAATATTGACCCAAAGCTTCTCCTTTTTGTATTTGTAAAAAATGATATCTTTTATTAAAAATGTAACACTTTACATTTCTTCCTATTAGATTTTGTCTTGTTAGATTCAGCCCAACATCCTAATCTATGGAATTCTTTGTAATTCCCAAGTTTTCATCCAACATGCTAGATCTCTCTCTAAACTTTGAGCCATCTGCAAATTAAATGAATATATCATTTATGCTTTTTCCTGTCTCTGATGAAAATATTAAATAACATAGAGTCCAATCCACTAGAGACCTTTGATCCTTGCAAAGCATATGATATTCTAATGATGATTCACTTCCATTTAAGGACAATATATTTGTCCTATAGAAAGTTATTTTTGGAAATATATCTGTGATCTCAATGATTTGAAACTTCTTTCCAGTGGTACATATTATAACCCATTCACACCTGCATCCCTGTACAAGAGGAATCCTACCCAATAAGTTGGGTGAGGGAGGACAGAATGGTATTCTTTCTCCTGACATTTAAAAGAAAACCAAAGAATACTTGGACAATTCATCTTTTATCACCATTGACTAGTTAGGACATTTTCTTCTTTGGCTAGAGACAGCCCCTTATGACATCCTTTTATCTCAATTCCTCTTTCGGATTTCTTGTTTATTATGTAACAACCTGCTCATACTTTCCCAGTACCTTTTCCTTTATCTTTTGTATGGTATTCAATATTCTCAAATGGATCTGGGATTTCATCTCTTTGGAAGCCCCCTGTAAAGTGGATACCTGCCCATTCTGCTTGATTCTTGTCCAAAGTCTCCCATAAGTTGACCATGCAAGGCCCAACCAATATGTCTTCTTCTGACATTAGAAAAGTGCCAATGGAGCACTCCCGCAGTGCAGCCAAAGTTCTTCATCCCCAGTCTACGACCAACCCATATTATCATTTTATCCTATATTTTCTTTGTGTGATAATTACTTTTAATTCTTTGGATACTATATTATTACATAAATAACAACATTGGCAGAATACTAGTATTTTTTAAAACTTTAAAAATTTAAGAAGTTCAGGCTTGTTTCCCATATAAATTTGAATATATTCAAACTATTAAAATGAACTATAATGTAATATAGTTCTAATATATTTTGTATAGATTGAAAATACTAAGTATTTTGAAAAAACACAAGTCAGAAATGTGACAATTTTTAGAGAACTCTAGCATACATATTTTATGGTGACTAACAAAAGCAAAGGTAAAGATAAACTTGGTTCTACCTGTGTGACTTGTAAAAACACGTAGATTCAGATCTTTGGATAACACTTTTCGGTTTTGAGAGTCTTCATACCCAAAATTCACAAGCCTAAAACAAACAAAAATAAAAGGAACAGAAAACATTGCAAATAGTTTTACAAAATGTGCTGTGTTCCTTCCTGCAACTTATGGATACTCACTGAAATAGAACAGAGATAAGTACAGTAGAAAGAAATCAGAGACCCTGAATTCTAGAGTTCATCTATAAATAATTTCTGTGACCATTGTGGGCAAATCACTTAATATCTCTGAGCCTTGGTTTTTCCACACTCACATATGAAATAAGGAGCTTGGAAGGGATTATCCCTCAGGTCTCTTCTAAATATCACTCATTCATCTATCACTGGCTCATTCTAATTTTATCACTTCCTTCATGCTAAGCATCCCTGAAGACTCAACATAAACTGCTCTGACTAACCTATGGTAATGTGCATAAAAAGAAAAGATAAAAGAAAGCATTTATTAAATGCCTTTTATATGCCAGGCTAAACGCTTTATAAATATTATTGAGTCAAAAGAGAGGAACTGATTTGTCAAAGACCACATAACTAGTAAAAATATGAGGTCACATTTGACCTCAGATCATCCTGATCCCCAACCCAGCACTATTCATGTAAGCTATGTAACTAGCTCATAAGAACTAGAAGAATTGATTTCATTTTAGAATTTAAAGAAGACAACAAATGATAATTTCTTCATAGTAGTTTGTCAATCAATGAAAACATTTATGCTAAATTACTCCAGATACTTTTTAAAAATACTTTACTCCTTTCCAGACACTTCAAAGAAAAGATATGCTATCTTTAATTATTCAGAAACAAGATTATAAACTTCTCACTTCATAAGGAAAATTATGTGTTGGTTTTTCACTTTTGATTTTTTGGGGGATCTATTTCTCTTACTTATCTTTGTTCAAACATTTTAAAAAAATGTTCCTATATTGGATTACTTGCCATCGAAGGGAAAGGTTGGGAAGTATGTATGTGTGTGGGGGAATTGGAACACGCGTTTTTGCAAGGGTTAATGATTAAAAATTATCCATGCATATGTTTTGAAAATAAAAAATTTTAATTAAAAAAATTTTTAATGTTCCTCAAAAATAGTGAATAATACTATGGGGTTTATAACAAAGGAAAATTTTCTCACTCAAAGAAGTATCATAAAAGGTTTCTTAGTAGTCTTTGCTATACTCCTAACTGTCTCTTTTTTCTTCCCCAAGATCTGGGTCAATAATAGTGGATGGGTGGGAATGTTGACTTTCAGAATGAAATCATTTCATTTGCATAGCACTTCCTTTTATAACAATAGGCAATTGTCTGTGAGTTAATACTCTATGACTTCTCAAAAAAGAAGATAAATTTTACATTGGAAATAGCATTTCTAAAAGCGAACATAGGTAAGACTAATTAATTCCAGAGAAAATAGCACATTATTGCCAAACAGACATCTGAGCCACAAAAAAATTAAATTGCCATTTTTTTCTCTAAAGGCAAAAGTATTTTCATGATTCTTTTTTCTGGTAGGTGCTGTTAAATACAAATGATAGAGGCATTTTTCTTCCCACCCTAAAATAAAAACTGAACATGGCAATAACATAATGAGGTCAGTATGCTAAGAAAAAAGGAGAGAGAAATTATCTTCATGTTCTGACTGAAGCAGAACTGAAAATTCTCATGTGGTTAAAAAAAACCCCAACCTACGACTAGCAAAATGTAATGCATGATTCTAATTCAGGGTGATGGTTCTAGTATGTTTAAATAGCCTTGTGTGAATTCTTTCAGATGCCTATCATGTCTCTTTCCATCACATGTACATTCATGCTATTCTATCTTTTGGGTAAAAATGTAGAGTAAAAAAAATGAGTAAGAGCTAGACGAGGCATTTCTGTGCTCTAGGCAAGTTTGGAAAATTGCACACATACATGCATACAGCGTTAGTGCCTAAAGGAATAATTCAGACTTTATTGTAACACATACAATTTGACTTTTCACAAAAATTAATACCTATATGATGAGTAGCATTCCTGACATTAAAAACATGGCATTTATTAAAAAAATGTGAAAAAGTATTCTCTGCTGTGTTCTCTGAATACATTTACTCCCCTACTGTCTCAGCTCTGCTAAGAAGTTAAAATGTACAAGAGAACATACCCTTGGACACTTATGAGGATAGTTTTGTTCCTTTGTTTTAAATATGACATTCCTTAATTGAAAACCAAAAAACTTCTGGAGAACAAAGAATGAATGCTGCTTCTCTCCTAAAAATGCAATGTGGCATTTTTACTTAATTGATTTTCTTTTGTTACAAAGTCAATCAGAAGGGGAAGATTTAAAGAAATTGTTATTACACAACAATTATATCTTACTTCTAACTATTTGGTAATCAAGATCAATAAGAAGCTTTTCCCTCAATCACGAGGAAAAAAAGAAACACCTCCATTGTTCAAAATAATGGAAATAAAATAAAAAAGACTGTAAATCAAAATAAATGGAAATAGAATCAAAAAGACTGTAAATCAGTGTGACTAACTTTATTTACAATAATGAACTTTGAGATTTACTCTTGGATAAAGTAGTTAATTTAACCACAATCATTCATCAAGTATAATAAAGAAGTAGATTTCCCCCACAAAGATAACTTTTGTCTTCTCCCCTGTTCCACAGATATGTTTCAGGAAAATCCCAACACTTGTCACATGTCAACTCGGTGTCATGGAACTGCATTAAATATCACAGGAACTAAAGAAACCATGACCCCTGTCCTTAAGTATCCTTCAATATAAAGGGAAGATAGAATTATGAATCATTTTGTCCATTTCTCTATTAAAAAATTCAAAAGTAACCCATGAACTGCTTACGTTAATCTGGTGTCACCAAACGAAATGTCCAGGGGAACTTCAAACTTGAAAGTCAGGGGTGGGGGTTAGAAGGAAGCAACAAAAAAATTATATTAACAAAAGGAAAGGAAAATATATTATCTTCAGACAATCTAGGCTATCTCTATATCTCTGAGCAATTCGAGCTTAGTCATTGTCATCACTTGGGATGATTCAAAAAAAGCTTGATCACAAAAACCCTGTTGAGTTTTTAAAATTTTATTATTTCTTTATAATCAAAGTCTAGTGCAGTTTTCATAGCGGCTTCATTTATATCTTTTAAGGTCAGACTTGGCAAATCTTTTCTAGGAAAAGGAGTTCTTTTAAGGAATCCAAGGAAAGCTGTGGCCATATAAAACTCATGAGAGTCCAGTAGAGGAATAGGTAGCAGCTGTAATAGTACAATTCTGTGGCAATGTCAACATAGTTTTAGAAATTGAATGGAATCACTGAAGTACATTTTAGCAAGTCTATAAGTCACAATCAACTATTAAATTGCTGTAAAACCCATGAAATACAGTCTCAATAAACAATTCAAATATTGACTTGACTGTACTATTAGGCAAGTGTTTCATGTGAAATAATGTTGCATGATGTTTGAGCTAGTGATCAATTTTTTTCTGATTAATCAATATATGATTACATGGTTCTCCTCCACCATGCTTATGTCTCTAAATTATTCCAGGGCCAAATTTAACCACATAAAACTAATAACTATAGTGTAATGTCTTACTAACCCTACTTCAAAATCTGAGATACTGACTCCTCAAAGTACATTTCATTACTAACTCTTTCAATGCCTTTCTTTATCTAATACATGACCCTGCCTAGAAAGTTCTGAATGCTTAAATATTATTTTATAATTCCCCTGAAGGCATTATATCTCAAAACGGTAATCTACTATACAAATTCACTTACAAGGAAAAATATATAAGTAAAGACTGAACTTACTATTAAGTTAAATTTCTCATCAGCATAAAACTGGATGCATTTTAAGATACTTTCTGATTTCTAAAAAAAAAAAACATACATAATTTTTTAAAAAAGCAATATATAACAAGAGAGGTCACTGTTGAAAACTAAAGAGGTAGACAGATACAATAGAAAGAGAACATTTTTACCATTTTTTTTGACAAAACTACATCTCCAAATAATATAGCTTAAAAGTAATATTCATAAGAAATACAAACTTGTATATAGAAAAAAGAAAATGTCAACTAGATTCCTTTTTTTTTTTTTTACCTTCAGGACGAAATAGTATAATCTCTGTTCTGACATATCCCATTGGGCCCAAATAAAGTCCTCAACAATTCTGTCTGCTGGGAGCCGACCAGAATTTCGAATCACCTAATGGAGTAAAATGTTTTTTTAGACCTTATATAACTATTTTTAAAAAGAAAAATAGCTGGCATCAGCAATTAAAACTCCCATGGAGGAAAATTGTTCTTAAATATTTCATTAACAAATTCTTCCAACCATTCTTTCATATAGGACTCCATCATCATTTGCATTTTACAGAGAAGCATCTGAGCTAGGCCATAGCCAGTGCAAAGCAACAGGTAATTCAGACATTGTAGCCCTTCATGACCTAATGATGTCATCTCACTTTTGAGGGCAAAGGAGAGGCAGACAAACACACCCACAGTTACAGTCAAATACTTATCTGAAATAATACAGAATTACATAACAGGAAAGTACCAGACAGGTCATCTAGTTCAACCACTTCACTTTATAGACAAAAAACTGAGGCTAAGTGATTTTTTTCCAAAGCCATTTATCCAAGGGGTTAGATGTGAAAGTAAATTTCAGACTCAGGTATCCTTATTAACAAACCAGGATTCTTTCTACTACCAGATGTTTCTCAAAGCCTGGTATCCCCAGGGATCTACAAGGTCAAAATAATTTTCATAACAATAATGAGACATTTAAATTTCTAATATGGTAAATACTAATAAATAAATCTTACATAAACAAAAGTTTTTGGGAAAGAGGGATATCCACAGTAAAGCTTAAAAGTTATAAAAAGGGGGGGGGCAGCTAGATGGTGCAATGGCAAGAGTACTAGCCCTCAAGTCAAGATTGAGTTCAAATCCAGCTTCAGACACTTAATATTTCCTAGCTGTGTGGCCCCGGGCGAGTCACTCAACCCCAATTGCTTCAGGAAAAAAAGTTATAAAAAGGTCCTGAGTCCAAAAAAATCTGAGAATCACTATCTTTACTATCTTGCAGTAATTATAGCATTTCTATAATTGTCACCCCCATCCCAATTTACCCATCTGACATCAAAGTAAGCTATACTGAGTCAGGTAGACCAAGAGTAGAAATAAAGGGACAACCAAGGTTGGGAAGCTTTAACTTTTAGTTGTATTTCAAAATTAGGGTAAATTTATCTTCAAGGGCTGATATAGGAGGTATGGGATTTTGCCTATTTGAAGTCCACTATAACATGATGCATCATTTAAGGATAGATTTGTCTGCAGCCTGAAGACTGGTTTCCTCTCATCTCCTATGGATGGATCCTAGTTAATGCAGAGAGCATTCTGCAAGAGGCAAGCAGGCACTAGGAAAATTTGCCTCCCAGTCTTGGACAACTCAGGCTAATTTTCAAATCATCCATAAATAAGAGGTGCCATAATAGAAAGAATATGCAATTTAAAGTCAGGAGAAACCTGGGCTAAAATTCCCCTCCAACATTTAGTAATTGAGTGCCAATTCAATCTTAATGTGACTCCATTTTCACATATGTAAAATATGTATAATAATATCTGTAGTATATATTTCACACACCTGTTGTGATTATCAAAGGAGATATTATATGTAATATACTTTGTAACCCTTAAAGCACTTTGTAAACATTAGCATTTCTTATATTATTAGTATCCTCATTTGGTCAAACCTATAAGTTTGTAGCAGATTTGAGGGAAATCGTAGAATCTTAGATTAATGGTAGAAAGAATTTTAAAAGTCACTTGGTTCAACTCCCCCCCCCCCCTTTTTTTTTAACAGAGCAAGAAACTGAGATCTGGAGAAGGTAGACAAGTTACAAAGGCAGAATTCAAATCCATGATCATCGATTAACTCCATCAACTTTTCTACAGGAGCTGCCTCCTAATAGCTTGTATCCCTTACAGATGAAAATATGACTAGATGATAAAATGCAGCAAAGTGGCACAAGTGAATAAAGCACAGGACCTAAAATCAGGGACACCTGAGTTCAACTATTTCCCCAGACACTTATTGGCTATATCACTTAAATCTCTGTCTCCCTCAGTTTACTCATCTAAAAAAAGTGAGAATATTATCACCAACTTCTCAGGGTTTTGTGAGGGAAAAAAAAAGAGAGGATCTTTGTAAAATATCTTGCAGATCTTAAAGTTTTATACAAATATCAGCTATTAATGTCATCATCATCATTCTATAAAGTTATAGACTAAAATATTATTTTATATCCCAATAGTAATATTAAGACAGAGTAATCTCTGTCTTTTTAAAAAATGATAGGAATGAATTGTTTGCCAAAGAATTTTGAATCATGGGGGTAGAGAGGGATGAAGTACTTACCACCCTATTTTCATCTTCCCTGAAGACTTGGATATGAAATTGTTCAATATCTTAAAAAATAAAAAAAGGAAGCAAAATTCAATATTTATGACAAATAGAACTAAGACTTCCAGTTAATGATTTGGCACAGAAGCAGTTATAAACAAAGCCCTGTGGGAATACAGATTAAATGACAGAACACAAAGCAGTCCAACTCCAGATGGTGCCCTCACAATAAATGCTCAATTAAAAACAGTGCCCTTTTCCGCCCCATGGTCTCTTTCAAGCCCGGCATTTACTCAGCACTGAAATGTCCATAATGCATAATGCTTTTAACGTTAGCTGTGCTTCTCTCTGAAGCACTAACCAATTACTCACACATCAACCTTCGGGAAAAAAAAAATACATAACACTATAGTTCAGAATTTGACTTCAATACACATATAAAACTAGACCACTCAAATTAACGTACCTCAGGGGGAAAAAACCATTACACAAGATAATTGGAGAGTAGGGAGGAAGAGAAATCTAACCTGCAGCAGTCTCATAGGATAAAATCTTCACATAACTTTAAAATAACCTTATGGACAATCACTTGCGTGTCACTGGACAAGTGAGATCACTACCACTTCGCCCTATAGCATACATGTGGGCACTTCTGGTCACCATGGGACTGAGGCTAAAGCTTGAGTATTGCTCCCCACATACCCAATCCCACACTGGTCAGGAGAAAAGTCTAAATTGGCTGCCTCCTAGCAACAGCTTTTATCCCTAACAGCAGATTCAGTAAAGCCCATAGCATCAAATTGTGGAATATATTTGCCTTTTTGAAGGAACATCTCCCAAATTTCACCTCTTCCCAAATGTAATTGAGTAGTTCACATCTCCATTGAGAAAACTTCGAAAAGGATGAGGCAATCAAAAGTAATTAGGAAAAGTCACCTCTGTGGGAAATTAGTTCTACTGTTAAATTTACATTAAAGGAATGGGAGCTATGCCTAGTTTTATAAGTCATTCAAATAAGTTTGGAAAGCTCAGAAAGTAGGTCATTTTTATTTGTAAGTTTTCATTAATATATAGTTTTTTTTTTTTTTTTACCAAAATATCTACTAAATACTAAATAAAAATTAAATAGACACTTACATTTCTCTTCTGAGATCAGTAACAGATGGCTCTCTGGGAAAGGATTTCTTTCATCAATTGGGTAGAGAAACTGTAAAAAGCAAATTATTCAAAACCATAAGCAACTGCCTTACTAGCACAGATATTCCAAAAGTAGCATCTGATCAGTGTTCTGCCAGATACAGAACTTATTTAGGACCATGAAACATATTTAAAGAATATACATGCAAAATACAATGACTATATTGGGGAGAGAGGGAAGCTGAATCTGATAAAATAGAAAAAAAACCCACTGATTTTTTAAAAATCAGAACATCCAGGTTTAAGTCCCAATACAGCTATTTTATGAACTATAAAAATGATCAATATTTAATAATTCAAAAAACATTTAATTCATTCATCTCTCTTGGCTCCAATTTTCTAAGATATAAAACCAGGGTACTGGACTAGATCATTTTTTTCCAAGTTTAAATTTATTCATTTTAATACACATTGCTTTATGAATCATGGTGGGAGAGAAAAATCAGAACAAAAGGGAAGAACCATGGAATAAATAAAAACAGAAAAAAGTGAACATAGCATGTGTTGATTTATATACACAGTTCTTTTTCTGGATGCAGATGGCATTTTCTGTCCAAAATCTAGTGAGATTGCTTTTGATCACTGAATCACTGAGAAGAATCAAATCTTTCATAGTTGATCATTGTACATTCTTGCTGGTATTGTGTACAATGTGTTCCTGGTTCTATTTGTTTCTCTTAGCATCAGTTCATGCAAATCTTTCCAGGCCTTTGTAAAATCAGCTTTTTTCATCATTTTTATAGAACAATAATATTCCATTATCTTCATATCCTACAACTTGTTCAACCATTCTGCAATTGATGGGTGTCTACTCATTTTCCAATTCTTTGTTACCACAAAAAAAGCTGCTACAAATACTTTTGCACATGTGGATTGGACTAGATCATAACACTGAGATTCCTACTGAGACTCCTTCCAGCTCTAAATCCTAGGATACTATATTTATGCTGTTAGGCTCTACCTATATAGACACAGTGAATCTCTAATCAACCAAAGTGTGAATATCCTGAGTAATTTTTTTTCTGAAAGTCAAAGAAAATACATTTCTTAAATAGATGATGAACAGCAAGAAAGCCAGCTTTGCTGTGTTGAAGAATGCATGAAGAGGAGTAATGTATAATATGATTAAAGATAAACAAAAAACTAATACTATATTTTATGAGGTATGCTTTGTTACAAAAACCTAGGCCTAGAAATACTTTTCTTCAAATTATTCTCCTTTCTGCTAGTCTGACTTTTGAAGGAATACAGTAAAACTAGCAGAGTAAACTAATATTTGTGGCCACATTGGTCCATTAGAGAATATATGAGAATGTCATAAGTTCAAAGATGCTATTATTAGGACCAATAACTCACAAGTTTTAAAATGTTCAATAATACGGGTTCAAATTACAGGTTTAATACAGGATTCTTAATATGTATGTATTACAAGAGAAAGGAAGGTAGTGATATGGAGTACCAGGAATAGGGGAGAAAGACTACAGTAAGTTTCTCTAAAATTATCAAAAGAATTTAATCTTGTGCTCTAGATACAAGTTTGAATTGGACTTGGAAATATATATGTGACTTATCAGAGAGAAGGCTTTCCTTTTTGAGATGTCAAGAAAGTTCCTTTTCCATCCACAGAGCAGAAAGTACTGATGAATGAATGGACCTTTAAATGACCTGAAGCTCTTTTCCCTCTGCCCTCCCTTCATGAGAAGTAATATGCTCTTTCAAAAAACTTTCCATAACAGTTCTTTTCCCCTCATCCCAACTTGGCTAGTCCCATGTGGTAAAAAGAAAAAGGACTCATCTTGGGAGGCTGTTTCCTGGGACCCTAAGCAGTGGAAGCCATCTTAAGATTTTGAGAGAGCCTGGGACCATGAAGTGGAAGTAATCAGCAAGTTCTTCTTTGAAGGAAAAAATGAGCATCAAAAATGGTTTAGTCCTAAATCCTACCTTAGATTTGCGAAAGATATGGACTGAGATCTATATGGGCAATGCAGAGCCAAGGTGAAATTTGGAATGCCTGTTCAGTAGCCCCACAAACTACTGCATGTTCCAATATTGATGCCTCTAACTTAGAGAAGATTTAACAACTTGTACTGGGGATTCGAAGATAATGGCAGTTTTCTTATCCCTGCCCTCAAGGCACCTATATTCTATTGAGGAAATATAACATATGTACAAGTAAGTTAATATAAAATTAGTCAGTCAACAAGCATTTTTGAAGCATAATACTATATACTAGCCACTGTGCTAAGTATATAAAAGATAAAGGTAATAGCTGCTCCCAAAGAACTTGTAATCTAATGAGAGAAAAGTATATACAAAATAACAGAAATTTTCAGAAGGAAAGAGGCTAAGAACTAAGGAGAATGAGGAATGGATTCCTATAGAAGCTAAAATCTGAACTGTGCATTCAAGAAAGCTAAGAATTTCTACAACAGGGACATAAAAAAAAATTCCAAATATGGGAGACCATTTGTGTAAAGGCACAGGCAGAAGATAGAATGATAGAATACGGTGTATAGGGAACAAGGAAGAGGCCAATTTGATTGGACAAAAGAGATGCTTCTTAAGCTTAACTGTTTCACTTTGTGAATACAAAACAGAAATGCTGCATATAAAATGAGTGCATTTACATCTTTTGATGCTATCGAAAAATGTATTTATCAGCCTTACTTGGAGTTTCATGCCTTTAGAATAAGATGATTGATTAGTGACAAATTAACTTACCTGTACCCAGATGCAGCTATCTACAGCCTTCAGGACCTTCACATTGTTAACTGGATGAATTTCAACCAACAAAGTCAAACACTTAGAGGCTACAAAGAAATTAAGACATTAGGCAATTAAGATTTTAAAATATAATATTGTTTCTTTCCCAAAAGCTAATGGAAGGAAAACTGCTACAAACTCCTTTAAATTGAATACAAATTAAGGGAAATTCTGAAATCAATATGAATTAAATTTATCTCTCCTATCCTTAATCTCACATTGGTAAAATGAAAATCCCTAAAAAACCATGTTCAGAAAAACACATCAGAATATTGATTTATACCACACAAACAGAATTCAGTTTCATGTGTGGACAGTAGCTGATGTGGCTCCTTCCCACAACCCAAATAAATTTCTCATAATTCAGGAGTATCCAATAATGACAAAGGTCCATTGGAATTGAGGCACAGACTTCAAAACCACTTGACAGCTCCCCAGAATGTGGCATGTCAATATGTAATTTACACATCCCAGACCACAGAAGTAGTTTTTCAAGAGAGGAAAGTGCAAACAAAGCCGTCCTTGATCAGCCCCAATCACAGGACATTGGAGAGGAGGAGGGATGGCAGTGGATAAATGCCCAGTTGTGCAAGAATTGTTTAGACTGTGATAAGGAATTACATTTGAAACTAAGTTGCTTCTCTGACAAATGCCATCTAGTTATCAGTCCCTCTCATTTTCAACTGCTAGACGAACAGACTTGATTAGTATCATTAGGTTGCTGAAAACATGATAAATCAACTGAATTAGCAGGTAAAGTTTCAGGAATAAGAGCCCAAAAAATGTTAAAGTAGAATTTAACAATACTTTAATAGCCCAAATGGATTTAAAATATGGCAGCAAAGGGATTTCCACATTAATGAAATGAGTCAAAAGTCTCAGAAAAGCCATTTTTCAAAGAAATTACACAAGGATCTTGGCGTCATATGACAAACAGAACTCTGTTCTGCATCTATCCAGCAGCTAAACTATTTCACACAATTTAGTTCCATGGCAAATACTATAGGTAAAAAAAAAATAATGTGATTTTATGTGTGTGTATGAGATATCATACAATCTGGATTGTGCTCCAAATTGTTTTTTCTCCAATAATGGAATCGTATTTGCATTCACTGAGCTACTCTCTCTTCTAGCTGTACTAATCCCCTCCAACTATCACAATACATAATACATTATGTATTTAATAGACAATATTTTATATGCAATATAGCCAATGTTAGAATGAAATCTGTCACTATAGTACAAAAAACAAAACTATTTGGCGCATATGAAGCCTTAACCTATAATCTTGGCCATATTACTACATTATTTTAAGCATCTGTAGATAACTATTGGCAAAAAAGGACACTGTCCTAAGTCTTTAAAAGTAAAGCTATTATCTTTCAAATCTCTTCTAGTTAAATACCCATATCTGTTGAAGATTATACCAAAATGTAAAAAATATACTAATGAAGTAGAATTTTATTTAAGAAACTTTCTTTTTAAATTGTAGATGACCTTTTAGTGTACTGGAAATGTTATGGGGTACAAAAGAATTGAATTCTAGTGCCAACTCTCATTATATAGCAGTAACTCAGTTCAAATAAGATAATATTTATAAAGCACTTAGTATAGCACTTAGCACATAGTAGGTGGTGCTATATAAATGTTTATTCTTTCCATTTCACATCACTTTTCTTGGCTTCAGTTTTTCATCTGTAAAAAAAAAGATTGGACTAGCTGATCTCTAAAAAGTCCTTTCCATTTCTAACATTCTATGAATCTATGAAATAAGTATGTGACACTGACTAAAAATTAACAGGAGTTCAGGGAAGAAGGATGAAAGTGGGATAGACTAGTAATTAAAGAAGACTTTACAGATAGACTAAATTTGGTTAGTGGGTGAATCAGTTGTAAAACAAAAGATAAAACATTCCTTTAATCCCTTATAATCTGGTTTCTGTCTTTATCACACTTGAAATGGCTCTTTGCAAAGTTACCAATGACTTTACCTTGAGACTAAGTTTGGATAATGGATGGATAGGTGGCAAGACAAAAGAGTGAACATTCCTCAATCCTTTGCAATCTAACTTTAGTCTTAACCACACTATTGAAACTTTCCTTTTCAAGTACACCAATAATATCTTAATTCTTAAATTTAGCAGCCTTTTCTCAACCATCCTGATTTTATAACATTTGATGGGGTTGACAATCTCCCTTCTTGGGGGAATCTCAATCTTTTTCTCCCTTGACTTTTAAGACTCCACATTCTTCTGGCTCTCCTACTACCACTTTTACTCTGTTTCCTTTGCTGACTCCCTCCCCTCATCATAAATTCTTTTTTTTTTTTTTACAAGGCAATTAAGAGTAAATGACTTGCCCAGGGTCACATCTGGTAAGTGTTAAGTGTCTGAGGCTGGATTTGAACTCAGAAGTCCTTGACTCCAGACCAAAGCTTATAAATTCTTAAAGTGAGTATTTTCTGATTCTATAGAAGGTCTCTGATAATACTGTTACTGGTATCTTCATTTATTTTTATAGATACAAATATTATTTCACACCAATGATTTCCAAATCTCTTCTGAGTTCCTGCCCCATATTTTCAAGTATCTACATAATGCTCTGACTGAATATCTAACCAGTACCTTATCCTCAGTATGTCTCTAGCTGAGTTTATTTTCTATCCCCCAAATCTGCTTCTTATTTTTTTTCTTTTTTAATTTTTTTTTGGCTGAAGCAATTGGGGTTAAGTGATTTGCATAAGGTCACACAGCTAGGAAGTGTTAAGTATCTGAGATCAGATTTGTGCTCTATCCACTGTGCCATCTAGCTGCCCCCCACCCAATCTTTAAAGCCCAACTCAAATCATTCTTCTTCCTCCATGCATCCTTCCTTGACTGCCTTCAGTCTGGAATGAACTTCCCCTTTCACCTATTCTCCATATAGCACATAGTTTGTCAACTCTCTGACATACCTGTCATCATTTATTTTGCATTGAGTTTCTTGTTAAGCTCTAGGAAAACAGAAAACATGGCATCTAAATTTCAGAGCCTTTCACAGGGTTAGTTAGTACTCTGCACAGAGCAGGAACCTGATAAACGTGGGTTGAATTAAACGCTGGAATTTCAAGCAGAGGGAACAGCACAAAAGCTTGGGGGCAGGACTAAGCTTGACATGGACAGGAACAATAAGGAGAGGAATGGGGAGGGAATCTATGCTAATCTGGGAAGGAGAAACAGATTCCATAGCATCTTGGAAGCTCAGTAGAAGAATTTTTGTTGTCACTCTTGAACCAGACTCCAACTCTTTGTGGTCATTACCATATGTTAGTTTTATCACTCATTTAGGATAAGCTTGTGCTGTTTCGTATTTTTGCTAATATCTTTATATGTATACCCTCTCTCCCCAATCAGAGTATGAAAAATCTGATCACAGAGACTATTTCTTATAACCAATGCCAGAAAAAAGAATTTGGGTAGCTAATTGTTTACCTTGTAATACATAAAAATTGATTTATCACAAAGGAAATATCTGTATGTATCCAGGAGGATAAATTTTAATGACATTCAAAATGTGTGCATTTATTTTTTTTCCATTATAAAATGTTCTTTCCCCTTTCCTTCACCTCCTGTGAATAATATACTATATAGCTTCTTGCTTCCCCTACCCATGGTCCTGACTCTTGTGTCCCTATTACTTAGCTCATAGAAAAGCACAGCAAAAGTTTCTTAATGAATATTGATAAAGGAGAAGAATGCAAATTTTACTCTGCTCTGTTTCAGGCACTGTACTAATACAGATCCAAAGACAGAAAAAATGTCCTGAAGGAGCTCCATGATCTAGTTGGGGAGAAAAACTACACAGATACCGAACAACTCTATCGATGCTTCCTTTAGTTCTTTGAAGCTGTGTGTAACTAGCTATATCATCAAGGAGGCAGATAGAGTATTGAGTCTGAAAGCAGAAAGACTTTAGTTTAAATCTAATTTCAGATATTCACTAGCTATTGACCCTAGGCAAATCTAAGGACAGAGCTTCGGTTTCAATTGAAAATGAGAATGATAATAATACCTACCTCACAAGGTTATTGTAAGGCTCAAATGCAGTAATATTTATAAAACTCTTAGCTTAGGACCCTAGGCACTTAATAAATATTTGTTCCCTTAACCTCCCCATCAAGTCACATAAAAAAGAAATTATAAATGCTGAACATATATGAACAACCCCCCCTCTCTCTTTCTATATATATAATTCTATATAACAAATAAATATATAATATAAATATAGTTCAATATCTAAACATAATATATATAAATAAAATATAAAATGTATAAATAGTAAAAATTAAAATATATCTAAGTATAAATAAAATCGTTAACAAAGTTATTATGATTCATTTAAGTAAGTATGGCATGTGATTAGAGAGTCGACTTCAAAGCCAGAAAAATCTGAGTACAAGTTCAACCTATGATACATATACTGGCTATGTCATCTGGGGCAAGTTACTTTACCTTTCAGTGATATAAAGAAGATATTTGCTCCACTATAGTGAATTCTCTTCTGGGAGATTTCTTGCCCAGTGAAATCACAGGTCCAGTCCCTATCTCAATTCCATAATAATTTCTATACTATATGGTAATTAAGTATAAATGAGTCAATTTCATATAGTTTTTACAAAACCAAAAATATTTCACAGGCCAATTATCAAGGAAGAAGGAAAAGGCCAAGGGGAGATCCTAACATTCTGACTTCTCCCTCCTTTAGATGAAGACAGATAATGCCCAGATATTATAGAAATCACTACCTCAGAATTATATCTAGGTCTCAGGGTTTTGGAAGCCGGGACAAAAGTGAGCCAAATATTAGATCCTATTTAATTTTGGGTGGGGAAATCCATTCCAGCTTTTTCACTGAGGAACAAGGATCTTATCTAATCAGGCACCTTGGTCCCTGATTCCAGAAAAGTAGCTGGTGGAATGAAAAGGAATAGAAGAATGATTAACAGTTTCCTAAGAGAGAAAACTGAAAGATTAAAAATGGGAAGGTAGATCCCTATAGGGAAGCAAACATTTTTTCAGAGGAAAAACTTACTTTCTAAAATCCACTTAATTGATGGAAAATTGTCATTAATGAAATTTTTTTGTTGTTGAATGCATAAATAAATGGTCTTCCCAGATCTACTAGCTGATCCCAGTTGAGAACATCCTCATTCACCTCTTTTTCATTTACTTGCAACTATGAGAGATCCATGAAGTAAAATGTATGTGGAAGCTAGAGAAGGCTTCCTAGAGTGATTTGCAAACTTAGGTTTGCATATGCCAAACTCAAGCTTTGCACAAATGTGTTTCATATCGTGAACAATTGAGAAGTCAGATGAATAGTAAAGTCCAAAAAAAAGTACTCGGGACATTTATGGGAAGGAAAGAACATTGTGAGGTGCTAGATAAAGATTCACTGAGAAGCTTGGCTTTCAAAAATAGACAAGTATTTATTCAAGATTAGTTGAGCATTCTCCATATATTTGGAACTATACAAAACTCATACATCTCATGATTCTAGGGCCTTTCATTCTAAAACAAAAAAAAAATGAATAATACATGTTTAAAACTCTTGAAATTCTATGTATTTTGCAGATGTGCCCAGACCAACCTACCTTCTTTCTCATCCAAGGCCTGTTCCTGATTTTCTAGACTTTAAAACCATGCTCCTATACTGAATATCATCCTCCTTCCCCGTTCAAAAACCACTTTTCAGTTCCTTTTGAATACAGTCACCCATTAGAATGTAAGCTCTTTGAAGGCCGGGATTATTTTTTCTTTGGCTTGTATGTTGTATCTCCAGTGCTTAGCATAGTGTTAGACAAATAGTAAGTCCTTACCAAATGCTTCTTTTCTTTCTATGCAAGAACCTGAAAAAGACTGATCACTATTAAGAAATACAGTTTAAAAAACAAAAACAAAAAAAAAAAATCTGTATTACCTGGTTGAAGTTCATTTCTTCTTTCCTTAGCTGATTGTACAAAACTGACAGCTAATGGGAGAAAACCAGAAAGTTTTATTAGAGATTTTATAATGATATTCATTTTATGCCAGGGAGTTGAAATAACTAAATAATATGAGTTGAAACATAGCATACTCTATGTTTTCATGTAGCTTAGAGTCCACTAATTTGCCTAAGAAAATTACCCACAAATGGATAATATAGAATAAGTTATTATTGCAAAAATTCAAAAGAATAACACTTACCAAGTAGTGTTTTCTCACGGTTGACAGAGCAACTGACAACTTGCAAATCTTTCTCAAATGTATACAGATGCTATTTAGAAATAAAATTCTTGATTATTATGGAGTTTCATGTTAAATAGCAATCCTAAACTTTTAAATCTTAATAAATCTTCTTTTTTAAAAAATCACAGTTTTATTTTTTAACAATAATTAACAAGGATAATACTAGCAAGCCAAAATTCCACTAATTTAAAAATCTAATTTAAAAGCATCACTACAATAGTCCTAGATACTAGTGTTTACTATGTAAAAATTTCTGCAGCTTATTAAGAAAACTTCTTAACTCTGTTTAATCTTTACTTTTGCTTTGTGGGGAATTTTTTGATAGTTTCAAAATTTCAAAAAGATTAAGAGTCTGACCTCTTTAAAAAGCCAATTAGAAATCTGGAAAGTTTGCTTGCTCCAAAAGAAGAAAACTGAGGGAAGAGTTAGGAATAGCTGGGGATGGCTACAATTCTTCACATTGCATTAAAAAGCAAATCATAATCACTGAGAAAATATAAAAGGGAAGGGATCTTGAAGCTTCATCAGCAAACAAAATAAAAAGCTAAAGGCCCTAATTAGGACATTTTTAGACCAAGCAACTGTAAGAGATTCAGGATATAATTATCATTTGCATTCTAAAAGCAGCTGAGTCCAATATAGGTCAAAGTGGACTACATAAAAGGATCTAGGATTAATCAAGGGATATAAATCTAAATCTGCATATATTGAAGAAGTTATAAGTTAATAAGAAAGTATAGATCATCTATTTATGAGTTGTAGTTTAAATGAGTTTGTGTGTGTATGTATGTGTGTGTGTACAAAAGGTTCAATTAACTATAATTTTCAGTTAAGTATAACATAACAATGTTCTTGTTAATATTCTCAGGAACACAGAAACCACTGATAGGGACACAAATTTGCATAACTTTTTATCAGAGTCCATTCTCCTTAGGTGTAGATACACTGACTTCTGAGCATTAAGCAACAATGGCAGTAGAAATACAGATACCTAAGGGTCATATTCTTAAAAGGAGAACCATCAGCAGGGTATAGTTATGCAACATGTGAAACACTCCCAGGTCCCCCAAAACACCAAATATTATTTGACCATTTCCAGTCATTTCATGCAGATCTTCATCTATCCTGTCTTCATAAATGCTCTGTGGAAAAACCACAGAAACATAAAATCCAACTTACAGGATTCATCAGGATTAAGTCAGTCATTTAACAAGTATTGATTAAGCACCTGCTATGTGCCAGGTACTGTGCTAAGTGCTGGGGATGCAAAGAAAGAGATAAGGGAGTCTCCACTTTCAAGCGATTCACAGTTTAATGGGGGGAGATAATATGCACAAAACCTAAATAGAACAAGGTATAGATAGGGTAAAATGAAGATAAGCAAGAGATGGAAGACACTAGCATTAAGAGGGATAGAGACAGCCTTCTTTCAGAAGGTAGGATTTTTAACTGAGACAAAGGAACCCAAGGAAAGTGGGAGAGGGAAATGAGGAATAAAAGAATTTATAGTATGAGCAACAGCCAGTGAAATGTTAGGTGTCTAGAGATGGAGTCTTTTCATCAAGGTACAGAGAGGAGGACAGTATTACTGGATCAAAGAGTTTGTTTTGGGCAGGGGGCAGATGGAGAGTAAATTGTAAGAACACTCTTCCTGCTTCCTGTAAATGCTCTGACTATAATAGCACCAACCAGCAAGGCAGAAGTACCCATACAATCAGCCAGCGTTGTTCTAGGGCTTTCAGTTCCTGTGGTAGGATGGCAGCCCCCCAAAGCATTATCTGGACCCACAGCTGTTCAACCACAACTTCAATGGGGAGGGGGCATGGCTCATACCCAACCACCAAAAAGGAATCTTGTCATAGGCTCAATTCTTGCATGAAATAGCATCAGTAGACAACACCTCATCCTTTACCTTTCTATGAGGTTTTCCTGATTTGTTCTGTTTAGATTTCTGTCTCTCTTTCTCACTCTCTCCCTCCCCCAATTCTTCCCCACCCCTGCCGTCTCTGTCTCTCTATCTCTGTCTTTCTCTCTGTCTCTCTCTCTCTGTCTCTCTCTATCTCTCCGTCTCTGTCTGTCTCTGTCTCTCTCTCTGTCTCTCTCTCTCTCTCTCACACACACACACACAGATAGTCCTGAAGCTTTATTCTGGGCCCGCTTTGCCCCCCCCCCCAATACTATCTCACTTGGTGATCTCATCAACTCTCATGGATTCAATGATCATCTCTAGGCAGATGATTCCAAAATCTACATAACCAGCCTTTATCTATCTCCTGAGCTCTGTCTTATAACATAAATTACCCTTTGGACATCGGACATCTTATAGGCACCTCAAATCCACTAAGTCCACGCCCCTCCCAAACTTTTCTTTTACAGTTGAGGGCAACATCCTTTTAATCTCCATACTTGGATCCTTGGGATCATCTTCCATTCATCATTTTCATTCATATCATACATTCAATCTATTTCCAAGTCTCATCGTCTCTATCTTCACGGTATCTCACTGGCTTCCTTCTCTCCTCTCACATGACTATCATCCTGGGGCAGACTTTCATGACCTCAGGTCTGGATTACTGAATAGTCTTCTCTTGGTCTCCCTACCTCAGGCCTGCCTCCATTAAGATCAATCCCCTACTCAGCCACTGAAGAGATTTTCTTAAAATACAAATCTGACCACGGCACTTCCCTGCTCAATAAACTCCTGTTATCCCTAGGATCAAATATAAAATCCCCTGTTTGACTTTTAATGCCTTTCACATCTTTTCAATTTTCTTAGACTTTGTTCCATCCCCAGACCTCTATAATCCAATGCAACTAACTTTCTTTGCTGGTCCTCATACACAATACTTCATTCCCCAATTTTGTGCCGTCTTTTTTCTAGCTTTCTCTCATGCTTAGAATATTCTTCTCTGTTACTTTCACTTACTGGCTTCCTTAACTTCCTTAACTAATTTCTCTCTTCTTTCCCTCCACTGCTATGGTCTTCTCTGGGTAGAATTTTTATGAACACAGTTATTAGCATATTTTTCCCCCAATGTGAAGATGAGCTTTTGGCATATGGTAAATACTTAATAAATACCTACATAGATTGGGTACCAGAAACAGAAAAGTGTGTATACTTTCTCTTCCTTCTCTCCACCATGCTGATATTTACCCCTATCACTGCTTAATTGTGGAACTTTAATATTGTATTTGAAAGTACCAACTGGAAATGTTTCCGGCCGGTTTCTAAAAATTAGTGTTTTGGTTCAAGAACTCTTGCAGTCTTTCTTTTCTTTCTTTTTTTTAAAGAATGCAATAAAGAAAAAAGGAAAAAGCAGGAAGATTTAGGAAGTTATTTATAACTAAGAAAAAAGAAGATAAAAGAAAGAAAAGTATAAAAGCAAGAAGGTAAATACTGAGCATAATAACACAAGACTCCTGCTATCTTACCTCATTTTTTTTAGTTTGGAGATCATATAATCCAAAGAAGACATTTTTCTTACTGTCCTATTAAAAGAAATTAACTGTTAAATACAATAACAAAAAGATGGAAACAAAACAATTACCCAACCACTGGGTCTAACTAACTGGTTCAATAAATTATGATATATGAATATACTCTAATATTACTATAAGGAATGACAAACATGAAAAATTCAGAGACAAATATAAAGTAATGTAAAAATGAAGAAAAAAAGCCAAAATAACAACATTTATAATGATTGCAATAACATCAATAAAGTCAACATTAAAATAATAAAACTAGTCAAATACAATCGTCTACCTCAAATACAATAGCAAAAATATTCATCTTAAAGGGCACATCCTTACTTTCTGTTAATTGGCTAACCCAGATTTTTTTGTGTGTTTATTGGGGAAGGATCTGTTGCATCAAAACAAATTATATTAATACTTTTTTAAGCAAAAAAGAATCAGTCATCCACTTTATTAAATGTCATATATTTTGAGCAGCTTAGATCCTACTGGCTTAAAAACAAAAAGTTCAAATAAGGTAACAATTTGGCAGAAAGCAGGCACTGTATGACTATGTCAGCATGGGAAACACATTGTCCCCACCTAAATGGGCTGACCATGTGTATTCAAAGAAGGGAAGTAATACTCATAGTCCCTGACAAAATACATTGGCAGCTAAAACTATGAACTAGAAAATAACATAGTTAAAACAGTATACTATCAATGAAGTAAAACCGTGATTTTTTTTCTTTCAGATTCATTTTCAAAACTTTAACTATTTAAACCCCAAACAGCTACAATAGATTGAAATAAGTATGTTAAAAATTATTTTCCAGAAAAGGACCTAAATATGTTTAATTCTGTCAGATGAGAGATTTATATTGATGGTGCTTTATGTTCTCAAAAAGAAAAAAGCATCATTAGTAAGTTGTTTAGAGATACAAAACTGTTCACATTCTTTGGTCAAGTGATCCACTATTATGTCCATATCCCAAGGACAATTAAAAGAAAAAAAGATCAATCTATACCAAAATATTCCTAAAAGTATTATTTCTGGAGTCAAAAGTCAGATATAATTTATGTGTACAACAACTGGAAGATGACTAAATTGTGCTGCATAAATGCAATGAAATATTACAGTACCACAAGCAATTATAAATATAAAGAAAACAAAGCAATATGGGAAGGCACAGATGAAATGATGTAGGGGATAAAGTGTTAGTCTTTGAAACAGAAAGACCTGAATTAAGTTCTGCCTCTGAAATCTATCACTAACTTTTTAAGATTGAGTTATAGAAAATTTGCTCATCTATATTGGTAAAGAAAATTATTATCCTGGAAATCTACAAGTTAAATAATACAGATGAAGTCATAGATACAGGATAAAAAATGTATTTAATAGGAAAACATATTAAGTAATGCAGAAAAAAGAAAGCAGAAGCCAAAAAAGATGTAGTGACAACAATTATGTAAATAACAATAATAAAATAAAATTTAGGAAATCCCCTTAGAAGGGAATCCCTTAGAAAGAGAATTCCTCTTTTAAAAATCCCCTTAGGAAAGGGGAAGTAAAGCTTAGAGTAGAACATTCTATATTGTTAAAATTAATAAACACTTCCTCCAAAAACCTTGTAAATTATTTAAATTATTATGGTTTCATGAACAATCATCTTTTTGTTGTTTCTGAGGTATATTTGAATATGTGTTAGCTAATAATGGTTATTTCAAGCAATTTATTTGCTTTTCACCAAATACAGTTTTATTTTTAGAAAAATGGAATATGTAAGAGTTTTATAAAATATGTAACATTTAAGAATTGAATTCTTTCATTAAGTTTTACCAAACCAGTTCCCATGGTCTTCTGATAGAGCCATCTGCACCCAGAGAAAGGATGGTGGGGACTGAATGTGAATCAGAACATAGTATTTTCACTTCTTTTGTTTGTTTGCATTTTGTTTTCTTTTTCATTTTTTTTCCCTTTTTGATCTGATTTTTCTTGTTCAGCATGATAATTATGGAAATATGTATAGAAGAATTGCACATTTTTAACATATTGGATTATATCCTGTCTAGGGGAGGGTATGGGGGAAAAGGAGGGAGAAAAAAAATTTGGAATGCAAGGTTTTGCGAGGGTGAATATTGAAAACTACCTATGCATATATTTTGAAAATAAAAAGCCTTATAAAAAAACTGAGAAAAAAAGTTTTACCAAAAAAATAACAATCAGAGGCTGAAGTTTAATAACCAATTTTCCTTCAAAACATCCAATTCCAAATAACATACCTTACATACCTTACAACTGTAAATGACTTTTCCATTTCTTTCAACATTGACTACGTGTAGGGTTTCATAATTATTCTCAACAGGATCTGAAAAAAAAAGCAATATTAAATTAAAGAAGTACTGGCATTTTGATAAATCATTGGAGAAAGTTTTTTTTTAATTTATGAAGCAAAAATCATCATTTAGTATAAATTAAAAAACAGAAAAAAACTATTTGTACTTAATATACAGAAGATGCTTAATAAATATTTGTTGACTGACATAAAGTCACTCCATATACCAGGAAAACCTTTAAAATAGGAAATATATTCTTGGTTGTCTTATTACAAGTGCTTCATATATTTTTAAATAAGATCTCTTATACTGGGTAAGGTTACTTTCATAGGTCAATATAATCTAGACTTAGAAGTAACACTTAATCAATTCAGTATCATCATTTCAGATGTAAAAATCTGCCTCTAAAAGCAGTATTTGAATTCAGAACCCACTCTGACCCAGAATGCCTATCCAGCAGATACCCTCTCTAATTCTATATCCAAGTACAGAGGTATGTATCTTGGGGAAAAGAAAGAGAACATATCTAACATTATTTTAGCAAAAATCATTACTAATGATATTAATAATGCAGATTAAATTTAAAAGTGTGTCATGCACAATTTTTTCCCTGGAAAGCTAATTATTAAAACATTAATCAATAAAAAATCATTAAAACACACCACTGTACAGATACAAACATATATGTGTACACTAGAATATATTATATAATATATAATCTGTTATATAATATATAATTGTTATATATGTGTATTTATATATACATATATATCTATATGTATTTGTATGTATATGAGTGTGTATGTGTATGTATGTGTGTGTGTATATATATATATATATATATATTCCAGTACTGAACCTGAACTTGAATCAGATTCTCCCTTAGCATCACTGCTAGTTCCTGTACATCTCATCAAACCCCCAACACTCAATAATTTTTCCTCTATTGGTGGGGGGCAAGAAGAGGATATCAAATGTCAAACTTGTAATTTCAATGCTATAGAGAATTCCCAATTGGCAGACCTCCACTGACAATGAAAGTCAGCTCTGAAATACATAGTCTAAAAAAGTTTCTGAAAGATAAAGAGAAATTAAATGATTTGACTGGTCTGAGACAGACCCTGGTCTTCCTAGGCAAAGGCTGGCCCCTCTATGTACTATGTGACTCTTACCTTTTTGGTTACTCATTTTAATGAAAGAAGGAAGGGTAGAAAGATGAAGTGACTGTATGAGGCAAGAACTAAAGTCATGAAGAAAATTTCAAACATGAATCTGGCATTATGGTAGATAACTGTAATCTAGGTAATTAGAGAATGCTGAGACTGTTACATCTCGAGTTCAGGAGTTCTGAGAAGCAGTAGACTATGTTGCTTATGTGAATGCATTTAATATCAATATGATGAATTACCGGGGCTACCAGGTTATCCCAAGAGAGGCAAACCAGCTGATGTCAGTAACAGAGCAGATCAAAACTTGAATACCTATTAATAGTAGTATTGGACCTCTGAGTAGACCCTTATTTCCAGTCTAGGGAGACGTAGTCTTTAAAAAAAATAAATGAGCTGGAAAGTGGCAAAAAATCATAATAATAAGGCCAAGGGGGAAAAGGCATAAATAGATTTCAAGAATTTTTAAAAGATTTTTTGGAGAGTACAGTTAAATGGCATGGTGAATAGAGCACTGGACATGGAGTCAGGAAGATCTGAATTCCATTTCAGTCTCAGACACTTACTGTGTGAACCAGGTGTGAACAGTTGTGAACAGGTATGAACTAGTGTGAACCAGGACAAACCACTTAATCTCTGTTCACCTCAGATTCTTCAACTGTAGAGTGGAAATAATAATAGCACTTATTTCTGAGGGTTGCTGTGAGAATCAAATGAGATAATATTTACAAGTGCTTAGCACTCTTCCTAACATACAGTAGGTGCTGAATAAATGCTACCTATCATTATTATTATTATTTTCCTTTTAAACCCATTTAGACCACCTTGTTTCAAATTTCCTCAATGACTATTATAGCCTCTTGCTCACAAAAAATCAAATCATCTAACTTGTCTTCATGTATAGAATAAGAGGATTGAAATGGTTGATATCTAAAGCACCTTCTGTGATTTTATGTCTCTAAAACAATGTAAGTGCTAACTTAGCTAAAGAAAGTATCTCCATTCATCACTATGACCTACTATCATCCTGATGTAGACTATCATTACTATCCATTTTTTCTCTTACAATAATTTCTGCAGAAGTCTTCCTACCTTTATTCCTTTCTCTATCTCCTCTAATTCATCTTCAAACTATTGTCAAACCAACCTTACTTCTACACAAATCTAATCATATTATTCCTGGCATCAAAAGCCTTTAGTGTATACCCAAAGGTCTATAAAGCTGTGCATACATTTTGACCTAGAAATACCATTAAAGTCTATATCATACAGTTCAACAACAACAAAAAAAGAAAAATATATGCACATATATTTAGAGGAGATCTTAGTACAGTGGTAAAGAATTGGAAATTGAGAGCATGCTCATTAATTAGGGAATGGCTGAACATGTTATAGTATATGATTGTGATGGAATATTATTAGACTGTAAGAAATGATGCACAATATGGTTTCAGAAAAACCTGAGAAGACTTATATGAACTGAAGTAAAAGGAAGTGAAAAGAGGCAAGTGACCATTATTCACAATAATAGCTATATTATAAGGACAAGCAACTGTGAAAGACTTAGCTACTCTGAACAATAAAATGATCTAAGGCAATTCCAAAAGATGTATGATGAAAAATGTTATACACTTCCAGAGGGAACATGGATGAACTCTTAAGTACATATTATAGGACATTTTTTTTTACTTTTTTATTCTTTCTTTTCTTTTTTCAAAGTAGACAATCCAGAAATTTGTTTTGTATCATTTGCTTGCTTTCTCAATAAACAGGTGAAGGAAACAAATTAAAACTCAAATTTTAAAAGGAAAAAAATCCTTTAGTAATTCCTTTTTACTTACTAAGTTCAAAAGTCTTGTTTGGTATTCAAAGTTTAACACAGTCTGGCAACACCTTACTTTTCCATTGGATATCTTTACCTTATATTCCTAGAAATTCTCAATTGAATTATTAGCTATTCCCATAAACACTATCAGACTTGCCTTCCTCCATGCCTTTATTCATCTTCTATCTGTAGAATGTCTTTCCTCCAGCACTCAATAAATAGTTATTGAGTATCTATTATATCACACACCCTATACTAGATGGACTTGGAATACAAAAACAAAAATAAACCAATTTCTACACCAAAGAATTTGCATCCTATTAGGGGAAAACAAGATGTTCCTATAAGTATGTTAAAAATGAGTGCAAACTAAATGAAAGGTACTTTGGGGAAAGATGGTGCTAGTAGTTGGATAATCAGGAAAAAGTACATATAGAAGATGGTGCTCAATATAAATCTTGAAGCATGTAATGGGTTCTACCAGGTAGAAGGAATAAAGAAATACAATCTAGGCATGGAGGACAATGAACATAAAGCAGAGAGGGAAGATAAGAGTGTTATTTAGGAGGAACAGCAAAAGGCCAGTTTGTCAGAATCAGAGTTCAAGGAGAAGAATAATGTTATAATGAGGTTGGACAAGTAGTTTGAAGATGAGTTGTGAAAGAGGGTTTTAAAAACCAGACAAAGAATTTTGTATTTTATCCCAGAGGCAATAGAGATTCTGGCTTACTAAGTGGCAGAGGAGTATAATAGTCAGACTTACATGTGAAGAAAATCACTTTGGCAGCTGAGTGGAGGATGGATAGAAGTGGAGAGAAACTTATGGCAAGGAGATCAGTAAAAAGGCCACTGCAACCATCCAGGTAAGAGGTGACAAGGGCCTGAATAACAGTAGTAGTTGTGTGAGTTGAGTGAAGATAACAGGTACAAAAGGTGCTGTAGATGAAGAGATAGTAAGATATATAACTGAATGGTAGATAGGGTTCAGAGGGAGAGAATAAAGGACAGCACCAATGTTATTATTAACCTGTGAGACAAAAAAGAAGAGTGATGGACTTGAAAAAAGTAGGGAAGTGCAGAAAGGGATGGGTTTGATGAGAAAGATAATGGGTCCTGTGTTGGACATATTGAGTCTGAAATGCTTATGTTACATCCAGTTTGAAATGTCCACTAAGCAGTTGGGAATAAAGGATTGGAGGTCAAGAGAGTGTCTGCTGGGGCTAGATATACAGATCACCACACCACTTGTTAAATTTCCTACCATCCAAAAAATAAATAAATGAATAATAAAATAAAATAAATTTCCAACCATCCTTTAAATTTCAAATGTTGCCTCTTCTAGGAAAAACTTCCTGGCACCTCCTTCCCCCAAAACAATAATTCTTTGACCTATCTCCTCAGACCTCATCTAGAATTCATTTTAAAAAACAATTACCATGAATTACAATACTTATGTTTGTATCATATCTCTCTAGACAGCTCCATAAAGATAGGACCATCCTGTTCTAACATAAACTCTGAGCCTCTCCCCTGCCCAAATCTTTAAAAAAAAAAAAAATACAGTAACAAAAAAACCAATTTTATAAGTAGTGAGTAATACATGATTAATGAACTTTCACATTTCATTATAGTCATCTAATTCTGGATTTAAAAACCAACAGAAAATACAAGTTATAGATACAGGATTCATTGGGGAAGAAGTTATTTTTTTTTTTGCTTCCTCAAAAACTTATTAAAATGAAATTATTTTAACTTCTGGCATGTTATGGTTTGTTGTTTCATTTCCCCAAAAATAGTATTGGTGTTTGTTTTTTTTTAAAGGACAAATATCTGTCTATATGTAAAGCAGAGAATTTTATGACATTATAGAAGATGATACCATTTTATAATTTGAGAGGTTGAATTTTATCTCAAAAAATAGGATTAATCTGTTGGTGCCTCAGGGGACAAATGTGACTCAGATAAAAGAGAAGTAAATTTATCCAATGAACTCTGCATATTAAACCTGCATTATTTGTAAAGAGGGAATTTCTCAGGAAAAACTTTCAAACTATAACAAAATTAATCCTTCAACCATCTCATAAAAATTTTAGAAAAATTTCTCCCACAAATCACTCTGGAAACATTTTTTTCCTTGACACAATTTATACTATAATACTTTTTTTTTTTGAAAATAACTTTTTCTCCTTCTCCCCATATAATAATCATGCCAAGAGAGACTTCTAAAAAGTAATTTTAAAAGATTCTAGTTCAGTTCTTTGTTAGTCTCAACACCTAGAATTGTACCTTGTAAGAATTTAGTTCTATATAAATAATATTTTTAACTGACTTGAGAAGGGAGAAAACTCTTGTTAGGAAAACCCCTTTCCTTTTCTCTAAGCTTACTTGTCATTCTCAGAATAGTGAAAATTTAATGAAAGGAAAGAGTCTCAATTTGCTATAGGTTGGAAAGGGAATAATTATTCCATTAAACATCATTTTCACTTGTTAATAATTGCTGGAGCCAGCAATAGTCTAAAAGGTATATAAAACACAGAATTCTGCACATTCCCTGTCCAGTAGGTTGATGATCTAATTTGACAGATGGAATAGACTCAAAAGCTCAGAATAACTTTGACAGGGAGGACAGGTAGTAACAGTGCAAAGATTACCAATTCCAACAGATGACAAATTGCTTTCACTCTTAAATTGCATGAGGCTTTAGAATCAGTAATATTTAGCAATCATGGAAATTCAGAGTCAAATGTTTCATCATAATTCTTTTGCCCACCAGCCCTTTTGACCCTGAATAAGCTTGTTCATGTCACACACTCCATGAATAAATTTAATTCCATCTTTGCTTAATCATTCTTTGTGACCATCCTCCAATTAAATACCATTGGAAAGTCCAGAGAAGGAAGTTTTGCAATTTCAAATGAGGAAATGTGGCTTAAGTTTAATATAATCAGTACTCACACAAAAATTTTTGATAGAAAATTTTCAACATTAACCCTGCTAAAATAAAGAGCTTCATTTTTCTTTTTTAATGATACGAAATCACTGTTTATATAAAATAAACATGTGTGCCATGTTTTCTGTTCTATGTGCTATCACTACCCAAATCCAAGCATAAATGATGCTACTTGTAGGAAAGTAACAAATGACCTAAGTTTTTTTAATTTTTAAAGACAAAAAGTACTTCTTTCATTCCAAATGATTAAAAAAGGGCAAAAACATTATGTAGCAGACATTCAATAATTAATGAATTGAGATAAAAGCATCACTTTCCTTCTCCTCCTCCCCAAAAGAGGAGAGCTGACTCAATTCTCAATATTATACATGATTTTCCATATTTGATTCTTATTTCAAGATCCTATATATATATATATATATATATATATCTTTTAAATAATCCTCACATAATTTAAGTAAAATTCATTATTATCAAAGAGCATTCTTCCTGAACTATTAAAAAATGAACACCATCACATGAGTAACATTTCCTAGGCAGAATAGACAAAGAAAGGTTTTTCTTAGAACAGGAAGCCCTGAAAAAAAAAAAAAAAAAAGCAGTAGAGAAACATCTGAATGAGTAACAAGAATGGTATAAAAAAGAATGGGGGAAATAAAATTGACCTGGAAATCAAAGGGACAAAGTCAATAGTATAGAAGAAGAAGATTCTAAAATTTAGAGCTAGGCAACCTTTAAAACATCAAAATGTTATCATTTGAGTGCCAAAACTGTGATAAGGAATTTTTCTTTCAAATCAGCCCAAAATAATGTCTCTAATATACCACCTAGGTCAAAATCTAAGATATTATGCTTCAAGAATGATCTAACCCTGAAAAAATTCTGCCAGTAATAGATCACATTTATGACTATAATATCAATTAGCATAATTTTTGAAATTTTCAACTGCATTTTTGTCTAATGTATTTATTAAGTTGTACTATAACCTATTCCGAATTCCTCCTCTTACAAAAAAAAAGGAAACTGAGTCTCTGAAAAGTTAGGAATCATATATAATATGCTGATTCCAATTGAGAAAGCTTGTAAAGAGGTGGTATTGCAATGGTATTCCTAATTCACTGATTAAAGAATAAGATATTTATATAAGTCAAATTTACAAAGAAGAATTGATGGCAGAAACAGAAATGGGAAGGGAGAGGATGAGGAATGAAATAAGCATTTGAGCTGCCTACTAATTATGTAGGTATTCTGCTAAGCACTTACTAAATATCAATTTATTAATTTTCACAATCTAGTGAGATTGGATGCTATTATTATAATATCCATTCTACATATGAGGAAATTGAGATTGAAAGGTTAAATGACTTGCTCCAAGTCACTTGCTCCAAGTCACACAGCTTGCAAGAATCTAAAGCCTTTGAACTCAGGTCTTCTTGACTTTAGGCCCAGGACTCTATCAACTGTGCCACCAAACTGCTATAAAGCCATGATTCATTCACTCAGCACTATTTTAAGGATTAGGGGGAGGCAAAGTTGAATATGACTGTCCTTATAAAGTTCATAATTCAGAGATAGACAAGATATAAGCACAAATTATGGCACAAGAATGACAGCTCCAAATAGAAGCTTGCAATCAGATGACTTAGGTTCAAATACTGCTTCTGCAACTTACTATCCGTATGGACTTTAGTAAATCATTTTAAATCTAAATTTTGGAAAATGTCTCAAAATAAAGAACTATTTGCAATCCCCTGGTTTTTTCCCCAAACTATATATCAGATGTAACAGCTTCCTTCAATAAGATAGTAATGCTTCTAATGACTATGAAAAAAAGATGTGTGGCAAAGATAAAATGTTATATTTACCAATTTCTCCCCAAATAGCATAATTTCTATTAGATTCACTCAATTCTTCTTTATATTCCTCTTCATCATATGCTTCTCCTCTCTCTCTCTCCCCTCTCTCTCTTTTTCTGCCTCTCTCTGTCTCTCTCTTTCTGTGTCTCTGTCTCTTTGTCTCTGTCTCTTTCTGTCTCTGTCTCTCTTTTTCTCTCACCATATCTTACTAATTTTTAGATTTTACTATAATGTGACTGTAGCTTCTACTAGTTGTGCCTTCTGGGACTAAACTGAACAAGTCTTGCTCTCTCAACTCCATGACAATCCCTTCATGATATATTAAGTATTCTCTCTACTCAAGACTAAAGATATCCAATCCATCAAAAGATGAAAAGATGTATCCAGCATGGCTTTCCTCGCTTCCTTACTCCCCAACCAACAGCAGCCACAGCCAATTCTATGACCTTCCACTTCCACCCTCCTAATCCTCAGCCCCAGGCATAATTAAAATCCATGTCACTCAAGACCTCTGCTCCTACTCCTAGTCTGCTAATTCTTAAGAGAGAAAACAATGGCTAATTTCACCATAACAAACACATCTTACATAACTTCAGCTGGGTCCTCAGCAATTCTTATCTAAACCATTGGAAGTAGTCCTCTATTTCCAATTACTCCACCTTAATTCCCCTCATGGATTGTAGGATGTGTTCCAGATTGCCAATGTCCTTCCTAAAGAGATGCCCCAAAATGAATGCAAAATTCTCCATGTGATCTGTGGAGGGCAGAGAAAGAACATCAGAACCTTAAATTCTGAATTCTGTTGCTATGCCGTTTATTCATATGGACCCCGTGGTCCACTAAAAACCCCAATTCTTTTTCACATGAACATTTATAAGCAGATGTTTGCAATAATCAGAGATGTTTGCAGAATGACTCTGGGTGTTTAAATGATTCATAATTCCTTCATGATGACAAAAACAGAGAAGGTTCTCCTTACCAGAGGATATATAAAAAGGATGCCTTTAAAATGGGAAATAATTTTTCATGGCAAATATTGGAAAAATGTTTTGTTGGAACTTTAGCTTAAAATAAAACTAAAAATAATTTTAAAATGAATTTATTGTGTCACACTTAACAAAATTTAGGTTATAATTGCATCTATTAGTTAATCTTGGAATGAACAAAGACTAAATCAAGTAGTGATCTTTTTTACATGATTTTTCTGATAATATTGTCCCATAGTATGATGCACACTTACTTTGCTTCAAGTTTTAGCAACAAGCTTATTGCAAAAATCCTTAAGGGATTCATCAGTTTTTCTCAAGAGCCTCTCTTGATCCTTTGATATTCAAATCATTTTTTTTTAAAAGTCCACTTGATCAATAAAATATGGAAAGGATATGGGTAATAGTGTTCAAAGAGGAAAGATATGACTATATGAATAGGAAGTAATTTGAATGGTCAATTCTTTAATGAATATTTTAAAATTTTGATGACTTTGCTTTTTTAGCCAACCCCATTGAAAGGCAGTTTGACATGGTAGTTATAGACCTCAAATTAGAAAGACTAGGATTCAATATGTGTTTACCATTTGAGCAAGTCACTTTAGTATCCCAGGAAACTTTAAGAACATAAGTTAAAGAGGAGTTGATGATCTACATTGATAAAGGGAGTTTCTTCTCTAGGAATTCGCTACACAAACAAAATCACCAGCAAAGCAAAAACAAAAACAAAAACAAAAAATTCCCTCCTAGAGGAACTTGGATAATGAATACTCAGATAAAAATCTCTAACATACCCAAATATTAATACCCAGTGAAATGATAATGGAAAAAGTAAATAGAGAAACATGAAGTGTTGGTAGAGATTGCTTCTGAGTTTGACTGAAAAAAACAACTAGAGTGGCAATGAAATTAAAAAATATTTTAACCCATTGAAATGGGCTGACATGGCATCAGTATACCAGATTCCCAACATTAATGGATTCACATTAATTAATTAATTCACAGGTACAGAGGCCAAATGTTGCCTATAAAGCAGATTTAAAAAAAAAATTTATACAAAAATCTCTCTGAATAAATCAGCTTTTTATAATGACTAGAGAGCAAGAGCCCTTGCCCCTCCCCCCGTTATTATCCATCTCTACTTAGTGGGCAATATTTAAACTCTAGATTTTGTTGACAGAATATAGCTCTTCAAAAAAAAAAAAAAGGCTTTTCTTTCTGAATTAAACTAAATTTGTTCCTTCCTTCACCCTTATCATGACCTTATTTTCCCATCTCCCTATTTCTGGCTTTCCTTGCTTCCTTATTCCCCAACCAACAGCAGCCACAGCCAGTTCTGTGACCTTCCACTTCCACTCTCCTAATTCTCAGCCCTAGGCATAATTAAAATCCATGTCACTCAAGACCTCTGCTCCTACTCCCAGACTGCTAACTCTCAAGAGAGAAAACAATGGCTAATTTCACCATTACAAACATACATTACATAACTTTGGCTGAATCCTCAGCAATTATTATCTAAACCATTGGAAGTAGTCCTCTACTTCCAATTACTCCACCTTCCAATTAAAAAACACTTGCTCAAAAATCTTTCACTGCTTCTAGTTGCCTACCCAAAATAGTCCATATTGCCAAGGTCCTCCACAATCTGGGTCCCATTTTAAGAAAAGCTCTCCTTCCTGTATCTACATTTCCGCTAAATTGGATTTCTTGACATCCCCCAAACATATCCCACATTTTTCGATCCCCAGTGTTTTGTTCCCATAATTCCCTATGTCTCCACTGTCCATTCAAGCCTCATCTCTACCTATGGCTATCCTGTCTTTCAAGGTTCAATTCCAAAGTCATCTGCTTTCATTAAGCCTTTCCTGATTATCATTCCTCTCCAAGCTAGAAGTGAATTCACTCTTCCTAGAACTCTCAAAGCATCTTGTTGGTGACACTCTCAAGTACTTATCTAATTATTGTTTTATGATTATTATATTACATAATTTTTATTGTTTTATTATAATTATTTGCATGATCTCTCCCAAGAGATTATATAAGCTCCTTAAGGGCAAAGATCTTATTATATTTATCTCTTTATCTCTCCCAGAATTCAGCATAGCTCTTTTTTTTTTAACAAAACTTTTAAAATAAATGAGGTAATTATAATAATAATAAATAACATTTATGCAACACTTTAAAGTTTGCAAAGGACTTTATTATCTCATTTAGTCCTTTGGACAACCCTGTGAAAAAGATGCTGTTATTATCCCCATTTTACAGATCAGGAGACAAAAGCTGAAAGGTTAAGTGATTTAATGCCCATAGTGATATAGCTATAATGCCCAAGTAGAAAATTCTTTTAGTCATGGAAAATTCAACAAAGCCAGGAATTCAATATGGTCTTAGTAGCTTTTCAACGACATTCATTATTGAAATATGTGGCATTTCACATTTCATGAAACTTTTAATTAGCAGTCACCTGTCAACCATCTAGACTACATGCTAAAAGAGAGTGTTACTTTGAGGTTGAAAATAGACTTGTAAAACCTACTCGATTTTTAAAATATAATGTCTGAAAAATATTTGGGGTGAGCAAATAAAATAGAAATAAGTTTTTCATATAAAAAGCTTATATTTTAACAAATAGCAAGTGTTATATTGCAGATTATTAACATATCAAACTGCCTCCTCAAATGCACACAGGTTAAATAGCGTCATAAGCAGTTTACATTGGCAAAGTAAAGACTTGTTTTATTCTCTTCCTTTTTCTTCTCCTCCTCCCCCCAAAGAAGTTTTACCCAATAATAATGTAATAATGGGTAAACAAATTAAGTCTTAGACTAAACAAACTGACATTGTTACTGTACTTATTGGAAGCAAACAACCCAGAAAAGAATGAAATATATTAGCATAAATCTATAATCTCTTGTCAAAATATAGTGGCTACAGAGGGAATAGAGTTGCATTATATAAAGATATTCACCCCTGAAAGTCATTACAATCAAATATTTTCAAGAGAACAAGAAGGAAGAATTAGGAAAAACAGGGATATAGGTGGTAAAAGAAAAACAACAACAACAAAAAAGTAAATAAAATAAATTGGGTCTAAGGTGGACAGAAAGGGAAGGAGTAATAGTACACTGAGAGATATCTACGCAAAACCTCCAGGGGCTCCTCACAGCCTTGAAAATAAACACAAACTCCTTCATTAATCCAGTCATTAAAATATTGTCATGATGTCACTCCAATCTATCTTCCCCACACTTTTCCCCTTCATCTAATCTCCTTCCAACCAAACTGGCAAACTATTACTTGATTTCTTTCTTCCCTTTACCACCTCTAAGTAGTTGTCCCACCTGGATTCAGAAGTAATTGTCTCTCCCCACTTGATATTTCTACCTTTCTTCAAGGCCTCTCTTTTAAGATGCCTTCCTGGAACCTCCTAATAAGAGATGACTTTCCCCTACCCCCTTCGTTTTTTTCTTATTTGACTTAATCTATACACTTCTCTAATTTAACTTATTTTATAACTATCTGTTTATAGACTATATGTTTATAGAACTCTGTAAGACTATACAAGCTCCCTGATGTTAGGGAATATATATATTTTTAATCTCTTTAGCCCTAGTACCTAGAGCACAGCAGATGCTTCCTAACTGTGCAAGCAAATTTAGTTAGGATGGTAGGTTCCAGGAGCACCATCAAATGAAAAAAGCATTAGAAAAATGTAAAGAGAGGAGAAATAATTCAGCAATATCCTCTCCTAATTTTTAGAGTGGAAACTAAGTCAGCCAAAATCTCCATCATGAGTGGAAAGACTCTCCATCATGGAAGAAGAAGCTTAGAAATTCATCTTTCCCATCTCTTCCACAATTACTGTGTGACTTTTTTTGTCTCAACTGAAAATGAAAACCTCATTTATCATAGAAGAGAAGCTCCCAGAAAACAGGGATTGTTTCATTCTGTGTGTGTGTGTATGTGTATAATGTATGTATTTCCAGCACCTAACAGAGTTTAGTACATAGTATCCATTTAATAAAATGAAAACCTCATTTATCATAGAATAGAAGCTCCCAGACAACAGAGCTTGTTTCATTCTTTGTGTGTATGTGTGTGTGTATATATATATATACACACATGTATATATATATGTATGTATATATATTTCCAGCACCTAACAGTGTTTAGTACATAGTAAGCATTTAATAAATGTTTGTCTTTTAATTGATAAATGGAGTTCTCAAGTTGGTAATTTTGGTCACTAATGAAGATTTGCTCCATACCCCCAACGTTCTAGGCACTATACCATAAAGCTTCTTAAAGTGTGGGTTGCATAACTGATTGTGGAAGTCGAGAAATTCTGGTTTACTATTGGTAAATGTTTGATTTGTATACTTATTTTCTATACCTATATACCGGGGCAGCATAAAAATTTCTTTTGCGAGTGGAAAAAGTTTCAGTAGTCTTGCCATATCTAAATACTACCGTTGCCCTCCTAGAAACTTTATTCTAAGGCAGGATATCTTGTACATCACCCACACACCTGTGATTTACATCACTGATACACATATCCCAAATACCTGAGTATAGATTGTGTAGCTGGAGAAAGACCTATTTCTTTCAGAAGGTGTATTTTTCCTCCCTCCCCTCCCCTCCGTATTGTGTGGGCTACTTTATTTGGGTAGAATCCTGTGGTAGTTTCATTCAGTTCCCTAGTGAACTTTTCCACTAAGAAAAGCCAGTTTTGACTTCTGTTAGAGGAACCTGACCTCGGCTGACCTCCACTGAGTGCCAGAGGGAGTCAGGACCGGAGGTGGAGATGTAAGGTCTAGTCCGGCTGCTAGGAAGTAAGGACTTCAAGGTGACCCAGTCAACCTTAATCTCCGAGGGGATGAGGTTTGGAGGAAACAGGTCCATGATGCTCATCCTCCTCCCCTGTGTCAGTCAGCACCACTCCCGCCCCACTCCTCAATTGGCTAACAGCTGAAGTTGCAAATGGTCCGGGGGACCCTGCCACCACAGATTTCCAGCCGCTTTCTTCCCACCTCACCTAAGCCTGCCCTCGGGCCAGCCACAGGAGCGGCCGCCTCCGCAGACAAACGCTCCTTCAGCCAAGGAACCACGTCCTGATGAAGATCAAAAGCGGCGCTCAGCTGGAGAAGCATAGTGTCGGGCTAGGCTGCCGCAGCTGCGGGAGGGCTGGATGGGCTCCAGCTCCACGCGCCGGGCGCATTCCCGGCCACTCTGCGCCGCCCTTAACTTCTTAGGAGCTTTCTGCCCGATCCTCTCCCTCCTCCTCCTCGGAGCCCTGCGCCCAGATCGGCCGGGGAGCCAGCTCACTCTCGCTTCCCGGCTTCGCGCCGATTGCCCGCAGTAGCTTTCGGTTTTGTTCTCCACGGTGTCTCCTCCCACTGGCGCCCGCGCCCGTCAGTCGTGAGTTCTGGTTAGGGAGCTAGCCACATCAGGGAAGCACCTGGGCTCCCAGAAGGGAAGGAAGGGCAAAGAAGGGACTTGTCTGTGAGAACCGGTAAAGATGGACGCTTCATCCTCTCTTCTTCACACTTGGCCGGACTCTGCCCAGATTAGACTGGAGAGTTGAGATTTGTATCGTTGTTGTTGTTGTTGCTTTTTAAAGCGCCCTGAAGAGGTGGTAAATTAGAGGAGTATAGAAGATGCTGTCGGCGATGATGTTCAATAAGTGTAGGGTAGAGTACAGAACCCCACTCAAAAAAAAAAAAAAAAAAAAAAAAAAAGGAAATAAAATGCAGCCCTCCCGTCTCCAAGGAGTTTATTAGGGTTTGTTGGCTTTTGATTTTTAAAAGGCGACATCTTGGGAGGTGAAAAGAGGGACGTTACGGTATATTCTTTTAAAAATTCTTTCATATCAAAAGTGCTTCAAGTATTGAAGTTTTATCAGTCAAGAAGAAATTATCAGGTGTTTACTATTCCCTAGGTGAGGGAACTAGATGGCTCAGTGAATGAGCTACTGCTTCTGGAGTCAGGTAAATCTGAATTTAAATTTGACCTCAAATTATTAGCTTGTGTGGCCCTGGCCAACTTAGCCTCTGTTTTTCTTAATGCACTGGAGAAGGAAAGGGCAAACGCTCCAGTATCTTTGCCAAGAAAACCCCATACAAATCGGACATGACTGAACAACATATTGCATTAGGCATGAGGTATACAAAGAAGAAACTGTCTCAGCTCTAAAGGAGGTGACATTACATTGAGAAAACAGCATATTCACATACATTATCTTGGATTCTAGGTAGGGTTAACTCTTATGGATACGCACTCCAAATATAGCTCAAGAGGCCCCACTGATTTACTCCCCATTAATAATAAGTCAGTAGGTTCAATTAGGTCTTGGTGAAGTCATTTATTTACTCAAATAGTATAACATGAACAGTTGTTGTGAAACATTCCCCCATAAACCTGGACACATTCTCCCACAAATACTCACAATATGCATAAGCATGATACATCCTATGACTGTATCAATTGAATTGGTGGGGAGGGAGGATCCCATTACATTCACTCTTACACTCTTCCCAAGTTAAACTTTTGCTGTATCTATCCAGCAAATCAACTGGTGCTTTTTAGCATAGTCCATATGGCACAGTTGATACTCTGGAATTAACATTGTTTGGTATAGATAAATGCCTACCAGAGTGCCAGTGAGTCTGGTTTGTTTTTTGTTTTTTTTTTGCAAGCACCAAAACAAATCAATTTGCCTATTCATCAAAGAGTAAGAGGGTAACTTTTCATAATCTTCAGGTCTCTCATCCTTGTCAGTCGAATCACACATGTTCTGAAGACTCTGTTAGTGTCAGGTACTACTGGGGGATGAGTTGGGGTTAATGTAAGGGTAGAATTGATTTTCTTTTCCATTTTATTATCTTTATAGTCTTTGAATTAGGAAAGACTTCACAAGCATCAAAGCAAGTGGCAACCCATAAAAATACTTTCAAATGATTTCTGTTTATTAAAAATTGTTAACATCTCATTTGTTCCTGGATCAATTAAGATACAAGCATTTATCACGCACCTGGCACATGCCAGACACTGTGATAAGGCAATATTGATGCAAAGACAAACATGTCCTTATCACTTTTGTCTTGGTATTCCCAACACCTAACGCAGAGCAGATGTTATTGATGTCTGTTGAATTGAATTGTTGAATTAGAACAAACTTCCTATGCAAGTGATATTGTGTTGATTTTACTAAAACCCAGAATGCTAGATAATCGACATAATCTCAAGAAAGATCGGCCTAGCCATACATATAAGAAAAACAAAGTAGATGAAAAATCCATATTGCCCAGATTATGACATTGAGTCAAATGGCTACCATTGATTCAGTATACCAGTATATATATCAGTATACCAGTGGATGCTATAGTTTAAACAATCAACTGAGCCTAGGATTGAATAAGAAGAGAATAGACTGGATTGCTCTTGGAATACTATGTGATCTGTTCATTGGTCCCACACTACCTCTTGCCATAAAACTCCAGCATATCTTCTTCTGGGGCTGCTATGTAAATGTGAATCATGGAACACTTCAATCTTGAGGAAATCACAGTGACAGATGTCAATGAAAAGAAACATGGTAGGTATAAGTAGGTAGAAGCTAATACCAATAACAACTTTGTACATGGAAAAGAAAAGAAAAGGTATCACCACTGTTATGTATGACCAACAAAAGATGTTGGGATAGTCATTTAAAAAGAATAAAACATGGTGATGAAGAAGCTCTAATATTTCACTTCCAAACTATATATAATTTTTTAATAGTGAAAACCCAGTTATTCCACTATTAGGAGGCCAAAGATACAATATACAACAAATATATACATTCGTGTTCACCAAAATATTTATAGTACTTTCTGTAGTAACAAAGAACTGGAAACAGAATATTTATACACAAATATAATAAAAAGTACATTATAAGGAAAAATATGAATAATACAGAAAAGCATGTTTCCTTTTTCTCCCTTTTAGGGCACCTTACAGCCATTTAGAGAACACAAATAATTAAGTAAATAAAACTAATTTCAGGAAGGAAAGAATCTATTGTTTTCATTATGGAGAAAAATCATCTCATAGAACAGAGGACCTAAATTGAACCTTGACTCTAAGAAGTAGAAGTGATATGGAAATATAGTCTACATCTGGAGGACAAAATAAGAGAATATGGCAGTTCAACTATACTATAAAGAAAAGGACTAATAGGAAATAATTCTGGAAATGTAGGTGAGAGTCAAACTGTGAATAGCTTTAAATGCCAGTCTGAACAATTTTCAATATACCCCAGAGGCAGTAAGAAGCCACTGATGGCTTTTTAAACAAGGGAAATTTAAGAACAGATATTCCTAAATATCAATTTGACAGCTATATGAAGCATATTTTAGACAGGAGACATGAATAGAATGAAAGTAAGGAGATGAATTACAAGGCTATTCAAGGTTTCAAATTTGATAAGATCTGAAGTAAAATTATGACCATTTGAGAGAAGGAAGGAAGGAAGGAAGGAAGGAAGGAAGGAAGGAAGGAAGGAAGGAAGGAAGGAAGGAAGGAAGGAAGGAAGGAAGGAAGGAAGGAAGGAAGGAAGGAAGGAAAAAAGAAAGGAAGGGAGAGAGGGAACATGAAAAAAAGAAAGAAAGGAAGGAAGGAGAGAATGAGGAAGTGAAGAGGGAAGGTAAGGAAAGATAAAAGAAAGGGAAGGAGTGAGGGAGGGAGGAAAAAAGGAAGGGAGGGATTTAATACATACCTATATGCAATAAGCATTACTATGTAACAGCACTTTACAAATATCTCATTTTCCTCACAACAACCCTGAAAGGGATGTGCTATTATTATCCCTGCTTTGAGTGACTTGTCCAGGGTCACAAAACTAGTAAGTATCGGAGGCCAGATTTGGATTTAGGTCTCTCCAAATTCAAGTCTAGTACCCTATTCATTGAGACTCTAGCTGCCCAGGGCTTAGATTTGAGAGATTCAGGAAAGTAAACTAGATATAACTTAACAACTTATTGGAAAAGACTGGAAAAGAGGGAATTGAGAATGATTCAGAAGAGCAAATTTGGATATGTAAAAGAATGATGGTACCCTCAACATAACTTTTCTGAGAAACGAAAGTAAAATGTCTATTTTTATTCATTTTCTATTTTTAGCATCAATCATTTGCTTATGGTAAAGATTGAAAAAAATTTAAATATGTAAATTAAAATATTACAATTATACCCACTGCCTTTTAATATTTATCTTTTCTGCAAATTTGGTGCTCATTTTCACCTTTATTTTCATTAGCCAGTAGCCTGACTCCACAAAGGCAGTTCATTTTGAAATGACGTCTACCTTTGTAACCAGGTGCTTCCTGTGTTTTTGAATGTGGTCAGTTTCTTTTGTGTGTATGATGTTTTCAGTGCTTGCCATATCCGGTAGCTAGTGACTTGCTTCTTGAAGAAAGTATTCAGAATATACAGGCATGAGGCTTCTGAATTATCTTGAAACCTTTCTTAATTCCAAACCACATTTTCCAAAATGTGCTTTACCATCATTCCCCATGATAGTCTTTAGATTGGAGTCACCAAGGCATAAATTGACTTACTTTAACAGATCTTAATAAGCTTTTTGTAGAACCATTCTACTTTTTCCTCCTCCACAAAAGATTTTGACATAGACATTTCAGCTATCCTCATAGTATTTTTCTTCCTTATGTTTACCATGACTAAATAATCATGAGTCATTGTGAGATGACCAAAAGACCCACAGATGAAATAACTTGTTTTCCTTCTGCTTATAATGAGACTAAGCAACAATTCCTTTATTTGCTTTTCTGAGGGCAAGCCATGAATTGTTCTTCTATTTAGCTTCAATTTCTTCATTCCTTCTACTTTCATTTATAACAAAAATGCAATTTTTAAGATGGACAGCTAAGTGGCAAAGTGGATAGGACACCAGGCCTAAAGTAAGAAAGACCTGAATTCAAATATGGCTTCAAACATTAGCTATGTCATTTAAGCCCAAATCACTTAACCCCATTTGCCTCAGTTTCCTTGCCTATAACATGAAGTAGAAAAGGAAATGGAAAACTATTCCAGTATCTTTGCCAAAAAAAAAAAAAAACAACAAAAAAAAACCCAACCAGAGTCATGAGAAATTGGACACAATTGAAATAACAGAATAAAAACAACAAAATATTGATATAATTCAGTTTCTCCAATAGTATATCAATTTGCTGATCATTGAACAAAGATATCATATTTAATGTAATGTAACTAACTTAATATTTATATTTCTAACCCGCTTTTCTGCCACTGTAATACCACCACTAGGAAGATCGATGGAAAACCATTTTGTATTTTGTTTGTTTGTTTCCTGGATTACCATAACCAAATAATTCACTACTTGATAGCTAGCAGGCTAGTAATGAAGTAAGTTCTCTGTTCTTAATTGGTGGTCAGAGAGCAGGAGCAATCTGGTGCTTAGAACCCTACTCATGGAATTTCAGCTTGGTAGAACCTATCAGAGTTTTTTTCTGCTGTCAAGCTCTCCAAGAACCTAGAGTCACCTCCATCCTATAATAAAGTTTTATATATATATATATATGTGTGTGTGTATATATATATATACACACATATATATATATATACAAAACATACAAAGATAAATAAAAAAATTCCATGCTCTCAGAGGACTTAGAATCTAATAGGAAATATAAGATCTACATCTAAAAGGAACAGGATTTAGAGTCTGAGAACTTACATCCATACCCAACTCTTAGGCTTATTCTCTGTGCAACTATGGGTAAATTACATAAATTCTCTGGGGCTCAAAATCCACATATCTAAAATGAAGTGGATATACTGGTCTCTAGTATCTCTAGCGTCTAGATGGTCTCTAGAATCCCTTTTGGATTTAAATGATATGATCAAGGAAATTTGGTACAGAACAGAATATGGTAAATACATGAAAGACACAAAGAGTGATGTGAGAGTTCAGAAGAAGAAAAAATGATCTCTGAATGTGATCAGAAAATCCTTTATGGAATTTATGGAATAAGTGAGAGTTGAATGGGCTTTGAAGGATGAGTCAAATTGCAGTAAATGGAGATAGGGGTTTGGCAGAGAATTCTGGGCTAGATCTAACTCAGACCCTGAGAGTTTATAGAACTGGCAGTATACTGGAACAAAATGGGACACTCCTAGATTATTCAACAGGTAACAAAAAGGGAGATATTCAACATAGCTATGCTTTGATGATACCCTGAGTTGATTCAGCTGAGTAAAGCTCCCCTCCTTCTTAATTTTCCATTGTGGTCCACCAGCCAAGCATCTGGGCACACCTGTATCTCCTTCTGGCTCTTTTGGAGCCAGGTAGCCAAGAAGGAATGTCAATTGCCTGAATCTTTAGTCCCCCAAGCCAATTAAATCTAAATGATGGTTTCAGTAGCTTTTAAGAAAAACTAATTTTGCATGAATGGAGGGAAAAGGTATAGAGAGGGGGTCAAAGTAAAGATTGAGGTATTACTCCCACCAAAGGGAGATTCAGGCATAAGGAACTGTGTGAGCAAAACCATGAAGGCCAGAAAACATTTAGGGAATTGTGAATAATTTAATTTGACCATAATATAAATTACATGGAAAGAAACATTGTGAGATAGGATTGGATACGTTCACTTATGTATGGAAATTTTATGGATTTTTTTAAAAATCCTTCATTTTTCTTCATTAAGGTGCCATCATTCCATGTTAGCGCAAATGGAATAATTTAGAAAGTAATATTATTCTTGTAACCATAATAAAAAAATAACCCTTAAAAATAAATCTAAGAAGATTTTGACTTCACCTAAATTAAAGGAAGTACTACTAGGTGTGTGAAGCCAAGAGGACTCCTAAATTTATGCTCTGTAAGCCATCCTGGAGACTTATCTGTCTATTCTCGTCAAAACAGCCTGGGGCTGATTTTTTTTTTTTTTTTTAACTGTGTAAAACTCCTACCTGTTTAAATCACCTCCAAAGGATTGCTGCAAAAATAAATAAATAAATAAAATAACAAAGAAATTATTGTATATTGCTTATCATAAGCAGGCAGTTTGTACATTAGGCTAGGATATGTTCCTGGAAAAAGTACTCTAAATAGAAGTACTGGAAATGCGTGTCTCTGCAAGAAGCTAGCTAGCAGCTCTGCAAGGGGGACAGAGCCTCAGGAGTTCTGTTCCATAACCGCAGAGATCACAGGGCTGCCAGCGGATCAGAGACAGGATGTAGAATTGGAATGCAGAAAAACTGCTGGCATCTATCTGTCAGTAACCAATCTAACCTTAATTTGGGAAGCCTCTTCCCATATGTAGCATTTCATCTTAAGTTTCATAAGCACTGTGTGATGAAAATAATAAACAGCTAGCAGTTCTCTTTTAGGAAGTGAACAGCCCAGATCCATATGGCTGTTTTTAGATAGGTTCTAAATATCCCAAGGTATTCCTTAGACTGGAAATTGTGGTTCTCACCTTTCTCCTCATGACTTCAGAAACTAGTAAAGGTTGAAGCATGATTTTGCAAAGTGCTAAAAATTTGATTATCTAGCGATCTATAGATCTCAACAGGCTAACATGATAGATTGAATTTAAGATGAATGGATTCATCTTAATGTAAATGTAAAAGTAATGTAATGTAATGTAAAGGTAAAGTAAATGTAATGTAAATGTAAATATAAATGTAAAAAAATTAAAATGTAAAAGTAAAGTAAAGTGTATTCAAGATACTAGGACAGGTGATGGAGATATAAAGACAAAAATAAGAAACAATCCCTTTTTTCAAGGGGTTCATATTATCCTGGACAAGTGGGGTGGGAGTGGGGGTGAGAAAGTACCTTAATAAGTAAATTTGCAAATATATGTAAATAAACACAAAGAACTTTGGGAAAAGGGAGAGAAGGATTTGGAAAGAGACTGTATAGGTGATATTACTTGAGCTGTACTTTGAAGAAAGCTATGTATTGTAAAAGGTAAAGTTAAGATGGGAAATGAAATGATGTGCATAGAGAAGGCCATTAAAGGTGAAACAAATTACTCCAGTGGAAACTGTATGAATTTTTTGACAAAACTTTATACAAGATTGATGTTCCCAGGGGGATATTGCTCTTGTCAGAAGTTTGGGCAATGAGATTTTTGAGGCCAATTCCAATGATCTTGTGATGAAGAAATCCATCTACATCCAAAGAGAGGACTGTGGAAACTGAATGTGGATCACAACATACTATTTTCATTCTTTTTGTTGTTGTTTGCTTGCATTTTGTTTTCTTTCTCTTTTTTTTCCTTTTTGATCTGATTTTTCTTGTGCAGCAAGATAACTATAAATATGTATACATATATTGGATTTAACATATATTTTAACATGTTTAACATATTGGATTACTTGCTATCTAGGGGAGCAGTTGGGGGGAAGGAGGGGAAAATCAAGAACACAAGATTTTGCAAGGGTCAATGTTGAAAAATTATCCATGCATATGTTTTGAAAATAAACAGCTTTAATTAAAAAAAAAAAAAAGCTAAGTTTGGGGATCGTGTTTCTTTGATTCTAATGTGTTTATGTATGTGTTTTCCAGGATCTACTCCTTGGGGTTTGATCTAGAAAGAAGTGTTCTATCTGTGTGCTTCTGGGGAAAAAAAAGTAATCTTAATATAATTCACTCCTTTGGTCTATGTTTAGCTATCATCAATGAAAAGGAACCAAATAAATAAATAAAATTTCCCTTAATTGATCTCATTGTTTAAAGAATCCCTGAAGATGAACAAAGGTGCCAAGCTAATAGAACAAAGAGAATATATACTTGAGGTTTCTCCTGTTGCCACTTACTCAGGAGAGGAGTTAGGAAGATTTGAACTCAAGCCTTTGTCCTACTAAGCAGTCAAATCTAGATTGTCATACCAAGTTAACTTGGCCAAACGTCTCTAATTTGATATAGGCCTTGGTTTCCCCATCTGTAAGGGCAAGGACTGAGCTTGATGATTTTCTGGATCCCTTCCAGTCTTAAAACTGAAGTAAAAAAGTAGATGAGAGGAAGGGTTGGCACAGAACCAAGAGAAATGTTTATATTTTGGGAACTGGGTAAAAAATACACAAGGGACAATTTTAAAAATCATCAAAGAGGTAAGGGAAGAATGAGAAGAAAATAATGACATGAAAGCCAAAGAAAATGAGAATATAAATACCCTCCTTGTTTCTGAAGTGATTCTGAAAATCTAGCTATCATTACTTAATCCTATTCTCTGCTCCACTCCCAGGCCCTTATTCTCATACTCCTCAACCACATCCCAATGTCCTCCTTTAAGTCTATCCACCTCTTCCATGTGCTCTTTGGAAAGGCTGCTCTATAGGTACTTGCTTTCATCTTAAACCTCTTCCTTTCCTTCTTCCAGCTTCTGGGTTTCACTGAGACCTGGTTCTCTTGATGACCCAGCTTCCCTTGACACTTTTCCAGCAGTCATTGCACTTTCTCTCACACCCTCAATTCATAAATTGAATGGTGGAGTTGTAATATTTCTTGCTTTTTGTTGCCAAATTTGAGTTTTCCCTCTCCCTCTATCACTCAGTAACCTCTCTTCCTTTGAGGTTCACTCAATTCATATTTACTACCTAATGGAGCTTCTGGTAGCTGTTATAAAACTGACTTCCAGGATGAATGAGTACTCACTTAAATGTCTCCCAATTTTTCAATTACTGGCTTTCCATGGCCTACTCCATCTCTGCTACACACAGAAATGATCATACCCTTGATCTTGCCATCATTCACAAATGTCCAATTCATATTAATGAACTCTGGAATTTTCTTATCTGATCAATTTTAGTCAGTCCACCATTCCCTCTGCCTTTGACCTCAAACCCTCTTCTTCATCCTCCTCTCCTCTTAGTTCTTCATCCTCTTTATCTCTTAGTTTTTTCCCAGAATATTATTATGCATTCATTACAGTCACCTTCATCTTGACAGTGAACCAATTTAACTCTATACTGTCTTCTTCTCTTAAATCCTTTGCTCCTTTATCCTATCACCAGGTCTGCCCTACCAAGTCTCAACCTTGGAATTTTCCTACCTTGCTCATACTTATGTGCAATTTAATAAAGTTGGAGAAAATCATAAAATCATCATTACTGAATTCACTACAAATTTATGTTATATAATCTCCCACTAGAGAAAAACAATCTTTTTATGTTTTCCTAATTGATTCACTAACTCACTCATCACGGCACCTTTTCCAAACCTTTTCATCCCTTCTCAAAAATCTTATTGCTCCCCCTTCCCTCCATCTCCTCAAAAAAATCTTGTTTCATATTTCACTTTAAAAATCCTGAGAACTCCATCTTCTTTTCTCCTTGTCTCACATCACTGAGATTGCCAAATCTGAGTAAACCTGGATCCTTCCTAAATTTCCAGTGTTCTTACATATTACTCCCCATCAGTACTTTGTGATCCAATGAGAGCTGGCCTCTTTGTTGTTCTTTACACAAGACACTCATCTCCCAACTCAGTGCATTTTCATTGACTGTCCTCCATGCTTAGAACTCTCTTTCTCTTCCATCTCCTGGATTACCTGACTTTTTGTAAGTCCCATTGAGAATTCTACCTTCTACAAAAATGCTTTTTCCTATCTATCTTAATGCTAGTACCATGCCTCTGTTGATTATTTCCAAATTGTTCTGTAGTATATCTTATTATATGTAGTTGTTTGCATTTTCTCTTTTTTCACTTGAGTTCCTTGAAACCATGGACAGTTTGTTGCTTTTCTTTGTATCCCCCACTCTAAGTGCAAGACATGGCACACAGTAGGTGCTTATTAAATACTTGTTGATTAGCCATAAAGTAAACTACTCATTAACAATATCAAATACAAAAAAGACAAAGAGTGGGAAAAAATTATTAGATCTGGCAATTAGGAAGTCATTGGTGACACTAAAAAAGCAGCTTCCTTTTCTACATTAATAATAAATGAGATGTAGAGTCTCTCAGTTCATGTGATCTCATTAGCAATAGGTGAAATGCCACATTCTATATCCCAGAGCCTCTTTTTATTCCCTCAGTCATAGTTCCAGTTTTGGCACACTGCCATATATTCACAGTTGAGGACTTTAGGCAGTGGAAATACTGTCTACCTAAGAACATTTGAGTGACTTTAGTCAAGACAGAAAAGACATTTAAAAACCTGAAGCCATGAGGTTTCAACTTAATTAATTCCAAGGTGAGTGCTTTCTCCAGTTAAAACATGCCAGTCAATCACATAGAATTAAATTATCGTCCAATTAGTAAAATAGAACAACATTATAGATGATAAAATAAGGAACTATTTTTTCAAATCATATATAGCTATATACATATGTTTATATGCACATGTATAAATATACCTGTCTATACAGAGATGTGTACAAACACATTTATATACATATATGGGGGTTTTATCCATTATACATACATATACATTATATATATATATATATACACACACAGGCAATTAAGTGGCACAATAGAGTGATGGTCCTACAGTCTGGAAGAGCTGAATTCAAATATAGCCTCTGATATTTACTACTTGTGTAACCTTAGGCAAGTCACTTAATCCCATTAGCCTCAGTTTTCTCATCTGTAAAATGGGCTGGAGAAAGAAATGGCAAATTATTCTAATATCTTTGCCAAGAAAACCCTCAAAAGGGGTCATGAAGAGTCAGACATAACCAAGCAACAAATATATATGCATATATGTGCATAATTCATTTTTCATATTTTTCTCTAATTTCTAAACAATTACTATCTGACCTTAAATTTATATTTTAAGACTCAAAAGCAAAATATTGTGTTAAAATGCCCCATCTAGTCCATTGTGCTCCCCAAATGCTTTTACTGAGCATATTTGGGTGCTTTCTTGCCTTCCTTGAGTTGCAGGGTCAGTTCATCCTATAATTACCTTTATGAAACTAAGACTTTTTTTCTTTTTCATCATCAGGATCAAATAATATATTCATAAAGTGTTCAGCATAGTACCTGGCACATAGTAGGTATTAAATAATAATAATAATAACACAAATACACTATTGTTTATGCAGCATTTACTTATGCTAGGCACTGAGTGGAGCACTTACAATTATAATCTCAGCTGATTCTCACAATAGCCTTGTAAAGGAGATGTTATGATTGTCACCATTTTACAGTTGAAGAAACTGATGCAAATAGAGGTGAAGTAGCTTGTTGTTATAGGCCCAGCCAGCACTATAGTGTGTCCTAGTTTATTTTCATTCCTCTTCCCCATTCCCTTTTTTCGTGGCTTAGATTTTTCAGGCTAGAGGGACATGAAGGCATGGACATACTTTGTACCAATGGTCCAGATGAGGGCAGGACAGAAAATTCAAATCCTGATCTAAAGTAATCAAATTGACTTATGTGGCAGCTGAAGTTTTTACTTCCAAGAGGTTACATAATATGTTTCTATAAAATTATCTTAAAGAAAGAATAAAATAGCTTCCTAGTATTTTGTATTTGAATTATTTTTATTTTCTGGTTACAATTAGGTATGTGTTCCTTCTTTAAAAATATAGTTATAATTATAAGTCCATTGTGCTCTAATTAAGTCTATTTTACTGAAGATCTTTCTCTGTTAAGAAGGGGAAAAAAAGATCAGTATTTGAGATATAAAAAAGTGGGAGTAGGAATTGAGAGTGGGAGGTAATGTAGTAATTATAGTAAAAACCACTCTGCTGGAAAGTATGTCAGGAAGGAGAGGAAAAATACCAGAACCTGCTGTATTAACATGAAAAAACTTTTTATTTGGAAGAGCAAAATGTAGTTTTAAAGATCCCTTCTCAATAAGCTATTCTCTCATATATATGTTACTATCCTATGTGATACCTTAATACCTTCAACATCATTCACTTCCTTCCCTGGACTTCTCACCATAGAAGCATTCTTAAAACATCTTTATCCTTGACCTTCCCAGTTCTGGAACCAATTAAGTCAGCTCTGTCATAGTTCCCAGAAAAGATTTGCCAATATATTCTCCATAGTTTCATTCTTCATTCTTGTCACTTTCCAAACTCGAATATCCCTATATCCCCTATGTATGCTATGTGGAATGTATATTCCTGAAAAGTAAAGACTCTCTATACTTTTGATTTAGTAGCTATTCTGATCCTCAGACAGTAGATAATGAATAATAATAATAATAAATAGCTAATATTTGTTATACTTTAAGATTTTCAAAGCACTTAGTATTATTATGATCCTCATTTTATAGATGAAGAAACTGAGACTCGCAGAGCTTGACTGACTTTTCTAGGTTTACTTGTGTAGCTAAAAAACAAACAAACAAACAAAATCCTGAGGTAAAATTCAAACTTAAATCCATTTCTCTACTGATGGCTGCATATAATTGCCTTGTGGAGGGTACTTGAGTGTCAGCCAGAGCCCTACCTCTAACCTCTGGTCCACTGTCAGCTCCAAAGCCTGAGGCAATAAGAAGGACAAGCCTCCTGATCAGGCTCCCAGACACCCCTTGACATTCCTTCTCTTTATAGATTACCTTCACTAACACCTTCTATGAGATTAAGTCTCAAGGGACAATTTTAGATTATCTACTACACGTTTACCTCTCCCCATCCACTGATACTCTGCCTATACTCTTCAATAGTTAGGATATTCATATCCTGTTTTACTCTCTATCCCTGGTGTTTCTGAACCCACTACTGCCAAAAAACAAAAACAAAAACAAATGGCTTTTCCAAACTCTGGATGTCCATTCCCTTATTCCAATTTACCACAACTATACTCCTAAATGTCCTGCTGTGGATTTGTCTTTCGCTGTGCCTTCAATGCTATTCCACAAATGGCAAACTTTCATTTTAAACTCCTTCCATCTTCTGGTCATTCCTGAGACCTGATTCCACCTGAAGACCCCAGTTCCTGGGCCACCTTTTCTATGACTGGCTGTACATTCTTTCATATTCCCAATTCATTGGTTGTGATGGAGGAATTAGATTATTCCTTGTCCTCTATTGTCATTTCCATATTCTTCATCTAGAGTATTACTCTGCAGTAATCTTTCTTCCTTTGAAATTCATTGCTTGCTCTTGGTTCTCCTCATACCCAGCTGACCACTGCACAGTTTCCTCTGCTTGATCTTCATCCTTGTCATTTTCCTACCTATAAATGTCTCCCATGGCTCCATCATGGGGTCCTTTTTATCTTTTCTCTCTATACTATCTCTTTTTTTCCTTACTTTTTTTTGTGAGTCAATTGGGGTTAAGTGACTTGCCTAGAGCCATACAGCTGGGATATGTTCAATGTCTGGGGCTGGATTTGAACTCAGATCCCCCTAACTACAGTTATCTACTGTGTCATCTAACTGTAGAGAATGTTTGTGGCAGCCCTCTTTGTAGTGGCTAGAAACTGGAAACTGAGTGGATGCCCATCAGTTGGAGAATGGCTGAATAAGTTATGGTATATGAATATTATGGAATATTATTGTTCTGTAAGAAATGACCAACAGGATGATTTCAGAAAGACCTGGAGAGACTTACATGAACTGATACTGAGTGAAATGAGCAGGACTAGGAGATCATTATATACTTCAACAACAATACTATATGGTGATCAATTCTGATGGACTTGGCCATCGTCAGCAATGAGATGAACCAAATCAGTTCCAGTGGAGCAGTAATGAACCGAACCAGCTACACCCAGCGAAAGAACTCTGGGAGATGACTAAGAACCATTACATCGAATTCCCAATCCCTATATTTTTGCCAGCTTTTATTTTTTATTTCCTTCAAAAGCTAATTGTACAATATTTCATAGTCCAATTCTTTTTGTACAGCAAAATAACGGTTTGGACATGTATACTTATTTTGTATTTAATTTATACTTTAATATATTTAACATGTATTGGTCATTCTGCCATCTAGGGGAGGGAGTGGGGGGAAGGAGGGGAAAAATTGGAACAAAAGGTTTGGCAATTGTCAGTGCTGTAAAATTACCTATGCATATAACTTGTAAATAAAAAGCTATTTAAAATGGTTTAAAAAGATCTATTTGGGATATGGGCTCAGTAGAAACATTGCTAGATCAAAGAGTATGCACAGTTTGATAACTTTTTGAGCATAGTTCCAAATTCCTCTCCAGAATGGTTGGATCCGTTCACAATTCCAACAATGTATCAGTGCCCCAGTTTTCCCACATCCTCTCCAACATTCTTCATTATCTTTTCCTGTCATCTTAGTCAATCTGAGATATCCTCTCCTTTTTTCAATTTCCCTATTACTCTTGAGGATTCCCCTATTCTCTTACTGTGATGCATTAGAAATTTTGTTATTTTCTTTAATCCTCATTTCTATGTTCTCCTTTTCCCCCTACTACCCTACTTCAGTCCTTCAATTACATCTTCTATGGCTTAAAGCACTAAGCTTCTAATTTGTTTCTCTGCCTCGTCTTCTCCCACTTCAATCCAAACAGCTGCCAAAGTGATTTCATTAAAGGGTATTTCTGATCAAGTCCCCCCCCCCCTCCTCCAAATTTCTCTTACCTCCATGATTAAATATAAAGTGCTTAAGTTGGCATTTGGAGTTCAACACCAAACTCATGTTTATCTTTCCAATCTTCTCATACTTTCCTTCATTCCACTTACTCTGCAGTCTTAATCTAGATCTAGCTATAATTATATACTTGCTGATTTTAATGCAATTAATCTCCTATTTCTGGGCTTTTGATATCCCTATTCCCCCAGACCAGAATATTCTACTTCCTCACATTCATCTCTTGGTATCTATTCAATGCCACCTTTTGTAGGTATTGTGGATAGAGCACTGGACAAACTCAGGAAATCCTGAATTCAAATGTTGCCTCAGGTATTTATTAGCCATGGTATCCCATCTTTTCAAGGCTCTGTTTCCCCATTTATAAGATGAAGTTGGAAAAAATAGCACCTACTTCACAAGGCTATTGACATTCCTGATTCCCCCAGTTGAGCTTTTTGCTCCAAGGGTTCTTTACCTCAGGTCCATGGATAGTCAGTCAATAAACATTTTTTAAGTGTCTACTATGTGCCAGGCACTGAACTAAACAGTAGATATTTCAGGGAGAGAACTTGGATTTTAAAAATTACATTTTTATTCCCACTAACCCTTAACCAAAATTTAGCATTTATCATAATTTTTAAAAGTCTATTGTGAGGATTACACAGGCTTCACCAAGTCTCCAAGAGTTTTTGACACAGAAAAAAAGATCAAGGAATCCTGCTATAAAGTTATTTTCCGTCTATTCTGTATATGTTCCTGTTCTTTAAAGGCAGCAAGGTGGCACAGTGGATAGAATGTCTAGTCTGGAGTCAGAAATTTTCATCTTCCTGAGTTCAAATTTGGCTTCAGATGCTTACTAGCTATATGACCCTGGCAAGTCACTTCACTATATTTACCTCAGTTTCCTCATATGTAAAATGAGCTGGAGAAGGAAATAACAAACCACTCCAGTATCTTTGCCAAGAAAATCCCAAATAGGGTCAGTATACTATTGGAAAAAAATTACCGAACCAACATAATACAACAACAGAAACCTATTTATTTAGATGTCTGCTCTATTAGAAAATAATACCTTCTTTGAGAGCATTTTTGTATTTTTGCCTCTTTTTCTATCTGTTGATTGGCTGACTGAATGTGTTTATATCCCATTTTTAGGGCCATGCTCAAAGTTGCAAAGCCTGTGTTTTATTAGCATATCCTCAAGGACCAAAGATCACCACTATCCCATTATAAGGTACTAGGAGGATAATAGTGAGCTGAATGAAGAGGCAGGGTGATTATAATACTTTCCATTTATACCGTACTTAAGAGTTTTCAAAGAACTTTGGGATACATCATACCATTTAATTTTCCCAAGAGCCTTGTAAGGTAGGCAAGGGATTTAGTATTATTCCTATCTAACACATAAGGAGAATTAGGTTCAGAAAACTCAAATGATATGCCCAAAGCTATATAGCTAAGTGGCAGAACTGAATAGTCATTGTTTTGTAGATACTGGAAGCATTTAAAGATACCTTCTTTTTTGAAGAGTCTGTGAATCAGAACATCTTACTCCTAATTCAGGGTTCACTGTCCTATGTTATTTTGCTGTGTTCAAGTAGGACTTTAGAGGAAAAAATTGAGAATAATTCAATATCACAAATGACCAAGCGGTAGAGAATTTGTGATAGATGTGTGAGAAACTCAGAGAAAGGAAAACAACAGACTGAAACAATCTTTTCCTCATACTTTTTGAAATTTCATTCATGGTTCAACAAGTACTTATTAATCATCCGCCGAATGAATTGAATCTGCCCAGCATATACAAAGAGCTTTTTTGGAAATAGATGAACACACTAAATAAAGAATTTCAGTCATGCCCATTTCAGTATTGTTGTTGATGTTGTTCAGTCATGTCTGACTCTTCATGACCCTGTGGACCATATTATCCATGGGTTTTCTTGACAAAGACACTGGAATAGTTTGCCATTTTCTTCTCTGATGGATAAGACAAACAAATTAAATGATTTGCCCAGTAAGTATCAGAGACCATATTTGAACTTGGGTCTTTCAGATTCCAAGTTTGGTGTTCTCTATCCTCTTAGTCACCTAGCTGCCTCTCATTTCAATATTAAGTATAATATGAATTAGGATCAAATTGAGAATTAAAAACAAGTGAAGCATTTCTAGTCAACTTTTAAAATCTTAAAAATCTCTTAAAGGGAAAAATTCCAGATACTTCCTCTTCTAGCTATTTGATTACATTTCCTCTTATTCTGTCCTTGCTGGAAATGAAGTTTGTATAAAAAGAAACCATAAAAATGCATCTTGAGAAAGTAAGCAATTTTCTCTTTTCAAGTAATGGCCATTATTACTTACTTTTGAATGAATAACTAAATAAGGATTAAAGTTATTCTTACATAAATTCTTGAATTGTGTGATTATAAATGTTATTAAGCACATGTGATCTGCTATTCATGTGCTTAGATAAAGATATCCCTTAATTGATTTCATTGCTGTCTGCTTACTGCAATAATGTATTTAATGGAGTAAATGAGTACAATGGATTGCAAATAGGACCTCTAATGGCCTGGGACAGGCACATTCTGATCTACTTTGTACTCATCAGACACCACTCATTTCCACATAGTTTCCTAGATAGTTTTCTTATCAATTATTAAACACATGAGTTCTTTTTAAAACAGAAATGCAACCTGTTGGATTCTGATTCATTTGTGAGGAACTTTTCTGACAATGTTTGGTTTTCCAGAAACTTTATAATACTGTGTAATATGGTTTTTCCCTCTTAAAAACATCAAATCCTCTTTGCCAACAGTTACTTCTAATACCAAAGTGTGCATATTTGATTTGAAACACTGAACAACCAGAGCATGAGAGGACTCTAAATTGGAGAACATTAAACATTATTCCCAAGCCAATGAATACACTTGAAGAACGTTGTAATGCCTGAGTAAAATTAATTGCCCCCAAAAAGCTCAAAATAGTCTATTGGGCTTAAGGTGAGGGCTAAATTTTGCAAATTGCATATTAATACATTAATTAGATTTTTTGATATATGACCATGTTTTTCCTTTAAAAAAATTTTTCTGATAATATAATTTCTGAAAGCAGTTTGACATAACTTACATTTTATCCAAATCACTAATTTGTGTCATCAGGCAATTAAAAACTGAAGAATATACATGCCACAAACCAATATTTTTCATTGTATGTTTACATGTTGCCTTTATGAAATTCTTTAAAACATACTACTTAATCATGTAAAAAGGGAATATATAACAGATTTTTAATGGCCAAATTGCCCATGTGTTGTGTTCATGGAAAAATTTTTTTCCAGACTTCTGATCACAGTAGAAGCTACCAGAAAGAATGTCTAAAGCAATTCATTAAAATCTTGGCAGTCTGGTTAACAGCTCGTAGCTTCTTTTGAAAGCTGTACTTATTAAAGCTGAGCTCTCTTCCAGCAAATCGGTCAACAGAGAATTTATTGTCATTGCCTCTTGAGGGACAATTCCTTGAGGAACTGTGTCAGCTAGTCTAAGGCCTTGAATAAACAAAAAAAATGTAAATAATTACTCTTCACAAGAGAGTTAGGTTGGTGGGCTCTTCTGGGTGCCCCTAGGAAAAGAAAATTCAATAAAATAAAATATTTTGGAGGGAGGTGCAAAGCTCTCAATTCAAGGAATGATTATTTTAAATGGGGGAGGAGCATGGGGAGAAAAGAAGAGGATAACAGCCTTTTTTTAGCTGTTGAACCACAAGAACCTCTTTTCTATGACAGAATTTTCACTTTGAAAATACACCATAAGTGATCTGAAAAAGAAAATTATACCTTTTCAATTCATAAGTAGTGTTTTCTGCATTTCTCACTTGATGACCTCCATAAAGGGCTTCCCAGCATCCCTTTTCCATTTTGATTTAATAATTATGACTAACTGAGCAATATTGCTCAATTACTAAAAAGGAGAGCCATGACAATGTTTCATGGTGTCCTTTTCCATTCCTCTAGCCTTCTCCCAGAGACCCTATCTCTTTGGTCCCTTTGTTCTCTGAGTGAATTAGTTTCTGCAAGCATTGCTCAGAGGTCTATGAATACACACTGATTTGTTAGCTGTTCAAGGACTGACTTCATTTTGGGGTTTTCTTTTTGCTCATGATAGTGAAGGAGTTTTTATTTGTTTTGTTTTGTTCATTCATTTTACTCTGATAGAACCAAATTAGTACACTAATATGGGAGCACAGAGATTGTAGCATATGCATAAAGGACATGATTCAACTTGCTCCCTATCCAAATCCATGCCTCAGAGAACCACTTTGTTATAGAGTTCTATAGTGTCAGCAATTAATAATTACAAAATCTTTCTGCATGTAGAAGTAGAAAATCCTTCTGCATGTAGAAGAAGAAATATCTCAATTGTTGATTCCAGAAATTTCAGAATTTTTAAAGGACTTCCTCCTAGTCAAACAGTGAATATTAACTTCACTCCCAGTCTCTTTCCCCGAGACTATTTTTAATACTGGAAATTTTAGAGAAAAGAATCTATTAAAAGTACATTTAATAAAAATATATGTGCTGTTAAACACTAAATGAGTTATGCCCTTTAAGTTGCTCCTCATTTTTAGAAAATTTACTGCTACCAAATTTTAATTCCTCATTAGTCATGGATTTTTTAGTTTAATGAAACTCTCTTCCTCCCTACCAATTCAGTTGAATGTATTTTTTGAGTCAAACTTCCCTATTTGACAAAAGATATAGATATACATATACACATATGTGGTAGGGAGCTACTACAAATGGAAGTAGGCACCTTTTCTGTGATAAATAAAATGTAAAATGCTCTTAGATTTAATTAACTTGGCAAAATGTCCATAGGAGGTGTTCATTTTTCATGTAGTTCACTTTGAGGAGGGAAGAAGTAAAAAAAGAAATTTACATGATAATTGTATTATATATTTAAAAGCAATAGCAAGTTGTGCATAATAGATTAATAGGTTCATGTGCAATCATTTTCATTCTACTATGTTATAGAAATTATTGTTTTATTTCACAAATTTAAAATATAATAAATAAGCAAAATTTTAAAAGAATATATCTGCTTTTAATAGCATCCAAAACCTGTAAATGTATAATCTTGTCCTACATAACTTCCAGTTTTCCAAATATCAATCTAGATTATTGACACTTTTAGGAGACAAAAATAGATAATATTCTCTTCACAATGAAGTGTATCATGATGGAATCCCTTTAAAGAAGTCTGCCATTTGAACTGAGGAGGAAGAATGGTTCATTGGGAAGATCATTAACTTGAGAGTCAGAGGTTGTTGTTTAGTCATTTGGTAATGTTCAATTCATTGTTCATCCAATAGTGGTTTTCTTGGCAAATATACTTCTGGCTCATTTTTAAAATGAAGAGCCAAACAGGGTTAAGTGATTTGAGACAAAATTTGACTCCAGGACCTGGGATCTATCTCTTTCCATTCTATTCACTGTGCCAACTAACAGCCCTACAGTCAGAGGACCTGGGATCAAATCTCAACCTTTGATGGCACCTTAGGCCTTAGAATCCTTCCAACTTCAAACTAATTCTATAATATAACATGACAATAACAGAAGAACCCAAAAAGGATTATTACAATCTCCTCCTACAACAGCGCAATAAATAGAGGGTCCAAAGAGCCTTCCCTCTCCAACCCCCGTTGACAAGAGGGTATATGAAGCTGCAGCTAGAAAGAGGCTTAGGGGAAACATCCATATTCCTGGAACTAAGGAAATGCAAAGAATTTAGCCATGAAAGCTATCCTGTGTAACTCAAACAAAATAGGCCTGGCAAGTTGCCATGATTCCAGGCTAAAACGAAGAATTTTCAAGCACTCATTTCACTGATGCTTCCCACCCTTACCCTACCCTACACAAACAGCAAGCAGGTTTTCCTACTGACTACTGAGTAAAAGTCTGAGTTCAACACTGCTATGAAAATTAAGATCCAGTCAATATTGCTTATTTTTGCTTTAAGAAGAAAATATCTTTGCTGAGGTCTCTTTCTATTCCACAGAAATCTTAACATATGCTAATGACATGGAAAATAGAAGAGCAATCCTCCTTCTGTCTTTCAGTCATTAGATTTACACTATGAACACAACTAGCTCCAGATAAACATTAATCCCACCACCTAAGAAATATAAGACAAAGAAAAGACCCATAAGTCTTAGATGGGATACATTTATGACATATTTTTACCTTCCTCTTGCAAACAAATTAATTATGGTATCAATTTTTTTTAAAAAAGCAATTTGTCCTCCTACCTGTCCTTAATGTAGCTAAGAAAAAAGTTTCCTAAAGGAAGATTTCTTACTAGAATTCTTGAATCTAATTAGGCTTATCACCCAGCTGATTTCTAAGAATTCATCAGAAGGCTTTGACTGATCTATGGAATATCAAAAACATCAAAGTTCAGTTATCAATTATTTTACCACCAAAGAGAAGCAATCCCACAATTATTATTAGTTTCTCTCTATTAGTCAGGCTGTCGATAGACAAAACAGAAACATTAGTCAGAGTCATTCCTATTTGGCTGGGATTGAAGGGTTACAGTCAGAGGCATGCTGGAGCCAGCTCTAACCTTCCTGAGAAATGATTGTTAATTTTTCAGTGTGTGTATTTATACACAAGAAAATATAAATCAGAGCTTGACTTATTTTGATAATTGTCTGTATTTAAATGGTAGAGAAAATGTTAGTGTACAAATTAAAATGTGTACTGTTGGTTGTTAATCATTTACCAAAGCATTTCTGGTTGCATATATTCAATAATAAATTGATTGTATTTCTGTATTGTTCCCTGTGTAACAGAGGTTTGTATGTAATAAATTCTCCCAACTTAAACTCAAGGTTGAAAGTGTCTGTGAAGACAATATGATACATAAGCAACAATGTCAACTCAGTTGAGGTGGCAAAATTGAAGTCCTGATGAGTTCCAATCTTATTCATTATTTCTTATAGCATGACAATATTCCATCACAATCATTTACTACAACTTGTTCAGTCATTTACAACTGGATGGTCATCCTCTCAATTTCCAATTCTTTTCTGCCACAAAAAGAGCTGCTATAAATATTTTTGCATCAGTAAGTCCTTTCCTCTTTTCTTTGATCTCTTTGGAAGTGTATTTGTGAAGAAATGGAAATGTTATTTGTGTTAGGACAGTGACATATGAACCATCATGATATGCAAAATTTTGTCCAATAAAAACCACAAGGCTTATGAGGAAAATGGATTGGGGGAATGGGGAGGGACAATGTTCAAAAACTTCATCAGTTCAAATAAATAAATAATGAATAAAAATAATAAATTAAATAAAAATTTATAAATAAAAAGGAACCTAATAAAAATGGTAGCACCCTCTTTAAGAAATGTATAAATACCATAATAAATAGTGGCCAAATTCATGACTTCAAGCTTCTGCTCAGCAGATGTCCTGAGCAGGCCCCAACTCTGGGTCAGAGGCCATGGTGGATGCTCCTATACCATCAGAAGATATATGATAAATATAATAAAGAAAGTTTGCTTGTGGAAGGGGGTGTTGGAAGGGGGTGTGAACTATTGTAAAGTGGGGCAGTTTTCTTGTAGTGTTTTTTTTTTTCTCAGAAGAAATCACACTGGGACAAATTTGAGGTTTCACAAGAATTGTTACAGCAGAATTGACTGTCACTACCTAACCTGGTCAGCTGTTTCCCTGAGAATGATAAAAACATAAAGTGAGGCCACCTGCTTGTGAGCACATTGGAGTAGGATCCAGAATCCTGGGAAGAGGGGTAGCCATTAATCATATTAATGATCATGGAAGAAACACATCATAGTATAATACATGCCCTATTCAAAAAGAATTAAATGGATCTCTACTTAATTATGGAAAAGAAAAGAAAAGAAAGAAAAGCTGCTATAGTAAATTGAACAGTGAATTGATTAGGGAGGGGAAGAGAAAGGAAAGAGGCATTTATTAAGTACCAGGCACCGGGCTAAGCACTTTAGTAATGTTACTTTATTTGACCCTTAGTAATTCAGAGAAGCAGGTGCTATTATCATCCTTATTCTACATTTGAAGAAATGGAGACAGAGTTTGTGATTTGCTCAGAGTCAAACAACTAATTAAGTAATGTCAAGTCTGTAAAAAACTCAAATTAAAGAAAGTAATCAATAAAGTAAGGCATTTATTCAGTGACAAGGAATTGTGGTTAGGGATAGTATATTGTCTTTCTCAGACGGGGAAATTCAATGAAGGGAGTCACAATATCTACATTCAGAAGGGGAGGGTGGCTAGATAGATTGAGAGCTGGTCAGGGGTTCACAAATTATTTATTGCAGGGCAATAGCATTATCCTGGGAAAATCACTATCAGTTTAAACTGTCTCTAGCAGACCACTGACCATCTCCTGGCTGAGGACACCGGTAGGTTATCAGAATGGTCACACTATAGGAAGGGAGTGGTTGCAGAAGTGTCCTGGAGCTATATCTGTCCGGAAACTGGGGCAACTAGAAATTGTTGGTCACCTGAGATTCCCAGGAGTTTACCCTGGGGCTGGGGAGGGATGGATTAGAAATTGCCAGTCACAACCAGAGTCCCAGGAGACCCAGTGTCCCAGGGATTGACAGTGCCTAAATTCACATTTGAACTCAGGTCTTAACTCCAGGTCCAATACTCTAAACACTGCAACTTGCAGTTTCCTTAAGGAGTGTATAAAAAGATTACCTTGATACAGTGAGAGTCCATTGAAATTATAAATCTATAATAAGCCTAATCTGCACAATTTCATGATTTTTTCCAATCCAATTCCATTCAATCGTCCATGAAGAGGAGTAAAAACAGTGACTGGATGATAGGAAAAATCCAAAGTTTAAGCTTGGCAAGGTACGGTAATAATAGGTTCACAGAACAAGGAAGGGACACTAGTGTACAAGATAGTGTGGGGTCAAACTAATTCCTCAAAGGATTGAAATAGAGAAGGAAAGAGGTAGAGATAAATAGCCTAGGAAAGAACTGAGGAATGGAGTCTAAGAGTTAGCAAAAGGATACAGCACAGTTATCTGTAGTAGGGCAGAAGAAAGGTGAAATGATAAAAGATTATGATTAGAAAAGAAACTCTGAAATTCACAAATATGGAAGTGAAACATTTGTGGTTGATGGCAAGATTAAGGGCATAACCATTTCTGAATAGATCACAGAAACTGAGTGGGAAAAAGTTAGGGTACTTGAGAGAGAATCACTAAGAATATTGAAATGCCCTTGTTTATAAGGATATTTATTAAGTACTTACTATATGCCGGGTGCTATGCTCAATGCTTGTTAGATATTGTCGAATAACCCCCTCTGACAACCATTCTCTGAGGTAATAATTGGAGATGGGGAGATTAAGTTAAGATTTGGAGGGAGGGGGGTATGTATTGTTTAGTTGTGTTTGACTCTTCATGGCCCCATTTGGAATTTTCCTGGCAATGATACTGGAATGGTTTGCCATTTTTTTCTCTGGCTCATTTTACAGATGGGGAAACTGAGGCAAACAGGATGAGGGGACTTGCCTGGGATCACTCAGGCACTTAAGTATCTGAAACCAGATTTGAGATCAGGAAGCTCTCTTCCTGACTTTAAGCCCAGGTACTCTATCTATCCACCTAGCAACCCTTATAGGGTTGATAGACAACAGCTATTAGAATCTTTCTTAGGTACTAAATTTGAACTTGTATGGACCTCAAAGAAGGAGAGATTTCTGACTGATAGGGATAGAGGGAGTATCTGAGAATAATATTCATTGGAATGGAGTCAAAGTCAAAAACATTAAGTGCCTTCTATGTATAAGATAGAAGCAGACAGTTCCTGCTCTCAAGGAGCTCACAATCTCAGCTCCACTGACTCCCCAATTTCTCACCTTCTTGTTCTGATTCCTAAAAAGCAAAGGAACGAATAGGGGAGGATCAGACAAAATAGGGATAGCATTATTATTTTATATAGTACACCAACAAGGAAAATGGGAGCCTTTTTCAAATTCACCAACCAATTCCCAGTTCCTTTTTTGAATATCCTAATTGTGAGTAAGCTAGAAAAAGTTGGTAAAGTTCCTTTGGTGTCATAGAGAACACTACATTGCTTGGTAGGGCTCAGGGATATTAAATATATCTATCAGTTCTCTCTTTCTTTTGTGGGATGACTCCATCTTACCAGAATGTATCACCAGAGTACAATGGAACCACAAAAATCAGGAAGAGAGATTTAGGTTTTCTGAAGCAGTGACTGTGTAAAATTCCATTTGAATTCTTCTCCAGCCTTTCCCTTGTCTCTGCTCCTGTCTCTCTTCAACTTTAGTCTTGATCTGAAGGAAGTATAACTTAAAAAAAAAAAAAAAAAAAAAAAAAAAAAAAGTAGTAGCATTTTTCTTCTGCCTCTCTAAATTCCCTTTGCATTTGTTATATTTTTCCTCCCTTCATTTCACACACAGTTATTGCATTTGTGCCAAGAAACAGCTGTTGTTTTCCACCTTAAAAGACAGGAAAATTTAGTAGCAGGTGAAATAATTTTAAAGAAACAAATCACAGCCTGATCTTTGCGACTTGCATAATTGTCCTTATAGCAATTGCATGAATTAGTTTTTGAATTTTTTTTTCAAAATCATGAGTATAATAATCATCATTTACAGGGCATGTATTTATCTTTTCAAAAATCTTAAAGGACCTTTTCAAAACATAAATATGCATTTCTGACACACAGATGGGAACAGGCTTTCCCAGGCCTACTGATAATTTTTTGAGCTGCCAGGAAAAAGCTGGAACTAGGAATATGTAGCTTTAAGTATGCATGTCTCTAAGACTTATCCAAACACTTACCCTTACTTTTCATTTCTGCTATTTGCCTCCTCCTGGATTCCTTTCCTACTCTAGAGACTTTCAGTGGCTACCAGAAAGTGAATTAAATGGGGGTGGAGAGATTTGAGATGGGGGCGCTATTAAACATGTATAGCCACTCTTACATATCAGTCCTTAGAAAGAGATCATAGATTGAACTTTATATCCTTCAGTCTTTTTTAAGCATCTGTGATGTTCCAGGCACAGTGCTTAGTGCTGGACTTACAAAACAAACAAAAAGTCAGTTCCTGACCTCAAGGAGTTCGCAAACTAACACTCACAATGCTCTGAAACACACACTCAAAAACCAAATCTATAGTTGACAAGCTCCCACCAATGTGTTTCTTTTATTCAGTTAATGAGAAGACTCGTTGATTCAAAGTAAAATAAATTAAAAGAACATAGTAAAACAAATGAAAAAATCTGCTCTCTTCTACATAGGATACCACCAAAAGGATCATATGCAAGAAACATGCATAACCAACATATGTTCACCTAGGGGAACATTATAAGGAACATTTGTGGTTGAAAAGCGCACATCTGGGAGAGCCTTAAATCTTCGACGTTAAAGAGCCTCCAATATCTGATGAAATCTCTGAACTTCCTATGCTAAGAGACTCCACTCCCCACATCTGAATCCAGACCATCATGAAATCATCATCTAATTCATTGAAACTGGTGGGAGGGCTCTTCTTAAAGTCCATGTGGCTAACTTTTCATCACTTTGTTCTCCTAATCATCAGGGACTACACTGTTATGAAGATGATGATGATGATAATACAATACTAATAAAAGTGCTTTAAGACTTGCAAAAAAGCCTTTAAGATCTATAAGATTTATAGAGTACCAGCCCTGAAGTCAGGAGAACCTGAGTTCAAATCTGGATTCAGACACTTAACACTTCCTAGCTGTATGACTCTGGACAAGTCACTTACTTCCCAATTGCTTCAAAAAAAAAAAAAAGATTTATAAAATATTTATTATAATTCAAAAGCAGATCTGAGTTAGGTCACCTTTATATATATATATATGTGTGTGTGTGTGTGTGTGTGTGTGTGTGTGTGTGTGCCTGCTATATAGTAGGTATTTAATAAATGTTGATTGATTAATTAAATGAATCATTCCACAGAATCTTGAGTGTGAGAAGAGTAAGTTAATGTCAATTGTTTGAGAACTTTCCATAGCTTTGGTACAGAGGGACCCATTTCCTGCCCAAGGACTGGGCTGGTATAGTTCACAAATAAAATAGTCGAATGGGACACAAAGGGTCCCTCTTAGTTTTGAGGTTTTGTGAATTTATTTTTTCCATACAGAGACCACCAATAGCCAATGTAGGGTTTATGTGAAGGCATTTCCCCTGTTTGTTTCTATTAATCATCTTAGCTATTGTGTTTCTTTTTGAATTTGTATAGTATGGAAATTTTTCTTTTGAAAGAACCAGTTCAGGAAAAATTTTAAATACTCAGAACAAGCTAAGAAGATGGGTGCTATTATCATGCCCATTTTTTATATAAGGAAACTAAGACTGGGAGAGGTCAAGAGTCACACAGCTAGTAAATATCTGAGGTTGTATTTCAGCTCAAATCTTTTTGCACATTCAGTATTTTATTCTCTGTGCCACATAGAGTAGAAGTTGGTGAGAATTTTTTAAATCAATATTTCAATTGCTTGATCTAGGATGGCTTTAGATTGGTTAACGATTTGTTGTTTTCTTTGGACACTGAGATTTCTTATCAAGACTTTATCCCCTTGCTGAAGTTCTTGACAAGAAATAAAAGGATATCATGGATTTTTTCTATCTGGGTTCTCCTATGCTGAAGACATTCTTAGAGATATATTCATCCTTAAGTTTTCCCTATTCTCCACAATTCCTCCATCTTCTGAGACTCTAAAGCTTAAATCAATATGTAACCTTTACCCATTTTCAAAGCTCAACAAGAATGGGATAAACTCTGTGGTATGTCTCCACTGCCAGAATGTTCAGTAGTGTTTGTTTAAAACTCTTAGGCTGTAAGGAGTGGGTCTAAATGTCTTGATTCCTGTAAAGCCAATACCTTCTTAAATACCTCATTTTCAAAATAATCAAAAGAAAAAATCTTTTTTGAGAATTAAATTTTTTTTTCCCCAAATGCCTAGAATTTGGAACTATGCCTAAAGGGCTATAAAACTATGCATATTTTTGGATTCAGCAGTGCCATTACTGAGTCTGTATCTAGAAAAGATCATAAAAAAGAGCTTTTCCACATGTGCAAAAATGTTTGTAGCAGCTCTTTTTGTGGTGGCAAGGAACTGGAAACTGAGTGGATGTCCATCAACTGGGGAATGGCTGAATAAGTTATGTATATGAATGTAATGGAATATTATTGTTCTATAAGAAATGATGAGCAGGTAGATTTCAGAAAAATCTAGAAAGACTTACATGAACTGATGTTGAATGAGCAGAAAGTGAGCAGAAAGGGGAAAATATTGTGCACAACAAATATACATTGTATACATTGCGAGTAAAAGAGTAACTTTGCATGATGATCAGTTATGATTGATTTAGCTCTTCTCAGCCAAACAGTGATCCAAGAAAATTCCAAGACTCATGATGGAAAATGCTATCCACATACAGAGAAAGAGCTATGAAAATTGAGTGCAGATTGAAGCATGCTATTTTCACTTTTTTTGTTTAATTCTTTCTTGTGGTTTTTCCCTTTTGTTCTGATTTTTCTCTCACAACATGACTAATGTGGAAATATGTTTAAAATAATTGTCTATGTATAATCTTAAAAAAAAGAGAAAAAAATGTCTAGAATATGGAATCAGTTACATTCAGTGTTTAATTAAGGTTGTTTAAAAGCTGATGATTACCTACAAATTTGTAATTGTTGTTTCACTCATCCTCATCATTCATCAAGTTCACACAAATACACACACACAGAGATTATTTTTTCAAATAAAACAAAAACTTATTTTATAGTTGACTCTTTCCCCTGCTGAGATGAAATGCCCTGCTGTACTAAAACAAAGCCACTTGAAGCCAGGCTTTAAAGTATTCAGCTTCCTTTTGCAGAATGACAATTTGCATTGTCATTTTTAATTACCCTGGTCTGCAACTGCTGAATTTCTTTCTTGCTCCATCTTGGATCTCAATTCCCTTTTCATTTCATTCAACCTTGGTAAGAACAGATTCTGGCCCAGAAACCACATATAGAAAAATACTTTTTACAACACTTTAGCAATTATATTAGCTTTCTGTTTCTTGGATAAGTGTGCCTGTGCATTAAGGAGAAGTGATCTATCACCACTAAGATACTGTTCATGGTCTTTTTGTTTCTGGAAGAAAATAGGAAGAATATAAATGAGAAAAGAGAGATCATTGTCAACTGTGGGATACAGGGAAGTTTTCTTGTACCCAAGATAGACCTTAAAGGAATGAAAGAGTTTCAGTAGAGGGATGGAGGTAGTGCATTCAGGACATGAGGACATGTGTAGATATGTGGAGGCAAAAAAATAATAGGACAATAATAGGGAGCAACTAGTAGTCCATTTTGTGGTAAAGACTTAAAGACCTTTTGGCAAGAATCTACTGTGCATGAAATAAAGTAGAAAGAAAAAAAGCCCAGAAAAGTAGATTATAGAGAGCCTTAAATGCTTGGCAAATACGTTGGAATTACAGCATATGCAGGCAATAAGGAATTGTTGAAATTTTTGAGTAAAGAAATAATATAGTCAAATATTTGCATTTAGGCAGATTATTTTGGTACTTACATGAAGGATGAATTGAAAAGAAGATAGGAAGAATTGGGAGAGCTAACAGCAAAGCAGATGGCAAGATGTTTAGACCAGGGCTTCTTAAACTATTTCCATACATGACCTTTTTTTGACTGAGAAATGTTTATGCAATCCTGGGTATACAAGCATGTAAAATAGTTAAACAAATCAAGTATTTACTGCTAATAAATCATAATTTCATGACCTCATCCTCCCCATTCAGTTATGTGACCCACAGTTTAAGAAGCTTTGCTTTAGGTATCCATGGTAAATAGATGTATAGCAGGATCTAGGATCAGCCAGAGTCTTTGGAGTTCTGGTCTAAAGAATGCTTGCTATTCCAGTGAGGAAAAATGGAGAGCTGCAGAACAGATGACTAAATATATGGATGATAGTATGAAATCAAGCTAGATAAATTTGTTTGAGCCAGATTGTGAAAGACTCTGAATTCCCAGTTTAAAAATTCATATTCCATCCTTGGAAAAATTTCTAAGGGTTTTTTGAGTAAGGAGAAAGGACAAAGTTAGAGCAATACTTGTTTGTTCAATCATTTTAGTCATGTCTAACTATGTGACTTCAATTGAGATTTTCCTGACAAAGATACTAGAATGGTTTGTATTTCCTTGTCTAGTTCATTTTACAGATGAGGAAACTGAGGCAAACAGGATTAAGTGATCTGCCCAGGGTCACATAGCTTAGTAAGTATCTTAGGCCAGATTTGGACTCGGGAAAGTGAATCTTCCTGACTACAGTCCCAGGTATTCTCTCCATTGTGCCAAATATTAATCCATGCTTGGGGAAATTTTTTTTGGCAGTTCCATGAAGGATATATTGGAAACTAGAAAGACTAGAAGTAAAGATACCAATTAACATGCTATTATAGTAATCTTGGAGAGTGATAATAAGGGAGAAAATTAGGTTAATGATGTTGTGAATGAAGAGAAGGATATGGATAAGAAAGCTGTTATGGTGGAAACTGGGCCATTGGTTAGATACGGGGAGAGTGGAAGAGGAAAATGTCAACAATAACTCCAGAGTAAAATCTGGGTGACTGGGAAGATGGAGTTCCATCAGTGGAAAGAAGAAGTTGGCAAGAGGAGCACGTTAGAGGAAAAGATGATGAATTTATTGGAGGATATCTTATGTTTGAAGTGCCAATAACACATCCTCACAGTTGGAGGCATAGAACTGGAATTGAGAAGAGATATTAGAACAGATAAATATGAAATAGGTCATGTAGCATGTGAGGTGGGGTACTAGTTGCATGCTTAAAGGTACACTCTGTCATAGCTAGCTTGAGCCCTCATTTTCCCATGAGCTGGATTCACTTCCAAGATCACAGGATTCACCAATGCACTTCTAAAGGCCCCATATTTTATTGACACTATCACATAGCAAAAGAAACTGAAACAAAAAAATAATACTTCACACAGCAGGCTACTATGTTGTAGCAGGCTGAGTTAACTGTCTCTTTTTCCTTTCACCATTCCTTCCATCTACTTAGGAGGGAATCTACTATGTACATATTATTCCATTTGCTCCTCACAATAGCGCCAGAATATAGGCACTATTAATCCAATCCAATCAGGTTGGATAAATATTTTTTAAGCAATTGTTATGTACCAAGTACCATTTACTAAACCCTAAGGATATGATTAATTCAGAAACAAAAACAAAAAAAGACAATCTCTGCTTTTAAGGAGTTTACATTCTAATGGGAGGAGACAACCTACAAAAAGAGATGGGGAAATGGTGGGATAGGAGAAGACAAGGGATATCTTGATCCATGGAGTTGAAAGCAGGCATAGCAGGGATCAGCTAGGTGGTTCAGTAAATAGAGTACCAGTCCTGAAGTCAGGAGGTCCTGAGTTCAAATGTGGTCTCTGTCTCAGACACTTAACACTTCCTAGCTGTGTGACCCTGAGTAAGTAACTTAACTGAGAACTAGACATAGCAGCAGCTACAAAACACATTGTGATTATTGTTCACAATTTACAATAGAGGAAATTTAAGGCAGTCAAAGGTTATGACTTCCTGTCTCTACACAGCTAATGTGTAGAGACAGGAACTTCAGACAGCTAATGTCTGAAGACCTCCTCTATGCTGAAGACCAGCACTCTATCCACTGTAGTCTCTAGCTACCTTTAGGGCATTCTGCTGAATTAAATTAAGAAAAAAAGCCTTAGATCATTTGATCTCCCAGTTGGCAGCTGCTAATTTCCTCCAATCCAATCTATACTCTCCTTTGCTCTCCTCTTCATCCAGCTGTTTTTAGCTCCTTCCTGTTCTGTCTTCCTGCTTCTATAAACAATTCCATAAAGAAATTTCAGTTCATTCTTTCCACCTTTCTGCTCCAAACCCTTGGGAGATCAGAGCAGTTCCTCTTTCTCCTCATCTACTTCAACACTATATCCTAAGTACTCTGAGCCTTTTCATCCACCTTGCAACTAAAATCTCTTATATTACATTCCCCAGTAGACAGACATCTGAGAGAGTAATGACTGCCTTCCTATTTGCATTTGTATTCCTTGTGCTTACCATAGTACTTTTCACTAATTAAGAACTTAATGAAGGCTTTTTTATTTCATTCATACATTCCCTACACACAGTATTTCTAGGCCAAAGTCTCTCCAAAGGCAAAGGAAATAGAATTCTAGGAGATAAATGATCACATTTCCAAGCTTCCTCAGTCTCTAATTCCCTTTACCATGATCTTTACAGGTTACATATAAATTTAGAAATCAGCTCCATAGAAGGGACAATTAAGCCTGTAAGAATAAATAAAGTTTCAAAGCTTTTAATAAAATGTTGCTTATTATAGCCAGTATATGTCTATATTGGAAACTATGCCAATAGAAGGTATCCCAAAAGTCTTAGTGCAATTTTAATAGCTTAAAAATTAAGAAATTTCCAGGTCTTCAGGAGATGGAAATGAAGACAAAAGAATGAAAGTTCCCCTAAATGCATCCAACTCTTTTGGGCCAGGATAGCCTTTAATACAGTTAATACTAGTTGGGGCTGAATACACATAGAAGTTACTTAATAAATGCTTTTTTAATGATTTATAGTTATATCTTTAATTTCTACAAAAAATGGCAAAACATTAAATATAAATTATAATTTAATTAAACTTAGTGGGGTATGACCTTGAGGACAAGGATTGTCTTTTGCCTCTTTTTGCAAAGTGCTTAGCACACAGTAAGCACTTAATAAATACTTCTTATTAATTAACAGGCATTTATATGCATACATGTATATATGCAGAGAGAGAGAGAGGGAGAGTTAGAGAGAGAAAAAGAAGAGAGAGAGGGAGGGAGGGAGGGGGAGAGAAAGAGGGAGAAAAGGAAAGAGAGAGAGAGAGAGAGAGAGAGAGAGAGAGAGAGATGCTCTAGCACAATGCTTGGTACATAGTAGGCACTTAATAAATGTTCATTGGATATTGGATTATATGACAAGTTTCTTAAGCAAGGACTACTATAGAAACAATATATTGCCTTGACATTACATGATGCTGTGTTCAAAAAGCTTTCCAGACTTTTTTTTCTAATGAATCTTTATAATAGCTCTCTGAGGTAAATAAGGAATTGTAATTATTACCATATTACAGATGGGTAAGCAGAAACAAAGAGAGAGATTAAATCAGTCAGGAAATAAATCAGGCTGTGAATCCACAAACAATTCTAGGGTAATCTTCCTCTCCTATCTTTCCTCTTTTTCTTTGGTTCATAAGAATCCATGTAAGTAAGGAAACAATGTATTTTCTGACAGTAATATCTTATCTTTTGTGTAAGCAGAAGAAAGTTGTAACATCAAAGAGGAATGGATGACGTTAATAGAATTAGACAGGACCCATGCAATTTTAGGTAAAGCAAAATTGAATTTTCCTAATTAATTTTATCAAAGTCTATCCATGCCAAATTCTATCAAAATCTGTTAAGCCAAAATGATGCTTTTTTTGGCTGCAGGCAAGCAGACTGGTGGAGCAGTATGACACCAAAGGGCCCAATTACATTGCTACAAAACCCCCAAAATGCTCGACATTTGGGAAGTACTCAGCAGCTGGGAATTTTGCTGATTGGCAACAACTTTCAACGAAGCAAGCTAAGAAACCTCTGGCCACAAACCAACTTGCTGACGTAAATGCCAGAGCCACCATCTCTCCAGAATGAGCAGAGGAACTGTCTGAAGATTGGACCTGACTGCTTCAGACAGAACTACTGAGCCCATACTGTGTCTAGAAATGGTAGACTTCTTAAAACCCAGCAAGGGTTTACTTCCTATAATCTTACCTTTCAAATAGCCTACAAGAAGACAGGAGTCCCCAGTTATATAAGTGGTACCCTAATGACAGATTTTCAAGATGGCTGATGTCACCTCCCTACTTGAGATATTAGCTCCTCTCTTTCTCAGTGTAAAGAATTTGACAATTACCTCACTGGCTCATGCCTGACTTACATAAGGAGAAGAAATTTAGCATAATGTAGAGCAGATGACCCAGTCAACAAGCATTTATTAAGCGCTTTCTATTTGCCAGGTACTGTGCTAAGAGTCAAGAAAGGTAAAACTACAGTTCCTGCCTTCAAGAAGTTAGAATTCTAATTGAAGAGATGACATGCAAATGGCTATTTACATAACAGATACACAGTGAATTTGAGGTAATCTCAGAAAGTTTTTAAAGGAAGTGACTCATAGGAACTATTGTTTGTTGTAGTAATCAAATAAAACTTGTAACAAATTTGATCTGATCTATATTTAGTGATCCACATAATCATTGTGCTACATAGCAATTAGGCATAAATGGTGAGCAATTTACATAAATGACTGTAATTGGTGTAATTTTTATACAGTCCAACTGGGAACCAACAGCTTAGCTATTCAAACAGAGATGGAAACAATTCCACTCAGTTCCATACACATTCTAGATGCCTGCTGTGTGCCTGGCACTGTGTTGGGTGTCCAGTGAACACAAAAACTGAAATGATTCTAATGTTCAAGGTATATTCTCCTTATAATAGACTATGAAGTATCCAAATGAATGAGTAAATTTATGTAGAATAAACTAAATTTAAAACTTTATTCCTTTTTTTTAGTCTTCAAAGACCTATACTAGAAGTCACTTCTTGATACTATGCACTTTTAAATCATCATCATTCCAGACATACACAAACATCCAAATGATTCCTCATATTTGTTAAAAGACTGAGATTTGTGATACAACTCCTAATTACTAGAGCTCTCTTGATCCATGTCCCCCTCACTCAAACTCCCTGACTGAGCTCTACCGGTGAAAATTCTTATAGTTCTATCCCTGTGTCAATATCTTACCAATTCTTTCCCATTTCCTCCATGTAAGAGGTCCTAGAGAAGAAGTCCAATTATTTTCTATATTCTATCTCTACCCTGACTTTCCTGAGTTTTGGAGACCTTAAGAGAGTGTTCAGGAAGTGTTATAAAATATAGGAAGGAAATTCTGTGCCACGGATATACCAATGACCAAAAAAAGATACAATGGAAGAGGAGGATTATATTATATACATTAAAATATCTATAACAGCAGTATTTGTGATGGAAAGGACCTGGAAATAATACAAATGTCCAATAATTGGGGATTGGCTAAAGAAATTCCAAAGCACAAATATGTTGAAATTTTACTGTGCTATATGAAATGATGTAGATAATGAATACAGAGAAGCATGGAAGATGTATATGAACTGATACAAGATGAATTAAGCAGAATAAAGAAAACAAAATGCACAATGACAATAGCTTTGTAAATGTAAATACAAACTGATGGAAATGGCTATACTGGCCTCTATAGCCTTTAGGATTTGCCTACAGTGTTCAGGAAGAAAGGAAACTAATGTGACATTAGTTCTGGAGAAGAGAGGAAGTTTTTTTCTTTAAAAAAATTAGTACTAGCAAAATAATGTTTTGGTCATGTATACTTATTGTGTATCTAAGTTATATTTTAATATATTTAACATCTACTGGTCATCCTGCCATTTAGGGAGGGTGGGGTAAAAGGTGAAAATTGGAACAAGAGGTTTGGCAATTGTTAATGCTGTAAAGTTACCCATGTATATATCCTGTAAATTAAAGGCTATTAAAAAAAAAAAAAAAAAAAAAAAAGAAAGAAATTGAAAAGAAATCTGAAAAAAAAAAAAAAAATTAGTACTTTATTTTTCCAAATACATGCAAAGAAAATCTTCAGCATTTACCTTTGCAAAACTTTGTGTTCTAAATTTTTCTCCTTTCCTCCTCCCTTCCCCTTCCACAGGACAGCAAGCAATCCAATATAGGTTAAACATGTGCCCTCTCTTCTAAATGTATTTCCTTTTCACTTTACTGCACAAAAAATAAATCAGATAAAAGCGGGAAAAACACGAGAAAGGAAAAAAAACAAGCAAACAATAACAAAAAGATGAAAATACCATGCTTTCACTCTCAAGCAGTTTCCATAGTTCTCTCTCTGGATATGGATGGCACTTTCCATCACAAGTATATTGCCTTGAATAACTTCATTGCTGAAAAGAGGCAAGTCCATCACAGTTGATTATCACATAATCTTGTTGTTACTGTGTACAATGTTCTCTTGGTTCTACTCACTTCACTTAGCATCAGTTCATGTCTTTCAGGCTTTTCTAAAATCATCGTGCTCATCACTCCTTACAGAATAATAATATTCCATTACATTCAGGTATCATAACTTATTCAGCCATTCTTCAACTTCACTTAATTTCCAGTTCCTTGACACTACAAAAAGGGCTGCTACAAACATTTTTGCACATGTTGGTCCTTTCCCCTCTTTTATGATCTTGATCCAGACCTTGTAGAGACACTGCTGGATCAGTTTGATAGCTCTTTGGGCATAGTTCCAAATTGCTCTCCAGAACGACTGGGTCATTTCACAACTCCACCAACAATACCAACAATACATTAGTGTCTCAGTTTTCCCACATCCCCTCTAACATTCATCAATTTCTTTTCTGTCATTTTAGCCAATCTGAGAGTTGTGAAGTGGCACTTCAGAGTTATCTTAATTTGCATTTCCCTAATCAATAGTGACAGAGCATTTTTTTATACGATTAGAAATGGCTTTAATTTCTTCATCTGAAAATTGTCTATTCATATCCTTTGACTATCAGTTGGGAAATGGCTTATATTCTTATAAATTTGACTCAATTCTTTATATATTTTAGAAATGAGGCCTTTATCAGAAACACTGGCAACAAAATTTTTTCCTCCAGCTTTTTACTTCCCTTCTAATCTTGGATATCTCAGTTTTATTAGTGCAAAATCTTTTTAATTTAATGTAATCAAAATTATCCATTTTGCACTTCATAATGCTCTATAGTTCTTCTTCTCCACAGATCTAAGAGGTAGGCTATCCCTTGTTCTCCTAATTTGCTTATAGTATCACCTTCTATGTCTAAATTATGAACTCATTTTAACCTTAGCTTGGTATGATATGTTAGATGTTGGTCAATTTCTAGTTTCTGTCATATTATTCTTGTTTTTCTAGCAATTTCTGTCAAATAGTGAGTTCTTATCTCAGAAACTGGAGTTTGGGGATTTATCAAACACCAGATTACTATAGTCATTAACTATTATAGTGTCTTGTGAATCCAACCTATTCCACTGATTCACTGTTCTATTTCTTAGACAGTACCAAATGATTTTGTTGATTATTGCTTTATAATATAGTTTTAGGACTGGTACAGCTAAATTACCTTCCTTTGCATTTTTTTTCATTAATTTGGATTTAATGAAATAACTTCCAATAGTTTTTTGGGTGATAGTCATACCATAGCAGCACAGCAACTGGTGGCTGCCACATCTAAAGTTCCATTCTGTAAACTATGAAAGATCACCTTCAACTAAACAGACAAGCAGGGAGGTGGGTGTGACTGTATATTAAGGGTACCTGCTCAGCCTGGAACAGGAGACCTCGAGGGAAGAAACAATGGAATAATGGTTGGACCTGGTCCCACTCCAGCCTTATACATCTCTGTTTTTCTTATATTATTCTGCTGAATTTTGGCCGGATTTTATATAATTTTTCAAACACTTGTGGTTGACCCAGCCCTTATTTTGAAATGTCCTTTTGTTTGTGGCCTGAGGGTCAAATTGAAACTACATGGAGACCTTTCTTGTTTAAGGTTGAGAGTTCCACCCTTAGCCCACTGTGAAGAGACTTTTGTTCTCTAACTAGGCACTTAAGTACAAGAAATTTCATAACTACTCATAAGCATAATCACTATGAATTTGGATACAAATCTATCACATAGATTTGAGGCTATATTATAGAAAGGTAATAATACTAAGACCTGCAAAATAGCAAGCTACATAAGTATAATAATCAAACTTGGGCCCAAAGGAGAGGCAGGAAAAGGCACCTTTCCACCTCTCACTTTTTTTTTCTTGCAGAGGTTGATGACTATGGATGTGAACCATTGCATATAATGTCAGATTTTTTTCTGCTAAGTTGATACTGTTGGTTGGTTTTGTTGATTTCAAAATACCTTTTAAAAATTCTTTGTTGAATATGAACAGACAATTTTCAGATGAAGAAATTGAAACCATTTCTAGTCATATGAAAAGGTGCTCTAAATCACTATTGATCAGAATGCAAATTAAGACAACTCTGAGGTACCATTACACACTTCTCAGATTGGCTAAGATGACAGGAAAGATAATGATAAATGTTGGAGGGGATATGGGAAAACTGAGATGCTAATATATTGTTGGAGTTGTGAATTGATTCAACCATTCTGGAAAGCAATTTGGAACTAGGCCAAAGGGCCATCAAACTGTGCATATTCTTTGAATCCAGCAGTGGCTCTAATGGGCTTATATCCCAAAGAGATCATAAAGGATTTAAAGGAACCCCACAGGTAAAAAATATTTGCAATGATCAGTTGTAGGTCAATTCATTGATCTTCTCTTTCTCTGTTTTATGCAAGTAAGCATCTAGAGATATAAAATTTCCCCTTATAACTGCTTTGACTGTATCCCACAAATTTTGGTATGTTGTCTCATTATTGTCATCCCCTTGGATGAAATTATTGATTGTGTCTATGATTTGCTATTTCATCCATTCATTCTTTAGGATTAGATTATTTCATTTCCAATTAACTTTTGGTCTATTTTCTCCTAGCCTTATATTACATGTAATTTTTATTGCATCATGATCTGAAAAAAAATGCATTTACTATTTGTGCCGTTCTACATTTGATTTTGAGGTTTTTATGCCCTAACACATATTTTTGTATAAGTTCCATTTTGGGGAAATTTTTTGTCAATTTTTTTGGAATTTTTTTTGTCAATTTTTGTATAAGTTCCATTAGCCACTGAGAAAAAAAGTAAACTCCTTTCTGTCTCCATTCAATTTTCTTCAAAGATCTATCATACCTAACTTTTCTAACATTTTGTTTACTTCCTTAAGTTCTTTCTTATTTATTTTGTGGTTAGATTTATTTAGTTCTGAAAGAGCAAGGTTGAGATCCCCCACTAGTATAGTTATGCTATCTATTTCTTCTTGCAGCTCTCTTAACTTCTCCTTTAAGAATCTGGATGTTATACCACTTGGTGCATATATGTTTAGTATTGATAGTGCTTCATTATCTATGGTACTACCCTTTAGTAAAATATAGTTTCCTTTCTTATCTCTTTTATTTAGATCTATCTTTGCTTTTACTTGATCTGAGAACAGGATTGCTACCCCTGTTTTTTTTTTTACTTCCCCTGAAGCATAATAGATTCTGCTCCAGCCCTTTACCTTCACTCTCTATGTATCACTATGCTTTAAATATGTTTCTTGTAAACAACATATTGTAGAATTCTGGCTTTTAACCCAGTCTGCTCTCGCTTCTGTTTTATGGGATAGTTCATCCCATTCAATTCACAGTTAAAATAACTAATTCTGTATTTCCTGCCATCTTATTTACCCTAAGTTAATTTTTTTCTCTTTCCTTTCCCTTTTCCCTCATCCCCAGTATTTTGCTTTTGATGACCACCTCCCTCAAATAGTCCTCCCCCTTTAGCGCTCCTCCCCCTTTTTTATACTTTTCCCTTAATACTTCTGTTTTCCCTTCTATTAGTCTTTCCTTTTATTTTCCCCCTTTCCCTCCCACTTTCCTATATGATGAGAAGTTTCTCTGTGAAACCAAATATGTCTGATATTCTCTTAGAGCCAAATCTGATGAGAGTAAAATTCACACAATGCTCATCCCCTCCCTTCTTTCCCTCAACTATAATAGATTTTCTTTGCCTCTTCATGAGATGTAATCTCCCTTATTTTACCTCCTTTTTCCTCTTTTTCCAGTAAGATCCCCTTTCCACCTCTAGTTTATTTTTCATATTATCATAATAAAATCAAATTATACCCACATTCTCTATATACCATAACAGAAATATAGTCCTCAAGAGTTCTTTCCTTTTTACCTTTTTATGTTTCTTTTGAATCTTGTGTTTGGAAATCAAATGTTCAGTTCTGGTCTTTTCACTAGAAATAGGTGAAATTCACCTATATCATTGAATGTCCATCTTCTTCCCTAAAAGATAATGCTCATTTTTATATATTACCAACAAAGTTCAGCAGCAAGAGATATAAAAAGAAATTCCATTCAAAATAACAGTCAATAGTATAAAATATTGGGAATCTATCTGCCAAGAGAAAGTCAGGAACTATGCAAACACAACTACAAATCAACATATAATATTGATGTTGTCATGTACAATGATCTTCTAATTCTGCTCATTGCATTTAGCATCAGTTCATGTAAGTCTCTCCAGGCCTCTCTGAAACCATCCTCCTGATAATTTCTTAGAAAAATAATATTCCATAATATTCATATACCATAACTTATTCAGCCATTCTCCAACTGATGGGCATCCACTCAGTTTCCAGTTTCTATCCACTACAAAAAGGACTGCCATAAACATTTTTGCAGTCACTTTCATTACTTTAAATTGCATTTCTGCCAAAATGATATTACATAAAATAGGACTTTACTATATTGTATAAGTTATTATTTGCTATCGTTATTCTCATCTTCCATCTCCACATTTGACCACATAGGGACTTATTTTTAACTATCTCCTAAATAATCAAAAAATGTCTTATCCCTCAATGGTACATATCTTGTATAAGTAACTACTTGGACTTATTTTTTAAGTGTCTTTTCAATTATGTAATCAAATATCAAATTCTATATTATACAAGTCTATATTATACTGGTCTATTTAAACATGCACACTTAACATTATATTGGATTGCTTGACATTTAGGAGAGCGGGATGGGGGGAAGGAAGAGAAAATCTGAAGCACAAGGCTATACAAGGGTCAGTGTTGTCAAATTATCCATGTATTTATTTTGAAAATAGAAAGCTTTATAAAAAATAATGATAGGAAATAAAACATGCCAGCATATACAAAAACTCAGCAAAAATACATAAAATACAAGCATTACTCATGTTTTCTTAGCAGTCACTTAACATTAATAAATAACTAGAATTGTTAGAAAGAAAGAAAGAAAGAAAGAAAGAAAAAAGAAACGATCAGCAGGATGATTTCAGAGAGTCCTAGAGAGACTTACATGAACTGATGTTAAGTGAAGTAAGCAGAACCAGGAGATCATTGTACACGGCAACAAGATTATACAATGATCAATTCTGATAGATGTGGCTCTTTTCAACAATGAGAAGATTCAGGTCAGTTCCAATGGTCTTGTGATGAAGAGAGCCATTTACTCCCAGAGAAAGGACTGTGGGAACTGAGTGTGGATCACATATAGTATTTTCACTCTTTTTGTTGTTGTTTGCTTGCTTTTTATTTTCTTTCTCATTTTTTTCCTTTTTGATCTGATTTTTCTTTGCAGCATGATAATTGTGGAAATATGTGTAGAAGTGTACATGTTTAACACATATAGGATTATGTGCTGTCTAAGAGGGTAAAAGGAAAGGAGGGGAAAAAATTGGAACACAAGATTTTACAAGGGTGAATGTTGAAAATTATCTGTACATATGTTTTGAAAATAAAAAGCTTTAATTTAAAAAAATAAAAATTCTTTGTTATAAGAGATTACTTACTGGAAAGAGAGTGAATTAAGATACACTGGGAAATGTAGATATATGAAAGCAATAATAAAAATGCTTGTGTTTATAAAGTGCTTTAAGGTTTACAAAATACAGATGTGATCTCATTTGAACCAACAATTTTGGGAGGTAGCTATTATTATTATATCTTTTTTTATATTTAAGGAAATTGAGGCTGAGAGGGAGTATTTAAATGACTTGTCTAGAATCACACAGCTAATTGTTTGAGATCTTTCTGACTCCAAGTCCAGTGCTGTATACATTTCATGACCTAGCTACCTAAATGAAATATGTAGAAAATGTTTCACTTTTAGAAAAAAAGAAAAGAAAAGAAATTTTGATCCATAAGACTATGAATTTCATAGTAGAGACCTAAAAAGAGGAGGTAATTATTATCCTACTGTAGGTATAGGAGTGGAAGAAAGCCTAGCCATTGATAGTGTCGTATAGGAGGTGGGGGAAAAAAAGTGATTATGGATTTTAGATCTCAAATGGGAATCTTAAAATATAGATGAAGGATTTGAATTAAAGGTCAGAAAGATCCAGCCAAAGATACCTTTTCAAAAAGTCAATGGCCAATGCTTTCCAGGAAAGGTGCTTCCTTTCTCCTAACTAGTGTCCCTTCTAAACCTCCTGCTAAATCAAATTACTTTCAGGACCAGACCATATGAAGTTTGGATTTAGGGGGCAGGAGAAATGTTTCTCCGACCTGCTGCATATCATCTGAAATTCCTTTAAGAAATGGATGGGATGGGATAGAGGAAATAACACTAAGCTGAGAAGAAGAAAATGGGCTATATTTAGTTCTCTCTTTGCCACCGATTACCTTTACAACTTGGATAAATCACTTGACCTCTATGGATGTCCCTTTCTTAACCTGTAAAAGGAGGGGGCTGCATTTTGCTCTTTCTAAGGTCTCTTCTAACTCCTGTTTTTCTATGGATCTGAAAGTCTTTTTTATTCTGCAATGAGAGACAAATAATGACTTCAAGTAAATGCCATAGGAAAGGGTAACCATGGGAATCAGTTTTAGTCAAAGTAGAAATGACTGATCTCAGATCCTTTCCTGTTTTGATCATGGAAAAGTTTAGAGAGCAGGAAGGTACTGGTTGCCTAAGGAGAAGAAGGAAATGCCACTGAGAGCAAAAAAAGGACAGAAATCAGGAAAAGTGGGAGGAATATAATGAAGCACAAACTCAACCTGTTTCATAATTTTGTCAAAGTCTGAGTCTGCCCTGTTAATTTTCAGTTTCCCAGGACAAAGAGCAGCTCTCCAACTGCTTTGTTTTCTAAACCTGCACCAAAATTAACCATATTTCATCCATTTCATTGCTTCTGGACAATAATCTCTAGCAAGGAGTATTGGTTTCCTAAAATCTCATCCTCTTGGTCTTAAGCCATTAACATAAATTAAAAAAAAAAAGAATAAAGGCCAAAACTTAGAAATATCTAGCAGTAGGATATAAGTTGAACTAGAAAAGATTAGTGAGTAGGACAATTAAGCGGCTACTAAAATTTAGCCAGATGAGAGTCATGAAAGTTACCTATGTATATATCCTGTAAATAAAAGGCTATTAAATAAAAAAAATTAAAAAAAAAAAAAAAAAAAGAGAGTCATGGACTTTGGTTTTAGCAATGGAATTGAAACAAACTGTTCATCCAAATATCATTTTAAAGAAACAATCAACAGGATTTGGTATCAGAGAAAGAAACATTGGCCTTGGTCTATTTCCATGACTTCTTAGTCATAAAAATAAAAACCCTGGAACCAGCATCGGATTTTATATTCTTGGGCTCAAAGATGGTGATTGCAGCTATGAAATTAAAAGATGCTTGCTCCTTGGAAGGAAAACTATGACAAATCTGGACGGTTTATTACAAAGCATAGATATCACCTTCCTGACAAAGATTTACATAGTCAGAGTTTTAAATTTCCAGTAGCAATGTGTGACAGAGAGTCATAAGGAAAGTTGAGCAGTACTTTCAAATTTCAGTTGCTAGAGAAGATTTTTGAGAATTCCTTGGACAAGAAGATAAAAATCACTTAATACTTAAAGAAATTAATTCAGATTATTCATTGGAAAGAAAAATACTTAAGGTGAAACTTAAATACTTTGGCCACATAACAAGAAGAAGAGACACTGAAAAATACTCTACTGTTGGGAAAGATTAAAGACAAAAGGAGAAGGGGACAGCTGAAAGTGAGATATGTACATAGTGTCATAGAAGCAAAGAATGAAATTGGACAGGCTTCAGGAGATAGTGGAAGATAGAAGAGAAGGATCTGGGATGTCATGGTCCATGAGGTCATAAAGATTTGGACATGACAAAATGACTGAACCACAACAAAAGTGAACATAGTTTTATTTAACTGGGATAATGATAGTGCCATCATGCCCTATATATTTCATGTTATTGGAAGGAGAACAGATGAAAAATTATTTTTAAAATTATTCAAATTTTATTGACATTTTTTTAATCACCTAAAAATCCCATCCTGTCTCTGTCTCCCAGATATTCACCTCCTAAAATAAAAACAAAGAAGGGGAGAAAAGTTTATCAAAACTAATCAACATACCAACCAAGTATGACATATATACCATTACATACCAATAGTTTTCCAATTCTTCATAAAATGGATTAAGGCATATTCTCATATTTCTTTTTTGGGGACAGCCTCACAGAATTCAGTTTCAGTTATTTTGTTCTTGCCTTTTTTATATACTTCATTGTAGTTATAAGGTTCCCCTTATGTCACTTAGCATTAACTTATGTCTTCCTTTGCTTTTATGTATTTATTATATTCATTATTTCTTACAACATAATAATATTTCATTACATTTATGGACCACAATTTGTTTAGTAATTCCCCAAATGATAAGCAAGTACTTTATTTACAATTCTTTACTATTGCAAAATGTATAGCTTGGAGAATTCTTGGGCATCCCTTCTTTTTAGCATTGACCTCTTTATGTGGCCTAGTGGTGGGATTTAAGAGTCTAAGACTGCATTTTAGCCACTTTCTTAGCATAAGTATAAATTGCTTTCCAGATAATTAAATCAATTCACAGCTCTGCCAATAGTTTATTGATGTGTCTGTCCTTTAATTACCCCTCCAGCATTAGATATTCTTTGCCTTTTGTCATCTTTGCAATTTGTGGGTTGTGAGATAAAGCTTCAGAGTTGTTTTCATTTGCATTTCTTATTATTGGTGATTTGGAGCAATCTTTTATATGATTATTTAAGAATTGTCTTTCATATCATTGAAATATGTATTCATGGGGGACTGGAATTTGATCTTACATATTTGTATTAGTTGGCTATGAATCTTGGATATCAGATTCTCATATTTATGAAAATTTTTTCCCAGTAAACTACTTCCCTTTTTAGCTGAAGAATATGTTTTTAAAATTTGAAATATCATTATCAAGTTACAATTCACAGAAATATTGCTCAAAGTATTTTTTGTTTTCCCAAAGAAGATAATGTGAATGAGAACAAAGATAAATAAAAACATTATTTGATTTTCTTACACATTTTTACAATTCTTTTTGAATGGAAATATATAACAACTGTTCTCAAAGTACACCAAAAATGATTGTAAAAGGTAGGGGTACCTTCATTCAAATGGATGAAATATTTACCTGTTATTCATTGCCTCCTTTTACAACTGGATATTTTTTATTTTCCTATTGTGTCCTGCTTTCTATAGCCCCCAAGTTGGAGGTGACAAAACAAACTGTTGCTTTCTAGAGTCCTCACACCAGGGTGATTAAAATATACCTTCCCAGTGGAGAAGTGATTAGGCGGGGGACTCCTGAGGATGATGGAAAAATGGAGTCCGTTTAGTTCAAGGACTTTCCCCTTTCTATGGAACTACATGAACAACTTGCTATTGTATGTAGTTTGCCACCTGGTATCACTTCCACCTGGTATCATTGTGCTCCAATCTCAACACAGGTTGTCACCACCCCCTGACTTTTCAGGAAGGCCGAGAGCCCTGAGATGGGGAGCCAAACCAGACATTGTTAGCAGGTTCCCCCTGGGCTGAAGGGTCTTATACATTACCCAAAGTTTCCCCACTGACTGTGACCCTCTACATTTTCCCAGTTACATGTAAAACATTTTTTACATTTGTTTTTAAAATTTTGAGTTCCAGACTCTCTTAGACCTCCTCACCTCCATGGAGAAGGCCCATATGAAATTATGCAAAACAATTTCCATAAAAATCATGTTGCAAAAGAAAATATAAATTTCCCTCTTCTCAAAAAAAAACCCCTTAAGAAAAAAATAAAATTAAACAAGTATATTTCAGTTTATATTCAGACACAATCAGTTCTTTTTCTAAGTATGGATAGAATTTTTTGTCTTAAGTCTTTCAGAGTAGTCTTGGATCATTTGTATTGCTGAGAATAGTAAAGTCATTCACCAGCTGATCATCCCACAACTTTCCTATCAGTGTGTACAAATTTCACTTTGCTTGAGCTTATGAAAGACTTTCTAGGTTTTTCTGATAGCAACTTACTAATCATTTTTTTTAGAACAATAATATTCCTTCATAATCTCATACTACAATTTACTTAGCCATTGCCCAATTGATGAGTAAGCCTCAATTTCCAATTCTTTACCCTGAGAAAAGAGCTGCTATACACATTTTTATACATATAGGCTCTTTAAAAAAAAAAAAAAAAAAAAAAAACTCTTGGAATTAGGGCCTAGTGGTGGTATTGTTAGGTCAAAGGATATGCATGATTTTATAACTTTTTGGAGATAGATCATATCTTTTTATCATAAATTTATCAATTGAGGAATGATTTTATTTTTTATAAGTTTGACTCAGTTCCCTGTTTTGCAAAATGAGGACTTCATCAGAGAAACTTGTTTCAAAATTCTTTTCATAATTACTATTGTTAACTGTATTTCTCTCATGTTTATTCTCTTTCCTTTCACCCTATCCCTACTCAAAAGTGTTTTGCTTCTGACCAGCCCCTCCCCAAATGTGTCCTCTCTTCTATCACCCCCCCTTCTCTTATTCCCTTCAAATCTTACTTTTCTGCATGGCAAAATACATTTCTATATCCATATTGAATGTGTATGTTGTTCTAAAATTTGTTCAGAATCATTATTTAAAGCATTTTAAAGTATTTGACAGGGTCTGGAGGAGAACTCAAGTGAGTTCTTACCTTCACTCTACCATCTTGGCTCATTGCCTCCTGAAATTCTTTTGACATTCTAGGTGTTTCCCATCTAGATTCCAACTCATCTATATCAGCTTTTCTCACACTGTTCTCTCCAAGTTCCTGACTTCACCTTGCATATTTTACATTCTAGCCAAGCTAGACTATTCACTAACTCAGTGTTTGCCTATCTCTGTTACTCTGCTTGGAATGTACACCCCATTTCTATTGATTAAAATGCTACCCATACTACTTTAATATAAGCACTAAGAGAGCAGAAAATGTCACTTTTAATTTTTATATTCTCTGTATCTAGGGCAAAATGTTGTACATACACATCACTTAATAAAGGTTGGGTTTGAATATAAATCAGCCCAAATGCCAACTTCTCAATGAAATATTCTCTGATTCCAGTTAGAAAAGATCTTTCCTTTCTTATATCTCACAAGACACTGAATTTTTTTGTGAATTTTTTTTGGGTGAATAGTTTATTTTATTATTAAGAATATCTTATATTCTTAATTATGAATCTCTTACTTTTCCTACTAGATTTCAAATTTCTTCATATCAGGAAGCATTCCTTCTTTATCTTTGTACTTTTCTGAGGGCTTTGCACATTGTAAACACTTAAGAAATACTGGTAAAAATAGTTTAATTGAATTTTCTTAGGCCTTTCTTTCCCAAAAAGAATTATCTACTGATTTTTAGAAGGGCACATAATCATAGAAAATAGTTGCTGACACTCCTGTAAATTTCTTGCTATTCCATTATCATATTACTATGGCAACAAAAACATTTATGTTGCGTTAACAAATAAATGGAAAAAATGTTACCCAACAGTTATTTTTTATATACATTTATGAGATTTTAGGCTACTGAGTAAATGGGAAGGATTGGGTACCACTTGTTACTAATTCTATCTTGTTACTATTATTGTTAACATGCTATAAAATGAGTCTTCAGGCAAGGAAAATGAAGAAATAGAACCTCTAATTCTATTTTATGTTTGAATCAAGGATTAAAGCAAGAATATTTGAAAGAATGGTTGAAGCAACAAGGTATACAACTTGGAATAAAATATTAATAGTTTCTCATTTTTATTCAACACTCTAACTAACACCATAACTTCGCCAAGCAAGCTTGCCTTTTTCTGCAAGGCATAAAATTTAATCAAGACAGTTAAATTATTATTCCTGATCTAATATATCCCTCATTAAGAAGACAGTAAAAAAAAAAAAAAAAAAAAGCCATCATTTGAAAGGTAAAAAACTAAAAAAGGAAGAGTAAAAGTAACTAATAAATATAAAAAGTATAGAAAACAGGGCCCTCGGCCCTGCTTAGATCACATCTGAAGTATTGTGTCCAATTCCGGGCACATTTTAGGAAGAATGGAGACAAGTTGGAACATGACCATATAATCATCATGAACCAAATCTTTGTAGCTTTTCAAAAGTGGTCATTTTTTCCCCCATATTATACTGAGCAAAATGAAAAAGTACATTCAGACACATCTTCATATAATTCCAGAACTGGAATTGACTTTAGTTGTCTAAGTACAATCTATCACTGAGCAGAAACCCCCTCTATGATATTCTTTTCCTTTTTTTGCTGAGGCAATTGGGGTTAAATTGCCCAGGATCCCATAGCTAGGAAGTATTAAGTGTCTGAGGCCACATTTGAACTCAGGTCCTCCTGACTTCAGGGCTGATACTCTATCTAGTGTGCCATCTATCTGCCCTTCCTGCCCCCCTTCCCTCATAATATTCTTAACAAGCTATCATTGAGTCTCTACTTCCAGGTCCCAGATGTGAGGGACTTCCTAACATGCTCGCTTTTACCTTTGAATAACTCTAGTTAGTAAGTTTTCCATTACATCATATTATAATCTGCATCTCTTTATATTTACCAATTTTTCCTAATGCCCATGAAGTCCAAACAAGGCAAGTATTCTTTTTTTCTACATGATAGTCTTTCAAATATTTGAAGATAGCTGCCTCATCTCTTTTTGGTTTACTCTTTTCTAATCTAAACAACTTTGAATCCTCCCACAAATCTTATGAACTGGGCTAGCTATGTTTCTTAATGATTTTAGACTCATATTTTCAAACTCTGAGACAGAGTGCGAGCAGAATATTTTAGGGGTGCAGTAGATGGTGCACTGGATAGAATGTCTGGGCCTGAAATCAGGAAGACTTATTTTCCTTAATTCAAATCTGTCCTCAGATACTTATTGAGTCTGGGCAAGTCCCTTAACCCTATTTGCCTCAGTTCCTCATCTATGAAATGAGCTGGAAAGGGGAATAAAGGGAAAGATAAACTACTCTAATATTGCCAAGAAAACCCTAAATAGAGTTATGAAGAATAAAACATGACCAAAATGACTGAATAATGAAAAATATATTAGTCCAAGTAGTTGCAGCAAAGAAGTCTACTTTAAATTGACTGTAGTCAAAATCAGGGAGGCTAGAAATGTGCTAGATTATATTTTAGTAGGAAAGAAAAAGAAAGGGAAAGGTTAATGGAAAGAAGAAACTCTGTCAACCTGTAACAACGAGTGATAGCTTTAGGGAATGGAAGATGGAAATATAATCATTAGTAGGACAAATGCATGTGCATTATAAAGTATTTATCTTTTTCCTTGCTCAGAATAGATTTTCTTTGATCCTTGAATCAAACTTAGATTAAAATGTGCCTTATCTCTTAGGAGACTACAGGATGACCTATTTTTGCTTGTTAGCCATGTCCAAAAACTTGCCCTATACACCACATATTTTCTATGGTTTAAATTAACTTTATTGATTGAAATCCTAGATACACATAGCATTTATATCACTAGTATTTGACTTAAAAAACCCTGAGAGATATGTGAAGAATTGCAACAAATCCAGGGAATAGTGGTAAGACCATGCAAAAAAAAAAAAAAAAAGTCGCACAAGCAAAAGCCTTTTTTTTCCCTCTTATTTTGGTTTGAAAAAAAATGATTGTAATCTGCAAAAAGGAAATGGTTTTTAAAATGGTTTTAAGTGAACTGTTGTATTGTGCAGTCAGTAAAAATGGAATACGTGAAATCAATGGACATAATCAATTCAGCACATTTCCATTCCCTTTCCTTGATAGAAATTCAATAATCCCATCCTAGCACATCCTCTTCCCCCTCCCTATCCTTTCAGCCTTCATATTCAGTTTTTTTATTTTGATTTTGCAAATGATATTAATATTTATAATAGTAATAATATTAGCTCAAATTTATACAGGATCCCAAAGGTCTCTTCTCCTATAAGGTCAAATCCTTTTATATATGCGCTGCAATCTCTATTTTGCAGAACTAAAGTTCAGGGAAGTATAAATGACATATTTACTTACAGTCACAAGACTAGAGAGTGAATGTTGATTTTGAATAAAAATTTTCTATCTCCAAGTCCAGTGTTCTGGTCACTACCACAAACTTTGCTCAAAGATGGCTAATAATGAAAAAATTGGCTTTATCATTAAACTTTATCATTAAAAAATGGCAATATGCATTTCCTATGATACTAAAAATTTTGAAAATGTATTTATAATACTTTGATTTTAAAATGGCTGAAGTCCAGAAGAAATCCTTGAAAAACACATATTCTATAAAGCTAATTTTTCTTCCCTTTTAATTAATCAACTAGTATTTATTATGCACTACTATTTTTTGTGTTTAAAAAAATTTTTTATTATTATAGCTTTTTATTTACACAATATATGCATGGGTAATTTTTCAGCATGGACCCTTGCAAAACCTGTTCCAACTTTTCCCCTCCTTCCTCCCACCCCCTCCCCTATATGGCAGGTAGACAAATACATGTTAAATATGTTAAAGTATATATTAAATGCAATATATGTATACACATTTATACAGTTATCTTGCTACACAAGCAAAATCGGATTTAGAAATAAGGTACAAATAACCTGAGAAGGAAAACAAAAATGCAAGCGGACAATAACAGAAAGAGTAGAAATGCTATGCTGTGGTCCACATTCATTTCCCAGAGTTCTTTCATTGGTGTAGCTGGCTCTCTTCATTACTGAATGATTGGAACTGATTTTGTTCATCTCATTGTTGAAGAGGGCCACGTCCATCAGAATTGATCATCATATAGTATTGTTGTTGAAGTATATAATGATCTCCTGGTCCTGCTCATTTCACTCAGCATCAGTTCATGTAAGTCTCTCCAGGCCTTTCTGAAATCATCCTGCTGGTCATTTCTTACAGAACAATAATATTCCATAATATTCATATACCACAATTTATTTAGCCATTCTCCAATTGATGGGCATCCACTCAATTTCCAGTTTCTGGCCACTACAAAAAGGGCTGCCACAAACATTTTTGCACATGTGGGTCCCTTTCCCTTCTTTACGATCTCTTTGGGATATAAGCCCAGTAGTAATACTATTAAGTACTGTGCTAACACTCTAAGATAAAACAGAACTATGTCTATAGAGTGACATTAAACCAGAGATGGCCTGGGATGGTATAATGATACAAGTTAATTAATTCTTCTCAAATTACACTGTGAATATGATCTGGAGAATATAGTCCTGCATCTATCCTGGCTGGATTTTTCCTTTGTAAATCCCTATTGTAATTTACAGTATGATAGCTATAGTAAAGTAATTAACACTGGAAGTAAACTAGTTTAAAGTAACTATCCTTTAAACTGTGAGTTAGAACAAGTCAAACTCTATAATGAACTCAGTGAACTAAAATCAGACCTCTAAAACTATTCTGCTTAGTTTCTAGGACTATATTAGAATTCAATTTAAGAATTTAATAATATTATTTAATACCTAGTTTCTGCTGGTATTATGTACAATTCTCAAAAAATTATACAAGATTAAAAGATTTTTAAAAGATAAAAAGCCTTTTCTAAAAAAAACTGTTTCTTTGGAAAGACCAGCTATAATGCACATAAAATAATTAAAATGATAATGCAAGATGATATATGACTAAATGCCAAAACTGTAAGGACAGAAATATAAAGAAATCAAGACTGTTTGATTGTTATTTATCCTTTGTTCTTGAAGAAGACCATGACATTAGGGAAGTGATGCTATGACATGCAACTACATAGAAATCAAGACATGTAGAGAGATCAATGTCAACTCCTGAAGTGGAAAGACATTAAGGGCAAGATGGGACTTGAGCTAGATTCTGAAGAATTAATGGGATATGATAGATCATAAAAGCATAAATCTAAGGGTCATCTGATCCCAACTTTCATTTTAAAGATGAGGAAACTGAGGCTCCAGGAAATCAAGTGCTCAAATACAGTTAATATTAGAGGTGGGAGAAATATAAATAAATAGAAAACAAAGAAATAGGACATTTTAATCTGAAGAAAACCACAAATAAGAGCGTGTCAGAATTAGCATGTTATATACCAGAGAAAGATCTATAATGAAAAAACAAGCCTGACCAAAGGAAAATGCTTAAGATGAAAAGTAAAAATAAATAAATAATGTACATTTGTAGGATTTTACAGATTTCAAAGCACTTTCATGTTATGTGAACTCATTTGATCTTCACAGTCTGTTAACTTTGAGAGAACGGTTGCTTTTTATCTCCAGTTCATAGATGAGGTAGTAACTGTTTCTTCCCAAGTCAGTGGTTCCACTATGACTGTGGTCTGAAGGATACAGTCCTGCCTCCACCCTGGAAGGTTTACTCTTTGTAAGTTCCCATTGTGATATATAGAAGGAATAGCTATAGTAATCAGAAGTTGTTAACAGTGGTGATGGCTTTGTCAAAGTCACAAGACAAAAAGAAATAGCAATGGCATTAGAGCCTTGGTCTTCTGTCTTCTGACTCAATATCATTTCCCCTATAATTAGGCTGGTTGGTGAAGGCATAACTTGTTGAATGACCACAGTCAAAGAAAATAATCAATATCAATCTAGAAACATCATCTATATACCATAGATCTATATGACACTGAACCCACTGTATTCCACATTTTGATCAATTTATTTGAGAAAATATGAAATGTTGCAATCAATATTATCAGATTTAGAAGGGCAATAAATTTAATATGGAGTGGAGACAATATACATGAGATCTGAAGTTGCACATTTTAATATAATCACCAGAATTAATATTCTTGTTACACTTATAATATTAACTCTTGAATTATATTCTCTTTCATTCAACAAATATTTATTGGCTACTTTCTATACACAAGGCTTTAGACTAAGCACAAGATTAAAAAAATATAATTCTTTTTCTAAAACCTTAAATTCTATGCAACGATTATAACAAAATTCTATTCACAGACAGAAAACTGCAACAGATTCCTTTACCTCAGGACTTGTCCAACTATATTATCTGTGGCCCTCCTGTCACTTCTGCCAATACAATAAGGAGATTTCACCTAGAATGTACCTTTCTTGCCAATATTCTAATATTTCTCCCTATTTGCCCTTGCTTTTCTCCTTTTCCTATGATTCCTAGATTCCTGCCTCTTGCTTCTCCAATCTGTAACATAAAAGTATTGTCTGCATAGGCCAATAAATAAATAAAAATCCATTTTCCCTACTATATTTTCACTATATTCTCATCTCTATCCAGCCCTAGTCCCTTTCCCTCTGTGTCCTGCCCTTCCATTATACCTCTCCAATCTTGAGTTTGAATGTCAAATTTTTTATTCAGCTTCAGTCTCTATTTCACTAAATATACATTTCTTCATCTGAAGGATTATACTCAGTTTTTCTGGGTACATTATTCTTGGTTGTATCCTAACTCTTTGCCTTACAGAATATCATATTCTAAGTTCTCCACTCCTTTAATATGGAAGCTGCTAAATCTTGTGTGATGCTGCCTATGGTTCCAGAATATGTGAATTTATTGTTTTCACCTGCTTGCAATATTTTCTCCTTGACATAAAATCTTTGGAATTTGGCTATAATATTTCTGGGAATTCTCATTTGCTGATCACTTTCAGAAGGTGATTGGTAGATGCTTTCCTTCTCTATTTTAGCCTCTGGTTTTAGGATATGAGGACAGTTTTCCTTGATAATTTCTTGAAATGTAATGTCTAGTCTCTTTGCTTGTGGATTGGTGGTGTAATAATTCTTAAACTTTCTCTCCTCAATATATTTTCCAGGTCAGTTCTTTTATTGATGTGATATTTCACAGTAAAAACCTTTTCATTCTTTTGACTTTGTTTTATTGTTTCTTGATGTCTCGTGGAACGAATAGTAATTATTTTCTTCAGTGAGCGTTTGTATCTCTTTTTCTATTTGATCAATTCTGCTTTTCAAAATTCTTCTCTTCAGTGAACTTTTATATTTTTTTTGTTTTAATTTGGCCAATTCTGCTTTTTTAAAAATTTGTTTCCCCAGTTACATGCTGAAACAATTTTTAACATTCATTTTGAGAATACCAGGACTGGAGTTGTTGCTATTCATCTTCATTCTGGAAGAAGACATCAGGAGGGTGATGTCTTAACTTGAAAGTGAATGGCTTTAAGTGAGGCTCAGCTGTGCAAAGTCAACAGCCTCATAGACTCCTCCAGAGTCATTCAAGTCCAGTAACAAGGTACAGGTCAAGAAAACTGCAAGGCAGGGCTGGAGTGAACTTTAGGATAAATAGTTTTCTTAGACATGGCTGAGAAAGTCTGAAGTACAGCCTGGAAAAGAATATATATATATGATAATTGTGATATATGTTCTAAGATGTTGATCTAAGCTTAAGTACTCTCAATTGCTTTTTAACTTTCCCAGTAGTTTTTGTCAAATAATGAGTCCTTCACCAGGAATTTATGTTCCACAGTTTATTATAAATGGGGCTACTGTTTTTGATTGTTTCTGATCCTTGCTTATTTTATCTTTTCTACTGATTAGTTGTTTCATTTTTAAACCAGTACAAGGAGCTCTGATGATTACGGATTTTTATTATTCTTGAAGCTAGAAAATGTCATATCCCTTTAATTTGCGCTTTTTAAAAAATTTCCTTTGGAGAATGAATTTTGAGTGGGCTTTTTTACTGTTTGTTTAGGTTTATTAAAGTATTCTTCTGCTAATTTGGTACTAAATCTTCAAATTAAATTATTCAGTATCATCATCTTTATTATATTGGCAAGACCTAACAATTTAACATAACAACTGAAGGTTTTTCTAAATATTTAAATTTTTTATTTCCAAAATTAGTTGTATTTGTGGTTATAGTTGCAGTTGTATTTCTATTAATCTTGTATGTAGCTTAACAAATTAACTTTCAAATACTCTATATGTTTTGTAGTTATTTTTACTGGTTTTTCCTGATTTCATTAGTACCAGATAGAAATGGTTATTTTTTTTTTAATTTATTTTGTTTCTTGCTACTTTGCTGAAGCTATTCTTCATGTTAGCTTTGCTGGTTCTATGAGATTTTTTAAGTACATCATCATGTCATCTACAAATTGGAATAATTTGTCCCCTCTCTGCTGATGTTTATACCTTTAAAATTGTTCTTTATAGCTAATATTTAGCTATAGTTCTTATAGTAATATTTGAAGGAGGATGTCCTGTAATAGTGGAAAGAAAGAGCATTTTTTTGTTTTTCCTCTTATTAATATATCTGTAATTCAGTCAAGTCAACAAATATTTTTAAGCACTTAACATATGCCAGGAACTGTTAAAACTCTAGTGATACAAAGTAAAGCAAAAATAGTCCCTGCTCTTAAAGAATTTACATTCTTTTTTTTTTTTATTTTTTTTTTATTTAATAGCCTTTTATTTACAGGATATATACATGGGTAACTTTACAGCATTAACAATTGCCAAACCTCTTGTTCCAATTTTTCACCTCTTACCCCCCCCACCCCCTCACCTAGATGGCAGGATGACCAGTAGATGTTAAATATATTAAAATATAAATTAGATACACAATAAGTATACATGACCAAAACGTTATTTTGCTGTACAAAAAGAATCAGACTCTGAAATATTGTACAATTAGCTTGTGAAGGAAATCAAAAATGCAGGTGTGCATAAATATAGGGATTGGGAATTCAATGTAATGGTTTTTAGTCATCTCCCAGAGTTCTTTTTCTGGGCATAGCTAGTTCAGTTCATTACTGCTCCATTAGAAATGATTTGGTTGATCTCGTTGCTGAGGATGGCCTGGTCCATCAGAACTGGTCATCATATAGTATTGTTGTTGAAGTATATAATGATCTCCTGGTCCTGCTCATTTCACTCAGCATCAGTTCGTGTAAGTCTCTCCAGGCCTTTCTGAAATTATCCTGTTGGTCATTTCTTACAGAACAGTAATATTCCATAATATTCATATACCACAATTTATTCAACCATTCTCCAACTGATGGACATCCATTCAGTTTCCAGTTTTTAGCCACTACAAAAAGGGCTGCCACAAACATTGGTGCACATACAGGTCCCTTTCCCTTCTTTATAATCTCTTTGGGATATAATCCCAGTAGTAACACTGCTGGATCAAAGGGTATGCACAGTTTGATAACTTTTTGAGCATAGTTCCAAACTACTCTCCAAAATGGTTGGATTCGTTCACAACTCCACCAACAATGCATCAATGTCCCAGTTTTCCCGCATCCCCTCCAACAATCATCATTATTTTTTCCTGTCATCTTAGCCAATCTGACAGGTGTGTAGTGGTATCTTAGAGTAAGAATTTACATTCTAAAAGGGAAACATTTCTAATGTTTCTCCATTGCAAATAATGCTGGGCCTTAGTTTTAGTTACATATTCTTGATCATTTTAAAGAAATGCTCCCTTCCAGGGCTATGCTTTTTAGTTTTTATTATATATGAGCATGATGGATATTAAACTAGAAAACATCTTATAAACTACCTAATCTAGGTAGGTTAGGAAATTACAGTCTATTATCAATCAGGAAACTGAAGCTAAAAGAAAGAAAAGGACTCATCTAATGTCATAGATAAAAAGTTACAGAGCAAGATTTCAAAAGTTATGGGCTCTAGGGACAGTTAGATGGCACAGTGGATAGAGCACCAGTCCTGCAGTCAGGAGCATCTGAGTTCAAATTTGGCCTCAGACATTTAACATTTACTAACACTAACTAAGTGACTGGACAAGTCACTTAACCCCAATTGCCTTGCCAAAAAAAGAAAGAAAGAAAGAGAAGAAAGAAAGAAACTCAAATTCAAAGGCTCTGATTCCAAGTCCAGAATTCTTTCCATGGTAAATAGAACCATAAAGTTGGAACCAGGTGGATTAAGGTTTAAATCCTACCTGTGATATGTACTGTCTGAATGCTTGGGCAAAAACTTTTTAAGATTCAACTGTAAAATGAGGATAAAGATATCTGGCAGTATCCACCTGCCTGGGTTATCATGAGGCTCTAAGAAAAAAACTCCATCATGCATTGCACTAGGTAAATGTTATTATTGTTGCTGTTCTTGGACGACACTTGTCTTTAGTAGCTTCCCATCTTCCTATTACAGAGGCAGCATGGTTTAATTGGAAAGTCATTAGCTTCTGAGTAAAAAATATCTGAACTAGAATCTTGATTCTATCGTATCTTCTAATTCCTAGCATAGTATCCTTGTCTTGGAGGTTCCAGAAGGTAAACTTCTTTAGTGAATTCACCAAACAGAAATGGTTCAGAACTAATGAGCTTGTCTGAGGTATCCTAAAGGATAATTGCTAGTTTGGTGATTTGTCCAGTTTCGAGTAACATGAGTCAATACAACTCCTACTCAGAACACCAAGGAATGGCCCAATGGGGATAAATCCCTGAAGAATGACCACTCATGGGCAACCATTATGGCTTGTGACAGAGGGATCTAATTAGAATTGATCAGGGGAACATCTGAATGGTACAAATACAAGAAGAAACAATTCCTGACATACAAGACAAGACATAGAAAAGAACAATTCAGAGTCATCAAACAGTCAGTCAAAAGCTAGTAGTACTTTGTGGCCTATGCCAACTATCCAAATCTCTATTATCTCCACTTTATAATTTGAGAATTTAAGGAAAGGAAGATTGAATTAAGGACTCCTGATCATAAACAGTCAAAATTAGAATTTCACTGCCATTAAATATTCATCTCTGTTCTCTTTTCCATTTTCTGTTTGAGTAAAGAAAAACGGACAATAAATCATTATTTTCTTCATTTGTGCATTGCAATAGTTTATTCGGGTTTTTACAATTTACTAAACGTTCCTTTACAATTATTATCTCAACCTCACCTCAGGAACCTTCCTTTCTCCTTTCCATCCCAGACTGCTTTACAAGAAGCTAGAAGATGAACTAACACCACATGCCCCTTTCGAGAGGGAGACATCAACCTTTCCCCTACCCAACCTTCATTGCTCCATTTCCCAGTTATCACGAAGAGTGATCACCAAGATAGCTGTCAAACTCCACCTCCCTACTTCTGTTGGGACATCTATTCCATCATGACCTTTGAACCTGCTATCCTCTTAGTCAGGGATTATCTGCCCTGCCATTCTTCCTGTAGGTCTTTGGGGAATTATATCTACCCTGTTACTTTTCCTCCCATAAACTAAATACTACTTGACTTTTTCCATATGCCATAAGCCGAACATGAACATTAACCTTCTTTTATGTCTTGTCTAGCCCAATCACAATGTGAGGTCCTTGAGAGTATGGACTATTTCAATTTTCTATTTTTATCCTCATTGCTTAGCACAGTGCTTGGTACATGATAAATGCTTAATAAATGCCATTCCATTCTATTTCATTTTGTAGGTCATGTCCTAAGCCTGTAATGCTTTCTCTGACTAAGCCTATTCATTTATATTCTAATCCATTGTTGCTCATTAAGATGCCAGCACAGATCCATCAAATGCCAGGATTAATGATCTCATGTTTATTGTTTCCATCACTGTCCATGTAGCTAAACCATTGACATCCCACTGAGTTTTCATCTATTTTGTAGTCCCATGAAACCTACTCTGTTAATGAGGTGAGCCATGTATTGATCATCATTCTTACTGCCTAACCCATTCATTGTCTTTTTAAATGATATTTCTAATATATCTGTGGATTTCCTCATTTGTGGTATAAAGTCTGTCTGCCAGACAGAATATTCTTTTTCCATTGCACTTTGAAAGTGCAATTTCTTCTAATTTTCTATTTTTTTTCTTCTAATTTTCTCTTACCTTAACAAAGTCTTCTCTCTTCCATTGTTCAAATAATTCCCAAGTTAGGACTTCTGTTTTCCCTCTTACACAAGAAGTGTCATAATTGCCCTAGATCCATAGGCTTATCCAAATGATTTATTTAGAGTTATGTGGTGCAAAATTGCTCTAGGGCATTAATCTCAAATCACTGTCAATATTTATTGAGCAGTTTTATTGAAGATAGTAGTGTATTCATGCATTCTCCAAAAGAACAGTGACTACCATAAAATTATAGATTTATAGTTGGAAAGTTATCCCATCTGATCTCCCCATTGCCATTTTTTTAACAAATAAGGAAAATGAGTCCCAGAAAGATTGAATAACTTACCCAATGGCAAATAATTAAATAAGGGGGAAAAGCTGGGATTTGAATCCAAGTCTGATAACTCCAACTCCAACATTTTTTTCAGTCTAAAACACTATCACCTTATCAAAATGTCAACACTGAAATAATTTGAAGATCACTTAACCAGTTAATTTCTGTCATTCTAAATCAGCTTTTATCTGTTCAATGACCCCCTTCAGCTTTCATACAACAGATTGTAGGTACAGATATTCCTTTGTGTTTCAAATTAATGTTGCATTTAAATCAGATGCCTCCAATTGCACAGATTTTATAAAGTTTATTTCCTTTTCTCCCGGAATAATTTTTCTAAGCATGGGTCAAAGGGGTAGCAGATTATACTTTAAACTCGGGGAGATTTTTTAAAACTGTACCCCTCAACAGAGTTCTATAGTGGGAAAAGGAGCTTCTAGATCTAGAGGCAGTCCTCCTAATCTGGAAATCTGACCTACTATAATTCAATCCTGTCTTAAATTTTTGATGTTGAGCTTAGGAGACAACTAGCCACTGTCCTATTAATTTTTTTTTAATTATATGCTGTGTAATAACTCTGACTGAATATAAGGATGATTTTCTTTAAAACCATGTGTAGGAAAGTGATATGTCAGCTTATTTGAGAAAGAAAAACTGACACATTTGGTACATTGACTCAGGAAATTGCACTTGGAAATTTAGTCTTTGTCTTAAAATAGGAATTTATCTAAATTGTTTCCCCAAAGAAACATTTCCTCTAAGTAAGCATTCTGTTAGCAGTCAATCAGTCAACAAACAGTAAGCTCTTATATATGTCAGACACTAAACTAAGAATATAAAAGAGGGAAGAAACACTGTCCCACAAGTAGTTTCCATTCAAATGGGAGAGAGTAAGCAGCTATGCAGAAGGCAAGAAGTTTTGTCTTCTACTGGAGAATTAAGAGAAAATTAACAATTTTTTTTTCATTTTCATATGGAAGAAAATTTCCTCCTTAAGGTCATATCAATGGACAAGTCAAAATGTTGGGAAGATTATTTAATTTGTGTAAAGAGAATTTGGACAACTAGGTGGGCAGAATGCCAGACCTGGAGTCAGGAAAGCTATATTTGAATTCAAATTCAACTTCAGACATCTACTAGTTGTGTGACCTTAGTAACTGTTTGCCTCAGTTTCCGCATATGTAAAATGGATGTTGGAAAAAGAAATGGCAAACCACTCCAGTACCTTTTCCAAGAAAACCCCAAAAGGGGTCACAAATAGATAGACTAAAAAAGGACTAAATAAAGACAAGTTGATCAGAGGAATCCCTGATCAGTTTGATAAATTGACAGAGCAGAAGCTTTTGAAGCTTCGGAAAGCAGCTTCCCACCAAAAACATGTGGCTTTTTGGGACAATACACTCGTCTCCTGATTGGTTTCCAATGATTGAGCCTGCCTCAGAGATGATTGAGCTAGATAGGATTTAGGAGGCTGGAAGAGCCAATCCCCCTCTCTGTTCTCTCTAAACAATAAGCAGATTTACCTTTTTTTTTTTTTTTTTTTAATTTTCCTTGTACCTTTCCTGTTCAAAGTACAAAATAGCCATAGCAGAGTAGATGTGGGACTTGGGATGAGATACTTTTAAAAAATATTTTGATAACTATATTTCAAAAAATTGGTTTCCTTTATAATTTGGTGTGATTTTTATATGCACTCAAAAAACATTATTTTGAGAAAGGGTCCACAGGGTCATCTAATTAGTAAAGGAGTCCATGACATACACAAAAATGATTAAGAACTCCTACTTTATTGAGAATTCAGAAAAAATTTATATGAATGTTCATATTGTAGTAATCAATTGCTTGACTCTCAAGATAACATAAAGTTACTATAATATCCAACACTAAATAATTTAAAATTCATCATTTTACCAAAGTTACTACAGGTTACTATAATATCTCTCTTTTCCTTTTAGGAAGAATTCTGTCTTAGTATGCTCTAACTGGAATGTTACTAGCTGTTAAATTGTCAATTAATATTATCATGGAATATCTGTTCAGCACAGTTGAAAATTTTAGCTTAAACATATTGGAAAATTCAAGTACTTTATATTCAAGTTTTAAACACTGGAAGTGTTTAAATCCACAGAAATACAATTGCTGTGCAATGCTACAATATTTTTTTATTTTTGGATGTATGTCAAGTGCAAACCACAACAAGACAATGAATAAAGTATACTTATCTTATTTTGCAGTTAGCCTGGACTTGTTTTTGTCACATTCCTGACCTTAAATAGTATAAGCAAAGACCCATAGTAACAGACACCAAAGAATTTTTACTTATTTCATTACATGCTTGTTAATTATTGCAAATAAAATGACGCTGCAATAGCATTGAAGCCCTCAATTCATTGTTTAAAAAGAACCAGGCTCTTATTGAGTTATTAATCTACCTTACTGAATTAACTTATTTTGAAGTCAAAGAAAAACAAGCCTACATTATAAATATGTGTTTTCTTGCTTTTTTGCAATATTCACTTCTCTGGCTCCATAATTAACATAGTCATAATTATTAAGCACCACGAAAAGAGAATTATACCCTTACTCCTACTTCTTTTGTAAATCCATGGTTTTGGACACACAGTAAATGCTTAGTAGATATTCACCAACTGATTTCTTGACCTAATATCCAAATCTAGAATACTTTATTCTTTAGGCTTTAATAGGAATAAGTATATGCTGGTTGTTTATATTAACTATGTATAAATAATCTCAGTTCATATAAATATTTTAAAAATATATTTTATAATTTTTAAATAAATCTCATAATTAACAGCTATTTTACTTAACAACAAACTAATAAAACCCATTCATAGGCTTTAGACTCCCTGTGTTCCTCTAGCAGCAACTAGAAAAATAAGATCATTGCTTTAGATCTGGAAGGGATTTCAGAGGTCATTTGGTCATCTTCAATCCGTAGATGATGAAACTGATGAAACAGAGAGATACAGGGATCTATCCAGGCCCAATGGATAGTCATTGTAGGGGGGGAAAATCATTTGGTAATCAATTTTCTAGAGATGAACATTTCCAAGTTAGCTATGATATATCAGACCAGGATTTCTTAATCTAGTGTCCACAGATCTCCCAAAGGGTCTTTAGACAGATTTCAGAGGTTCCATGAATTTGGATGAGAAAAAATTTACATCTTTATTTTCACTAACTTCTAATTGAAATTTAGCATATTTAGGAAACAAAACATTATTCTGAGAAACGGCCATAAGTTTCACCAAACAGCCAAAGATGTCGATGACACAAAAAAGTCACAAACTCCTGTTTTGGAAAGACTCCACCAAAGCATCTGTATTCTACATATTTCTAATTTGGCACAATCTGTTCAAGATCCCAGAATCCCTTCATGTCATCCAAATATAGGATACAGCAAAGCTTTTTTAAACTGTGGGTCATGACTCTATATGAGGTTATATAATGGAATATGATGATCGTTAAAAATTTGACAACAGTAAAATGTATCAATACTCTGTCAAAATTTAACTCTTAGGACACCCAGGTGGCGTAGTGGATAGAGTACCAGCCCTGAATTCAAGAAGACTTGAGTTCAAATCTGACTTCAGACACTTAACATTTCCTGCTTGTATGATCCTGGGCAAGTCACTTAATCCCAGTAGCCTCATCAAAAATAATAATAATAAATAAATAATTCTTTATGTAAAAATAAACAAGAACATCCATCTCAGTATGCAAATTTACTTTCATCTTTAATAAATGGTAAAATTATATGTGTGCCAAAGAACTGATTTAAAATAAATGTCTTTATATGTATCATCAGTTAATGTTTAATTTGTAAACTTATTTTATATGCTTATATGCCTAAAGTTGTGCAAAAATTTCTTGATGAAAAGGGGTTGTGAATGGAAAAAGTTTAAGAAGCTCTACATACCCTTGGTAAATCAGCTCTTTGAACTTTCATTCTCCCATATTTAATGCAAATTTCATTATAATAGGTATTAAAAATTCATAAAAGAGGTAAATTCATCTGCCTTATAAATATAAAATAATAAAGGAAAAAAAAACCTTTCCTAAATAAACCAAACTACCAATAAAAAAGAATCTTAATTTTCCCTACAAGCTTTGGTATAAGCCATGAAAGAGAAAAATTTCTTTTTGTGCTTATGAATAATTTACAAATGAATTCCAGTTCATAGGCAGGCACATTCCTCTGATATAGGAAAAGCAACTGAACTTTAGCAGATCTATGTATGTTACTCTCCTTTACAAAAACTTCACAAGCTCTCTTTTGCCTTTAGGATAAAACACAAAATCCCTAGTCTGGCATTTGAAGCCTTTGGAGATGTGGCTCTTGCTTGCCTTTCTAGTCTTATTTCATATGAATCCCCTTCATGCTTTTTTCTTTCTAGTCAACTGGTATACTTGCTATTATAAAGCTTGTTATGTGAACAAGATTTATACTGGATAAATTGGAAATAACTAATAATTTAATGCTGTCATTAAAGGGATTCAAAAAAAGCTTCTTAATGCTACTATGCTGATTGCTTTATGCCTGAGGACATTGCAGAATATCTGGAAGCAACCTACCTACTCAAGAGAGGCTGATCATCCACAAAGGATAGACCAAGTGCATGAAGAATGTCTTAACTACATTATGACTAAGTAGTATACTTGTTTCAAGTATACTTCTCCAAAGTTTCGCCCTCTACAACAAAGAGCTGGATAAACAATCTATAGGTCTTACCCATTAATATGTCAGTCAGTAAACATTTATTAAGCACCTACTTTGTGAAAGCATTATTATTTTATGTATATTAGAATACACATGGATGAATTAGTTCTAGAAGTTAAATAGAAGAACAAATTGGATTGTGCTCAATTGTTCTCAGTGTCAAAAGAAAGTGAGGAAGATTTTGCAGCACATTTTAGAGATCTTCTAGGAAGAATTTACAAGAGGAAAAATTGCACAGAATAAGAACCAATGAATGTGTTGCAATCTGCATCACTGAAGAGAATATCTAAATTAACTAAATACAGATCCATTTAAGTATTGTATTTTCATTTCATCAAAAACATACCTTGGAAGTATATTAAGAATACAGAAAGTTTCCCAAGATATTAATCTATTTTTATATCATCTCATACTTTTCATCCCACCCCTTCCAAAAAAAATTGATATAACAGAAATTTACCAAATAATTGACATTAAACATGGTAGTACCTATAGTACCAAAGTCAATTTTAAGTGTTAAGTTCAGGCCCAGCGGAGGCCTCTTCTAAATAAAAATATCTGTCCTTTTCCCCCAAAGAACAGAAACAACATGGTTCTTTTAATTTAGTTATGTGGAAAATTAAAGGATGAAAGCAGAATCTTGGAATATTAGAAACCATCAAATCCATTTAGTCCAATTTCGCCTGAAATAAGACTACTCCTTACAGAATCTTTTGACTAATTCCATTTGATATAATTCTACTTACTAATTGTATGGCCCTGGGCAAGTCATTTAACAGCTGTTGAGGCAAACTTATTTGTAAAAGAAGGATAACTCACTCCCAGGGTTTTAGTAAAGATAGGATGAGATAACAATTATAAAGCACTTAGCACAGTATCTGAAGCATAATAAGCACTTTATAAATATTATCTATTATCATCATTATAATTTTTACTTTTATATTAAAATACTATCTTCCTTAGGAGAAAGAACTGATTGAGCCTTCATGCAGATTGAAGCCTACCTTTAAAACTTTATTATTTGGGGTATTTGGGTCTGAGCTTTTTTGACTACTATGGAAACTAATATGGGTCCATGACTAATATGGAAATGTTTTGTATGATTACACATGTATAAACTATATGTGCTTATCTTATCTTCTCAAGGAAAGGAGAGGAAAGGAAGGAAGAGAATTTGGACCTCAGAAAATTTTAAAGTGAATGTTAAAAAATTTTTTGTTTACATGTAATTGAGAAAAAATGAAATAAAAATTAGATGAAAATATTAGTTCACTTCTGAAATTACTAAATTACTTACTAGAATTACTTAGTTGTTCTGTCTTTAGAGCCAAAGAAACGCTAACAGATCTCATTAGTATTTGTGAATCAGTTAAGATAGACTACTATGAGACAGGTTTGACCAGGGGAGAATGAGTGAATAAATGGATGAATGAGCATTTAAAAAGTATATAAAGGGCACATAGAGATTCAACTATAAGCAATAAAAACAGTCCTTGTCTTCAAGGAGTTTATAAGGAAATAATACATCTCAGTGAGCTAGAATTATAAGGAATAAAATAGCTTTGAGGTGGAGAGAGAAGTGAAATAGTGGGCCCAAGCCCAGGAAAGATATGGTAAAAAGCTCACCATTCAGATTCCAAGGACAGAGGTCGGAATATGGATGAGAGAAGGAAGGGGAAACAAGGGTATAGTTCGCAAAGCTTGAAGATGAACAGATCAGAATCTCTTCTTCCCTATGATTGAACGTTTTGTGATATATACTAAAAGAAATAGGGGAGGAAGAGTTATTGAGATGCTGTCTTCTATTAACACCATTTTTTGAACTCTTCTTTAGTGTAGAAGAGGGTGAGAAAAGTGGTTCACAGGATAACCACTTTACATTGAAACCAATTTACATTGAAAGGAGATGTGTTGGCAGGAGTGACTACATAGAGAAATAACTATTGCAGCAATGACCTTCCCTGATCACCTGGATGAAAGGAAAAATCCAGAAGGGGGCAGAAAAGGTTCTTTTTTATTCAGTCTATGCTGTGAAGAATAAAAAAGCAAAAAAAACCCAAAAAAACAAAAACACCAAAAAAAAACCATATTTTAAATATTTGCTCCATTAGTCCACAGTTAGCATCAAGTGACTAAATTCTATTTGCTTCTTTAACTGGAAACTAGCAAACACATGACCATGCACAAGTACGCACTCTCTTTACCAATATTTTTATACACTCAAATTGGTTGAATGTTTTTCTCTTCAATTTCAGCCAAAACTTTATATTTGTTCTCAGATTAAATTTTTTAGAAAGATATCAATCATAATGTGAGAAAGAGAACTCCATGGGAACTTTGTCAACTTACTTTCTATGCTCTTTTCTTTAAAAAAAAAAAAATATTTTTTAATACAGTTGGTATATCTCAATGATTTAAAATTAAATATTTGACAACCACATGAAGATAAATATGAATTCAAAGGAAAGGTTTATCATGATTTTCTTATTTTCCAATACTATAATTTCATAAAGGAATAGTCAAGTAAGTAAATATATAATTAAGTATTTATTAAGCACTTATGTGCTAATGCTGGGATAAAAATACTAGGGAAGAAACCATACCTACTTTCAAGAACCTTAGATCCTTTTTTTTTAAGAAGAAAATATACATTAATCTGAAATCTATCAGTTCTCTGTCAAGAGGTAGATAGAATGTTTCCTCATCAGAAGGACCTTAATATTCTAACAATGTCCATATAGGCATATTGTTAGGGTCAGAAGTACATATAGGTTGATAGGATCTTCTTACCCAGCTTCAGAAGACCTTAATCAACAACCAGTAAAGATTCAAATGAAAAGGAAAAGGTCTCACATCAAGCTGATTCGCAAATTAGTAAAATTATAAGTTATTCCTCTCCCCTGCAAAAAATGACTCCCTTCCCCCATCACACACACTGTGAAACAAAGACATACTGTTAAATTTATGAATTTTTCTGGTTTTTTTGAAACCTCCTGTTCACTCTACCTCTCCTCTAATTTAGTTTCCTCCTTTAGGATCATGGATTTGGAATTGGAAATGACCTGGCAAGCTATCTAGTCAAACTTTCTCATATTATAGGTAAGGAAACTGAGATCCAGAGAGATTAATATATTTGCTGAAGGTCACACAAGTAATAATGGCAACAGAGCCTGTACCAATTTCTTCTTGCCTACCCTTCAGCAAAATATTTGAAAGTTGTCATTTATATGGTAATGTGAATGAATTTAAACCAGTCTTGCATTTTAAACTATATCATTAATTTATATCCTGGAATTTATTATTGGAGAATTTAAATCTTTAAGAAAAGGTAAAAGAATGGATAATGTGTAGAGATCCATTCCCTCACTACCCAGGTAGACCTACAGCTCCTAAATTCTAAAATCTTGCATTCATTCCATCCATCCCAAAAAATCCCCATACTGATTCTCCTATCAAGTATGCTTTTCTATGAGCTATACCTCTGTGACCATAAAAAAGTCAATAAAAAAAATTTCCTTTTCTATAACATGGCATAGTAGGACTAGTTGACCTCTTACTTACCTACCAGCTCTGAAAGGCTTTGATTCTGTTTTCTATACCTGCCCCACACAGACTGAAACATTAAAAAATTTAACCGAAACTATATTTAATACCACTTAAGCCATCAAATATGACACGTTCAGAGAAAAAGAAAAAAACCTAGTTCTGTCTCAGGAAATATGAAAACACTAAATTTAGGGCATATAGACGATGAAAGAATCTGGTGACTAAAAAGACCTGAACAATATTTCTGAAAAGTACAGTAAGTAAATGTCTGGAACTGAAAGGCGTAATTTTAAACCTTCTATTCCTTCAATGCTATAATTAAAAGAAAAACTGAAAGGCAGCTTTGAAAAACACAAAGCAAATCTGGCTTACATTGACACATATCATTTGCTTACTCTAGGGACCTCATCCAAAATGATACATTTGTTTCCTAAGAGGTGAATAGTATAATCTGATTCTTTTCAAATTAAATTTTTGACAACTACTTCAAGTTAAACATGTATTCAGAGGAAAGGTTTGTCATACTTTCTTTTTTTTAAATATTAGAATCTCTTTGAAGAGGGATCAGTTAGTGAGTATTAAATGCCTACTATGTCCCAGGTGCTGTGTTTGAGGCTGAAGATACAAATACAAAGAATGAAACAATTCCTACTTTCAAGGAGTTTACATTCTAACAAAATTCCAGTATGGTTATCAGTAAGGTCAAAGGTACAGACAGAATGGTAGGAAATATCCTCAGGTCCAGGGACAAAAAAGGCAGTGTTTACAAATCAAAATTATTTTTTTAAAAATCTCAACAAATATAAGGGAAGTTAGTAATATTATTAGGGAATATTATATACAGCTACTCTAACATGTCATATCCCTTAAAGCAAATAAGATACTATCTGCAAAAATATAAATGGCTAAAACTAATATAATGGGAAATTAATTAAATAGACCAATTTTAGAGGAAGAAATTAGGTGAGTCATCATCCACACATTAACCACATAGTCCAGACAGATTCACAAGGAATAATTTTCAAGCTTTCCAAGAACAAATAATCTGCTCGCAGACTGGTTTTCCACAAGGGAAAAATTGACATAATAAAATTCAAATCACAGGGCCTGAACCAAACAAAATTCATTTGTTTACATTGTTGTTCAATGCGCAATTTTAATAAAACATTAAAAGACACAGAAGTTAAGGAAAGAATTCCATTTAGCTCTTGTTTTCATGTATGTATTTAATCATCATCCAAGTACTGTCTCACTGACTTCAAAGCATGGAAGTTTGTCCCTGGGTTCTTTGTCTCAGGCTATGCCAGAAAAGTATAAACCATCCTACCAAACCCTGAAGAAAGGCTTTCAAAGACAGTTTTTACATATCAATCATCCAAATGTTAGCATAAGCCAGATCAGCTTTTTACCAATTTGGTCATGAAAATTATTAATTTTTCAGCCACAGAAATTCTTGGAGATCATTTGCCATTTTGTAAAAGAGTTGCAATCTGTATCAGCAAATACCTTGTCTTGGGATGACTGAGAAACAAAAAGAAACAGAGTAATGAAAAGTTTGAATGATTCCTCTCCAATGCCAAGTAGGGATCCTGATGCCAAAAAAAAAAAAAAAAATCTGTTTAGATTCTTAAAGACTCCCATTTGCATATAAACAATTCACTTACACAGAAATATAAGCTTTTCTATGTCTAATATGATCACAAAGGCAAAACCCTCTATTTGGAAGATTTCCCCTCCCCAACCCACTGCATTATCCTTCCCAGTAAAATAAATATGTTCAATTGCTCGACTATATTCCTGACATATTCCTGAAAGTGTTCCATCTTAAATAAGATAAGCAGTTTGTCCAAAGCTGTATAGGTCCAGGCAGTATGCCAAAGGACTATTCCATAGGCAAGTTAAGACCAATTAAAGAACTGAAAGTTTTCAAAGGGCAGATTTAGGTGCCAGAGAACAAGAGATAATATCTCATCTCCTCACCAGTTAAAATACCAAGAAGTCCAAAGTGGAGAATGAGAATTGAGGACTAGAGACAGGAATATAACCAGCAGTAATAGAAAATTAGATTCATGCTATCTCTGTGGTTCCTTATGGATGTAGTTCCTTATATCAGCCTACAATTACATAGGGCCAAAATGAATAATCCTCAGGGAAATAAATACGTATATGTGAGAGGGCTAAAGACAGTCATATATAATTCTTACGTGGACTGGCTAACTGTAGAACTTGTAACCTACTTGTTATCACTGAATAAAAATTGAATTGAAGACTATAATATATAAAAGGTGTTATTCCTGTATTAGGGGAAGCATAGTAGTTTCTATTTAGTAGATCTCAAACAGTTGAAGGACGATCACCTAATTCACCTTGTCAGAGCTTGATGCAATGTTTGACTGTCACCCAGGTTTCTACAATTAGTACCCTACAAAATGTACCCAGACCCTGAAATTACAGATCTTTGAACATTCTGAAGAAATTTGCAGATTTTACAAAATAAATTTATCATTACAGATATACAGAATGGTAACATAATCAACTAACACCAGAACCTCTCTTGTCTTTTGATTATTCATTGAAATATAAATCAATGAATTAATAAGCATTTATTAAGTGCCATGGTATGCCATAGCTAAGCATTGGCAGCTAAGCCCCTGCCCTCAAGAAGCTTATAGTCTAATAAAGGATAACATGCAAATAAATTTATACAAAGCAAGCTATATTCAGGATAAAGAGGAAATAATTCCAAAGAAAAGGCACTGAAATTTAGAAGACTTGGGGAAGTTTCCTTTAGAAGATGGAATTTTACTGGAATGGATGGAAAGATGGAAAGTCAAGGAGCTCAGAGGAGGAGAGAGAGAGTACCAAATAACCAGAGAAAATGCTCTGAGCAGAGAGAGATAGAGTGTTTTGTTCATGGAAGAGCCAAGAAGCCACTGTCAGTGGACTGAAGCATATATGTCAAACATTAAAATAGAAGAAGAATGGAAAGATTACTTAAGAAGGGCTTTGAGTACCAAACAGAGCATTTTGTATTTGATCCTAGAGACAATAGGAAATCACTAGAGTTTATTGAATGAGGAGTAGAGGGGTGTGTATGTGTGTGTGAGACATAATTGGACCCAAATTTTAGGAAAATCACTTTAGCAACTACATGGAAGATGGATTAGAGTGGGGATAGATTCGAAGCAGGCCTACTCATTAGTAGGTAGTGCATTAAGGGCCTGTACTAATCAGAATGGCGGCAGTATCTGAGAAGAAAAGAGAACAATTTATTTTAAATTATAGCATTTTATTTTCAAAATAAATACATAGATAATTTTCAATGTATACCCCTACAAAACCCTGTGTATTCTAATTTTTTCCCCTGTGTTCCCCTTACCCCTTTCCCCAGTTGGCAAGTGATCCAATATATGTTAAACATGTGCAATTCCTTTTTACATGTTTCCACAAATATCATGCTGCACAAGAAAAATCAGATCAAAAAGGGAAAAATGAGAAAGAAAACAAAATGTGAGCAAACAACAACAAAAAGAGTGAAAATATTATGTTGTGATCCATATTCAGTGTACAATTTTGACAGATGTTGCAGAGATGAAATCAATAATCCTTGGCAATAGCTTCGGTATGGTAGAGAGGGTGGGAGATGGGAAGGAGAGAAAGTGAGGAAACAAAGATGACTCTTAGATTTCAAGCCTGAGGTACTGGTAGAATAGTGTTGCCCACTACAGTAGTTGGGAAAGTAGGAGTTAGGAAAGGTTTAGGGGTAGAAATAATGAATTCTGTTTTGGACTACTGAATTTAAAATGTATTCTGGACATCCATTTAGAGCTGTCTGAGATGGAAGGTCAACAGAGAAATTGGATCAGGATGGGTAGGTATGAGAATCATCAATATAGAGATGGTAATTAATTAAACCTATGGGAGCTGATGAAATCACCAAGGGAAGTGGTATAGAGGGAGAAGAAAAGAGGACTGAGCACAGAGCCCTGAGGATTCACCTGTAGTTAGAGGTTAGCACAGAACTCTGAGGATCACCTATCATTAGAGGTTATGATCTGGAAGCACATCCAACAAAAGGAACCAAGAAAGAATACAATAATAGCTAGCCTTTCTAGCTATTTTGCACATCTTGAGGTCTGCAAAGCAATTTTACAAATAGCATCTCATTTGATTTTTTGTGCCTAAAAAAAAAAAAACTTGGGAAGTAGCTCCTATTATTATTTCCATTTTACTGTTGAGGGAAAAAGTGGTTTATCCAAAGCTGTATAGGTCCAGGCAGTATGCCAAGGGACTATTCCATAGGCGAAGTTTAAGTGGTTATCCAGAATCATACAGCTAGTTGGTATTGAGGCTAGTTTTGAACTCAGGTCTTTCTGCCTCTAGATTAAGTGCTCTATTCGTTGTGCAAGAGAGCTTTCTTTCCCTATCCCTTTTCCTCTTTTTCTCTCCCTCTCCCTCCTTCCCTTCTGCCCTTCCTCCTTCCTCTCCTTCTCTTTCTCCTTCTCTCCCTTTTCTGATTGTGTGTCTCTCTCCCATATATACATATATGTATATACATACATAAATATATATATATATATACATATATATGTATTATATATACATCTAGTAAGCACCTGAAACACCATTGGGTTTGTGCTCCTCATTTTCCATATGATAAAATTAGGACAGAAAATAGGCAAAGTGATTTATTTCCTCAGGGTTGTACATAAGTTTACCAAATTTCAAATTCAATGACTTTTTGGTATACATAGAATATTTTTAATTTAAAACAAAATAAAACTTTGTTTAGTTTCATATAGATTTTTCCATACTACATTTATTCTTCCTGCTTATAATCATGGCAAAAAATTCCCACCATAATCTTCCTCCAATACCTTGTGAGTATTGGATTTGAAGCTAGGAAGACCTGGGGTCAAATACTAGCTATGAAAGAGACTTTCTAATTCTGTGACCCTGGGTAAATCACTTAAACTTTCAAAACCTTAGTTCCCTCATCCGTAAAAGGAAAAAATTGAGTTTCTTGCCCTCTGAGGTCACTTCCAACTCATTATGATTCTATGATCTTATGCTCTTATTTTCTAAAAAGCTACACAAACTTTGGCAGGTTCCAGAAAAATGAAAAGACTTTATGTACATGAACATCAGTGGGCTATATGTCTGCCTACTGAAGGCCACCCTAATCAAGCTTGGAAAAGATTGTCATTAGTTTGGCTCCAAAGAGATGAATATTTTGGACCAAAGCAACTCTCCAAGATTGTTTGCCAAGGGACTGCAATCTGCTTTGATGAAGGAAGTGTCTGTGCCAAAGAAATCATTGAATTCTTGAAGTAATGAAATATAATGAAAGAGAATTTTCTTGCCCAAATTGTACCAAAATACTACTTTCTACAGAACCATTCCTTTTACACTCATTAAAGATAGTAATGTGAGATTTTAAAGCTAGAAAAGATACTGGAAATCATCTTGACCAGTCCTTTCATTTTGAAGTATGAGAAGATTAGACCAAGAAAAGGGAAGTAAGTAATGTAACTCAAATGCAAGTCTTCTGACTGCAAATCTAAGGCTCTTTGCCAGTTTATCTCCTTTTCCCAGATTTATTTTCTTTCTTGGACTTCATAGGTCAGCCTACCTGTGCACAAACTCACCACTATGCCCCGAAGGCATCTCTTCCTTATCTCTATGCCACAAAACCCCCAGTTTCCTTGAAAACTTAGCTCAAAGTGTTATCTTCTCCCAAGAAATCTATCATGGACCTCCCAACTGCTAATGTCCTTTGTGTATATTTTGTATTTACTTTTCTGTGGATATTCTGTTTACCTCCAAAAGAAAATTAAGTACCTAGAAGACAAAGACTATTTCATTTTTATCTTTCTAACCCCTAGAATTTACCTCGGTGCCTGGACTCAAGCTGGTATAGGTCTAATAAGCTATAGTTGGATTGACTTGATTGCAGCTTGGCTCTAACAAAATGATGTCATTTTGGTCCTCTTCTAGAAAGAAGGTCAATGACCATCAATACCAACACTTCTGCCATTTTAATAAGTGATTGTTGAATGATTGAATGAATGCCTCAGTTTTTCATTATTATGAATAGAACATCTGTAGATATTTTTGCACAAATAGATCTTTTGATTATTATTTTCTTGTGAAGTTGAATACTCAATTCAAAAAATTCTCATAGTAATAATGTGGGATAAGGGATGAACATTATTTATTGAAGGATGAGGGTGATTGTTTTTAAGCAAACAAGCAATTTGCAGTTATTCAAAGACTGATTTCCCACTTATTGGTCATCTAGGTTCTTTTGCCCCATTTCTCTGCCCCTTTCTCCCCCTCCTCCATCTTAAGTTATTTCACGCCTCATTAACACCTCCACTAGAGGGCAAGCTGAGGTAGGAGGAGGAGGTAAAACACCAATACTCAGTTTTACTATCTGTTTTCAGTTCTAATAAAAATGTTCAAGGAGGAAGGAAAGTTCAGAAATTGAGACTTTGGACTTAAACAAGGCTTTGAGAAAATGGTATAGAAATGTCATATTTATGGCAAGAAATATTTTGCCACCATTTCCCAGGAAACAATTGTAGAACTAGAAAGAGAACACAACTGCAGCAGCAGCCCAACTGTGTTCTCCTCCTGCCTCTACTCTTTCCCCTGCTGAATTTAAAATAAGGAAAGCAAACAATAGCAAATATTACATAGACTTTAAAATCTTGGGGGAAAAAAAAAAAATAAGGTTAATACAAATTTTTAGATTCTTCCCCAACACCTTTTAGGGTTTTTTTTTTTTCCTTTTCTTTATATTTTTCTATATTTGAGCTAGCACTAGAATCTCAGAAGAAATTCAGTCTAGAGAAAAAGACATTGACATGGCAGCTCCATGTCCTAAATTCAAAGATTTGGAAGTGTGAGAATTTTGACACATCTCTTAAATCACATTTATATTTAGGACTCAGTCCTATCTGCTACCTTAGAAGAACATTCAAATGGTTTGTCATTTTAATTGAAAGGTTTTAAACCTGGATTCCCCAGTCTTAGATTTCAGGAGGGTCTGTAAACTTGGATGGGTGGAAATTACATCTTCATTTTCACTCATTTTGGTTTTCTTTATAAGCCTATGTATGTTATTTTAAATATTTAAAAATATAAACCTGAAAAAAGGAATCCATAAGTTCCACCAGATTGTCAAAGAAGTCCATGACATATAAAAAGTTAAGAACCTTTGCTTTATATGGTCATGAAATGTTCATATGATTTCAAACCCTATTTATCACACAATTATCAAGAGGAATCTCAATAGCTTTTCTTTCCTGAATGAAGTCCATCACTGACCAACTCAATGCTTCAGGAAACATTTTATTCCCTTCATGACTATCTAATTTAGATAAAAATCAATAGCAATCATTCCTTTTTCTTTTCTTTTTTCTTCTTCTTCTTCTTCTTTTTTTTTTTTTTACTTTTAACAATATAAGTTGAAAGCTGCCAACTTCTTGGACAAGCAATTGTAATGATTATTTTTTAGTTCTTTATAGCTCTTTTTCCTTATCATAAAATTACTTATAAAGCATTGAGCTCAATCATGATGTGGTTCTTAACAATAACCCAAAATTAGCAATCTAACATCACAAGTTAGCACAACAACTTTTCTTCACACACACACACCCTTCTGTCATTACAAATTAGTGTTTCATGACCTCAAGATAAGCTTCAATTTTTAAAAAAAATTATCTGACTCACATTTCAATGGTGATTCTTTTTATTTATTTATTTATTTTTTGCTGAGGCTATTGGGGTTAAGTGACTTGCCCAGGGTCACACAGCTAGGAAGTGCTAAGTGTCTGAAACAGATTTGAACTCAGATCCTCCTTACTTCAGGATTGGTGCTCTATCCACTGCACCACCTAGTTGACCCTGGTGATTCTTATTATGAGTATTTCCCAGTTCTATTCTAAATATTTTTAAATGAATTAAATGAAAATTCACACTGTATGTTTTTGGCCAACATTTTGAGTCTATTTAAATGTTCTGAATGCAAAATGACATAAAACTGAGGACCAATTAAAATTTAGTACTGAAGTAATATGCCATATATAACTTTTTCCTCCACTGACTGATTCAAGTATTGAAATATGTGAGATATTGATATGACATGATATTCTGAAACTTATGCATCATTCCAAGAGAAAGGATGTGGAATTCCTGATTCTAGCTTATATAAATTTGAATCAAGTGTTAGACATATGCTAATGGATCTGTGGAGATCAGTAATAATTTTTTTTTAATGTCTTACTACTTTAATGAGAAACCTTACAATTTCATTATTAACCAAAGATTTTATACATATTTTTAATTTGGCACTTTTTTTTCTCATTTAAGAATTTTTAAGCTATTGCACCAAAAAGTAAATATATTCATTTGTGGTAATGAGGATACCTAATAAATAAATACAGAACTTGTTGACTTTATAATATGAATTAAAGTGTGAGAAAAGATCAGCATAAAAAAAATCTAGACTTCTCAATTAAGATAGTTTCTATTTTCATCATTGAATAGGTAAGGCACTATAATATGCATAGATAGATAGATAAATAGATAGATAGATAGATAGATTTATTTTATTGAATATGTATGTCCCTGAAAAGTCCTAGACAAATCAAATTTATGGAAATAAAACTTTAAAGTCGTACAAAATTTTAGAAATCATGTAGTACTTTCATTTCATTTCATAGATGATGAAAGGAAATTATAGATGAGGGAAGGAAATTATAAAGGCATTAGATCACCTAATAGCTTACTTTCCTTTAAATCACTGTTTTCTCACTTAGAATGGATAAAGGATGCTTACAAAAATGCTTTGTGGTTGACTGTATTGCAAATTGGCCTTGGAGTCAGGAGGACCTTAGTTGAAGTCTTGTCCATGAAAATTACCTCCAAAATACTCCACAGATCCATTAGCCTGGGAAAGTCTCTAAGAATGTTAAGAACAATTGTACTGTCAGAAAGACTCGCCTTATTGAGACAAAAAAAGGATTGAGAGGAAACTTGTTATTTTTAAGGAATCCTATTATATAGTATTTCCTAAAGTGAACAATCATCAATTTTTATGTAAATCCCCACTTTCTAAACCATTACATTTACATATTATGTTGTTTTGAAGTAAAATAACTCTGTATAGAGAAAGCTACTTATGAGATTTACCTGGGGAAGAATGTCAAGAATTAGCTAAAAATTTGCATTTTAAAATATTTCAAAAGAAAATCATTGTTATAACATATATATCTATACACACACACATACACACAAACCAAATTAAACCAATATCAATCAAGAAGATTCTGTTTTTATGAATAAATTAGAATGACAATTATATATCAAAACATCTGCTTTTGATCTGATAATAATTAATGACTTTTTCACCCTGAAAACTCATTCAATCCCTAGACTTTATGCATTGAACTCACTCTCTGCCCCAGGATCTTCCTCTGCTTAGCTAGTTCTTCCCAAAAGCTCCACTTCAAGAAGGAAGCTCAAGTCAGCCATGTTTTTATTCCTCTCCCAGCTGGTAACTTCATCTTTCCCCCTCTTCTCTTTTTTTAGCTTTTTCTTTTTATGTCTAATCTTCCCCTATTACATAGAATATAAGCTTCTTGAGGGTAGGGACTATCATTCTGCTTGTATCTGTATTCACTTCATTTAACACTGGGCCTGGCACATAGTAGGTGCTTAATGATGCATATTGACATGACTTGACTTGATGATATACTTAATTCATCATATCAGTAGTATGGTACAGCCTTACCAGATTCAGACTGCAGTCCCTTCTACGCCACGGTAATAAGCTGGTATGGCCAAAATAAGCTCATCACCTGCCGCCTAACATTGGCAATGAGCCTACTGCTCACACATCATCTCAGTCTGAGCTTAAAGCCTTGGTAGAAACTTGGCAGAAGCTTCTAGGATTGATACCCCATTGAACAAGCCTTTAAAGCCCCATAGTCACCTCCCTGTGAGTGATTTGTGTGGGATATTACAGCAAGAATAATACAAATTGGAGCAGCTACATAACACAGTGGACAGAATACCAGATCTGGAGTCAGAAGAACCTGAGTTCAAATTTGTCCTCAGATACTTACTGTGTGACAACTCACTTAATCTCAATTAGAGAGAGAGAGAGAGAGAGAGAGAGAGAGAGAGAGAGAGAGAGAGAGAGAGAGAGAGACAAAGAGAGAGACACGCACACACACAGAAGGGGGGAGAGAGGGAGTAAAGGAGAAGGGAAGGATTATTTGAATTGTTTGATGCTGTAGAGGTCATAGCTGGAAGTGGAACTCAGGTTCCGTGATTACAAGCATAGAATTTCCACTATAACATATTGTTCATCCTATAATACTATTTTTTTCTTGTTTTTGTTCAGTCATTTTCAATTGTATCTCTCTTCATGACTTCATTTGGGGTTTTCTTGGCAAAGATACTAGACTAGTTGGCCATTTTCTTCTCCAGCTCATTTTACAAATGAGGAAATGGACAAAGTGGATTAAGTGACTTACCCATGGTCACACAGATAGAACATATCTGTGGAAGGATTTAAATTCAGGGAAATGAGTCCTTCCTGACCTTAGGCCTGGAACTCTTAGCATATATATATTCATATATAAATGAATGTTTCTAAGGTAAATTAGTAGTTTAAGCTTTTATAATAAGAGAATATTTACTTTCCAACTCTCTTGAGCTATTTATCTAATCTTTTTTTTTTTTCAAACATAGGTTAAAAACAATAAGCCCCAGCTTTAGGACTATCTAAATTATCATAAATTATGAATTTTTGAAGTCTAAATTAAAATTAGTGCAATTAATTGCAGAGGGGCTCCTAAGATACCTCCTTTAAAAAAAAAGCATAAGACTAGTATATGATTCACAGTATCATCCAAAAAGTCAATATAAGCATTTTATCATACTGGATAGAAACAAATGGGTAAGGTTTTTGTTATTATTAGTAACCTTATAAATAAACATTTGAAAATTCTCTCATTGGACCTTTAAATGGACATTCATATTTCTGAGTTTTACTTATTTGTGTGGTTATCTAAATATTTGTTCTAGTTAAAATTTATAAAAGAAAAAGAAAAATACCTGCTCTGAGATCCCCTCGAAAACACTCTAAATCATCTTTAGTTTGTGAACCAATAGTCATTCTTTGTCTATTATTGATGTGGTAAAGGACAGGTTTAAAGATGCATTATATATTCTGGGGAAATTCCACAATAGAGCAACAATTATAAGTAACCAAATAACTGACCTAAGGTGTGAACACTCTTAAAAATTAATCTCTTCCATCTTTTTGCAGAAATGCAGGTTGGGAGTCAGATAGATTTGGGGTCTGGTCTTTTTTTTTTTTTTTTTTTTTTTACCAACTAGTGATGTGTCCTTAGCAAAATCACATCTCTACCTCAATTTCTCTATTTGTGAGATAAAGATGAAGGTATCTACTCTGTCTTCCCAAAAGGTAAAGAAATTAGTATACTTTTAATAAGTTAAAAATAGAAATTTTGGGTTTTTTTTTTAAAGTACAATTTGGAGAAAGAAAACCTAAGAGAAATCAGGATAACATCATTGCTAGGTTGTATGGAATTCTGCTGCAGCATTATTCACTACAAAGCAACATTCTGTAAAAGTTAGTTATTATATAAAGTTATTTTAATTGCTAAATTATTACTAAAAATTAGTTATTATAAAATGGTCTAGGCTATAATAGTATTGACTCCTGAGAACAATCTTATGAGAAAACTATAGTGTGCTCATACTTTTTTTTTTTTTTTTAAGAAAGCAAAATAGTAGCAATATTCTCTATTTACATGAAGGGTGTCAAATTGAAATAGAAGGGGAGTCATTAAATTGTATATTAGGATCCCCAAAGGCCACATACTGACTTAGAAAAAAACTACACATTAATATTATCTATGCTATATATTGGATTACTTGCCATCTAGGGGAAGGAGAAAGGGGGAAAGAGGGAAAAACTTGTAACACAAGGTTTTGCAAGGGTCAATATTGAAAAATTATCCATGCACATGCTTTGAAAATAAAAAGCTTTTAAAAATCATAAAATACACATTATCTAAGTTAAAATTTATCTTAATTTATTTTGTTAATTATTTCCCAATTACATTTGTATCTGGTCTGATCCACTTTTGACTGTGTTGTGAGTTGTGTTTGATCCTTCTGATTTATAGGCTCTTGGCCATGTGGATTGAGCAAGTCTAGTTTTTTTTATTTGTTTGTTTTCCCTTAAAAAGACAGGGACACTGTCCCTGAAATTTAGCCCCATAAAATTTAGATTTGGAAGAAACTTTCAACACCACTTAGTCCAAACAAATGAGGAAACCAAAGCCCTGAGAAATTAAATGTCTTGCCTAATAAGTGACAGAAACAGGATTCAAATCTGGGTCCTCCAACTCAGAATCCATCCTTGGACCTTCCAAGGGAAGAAAGCCCAAACTCCTAATGTTATCATTAATGTCTTTCATCTAAATCATAAAAAAGTCAACTGGCAAGAAGTCAATGCCTCTCAGACCTGATAAATGTATTGCCATGGAATGAAGGTGGAAGTACATGGGCTACAATGCTGGCTTAGAAGAAGAGTTTAGAGTGCTAAACTCAATCAAGAAGACCTGAGTTTGAATCCTGACTCAGATATTTATTTACTAATTGTGTGATATTGGACAAGTGATGTAACATCTCAGTCTCAGTTTCCACATCTATAAAATAGGGATAATAATAGCAACTACTTCCCAGGGTTGTTCTAGGGTGCAAATGAGATGTATAAAGCTTTTGTTAAACTTAAAAGTAAATATAAATGCTAGCTATTAATCTACAAAACAAGAGGGTGGGATTTAATACCCTTGAAGGTGTCTTTTAGCTCTAAATCTATGATATCTTATCACTCTATATGGAGATGAGGCAGTGCTACTGTATTGTCTGAACTTGTGTGGTATACTTTCCAAGAAGATCTAAAGTAAACTTTTTTGACATTAAGTGTAATTTAATCTTAGTTCATTCCAATCCATATCCTGAACCACTGTAGTACTGGAACAACTCTCTCTGTCTCTGTCTCTCTTCCCCTCTTTCTCTCTTTTTAAATTAAATACCATTTATTTCAATTTCACACTACAAAGTGTGATTTTCTGGAGGTATATAGCAGAGATAAAAATTTGGATCTTCTGCTTCCAAGTATGTTAAGTCCCTTAAATTAGTGAGTTACTACCCAGTAACCATAATGTAAAGCAGTATAATATTGCCGAAAGAGCCCTGATCTTAGGTACATGTTTCAACTGGGACACTTTCAAAAAATTAATGTGATTTGCTTTATTGTGATATTCACTTTCTTAAGGTTATCTGGAATTGAACCCACAATACCTCCAAGGTATGCCCATAATAATACCTGTCCTACCTACTTCACAGGACTTATAAGTAAAGCATTTTGTAATTCATTAAGCTAATGATAAGTTATTATTATTTAAGCTATGGAAAATGAGATACCCAAAGCCTTATTTAGAGAACTCAGACTATGTGACTATTGTATGTAACCCAATGTCCTTTGTGGAACAGCCAGACCTGGAATTGATGTCATATTCAACTTTTGGGTGCTTTTATCTGCAAAACCTGTGGGTGATACTTCCACTTCAAAGAACAGGAAATGCCTCTAACAATGAGCAGTGAAACTAACAGAGCACCTCATCAAAGCAGGAGATTTTAGAGCTAGAAAGCACCTTAAAAAAAAAAAAAAAAAAAAAAAAAAAAAAAAAAAAAAGATCAATCTATTCCAATCACCTTCTCTTACAGATGAGGAAACTGAGCTACTAAGAGTGCAAGTGACTTTCCCAGCTTTGTGGGTAATTACATAATGAAGATCATCTGACATTAAAGTCAAGCCTCGACCCAGATCTGCTACAATGAAATGCCCATACTCTAGAAATGCTGAAAGGGTATGGAGACTGTGGTTGGGACAAATTGATGAAGGAAGCATTACATGGCATTGCAAGAGCAGTGAAATATCTCAAGGATCCTTTGAAGTAGTAACTTGAAGTTATGTAACCAAGATGGGACCAGCAGGGTCCCATAGCTTGGGATATAGCGTGGAAATCTGAAATGGAGTGACCCACATGTGACTTAGTTTCCCTGGTTTACTTCAGTTCAAAATCTACCTTCTGTATGAGGCTTTCCCCATCTCCTTTGTTACTAGTACCTTCTACTTTTAATGTACCTTTTATCTACTCTGTATAGTTGTTATTTGTACTTAAATATTTACATGTTGTAGCATTTTCGCTTTTTGTTGTGGTTTGCTTGAAGTTTACTTTCTCATTTTTTTACTTTTTGATCTGAATTTTGTGCAGCAAACTAACTGTATAAATATGTATGCCTAAAAATTGTATACATATGTGTATATTTTATATATATATATATATATATATATTTACGTGTTGTCTCTCTGATTAGAATGTATGCTTTTTGAAGACAGATTTGTTGGTTTTTTTCCTGTTTGGGAGGTTGAGGGAAGAGAATGTAGGATGGGAAATTTTCCCTTTCTTTGTATTCCAAGTTCTTAGATTACTGTCCAGTATACATTTGTTGATATTGTTCTATTCTTCAATTGTATCCCTTTCTATGTGATCCCATAGACTTTTATCCAAGAGATTTTCTTGGCAAAGATACTAGAGCAGTTTGTCATCTCCTGCATTTAACAGATGAGGAAATGAGATAAATAGGGATTAAGTGACTTGGCCAGGGTCATATAGCTAATTATGGTCTAAAACTGCATTTGATTTCAAATCTTGTCTCCATGGCCCTATGCTCTATCCACTGCACCACCTACATAGAAATCATATAGTCAGTGTTCATTAGCTGACTGCCAGCCAGGCTATCATCAGGATTGGGTCTTATACCAATGTCTCTGTACACAGATTGATTAAGACATTTATGAGCCAGGAGTAGAATCTGATTCAAGTAAACCATTGTAGTGTCTCCCATTTGCCACAACTTCTTCACTGGGTTTTGAAGAGCAAAACTGATATTTCTGAGTCTCTCCCTCACCCCCCATAAAGGCTATAGTAAATCCAACTGACAATATTTTTGGGGTGTATTTTTTTTTTACATCACATGTACTGACCTCGGACACTGTCACAGATAGGGATTGCTAGTTATACCACTTTCATTCCATATGTCAGATTCACAGGAAATAATACCAATAGCAGCAGCATTTTAAAATATTTAAAGGAAAAGTGATAAATATTAAAGAACTGCCTAACCATGGAAAATCCATAGACTTGTCTTACAGAAATAGCCTTTTCTCCACAAAGTAATCATAGATTGAGAGCCCATTCTGGGTGAATGAGCTAAAAATACAAACGTAGGGACTGAAGCATTTAAAAATTTGCAAGAGAGGACAATGAGGAATATTTTCAGGGCAAGATGGTGATTATTTTACTATCTTAATTATCTGGGCAATGGGGAAAGAGGTGAGATTTGGCAGATTTGGATGTAATAGACCATACTGCAGGGGGGATGGGAGTGATGATTTGTGCCAACTGGGCTGAGAGGGGGGAGGAAGAATAGAAGAGAAAGAATGATGATGGGGGAAGGAGGGGAGCAGGGTGAGGGCTGAAGGAAGGAAAACAGAGTTGTAAAGAATTAAGAGATTCTTTTAGAAAATCTCTAGCGGGAGAGAGAAGGCCAAAGAGAATAAAGGATGAATTGATAGAAAGCAGAGAGGCTGGAGGGAATAGCCCACTAGAAAAGTCTTAATAACAAGTACAGGAAGAGAGATGAAGAATCTATGAAAGACAACTGGGTAAAACAGAAGGCAGGAAGAACTGGTAGAAGAGTGGAGAGTGGGCAACAATGGAGGTTAAAGGAAGGGGAGTGTGAAAGAGGAATTTATATTTGGGGATAAATTTAGATGAGATACTCTATTTCAACACAGAGACTAAAAGCAACTGCTTGGGGAAAGATTGTTGATTTGACACAGCTATAATGTTCTTTGGATATAAACTGGATGTGAATAGATTAGTCACTATTGTCCACAATTACAACTTTGCAGGACATCACCTCATACTCTAAGGTCTAGTTTCTTACATTATGGGGTTACATAACTGGGTATGAAGTGTCGCAAAATTATGATTTATTATCAGTAGATGTTTGATTTGTCTACCTATTTTATATCCTATATACTCAGAGTCACATGCAAATTTCTCTGGTGAAAAGGAGTCACAAGTGGAAAAAGTTTGAGAAGTGGGTACAAGTACTAAACACATAAGATACTAGCATCATCATATATCTAGTTCCTAATCTATAAGAATGCTCAATTGTCTTTCACTATTAGTCTCCTTCTTCTCCCACATACACACAAATCTAATTCACTGCTAATTCCTACCAATTTTTCCTTTCCCATGATCTATTTTATATTCATAGCTATAGCTTTTATGAAAATCAGATATTTGTAAAACACTTAGCATAGTAGGTGCTTCACATAGTAGATACTTAATAAATGTTCTTTTTCCTTTCCTCTTCCCTTATTTAGGTCCTGAATCCTGGATCTCTAGGATAGTACCCCCAATTCCAACCTTACTTTCTCCATAGCAGGAGTACAGTAGAAAGATAGTTGTCATACATTGGATTACTTACCATCTGGGGGGGAGGCAAAGAGAGGAAAATTTGGAATACAAAGTTTTGCAAGAGTCAATGTTGAAAAATTATCCATGCATATGTTTTGAAAATAAAAAGCTTTAGGAACAGCTAAGTGGCCCAGTAGATAGAGCACCAACTCTGAATTCAAGAGGACCTGAGTTCAAATCTGGTCTCAGACACTTAATACTTTCTAGCTGTGTGATCCTGGGCAAGTCACTTAACCCAAATTGCCTCAGCAAAAAAAAAAAAAAAAAAAAAAAAAAAACTTAATAAAAACAAAAAAAAATTGTCAGAGTTTTAATCTTAGCTCTACCATTTACCCTGTGTAAACTTGGGTGAATTACATTAAAATATTAACTAACATTAAGATAGTGCTTTAAGATTTGCACAGTACTTTATGATATCTTGTTTGATCCTCATACCAGCCAGGAGGTATGTAGTATCATCAGCCCCACTTTACAGATGAGGAAACTGAATCTAAGAAAAGCTGAGTGACTTGCCCCAGGTTACATAGCTTGGAAGTATCTGAGCAGATTTTGAACTAAGGCTTTCTGTTATTTTGTATAATTTTTATTGCATCATGATTTTTTTTTTTTTCAATTGGGGTTAAGTGATTTGCCCAGGGTCACACAGTTAGGACATGTTAAGTGTCTGAGACCAGATTTGAACTCAGGTCCTTCTGACTTCAGGCCTGGTGCTTTATCCATTGTACTTCCTAGCTGCCCCTTGCATCATGATCTAAAAAAAGATGCATTTACTTTCTGTCCTTCTGCATTTGATTGTGAAGTTTTTTGTCCTAATATATAGTTAATTTTTTGTATAGATGCCATGTACTGCTGAGAAAAAGGTATATTCCTTTCTTTCCCCATTCAGATTTCTCCAAAGGTCTACCATAACTAACTTTTCTAAAATCCTATTCATTCCTTATCTTCTCTCTTGTTTATTTTGTGGTTTGATTTATCTAGTTCTGATAGAGAAAGGTTGAGATCCCCCATTAATATATTTGCTGTCTATTTCTTCTTGCAACTTATTTAAATTCACCTCTAAGAATTTGGATGCTATACCACTAAACATATATGTTTAGTATGATTATTACTTCATTACCTCTGATATCCTCTAGGAAGATGTAGTTTCCTTCTTTATCTCTTTTAATTGGATCTATTTTTGTTTTTGTTTGATCTGAGAGCGGGATCACTACCCCTGCTTTTTTTTTTTTTTTTTTTTTTTTAAACTTCTACCCTGAAGCATAATAGATTCTGCTCCAGTCTTTTACCTTTACTGTGTATATATCCCTCTGCTCCAAATGTGTTTCTTGTAAACATCTTATAGGATAATGGCTTTTGTACTAAGGCCTTCCTGATTCCAGTATTATAACCATCTCTCTGGATGGAATGAACATGAGTTTGAAAAGACTTCGAGAGATAGTGGAGAATAAATAGAAGGGCTTGGCGTGATATGGTCTCTAGGGTCATGAAGAGTTTGACACAAGGGAACAACAAAGCTGCCTCTTAAATTCTCTCTGACTCACTTTCTTCAACTCTAAAAAGAGGAGATTGACTTAATGACCTCTGAGATCCCTTCCTGCTCTGAATCTATTACAGTCTAATCTTTATGCCACTTGGAAAATTTCTGAGCATTAAAAACTCATGACAATTTTATTAGAGCAATTCTCAGTTCCCCAGTTTGTTTGTTTTTTGGGATTTTTTTTGCATAACAATTAAACTAAGAACCACCAAATAATTAATTATACCCACCTTGTCTAGCTCATGAATGTTTTTCATTGTGGAAACCCACAAATTAAAATAGAACATGACATTTAGTTTTTTCTGAGGTTTTCCTAAAACACGTCTCTAGTTAACTTCTAAAATGTTTCAAATGATAGAGCTTGTTAGCACCAACGGTTAAACTCGGCCCTGTGGTGAGTGTGGACACAGGAAAATGAGATATATATTGCCACCCTGGTTAACAGCCTTTTCTGTGAGGGCAGCAAGAATTGAGAAATGAATAGAATCAAGTTGCCAATTTTCATTATAAGCCTAAGATAAATTGTCATGCGGTCTGACACCAGTAAGGATTTCATTCAAGTTCACTTCAAGTTGAAAAAAATCCCACAGAACCCCAAATATTCTCTAGAACTGTAGGGAGGAAGGAAATAAGCACTCACATAGAACTGTCTTACATTTGACTATTTTTAACTCATTTGATCTTCACAACAACCCTTGAAGGTAAGTGCTATTATTATGCCCATTTTATAGTTGAAGAAACAAAGGCAAATAGATTACATGACTTGGACAGGGTCATACCACTAGTATGGGTCTGAAGCAGTATTTGCATTTTCCTGAATCCAGGCCCAGCATTTTCTCCATTACCAGCATGCTTTATCACAAAGAGCAGAAATGCATAGAAATGCAAAAGCTTCAGAGATTAGACTTACTATTTTATCTGTAGAAATAGGAAACCAGACCATGTCTGCAGACAATATAGATAAAAAGCCAGTGGATAAAGAGTTTAAAGATGAGAGAAGGAAGAGGAGAGGCAGGGGAAGAGGAAAGGATCATTTGCTTCTGAAGCTTCTGATTCATCTAGTTCCTATATCTAGTACCAGAAGCCAGAATTTGAGTGCTTCTGTCCCACAAACCGTATCTCATCCTCCGTCACTTTGTGATAGGTTTGAGGGTTACAGAGCATGATTTCAAAACGTATTCACTACCTTGTTCTTCCTCCACCACCAGGTTTTCCAAACTGTTAGAAAACCTACCAGTTTTGGAGTCCAAAGCAATAAGAACATTTTGATTCCATGCTCAATTACTACAAGACCCTCAAGGGTCATCCTTTGGAGGACAAGCCCCAGTTCCTATTCTCCTTATCCCAATACTTCAGAATCATTAGCTGAACTCATTCCTATTTCCCTTAGCCCAATCTTTCTCCAATCCACATATCTCTTCATTTTCCAGTTTCCATTTTGGAATCCTTGTGTTACAGTGAACAAACTCTCTTTCTCTTAGATCTTTCCCTTTCACATTCTTTTTTCTCCTCAAGCCACAGTGGTCTGTTTTTCTGTAAATGATAACATGTCTCTGACCAGCCTTTATAGTATTAGTAATGTTATTTATTGCAGTTGTTGTTCAGTCATTTTTCAGTTGTGTTCTATTATTTGTGACCCCTGTGGGGGCTTTCTTAGTGAAGGTAGTGCAATGGTTTGCCATTTCCTTCTCCAGCTCATTTTACAGATGAGAAAACTGAGGCAAACAAGGTTAAGTGATTGGCCCAGGGTTACATAGCTAGTAAGTGTCTGCAGCCAAAGATACTTAAGCTGGAGTAGTAGGTAGAATGCCCCGATTGGAATTAGAAAACCCCGAATTCAAATCTGACTTCAGACACTAGTTGTAGACACTCCTCTGTAAAATGAGGTATGTAGCTGAACAACTACAACAACATTTATGAATTTTTTTAAGGTTTGCAAAGTGCTTTATGTATGTTATCTCATCTTATCCTTACAAGCATGAAAGGTAGCTATTATTGTCCCCATTTTACAAAGGAGAAAACTGAGACTGAGAACTATTAAGTAATTGCTTATAGTCACATTATATAGTAAGTGTGTGGGGTAGGATCCAAATTCAGGTCACATCTTCCCTGACTTCAAGTCCAGACTGCTTTCCATTATCATTTAGCCACCTATGTTCATGCAAAATTCCTATTTTTACATAGTTTGCATCCTAAGATTTCCTCACTCCATAGCTAAGCAGTTTTGCAGTCTAAAATCATTGAATGAAGATTTTGTTCAATACCAGGATAAAAGAAGGACATCAGAGAGAAGCAATGGGTAAAGGCTAACCTTTCTTGCTCCCTGAAGGATGGTGGAAGTGGATAGTAATCAGTAAAAAATTGCCAGGGAGCAATTGCCCTGAATCTGTTTCACTCATTTAAAGTCTTATTCCACAGTTGTTACCAATTTATTTTTTTTTTTTAGATATTATCAAAATGTTATGGAACTAATAATTTCATAATCTGATCATTTTAAAAAATATATTTCTTGAGGGGAGAAGGTCACATCTGGATCTTCTTCTATTGGAATAATCTTTCTATATAATGTATGTCATTAGATACAAATTAAAATTTTATAATATCAATCACATATGACATTTTTCATCATAAAATTAACTTTAAGGGTATAACTTAAAACATTCAAATATATCATCTATATAATATAAAGGAAAAGAGGCTATTTACTCTGAAGGCCACTGTGTGAAAATGGCAGTAATTTGTAAGGATGTGGTAAGCCATCATCGCTATGTACTATGGGTGGGTCTTTATTTCTCACTGTTTTTCCTACCCTGGGCCCCCAAGTTATAACACCATTTTTTTTTCTTTCTACTTTCTCATTGCTGTCCTGTCCTCCCTTCTGACCAAAATACAAAGCTTCCCAGAGTCTGGTCATTACCTGTGGTGGGAAAAGCAAGGGAAATAATTGATGGGAATGAAGGAAGCAGCCCTTTCAGGCTGCTTTTGACCTACAGTATGAGCCACACCTGCCACACCTGTGGCAGTCTTAGAAGAAATCAAGTCCTTTGTGAGTTGTCTGTGGGAAGAAAGGAGAAAGGAAGATCCTCCCTGCAGAACCTAAATGACTGATGTCATCTAGCTTTATAGGGTTTGGTTTTTATCCCAGCAAAGATAAATTTTTCTTTTAGGCAGAGATAGTTTAAATCATTCTTGCAGATTGGTTCAAGAAATCACTAAATCCACATAGTTGTTTTTGTTTTTGTTTTACAATCCCTCCTCCCAGGTGGTAAATGTTCTACTGGGTTGTGTTTTGTATGGAAATGAACTTGAATTTGGATCTAGAAAGTTGGATCTGTAGGTTGTAGTTGAGCAACAGGTTAGCTTGGTTTAATGGTTACATTTCACAACATGGGCAAGGCATCCCATGACTTAGAACATTGTTATAATTCTCCCAGGAAATCCAGCTAGACCACCCAGAGATTTATAAAAAGCACCTCGGGCATCCATAAAAGATCGGTACATGAATGATGTCTGGAGTCTAATGGCAGATAGCCTCTGTTTAGGCTAAGTTCAGTCTGTGGTCATGCTTAATTGGGAGTTCACCTAGTCAAATAAATGAAGTGTATTTGTTTTTTGTTTTTTTTGAGGGGGGGAAGAAAAAGGAAGGAAAGAAAGATGGGAGGAAGGAGGAAAGAAAAGAAAGGAAGAATGGAGGGGAAAAGAAGGAAAGAAATAGAGCAAAGAGAGGATAAAGAGAGGAGGGGTAGAGGAGAAGGGAAAGAATGGAAAAGAAGGGAGGAAGAGAGGATACTGAACGAAATGGGAAGGGAGGAGAAGAAAGTAAAAAGGAAAATAAAGAGGAGAGAGAAAGGTGGGAGAGAGGAAGGGAAAAGAAGGAAAATGAGGAGAGGAAAGGGGTAAGGAAAGAAAAGGGAGGGAAGGAAAGGAAAAAAGGGAGAAAGAAAAAGATAAGAAGAGAGGAATTGAAAGAAAAAGAGAAGAGAGGAAAGGGAAGGGGAAAAGAGGGGCAGGAAAAGGAAGGGGAGAAGAAAAGGAAGGAGACAAGAGAAGAGATAAAAAGAGAGGAACGGAGATAAAGGAGAATATTTATAGATTTAAAGCAGGGAAGTAAGCTCAGAGAGTGTCTAGTCCAGCACCTTTATTTTGCCAATGGGGAAAATGAGACCCAAAGAAAAGGGATCACATAGGTAGTAAGCATCAGAGGAAGGATTTGAAAGCAAATCCTCTGAGCCAGCATCTTTCCACAGTATTGATTGAATAGAAACTAAAGATAGAAAGGAAAGAAAGAAGAAAGGGAAGGAGATTAAGGGACCATGAATCTAAAACTATAATTGAACAAGTACAAGTTAGAAAATCTTAAGTTATGCTTTTTAGATTTGTTTCTCTGTAAAACTAGGATAACACTACTTGTCACAACAAGAAATGTCAACCATTTTAAAATCTTGATGATTTTGATGAGGACCATCAGAATAGGCATCTTGGACAGAAGGTATTACAGATGGGCAACAAGTTGGACCCAGAATGGAATGGAAGGCCGTGAGGCTAGATAGCATTTGGGATATTGTACAATATATGCAACAATCCAAAGCTGCTCCTTGTTGCAAAGACACTTTTTTTTTTATTAGAATCTCTTTAACACCAACATTTTCCCAGTGATGCAACATGTCTCATCTTAGAAGAACCAGAACTTCAGATGACCCAAACACAGGGGTGTGCTGAAGCCAACTCAGTGCTTGGCAAGGCTGACTGTTAAATTTTCAGTGTGAGCATTTACCTTGAAAATCATGAAATGCTAAAAACCAAGGCTTGATTTTTTTTTCTTTTGTTTATTGTCTAGACTTAAGAAAATGATGGAGAAAATATGAATAATGCAGATTCAATTTTAAAGTGTGTCATGGGTATAGTTGTTTCCAAAGAGCTAATCATTAATAATTTATCAGCACTTTGCTTTCCAAAGGAAAAAGGAAAGATACATGTAGGGCTTAAGTAGGCTGTAATACATCACCAAGGTGACCTGAACGCGAGAACTGGCCTAAAAGACATCATCAAAGTTATGTGTGATTGAAAAGGGATACAGAAAAAAAAAAAGAAATAAAACTTTGAAAGGAATTAAAAAAAAAAAAGAAGTGAAAGTAAGAATGGACAGATGGATTATCCAAGTGTTAGCCTACTAGTATACACAAAGTATTAAAAGAACTACAGAGAACTTCTTATTCCTTGGGATAATCCTTGCCACAAGATGGAATATTAACCACTATACATCATGAGGGCAGCTAAGTGGTACAGTGGATAAAGTGTTGGATCTTAAGTCAGGAAGACCTGAGTTCAAATTAAGCCAAAGACATTTACTATGTGACCTTGTGCAAAGGAATTAACTTTGTTTGCTTCAGTTTCCTCATCTGTAAAATAAGATGGAAAGAAAATAGCTGAGCACTCCAGTATCTTTGCCAAGAAAACCCCAAATAGAGTCACAAAGAGTTGGACTGAAATGAGTGAACAATAATATAATCATGATGAGCCCATGATTATCAATAAGTTTAACTTGGACGGACAGGCATTACAGATAAACAAAGTTAGACCCAGAAATGAACATTTGAAGATAAGGCTCAATTGCATTTGGGGAAATCATGCTACATTTTTGATGATCTGTGGAGGATACATGAAAAGACACAAACAAAAATTGCAAAGAATAGGCATAAATGGTATAAAGATCCACTAAAGTGCTAAAATCTAAGTAATAATTGTATTATTCACCATATGGAGTTATGAGGATAAAGAAAAGTACTTTAGAAACTGCAAAAACACAACATAAAAATGATTTATCATCATTTTATTATATCTACCTTTGTAACACAGAGACAGTAGTAAATAAAAAATATGCCACTGTGCAACAAAATCATAAGTTCTCATCATGACTATAGTTTTTACTTTAAATTTGAAATCTAAATTATTATTAAAATATATTGCTGCATATATCTGCATATTTAAAAGAAGAGGGGGAAAAGGCAGTTTAAAGAAGGTACTCTAAAATTTAGAGCCTAGGATTTTCAAGACTTCCATCTAACTCTTGATTCTTGGGGGGACAGGGGAAGAATTACCTTGGCTTCACATTTCAGAGTGATTTTTGGTACAGAATGTACTTAAATTCTGAAAGAAAATAAATGTAAAATATGTATGATCTCATCTTTGAAAAGACTATAGTTTGACCTGAAGATTAATATGCCTGGATAAATAATCATTTTTCAGGAAAAAAATTTAATTTCTATTTGCTAGTAGAGATCATTGCATATGGGTGCTAAGAAGCTGGTAATATTTTTTGCTGATGGCTTCTAGGTAATCATCAGCTTTGTTCACATTCATAATACAAGCTCCTTTTATGCACACCTATCTATGACCTTCATTTCTGCCTTGGGGGGACCACCCATTAGAAGGATGGAAGAGGATACGTTATCTCCATTACCTCTTCTATACCTTCTTGTGTATAAGGCATCAATCAAAATAAATTATCTTTTAATAGGTTGCTGGAGTACAAAATTCTGCCTCATAAAGGTTTATAAGTCTTCTCTGAGCAAATATAACCTGAAAAGTCACTTAGTAGCTTTCCTTAATTACCTCTTTTCAACATTCTTGGAGAAATAAAAAAACAAACTTCTAAGTTTTAGGAAAAAATAAAGTGAAATTCTGGAATGATTTAACAGTGGTATTTTAAATCAATTCTTTAGGGGTGAGGGTGGGGATGGAGGGAGAATGCAAGCAGGGCACACTTTTAAATTTAATCAGCATTATTAACATTTTTCCATCACAATCAATAAATTAAAGTCTCATTTATAGCATTTACAGATTTCTGACCTGTAAATGCTTACGTTGAAAATTTAGCAATTACCTTTCCAAGCCACTGAGATGCTTTCAGCTCACCTCTGGTATAAGGTACAGCTAGTTGACCAGTTTGGCTAAAATCTAGAGGGTATGAAAGAAAAGTAGTATGAAAGAAAGCTAAAAATAAACGGCAAAATAAATACCAGATTGTGGAGGATAATAAATGCTTAAAGAACTTGCATTTTATTCCAGAAACAATAGAGAGCCACTGTGATATTGACATAGATCAATATCCTAGAAAGATAACTCAATTCAATTCAAAAATATTTATGTAGTACATCATCCTAGGCATTAAGGACACAAAAAGATAATCATATAGTCCCTTTCATTGTAGAACTTAAGATATGTGAACATATGTTGGGTGATACGTGTAGATGTTTAATTTGCCTAAAACAGACTAAATAAAGTTTTGGGGGGAAATTGTTAAATTAATTGATTGTATGATCAAATGTGTATTTACTTTAAAATCTGCATTATAAAATAGGTACTAGAAGATAAAAATACATAAATTAAGACATATCTCTTTATAGCAGCATGTCTTTTTGGTATATGGTCTCTAGATATTAGCTTATGACGTGTAAGCTAAAACTCACACATCCTGTATCCTCTTCCTGCTTATGACCACCTTTTTTTATCCTGTTTCAGTCTGCTGTTTGGCCTTGACCTTACCTCTCTCTCATACCCTGGGCTCCTTCCCTTTCCAAATATTTCCCTACCTTTTCAGTATTTCCTTCTTTCCATCACATTACCACAGCTGGTTAGAAGTTGGGCACAGTAACAGCTTATATTTATATAGTGGTTTATGGTTGACAAAGTGTACCTCAAAACAACTTGGTGAGGAGCTTTGGATCTATTTTTTCTGCACAGGACCTGTGATTTCATTGGTATTCCAGATTAGGAAATTTCTTTCATCAATACCAGTCTGCTCTAAAATTTTGTCTTAGAAAGTTACTTGGGACACTGAGAAGTTAAATGATTTGTCCAGACGTATAAGACAGCCAGTATGTTAAAAAAAAAAAAAACAAAAAAAAAACTGAGATTCAAACTCTACCTGACAACAACATCAACTCTCTACCATGTTAGGCTGCCTCCTGTCTTACAGGTGAGGAAAGTGAGCCCAGGTGGAGTCAGGAACAAAATTCAAATCTAGCCTCAGACACTTCCTAGCTGTTTGTCCATGGGCTTAACCTATTAATTTACCCTCTACTTATCTCAGTTTCTTCATCTGTGAAGTGGGGATAATAATACCTAAATTCCAGGATGGTTATGAGGATGGAACGATATAATTGTCCAGCTCTTAGCTCACTACCTGACTCATAGTAAGCTTTATATTAATATTCACTATAATCACATGACTTGTCCCAGTTAGTTAATGTTCCAAGGCAGGATTAGAATCCAGATTGCCTGACTCTACTTTTCACAATCTTTCTATTAAGCCACACCTCTTCATTGTTATATTAAGTATAGTTTCATGAAGATTATCCTCTGCCATTTACTACCTTCATTAAAACCTTGAAAGGTTTTTAAATCCTTGAAAGGTTTTTAAATCCTTGAAAGGATTTACTGATGAAACTCCCCTGGGGAAGGTGTCTAGTATCTTGGAGGATTGGATTAAATGTGAAAAACAAAAACAAAAACAAAAACAAAAACTTTTTCTGTCTAATCGAGGAAATAGATGGATTTGAAAAAGAAGTTTCCTAAGACAAAATGTAATTATTGCAGGGAGAGAAAACAGTCTGGTCAGGGAAACATAGGGATAAGCTTTACACAACTACAACAGAAAAAGATGTGAGAATACAGCTGCCACATATTGAATATGAATCAGGAATAATAATAATAGCAGCTAACATTCATATAGCGCTTAAGTGCTTTACAAATATTTTCCCATTTGAGCCTTTCAACAATCTTGGGAGGTAGGAACTATTATACTCCCAGATGAGGAAACTGAGGCAGACAGAGGTTAAATGATTTGCTCAGAATCATATAGTTAGTAGGTGTTGGAGGCAGGATTTGAATTTAGTTTTCCTGCCTTCAAGCAAGGAATGAAGAATGGTTATCTTGCAAGAAAATAAACATGATGCTGAGGTGTATAAAGAATATCGTAACATGGAAGTACTGTGAGATAATACTCTAGTTTCAGGATTGGTTAGGTTTTAGGTAGAATTGTAGTTAAATTGAACTTTTCATACTGAACTTAATGTGGGGAGAAAAGAGAAAGTCCAAACAAGAGGGGAAAAAATGTTTAAGGAATAAAGATAAAACCTATGAGAATTAGTTTATGAAACTCCAGTAATTTTATTAAGAGGAAAGATTTTTTTTTAATTCTTTTTTTTTTTTAAATAAAAGATTATTTTATTCAGCTGACCACAAACTCACATTTGTCAAAGCTATTGCAGAACATAACCTTTCAGAAGTGAGGAACCGAGTCATCAGAAACTGAAAAGAAAGCTAAGACAAGCTTTGAACAAGGCCAGGAGAAGTAGAAGACCATTGAAGAGACTGTTATAGGTGTCAAGACACACAGGTGGTAAGTCTCAAAGATAGCTTTTGAACCTGTGTCCTCTGATTCTAAAGCCAGTACAGCATCTACTATAGCAAATTGTCTTTCCTTTCTTTCCTCAATAAACCCTAATTCCCCCAGCTACCTGTAAAGTCTTCAAGACTTGCCCTATGACAGTGCTTTCCCCTTCTGATCATAAGGGGAAAGCATTTAGGGCCAGAATTCACCTAGGATTCTCTTTACACTTTAATCAGAAATAAGCCTTCCCAGTTGCTGTGGTGTCCTCTCCCAGACTGAGGAGAATGTTCCCTAAGGGTTAAACCGATTTTGTTTTATTGGGATTACTGGAGGGTCAAGCAATTCCCTTTCTCTTGTGTCCTCCTCCTCTTAACCTCACTCCAATCTTACAGTATTTCCCCCAAATTGAAGAGACATACTCTCTAACTAGGGGAAGTTATTTGGGATCTCTAGAGAGTCAATCCCTATCTCCAGACCTATGTACAATTGAGAAAAGTTTAATCCTAGATTCTTCTCACTAAATAACTTTTTTGGGGAGGAGGGAGGAAAGAAGGGGAGGATTCATGCCCCTGGCCAAAGTTTTGATTGAGAACATAATTCCCTGAGTTTATATATAACCAGATATTTTTTATTAATTTCCAGATAGTATTAATAATCAGATATTTACATTGGGATCCAGAGGGGTTTTTTTCTCTTTTTACTTCCTCATTCAAAACTCAATCCTTGTGAAGGACAAGGCTGATAAGATTGGTCTAACCCTCAGTTTTGGGAGGGAGGACACTTCTCAACTGGGAGAGCTTATTTCTCATTAAAGTATAAAGAGAATCTAGGTGAATTCTGGCCCTAAAAAGCAATAAATTCACACCCTTGAAACCCCAACATTTTTTAATGTAAATGCTCTAGGTAGAGAAGAATATCTTTGTCCATGTAGCTGGAGGCAGCTGAGTCTTATCAAGTCATTTTCTCAATCAAGGAAAATGAAGGCTTTCAGTCCATCTCCTCATCCATCCCCTCTTTGATTGTTCATCAATCAGGATTGATCTCTGCCTGTTAGGGACACCCACTTTTCCAAAGATATTTAAGCATTCTATGATTTCCATGCCTTTGGTGATCAAGAGAAATCACTGATCATCAACTTATTGATTATTTGCTAGGCCAATTAATAAACTGATTATTAATTACCCAGAAATTCTCTCTCTTTTGTCTTTTTCACTTTTCATTTGTCTCACAATCTGTATGATTCATAATAACAGGAAAATTTGTTCTTTCACATCTTAACTCTTCCCTAGGCCTCTCTTCTGATTTCGCTCCTATTTAGTCCAGGTACAAATTGGGATCTGGGAAAGACTTTAGCTTAAAAAGGTCTCCCACTGCATCTGGGACTACTACCCATCATCCTGATCTGTGTCTGCTATTGGACTCAGATGATCCTGAAGGAGAGAATGAGACTGATGACTCTGCAAAGCCCTCCTCACTTAAATCCAAATTTACTTCCAAGTCAAGACCTCACCCTCCTGATGTCATTGGTCCCGTTAGAGAATGAAGGATGGGAGATGACTAAAAACCATTACATTGAATTCCCAATCCCTATATTTATGCACACCTGCATTTTTGATTTCCTTCACAAGCTAATTGTACAATATTTCAGAGTCTGATTCTTTTTGTACAGCAAAATAACGTTTTGGTCATGTATACTTATTGTTTATCTAATTTATATTTTAATGTATTTAATATCTACTGATCATCCTGCCATCTAGGGGAGGGGGTGGGGGGGTAAGAGGTGAAAAATTGGAACAAGAGGTTTGGCAATTGTTAATGCTGTAAAGTTACCCATGCATATATCCTGTAAATAAAAGGCTATTAAATTAAAAAAAAAAAAAAAAAGAGAATGAAGGATGAACAATTTAGCCCAGAAACTCCACAAACTAACAGCCTCTAAAATGGTCTTCTATTTCCTGGCCTTATTCAAGGTTAATCTTAGTTTTCTCCACGTGCAGGCAAATGAAAAGTAGAAAATGATATATATTCTACAATATCCTTCATATATGTGATTGTGTGGTCAGCTGACATCTGGGAATTCTCAGCTTAAAATATAAGAGGCTTAAGCTACCCAGAGAAGGAATACTAGGAAATGAGTGTAAACTGTTTGCATTTTTGTTTTTCTTCCCAGGTTATTTTTACCTTCTGAATCCAATTCTTCCTGTGCAACAAGAGACCTGTTCGGTTCTGCACACATATATTGTATCTAGGATATAAATTTAACATGTGTAAGACTGCTTATCATCTAGGGGAAGGGGTGAAGGGAGGGAGGGGGTGAAGGGAGGAAAGGGAAAAGTTGGAACAGAAGTGAGTGCAAGGCGAATGTTTGTGGCAGCCCTTTTTGTAGTGGCTAAAAACTGGAAACTGAATGGATGTCCATCAGTTGGAGAATGGCTGAATAAATTGTGGTATATGAATATTATGGAATATTACTGTTCTGTAAGAAATGACCAACAGGATGATTTCAGAAAGGCCTGGAGAGACTTACACGAACTGATGCTGAGTGAAATGAGCAGGACCAGGAGATCATTATATACTTCAACAACAATACTATATGATGACCAGTTCTGATGGACCAGGCCATCCTCAGCAACGAGATCAACCAAATCATTTCTAATGGAGCAGTAATGAACTGAACTAGCTATACCCAGAAAAAGAACTCTGGGAGATGATTAAAAACCATTACATTGAATTCCCAATCCCTATATTTATGCACACCTGCATTTTTGATTTCCTTCACAAGCTAATTGTACAATAATTCAGAGTCTGATTCTTTTTGTACAGCAAAATAATGTTTTGGTCATGTATACTTATTGTGTATCTAAGTTATATTTTAATATATTTAACATCTACTGGTCATCCTGCCATTTAGGGGAGGGGGTGGGGGGGGTAAGAGGTGAAAAATTGGAACAAGAGGTTTGGGAATTGTTAATGCTGTAAAGTTACCCATGTATATATCCTGTAAATAAAAGGTTATTAAATAAAAAAAAAAAAAAAAAAAGAAAAATTTTGATGATCTCCCATCTGGTCCAAATATGTTTATTACTGATATTACTTCATTGCCTATGGTGTCTTTTTGCAAAATGTAGTTTTTGTAATTGTTTCTTTTAACTAGATCTATTTTTGCTTTTGTTTTGTCTAAGACCATGATTACTACCCCTGACTTTTTTTTAAATTTCAGCTGAAACATAATGGATTCTGCTCCAACCCCCTATTTTATCTCTGTATGTCTTTCCATTTTGCTGTCTTCTTATGTTTTATGGATAAGTTCATTCCATTCACATTCACAATTATGATCACTAATTGTGTATTTCCTTCCATTCTATTTCTCCCTTTCTCTCTCCTCCTTCTCTCCCTCTTCTTGTCTCCCTCTCTTCCTAACTCCCTCTTTCTCTTTTTCTTTCTCTCTGTCTCTGTCTCTGTCTGTCTCTATCTCTGTCTCTCTCTCTATCTCTCCCTCTGTCCTCTCTTCCTCTCCGTCTCCCTCTCTCTCTATCTCTCTGTCTCTCTCTGTTTTGTCTGTCTCTCCTTTCCTCTTCTTCTCCCTTTCTTCCTCTCCCTCTTTCTCTCTCCCTCTCTCCCCTTTCCCCTTCTCTTTCTCTTTCCCCTTAAGTTTTAAACTATACTAAGATTTTGGAGACTCCACATATATACAAAACACTTGTAAATTAGATACAAAGTAATAATTGTGAAAGGAATTATCATCTGGAGAGGGGAATCAGGAAGAGCCTCATGTAGAAGGTAGTGTTTGACCTAAATTTTGAAGGTAACCAGATATTCCAAAAGGTGGGGATAAAAGCAGATAACATTCCAAGTATGGGAAGAAAACCGGAAAAGAGGTAGGAGATGAAATATTATGTATGTGGAACAATGAGAAGAAGACCTATAAGTGACAGGAAGCTATTGGAGTTATGTGTAAGGAGGCAAATTACATAATTAAATCTGTGCTTTAATCACTTTGGTGGTTATGTGGAGGTTAGAGTCTGGAAACTTGAGATAGGGAGGCTATTAGGAGACTATTTTAAATATTCTGAGCAAGGAGAAATGAGGATCTGAACTAGAGTTGTGAGTCTGTCATGGAAAGGAAGGGAGATATCTGAGATGTTATGAAGGGAGATAGGAATGTTAAGATTTGGCAAGTGATTGGATATTTTGGAATAAGTGAAAATGAAAAGTCAAGACTGTGAAACTGGAATATGGTGGAATGATGGCTCCCTCAAAAGAAATAGGGAAATTGGGGAAGGGAAGTGAAAGATAGAGAGAAGGCAGCTAAGAGTAGAGAAGCAAATTCTTATGGTAGAGATGGAAATGGGTCCTGACTCACTCAGCCGACCATAATTGGAACTGAGGACTGCCTAGAAAACCAGATTACCAGTCATACTGACAAGGGTTGAGAGACAAATCAGAGCAGAAGAATGGATGGAACTTCTGGGCAAGCTGCCAGTTACACAGAGTTGAGATAGCAAAACCACAAAAGATGGCTCGAGCTTCAAATAGCAAACAGTGATAAAGCAAGAGCTTTAAGTGATATGGGTCTTACCTTCCAAAATGTTGTCCTCTTCTTCCTAGTTCCTAGACAAATAGTGAAACCATTTCCCCCAGACTATATATGGAAAAAAAGAGTGAGAAATCACTTGTTGAGGAATGAGCTGCTTTTTTTTTTTTTTTAGCACTTTCATACATTTTTTGTTAAATTTATTATTATTAAATTGATTTGTGATAGTTTTATTAAAATGATAATAATTAAGTCCTTAGACCTGAGTTCATTTTAGGATTTAGTAGTACTTAGATTTGAGCTAACTTTCATCACACCAGTGTGGGATGCTACATGAAATATACTTACTAGTAAACATTGCCCATAAACATGAACCCAAACATGAAAAAAATCTTGACTGGCCCACAAGTGATATGTATGAATTTTTACCTACCTAAATGCCCCTTAGGTCTTCATCACCCAATTCAGTCCCACAGGTAAACCAGAAGTAAAGAAAATTATTTCCCATGTTTTTGTGGGATCTTCCCACATCAATTCTTTGGTGACAGAGGATATGTCACGTAATAAGTGCTGGGAATATATAAAAAAAAAAAGACAAAATCTGACCTAAAGGAGGTTACATTCTTCTTCGAGTTGGGGAAAAGCAGTGAAGCATTTATATGACATATATTCATTTAAGTAAAATTCAAAGTAGGAAATATTTCTTCAGAAAAAAAAGAAAAAGAAGAAGAAAATAGTTTGGGGAGGAGGAAAATATTTTGGAAACACTACCAAAAGAGGTGGCCTCTGAGACTATTTTTTTTTTATTTTAATAGCTTTTTATTTCAAGTTATATGCATGGGTAATTTTACGGCATTGACAATTGCCAAACCTTTTGTTCCAATTTTTCCCCTCCTTCCCTCCACCTCCTCCCCTAGATGGCAGGATGATCAATATATGTTAAATATGTTAAAGTATAAATTAAATACAATATAAGTATATATGTCCAAACTGTTATTTTGCTGTGCAAATAGAATCAGACGCTGAAATATTGTACAATTAGCCTGTGGAGGATATCAAAAATTCAGGCGGGCAAAAATATAGGGATTGGGAATTCAATGTAATGGTTCTTAGTCATCTCCCAGAGTTCTTTTGCTGGGTGTAGCCCTGAACCTATTTTTAAAAGAAGATTCTGAAAGTACTAATATTGAATAAGGATGGGGAAAGGGACTGAGCCTCTAATTTCACCAATATAGAGAGCTCCCACATAAAGAAATTCTACCAATGTAGGTCTGTACTTTCTCTATAATTAATAATTTTAGCTAAATTTCTTAAAAGTACTAAGAAATTAAGTAATCTGTCCAGGATAATGTATTCATCATGTCTCATAGGCATTTCTTAAATCAAGATTTTCATGGCTGTCTTTTTTTAAAACTTTAATAGCATTTTATTTTTTGTAAATACATACAAAGATAGTTTTCAACATTCGTCTTTGCAAAATCTTGTGTTCCAAATTTTTCTTTCCCCCCCTGCTCCCTCCCCAAGACAATAAGCAATCCAATAATAGGTTAAACATGTGCAATTCTTCTAAATATATTTCCATATTTATCATGCTGCACCAAAAAAAAAAAAAAAAAAAAAAAAAAGAAAAGAAAAAAAAGGCAGATCAAAAGGGAAAAAAGGAAAAAGAAAAAAAAAACAAGCAAACAAACAACAATTAAAAAGTGAACCATGCTTTGATCCTCGGGCAGTATCCATTAGTTCTTTGTTTGGATGGGGATGGCTTTTTCCATCACAAGTCTATTGTAATTGCTTTGAATCACCTCATTGTTAAAAGAGCCGAGTCCATCATAGTTGATCCTCACATAATCTTGTTGTTACTATGTACATTGTTCTCTTAGTTCTGCTCACTTCACTCAACATCAATTAATATAAGTCTTTACAGGCTTTTCTGAAATTAGCCTGCTCATTATTTCTTATAGAACAATAATATTCCATTACATTCATATAGAATAGCTTATTTAGCCATTCCCCAGCTGAGGGGCATCCACTCAATTTCCACCTCAAAAATGGCTGCTACAAACATTTTTGCACATATGGATCTTTTTCCCTTTTTATGATCTCTTTGGGATATAGACCCAGTAGAGATACTGCTGGTTCAAAGGGTATGCATAGTTTGATAGCCTTTTGAGCATAATTCCAAATTGTTCTCCAGAACAGTTGGATTATTTCACAACTCCACCACTAACAATGCATACTAATGTTCTAGTTTTCTCACACCCTCTCCAACATTAATTATTAACTTTTTCTGTCATCTTACATAGCTGTCTTTTACAAATTGTTTTAAATTAGAAATGACCTTTATCTCATATCTAAAATTATGCAATTGAAGTTAAATGACTTGCCCAGGATCACATAGTTAGAAGTGTTAAGTGTCTGAGATCATATTTGAACTCGGGTCCTCCTGACTTCGGGTTAGTGTTCCATCCACTCAGCCACCTAGCTGCCCCAATTCCAATAAACTTGTGACAGAAAGTGCCATCAGCATCCAGAGAGAAAACAATGGAGACCGAATATGTATAAAAGCACAGTCTTTTCACCTTTTTTTGTGTTGTTTGTTTTGGTTTCTTGTGTATTTTTTCTTTTATTTTTTGATCTGATTTTTCTTGTGGACTATAACAAATATGGAAATATGTTTTTAAAAAATTACATGCTTAATCTGTTTTGGATTGCTTGCCATCTATAGGACGAAGTAGAGGAAGGAGAGAAAAAAGTTTTTTCAAAGGTGTATGTTGAAAACTATCTTTGCATATATTTGAAAAAATAAAAAGCTATTTAAAAAGACCAAAAAAGGGGGGGGGGGATATAAAACTACCTTGGCAGTTGCTTTGTACACATTAGGTATGTAATATAGACTTTCTGAATGAATCAAAAAAATTATTTTCAAAAGAGCAATTTAATGTGATTTTTTGAAACTTTTAAATTATTTTATTATCGTTTAGTGGGAAAGAAGAAAGAAACTGGTTTTTAGACTGTCAAACTTAAAACCAATGAAATGTCTTTGAGATACCAACAAAACATAATGCTTCTATATTGCATTTCATGTTCAAACTTGAGACCACAGAGAGTTTTTGATGTTACACCCTATAAAGCGAGAGGTGACAATGGGAAATTTGTCTGTTAGTCTAGACATAAATCAACTGCCTTTGAAATTCTGGGTGACACGCCTGAATCTGAAATACATAATATTGTACCAGCATCATGAATTTTCCTATATTCTAACAAATGGTTCCCAACAGGAGTGTCTATGTCATGAACACAGAGCCCTGCTGTGTATACTTCTCCTAGAAACTTCCTTTCATAAATACTGGTTTAGTTCCCTTTAGGTATGAAAATTCTATTGTTTCCTGGAATGTGATTCTAAGAATAAACAAGTTTGACAGGTATAGGTGTAAAAGGTTTCTGAAGTTCACTCCTTTCATTTGTAATCAACTGAACCACTGAGGTCACTTTGAAATATATCTTTTAAATTAAGTACTGTATACAGGTAATATGCCTCTCATAACAAGCATATTTCTCATTTCTGTACATTTTGAAACAAATATACTTATAGTTTTCCAAGTATTTAATAATTAATTATATTTGGTCCTTGGGGAAAATATTTTATGAAAACCACTCCAGCTTTTGTAAAGACTGCCTTTCTGGCATTTTTTGGTGACATAGGGGAGGGAGATGATTACATGGAAGGTTTGGTATGCACCCAGAGTTCTGATACTTTGATGTGCAACCACATAAACATCCTTTAAGTCTCCCTTTTTAGGTTTCTAATCAGAAGTCAGGCTATGCTTCTAGCTTCCACCCCCTTCCTGTGAATTTTGATCTGACTTCATGTCATTAGCAAAAGCATGAGGAGGCATAAGTAATAGAAAGTAAAGGCAAGACATTTGTAGCAAACTTCTGGAGCTGCCATTGAGTTACTTCTTATCTTCTTTAGTAATAATGTAACATACTTAAAGACCTCTGTGCTCTATATTTTTGCCTTATCATGGCATCAACGAAGACTGACAGAGGGAATTTAGGAATGAAATAATTCATGAAAACAATGTTCTTTTCTGGCACCTTCTCTCAATGGAATATATGTACATTCCTTATCACCATAGTCAAGCAGGTTGGTCTGTGGAGCCCAAAGGTAGCTGTAGAGAGATGACCCTGGATTCCTGAAGGCTATGTTGGAGAAGTATAATATCTAGCAGGTCTCATCAAAATGGAAATGCTTTCAAGTCCAGAGGAAGATTACAGATTGTGAGTCTTCTGTCCAAGTCCAAGCCTAGCTAAATGTAGAGAGGCTCACCAGCAGGTATGCTCCAGGATGATGCATTTGGGGGCCATAGAAACTCTCAAAGACTCTCTGCTAAATTATAGAATACTTGAACTTGTCGCCAACAGAATCACAGCCTCTTTAGGTCTTAAAGAATAATAATATGGCATGCTAGGTCTAGTTGAATCCCCCGCCCCCCCCCCCCCCCCCCCCCCCCCCCCAGTGATGCTGGGCAAGTCACTTAACCCCAATTGCCTCAGCAATAAATAAATAAATAAATGAAGCAAACACACAAAATCTATTATGATTATAATAATATCTTGGCACACAAAAATAATAAATGATATTTATATAGTGCTTAAAGGTTTGCCAAATGCTTTATATACATTATTTCATTTGATTCTCTCAAAGCCAAATCTGTTGAAGTGAACAGAGTAGTTGACTTAGAATAAGGAACATCTAAATTCAAATCCTGCCTCAGGCACTTACTAGCTTTGGAGTCTTAGGTAAATCTTTTAAATTCTCCCAGACTCAGTTTCCTCATCTGCAAATGAGGATAAAAATAACATCTTTCTCACAGGGCTTTTAGAATCAAATGAGATGACATTATATAAAGTATTTTGCAAATCTTCAAGTGCTACATAAATGCTAGCCATTATTATAGATATGAATTATTTATTTTTGCTTTGCTTGATGTCATGTTTACAACTCTTAATTTTTTTTTGAATTCATTTGATGCATAGTCATATTTGTTCTAGTTTATAATTTTTATATATTTGTCTCTGCTTTTTAGATGTATTTCTTGTGTACAATGGATTGTGGGGTTTTGTTTTCTTATTAATTTTATACATCTCATTAGTCCATTAACATTTAATGCTATGAGAGTTTAGTTTATGTCTTCCATTTATTTCTTTTTATTTAAAAAGATTTCATTCACTTGGTTTTAATATGCACACAGACATAGACAAATACAGGCAGACAGACACAGACACAGACACAGACACACAGACACACAGACACACACACCCCTCTTCCTCTGTTAAGGCAAAAGTTTGTCCCTATCATTAGTTTTGTTTAAACAACTTTGATGAAGCCCAGGGGAAAAGATTTTATGTTCTCCCTATCTTCTCCTCCAATAGTTAGGCAGAACTCCTGTCACAAAGGAGACAGATGGATGGGCACAGAGTATTCTAGCAAAGTTTCTCTGGCAGGAAAGTGTCCCAATATGGGCTCCAGGCAAAAATTCTTGGGTTAATTTATTCATCCCTAAAAGGAGCATAAATGCTAGTGGGGTAGAGGCTGAATAATCATTTTAAGGATTAGCATTCTCCAGTCTTAATTCCTAAGAATTTTATTTATCCTAATTTTTTTTTATTCCATGAATTCTTCTATTAATTACAAGTAGTATACAATTCCTCTTATGAAGAATTTTTGAGATAAAGTTTTAAAGATAAATATTTTAAAGATAAAGCTGAGAAAAGTCCCATTACTTCTGAATATACAGTATTTCATCTCATTCGCATGCCATATTATATACTATATACTTGGAGTAAGAAACATCTGAATTCAAATTCTGTCTCTACAATTAATTCTGTAATTAATTAAGTTTCTACAATTAACAGGCACCTACTTTGTTTTGTTTTTGCCTCCCCAAAAGATATTGCTATAGATAGTATGGCATACATTTCATGCTGTTGTTGAATTTTTAGGGTATATGCTCAGTAATAAGATCACTGGAGAAAAGTTTACTTTTCTCACCTAATTCCAATTTTTTCCCCAGTCTATTTTAGCCAATTCATAGTTCCACTAATAGTGTATTAATGTGTCTGTCCTCCCATAACCTCTTTGATAGTGACTGTTTTGATTGTAATTTTTATCAATTTGCTGAGTATTATATAAAAACTTACAGCTATTTTAATTTGCATTTTTTATTAGTAGAAATTTGGAGAATGTTTTAATTTGGTCACAGATAGTTGGCAACCCTTCTTTTGAAAACTATTTCTATCTTTTTATTGCTTAGTTATTGGAAATGCCTCTTGGTGTAACAAATTTGTGTCACTTCACTGTATCTTTTGGATATCTTTCCTGCTTGATGGTTTCTTTTCTTATTCCAGCTGCATTTGTTTTAATCATGTAAAACCCCTCACATTTTAAGTAAATCAGCTTTGGATATTGTAACTTTTATGATTTTTCCACCTCATCCATTACTATTTCTCAATTGGCTCTTACACTGATGAGCTGCCTAAGTTGTTTAGAGATAAAACAAAAAAAAAAAAATCATGTGAGATCTGAATTGCAGAGCAACAACTCTGAAAAGGAAAGTTACCTGGGTAGTTTCCCTTGGGTCTCTATGTTCATGTTCCCTGGGGTTGGGTGTGTCCTTAGAGTTCTTTATAATGTCTTTTGCTTCAAGCTGCTGAAGGATTTATAGCACAGGATATAGCAAAGGGCTTGGGCAGTAATGAGGCTGAATCACAAGGTGAATTATGGCTATATATTTGATTTGGCCTCTTATCTTTACTTAAAGTTATCAAAAGTAACATTTCTTATTATAATCACAAATTTGGGAATTCTGATGGTAAAACAAAACAAAACAAAAGAAAACAAAAACCAATCTCCAAGAGGATGATGAAAAACATTGAAATAGAGAAATTGAGTCCTTCCCTTTTCTCTAGAGATTATACCAGAAGTCATGGAGGCCTGGCCACAATATGTTTCCAAACTTATTCAGTCTAGCTGCTCTAAAAATTATTATCTCTAAATAGTAATCTCAAAAGAAATGATGAGAGTTTTCATATTGTTTAAAATAAGGTAAAGGCTTGTTGCTGTAGTAGATAAAGAGAGCTGACCTTAGAATCCGGAATACCTAAATTCTAGTGCGACTTATAGTGCCACTATGAGACCACGAACAATTCATTTAACCAATCAGTATTCAGGCAATTGCTAAGACTAGAAATTGCAGAAAAGATGTTGATCTGCTTTATTAGTTTCCTTATGCTAGCACTACTTTGTTGGATGAGATCACAACCCTACTCTATAACTCTTCAAATAAGGCTACTTGATTAGTTTTTATTGTTTTTCCCCCCCACTCAATATTCTAATTATTAGTCTAAATATGCTAAAATTCATTATCTGTTACAAGTAATTATACTTTACTTCGTATGTTTTGTTGAATCTGAGATCTCCCTCCATAGATACAACATGGAAACCCTCCATATCTCCTCTGCTAGACTAGATCCTTAGGAGCATGTAATCCCTTGAATTTAGCACAGGAACTGAATATATGTGCTTAAGAACTTCATATCTCATTCTGTGTAATTCTTATCCAGGTCTTTCTGAAAAATTTCCAAAGAGGATCACCCACCATGATGAAGGTCTTCCTCTGATCCCTATAAGATTTCATATAGATGTAGCATGTAGCATGCGGCTGTCCTTTTGTAATCTTTCTCTGTAGATGTATGACTGGACCAGTCATTTAGCCAACAAAAATTAAGAGCCAACCATGTACAGACATTGAAGTAAGTATTGAGATACAAAAGAAAGGCAAAAACATAGTTCCTATTTTCAGGGAATTCACAGTCTAATGGGAAAATAGTTATGTACAAAATAAGATATATACAGGATAATCTCAGAAGGAAGGCACTATAATTAAGGAGAACTGAAGGAGAAATAAGATTCAAAAATCTATGTAAGACATAGCAAAGCAGATGGTCCCATCCATTTTTGTAAAAACAAAACAAAACAAAACAAAACAAAATAAAACACAAACTATTTTTTTTGCTCTGAATAAGACACACCTAGAGCTGCTGTTTTAGATCGAATGGACTTCAACTATAATTTTAAAAGTATTTGGACCTTCCCTTCTTGCCTGAATGTGTTTCCTTTTTCTTGGCATGTTTCCTTTTTCCAACAATCTCCCCCAAATTTTGCCTGATTCCCCCTTTCTGTATCCCTCCATCTTTTGTGAAAAGTAGTATTTATGTTAATTAAATTGCTTTGGAAAGATGAGAATTGGCTATATACTCTTTTAGGATGCTAAACTCCTTTATGGATTTAGCCTGCCAGTCAATGGCATACTCCTGCCTCATAGAATATTTATTTTCTCCTAGCTAATTGTGAGGAACTTGTCTTTTCCATTATTAATGCTTAAAACACTTTCCTTGCTAACTATTTGCTTTCCCAAATCTACTGCATATCTACCACTCCTGATATCTACTGTACCTCTTCATTTTGTCTGTAAATAAATGTACCTTTTGACAAGGAAAAAGACCCTTGTGAATGTCATGTGACTGAACCCCAATATTTGGTGTTGCTCTCCCCAATCTTATCATTTGGTGTCTACAATAATTTTATCAACAAGTAGCACGGTGTTTGGCACAGAGCAAAAACAAAAAATGCCTTTATTTCATTTCTACTCTCTGTGTTTGAGTCATTTAGAATATTAGTGTTTTTTAAAAAAAAAGTATTTTTCTAGCAGGAAGCAGCTTACAATCAGTAGAAATTCTGCACAATTTTTCACATTCTAACCAAGTCTACTCTCTTCCTCCTAAACAATTCTGGACCAAGTTCATTTTTCCCCTTCAGTACCTGTCTGAGATATATGTACTGATGAATTAAGTAACTGGGTTCTTCATTCAACTCACTGCTTGTCATATCCTGAGCAATAGTCACTTTATCCATTCTATTTTTACAATAAAGCAGTCATTGAAAACAAAACACATAAGAGGTCATGACTCACATTAACTCCCCCCCCCCCCCCAAAAAAAAAAAAACTACTTTACAAACAGATTTATTAAGTTTGAAATGTAATCCAATTTCTAAAGTTCTATATATACTAGAAGTTTTTGAGGACTATATCTATTGCTTAAATCTAGTAAACCTCTATAATATATGTACATATTTGTATAATTTATACAATTCTTTTTTAGTTCTGGGCTGAATTGCATGTGAATGTAAATACCAAAATTTTTTTTAAGGCATACACAGAAATTTGTGAGTACTAAACTTTGGAAACATAAAACTCAAACAAATTTCCAAAGCCAAAGGGGGCTGGCAGCCTGTTTGTTGTAGTTTTTAGTACTCTTGTCTGTGAAAATGGAGGCAAGTTGTTGGTGTTTTTATCCTGCCTCTCTACTTCCTGTTTATGGATTCAGAAGGGAGTTGTCCTGGTCTGGAAGCAGCTTTCATGTTCTTTTCCTTCCACTCCTTAATGAGCCGGATATAACACAACAGAATGTCTATTTAAGTCCTTAGGCATTTGAATGCATATGTATGAACAACCATCACCAAAACGCAATGATCATAAATATTTGCTTGTGTTTTTTTAATGAGCTTCCAGTTTTTAAAAATAAATACTAAGTAGAAACACTGACTGGATTTATGCATTCATGATTAAAATGATTAAATGACTATTGTTTAATTTGACTTGGGACTGGTGAAAAGACATAACAGCAATCAACAAAAATCTAAAGGGGGTAAAAATGCTGAATGATTAAAAGACTATTGTTTAATTTGACTTGGGACTGGTGAAAAGACATAACAGCAATCAACAAAAATCTAAAGGGGGTAAAAATGCTGAATAGGAAGAAGGTGTATTCATTCTGGAGTAAAACAGTCAAATAAGAATCAAAAGGATAACATGGTTGGAAGAAATAATAGTTAAATATCAGGGAAAAACTTCTAGAAATGTCTTTTTTTTTTTTTTTTTGGTATTACAGACCCCACCCCTTCTCAGAATCATGACTCTAAATGCATAAAATAAAAGACAGACTACAAGGGAAAACAATTATATTGAAATTCAGCTATAACTTTTTTTTTTAAGTTTGGGAACTTCAGGTTAAGAATCCCTGTCTTAGGGAAAATAGTCCCAGAGAGATTTTAGCATTGTAAGTCACAATAACCTGAGTTCAAATTTGACCTCAGACACTTAACACTTCCTAGCTGTGTGACCCTGGGCAAGTCACTTAATCCCAATTGCCTCAGCAAAATAAAATAAATAAATAAATGAAATAAAATGAAATAACTTTTTTTTAAAAAGTAAAGAGTTTTATTAGACCTTTGAACAGCAATACAAAGGATGAAACTCTGTTAGCAATGATTTTTACTGAAATTAGTACATTCCAATAGCCAAAAATGACAATTTTTTCAGGGCCTCCCTCCAACTTATCATCAGAATTCTATCTATTTAATATTCTAGTGGGATTTTCATATCAGGTGTTTCAAAACTTTTATGCTAAGACTTTGGGGACACTTTGTGTTTTGCAACATTTAAAGTTAAATGAATGGTGTGGAGATGGAGAGAACATTGATCTCATGGAAGTCAGAAGTAGCAGATCAATTATATTCTGGTCTTTTCTATGGTATCTACTGTTATCTTCAGTAATAGAAGGGAAAATTATTAGGTGGTATCCCTAGGAAAAGAAAATCCATGAAATATTTTGTTCATTCAACAGATTAATACCAAGTCTTTTCCTAAAGTCTTAAGGGAAATATGAAGATATTTATTAAAATGCTTATTCTGTGCTTAGCCCTGGGAATATATATTAAAGGAAATAAAGCAAAGCTTCTGTTTTCAGGGAGCTTAAAATCTACTAAGGAAGAAAAGATATGTACAAAAAAACCCATTAAGATATGAAATGGAACTAAATGAATATTGAAAAAGGTACAAATCAGATATCAGGGGCATCATGAAGAGAAAGAGCCCTTTAGGATTTACAAAGCATTTTTTCAAAATATATTACCTCATTTGATTCTCTCTCTTTTTTTTTTTTTTTAGGAAGGTAGGTGCTACTATTATGCCCATTTCAAAGATGAGGTAAATGTGGCAGACAGGGATTAAATGACTTGCCCAGAGTCACATGGCTAGTAAGTGTCTGAGCAGGGATTTCTTAGAGAACATGGCATTTGAACCAGATTTTCAGTGGTGGATATTATTTCAAGATCCCTGATTAAGTTGGGTGACAGTGGAAGATTTCCTTGGCATAGGAGAAAATTGTAAGCAAAGGCAGGCAAATATCAAATATGTTTGTAGAACAGAAGGTGGTACAATGTGGCTGGAGTATAGAAATTATAAATGAGAGGCATGATAAAGAAGCATAATTTATAGTTGTCTTTATAATACCTTATTATGGATTCAAGTCCTCATTCAGCACTTGCTATCCATATAAAAGTAGGCAAGTTGCAGAACATCTCTAGGTTTCAATTTTTGTAAAAGGAGGAGTTAGATTTAAATGATGTATAAGGTCTCTTTCAGTTCTAAAACTCTAATCATATAATCTTATGATTATTTTTAGAGTAGATTCATTTGAAGATGAATATCAGGGAGAAATTCTAAAATAAACTTTAGATAGTCTTATGGGCAAGGAAATACAAAGAGATTTCTGGAACTCTGTAGAAACCAAGTGGGTAATTAAACATAATTAGATAATTTTATTTCTGCTTGTGGTAAGCTTGTTTTCATTGAGAGACTAAGATATAAATTTATTAATTAAAAATAGCTGAACATTTAGCAGAATCCTATGTCAAGAGGGAAGAAACTCACTATAAATATATTAAAACTAGCTCATAATCTCCTTTAACTACTGATTCTCAAGGGCAATGAACAAAATTTGAATAGTTATCAAAAATGCTACTAAACTGGAGAAAATGCCTTGAAGCAAGGATAGGATTACAGAGAACTAAGGATGTAGGGACTGTGTTCCTATCTGTAACAAGAAAGACCTCCAAGAGCAACTCTCCACTCTTCAGTTTATCAGGAAGAATAAAATGTTCTTTTTAAAAATGGGAAAAATGTGTCAAGGAATAAAAATGAGAAGAAAATATATATGAAGAAACAGGGGAAAGGAAGTTAGAGGATAAAACAATATAGCACAGAATTAAGAGAAAAAAAGGAAACTGAATTTTAAAATCTCACATATTTCCCAATTTCCCATCCACTACACTCATTTTGGACTTCTTTGATCTCTCCAACATGCTTTGGGAACTTTCTCCTCCCTACTTTTCAGCTTTCTTTTGATTATCCCCCATTAAATTGTAAACTCTTTGAGGGCAGGAATTGTCTTTTTTTTTTTTTTTTTCATATTTGCATTTCCAGAATTTACTTCTATGCCTAGCACATAGTAGGTATTTAATAAATGCTTATTGAATATTGATTACTAAATATTAGGGATAGAGTTCCTTTCACAAAGAGGGCAGAGATTGATTATCTCAAGAGGAAGTAGCTTCTTCTGTTTCAAGTAATGTTGAGGTAGCTCTATAGGTATCACTAAGTGAGAGGTCAACCAGTAAAGCCAGGAAGAAAAGATGAGTAATGGTGGTTGATGATTCCTCTGCTAAAGGATACTGAGGTGGCTATTTGTTGATCTGATATAAACCCCAGAACTGGTGTGTTCTTGTAGTATGAGGGATATGAATAAGAGCCTTCCATCAGAATTTGTCATAGCTGATGATTGCTACCCACTTGTAATGATTCACATTGGAATAATATCCTTAGAAGGAATATGAAAAGTAACCTTAAGGATTATGAAGATTTAGGCAGAAAATTGTAGATTTTAATGACAAAGATGTGTTTGTTTTTGTTTTCTTATTAACTGTAGATTAAAAATAGAGATTTCAGAAGAGGTAGATGGGTTTGGAGAAATGAACAAGGGATGAAATAGATGGTGTCTAAAAATGAAATTTGGATTTCTGGATCACAGCTTGAAGTACAATATATCTTCTGTCTTGGGGATACCCCAAGAACTTTGAGCTGGGGCAAATGGGATAAAGAAAATAGTTGAGTAAGAAGAGTAAACAATTTAAGTCTTATTTTTTAAATCAAATAACTATTTAATTTTTGTCTGTATATCCCCAACATGTTTGGCAAAAGTAAACACTTAATGAATGTTTGTTCAAATTTTGCTTCTGTTTCTCTTTCATGGATACTGATCTTAGGCTTAATAAGATAAAGGAAAAAATGATTAAATTGAAAAAGGAGTAGAAACTGAAGAAAATGAAATGATGATGAAAGCCCTGAACTGACTTCAACAAGTTCAACTCACAAATTACACTCTAAAATATTGAAAGAATCGGCATATATCAGCTGGTGTCAATAATTTTTGAAAGATGGAGAAAATGGAAGGAGTGCCACAAAACCAAATGAGGACAAATTTTGTCCAAATTAGAATGGTAGCCATTCTAATTATAGGCCAATGGATTCCATGACACATTTTAATTTTTTTTAAATTTTCAAAACATATGCAAGGATAATTTTTCAATATTGACCCTTGAAAAATCTTGTGTTCCCATTTTCCCCTTCCTCCAACTCTTTCCTGTAGATGGCATGTAATTCAATATATGTTAAATATAATTCAAATATATGTTGAATCCCATGTAGGCATTCATATTTATGCAATTATCTTGTTGCACAAGAAAAATCAGGTCAAAAAAGTAAAAAAAAAAAGAGAGAGAAAAAATAAAATTTAAACACCCTACAACAAAAAAGAGTGAAAACTCTATGTTGTGATCCACCCTCAGTTCCCTCAGTCCTTTCTCTGGGTGTAAATGGCTTTCTTCATCACAAGATCATTGGAACTGGCCTGGATCATCTCATTGTTAAAAAGAGCCATGTCCATCAGAATTGATTATTGTATAATCTTCTTGTTGCCATGTAAAATGATCTCTTAGTTTTACTCATTTCACTTAGCATTAGTTCATGTAAGTCTCTCCAGGTCTCTCTGAAATCATCCTGCTGATGGTTTCTTATAGAACAATAACATTTCATAACATTCATATACTATAACTTATAAAGCCATTCTCCAACTGATGGGCATCCACTCAGTTTCCAGTTTCTTGCCACTACAATATTTTTGCACATGTGGGTCCCTTTCCCTCTTTTAAGATCTCTTTGGGATACAAGCTTAGTAGAAACACTGCTGGTCAAAGCGTATGCACAGTTTGATAGCCCTTTGGTCGTAGTTCCAAATTGCTCTCCAGAATGGTTGGATCCATTCACAATTCCAATAACAATGTATTAGTGTCCCAGTTTTCCCACATCCCCTCCAACATTCATCATTATCTTTGTCCATCATCTTAGCCAATCTGAGAAATTTGTAGTGGTATCTCAGAGTTGTTTTAATTTGCATTTCTCTGATCAATAATGATTTAGAGCACCTTTTCATATGATTAGAAATGATTTCAATTTCTTCATCTGAAAATTGTTCATATCCTTTGACCATTTATCAGTTGGAGAATGGCTTGAATTCTTATAAATTTGAGTCAATTCTCTATATATTTTAGAACTAAAGTCTTTATTAGAACCTTTGAATGTAAAAATGTTTTCCCATTTTATTGCTTCCCTTCTAATCTTGTCTGCATAGTTTTGTTTGTACAAAACCTTTTAAACTTAATGCAATCAAAATTATCTACTTTGTGTTCAATAATGTACTCAGTTCTTCTTTGGTCACAAATTTCTTCTTTCTCCATTGATCTGAGAGGTAAACTATCCTATGTTCTTCTAATTTGCTTATAATATCATTCTTATCTTAATAACAATATCTAGATCATGAACCCATTTTGACTTTATTTTGGTATATGGTATTAGTTGTGGGTCAATGCCTAATTTCTGCCATACAGGTTTCCAATTTTCCCAGCAGTTTTTGTCAAATAGTGAATTCTTATCCACAAAGCCAGGGTCTTTGGGTTTGTCAAACACTAGATTACTATAATCATTGATTATTTTGTCCTGTGCACCTAACCTATTCCACTGATTGACTACTCTATTTCTTAGCCTGTACCAAATGATTTTGATGATCACTGCTGTATAATAAATATAGTTTTAGGTCTGGCACAGCTAGGCTACTCTCATTTGCATTTTTTTTATTAATTCCCTTGAAATTCTTGACCTTTTGTTCTTCCAGATGAACTTTGTTATTTTTTTTTTAGATTCTGTAAAATAATTTATTGAGAATTTGATTGGTATGTCACTAAATAAATAGATTAATTTAAATAGAACTGCATGACACATTTTTAAAAGGATAGTTTGTAGGCATTTTGAAATGAAGTAGGGACCACTAAAAGCCAGTATGACTTGATCAATAATAGTAAAATTATTAATTATTATTAATTACATATTAATCTCATTTCTATTTATGAAAATTAAGTAGATTTATAGATCAAGGGAATTCCATAAACATTGTATAACTAGATTTCAATAAAGCCTTTGACAAAGTATCTCTTCCTATCATCATGAACAAGACAAACATCTTTTTTTTTATTTTTTTAATAATAATAATTTAGTTAATAAATAAGCTATAAAAATAATATTTTTAATAACCTTCTATCAAAAGTTCTTAATCTTTTTTGGGTCATGGGCCCTTTTGTCAATCTAGTAGGATTTATGATTTCCTCTTTAGGATAATGTTTTAAAATAAATAGGATTATAAAGGAAACCAATTATAATGAAATATAATTATCACAAAATATATTTTCTAAAGTTCATAGACCCCAGGTAAAGAGCCTGGTTTTGATGATAGGACAGTTAGGTGAAATTATCATAGTTTGAATAACTCAACTGAAAGATATGATATGTAAAGAGCTTGACAGACAGATGTCTGTCTCATGTTTCTCGAGCAGAGTCAGAGAAGCCATCCCAAACATTCATAGGGACTATTTGTGTCCCACCTGTGGCAGAACATTTCCAGCTTGTAATGGTCTGATCAGCCACATTGGACACATTGTAACTTCACTCTAACATAGTGACAACATTTTTGTCCTCTTGAGAATGAAGAACAACCATCAACTAACCATTCAAGAGACAAAGTTTCTGGGAAATTAATCATTTTATTAATAATGCTAACATTTTATTAATAAAAAGGTCAGTGACACTCAAATAACAAAGACCAGTCATGTCAGTGGGCTCACAGTTTGTATGCCCTGAAAGGTGTTCAATTAATAAGAGAGAATGAATATTACAATGAGAAATGCACATATTCCAATTAGAGATGTATCTATGTAATGTTATGTATATCATAATGTAATTTAAGTTTATCATTTACTTCCAAAGCACCCCCAGCCTCAGGGAAATCTAGACAAAGAATCTATATCCCCTACCCAATCCTGAGCAGAAGCCTGAGAAAGAAGGACCAGAAGTTTCATTAGCTATCCCACCTAATCTAAAATGAAACTTCTGGCCCTTCTTCAGATTGAGGAGAATGTTAATCTTGTCTGCTGTCATCATTCCGGTCCTTCAGAGGTTGAGCTTTGAATCAGGATCTTAGAAAGAGGGAAAATTCTGGATCTCTCAGAATCATTGGTTTTTAATAATCACTTTTCTCAAAGAGTAATCGCTAATAATTCAATGTTAACTTGGAGATATGCCTTATGTAGAATGCCTCAGAAATCAGTATACTTGGCTCTATATTGCTCATATTTTTATAGATGATTTTGGGAAAGACATATATGGCATAGTTATAAATTTTTCAGTCACAAAACTGAAAAGAACAGCTAACATATTGGACAATATCCAAAAACATCTTGACAGCTAGAATGATTGTTGGAATATAGTAATATATATTTGCATTAAATATATATTGAATTGGGGTAAATATAAAATTCTATACATGGGCTCAAAAGTTCAATAAACAGAGTTGAGGAGAAAATGCTTTCAAAATATGGAGTTTGACATACATTTTAATATGTTTAACATATACTGGATTGTTTGCCATCTAGGGGAGAGGATGGAAGAGAAGAAGGAGAAAATCTAAAACACAAGGCTATACAAGGGTCAATGTTGTCAAATTATCCATGCCTATGTTTTGAAAATAAAAAGCTTTAAAAACAAAAACAAAATATGGAGGCTGAATACCAGCTAAGTAGACTAGTTTGGGCTAGAATATAGAGTACAGGAAGACTAGTGATACAACCTAAACTAGAAAAATTAACAAAACCAGATTTTGAAAGGATTTTAATACTGGCCTGAGTAATTTGTATCTTATGCTAGAGGTAATAAAAAGCCATCAAAGTCAGTGAATCAGGATCATGCCAGTGCTTTAAGATGGTAAACCTTGTACAATAATCCAGGTGAGTGGTAATGAGGACCTGAAATAAAATATTGATTACTTACGCAGAAAAAAGGGAGTGAATATGAGAAATGTGGAGGTAGAATCAGTAAGAATTGGGAACTAGATAGACATGGGGAGGGAAAGAAAAGGAAGAAATGACTCTGGTCTTACCAACGCAGGTGACTGGAAGGGTGGTGGTGCTCTTATCAGAAGTAACCAAGTCTGGAGGTGGAGAAAGAAAGGGTTTAGGGACAAAAATAATAGACTCCATTTTGAGCATGTTATGGTTGAGGTGCTGCTGGAGTATATAGTTAGAAAGATCCAGAGTGTGGGTAACAATACAGGACAGGACATCAAGAGAAGTAGTAGACCTGGATAGCTAGATCTAGGAGTCTGTTTGTAACTCAGACATAGGAGCAAACAAGAGGGAGAAGGCAGAGTAAGGAATAGAAAGCCCAGGACAGAACCTGGAGGTGATACCTACACTCAAAAAACAAAAAGAGAAATGATGATTCAGTGAAGATTGAGAAGGAACAGAGAGGTATGAGGAAGTTACATCATGGAAGCCAAGTCTAGACAGATTATCCACAAATAAGAAGTGTGTGACTGTATCAAAAGCAGCAGAAAAGTCAGGGCACAAGACGACAAAGAAAAAAATAACATTTAGCAGTTAAAAGGTTATTAATAACTGTGTTCCCTTCCCACTCTGATATTCTAGGAAAACAAATTTCACCACAGAAATAATATTCTAATAGGTAAATTATGTGCTTAACTGAGGGCTATACTATTTCCTAGAATTAACATGATATTGTTAACTTAATCAATAATAATAATGTGCCAGCCCCAGTGCTAAGTACTTTGCAATTATTTTCTTCTTTGATTTTCATAACAATCCTGAAAGGTAGGTACTATTAGTAACATATTTAATGATGAAGAAACTAAAGTAATTTATATGCCTGGATATTATATAGAATGAAATTTTCTTTTCATTAGTATATCTATGTATTTCGTCCAAAAAAACAGGCAGCCGCCTCTCCATGCTTTTGCGGTCTACTTTATCGAATTGCTATGGCCCAAAATGTTTAACACCAAGCAATCAAGCAATCAACTGACGGATGAGGAATAATTCCAAAACGAACTAAGATGTTCCTTTATATGCAGTCTATCACTGCAGCTTTATCAGCTTACTAATACTTGCTGAAGCAATATCTTTTTTAATGATATCTAAGGCTCTTATTAGACTTTCTTTGTCTGCTATATAATGCTATTGATTCCTACTGAGTTTTTTCAGTTCACTAAAATTCTCAGATTTTTTTTTTTCAAATGAACTATTTATGTCTTCCCCTTATTGTGCTTGTGAAGCTGATTCTTTGAATCCAAATGTAAAACTCCACATTTATTCCTCTTAAATTTCATCTTGTTAAGTTCAACCTAATGCTCTAGGTGGTTAGGGTCTTTATAAAGTATATTCCTTTGTGTTAGCAGTCAGAGTCAGAGATCATCTCACATTTGTCAATAATGCCATCTATAAGTTAGATCTTTTGACTGTATATTTTTTACTTTTTATAGATTTTAAAACTGGGAGAGGTGGGAGTATGGTAAGTTTTATGCCTGTAAATGGAGAACAGTTGAAATTGATGCTAACCTTTATGCCCTGTTTTTTGTATAAAGATCCTATTAATCCCTGATTCTTCCAATTCACTTAACTCTGGCACACAGCAAAAAGAGAAACTTCAGTTTTCCTGTTTTATCATTATATGAAATAATAAAAGTATTTTACTAGTATGAAAAAAAATGCCATTTATACCTTTTGTCAAGTCCCGGGACCCTGAACCATGCTATCATAACATTAGATACTTAAAAATAATTTTCATAACATGATGAAGGCTTTATTACTGGAATAGGAATGTAGTGGAAGAAAACAAGCTAGTACATTTACAAATTTTCTTTATGTTTCAAAAGCAACTGATCAAATATATTTTTGTTTCATATTACATAATGGGGTAAATGTACAAAATTCATTTTTTTTTGCAAACTCCCATCTTTTAAAAAATTCTAATGCATTTAAATGCTTACAATGTGTAAAGTATCATACTAATTGGAAAAGAAAAGTAAGAGAGTTCCTTCTTTCAAGTAGTCTCACTCAAATAGAGGCAACAAAATAAAAAAAGATTTTATCAGCAAATCAGTAGGAAAGGCCCAGTAAGTGGTCCTTAACATATGACACCAAAGCAGATGGTAATATGTCTTTAGTGTCAGATTCATTGATAAAACCATAACTTTTTATGAGGTTAAGCCTTTTAACAGTAACTTGAATATAGGGAATTTTCCTTTTTGGATCATCAGTAACTGTGGCTCCTGAGGAATCAGGATCTGCCTTATCAAGGGGCAACTGCCAGATTCCACCTTTACCAGAATTACTATCCTGGGAAGCTATCCTAAGAAACTACCCTGGAAGCTAGTTGTGGAGTTAACAATGGAAGCTACATTTTCATTAGGGTCATGAAGCTTGAAGTTCTTTGGGAAAACTTGATGACTTTTTGAGAAACAGATCCAAGGACATTTATCTCTCTACAGATTTCTCTACCTTATTTTTCTCATTGCAAACTCTGCTATCATAAGTATAGATATTCGAGGTCAAGTTGTTTTTGTTTTTCTGTCTAAGGTCCGTTTCTTATATTATGATGCTTTCCCTCCCAATTAGTGAGGCAACATGTCTATACTACTCACATAAATGTTATTGGTGCCAAAAGTATAAATGGCAGAGAACCACATGAAGTTTGCTTAAATTCAAAATTGCCTATTACACAATAAAATAATAAATAAAAATCTTTATTCTGAAGAAGTGTTATACTAGAACTTTTGTTGAGTGTGAAACTGATTTAGATTTTGTTTAAAATGTAGTTGACCTGGCCAGTTTTGTAAAATCAACTATTTAAGTCAGTGAAAATGTCAAACTAATTGTTTGAATTAAATATTTCCCCCAATTAATTCAGTCAAAACAATTGATTCAAGAACTTCATGTTGTTACTTTTTTTTCTTCCTTAATGAGGGAAAAATTAGCTGAGGTACTAAAAAGTAAATTTATAGTAGATCAACAATTCACAATTTTGCTTTATGAATTTTATCAACATGATCCTCTAGAACAAATAAGAAGATGAAGTTAAGGAAGAAATCAGTTTAATAAACTGTATAATAAAACATAAATTGGTGTTAGTGAGGAACACACTTTTAAATTTTAAATTAAATTAATATTTTATTTTTCTTCAGTTACATGTAAAAACAATTTTAAACAATCATTTTTAAAACTTTGAGTTCCAAATTTTTTCCCTTTCTCCCTCCCCATTCCACTTTATTGGAAAGACAAGCAATTTGAGATGTTATATATGTGTAGCCTTGCAAAATAAGTCAATAATAGCCATGTTGTAAAAGAAAACAGATTTTTAAAAAACTCAAGAAAAATAAAGTTTGAAAAGTATGCTTCAATCTGTATTCAGACAACATCAGTTTTTTGCCTAGGAATGAATAACATTTTTTTATCATAAATCCTTCAGAATTATCTTGTATTATTATATTACTGAAAATAGCTAAGTTGGACACAGCTAATCATTTTTCAATATTGCTGTTACTTAGCACAAAGTACATTTCACTTTGTATCAGATCATGTATGTCTTTCTGGGTTTTTCTGAAGCATTCTGCCATTCATTTTTCATAGTACAATAGTATTCTATCATAATCACATACCACAATCTGTTCAGTCATTCCTCAATTGTTCAGTCAATCCTCAGGCATCACCCCAATTTCTACTTCTTTGTCCTGAAAAAGAGCTGTTATAGTTTTGTACATATAGGTCTTTTTCCTTTTTGTTTGTTTGTTTGTTTTTTATTTCTTTTGAGATATAGATCTAGTAGTGGTATTGTTAAGTCAAAGGGTATATATGATTTTATAGTCCTTTGGGAATATTTCCAAATTTCTCTACAGAATGGTAGCATCAGTTCACAACACCAAAAACAATAGCATTAATGTCTCATTTTTCTCACATTCCCTCCATCATTTGATTTTCCTTTTCTGTCCTATTAGACAATATAATAGGTTTGAGATAGTACCTCAGAATTATTTTAATTTTCATTTTTCTACTCTATAGTGAGAGCATTTTTCCCTATGATTATAGATAGTTTTGATTACTTCATCTGAAAACTGTTCATATCTTTTGATCATTTATCATGTGGAGAATGGCTCTTATTTTTAAAAATTTGATTTAGGTCAAATTGTTTGAGAAATGAGGTCTTTTTTGGAGAAACTTGCTTTAAAATTTTTTTTCACATTTATTATTACTGACTTATTTCTCTCCATCCTATTTCTCCTATTCATTCTATTCTTTCTCTCCTTTTACTGTGTTGTTCTTGAAAAGTGTTTTGTTTCTGACTTCCTCTTACCCTAATCTGTCCTCCCTTTTATCACATCTTCTCTTTCCCCGTTCTCTTCTCTCCTTCACTTATTTTTCTATAGGATGTTAGATTTCTATACCCAATTGAGTGTATATGTAATTTCTTCTTTGAATCAATTCTGGTGAGAATAAGGTTCACTCACTTTCCCTTACTTTCTCCTTTTCCCCCCTCCATTGTAAAAGCTTTTTCTTGTCTTTTTTATGTAAGATAATTTACCCCATTCTATCTCTCATTCCCTTTCTCCCAATTCATTACTTTCTCACTTAATTTTTTTAAAGATGTCATCCTTTCATATTCAATTAATACCTATGCCCTCTGTCTATATATACTTCTAACTGTCCTAGTAATGAAAAAGGTTTTAGGAGTTACAAGCATCATCTTCTTATGTAGGAATATAAACAGTTTAACTTTATTAAGTCCTTTATGATTTTATTTTCCTTTTTGCTTTTCTATGCTTTGCTTGAGTGTTGTAATTGAAAGTCAAATTTTCTATTCAGCTCTGAGCCTTTCACCAGGAATATCTGAAAGTCCTCTATTTCACTGAATATCCATTTTTTTCCACTGAAGAATCATACTCAGTTTTGCTGGGCAGGTAATTTTTGGCTGTAGCAAAATTGGCATGAAGTTATCCCTAAACATTAACATCTAGATGATCTCATCCCTTAGAAATAATCGCTCTTCCAATTTGGAACTATGTAGCCCAAAAGACTATCAAACTGTGCATACACTTTGAAGCAGCAATGTTTCTACTGGGCTTATATCCCAAAGAAATCATAAAGGAGGGAAAGTGATCCACATGTGCCAAAATGTTTGTGGCAGCCCTGTTTACAGTGGCTAGAAACTGGAAAATGAGTGGATGCCCATCAGTTGGGAAATGGCTAAATAGGCTATAACATAGTATAGATGTTATATAAAATTATTATTCTATAAGAAACAATCAACAGGATGATTTCAGAGAGGCCTGGAGAGACTTACATGAACTGATGCTATGTCAAGTGGGCAGGAGCAGATCATTGTACACAGCAACAGCAAAATTATATGATGATTAATTCTGACGGATGTGGCTCTTTTCAACAATGAGATGATTCAGACCAGTTCCAATGGTCTTATGATAAAGAGAGCCATCTGCACCTAGAGAGAGAACTGAGTGGGGAGCACAACATATTTTCACTTTTTTTGTTGTTATTTGCTTGTATTTCTTTCTGTTTTTTTTCTTTTTCGATTTGATTTTTCTTATGCAGTAAGATAATTGCAAAAAGCAAGGCCAAACAAATTTGTTTCTATTGCTTATATTTCTATTGCTTTATCTTTCAAGGAACTTTTTATAATTTTGATGTATATGTAGTAGAAACCTTATTAGAGGAGAATCTTTAAGGTAGTGTTTTGATCTATTAAATGCTTTTTACAAACATACAAACAAACACACATACATATCTGACAATCACCACAATGACATCTTACAATCTTTATAGCAATTTGAAGATTATAGTCTGTTCTTTCAATAATATGCCCACTCATGGGTCATTGGACAAAGATCTTGTACTTAGATGACCAACCAATAACTAAATTAATGTTTTTAGATCATCTAAAAATTGCAAATCTTAGCACTGTCCTTTTCCCCACTATTCTCTCATTGTACAAGTAGAAGAGGATAACACAGGTCTCAAGGGCATTTTACATTTTCCTTTGTTTTGTGAGTTGCCAAGGGCGAAAAATTAATCATTGGATGGTCAGTTTCCTGGTGATAAGACTTTCTGCTTGGTTAGGACTGGTTCTTGGAAAGCAGAATGTATGTTGCTGGGTCTGAATTCAAAGATTCAATTTTAAATATCAAACATGGTGCAATCTTCTAGAGCATGTACTTTTATGAACTAGTCTTTGAGTCCCAAGGTCTTTCTCAATACTAAAATGAGGTATAAATATAGGATTTGATGGAAGATACTCATAGAAAGGATAAGACCAAACTAGAAATATTTTTGTTATAGGAAATTTCCCAATAAAGAAACTGTCTATACTAAAAAAATCTATCTATATTAAGGCAGATTTTGGTATATTTTCTGTATCTGAGAATACTGAGAGATTAAGTGATTAATTTCCCCATGTCACACAACTAGGATGTATCAGAGGAGCTATCGGAAAACAACCTCTACTATACTACATTGTTTAATTGTTTTTCAGTCATGTCTAACTCTTTGTAATTCCATTTGAGATTTTATTGGCAAAGATACTGGAGTTTGCCATTTGCTTCTCCAGTTTATTATACAGATGAAAAAACTGAAGAAAACAGGGTCAAGAGACTTATCCAGGTTCACACAGTTAGTAAGTGTGGGAGGCCAAATTTGAATTCAGAAAGATGAGTTTTCCTAAACTCTAGGTTTGATACTCTATCTACCACACCACTTAGCTGTCTCACACTTTTATAAAGAATAGCTTCAAAAGTACTGTGAAATCTTCACTCTACATTTCAGATGTTATTAGTATGCCAATAAAATAGATATTCCCCATGATTTTTTTATTTGAAAAAATCCATCCCATTGATCATCTTCTGAATATTTTTTTTTCATATTTCATGACATACATGTTTTCTTTAGGTTGTCCTATTCCTCTGAGTATCCCTTTTCTTGTCTCTTTTTCTTCTTATTTGTCCCCCAAAATATATGGAATATTCAGGGAGGAGTAGCACGTCTGGTGTGAAAGCTTTCTGAGCCCTTTTCAGGACTGCTTAACTACCTTTGGTGTCTACCTCTCACCCACCTCTCACTTGTGGCTTCAAGAAGATATTGCATGCACAGCAACCACACCTGTGTGGTTTTACCACAACTGACAATAACAATTTATGACAATAATGACAATAAATGACAATTTACCACAACCACAAATGACAGTAAACATTCTGTATTGTGCAGTCATTTTTTTTAAAATGCTATTTGTTCATTTCCAAATATACATAAGTAGTCATCACTTGCTCTGGTTAGCAAAGTATTGATGATTAGTTCTAGCAGAACTGTTTTAATGAATAGGTAAAGAATTATAATTAGCACATTTATTTACATAATTAGACTATTATCTTAAATCTAGCTGAGTGTTCCTTAATAATACTGTTAGCTGTATTATGCTGCTTAGGAAACACATTTTTCTAAGCTAATATAAAGATAAGTTTTAGCCCCTTCTGGGGCTAAATTATCTCAAATTCCAAGTTGATCAGGTTTTATTATATTAGTTCTTAATTTATATTTTTCAGAGGATTGTCTTATATTGTTCCTAATACTAGTGAAAGAAAATTGAATAAAAAATGTACCAAAAACTTCTGTAAAGTTGATTCCACTCACCAATGGCACACTTATAGAAAACAGAAAATCCAGTAGACCTGAAAGATGAACAGCTCTTGTGGAGAGAGAATAGATGTGGTTGCTGTGCATGCAACATCTTCTTGGAGCCACAAGTGAGAGGTGGGTGAGAGGTAGACACCAAAGGTAGATGAGCAGTGCCAACATTATCAGTGTCTATGCTTCTACCATGAAGATCCCTGGAGAGGTCAAAGAAAAGACCTGTATTCCATTTACCCAAATGCAATAAAACTTCATGGTGCAACATTGCAGCAAACCTTGTAGTTTAATAGACTATGTGACTGGAAGGAGAAGAGATAGAGAAGAATAATGAAGGCAATGTGTGGTACAGGGTACTGGACTCATCACAAGCTTATCTTCTCAAAACTGAATATTCACATTCAACAAAACCAGCAGCCCCAAGGCAAAAAGACTACAAGAAGAATTAATGTCAACAGAGGGAATGGTTCCCTAAAAGGAAACAGTTTGTTGATAACCTGGAGAGTCAGTTGAGTTAATATACAGCTGGCAACAATGAGCTTTCAAAGATTTGGTATACAGCACTTTTGGTGTACAACACTCAAAATATAATGATATGGATATAGCTTAAATAGATAATAGAATAATAGATACACAGAAAAATAGATAGACAATGCATGTGAAGCTATGGATCAGTTATACAACAAAAGGTTTTAAAAGAACTGTGACACTGTGATTATAAAACCTGTATAAAAAAGGTACCTAATGCTATGAGAGTACATAACAAGGCCAAGGGAAGGAGTGTAGGCAGAGAAGAGGGAATAGAACAGACCCTTGGGAGATAACTACATGCAAGGAAAGGGAAGAGGAAGATGAATCAGCAAAAAAAGAAACTATAAAGGAGCAGTCAGACAGATAAGAGAAGCAGAAGATGCACTAAATTATGTAAGTGGAAAACAAAATAACTGGGTCCAAAAAATTTTAGTTGAAGTAGATTCCCAAGATAGCATTTCTGTAAAATCAAGTCCTGGGTACATACCATATTTCCTCCTAGACACCTCAATGTGTCTCTATAAGAGGTCAGTCAAAACCCTATAACTCAAACACCAATACATTAATTCTGTCTTGAACTGTATCTTATGTTTTAATATATTGTTTACTTCTCATGAGATGTAAGCCCCTGAAGGACAATTAGTGTTTCATTTTTAAATCTCTGTCTGCAGCAGACACTTGTGGCACATAATATGTTCTTAAATACTTATTTGGGAAGAGATATAGAAAAGTTGAAAGAGTACTGCTTTTGAAGTCAGAGAATCTGGATCCAAATCCAGCTTGTGACACTTGCTATCTTTTAATTTTGGGGAGTCTTCCTGAGCCTCAGTTTCTTTATCTGTAAAATAAGAGATTTAGACCAGATCCCCTGCTTTTTAAATTTGATCTCATGTGGGGTCTCATTATGTGTGTGGGGACACAAAAATATGATTTATTATCAATAAATGATTTATATATCCAGGGTCACCTAAAATTTCTTAGATGAAAAAGATTTGCAAATGGATATATTTTGAGAAGGCCTGGACTAGATGACTTCTGAGCTCTTTTCTAGGTATAAATCTATGGTCCTACAAATGAAATAATGAGTGAATAAATGAATTCCTAGAATTGAGGACAAAATACATTACGTCTCTGGACATCTATTTCCTCATATATAAAATGAAAAAGTTTTTCTAGATGGCATCTAAGGTTGAATACTTCCCAGAATTGAACCTATTGTCAGTGGAAATGAGATGAATTAACTGTGGGATCCCAGAATTCTATGTAATGCAGGGAATCTGCTCTTAGTCTGAAAATATAGACACAATCTCTGTTTTATTAATAATTATAATAGTAAATGATATTTGCATAACACTCATAAGATTTACAAAGAGTTTTGCCTTTATAACCTCATTTGTATCCTGTAAGAACCCATAGGTATCACTATCCTTATTTTACAGCTTGGAGAAACCACAGTTCAGAGGGGTCAAGTGATTTGTCTGTGGCTATCCAGTGTCAGAAATAAGGATTCAGAAGATATTATCTCCTAACTAAGTCTACTTCTTGTTCTTTGCTCTGGGAGTCTCTGGTTGGAGAGGGCTATTGTGGAATCCCCACTGTCTGTGAGCAAACAAACAGGGTTATATGCTATATAAGAAAGTATATAAATACTTTCTATGCATCAAACATTATGCTCATCATTGGGAAATACAAAAAGTCATACAGTTCTTTCCTCAAGGAACTTACATATGAATAGAGGAAACAACTTATATAGAGCAATGGTGATGAGGAAATGGAGTTGTAGTCTAGAGAGAAATATGATTATAAATTGATTCAAAAGGCAGTCAACTTATACAACCAATAGTACAGATTTTAAGAAATCAGTAAGACTTAATTAAACTTACTATGCACCAGATATTTTGCTAAGCAACAGGGATAAAAAGAAAGGCTAAAACAGTTCCTATTCTCAACTAGCTCCCATTCTTATGGAGACAATAGGCAAATAGCTAGGTACATACAAGATATATACAGAATTGAAGGAAGGTCTTCTCAGAGGGAAAAATACTAGCATCCAGGAGGATTGGAAAAGGCCATTTGCAGAAAGTGAGATTTGAAACAGGAAGAGAAAGTTCATTCAAATGTTACAAACTAAAAGAATAAAATAGTAAACAAAAATTTCTAATTAATGTTATTTCACTTTGTAACAAATACAATGTAGTAGTTTACAGGTGAATACATGGAATTTTTACATATTAGGGACTCTTTCAATAAATAAATTATACCTATTCTATCAGCATCCCACCAGATTAAGCTCATTTTCCATCTTTGATGTCTTTAGTGTTTAATTACTTGCAACATCATCATAGAATTATGAAATGGATCATTCCAAAAGTAGCTATTTACATCTATGCAAAATAGCAGATTCAGAAAAAAAATATAACCTAGGACTTACCCAAGCCCCCAGAAAAAAGAGAAATCACATGAAGTTCAGTTTTGGGTTCATTGATACAGTAGGTTTGTGATCTCTATCTTTTTTTTAAAACTTTTCCCGCCTACTCTGAAACTTCCTAAATTTGTCATGTTATTTATATTGCTGTAAAATTGAAATAGCATTTGGTTTATGTATGAACTAAAACCTTGAATTATATACACTAGACTGAAAGCAACATATTTGGGACTGACTGACAGAGGAATAGCAGGACTCGTATCCTGATTACAATTTATATTTATACAGTATGACAGATGGGAAATAAATTAACCATATTTCATTTCTCTGTAATCTGACAGACCTTGAGCTTCTGATTACCAGGTCAATAATTACCAGAGGCTACTATTCACTTCCAACTCAAAGAATAATAACTATATCAAACCAATTTTAACACTGCCAATACAGAAAGCATGACAACAAACTCTTCTATGTGTTGCTTATAAAAATTTCAAAAGACATAGTTTCTGGGTAATTAATCATTTTATTAATTAGGTTAGCATATGATTAATAAAAAGGGTCAGTAGTACTCTTAAATGCCAAAATCCCCTCATAAAATCTACTCTATATATTCTTGCAAGAATGGATGTTCCTAAGGGTGGCAATCAACGTGGATTAGTTACCAATTAATAAGAAGAATGAATATTATAAGAGGTAGACTTATTCTAATGAGAGGCTAGGGATGTGATTTTGATCACTCTTGCTCTAATACAACTTTTCTCCCTCTAAAATATTTATTCTACTTTTGTTTTACTTTACACTGTCTTCTTCCTTTGAATCCCTTTGCTATCATTATTCCATGAATTTATTCCTTTTCAAACTCCAGTTCTAGATTACTCCCATAATCCACCTGATTTTCTCTGCTTCTGTTCAGTGCTATCAATACTGACAAAGGAAGTCAGAAAATAGTGCTGATTGGGTCTGCTACAAGTGTATGCTGTGTGATCTCAACTAAGCTCTAACAAGGCAATACTTTTATTTGATTGATCCTTTTATCAGATTCTACAGAGCATTGGTTCCACATCTCCTCTCATCAATTCATATATTCTACCTCTCTTGCTCTTTCTCAACAGAGGATTTGATTTTAGACTTTTCTAAAACAAACAAAATCAAAAAATCAAAATCATCTATTGGAGCTCCCATTTTCCCCCACTTCCATATTGCAGTTCATCTCACTTTTATCTCCCATTCTCTCTTTCTTTCCTCCTTTGCTTCAACTTAAAAGGAAGAGGTGACTTGGTAAGATAAGTCATCAAGTCAACCCCTCTACTTATACCTTTAATATTCCAAAATTGTAACATAGATCTCATTGTCACTCCCATAGTCAAGAAGCTTTAATGACTCTTTATAGCCTCTAAGATAAAATATAACCCTTCTCCCTGTTTGGCATTTAAAAATCTTCATAATCTGGATACAGAATACCTTCCTAGGATGATTATATTTACTCTTCCTTACAAATGTCCTTGCCAAATGGAATGGAATTACATTAAATATATCTGTCAGGGTTGTGATTTATTTATACAACTTCTTATGCTACCTGGAAATCAAGTATCATTAGTCAAAGCAGTGTTAGATCATCTCTAGGAAAATCTAAACTAAACTGAAAAAATACCAGTTTTGAAGATATGAGAAAGAAGGCACACTGTAGGGGGGAAAAAGACTATAATGGTCTTTCAATCAATGGACATAATTCTAATCTGAAGGTCATTAATCAACCTGAAATCTCTCCAATAGTAACTAAGCCTTTTGGAATGCTACAGAAGTTAATTGTGGATGTCATGTTTCTGACCATTCTCCCTTACAAACCTTCTAAAATCTTCTGTTTAGGGAGGTCTTTCAGGAAATGTGCCCTACTAGACATACTTAGGCCTTCACTGATCTTTCATGATAGAAGATCAAAAAGTATATGGTACTGAGGTACCTATCTCAGAGGGAACTATAGTATGGCATATTTTGCCTTTTTGTCTTGTAATCCCAAAAGTTATAAATGTCAAGAGTATAACTCTTGGGTAAATTTGTATTTTTCAATAGATAATCTTTAAGTTCTGGTACTTGACATCTCATTATTGTTAGGTCTGATCACTAAAACCTATAACACCCAGATAGAGGCCAAAACCTAAAAAGATGGACCTGATTCATCTCTGCTTGATTTTTCAGATTTACTAAATATTAGGACATATAGCAGACTTGAAAAAGCCTAGGTTTAGAATGTTCAAGAAGGGACAATCCTCCAATCAATTCTGGAACCTGAAAACTATGTCACACTGATGTGGCAACAGTCCCGATCATTCATCAGTGATAGTAAAAATGACACTCTTGCCAAAAATGGAACTGTAGCCATCAGTCCATTATGCAATTTGTCATTCAGTCAACAAACATTTATTAAATACTTACCTTATTCTAGGCTTGGTGCTAAGTGATCTCAGGGAGCTAAGAAGAATACAAATGCAAATAAACATGCATGCAAGATATATACAGTTTTAATGGAAGGTTATCTCAGAAGGAAGGCTGAAGGGAAGAAGACAAGACTACTGTAGAGATGGGATTTGAATCTTGAAAATCACAATCTGGGAAAGTAAGAAGACAGAAGTGAGGAAGGACAGCATTATAAGATGGGATATATAACCAACATATAAGTGATGTGTCAAGAAATAGAGTGTTTTGTATAGGGAACGGAAAGTACATTGGTCTGACTGAATTATAAAGTGCATAGAAGTAAAAACATTGGAATTATAGGAAGGAGCCAAGATGTTAAGGTTTCTAAATGCCAAATAGAATTTTGTGCTTCATTTTAGAGGTAATGGGGAGTCACAGGAATTTACTGAGTAGGAGGTCAGATTGGTACTTTAGAAAAATCATAATAGTAGCTGAGTAGAGCCTGGAATGGAATTGGGAGAGATTTGAGGCAAGGAGACCAACCAGAGACCGTTAACAAAGGATCTAAACATGAGGTGATAAGGTCTTATACCAGGATGGCATCTATGTGAATGAAGAGAAGACAATGTGAAAAGTGGTGTGGAGAGAGAATTGACAAGATTTGGTGATTAAATGGATACATGCAGTGAGAAAGAAGTGAAGAGGATGACTCTAAGATTGTAACTGGAACCTGCATGATTGCAAGAATGATGATTGATGCCTAGAGAAATAGTGAAGAAAGGTCACAATAATATGTCCTCTTTGGGACAAGTGAGTTTGAGATGTCTACATGGGTTCTAGTTTGAAGTATTCAACCGGCAGAGGATGATTCTGAAGAGACTAGAGCTGGATAGAGATCTGTGAATTGTCTGCAAAGAAATGATAAATGAATCCACAGGAGCTGTTGAGATGACACAAAGAGAGACAGGGCAGGGAATAGACGACACACAGAGACTGAAACATAGAGAGAGAGAGTCCAGGAGAGACTCAAAATTATGAGGTAGAATATGAAAGATGATCTAACAAAAGAAACAAAGAAAGAACAAACTAGTAGGAGGAGAACCAAGAGTGAGCAATGTCATGAAAACCCACAGAAGAGAGAGTATCTAGGACAAAAGCATAGTCAATAGAGGTAAATGCTGTTGAGAAGTCAAGAAGCATGAGGAGGATTGAGAAAATGTCATTGGATTTGGCAATTAAGAGATCACTGGCAACTTTGGAAAAACAAGTTTCAGTTGAGTAATGTTGTCAGAAGCCAAATTGCAAGAGGTTGAGAAATGAGTGAGAGGAGAGGAAGTGGAGGCAATGTTGTAAATGACCTTTTCTAGGAGTTTGACTGTGAAAGAGGAGAGAGAAATAGGGCAAGAGCTTGAGGGTTTCATAGAGTAAAATGAGAAAGTTGTTTTTTTTTCTTTTTTAAGGATGAGAGAGGTAGAAGTTAAAAACAAACAAACAAAAATCCCAAACAAACACAAAAACAACATAGTCTTTCTGCTATCCTTCCCTTCCCTTCCCAGTCTCATTTCAAGCTTCAGATCCTTATGGGATCATTGATATAATTTTTTTATTCACCCTGTTTCCTCCCCCTGCATTCCTCTTCTGTACATCTCTTTAAACAAATCTGATTTAGTTCAAATCCCTATATATCTACATCATTCTTTTTGGACCATATCCCATATCCCTACTTTTCAGTTATATTTTATTCTTCATAATGTTATTTTTTGTCCATTTCTACCTTCAAACCTTTCTTACATTTTATCCTTTTTCTCATCCTTCATAGTCTAATTTAAAAACAAAATCTTAAGTTCATAAGATCCTATCTTTCCTTTCTTTTTTTGAAATCTGTTCTCACAAAATCTAGGATTTCTAATTCTAGTCAGCCTGAAACAAGACAGCTCTGTACATGCTCCCTGGTTGAAATCCATGTTACATTTTTTTAAAAAAACTTTGACTAGGATAAACCCTTCTAGATCTCTGTTTCAGGAATGAGTCCTAGCCCTACCAAGTATCAGTGATAACTCTGAGGTCAAATTTGCCTGCTTTGGTTAGTATCTCCAGTCCATCTTGCTTGTTATCCATACTTTCTAAATTTATGTAAAGATATCTAGGCTCTTTCTTGAATATTATCTCCAGTAAACTTTGTGATTCCAATGACATACTCATTGCCATTTTCTTCTTGCCCCTTCTTTTCAGTTTAAAACTCCTTAATTACATTTACAAGACTCCAGGAAAATATATTCTCACCATTCCCTTGTTAAGTACATTCCATTTTTGTCCAAGAGCCCAGTATTTCTATATTTTTAAGTCTGTGGTTTGGAAATACATACATTTCTCAGACATAATCCTTTGAAATAGTTAGCTGTTCACATTCCTAACCATACTTTCTCTTCTGAAGCCCTTGCAGCAGTGATGAAAATATTACTGTGACCATAAGATCTTCAGTTTCAGTCTTAAAACTTTGTAATCTTTAACAACATTTCCTAGAGTCCTTCCAGCAGTATCGTCTGTGTTCATTTGAATCACCAGAAAGGAATAGTAGTCATCCGGTTTGACAAGTTTATGTACATTTTGTCACATCCTGGATAAACACCTACCAAAAGAGAGTAGACCTCTATTGTTACCAGTCTGACAAATAGCTGCCTCGGGATCCTGACAGAATTGTATTAGATTCAGTGTACATCTTTTCTTCCCCTAACTTTGTTGGATGATGTCTTATCAATTGTCTATCAAATATTTCAAACTGAATGTCCTAAAGACATCTTGAACTCAACATATATAAAACTGAACTCATTATATTTTCCCCTAAACTCTCCCTTCTCCCAAATTTCACTGTTTCTGTAGAAGAAAACACCATCCTTCTGATATCACTGTTTATAATATTAGAACCTGGATTTTTCTTTGTCCCTCATTTCATATACTCAATTAGTTGCCAAATCTTGCTGTTTCTACCTTCACAATATTTCTTATATCTGACTCCTTCTCTGTCTTTGCACAGTGACCACCTTCATTCATGTCTCATTACCTCTCACCTATTTTACTGGAATAGCCTCCTAAATGATTTTTCTGCTATAAATTTCTCACCATTCCAGTCCATCCTATATACTGTAGCCAAAGTAATAATCCTCAAATATAGATATGACCATATAACTCTCCCACACAGAAAACACCATTGACTCCCTATTATTACTGAAATAAAATATAAACACTTCCATTTAGTTTTTAAAACTCTACACAACCTACTCCAACTTATTTTCCAGTCTTCCTGAACATTATTTCTCTTTCTTTCTGCAACCCAGCCAAACTGGCCTATTCTCTGTTCCTCATCGATAACACTCCATCTTCAATCTCTGTACTTTTTCCAAGCTGACTTTCTCACATTCCCAGAATGTACTTTTCCCCTCCTATTTATACAGCTCCTCTCTTCCTTTATGATGAAGTTCAGACACCAACTTCTTCATTGATTCCTTTAATTGTTAGTACCTTTCTTCTAAAACTATCTTCAATTTAACTACTGCATTGTATATTTATTATTATTATGCTATATATATATATATATTTTTTTTTTTACATGTGCTAGTCATCTCTCCTTTTAGCATGCAAACTCATTGTAAAAAGATATTATTTTATTCTCTGGACTTGTGTTTCTAATACCTACCACTATGCCTGGCACAAAGTAAGCACTTAATAAATACTTGTTGATTATTGATTGACTGATAAGCCCTTGGAACCCTATCATCATTGGAAGACAAGCAGCTGCTTCCTCTTAGATTATCCAACTAACTCCCCTTTGGCAAAAGTCTTATATCTGGTTGGTTTTGTGTGTGTGTGTGTGTGTGTGTGTGTGTGTGTGTGTGTGTGTGTGTGTTTTGGGGAGGTGCTGTTTGTTTTATTTTACTCTCAGGTGTTTAGAAGGTCTTTTTCTTTCTTCTCTTCATAAAAGTCATCCATCATTCAGCCTCCTGATACAGATCAGGGACTCACTTTTCTCCACTTCAGATACTTTTTATTTTTTTCGCACTGAAGCCATTCTTTTACTTTATTTTAGGACTTCATTCTCACTGATAACTGGGAAAGTAGGTGTTTTTATTTGTTTGTTTTTGTTGGGATGAGGGTAGGAGGCCCTGGAGCAGCAAAGGATCAGGAGGAGAGAGAGCACACTGCATTACTGTAAAGTTAACATAGGTTTTTTGGGGAGTAATGCTGATTTCTTTCAGAATTCTTTGCATAAAGTCAAATTTATCCATTATGAATTTATGTGAAGCAAGAACTATTGGTACCTCCTCTATTCCTAAGTCCTTATTCCTTCTCTCTTTTTCTCTCCCTTCTGATAATTTTTTAAAACCCTTCAGTCTGAGTCCTTTTTCTTCATCCTTCTTTCTTCTCTTGCTCGATTTCTTCATTTTGTCTTCTTCATCTTAATCTCTTCCAGTGTTCCTGCCTTCTCAGGTCCTTTTCTTTCTTCAGTTCCAACCTTTCTTCAACTCGTCTTTCTTCTTTTTCTCAACTCCTTACAAAATTTCTGTCATCAAAATCAAACTTTAGAATTACTGATAATTCCAATCCTCTTCAAGTTATGTTCACATCTCCTTTATCTTTAGTGAAGTCCTTCTCCAGTTTTTTTTGTCGTATACTAACTGCTTCTAAAGAAATCTGCATTTTTTCTCCACCAAAAAAAAAGGGGGGGGGGAGGATTATTTGCAAGCTAATGCCATAAAATACTGGGGGTATTTAAAAATGGTAACTAGGGGGAATAGGACACAGAATGCTGTACCCAGTCAGGAAAATCTGAGTCCAAATTTGGCCTCCCTATCTTTGTGACCCCTGATAAGTCACTTAATTTTTGTCTCTCTCAATTTCCTCATCTATAAAATAGATAATAATAGCACCTATCTCCCAGAGTTGTTGTGAGGATCAAATGAGATAATATTTATAAAACACTTAGCAGATGCTATATATATGCTTGCTATTAACAAATATAAGAGGACTTGTAAGTTCAAATTAACCTTGTTTTTTAGTCATCACCTTAGGGGAACATACATTTATTCAGATGATACTGACATAACTCAAAAATATTTTGGAATACTCTTTCGTAACTGCCATCAAAACCAAGAGGCAACTCATTTTCATCTGCTTACAGTTATAGTTGCTAAGCTGAATGTGTGGGACCAGTGCTAGACCACCTTTCCCAAATTAACTAATCAGAGACATCTTCAGGTACAAAGCGATATCATTTATTTAATCCCTGCAGGGAGAGGCCCAGACACAGATGGGAGCCATCCCAACTCCTACCATGTGCTCCTGAAACCTGACCAGCAGGAAATAGAAGCCAGTTAAATAGGAAAAGACCCAAGTCTTTTCATTGGATAGACTAAAAGGACGTAACCATTCTTGACCAATGGTCACCAATGTTGTCTGCTTCCTGTAACTTTCCTAATGTCCTGCATCCCAGGATTCAAGATCTGACCCTCCAGAGATCATGTGATCCCTGGACCCAGAGTACAAAGTACAAAGCCCAATCTCCCAACTCTGGGAACAGGGATCATGTGACTCAATATTGAGAAATACTTAATCCAATCTGCTCCATTCAGGAATAACTTTACTTCTGGATTAGAAACTCAACAGTCATAGTAGCTATAGATCACTGGCAACTTGGATCTGAAATACCATGTATACTTTCTCTAATCTCTTAGTTCAGTCTGAAACAAAAAGGAGTAATCTTCAGGGTAGAAGAAATCTAGATAGTGAGCTACACCCAACCTCACTGATTTAACTATTCCCTATTCTTCTCTTTGAGAGATACAAAAAGTAATAAACCCTGCTTTCAAAGAACTAATAGTGTAATAGAAGAAATCAAAATAATAAAAACAAAGTGCTTCAATGATAAGAAAAGGCATTTATACCAGGTTAAGATGTTTTTGTTTTTGTTTTTTTAAGCTGAAACTTAAAAGTAGGGTTTTTACTGGTAGAAATTTGGCTGAGTAAATAGCATAAGCAAAGGAATGGAGGCTGGAAAATAGAATCTGAATTCAGAGAACAGTTTGTAGGATAGACAAAGTGGAAGATAAGCATAGAAAAATAGTTTGGATGATATTGGTGAGTTTTGAATTCAATATCTGTTTTATTTTATTGTAGCTCCATGAGAAGCTCCATGAGGAGCTACTAAAGTTTTTTGAATTACAAGGGAATTACTTAATTGAATGTTTTTATTAAGAAATTCAATCTGGCATTGATAATCTGGCATATTGGATAGAGAATGAACCTCAGAGTTAGGAAGACATATGCTGGCTGTGAGTCTCTGATCAAGTAACTTATGCTTTCAATGCCTCCAGGAACTCTCTAAAAGTATATTTCATAGAGCAGAAGCCAATTTGCATTTTTGTTCCTCTCTGTGCTTGACTCCAAACATTTTCTCCATTATTATTCAGCAATCTTCTCATTTTATAAGATACCTATCCCCCTGCAATCCCTTCCCCTGAATGATCAGTTCCATTGCGAACCTTCATTGTAAGAAAAGTACCTAGGGCAATCAGGTTCACTTCATTTCTCTTGGGGCTATGATCCTGATTTTCTGGACTTTTTTTTCCCCACTATACCCTAGAAGCCTTTTCACCTTCATTCTAGCAGACTCTCACTGTGCAAACTTCCTCTTCTACTAGGCCTCCTCCCTTTGATTGGTCAGTTCCTCCCTGAACCACTCCTTTTCAGGAAAGTATTTAGGCTAGTCAGATTCACTTCTTCACTCCTCTCTAGGTCTCCTAATAAATCTCTAGTCTTCTATCTTCCACTATTCTCCCACCTTTTCATCTACTTTTTATATATTGCCTTCCCCATTAGAATACAACTTCCATGGAGGCCTATTGTTATCACTGATTGCTACCCCAACAAAATCTGACCAGTTTGAGTAAATCTCTTGGCTATTTTCCTACATTATAAGTCCCCTTTGTGCCAATGGCTTTGTGATTCAGAGTTAAATACATGAACACAAAGCCAATTGGAAAAAATCTCAGGTATTCTTGGGTATAGATCCTAAAGGATCAGGTTCTTAAGAAGAGCATCCTAGCTATGAAATCACACAGACTTTCTCCTAACCCCCATTCATTCTCACAATAACCTTTCCCACTATGCTGGAAAAAAAAGGATCTAAAAAAAATTAAGACTCAGATTCTTACCTGACAGTGTAAGACCTAGCCTAACTATTATTTCCAGGCAAGGGCAATGAGTAATGAGCAGCAAAGATCCAAACACAGGGTGTGCAAGGTTGCTTCTAGTCTATCACATGCCTGAACCCCTTGTTTCCTCAGGGTATGTCAGCTGCTGCAGCTGAGGACACTGACAGTTGCTGATTGCTGGGTATGGTTTCAGCCAACACAGCGGGGGCGGTTTAACTCCTGCCCTGTGCCTGTGCTATCAGTCTCCAGGGAATTGCCACTGTGGAGCTGCCTTTGTTGTCAGCTGCACAAACCCTTAGCTGCCAATGCTAAATTAGTGTATTGGCAGTGGAAAAAGGAAGGATGGGATGGATGCAAGAAATATTGTGGATGTAGAATCTACAAAGATTTAATGATTGATTGGAAGTGGGGGATGAAGGAGAGGGCATAACCAAAGAGACTTCAAAGTTCTGAACCTGAATAATCTGAATGATGATTCCACTAATAGAAATAAGGACGTCCTCAAGAAAAGCAGGTTTAGTGAGGAAGGTGGTGGGTTCAGTTTGGAACATGTCGAACTTGAGGTGCAAGCTGGGTAGCCATACAAATGATGAATAATAAATGTTTGTTGATCTAGGTAGTGATTTTTGCCAGACAATTAGAAATTTATAAAAGAAACGTGGGAGAAAGGGTGAAACTGGATACATCCAGAGTGAGAACCATCTTTGTAGAAGTGCTAGGGGAATTCATGGGTATGGATCAACTTTCAAAAGGGGATAAGTCTTAAACCTGGGATAGAGGCTTGAAAATTACTTCACTGAGAAAGGAAGAGAAAGTAAAGAAATTAGAGAGACAGAAAGAAGTCAGAGAGGAAACACAGAAGTCAAATAAGAGAATGTTCTGTTACAGACATCAGCTGAGGAGTTTTGAAAAAGAAGAAGTGGTCAACTATGACAAATTCTACAGAGATGTGAAGGAAGAAGGAGATTGAAAAAAAAGATCCCAAAATTTGTTGATTAGGGAATCATTGGTGATTTCAGTGAAGCAATATCAGTAAAGTGATTGAGATGGAAATCAGATTGGAAGGAGTGGAAGAGTATGAGTGACAAAACAAAAAGCAGTGAAGGTACACTGCTCTTTTTAGTTAGTTTGGCAATAAGGGAACAGAAAGATAGTGACTTGAGGGATACCTGAGTGAAGGAAAATTTTATTTAGGGGAGATGTGAGTACATTTGTAGACAAAAGGGGAATTGAGGGATACCTGAGTGAAGGAAAATTTTATTTAGGGGAGATGTGAGTACATTTGTAGACAAAAGGGGAAAAGTCAATAAAGAAGGAGAAACTGAAAAGATAAGTGGTTAAATGGCTTGACTTTCCTGCCAGCACAGTGTCTAAAATGGGATTCCAATGTTGATCTTTTTGACTCCAAGTCAAACTCTCTATCCACTGTGCCATAATACCTCTCAAACGCTTCTCTACTTAAAATTCAGACCACTGAATTTAAGGACTATAAAGCTCTATGAGATGAGGATATTAGAGGGAACATCAACATAGTTATTGAGCCCAATTACAGAGTAGAGGATAGTAAAGATGGTAGTATGTGACAGGTGCTTTAAAAAAAAATTTGGGAGAAGATCCTAGAGATAAGTAATGACTATGAAAAGAATGGGGGGATGAAATAAAACAGATGGCATGAACTTCAAAAGAGGTTACTGAATAAAGGAAAAAGAGCAAAGATCTAGGATAACTATGAAGAGGAAGGATTATGTCAATCCTACCCTATCTTCTAGGCCCCAGGTTGGAAAGAGTGGTAGAAACCTAAAAGGGATAGGAATGACCAGGTGAAAAACACTTACTAACTTCTTATTGTGTGCTAAGCAGTGTGCTAATTTCTGGGGATATAAATATAAGTAAACAAGTTAGACCCTGTCCTCCAGAAATTTATGTTCCAATATGGAAAGGCAACACATAGTTGGAATGTAGAAGAGAGGTACAAGATCAGTGACAGTGACAGTGTGGTAGGTCTCAGCTAGGGCAAGATAAATTGAAAAGTCACCAATCAGAGATGAGGATCCCACAGGTAGGGCCTTCAGTTTTAGTAAAACACAAGTTTGAGAAGAATACAGGCAAGAAGGCATGGAGATGGAAGTAGATAGCAGGCCATCAAAGGAAATGTTTTTGTTAATGTCTGGAAGCACAATGAGCACTCAGAACAGAAATTCAAAAACCTACAGAAGTTGCCACAGTAGAATGAGAGTTCCAATTGATATGAGAGAGGTGAAGAAGAATACAGTAGGCATGGAAAGTGCTTGGTTAAACTAGATATGGATTAGAGCAGCATTTCTTAAAATTTTTTCTACTCACAACTCCTTTTTGCCCAAGAAGGTTTTATGTGACTCCAGATATATAAAATATGTATACAAACCAAACATTTACTGATAATTGATCATAATTTTGCAAACCCTCACATCCAGTTTCTCAGAATCACAGTTCAAGAAGCTGGGGATTAGAGTTCAAACAAAGGTGTGAGGCTTCCATTGGATAGGTGGCAGACAGCCCCAGTGGAATGTTGCATACTCTTAGACTAGCACTACTGTAGTAGTTGATTTTGCTGAATTGTTTTTTCTAATAAGGAAAATGGAAAAGCTGTTGGGGCAAATCTGTAAATAAATATGAAAAGCCAAAGGCAATAAAACTTTTTAAAAAGGGTACAAGGTGGGGAGATCAAAGAATGGTATTTGTCCAGATCTAGGTCAATGACAGAAATTAAGGAAATAGAAAGTTGGGAAATGCTAATGATGAGAGGACAAATGCTGAATAGATAGAACCTGGTTAAAGAGGAGCTAATCAAACCCAGAACCTCAAGGTTCCAATCAGAATGTTGGTGTGATAGTGAATACCTGTATATCTTAATGCAGTTATGTATATTGGCATTCAGAATGAAGAGACAGACTTGATGCCCAATTCACAACTACCCTACTACTGTTGTCTTTGAGATGGGAGTGGAATGGCAGTGGGAAGAGACAGTGGGGATCAGGCTGACTTCCTCCCTTTGCAAAGGTATACTCCCCAAATCATTACCTTGCAATGAATGCATTATAAAATGGCTTGGGTCAGACGGCTAAGAAAGGAGTATGTCAAATGTTGTTGGCTCTATGTGGAGACAAGGACCCCTTTTTGTTTACTCCCTAAGACAACTGAAATTGCTAGAGAAGTAAAATTCTTAAATGTTCTTGAAGACTTGATGCATATCTCTTTTAAATTATTCATTGTGGGATACTGAGGTTATTCTTAAAATCCTAATAAAAGATTTAAATTTTTAAAAGGTTTAAATATCTTTATGCAATATGTTTAACAAATAAAATTTTGATGTTTTTAAAGCTAATTTTTAAATGTTCTAGGAGATTTAATTTTGTTAGAATTCATTCAGTTCAATTCACAGAATCATAAGATCACAGATATAGAGGTGGAATTAACCTCAGAAAATAAATCTCATTTTGTACAATACTCTCATTTTGCAAATGAGGAAACTGAGGCCCAGGGAGCTTAAGTGACTTGCTCAAAGTCATCCAGGTTGCAAATAGAAGAATAAGAATATGAACTCAATTTGTCTAATTTCAAATCCAGTGTTTCAAAACAAATGCTTTGGTTGTATCAATTCAATTCAACAATCATTTATTAAGCATCTACTGTGTGTGGCACAATGGATAGAGGGATAGGTCTGTAGTCAGGAGGAGCTGAGTTCAAAATGTAATCTCAGACACTTATTGTGTGACCTTGGACAAGTCATTTAACTCTGCCTCAATTTCCTCATCTGTAAAATGAACTGGAGAAGAAATGACAAACCACTCCAGTACCTCTTCCAAGAAAACCCTCAGTGGGGTCATGAAGAGTTGAACACAACTGAACAACAAAAAATTTGTAGAGAGCATACCATTCTAGTTATTCCTTAACTTCTGTCTTGCAGTCTATTGCATATAAAACTACTCCATGACCCAATTATTAGACACATGATCCTCCGTCACATATCATGAATATATTTAAAATAGTATTGATGTAATTGTGTAATCCAAAGATCATTTAAGGAGACCTGAGGTAAAAGTGGAGAACAAACTGGATTTTGTTGAAAGAACATTAAATCTCACAAGCTTCCATGTGGAAAAAGAAATTAAAGAGGGTTTACCGACAACTTGTAATTGGTGGTGAGTCAGGGAATATTTAAGCAGAATTATGAGGACTTAGAAATATAGAGATTTGGCTAAATATAAGGAAACACTCCCAAACAATTAGAGCTGCCAAAAATGTATTATAGGAAATAAACCGTATAAATGGGGAAATGATTGCTAAAATAAACCAAAAAAAAAAAAAAGGAGAAAATATTCATTTGGGAGAAAATGTTTAAGAACACAGATCAAAATAAAGCTGAAACTTTTAAATAGCTTATTGTTTTAAAAATTAACTGGTATCTTAAAATTTGAAAATAGCAAATATTTAGTAGTTGAAATGGTATAATAGAAAGTAAACAGTCCAATGAGTAGTAAACAGAGAAATGTAACAAATTTCTCAGGTACAAAATGAACTTTAATATGACTATAAAATGGGCATCTTGTCATGTGATATTCCCTAAGGATAGGAAGTAATCACCTAATGATTTCACAGAATGAAACATAATATGAGAGCTAGTGTACCTCACGGAATTCCATGGGCATTAAAAGATTTCCATGTAATGTGATACAGAACTTTGGAAATGAAATTTTTCCCTGTAGATTTTTATTTAGCCTTTCACAATTCAGTAAAAACAGTAATTACTTATTTCTAAAATGGGATAGGTAATTGGGGGGGGAGGGGGGAGGGTAGCAGCAGCCCTGCAATCTATAATGACATGTTAAAAAAAATTAGAGAAGCTTTTCACACCTAAAAATGACTAATGTTTAAGAAGCAAGAAAAAGATTATGAACTTTGAATAAGGATTATTTTTTTCCTTAAGGAGCACAGTGGATCACTGACTGAAAATGACTTTTCTTGATAATTGTCTCACAAACAGGTAAATAAGTAAAGTCAGCATCACTGTCTTAATTTGCCTGAACTAAATCAATATTGCATATGGATTATATAGGGCGCAGTGGTTTCAGGATCTTGGGATGTTAATTCGTTTCTAAGTAGAAACCAGAGCTTATCAAAATGAAACCAAATATCACCATTTTAAAGGAATTTAAACAAAATGATCTTGAATTTTATTCTGAAAAATTTTTTGAACAGAAATGCTTTTTACTTTGTATTTGGGATTGGAGGAAGGGTATCTATAGCGGTGCAGACTTGTGATTCCCCTCATGTAAGGGGAATGATTCCTGGGTAAAGATCTGCTGCTCACTACAATTAATCCCTTTAAGAGTATTGCCTGGGGGTACTGACAGGTCATGACCTACACATGGTCACATGGTAGTATGTGTCAAGAGCAGGATTTGCTCATCTAAGCACTTAGCCAGGCTGTATCTCAGTCACTGATAAATGAAATAGCATAGGAAATATAAAAAGACAATAAGAAAAGTCAGAGGTGGGGACTTACAATATCGCGTTGTCCTGTAATTAGTATTAATTATAACTGCCTTTAGCATTTGTTACACAACACACTTTGGAATACCCTCAGTGCAAGATTTTTTGTTTCATTCATTTTTGTCACTAACAAGCTGTGTGGCTTTGAACAAAACCATTTTCTGTGCTTCATACTCATACAAATATAAAAATAACCCCAGATTTTAAAATTACAGATGCAGAGCTTTGTGGGTACTTTGAAATCACTAACCAAATAATAGGAATGTGACAGGAAATTCATTCTCTGGCGTTCTCCCTATCATTCACCATTTGAAAGTGTCTTATGGCTATGATTATGATATCCTAGAAGATCAGAGTCAGAAGTGAAGCTCCTCTCTTTTTCTGCTGGCATTTGGATGAGTGCGTTGAGGAAAGGTTGTTTCTCCTAATCAAACAAACATTTCTCAAGTACAATGACCCAGAAGGTGAAGTGCTGGACCTGGAGTTTTCCTGGGTTTCAAATCTGACCTCAGACAATTAGCTAATGGATCCTGTTTGCCTCAGTTCCCTCATCTGTAAAATGAGCTAGAGATTTATAAATCACTCCAGTATCTTGACCAAAAAAACCCTACATGGGATCACAAAAAATTGTTCAGGACTAAAATGACCCAACTACAACAAAAATGCCTAAGTCATAATCTTAAGAGCTGGGAATACAAAGACAAAATAAAAACAGTCTTCAAGGAGCTTATTATTACAGGAGATCACTGGAAGGGGAAGACATTAGCAGAGGCTTCCCGAGCGAAAGAGCACCTAAACTGAACCCTGAATAAAACTATACATGGTAAAAGGCTTAGAACAGAGAGTTCATTTCAGGGATGTAAAAGCATGGAGGCAGAAACTGTAATACCAAGCTCTAGGAAAGGAAAATAGATAGCTTTAGCTGAAATGTAGAGTGGGTAATGTGCAGTTAGCCTAGAATTACAGTCTGTAGCTAGGTCTTGAAGGATTTTAAATGCTGTACAAGAGGCAGTGTGACATAATGGAGAGCCAGCTGGATGGGGAATTTTCTCATCAGAGAATTCTGTATTTCAATAAAATCATAAATCTCTTCCCTATGTCTTTAAAAGGGAAGCTGAGGAGTTTGTATTTTTGTCCCAGAGAGACATTGAATGAATGGACTTGAGTAAGAGAATGGCATGACTAGACTTTGCTGCTATTGATAGCCTTTTTATAAATCCAACAACAGAAAATACAATGTTTTTTCTACGTTCATTAATGTAAAATTCCTAAGAGAATTTAACATTACTTTTTAAAAATTAGGCTTTGTGAGCAGTTCATGAAGGAGGTGGGAGAGATAGATTCGGGAAAGCCAAAACAAATAGAGCCCTTTCTATTTCTCCTTTATGATCACCAATTGGAGTTTACAGAGCATCAAGTTTCCTATTTCTGGGGTTCAGAATGAACTTCATACTATAACTATAAAATTTATCAATCTAATTTATCTTTTATTGTCATCTAATCTATGATTTATCAATCTAATCTAGTCTGTTATTTATCTATTATTATGTGTCTGTCTCTCTAAGATGGATTCTTCTTTAAAGGTATTGCTAGGGAGATACTCAGGAATAGATTTAATCTCCTTTTCTAGTTTCACATAAATTATTACAGTATAAAAGCATAATGACTCAGTGGTTTATGCAACAAGCTGGAAACTCAGGCCCTGTGGGTTTCTGGTCTTGCTTCTGTCATGTACTTTCTAACATTGTATAAGTCATTTCAAATCTCTGTTCTTTAGTTTCTTCATCTATGAGGGAAATTCTATCAAACTGCTTCCTAGATGCATAAAAACACAATAAAAGTAATTCATAGATTTAGAGTTATGCTATGAGAGTCACATAATGCTAAATTTTATGAGATCATAATGATGTTTTGAAAATTAAAATTATCTAAGTTTAAAACATTACCAGTTAATGTGAAGAAAAGGGTACTATAAACTCAACATAGGTAGATGAATCTGATATCTCTTGGACAAATAGGTTCAACCTCTTTCTCACCTAAAATTTAGCGAGAGCTTTAGAAAAGTAGTCGAATGGCTGATTTGTCTTTGTTTTTTTCTTCTTATTCCAAATAGTGGGGCTAATGAGCAATGAAATAATCAAAAATATAACCAGAGGATAGAAGGAGGATATAAATCCTTGAAAGACCAGTAACTAATATCTTCAAATTCTCTGTCCACTGAGTCCTTCAAATATGTTTTTCATATTTACATAGGCCTCTCCTATCTTGTGAAAAAGAAAAAATAAAATTTTGACTTGATTCCCCTCCCTCCAATCTCCTTGCTATTTTCTTTTTACTTTAGTTGATAATTTTCTCAGTGTATGCCTGTTTTTCTGATTGAACTCTTCATAGTCACCAGTATCTTCTTAATTTCCAGACCTAATTGCCTTGTATTGTTCTCATATTTTTTTTTATTATATCTTTTTATTTACAAAACATATGCATGGGTAATTTTTTCAAGATTGACCCTTGAAAAACTTTCTGTTCCAAATTTTTCCTTCCTTCCCCCCATCCCCTAGATGGCAGGTAGTTCAATACTTGTTAGATATGCCAAATTACATGTTAAATCCAATATATGTATACATATTTATACAGTTATCTTGCTGCACAAGAAAAATTGGATCTAGAAAGAAAAAAAAAACCTGAAGAAAAACAAGAATGCAAGCAAACAATAAGAGTTTTTTCTATGTTGTGGTGCTCACTCAGTTCCCATAGTCCTCCCTCTGGGTGTAGATGGCTCTCTTCATTACTGGACAAGTGGAACTGGTTTGAATCATCTCATTGTTGAAGAGAGCAACATCCATCAGAATTGATCATTGTATTGTCTTGTTGTTGCCATGTACAATGATCTCCTGGTTCTGCTCATTTCACTTAGCATCAGTTCATATAGGTCTCTCCAGGCCTCTCTGAAATCATCCTGCTGGTCATTTCTTATAGAACAATACTATTCCATAATCTTCATATACCATAATTTATTCAGCCATTCTCCAATTGATGGGCATTCATTCAGTTTTCAATTTCTAGCCACTACAAAAAGGGCTGCCACAAACATTTTTGCATATGTGGGTCCCTTTCCCTCCTTTAAGATCTTTTTGTGATATAAGTCCAGTAGTAACACTGCTGTCAAAGGGTTTGCACAGTTTGATGACTTTTTGAGCATAGTTCCAAATTGCTCTCCAGAATGGTTGGATTTGTTGACAGTTCCACCAACAATGTATCAGTGTCCCAGTTTTCCCACATACCCTCCAACATTTGTCATCTTTTTTTGTCATTTTAGCCAATCTGTCAGGTGTGTAATGGTACCTAAGAGTTGTGTTAATTTGCATTTCTCTGATCAGTAGTGATTTGGAGCACCTTTTCATATCTCATGAGGTTTTTAAAAATAAGATTAAATATAACTGAAAACAGAACAATCATATATACAGAAAAAACATTTAAAGGACTCTGGAATCTTGACAGGCAAAGGCAGAGGTGTCAAATTGGCTGCCTGAAGGACTACAAGTGTAGTTGAACTAGGTTAAGATATAAATGGGAAATGTTTAACAAAATATATAAAATACACCATAGATAATATTAATTTCAGATCTCTTAAGTCATGGTTAAACGGTCGTTTTTCAAAAGATCTGGAAATTTTAGTGAACTGAAAGCTTAATACGAATCAATAGTATGCTGTAGTAACCAAAAAACCCAAATACAATCTTGAGCTGTATTAAGAGATCCATAGGTTTCAGAAATAGGGTGGCGATCATCCCACTATACTTTGCCCTTCTCAGACATTATGGAAAGAATTGTGTTTAATTATGGATGTGGAGAGTATATGGAAGACAATCAAGATAGTAAAGGGCCTGGTGAATCTGTGACCTATGAGGACTAGTTAAAGGAGAGAGGCTTCTTTAACTTGGAGAAAACTTGGAGGTGGGGAGTGAGGAATAGAATACCTGTTTTCAAATATTTTAAGGCCTGTTACATCGAGGAGATAGCAGATTTATTCTTTTTGGCTTTACAGGATGAACCAGGAACCAAGTGGAACTTGTAAAGAGATTAATTCAGGCTTGGTATCAGGAAAAAAAATTCCTATAATTACAGTTATGTATGAGGATTGTCTTAGCACGGGTCTCTCTTCAAGCAGATACATGTTTAAATGTCTTTCATGCATACGTTGCCTAGATGAGCATTGAGGTCCCTTCTAAACCACACATACACACACTGAAAATTATATCTACTGCATAATATAAACATGTCATGTGAGTAACAACTTTTTGAACTGGACCCATAATTTCATGTGTTTAGGGAGCTCCTGATAATGCAGACTGGAACCTCTGTGTATCTCAAGAGAAGTTTGGCAGCCAAGTGTTTGGAGATTTACAGCACCGAGGGCGGTAGGGTTTAGCCCAGCACTTTCTGAGTCCAAGACCAGCTTTCTATCCATTACAACCCAGTGCTTGTTTTCTTCGGGAGTTTATATCTTCGGGAGATTTTAGTGAGATGGTTGAGTTAAAAAATTATGATATCTAAGGAATTAGTAGTTTCAACCTCCCAAGCTCTCATTTTCTTATCTCTAAAATGGGAATAAGACGGTCTCACAGAGTTCTGGTGAAGAAAACCTTTTTGCGCATTTTAAAATTTTATAAATGGATTAACAGTTGATTTCAAAGATCCTTTCAAGTACCTAAAATTTTTTATATCCTATGATTCAATGCACTTCTGTGGTTATTGTCCATACCGAAGGTCGACACATTCCCCAACTAAACCTAGGGAATAGGGTCATCTTTGTGATGAATGATTGAAGGGAGCTACCTTCATCTCCTGAACCGGTCAAGATCCGTGCACCGGGAAACACAAGATCCAATGGCTGCTTAATATCTTACTACTGTTTGGGGAATGCAAATTTTGACAGAGCCACAAGAACCACAATTCCCAGCAAGCCCTACTTCTTCCAAGCTTCCTCACAGATACTACCGTCCCTAGACTTCGGCTCCCCTCCCGCCGCGAATGTTGCATGCAGGGAATTGTAGTTCCAGCTTAGAGATGAGGGAGTGGGGGAAGAGGAAGCTTAAACAGTTCGGAATTGTACTCTTCCTCAGTATCGGAAACAAGATTCTCTCGTCCCAGTTAAGGTCCTCCTGAGCCTCATAAAGGCAGAGCCCTAATAGATCAGAAAAACTCTTATGCCATCAGAGGGAGGCCTATTTTACTTGGGTGAATATATCCTACGGATTGCCAATTCACCACCAAGATAATGAGGAGGTGGGAACCTCGGCTCCGGAAGGAAAGCGATGATCGCTCCACCAGTCAACCGACGCCTCTTCCAGCCACTTGGAGTCTGAAAGATTGGGAGCGGGGCGTGACTTACATCGACGATTGGAAGAGAAAAGAAGGGCTGGCAAGATTGACAGGGAGTTCCGTTTGGGGCGGGGCTGCGGTCGCGGGGCCGCGCGTCGCGTCGGGGCGGCGGCGGGGACGCGCGCCTGGGGAAAGAGGTCGGCTGTGCGGGGCGGAGGGGGCTGGGCAATCTAGGGGAGCCGCGTCCCGGGGGCGGCGGCGGCGGCGGCGGCGGCGTCTCCGGCGGAGGCGGAGGAGGGCGGAGAAGGAGGATGAAACCAGCTAGGGGCTGGGGCTGGTTCTAAGACGCTGCGCTGCTTCCCTTGTACAGCTCCTGGAAGTTGTGCGGGTGTGAGCTGGGAACCGGTGCCGCCCCTGCCGCTGCCGCTGCCGGCCGGACTTGGCGGGAGAGCGGGTGGGCGGGAGGGGCTGCTGGGGCAGGCGGTGGTCGGGCAGAGAGGGGGGGAAGGGAAGGGAGAGCGACCTGGGGAAGACGGAGCGCGCTCTGCGCCGGGCGGGCGGGCGGCGGCGGGGGGGCCAGCGGCCGCAGCCGCCGGGGGGACGCGAGGCGATGGAACAAGTGGAAATCCTGAGGAAATTCATCCAGAGGGTCCAGGCCATGAAGAGTCCGGACCACAATGGGGAAGACAACTTCGCCCGGGACTTCATGGTGAGTTCTGCTCCGCACTGTCCCCACCCTGCCCGGGGTCGCTTTGTGTGGCTACCCGGCCTGGGAAGGGGGTGTCAAAGCCAGGGGCAGAGGGGCAGACGCCGACCTACCGGCGTGGGGGGGGGGGGGCTGGGTCTCGGGGGTGGGGCAGCCGCCGCCCCGAGTCTTGTCCCTCTCCCAGCCCCCTCTCATGGAACGGGAGTGGCTGTGGGGCGGTGTTTCTTACCCCCTTTTCTTCACCCCCTCATTTTTGTAGACCACCTATTGTTTCCCCCACCACCCCCGCCTCAGACACTCTGAGGCTCAAGACGGGGGACTGGGTAAGTGGAGGGTGAATGGCTTTGGCACCTTCTCTCCTGCCTTGAATCCCCCTTCCTCTGCCAGCATAGCTTTTTCCTTTAGTGTCTGGAAAGGGTCAAAGGAGTGGGTGCTTTTGGTTGCCGCTTTCCCCCCAATCCTGGCGTTACTGAGGTGGAGGAAGATTAGGGGTGAAAAGAAACAAATGGGTGAAATTGGTTTGTAGGACGCATCAAACTCGTAGGTGTCTTTCAAGCTCTTGGTGATTATTGAGGGGAAGGACTTGACCATGCCTGGATTCTCGGGTTTCCCCCCCACGTTTGGAGAAGATATATCCTTGAGAGTTAATACGTTCAGTATACAATAATTTCCATAGTTTATCCACCGAGTCCACATTTGAGAATGTGTAACTAGGGTGTTTGTGTGTGTGTATATGTGTGTGTGTGTGTAGTGTGTAGTGTGTGCTGTGCAAGGGAAGTAAAGTGAAGGAAGCCTTTTCCTAGGGGATTTTGTGGTAGGCAATTTAGGGGATGTGAATATGTGGGGAGGGGAAGTAATGCTGAAGGAAGCCTTTTCCTAGGGGATTTTTTGTTGAAGGCAATGGAGGGGATGTGAATATCACTTCCCATCCGGGGTGGGGGTGGGGAACTTGGGAACAATAGTTCTGATGGGGCGGAGGCGATGGTACTCTGGGCTGGAGGCCTGAACTGGGAGATAACCTTCCTCACTCTTCCTCCCCTTTATTTCCCCTCCCTTTCCCTCGAACCTCTCCCTCCCCCCTCCCTTTTCTGTACCGATTAAAGAAGATAGGAGGGGGGGCATGAAGTTATTTGCAGGTAGATTAGTTCAGTGAGGTTATAGCTAGAGAAGAAGAGTTAATAAAGACAACATGCTTCTATTTACTATTCCCCCCCCCCCCCTTTTTTTTCCCCTGGACAATGACCCCTCTAGAATTATTTCCCGTCCTGGGAGGAGGCGGTGGGAGGTGGCCGGTGGCTGCTGTTGCTCCTACGGATATTGCGCAAGACTCTGGGGCGTTGGAAACCCTGGAGGTCTGGGGAATGGAAGAGGAAGCGGGACTTTGGGAAGTGCTTATTCCTTCCAGTGGTGGTTTGAGGAGAGGGGGTTAAGAGTGAGATCTGCTTGGGAAGGATTTTGCTCCTGAGCAAAATAGTCCCATAACTATATTTAGAAAATGATAAAGATGTAATCCTGGCATCCACAGAAAAGGCCGGGGAGGAAATAATCCAAAAGAAGAATTTCTTTTGAGGTTCAGGTTATCCTTCGACTGAAGCGAAGTAGCAACATTCTTGTGGTTGAATGGTTGTAGCTTTAGAGTAGAACTTCCTACTCACATGTAGGTACAATGGATCCTAGATCTTAGAATGAATTGTGACAACTTTATAGAGCTTTGTGATTTTTCAGGTTTTCTTTTGTGTGTGTGTGTGTGAAACCAGTAATATAAGATAAGGAACAAAGATATTGATGATCAAAGTTTGAAGTCTTTGTCGAAAATGTATATTTGGGCTTTAAAGTGATAGTTTTGCCCAAGAGGGAAAGAAATGTATGACAAAAGGTTTAATCCTTTCAAATAGAAATGGCTATTTCTCTTTGATCTGTTTATTTAATTCCTTATTTTCCCGTGTTTTTATTGGAGAAATAAGAGCCATATTTAGGAAGAAATGAAATAAGTTATTCTCAATATTCTCAAAATATCTATTTTGTTTCTTTTGATAAGAATTTTCAATGTGTTGAATATTTGAATTTGGGTCATTCTTCACAGTAACTGGAATTTAAAGAAATTTCTTTTTTTTCCTTCACCAGGATGGATGAAAGATTTACTTTAAAATATATACTTCCAGAAATAATTTTTTTCTCCCAGTGCTAACTAATGAAGTAGAGGAATTGTAATCTTTACTCATCATTTGTTTTCTTGTCATTCCAGCTCTCCTTGGATACTTTTATCTATTTCACTTAGATTCTTCACACTTCTTTTAATGAAAAAGGATTATATAAGTGATTTGGTACCTGTGGTTTTATGATCGTTACCTTAACGTTAGCGTCTCAGTACTAGTATCAGTTTTTTTTTTTGGGGGGGGGAATGTGATATACCTTTTGGGGCTTTTCTTTCAGTTGTTTTAGAGGACTGAATTGTGTTGGGGGCCATTTTTCTCTTATTGCCTTGGGGAAGAAAAAATTCTACACATTTTAGACACAAGCTTTCCAGGGATAATTTATTAATTAAACTATTTCGTTACTAAGTACATTTGCTTAGGGAGAGAAATCCAAAAAAAAAAAAAAAAAAGTCAATCTCAGTTTGCTTCCATAATTGTATTGCTTGGTGACTCTAGTTTCAAAGTTTGATGATTAAGACCTATTTCATCACACCAACTCTGAAGCCAAAAGGGAAGAATTTAGATCATACTTTGTTATTTTTTGACAAGGTATTTACTCTTGATCAGACATTGTGATGTAGTTTCTTCCTGAGATTGCCATATGTATGGATATATGTAAATAAAACCTCTAAAACTTATCTGTAGCCTTGGAAAGTCATTTATAAGCTTGTAGGACTTGAGTTTATCTTAAAAATTAGCTAGTGTAACCCATTCATTATACAGATTCGTTTAAATTATCGTAACTAAAGTTTAAAGATTATGTGCAAGCCAAGATTATTCTTGTAATAGAATCATAAATTTAGGACTCAAAGGTTATCAGGTGTTCATTTTTGTAGTTGAAAAAACTGACTTAAGAGAACCAAAGTATCTTGCCTATGATCACAGAAATAGTGGCAGTACAGGAATTTAAACTCAATTCTTCTGACTACAAATCTAGCATTCTTTCCAGGGCATCATTGTGATCTTGAACTTATTTTAGATTACATTGTATATAGATCCAAACCCTTGTTTTCTGACTTGATCAAATGTTCTTTGCAAAATTGTAGAGATAAGGATCTATATATTCTCTACTTATTAGATAATAAGATACTCATTTTGTACCACTGAGCCTTCTAGGTGGAAAAGATTTTGTAATATGTGAGGCTGGAGTTTGTGAAAGAAGAGGGGTGTGTGTGTGTGTGTGTGTGTGTGTGTGTGTGTGTTGGAACAATTTCTGGAAAAGTGTTGTGTCAGTGAGTCTTTTTTTGGAGGAGGTAGACGTGAAGAGAGTTACATTCAGCCTTATATACTTGGGGGGGGAAAGTAAAGAAGTGAGATTTTAGAACTAATTTTTATTATAGAAAGCATTATTAATTTAGATTTAAAAACTCTATTTTGAAAGGGGTGCCATGGCAATGACTTTGGTTTTACCATCATTTTTTAAAAAGAAACTGAAGGTGAGTAGGTAATGTGCACAGCTTTTTAGTGGCAGAACTAGAGCTAGAAGTTTTTAATAGATGAATCTTGAAAAATGTCTAACATTTATTGATGCCTACACTAAGGTGACAGTAGACAAGCTTCAATTTACTTACCTGTAAAATAAAATATTTGTACTGTCACCTCACAAAGTTGTTGTAAGAAAAAAGCCTTTTGTAAATCTTAAAATAGAGAGAAACGTCAGAAAAGTACCTCTCAGGAATTAACTATAGGAACTGTTAGTTATATTGAGATTGCAGATGATTATCAAGTCTAAGGGAAAAAAAATTTCCAAACAAATTTTTATTTATGGTTTAGACAAATTTAATAAAGCCAATGTCACTATATTGTAATATTGTTTGTAGCAAGTCCTTGTTATATTAATAGAAATAATTTCTTGTTTTAATTTCTTTGGGTAGTATATAGCAATTAAAGTAATACATTTGAACAAATGAGAGTAGTCTTGTAGATAGGTTCAGATAATCTTTAAGATTTAGTGTGCTTTGATGTTATCATTACCAGTGATGGTATTTCATGGCAGTGATAAGGAAAAAGTATAGAAATAGTGTACAGGGTAATTTTGTTGAATTATAACAGGGAACAACATTTTAAAATTTAGATTTTTTCCCATTATTTTGGCCTGTAAACTTTTACATAAATGAATAAGGGTAGGAGGAGTGTTTGAATGAAATGTTTTAGCCTGACCTAATATGCATCCAAGAAAG